>NC_069382.1:28553333-29806666 GCF_027475565.1 Acinonyx jubatus
ATTTCTGGGGGAAAAAAAGAAATCACTAAATGCACTAAGTAGTTGAGTAATAGAGAAGTAACAGCATAGAAAAAAGATGCTTCTCAGGGAAGAGAAAGAAAAAAATAATAATTAGATTTGAATAAGATTTATGTTTTTAAAAACTTTTTAGAACGTCTATTTTTGAGAGACAGAGCATGAGCAGGGGAGGGGTAGAGAGACAGGGAGACACAGAATCCGAAGCAGGTTCCAGGCTCTGAGCTGTCAGCACAGAGCCTGACGCGGGGCTTGAACTCACTGTGAGATCATGACCTGAGCTGAAGTTGGACGCTTAACTGACAGAGCCACGCAGATGCTCCAAAAGTTTTTGTTTATTTTGAGAGCAAGCGAACTAGAGTGGGGAGGGGCAGAGAAGGAGAGAATCCCAAGTAGGCTCCACACTGTCAGCACAGAGCCCCATGTAGGGCTTCAACCCACAAACCATGAGATCACAACCTAAGCCCAAGTTAGACACTTAAGTGATTGAGCCATCCAGCCAACCCCAGGATAATCTTATTTTAAAGTCATGTGATCAGGAACCCTAATTCCATCTGCAGTATTACTTCCTGCATGCCATGTAACATAATCTATTCACAGGGTTAGATGTGGACATCTTTGGAGGGCTGTTATTCTGCTGATCATGGTACACTGGTAAAACAGTGCCCTCATTGAAACCAGGCTAGCTGTTTCTACTTCTTATTCAGATGATATCAGTTAAGTAAGAAAAGAGAAAATGGATTTGCAAATATGTAATTCAATACATAATTCTTGTTCCTTAATTTATATGCTATTAATAAAGCTTAGTAAGAAATCATATAGGCAAAATCATCTTGGTTAGAAAAATGTACATCTTATAGTCTTGCATGGTTTTTCATGCTGGCTTCTATGGTAGTCCTTACTAATGAAATGCAATCTTTACTTTCCTGGTCTCTCTCCCACTTTTTGGGGGGATATACTTGAAGGTGAGGGCTATATTCTTAACTTCAATTTACGTGTCCATTCAATGAATATTTATTAAGGACTTTTGATGTGTCAGTTATTTTTCCGAACATTCTGATATATCTGTAGGGAAAAAAAGATTTCAATTCTCTAGTGGGAGAAAACATCCTATTTCTAAGAGGTGATGAATGAAAAACTAGAACAGGTCAGGAAGGATTGAGAGTGCTAGGGGCAGGGGTGGTTTGCAGGTTTTAAATAGGTTATCTGAGTAGACCTCATTAGGAGGATGATATTTGATTGAAGACTTTAAGGACTTTGGAGTTACTTATGTGTATCACTGGGGAAATTGTGTTGGAGCCACAATAAAGTCTCTATGGTAGGAACATTCCAGGACTTTCAAGGAGACTTCATGTAGGTGGCTTTGGCTACATTGTTGAACACAGACTGAAGGATGCCAAGGGTAGAAGTGGGGGACTACCCCATTGAAGTCCTACAGGAGAGAGATTATGTAGCTCGGATCAAGGTGGTAGCAGTGAAAGTGATGTTGAAGTCATTGTGGATTTGCTGTCATTTGGAGATGGGGCCAATAGGCTTGTTGATAGTGTGGATGTGGGATAGGACAGAAAAAGGAGTTAAGGATCACTTCAAGTTTTCAGCCTGATAAACTGGAAGGATGAAGTTGCCATCAATTGTGATAGGGGAGGCTGTGAGAGGAGCAGGCTTGATGGACAAGATCTGGAGTTAGTGTTGAGAGTGTTAAAAGTTTGAGATACTGTAAGACATCTAATGACAGAAGAATAGGCAATCCCATATATGGATCTGGAGTTCAGGAAAGAGGTCTGCAGTGTATATGAATATGGGAGTTGTCGGCATACAGTAGATGCTGATTAAACCAGGAGACTGAGACCACCAAATAAGCAGGCATAGACCGACTTGAGAATGAGACTGGGGGCTGAGTCCTGAGACATCTAGCTTGAGAGATGGGGGCAAGGAGGGGAAACCAGATAAGGAGGCTTAGATGGAACCCTAGTATCTAACACACTGTTTGGTCATTAGATGGAACCCTAGTATCTAACACACTGTTCGGTCATAGTGGGCAACAGATGTTTGTTTAGTGGGTAAATGCACAAAGGGGAGGTAAAATAGTATACTGTTTTATACTAGTATATATCTTATATAATGGTGAATCTTGTTTCTCTTGGTACAATATATTAAAATGTGAAAAAAGGATCAATTTTCATTTATCTCATCAGTGAACAGGTGGAGAGTCATGGAGATTAGAGTAAAAATAGACCTGTCTTTTTTTCTATTCTATAAATATATATAAAAAAAAGAATAAACATTCATTTTAGTAAGTTGAAAAATTTGTTTTTCAACGCAACTACTTTTAATCTTCATGGTACTAAATACGCTAGTGTGGCTAATTGTTGGAGAAAATGTGTAAAAATGACCCTTCTGTAGAGAGATGAATCTATTTCTTACAATTGATGATTTCATTGTTTGTGAATATAGAGTAGCAATAAGGAGTTACAACTAATTTTAGAAATTATCCCATATATGTATTTATTTAGTATTTATACATACTAAAGTAGTTTTGCAACTTTAAAACAAATTGATTTTTATTAATGTGATTTTGTTTGCATATATTTGATAATTTATAAGTAGAATTTTCAACATTGTGTATGGTCCTAATTGGTATTAATGGTAATTTGGAAATTGTGTTGAGCATGTATCTTGCTAGAGTAGAGAAGATGTGGACATTTTCTTCAAGGATTTCATATCCTAGGTTACAAAGTTAAGATATTTATGGAAATGTACATAAACAATTTAGTGGGAAATGTAATATGATGTTATTGAAGTTCTGTTTGACTCCCATCTTACTATGTCTTCTGAGAGGGTAATTTATTAAACAATAGACCGAATAAGTAGAACTATCTACAAACTTGAGTTCTGACACTGTGGGAGAGGAGTAGAAAATTGAATTCACAAACTTAGCTGCCTTGATGTGGATGAAGGTTCTATGACTTGGATGGCCACTGTTCTTAAATATTCACATCTTTTAAAGTGAATTAAGTTTTGATTACATGGGTGCTGAGCTGTCCATGAGAAGTAGTGACTCAGTGTGGGGAGGTATGTGAGTGTTTTCCAGACAGAAGAGTCCAAAATGACTGAAGGAAGTAGTGAAACGTTTGTTAAGGTCGAAGTGTGAATAGGAACCAGCAATTTAATAAGACTCATTTTGTAACTTGGAGCCTTTTCTTGAACGTGAAACTTGAATTTTTTTTTTTTATGAGAGTTTTAAATTCCCTGAAGATATAGCCCATTACTCGAGATCTGTTATATATTTAGCCTCAGGAAAGTTATGTCAACTGTGTTATTGCTTCTTGTTTTCGTTTATTTTTAGTACAGGCTTTCAGAAAGGCCTTAGCTGAACGGTAGGACAAAGGCTGTGATGCCCGCCCTTGCTGCTCTGTGCCACCCCTCTCTGCGTTTCACTGATTCATTCAGGGACTTTGTTGTCATACCGCCTCTCTTACTAAGTAGTGCGAGTGTGTGTTGGGGGCGGGGTTCCCTGATTTATGATTTATAAATTCTAATCTTTGGGTATTAGATGGAGATGGTAAATACAGAAATCTTCCTTGGAAGAGAATTTGTCCTGAACTATTTTGAGAAAACATGCAAGGCATTTAAATTTACATTTTCAATTAAAGCATAGGGAAACCATTTACAACAAGGATGCAGAAGTTGATGCTGTTGTTTATTGTATTATATGCTGGTTATAGACCCTCGTTTTACAGTTATTTCTCTGAGATGCAGTAAAAAAAGAATGCCTAGCACCATAGCAACCCCCATGAAATGAGGCATATGCTGTTTCCAAGACTCACAATATGCTTTTCTGATACTGTTTGCTCATAAACATGTTTATTTTAGGTGTTGTCTGAGACAGGGGCTGCTCTCCTATGGAAATCCTCTCTTGAACATACTAGTTTCTGATTCTCCCTGAGGAAGAATGAAGCTCTTTTTGACTTTTTCACCTTAGAGAATTTGACACTTGAAGTATTGATAACATAATCAATGACTGACATGTGTCTCTATGACTTGTGACTGTTTTGTCATAAGTTACCCTAGTTTTAAAGTGCCTTAGAGCCTCCCACTCTATTTTGAGTAGGAGGGAGGTGAGGCACAGTGAAATAAATACTCTGGGTACTATAGTGATGCCTTCACTTTATATCATCATGCTCTATGTCTTAAAAGTCACTGTGTATACCAGAAACAGTATTAGATGGGAAGTCTGACTAGGGATCACATTCTGGTTTTTGTCATTTAAGACTTTAAGCCTTTGGTTTTGGCACTTCTGAATGTAGAGAATCGTTAAATTACAAAGTTAAACATATGACATCCTTTTGGCATAGCAGGACACAATATGCTGAGTGCCCAGATGTACATACTTTCCTCTGGTGGAGAAGACTATATATGTGGTAAGGGAGAGACTGTTCCTGAAGAAGAAGCAGAGACTAGATGGTCAGTTTTGGAATATGACTTGTAGGGAAGGCCTGTGAGGAAGCTATCATTCTATAAATGTGAACTTGTGATTTAGCAAAGCTCTAGCTTTGTTTTTGTTTTTGTTTTGCAGAGGACGCCTATAAGGGCATCTATAGTTAGGACCCAGTGTGTGAAAATAATGACTCACAGCGAGTGGAGCCTAGTGATGTTTGCGGCATGTGACCCAAGTCTTTTTCATTTAGCGTCCCAGGCTGGGGGGCTACAAGGATCTTCTGAAAGATACTAGGCATGATTATCTTGCTGCCCTTAAAATGAAATCGTCCAAATTTTGTTTGAACAAATGTTTTAGGGAAATGTTTGCCTCCATGTTTTAAACATAACTCTTGATTGTTTATTTAGCTTCTTAGTTGGGGAAAAGAGTATGGAATTTAGGTTGGAGGAAATGATTTGAGAGAATTTCTTAGGAGTAACCTAATGTAGATAGAGAATGAGTTTTCTTAAAAACAAGCCATTCTAAGTTCAAATGTTTTATTTTCCTTAACGATGGTGGAATAGGAAGGAGATGTTATGGTTTGAGGATTTTATTATTTAACCAATAACTGATAGATATAAGTAACAATTATTTAGGAAGAATGATATAATGATGCAGCATGAGAAGATTTAAGAGTCTGTACACTGAGGAATTCAAAGTGGCTGATCATGTGATTTTATGAACAGAGTGTATCTCATTATTCAGTCTTCTAACTAAAATGGCAAAAGTATTTGTTGATCCAGAGTAATTTTAAGTATTAAAAGATACTTTACTCATTCAACAAGTATTTAGTTGAGTGCTTACCATGTGCCGATACCTATGCAGATTCGGAGGATGTTTCTATGTGCTAGAAAGAAGAAAATCCTGGCCTTAATGGATTTTACAGACAAGGAGAGAAGAGGCTTCACCTAGTGGTGGCAAATGTGATGGGATTTTCACAGCACTCACTGCAGTGGGTATCAGATCTAACACTGTGGCTGAGACTTGAGGAGGAGGAGTGGGACTGTGTCACTTGGATACAATGTGCTTTCATTGCCTCATGAAATTCTAAAACCATTTCTTTAAACTCTATCTGATATTCCCTTTTTCACAGCCGAGTGAAGCTGTGTTTCTGACTGGTTTATATTCACATAAGTTCAAATAATGTTTGTTAAATAGGTTAACAACTTATGCCTAGATCAGTCACCTAGTCTGCACAGAGCTTCAGCAAGATCATTGCAGAGCTGTTCCTGGTTGTAGCCCAGGCTCCTTCCATTGTACCACACTGCCCTTTGGGTGTGCAGGGATGTGTAGATGCATGGCAGCTCAGAAAGGTGCAGTTTTATGTATTCCACACTCACAATAGGAAAGCCATTTCACACAGTACAAATAAATTGAATAATAGTGAAGTCAAGACTCCTAGCATACTCAGTTTTTTTTAAATTTTAATATTTATTTATTGTTGAGAGACAGAACAGAATGCGAGCAGGGAAGGGACAGAGAGAGAGAAGGAGACACAGAATCCGAAGTAGGCTACAGGGAGGGTCTGAGCCGTCAGCACAGAGCCTGATGTGGGGCTTGAACCCACGAACTGTGAGATCATGACCTGAGCTGGATTGGACGCTTAACTGACTGAGCCATCCAGGCACCCGCTAGCATACTCAGTTTTAATGCTCATCGCTAATTACAGATGTATTCAGTTATCCAGATGCATTGATTTTGAGCTGTGGATTTGGTGTGTAAAATAATAGGATCCAACTCTGTAAAGTTTTCTCTGGCAAGCTATTGTCTGTGAGGTAAATTCAAGCCAGAATTCAAGGCCATTCATCCAAAATTTAAGGTGTTTTGAAATAGGCGTATATGTCATCTTGTCTAATGTGTGGGTTGTGTGGGAGATTTTTCTTTGCAAATTGAGTCATTGGAGACCAGTGCTCCTATAACTGCATTTGAAATCCTGCAGCTGGTAAACCTTTGTTAGTTTCACTTTCTTTCTCAAAGAAAACATCTCATGTTTTGAGGATCTGAGTGTTCAGTGAACATTTCAGATCTTTCTAGTGATCCCATAATCAATTCCAAGTCGTTTTACCCTTTGCTATCTAGCCACCAATTCCTAACTGTCTTGAAAATATTTGTGTTTTTTGAATGTTGTTGGTAGAGAATTATTTTGAGAGTGTCTCTTTCTTTTCACTTCCTTTGGCTCAGGAAAGCAGAGGAATTCGTTTTGGAGTGCTCTTTTGTGCATCATCCATTTGCAGTCCTTGGCAGTGTCTCTAGTCCCAAAGAAATGATATAGGACTCCCCGAGTTTTCTAAGACTTTTTAGAAGGCATGTGAAGTATTAAGTAAGAGTACATGTGTGTATTCTGTAATTTATTTGGACTCTGAAAATTGTCATAGTGGAACTAATGGAAAAATAGGAGACATGCACCTATTTTCTTAAAAGTCAACTTGATTCCATGTCTCTTCAGTCTGCCAGTGGCCTATTCAATAATTTGAATTTTAAGACTTTTGAATGGGTAATATCCCTTCCGGTGCAGAAAGGAAATGCAACCCAAAGTAATAATAATACACATGTTGACACTACAATACAGAGCTTTGGGTTTATATTTTCGTCAGGCAAAACTAAGCCCTCTCAAATGAAAGCCACAGTAGACCAGTCTGATCCTGCCTTCCATCCAGGAGTTTACTGTTGTGCAGAGATGTAATGGGTTTCTAATTCCCACCCTTAATATTTCCTGCTTCTGTATAGCCGTGTTTTTAACCAAACACTGAAGTTTTCTGTCTGATTTTACCCTTACGGCTGCATTGTAAAGCATACAAGCTCAAGATGACACAGTTTCTCTCATGACAAGGACAAATTGTGATTTATGGCCGTTTGATACCAGTGATGTGGGGAAGGGCACTCTTTAGCCAACAAGGCTATATGTATCCTTTCACTTGGCAATAAAGAACATGTTAAAAAAAAAAGGTGTCAGGATCGAAAAGAGGCTCCTTAACTAGGAATTTCTTTTAGTGAAGAACCCTTAGGCTAATTTTCTATAATGTTTGGTTAATATGTTTGTTATGTTCAAACCATCTTAACAAATACTTATTGAGTGCCTGCCTCCTGTGAGGTATTATATTGGCTGAAGTGAAAGTTGTCATGAGAATCGTGGTATATAGAATTGAGAAGTAAAAAACCAAAAAAGATGGGAGGTGTTAGTATGGGTCTTTGATGCTTGAATCAAATGGAAACTAGTAGGAAGCATCACATCTTTTCCTTTAAAAATTTGGCTTATTTAGTGCACACCACGTTAACTAAAGATGAAAGGTAGATATGGAAATACTCATTCATTTTTAATATGAATACACACTCCCATTTTAACCAGGAGTTTCTAAAAACCTTGACTAATAATATAATATAATATAATATAATATAATATAATATAATATAATATAATATAATACAGTACAACGCTGAGTTTGGTTTTTAGGATGAAGGATAAAAGAAGATTTTGAACAGGACAGATTCTGTGAAATAGATTCTTGCTGAACTCGGAGTGCCTTCTAGTCCTTCAAGCTGACAGTCTGCCAGTGGTCTACCCAGTACAGTCTTAGGTGTGGAAGAACCTCTCTTCTTATTGAGTAGGACCTGGTGACATCCATCGTTATGAATACTGTGATATAATCTGCAGACTATGAGTGATACATAATTTAACATGTAGGGAAGATTATTTCTTTGTTTTGTGCATTTGCAAACAATACTCAATTCCTTAAGACATTCCTTGCATTAGTGGCTTATTGAAATAGGTGGTTGTTAAGACTTCTTTCCCTAATGCTACAAATAAGGATCTAATCAGACCTCTTCATTTCATCAAGTTGGATATTTTATAGAGCCTTTTTGGAAGCCAGCATAACACATGTTCTGAGAAATGATTGGCCCAAACACAGTCACATTACTATATCTCCACACGAGAGAGACGGGGAATTGTAGTTTTTAAAGCCTTGCTTCTGAATAAAAATCAGGGTTCCGATATTTAAAAAAAAAAAAAAAAAAAAAGCTAGTGCATAGCTGTCCAAGATTCCCCACCCCCACCCCCACCCAACACCTCTGATTTTTTCCTGATACTTAGATGAAAGATCTGGTTATATTCTTTTGCTTGACGTCAACATTGCATGACCTTGCACTACATGCCTACATCTTTCTATGCAAGGGAAGGACCGTTCAAATCCTTTACAGCTTTCACCTCCATTAGCTCTATAGGGATATCTTAAAACAATCAGACTAAGAAGAGGACATTCCATGCCTTCTTTTTCTGTCCTTTTTAAAATTTTCAGATCTTAACGGTCAATTTTATTTAAATCTGCAAACTGATTCAAGAAGAAACATGATTATTAGAGGAAAAGGAACCATTAGAATCAAGACATGGGTCCACTGATCAGAGCAGCAGAAATGACTTGTGAATGAAAATTGTGGCTGTTATCAAAAGGGGGCATGGATGCTTAGAAAGCAAATGACAGATAACCATTTTTGGAAGGTTTGTTTGGCTTTTTAGAAATAAACAAAAGTTGGTCCCTCTAGTTTTCTGCTCTTAATCTTCTGTGAAACACATCATCTAGAGATAGTTGGCATAGGTGGTTCTTTTAGTAAAAAAAAAATCTCTATGATCTTCAAAGAATGAGGCTCCACGTAGAAACTCCCAGAGATGTGTATACATGAAATTATCCGTGTCTTTTCTAAAATGTATTTCCGATTTGCTTCTAAGAAAGACTTGCCAGATGTGGTGGGAATAAGGGTGGATGAGGCCTTCACTTTCAAAGCAGTTGTGGACTTTTGGAGGCAACTTTAACCCTCTGGGTCATATTTTAGTCTCTGTACCTATGGATGGAAATCCTGATTTCAGGGTCTGGGTGGTAGTCATCAAAGACTTTTGACTGAGTAAATTAGGGAGCATGCATATGTGAATATCTCTTAGTCAACAGCACACTTCCTGGGCAGCCCAAATTACCATGTTCTGACCTGGAATTAGGGTGCTTTGGGTGGGGATTGGATAACTGCAGCTCCTCACAGATTGCGGTTTTTCATTTGCTGCTGACCAGCTGTTCCTTTGGCTTTCCAGTGGCTTAGATACCTGGCATAACCATAGACTTTTAGATATGGAAGTATCTTTTTAAAATTTTTTTTAAAATGTTTTTATTTATCTTTGAGACAGAGAGAGACAGAGCATGAGCAGGGAAGGGGCAGAGAGAGGGAGAGACACAGAATGTGAAGTGGGCTCCAGGCTCTGAGCTGTCAGTACAGAGCTCGACGTGGGGCTCAAACTCACGAACCGTGATATCATGACCTGACCGAAGTCAGTTGCTCAACCAACTGAGCCACCCAGGTGACCCCATTTGCAAGTATCTTAATATCATTTTGAAAAAAAGAAGAAGGCCCTTGGAGGCCAAGGGAATTGCTTCAAGTAGAAAAACTGGTGTTAGAACCTTGGTTCAGTGCTCTGGGTCCAGGGCTCTGTTCCAGTCTGTTCACTTTCTCAGAGAAAATGAGACTGTTTTTGTATGTCCTCTTCCTTTGCTCCTGGTGCTTAACAGACCTGAAATCTACTCAGGTATGTGTCCGGTTTTAGATTAGAAAGAAGTTCATTGATCATGGAAATAATTTGGAAAATGAGGTCTGCACGGCAGTTTTAGGTAAGTAAGACAAGGGGAGATGGGTTATTGTAGTGGAATGGGAGAAGTTTGCTAGTTCAAATCACATTCTTGCAGTCTCTGAATGGACTAAGGGCTCTTTGGTCTCTGTAGCATATTAGTAGACCAGCCATTTTGCTGCTGGAGCTGCTGAACCCACCGCAGCATGAATCAACGAGCACGAAGTGCTATTGGTCTCATGCATTCAGGCACTAACCATTGCCGAAGTCTTGCTGTTTCCGTTTTCTCGTCTATGTAAAGGCTATATGTGATGGTATGTTTATCTTCTGTGTGACTCAGTTGGTCTAGTCCATTTAGTTATACCTAAAATTACATATAAAGGAAATCGGCCAAGAGGCTGTCTTTCTTCTCATATCTCTGAGGCCTAAGGTGACCATAGAAGGCCACTATGTTGACATTGCCTACTCTTTTGACCATGTTTCTAAATCCCCCATCAGTGTGATAAAAGATTATTTTTCTGTGAATTTCTTTACATGAAACTTTTATAAATATATATAATTCAAACTCAGTTCTTTTAGTGTCAATATAATTCAAGTTATTTGTCGATTTATTTTGTTAGAGAGAGAGAGAGAGAGCGAGTGAGCATGCACACATGCATATGAGCTGCTGAGGGGAAGAGAGAGGGAGAGACAGAATCCCAAGCATGCTCTGTGCTTTCAGCACAGAGCCCCATGTGGGGCTCGATCCCATGAATTGTGACATCATGACCTGAGCCAAAACCAAGAGTTGGGGGCTTAACCAACTGAGCCACCCAGGTGTCTCATGTTTAGAGTCAATTAATTTTTATTGAATAGAGAACAATTCTATGAATCTAGATTTTTCCCAGAAAATTCACAGCTTGCAGACCTGAAGTCCAAATGTAATCTCTGCGTCCTCATAGGCCATAGGTAAGGTAAAGTAAGGAAGAAGAGGTGATAAGGGAAGGAGAGAGTGATATTTCATTGAGAAAAGTGAGCAAGGCAAACCAATAGGCTTGCTTCCTAACGAAGAGTGTACTTGAATCACTTAGTTTTAGGGTTTTGTTTGTTTTGTTTTGTTTTGAAAATGTCCTTTTCCTCATCCTCTATCCTGATAGCACAGGAGGAAGGAAAAAAAACCCCATTTACTCATTCTCTAAAACAATACTTCTCAAGTTTCATGTGAATCACGTGGAAATCTTGTAAGATGCAAATTCTGATTTAGTAGTGGTGGGGCAAAATTCTCAAAGGGCCTTCCTTAGAACAGTAGCCCTGGCACCAAGCAGTATTAGAAGTGTGAATTCATGGGCCTCACCTGATCTACTAATTAGACTTTCAGGACAGGCCCCCAGAAACTGTTTTAACAAGCTCAGCAGGTGGTTCTTTTGTACCTTAGAGTTTGAGAATTGCTGCTATTGGAAGTACTCTTTAGGGTTTTCTCAGGACTCTGGGACTTGCTATTTTGTGATTGAACCTTGCATTATTGAGTTGATAATGAGCAATTGAAACAGTTGGGCAGAGATCTTAATTTTGGTTCCCCACTGGCTGTGAGTGTCCAGCAAGTTAACTGGCTCTATTAAAGTGTGTGTTTCTTCATCCTTCCCCACTCTCTATCATAGAATCATGAACATTACTAGAAGGGTTAGACATCATTACATGGTAGTTGTGTAATACTTTCAAAGATAGACTGAAGAAGAAACTAGACATCACACCCCCTAAGAAAATATTCTTGAAGATTTTCAGAGATATCAGTGACTATCATCTGCGTTTTACATTTTTGTATCAGCTTAGTTCCAATTCATGGATATTTTCAATCATCTTAATGGCCAGTGGCCATTGTTACCCAGATTCTATGACTGCATGGTTCTGGTGGATACAAACATGCTTAGCAGTGCCTTCATGAATGTTGCCATCACTGTTGAAGGAAGAAAAAATGTTTGTAGTGGGGATTGGATTTTCTCAGAATTCTGTTTTCTTAAGGTGTTTGCAAAAGATGAATGTTACCTCTTATAATGTCTCAACAGCTATAACTTTAATCTCTGGAAGTTTTGTTGATTTCCTCTAAAGGATATAGCTGAAGAAATGCACATTGTATATTGCTATTATTTGTCAAATTGTTTACGAGGCCTCCAATATAGATGGGCTGAGGCTGTGTTTATGCTTTTCCACTGGGAGGCTTTCGTCTTGTGGAAAGGATCCATTTGTTTTGTGAATCTCTATAAAGCTATGAAAAGAGCTGACAATTTATAAGGGTATTCAACAAGTGTTCCAAAGAGGAATATTTGGCCACGCTAAATAGCTATGTTTTGATGGAAAGAACGCTATAGCTCAAAACATACCTTAAATAAAAAATAGATAAGAACTCCAGTGAAAATTTAAGGATAACACATATCATGCTATTGGATCTCTCGTACAGATTTCACATAAAGTGTCTGCTGTAATTTTGTAACTCTTCCAGAAACAGTACAATATGTCTCTGGCCCTCATTTACAACTTACAGAAATTTACCCATATTCTGTAGAAAATTGGAAAGCAGATGTTTATTCCTAAACTAGAATTTTGAAGGCCAACAATTAAAATAAACATGTCTCTGCCAAAACTTGAGCTAAATTAAAAAATTTAGCATATAAATTAAAGCTTACTTAAAACTAAATTTATCAAGGAAATACATTTGTTTTGCATTACTGGTTTCAATTATTTTGAAAAGGCTTTTATTTTTATGGAACACTGAAGATTTTAAAAAGTTTCAAACAATTTGTTGGACAATGGCACCATTTAAAGTGAGTTATGAATGTCTTGTTTGAATGTATGAACTATTAGCACACAGTTGATGAGCTTATAGGGAGGCGTTAAAGGAGCTATGATCCTCCAGTTTGATGTCCATATTCCCAGGGGACTACAAAAAAAAAAACCCAAAAAACCCTGGCCTGTAGACTTAAAATAGATAACTCTGTGGGCTGAGGATATATGTAGCATTCTCTTCTCTCTTATTCATTTGTTCTTTTTGTTGGGGAATCTGAATTTTGAGACATCTTCAATGAATTATTCTCAAATGTTTCTATTTTTAGTTTATTTCCATAAAAGAAAAGATTATTTTCTTTAGCAGCTCTCTGCTCTTAGGCTATTTGTACAGTGTTGCTGAATTAATACTTCTTAAATACCTTCCCTAAATTAGATGTAATTTTTTTGACATGTAGTAAGTATTTAGCTATTTTTCCCCCCACAGTCTTATTGAGGTATAATTGACAAATAAAATTGTCTGTATTTTAAGTGTATAAAGTGAGGATATGATATGCATATACGTTGTGAAATATTTACTTACAATCAAGTTAATTAACACATCTATTATCTCACATTGTGTGTGTGGTGTGTGCATGTGTGTGTAGTGAAAATGCTGAAGATCTCTCAGAATATTTTAAGTATACACTATTAACTGTAGTCGTCATGCTGTACATTAGATCCTCAGAACTTATATTCATCTTATAACTGAAATTTTGTACCCTTTGACCAACATTTCCCTATTTCCTCCAACCCCCAGACCCTAGAAACCACCATTCTGCTCTGTGTTTTTACAAGTTCAATTTTTTCTTCTTTAAGATTCCACATATAAATGATATCATACAGTATTTGTCTTTCTCTTTCTGGCTTATTTCACTAAGCAGAATGTTCTCCAGGCGAAGCAGGCTCCAGGCTCTGAGCTGTCAGCACAGAGCCGAACGCGGAGCTTGAACTCACTAACTGCGAGATCATGACTTGAGCTGAAGTCAATACACTTAACTGATGGACCCACCCAGGTGCCCCTCTTTTTTTTAATGGCAGAATAATATTCAATTGTATGTGTCTGCATAAGATAGGGGTCCAGTTGCAGTCTATTATATGTGGGTATCAATTTTTCCAACACCAGTTATTGAATAGACTATCTTTTCTCCATCATGTATTCTTGGAGCCCTTCTCAAAGAAAGATTAGTTGACCTTACATGCATCCCACATAATTCTTTTACCTTTCACTTTTATTGGCTTCTGCGTGCTGTGCTAAGACTTGAGGGTCTTGGTTTCCTGTTTTTATTTTACTTTAATTAATCTGCAACTCTTCCTAATTGTAACTCTTCTGCTTCAACCAGTTCAGTGACTTTCCTTACCTCCACACAAGTCAGGTTCATGCAATGTAGCTTCTTGGTTTAAGTTGCCCTTTCTTCCTACAGAGGTCCAGTCAGCTCATAAATGACTAAACCTACATAGAGAGGAAGGCAGACCCAGCCTAAAACTATTTTGGGAATTCTGTGTTGTAAACATTTAAACTAAACCAAATGTATTATTTTTTTTAATTTAAATTTTAGTTAGCATACAGTGTGGTATTGGTTTTAGGAGTAGACTTCAGTGATCCATCACTTAAGTTTAACATGCAATGCTCATTACAACAAATGCTCTCCTAATACCCATCACCCATCTAGCCCACTGCCTGCCAACCTCCTTCCATCGACCCTCAGTTTGTTCTCTATTGTTAAGAGCCTTTTGTGGTTTGTTTCTGTCTCTCCTCCTACCCTCCCTTCCCATATGCTCATCTGTTTTGTTTCTTAAATTCCACATGTGAGTGAGTGAGTGAGGTCATGAATGAGATCATATGGTACTTGTCTTTCTCTGATTCACTTAGCATAATACATTTTAGCTCTATCCATGTTGTTGCAAATGGCAAGACTTCATTCTTTTTGATGGCTGAGTAATATTCGTGTATGTGTGTGTGTACACACCACATTTTCTTTATCCATTCACCAGTTGATGACATTTGGGCTTTCTCCAAAGTTTGGCTATTGTTAATCGGCTATTAATGCTAAAATTAAATTTAACCACTTTATTAGATTTTATCTCAATTGTACTACATGCTTTTTCTTTTTTTTTTTTTTTAATGTTTGTTTATTATGAGAGAGAGAGACAGAGAGTGCAAGCAGGGGAAGGGCAGAGGGAGAGGGGGAGAGAGAGAATCCCAAGAAGACCCAAGCTCAGTTATGGAGCTTGATGCAGGGCTTGATTTTATGACCAAGAGATTATGACCTGAGCTGAAATCAAGAGTCAGATGCCCAACCGACTGAGTCACCAGGTGCCCGTGTAATACATGCTTAAATAAAAAATGCTAAACACAATTTAATCCTTTCCAGATAATTCAGGGTGTTATACACAATAAAAAGAAGTTGTCATACAGTTAATTCCACTAGACAGGCAAACTATTAAGTATTTTGGAACAAGTATTTATCCTTGTTTTAAATGGACTTGGACTGTGTCTTTCTTGTTTTTCTGTGTAATGAAACTTTAACTTAATTTTTGTTTCTATGTTGCTGTCAGTACCCGTCTTTACTGCTGAATTTGTCCCTAAAAAGAAGTACTTTCTAATATAATCTTTCAGCTTGTTGTAGGTTGGTAAAACTTCTAATTTTTTTTTTAATTTGAAAAAACAAATAGACTTTGAATAAGGTCTAAGGAACTAGCTTATGAAAGTGCTCGAATTGGTGTTGCTCCATTTTTTGTCTGCCTGGACACTTTTATTTGCTTACCTCTGAGTTCTTATATATGATCTGGATAGTATAAAATATTATTAAATTTTATATAAGTGGGACATTTCTGTTATTTGAACAGTAAGAGTATGGTAAGCTGTGTGGTGATTTGATATTTTCAAGTAAAATATACTCACATATTGATTTATTGGCCTCATAACCAAATTTTTCCTCAAACTTGAAAGCTCGCCATTAACGTTCATTACTCTTTTTGGTTGGTTAGAAAATTAATATGATTCCGTCTCTCAAGTAAGATTCTGGTTACTTTTCCCTGACTAAGCATATGTAGATAGATATTTCTGATTCATTGTTTTAAGATAAAGCCTTAAGGTATTCAAATTAAAAATTTTTTAAAATATTTGTTTATTTTTGAGAGAGAGAGTGGGGTGGGAAGGGGGCGCAGGGGGAGGGGGACTGGAGACACAGAATCCGAAGCAGGTCAGGCTCTGAGCTGTCAGCACAGAGCCTGACAAGGGGCTTAAACTCATGAACCATGAGATCATGACCTGAGTGAAAGTCTGATGATTAAGCAACTGAGCCACTCAGGCACCCCCCAATTTTTTTTACATAGAATTCCACGCATATTCTTCTGAACACATAGCTGCATGAGAAGAGCAGTTTTCAAAAGAATGTCTCCACTCCCCATCCTCGCTCTTTTGCCCTCCATCTTCTCCCCACTGCCACCCCCCACTCCTTACCCCATCTTGCCACTGGAGGACAAGAGATGTGATGAAAGTCGGAAAACAGTAATTTGTGGAGAGAGCCTGTGTTCCATGCTTTACGAAAGTAAATTGTAGAAAATTAATGTTGTGACAAGATGATTCTATTTTGATGAATAAAATCATTGAAAAGCTATCAAGCCCCACTGTTGCTGTGCTGAGAGATTTTTTTCCCTCTCTATTCTGCATGTGTATTCTTGGCTTTCTTCCCAATTAGTCTTTTACCAAAGAGTGATAATTAGAGAGCTAGGATTTTGACCTACCTTGTGAACAATAAAAATACTTACCACCCATTTTTCCACTTGCTAATTCTATGTGTACTAATACTCTGTGCTTTCAGAAAGAAGAACTCATACTTCTGTGATTCCTACTTAACAAAGGGGGTAATCGAGATGCCAAAATAAAAACAATTTTTAAAACTGCTTTGTGAGCTCCAAAGAACAATGTGCACAAGTACTGCGATGCTTGTTTCATGTCTCAAGGTTGAGTTCATGTACATCTCATAGACCAAATTAGATTTCTGATTTCTTATATCCTCTCAAGTTCCTTAGTGCAAGAGCAGTAGATTAAAATTAAATTTTTACTTTTAAATTTATCAAGTGTTTTGCATGGGTAATGCTTTCACATGGTTCAAAAATATGAAAGAATAAATGAATATATAGTAAAAGATTTCCTTCTTATGTTCCCATTTTCCTAGTTCTCTTTACTCTCTTCCCCCATCACAAAAGCAGAGGAAGACAAATACTGTATGATCTTACTTACATGCGGAATCTTAAACAAACAAACAACAGCAACAAAAACCCACAATAAAAACCTGAACTTGTAGATTCAGAGAGCAGATTGGTGGTTGCCAGAGATGGGAGGTTGGGGATGGGCATAATGGGTAAAGGGCAGGAAAAGGCACAAAGTTCCAATTACAAGATAAAGAAGTCCTGGGGATGTAATGTACTGTCCGGTGATTGTAGTAATAATACTGGATTGGATATTTGAGAGTTGCTAAGAGAGTAGACTTTAAAAATTCTCATCAAAAGAAAAAAAATTGTAACTGTGGTAATGATGTTAACTGGACTTATTTTGGTGATCATTTCACAATATATATGAACATTGAATCATTATACCTGAAACTACTACAATGCTATGTATCAATTATATTTCAACAATAAAACTATTGTTGCTAGTTTCTTAGGTGTCCTTCCAGAATTTCCTTACATAAAGCTAAAACATAGATTCTTATTCCTCCACTTAAAAAAATGTAACACATTTTACAAATAGTTTGCCTCCTGATATTTTCATTTAACACAGTTTCATTTAACTGATATATCATTTAACACAGTTACCTTGGAGTTTGTTTATATATATATATACACATACACACACACATATATATATACATACATACATATATATACACACACATATATATATATACACACACATATACACACACACACACAAAGATTATCATTTTTAATAGATACATAATATTTCATTGCACTAAAGTACCATAATGTACATTTAGCAATTACCTTATTTATGGCTATTTTATTTTTTTACAGTGTTTTGACATTATAAACTATTTTTCCAAGAATAATGTTATTCATAATCTTATACTGTAGGATAAATTCCCACAACTGGAATTGCTTGATCAGAGAGTGTATGTGTTTTAATTTTTATGGATGTTGTCAAATTGCTGTCTGTAGGCACTGTGCTAATTTCCAGTGTCATCAGGCATGTATGGGATTATTCATTCCCTCTCAGCCTTGCCAACAGAATGTGATATTAACATTTGGAGTTTTGTCAACATGATAAATGAAAAATAATATACTTGTGAATTTTTAACTTATGTTTTTAAAATTATGAGTGAGGTGAAACATCTTTCATATATTTAAGCAGTATCTTTTTCTGTAAACTATATTTTTTCCCTTACTGTTGGTCTTTTTATTATTGATTTCTAGAAACTTTATATACATTATGCATTTTTTGTGATGTCAAGTGAAAATGTGTTTGAGTTATATCATCTGTGCTTTTTCTTTGATTATATACATATTTTTTTATTATTTCCGTGAGGCATTGGTTGATCTTCAGTTTAATATATTTGGTTTTCTTTCTGGTTTCTGGAGTTTTAGACATAGAGCTGCCTCACTCCAAGATTGAAAAGGAATTCCCCCTATTTCTTCTGATACTTTATTATTTTTAGTATCACTTGGATCTGGAATTCTCATTTGGAATTGTTCTGCAATAATAAGGTATTTTTTTTCTTTAAATTGGCTACTTAAGTATTGAACGATCTTTTTATGTGCCTGTACTCACTGATACTTTCTGAGGCTTTGTAATATGTTTTAACAGCTAGCATTCCTAAAGTGCTTTTAATATCTGTAATTGCTAAAATGTCTGCCTACGTACTTAAGAGGTTTTTTGGAAATTCTTATTTCCTTATTTTTTCTTTATAAACTTCCGGATTGACTTGTTTCATTTAAGCAGTTGGATCTTTTTATTAGGATAGCATTATATTTTCAAGGTAACTTGTTGCTATCTTTATTATGTTGAAATTGGTTCTCAAAATCATGATACTACTTTTCCATGTGTTCAGGTTAGAGACCCTCTAACAGTATTTAAATGATGATATAAGTCTTGCACATTTCTTATCAACTTGATCCCTTGGTATATATATTTTTTGGTACTATTGTTGATTTCTGTGTGTTGATTTCTAATCCTGCTGCCTTACTGAGGTCTTTCATTGTAGTTGTTTTTCAGTGAATTATATTGTATTTTCCAGATATCTAATCATAGCTTCTCTAACAAATGATTTCCAATTTGTATTGCTCTAATTTGGTTATTGCTTATCTAATTGGCTTTGGGTTGTACTTAGATATCAGCTTTAAATAATATCAGTGATAATGGATATCTTTGCCTTATTTCTGACTTAGGGGAATGTTTCTAGTATTTTACCATAAAGCACAATGATGACTTTTGGATATAGATGAATTTAGATATATTTATTTTATTAAGGAAGTATCCTCTATAAAGTAATAGAATTGTAGCTGGACATGTGGACATCTCCTTAAGACATGTTTTTCTCAGCTGACCTGAGAAGTTGCATTTACGTGTGGTTATCTGCTTGGTATGTTTTTGCCAATGTTATGTAAGTAAAGTGATATGTGCTATTTATTCGGCAACTTTTCTTTTCCCTTCTTGCTGGGAGAAAACTGGAAATGATAGCAGCCCACCTTCACCCACACAACGACAGCAAGGCCACCAGGGACAGCAAAGCCACCGATAGGAGACTTAATTTACATTATTATTTGAGAAGGAAAAAGATATATTTATTTATTCGTTAACCCATTTTATTATCCCGTCTTATTATACCACTTAGCCTTTTATTCTTTTTAATCCACATTTGTCCTATACTTTAAGTGATTTTTTTATTTGTATATGAAAGGTCCTTTTTTTTTAATCTATGGAGATCATGATGTAATGTGTCTCTAAATATGTTAATATAACTTATATTAATGATTTTACACTATTTGACACCTCTGCATTCCTTGGAATAACTCACCTTTGATATGATGTATTTTTCTTTTAGAGTGATTCTGGGTGTGTTTCATTAATATTCATATGTAAGATTTCAGTTCTATTAATGTTACTCTTTGCAGAGAGAATAGACGTTTTTCTTCTTTTTCCTTGTTTTGGGACTGTTTTAAAGCACTGAAATTCACTGTTCTTTAAAAGTATGGTTGAATTCACCTGTAAAACTTCCAAAGCCTGGAAAGTTTATTAGCACCTTTCTCTAATTCATCTGTTGAAATCAGACTAGATTTTTAATCTCCTCTGGGATCTGGTTAGGGGAATTATGTTTCCTAGAAAATTAAGTATTTCATGCAGATTAAAACCTTTTTTTTTTATAGAGGTAAATAAAATTGTCTTTGGTCTGTATTTTTCTCTACTAGCTTTTTTTCCTCATCTTACTCTTATTTTTGGGCTTGTGTTTTGTTCATGCTTCCATTTTTTAATGAACAAGCTCTTAGATTTATTTGCTAAGTCTACCCTTTTCCCCCAACTCCATATTTATCATTTATCCTTTCTTCTTCCACTGATATTTTTCTTTAGTTTTTTATACATGTGATTCAGATGCTCAATTCACTTCATTTTCCTCTTCAAACATTATTTACAAAAATTAAATGCTTGAAGTTTTCCTTTGAGCAGTGCTTTAAACACATCTCATGAATTCAGATATATGGTGTTTTCATTACTATTTTTATATAAATTTACAAATCTTAGTTTCTATGTCTTTTTAAAGAATGTTTATTTATTTTTGAGAGAGAGAAAAAATGAACAGGGCAGGGACAGAGAGAGAGAGAGGGAGACAGAATCCCAGTCAGGCTCCAGGCTGTCAGCACAGAGCTGGTTGCAGGGCTTGAACCCAAGAACTGTGAGATCATGACCTAAGCTGAAACCAAGAGTTGGACGCTTAACTGACTGAGCCACCCAGGCACCCCTATATGTCTTCTTTAAAGAGGGAGTTGTTTCTGAGGGAATTCCAAAATTTCCACAAGAGAAGCCTTTTATGTTTTTCAGTGTTAGGATTTCAAGATGTAGCATATTATGTTCAGAGTATGTTTTCTGTGTTATTTCTAGAATTTGGATATATTTGAGAATGTCTTCATAGCCTAATGTATTATTAATTTTCATAAATGTAAAATATAGATTATTGGAAAGATATATTTTCTGTTTATAATGTAGTGTTTGTGATATATCAAACAGTTGTAACTTGCTAATGAAGCTACTTTGTTTTCTCATATTTTGAGGGAAGAGAACTAGTCCTCTTAAGTAGTTTGTCTTTTCCTGTACTTTCAGCTCTCTATGGATGTTTTGCTATATTATAGTTATTTTTAATGGTTAAGCTTTTTTGTGAATTTCATTTTGTAGAATTATAAACATTTTTAACATCATTTTGGAGTTGAATTATATCTTATATGAATATTAGACAATCTATTTTATTTTTGTTTCTATTTCATTGATATATCTACATTTTAACTTTAATTGCCTACATTTTAATTTTAACTTTTGTGAATCACTCTGTGTTGGGTGTTGTTTCAAACATTGAGTTAGGTTTCTATCTCTGATTTAATCTTAACAAGATAAAGATTTTAACAAGATAAACCTATTGATATAGTAGATGTATTCTGAGGGCTGTCAGATGTTAAATTATTTTTCATATTTGCTTCATTATGTTCTTCTATAGTCTTTCATTATGTTGTTTATGTCCTTTGCTGTGTTTTATATTCACTTTTTTAAAGTTTATTTATTTTGAGAGAGAGAGAGTGAGCAGGGAGGGACAGAGATAAAGGGAGAGAGAGAATCCCAAGAAGGCCCTGCACTGTCAGCACAGAGCCCGATGGTGGGGCTCGAACTCACGAGCTGTGAGATCATGATCTGAGCTGAAATCAAGAGTCGAATGCTTAACCAACTAAGCCATCCAGGTGCCCCTTCACTTTTTTTTTGATATTTTGGAAGGTTTGAGATTCATTCTATGTGTTACCTTTGTAAGTTCTTTTATATTATACCCTTAGATCCCCTTTTCTTTAGAGTGTATCAGTTTTCTATTCTGCTCAATGATAAGCATGAATACCTGCCTCCTCTTTCTCTTTCCCTCTTTCTCAAGACCACTCATGTCTTTGTGTTTACTTTGTGTAAAATATATTTGTACTTCTGTGTCTTTGGGTCTGCTTTTTTTTTTAATTTTTAAAATCTTTTACATATTTATTGAAATGTATTCCTAACATATTTGCCTTTGAATTTGATTTGTAGATGTGTGCTTATTTATGAAATACAGAGGTTAAATTTCTTTGTTGTTGATTCTGAACATCTTTTGCTTTCACATTTCTTCCTTTGTTTTTTTTACACTTAAAGTTTAGGTAGCATATAGTACAGTACTGGTTTCAGGAGTAGACTTCATTGATTCATCACTTATGTGTAATACCCAGTGCTCATCACAACAAGTCCCCTCCTCAATACCCATCACCCATCTAGCCCATGCCCCTCCCACTTCCCTCCATTAACCCCTCAGTTTGTTCTCTATCCTTACGTCTTTTATGGTTTGTTTCTTTCTCTTTTTTCCCCCTTCCCATATGTTCATCGGTTTTGTTTCTTAAATTCCACATATGAGTGAAATCGTGTGGTATTTGTCTTTATCCGATTCACTTGTTTTGCTTAGCATAATACATTCTAGCTCCATCCGTGTTGTAGCAAATGACAAGATTTCATGCTTTTTGATGGTCAGGTAGTATTCCATTGTACATAGAGACCATATCATCTAGGTACATGCACCCTTGATGTTTATACCAGCATTATCAGCAATAGCCACACTATGGAGAGAGCACAAATATCCATTGACTGATGAATAGATAAGGGATATGTGTGTCTGCTGTAATGATATTATTTGATTTCTAGGTATATGGTAAGGCAGTAGACATTTTTTACAAAATGCTTTTTCAACTTGCTAAATTTTTCTCCTCCCAGTTTTACTACTTGTATCATTTCTACTTGTCAGAGCATATAATGCTCACTCTCTGTTCTAGTCTTCTTGATCCTCAAATCTTGTTTTCCATGTCTCTCCCTCGTCATATTTTATTGACTGAAGCCCATCTGATATTGTCTTCAAGAAAGATTAATTTTTGGGGCGCCTGGGTGGCGCAGTCGGTTAAGCGTCCGACTTCAGTCAGGTCACGATCTCGCGATCCGTGAGTTCGAGCCCCGCGTCAGGCTCTGGGCTGATGGCTCAGAGCCTGGAGCCTGTTTCTGATTCTGTGTCTACCTCTCTCTCTGCCCCTCCCCCGTTCATGCTCTGTCTCTCTCTGTCCCAAAATAAATAAAAAACGTTGAAAAAAAATAAAAAAAAAAAAGAAAGATTAATTTTTTATGTTAAAAGCCACTGTTTTCTTGATTCTTTTAAAAAAAATTTCCTAGGTTTTTTGAGGTATAATTGACATGTAAATTGTGTGTATTTAAGGTGTACAACATGATGATTTGATGTAGGTATACAGTATAAAATGATTATGAGCACCAAACTGATTGAAATATCCATCACCTCATCACCTTTTCCTCTTGGTTAAGATCTTTCTTAGGAAATTTCAAGTATACAAATATAGCATTATTAGCTGTTGTCACTTTGCTGTACTTTGTAGCTTTTATTCTTGAAGGACAACTTGACATTTACTTTTTTTCCTTTGAAGAACCTCTAGATGTTGCTCTACTATTTTATGGAATTGAATACAACTGTGGAGAGATCTGAATATTCCACTTATAAATAATTGGTTAATTTCTCTGGTCTGCTTTAAGGATTCTCCATTTTTTCTTTTTTTATGTTGGTTTATTTTGAGAGAGAGTACATGTGCATGGTGGGGGGAGGGGGAGGGAGAGAGAGAGAGAATCCTGAGCAGACTCCGCTGTCGGTGTGGAGCCTGACATGGTGCTGGATCCCATGAACCTTGAGATCACGACCTGGGTTGTGAAATTTAAAGAGTCTCCTGCTTATCTGACTGAGCCACCCAGGTACCCTGAGGATTCTTAATTTTTTTAAATTATTTTTTTCAATTAAAATTTTTTTTAATGTTTATTTATATTTGAGAGAGATAGAGACAAGAGTACAAGCTGGGGAGGGGCAAAGAGAGGGTGAGACACAGAATTTGAAGCAGGCTCCAGGCCCCACAGAGCCTGATGCGGGGCTCGAACTCATGAACTGTAAGATCATGACCTGAGCTGAAGTCAGAGGCTTAAATGACTTAGCCACCCAGGTGCCCTCTGAGGATTCTTTATTATTAAACGTTCAGTAACACTCCTAGGCTGTGTATCTGGGTTGTATACCCTTGGGTTAGTTTTTCATGGTCCACAATGTAATTTTAAGTACATATCGTTAAGTTCTATTTTATTCTAAGGATTATTTTCGGAATTATATTTTTAAAATATCTGTTATACTGTTTTCTTCTTTTTAAGCACTCCATATGTGTTTGTTTTATCAACTTTATCTGTCTTCCATATCTATCTTCTGTAATTATTTTCAAGTCTTATTTCTGTTTAATTTTGGTCTTTTTTTTCTTTAAATTTCTTAAGTTCCTTGTTTTCCATAGATTTGCTTACCTTAAGGTGATTTTTCTATCATTTATGATGTTTCCTTACTTTTTCTTGAGTTCTGACAGCTTGTATTTGAACAACTCCTGTTGAATTCTCACTTTTTTCTTTATGATTTTAAAAGGCATTTTCTCCATTTATTTTATAAAATTAATGACAAATACTTGGGTCAGATGTTTGTTCTGCAACAGAAATCTCATGTATCTTATTTGCTAGTAAGTTTTATTGCTCTTCTTTCTCAATATTTTTCTTATACTAACTTTGTATTGGTGCCATGCCATCTTTTTGTGTGAACGGGCATAGCCCTGAGAGATTGTGGGTTTCCAATCAACCATGATAAAATGAATATTCCAATAAATCAAGACAAATTAATTTTTGGGTTTCTCTGTGCATATTAAAAGTTATGTTTATACTGCTGTCTATTAAGTGTGCAATGGCATTATTACTAAAAAATGTACACCTGCATTTCCTTAATTAAAAAAATGTTGAGTTTTTGGAGAGTTGTACCCTTTTTGCTGGTGAAAGGTCTTGCCTCGATACTGAAGACAGCTGACTGATCAGGGTTGTGGTTGCTGAAGGTTATGGTGGCTGTGGCCATTTCTTGAAATAAGAAATCAGTGAAGTTTGCCCCATCTGTTGACTCTTCTTTTCATGAATGATTTCTTTGTAGGATGTGATGTTGTTTGATAGCATTTTACCCAAAGTAGAACTTCCAAAATTGGAGGAAATCCTCTCAAACTCTGCTGCTTTATCAATTGACTTTACCTGATATTCTAAATCCTTTGTTGTCATTTCAGCAATCTCCTCAGCATCTCCAGGAGTAGATTCCATCTCAAGAAACCACTTTCTTTGCTCAGGCATTAGATGTAACTCCTCATCAGTTGAAGTTCAATCACAAGATTGTGGCAATTCAGCCCCATCTCAGACTCCACTTCTAATTCTGGATCTCTTGCTGCTTCCACCACATCTGTAGTTAATTTTTCCACTGAGTCCTGAACCTCTTAAACTCATCCATGAGAGTTGAAATCAACCTCTTCCAAACTCCTGTTCATGTTAATATTGTGACCCCTTCTCATGAATCACAGATGTTCTTAATGACATCTAGAATGGTGAATCCTTTTTGGAATGTTTTCACTTTACTTTGCCCAGATCCATTACAAGGATCACTATCTGTAGCAGCTATAGCCTTACAAAATGTATTTTTTTAAATAATAAGACTTGAAAGTCAAAATTACTCCTTGATCCCTGGGGTGCAGAATAGATACTGTGTTAGCAGACATGAAAACAACATTCTCATTGTACATCTCCATTAGAGCTTTTGGGTGACCAGGTGCTTTGTCATTGAGAAGTAACAACTGGAAAAGAATTTTCTTCTGAGTAGTAAGTCTCAAAGTGAGCTTAAAGCATTCTATAAATCATGTTGTAAACAGATGTGTTGTCCTACAGGCTTTGTTGTTCTATTGGTAGAACACAGGCAGAATAGATTTAGTGTAATTTTTAAGGGCCCTAGGATTTTCACAGTGATAAATGAACATTGGCTTTAAATTAAAATCACCAGCTTCATTAGCCCCTAATAAGAGTCAGCTTCTCCTTTGAAGCTTTGAAGTGAGGCACTGACTTCTCCAGCTGTGAAAGTTCTAGATGGTGTCTTCTTCCAATAGAAGGCTGTTTCTCATCTGCATTGAAAATCTGTTATTTAATGTACCCACCTGCATTAATTATCTTAGCTAGATCTTCTGGATAACTTCTATATTAGCACTTCCTGCTTAATTTTGTACTTTTGTGTTACAAAGAGGGCTTCTTTCCTTAAATCTCACAAACCAACCTCTTCCAGCTTCAGACTTTTCCTCTGCAGCTTCCTTGCCACACTCAGCCTTTCTAGAATTGAAGATAGGGTCTTGCTCTGGAGCAGGTTTTGGTTTAAGGGAATGTTGTGGCTGGTGATCTTGTATTCATTACGGATTGTTTTCTCCATGATAGCAATAAATCTGTTTGCTTTCTTATCCATGTGTTCACTGGAGTAGCACTTTTCACTTCCTTCAAGAACTTGTCGTTTGCATTTACACCTTGGCTAACTGGTGCAAGAGGCCTAGCTTTTCACCTATCTCAGCTTTTGACTTTCCTTCCTTTCTAAACTTAATCATTTGTCGCTTTTGATTTAAAGAGGGATGTATGACTCATCCTTTCACTTGAACACTGAGAGGCATTGACAGGTTGTTGATTTGCCTGATTTCAATATTATTGTGTCTTAGAGAATAGAAATGCCCAAGGAGAGGGAGAGACCAGGGAGAATGGCCAGTCCGTGCATCAGTCAGTTCCCACGTGTATCAATTAAGTTTGCTCTCTTACATGGGCATGGTTTGTGTCACCCCAAAACAATGATAATAGTAACATTGGAGATCAACCATCACAGATCATCACAACAAATAGAATAATGATGAAAAGGCTTGAAATACTGGAAGAATTACCAAAAGGTGACACAAACACGAAGTGAGCAATTGCTGTTGGAAAAATGGTGCCAAGAGAATTGCTCAATACGGTGTTGCCACCAGCCTTCAATTTGTAAAAAGCACAATATCTGCAAAATGCAATAAAATGAAATATACTTGCACTCAATATCGAATAGGGTCTTCCTGCCTTAGCTGTATTAGCAGAGATGTTGTGAAGTGCGGGAGAGATCCAGGTAGCCTTACCAACTTTACAACTTAAGGTTCTCTCTTTAGTTGCTTCTAAAGAGGCAGGGTGCTTGCTGCCAATATGGCTTATTTGACTGAGTGATCTTTTTTTGTGCAGGCGTGTGTGGCTCTATCTTTTCTACTTCTCTGTTTCACACTGTATCCAGGAGAGCTTCTGCACCGTTTCTATTCACTACCATACTTGATGTCATTTTAACACATGGTGAGGTGTTGTGGTGGTGATATCTTCTACTTTTACTGTGAATTTCTCGCGATGGTGATGCATTTTTGCTGGTATTTTCAGAGAACTGTCACTGCTGTTTATTTAACGTCACTCTTCACTTTATTTTCCCTTCATGTCTGTCTTCTCACTTCTGCCCGACCTCTACTCTATTGACAAGACAGTTTAGCATACAGAAAATATAGTTTTAGCACCTCGGGGTAGCACGCAAATTGAGAAAGTGTTTTTGTTGATATCTTTGGAAATCTGCCACAGAAGGGCCATCTTACTGTTCTGAGTGTCTTTACAATTACATCCATGTAAGCTTTCTGTCCAGTCTCAGTTCCTTTTGGCACCTTACACAAATTTGTCAGGTGTGCAGATTTTATCCTTACAACTTTGTTGAAAGCAGAGATTGTTTAATTTTTTCCGTCTGATCCCATGTTCATGCTAGAAGATAAACCCTGACAATTTGTTGATTTTCTTCATTTTATTAGTTTTTTTCTGCACTGTTGACTATATACATAGTTCACAATGAGATGTGCATCATTGTTGGCTATAAAATTAGCCAGGGTTTAGAATGGTGGAGTGCAAAGCATATTCATACTTTTTTTTCTTCCCCCTTGAGTCATGCTGATACTGATTTCTCGTTTTCATTAAGTTTTCGATATTCATGGACTGTTTTGTTACTGTGTGACCATATAATGCTTTAACGTAGAGTTCTGTATGAGAAAAGTGGTCCTTGGTCTGTCATCACTGTGACTAAGCATTTCAATGTGCCATGTTAGGAAATAAAAAGCACTTGACATTCTGAGGTAGTTATCTATATGTGTAGGTCTATCTATCTAATTGCTTTGCCTAGCACTAGTCCCCCAAATTAAGGAAGACTTAAACTTTCTTACAAGTTGCCGACTTTCTAGTGGAACCAACTCATTCGCTGAATTTTTCAGAAATAATGTGTACAGATAGGACATTCCTTGCAGATATTATGAACAAAAGGGGAAACTGCTGGTTCCATTGTGATCAGAGGAATTGTATCCTTTGCAACCTTGTACTTTTTAATTTTTTTCTCTCAATCCCTGTAATGTTCTTTGTGAAGGGTCCTTGCACATTTTTAAATTTTGTAAGTAAAAATACTACTTTTGGAATGGTTTTGTCTTTGCTTTTCCCTTTTACATGTGGCATTTCACTTATTTAAAAAATTTTTTTTTTAATGTTTGTTTTTGGGAGAGAGAGATAAAGAGTGCAAGCAGGGGAGGGGCAGAGAGAGGGAGACACCGAATCTGAAACAGGCTTCAGGCTCTGAGCTGTCAGCACAGAGCCCAACGTGGGGCTTGAACCCACATACTGTGAGATCATGACCTGAACCAAAGTCAGGCGCTCAACCGACTGAGCCACCCAGGTGCCCAGACATTTCACTTAAGGCAAAAACAAAACAGCATTCCTACTGTATTTATGTAGGGTTGAATACCTAAGATTTAATTAAGGAGACTCATTTAAGGGGCTCCTGGTGGCTCAGTTAAGCGTTGGACAGACTCTTGATTTTGGCTTAGGTCTTGATCTCATGTTTGTGAGTTCAAGCCCTGGGTGGAGCCTGCTTGGGATATTCATTCATTCATTCATTCATTCATTCTCTCCCTCCCTCCCCCTCCCTCCATCCCTCTCTCCCCCTTTCCCAGTCATGCTTGAGCAGAAACAAAACCATTCCAAAAGAAGTACTTTTACTCTCTCTCAAAATAATCTTACAAAAAAAAAAACTCATTTAATTTAAATCTTAAGATTAGGACCATGATAAAGTCCCTAATTGTAAATACTTAGATTTATTTAGTATGATAAAATTATAGAGTAAAGGCCTACAGAATATGATCGTAGATGTGGAAACAAGGTGAGGATTCCTGGACAAAAAGGTGCATGTTCACAGATCTAGGCCAGAGATTTACTATTGCTAAAAAAGAAAAGTGATTCAATCCAACTGAGTTATATGATCCATGATGAGGTGAACAGAAAGT
Source organism: Acinonyx jubatus (assembly GCF_027475565.1). NCBI lineage: Eukaryota > Metazoa > Chordata > Mammalia > Carnivora > Felidae > Acinonyx > Acinonyx jubatus. Next base: position 28,582,745 of record NC_069382.1, read on the forward strand.
CTACCTATTTAATTCAGAGTTCACTTAGTCACGTGGACTTTTGGCACATTCTTTGTGAAAGTACAGAGCGGCTTCCTAACAGAGGTGTGGGTAATAGTAAACTTACATACATTTCTAAAACAATTTTAATGTAATTGAATCAAAAAAAAATTAAAGTGTATAATAACCCTCTATTTAAATTCATTCTTTTTTTTTTTTAATTTTTTAACGTTTTATTTATTTTTGAGACAGGGAGAGACAGAGCATGAACAGGGAGGGTCGGAGAGAGGGAGACACAGAATCTGAAACAGGCTCCAGGCTCTGAGCTGTCAGCACAGAGCCCGACAAAGGGCTCGAACTCACAGACCGTGAGATCATGACCTGAGCCGAAGTCAGCCGCTTAACTGACTGAGCCACCCAGGTGCCTCTTTAAATTCATTCTTAACAGTGCAATTTCTTGTGAACTTTTGGGTTCTGAATTTCACTACTTTGTCAAGCTTTTAAAAAATTATTATGGTAACCAACTGGTACCATAATTACTTTGAAGGATGGAACTGTGTTTTGGGGAAAAATACTTGATAAGCCATTTGGGATGAAATGTGAGAGATTTTGAACATCACAGTGCCAGCAAAAGATTAAAGTGTTCAGTGTGATAAGATGGGAAGAGTTTATTTTGATCTACTGTAAGGCATCAGATTAGAGGTTCAAGGTAATCCTTGAGAACTTTTTTAGATCTCAGAGGATACGGAGGTCTTAGCAGATATCTGAATTACCATTTTATGTAAATACAGTTTAGGTCCTTGATATTTAGAATTTTTTTAAAGTTAATTTTTTGAAAGAGAGAGAAAGTGCAAATGGGGGAGGGGCAGAGAGAGAAAGAGGAGAGAGAGAGAGAGAGAGAGAGATCGATCCCAAGCAGGCTCCACACTGTCAGTGCAGAGCCTGACGCGGGGCTCGAACCCACAAACTGTGAGCTCATGACTTGAGCCAAAGTTGGATGCTTGACTGACTGAGCCACCCAGGAGCCCTCATATTTAGAATTTTATAGAAAAGTTATCGAGGAACAGTTGTGAAATATATAGTTTTAAGACAGTTTTAATTTTATATAGTTTTAGTTTTTATAGTTTTATTTTATAGTTTTATATAGTTTTGATTTTATAGTTTCATATAGTTTTAATTTTATACAGCTTAAGACAGTTTTAATTTTTCAGAGAATATTTTTGCCGTTTCAGATAATAAATATGCCATTTATTTTCCCCAAAGCTAGTGAAGTTTCACTGTGATCTTCTGTCAGCACAGATGAAATGTGTATGAATATCTTCAGTTGATGTTTGTCACCTGACAGGTAATTTTGTAAATACTCAATATGTAATGAGAGTGAGAGGTAGAGTCTGTGCAGTGTCTGTTTGTAGAAGGGATTCTCCCCCGGGGCATATGTTAGCTACTTTTGAGAACCATTCGCTGTTGTTCCTCTTGGGTGGTGGCTTATCATATTTTGTTTACTCTCCAGTGAACTTTCTTTGAAGTTTTTTCTTTTTGAAATAAGTCACAGTGATGCATTACATATGCTAATTTCTTTAAAAATTTTTTTTTAACATTTATTTATTTTTGAGACAGCATGAGCAGGGGAGGGGCAAAGAGAGAGGGAGACACAGTCGGAGGTTAACTGACTGAGCCACCCAGGTGCCCCACTAATTTCTTTTTTTTAATGTCTATTTTTATTTTTGAGAGAGAGAGAGAGAGAGAGAGAGAGAGAGTGTGTGTGTGTGTGTGTGTGTGTGTGTGTGTGTGTCAGTCATAGCAAGGGAGGGACAGAGAGAGGGAGACACAGGATCTGAAGCAGGCTCCAGGCTCCGAGCTGTCAGCACAGAGCCTTATGTAGGGCTTGAACTTACAAACCACGAGATCATGACTTGAGCAAAGTTGGACACTTAATGGACTGAGCCATCTAGACGCCTCTATATACGTTAATTTCGATGTTGCTCTCATTTCCCTCCCATCTTTCTCAACTAATAGAGACAAAATGTGGTCATTTTTCCTCAGAACTATGACTTGAATTTATGTTAGGTGGGCGTTAACAGTATGTGCTTAATTGAAATTACCTTATTTCTAAGGATTTCAAAGTTGCTTTGTCTTGTTGCCTTGATATCCTTCAAACACTCCTTTTGAGAGAAGTTATAAAGAATAAAGTTTACATGGTAGAATTTGCCTCCACTTATAAATTATCAGCTGGTTTATAACTTAGTAACATATATTATCTTTGTTGAAATGAATACCATTTCCCTTAGTTCTAGCTTTTTCTTTGTGTACTTTTAATAAGTTTACAGTGTTATATTGAAATATTTAGACTATTTTCTAAGCACATAGATTTTTAGAAATGCATAATCCTTAGGGCGAAGTTTTGAAAAGTGGCAACTTGAATCAGAACACCATTAGGTGAAGGTCCTACATCAAAGCAGTATGGATTCTATAACTTAAATGCAGGTATGCCTGATTTCCATATTTAGGCCACGTTAGAGCTGGAACTTTTAGTTCAGTCTCTATTTTTCAGATTAAGGAAAATCCAAATTATTGTTTGAGCACTGCAATTACTTGTTCAAGGTTAATACTGATAGTTTGGGGCTGAAGTGGTTTTAAAAGTTGCAACTTTCTTTTTTGTGTCCCTTTTTGTTTTGTTTTATCATTCTGAGTTTCTCAAAGGAAAGATGTGGAGGAAATTAAGTGTTTACGGTAGGAAAGATATGGGATTGGGTTCACGTGGGAAGCTGGGAGGGAAGAAAAGTTGATAGGAGGCCACACGAGAAAAGTAGTGATGGTCAGCGTCTGCCGCTTGGAATATCCCTGCTCTAATCTGTAAAGGGGAAACCTCGGCGGAGTTGCTTGGGCACATTCACTTCTCGAGACAAAGCCACATCATCCAATGCTGTTTGAAAAACATCCACAGCTCCATATTTATTCGCCTAAAAGATGTGATTTAAAATCTTTGAAAATTCAAAACAATTAATTTTATTTTTAGTGGTACATTTTTTTTTACCTGGTCATTTCAATCCCCCTTCAGAGTGCTGCAACATAGCATAAGAAAAATCAAGTGGCATTTTTGTTCTTGGTATTGTTGTAGGTAAAGATATTTTCGCAGCAGTCCTTGTGATACCTGGGAATAGCCTACATTGTTGAAAAATCCTGGTTGGGAATTCCCACTTTGGTTACAGATTGCCATGGTTACTATACTTTATGCTGTGATTAATGCCTGTTTGAGTCATTGTGTGTGTGTGTGTGTGTGTGTGTGTGTGTGTGTGTGTGTGTGTATGTAGATGTAGACATCTGTTTATATTCCAGTTTGGTTAACATGTTAGATTTTTTTTTCTTATCAGAGAAATAAAAATTTCTTCAGCATCTTAAAAAAGAGATCATTTATGTTCTTTAATGGTTATTTGCTGCACAGAATCATGTCTCGTGAGGAGTGAAATACTCAGAAAATGAAACTTGTTATAAAAGGTAACTGCTGGTTTTACATTTCTTACCTGAAATCGTGTTTGCCCTAGTTTATCCTTTAGTATGGAGGGAACAATGCATACATTAGAAATGAGAATTCTGCATCCTGTCTTTTCCTTATATACTTCAAATAATGAGTGCAACTAGAGTAGATAGCTATACAGGTTGTGTGGAATGTAGTTACATCTGTGTCAGGCATGCTTCTTTTACGAATCCTTTAATACACTTGTGGCTGCTTAGAGTGGTTACAGGCCTAAGCTGCTTCCTGTGCCTTATAGCAGGAAACATTCAGTCCCGCAAACACTGTGCACTCCCAAGTAAATCAACTTGCTTACAGCAGGATCTGTGCACCCCCAACTATCCTCTTTCTGTGACACAGTCTTTGTACACAATTGTTTGGTTGTTTTTATCTCTTGATACTCACAAAATACACAGTGGAGAAACAAACTTAAGATAAATTCAACTGGACCCCTTTATATAGATAGCCATAACATTTCAAGAACTGAAGCCTTTCCTATGGAGGTGACCTACATTCAGAATACTCTGGAATGGTTAGTCTAGATCAAGAAACAGAGAGTCAATGAGTAATAGCAAAAGCGAAACCACCTCCAACAAGGAAAAATACCTCTAAGTATTCCTAAAGTGAGATTGTTTTAAAATACGTATATGTGAGGATTGAGAGTATTTGTTTTATTGTGGGTTCTTGTTACATGTAATAGTAAGTTTAGAGAGCACTAGTTGTTAGGGGGAAAAGTGTGTGTGTGTGTGTGTGTGTGTGTGTGTCTGTCTGCATGTGAATATCATTTGGATGTTCCTATCAGTGGTAACTAATGCCCTTGGTTAATGCACAGTTCTAAAAAATAAATATGTATCTGAATGTGCTCTGTGTAAAACATCTGTCATGCCAAACGATCAGCTGGTTTGATTCATTTCCCCTGACGGTCTCTAGTTGGCTACTTGTTTTCTTAGTAATCTGTGTTCCCTTCTGAAATGGAACCTTGGTCAAATGTATCTATATACAATGACCTGTCCTTCAGATAGTTTTAGACATATATTCTTTTCGTATTCTCATTTGGTTAACATGCTAGGGCTTTTCCTATCAGTCAAAGAAATCAAAATGTCTCTAGTGTCTTAAAACAAGATTGCTTATTTAATCTTATGATGATTTTCTGTGAAGGGTCATTTTGAGTGAGGGGAGAAATACCCCCAAAAAACTAGGTATAGAAGGTAAATCGCTAGTTCCACATTTCTTGTCTGAAACTGTTTCCATTTTTTAAAATCACTTAGAAGCTCTGTGACCCCCAAAGAAGTTTTCAAGTCCTGAAGTTAGGGTTGAAAGAGTGTTGTTTTGTTGGTCAACCTTAAATACAGATCTTTGAAAATATAAAATTGCCACAGTTACTTTTTACAAAGTTTCCATTTATAGTGCTTTCACTGTTTATTTTTTCTTCCTTTGTAAACATAAATTGAGCTTTTTTAAAAAAGTAAGTATTGATATAAAGGAGGGTACACCCTCTTGTAGGGCGTTAAACACTTGGGAGATGAACTATAGTCCTGCATGACGTATGTCAAGATAAGAATAAATGGAAATTTTTCTGTAGAGACTACCATGCGAAGTGTGTGTGAACGTCCCGTTTCTGGTGTTAGAGTTTTTACGTGAATACAGTTTTTTTTTTTTTTTTTGTCAGTTAAGTCCTGATTTTTGGCATAATTCAGTAGGAGAAAGAGTGCCTTTGTAGAGACTTGGCTTTTCTTAAATCCTCCACAAAATTATAATTGCGGGGTGAATACACATCGCGCTACCAAAAGGCCATCTGAAATGTCCTTGTCCCTGTGTGTGAAGCAAGAAGGGGCTTTAAAAAAATACACGTCTAATAGAAGATCACCATCTCTTATTTCTTCCTTCTGGATTTTAACACTTTATTCGTATCTCTACTATAACATCTATCTGATTATATTTTAAAGGTATAACCATCCTTCCATATTAGATGTTTCTGCTACCTTTCAAACGTGACTTGTTTATTTTTCTATTGCTGGTGATGACATAGCACCCGACAGATAGTAGTGCTTGGTACAAACGTGGATATGTGAATGATTAACTGACGACCTCCTGGTGACCGCCCCCCCAACCCCTGCCCCAAGAGAAAGACAATGTTATGATAATGGCTTCAGCTCTAATTGAGGAAATGAGGCTTCCTTTCATTTCAGGGTGGAAATGAAGGGTGGATGCAGAGCTTATGGAAGTTCCATTCAGGGATGGCGCTGAGAATGCTTCTTGTCTCTTCACCCTTATTTAGCCTGTGCTCGCTTGACAACTTGTAAATTAAATTATTCCTTTAAGTTTGCATAGGAGCAAAGGAATGCTGTGTGGATAAGTGGAGGCAATACCTTGGCTTAATTTTCGTGGGCAATTATGTTTATTTTTGATGGACGGAACTATGGATGCAGAACTGATAGAGGAAAGCCAGGGGGGTTTCTCTGCTCCACCAAATCACATATGACTAGAAATTGCAACCAGACAGCAGTCTGCGAAGCAAGCAGTAGGGGCTCTGCCGTCTGTGCCTGCTGTGGATGTCTGGCACCCAACAGTACCAGATTTGGTGCAAGTGGGGCTTCTGTTGAGGAAACTTTGCCAATTTTTTTTCTTGAAAAGTGGATTCTGGCTTTGTTTCTGCATACTTGTATATGACTAAAAATGTCTCCTAATTGCAAATTTGTTTATTATAACCAGAGCCTCAGATGTGAGCTACTCTTTCTATAGGATGCTGTAATGCTATGTGAACATTTGCAGCTGCTTTTGACAAAGTAAAATTGTGTTAACATTTTTCATTTTGATAGCTTTTAGGTCTGAATGTAGGTGTAATTCCTAAACTATCTGCCCTCCCCCTATGCATGCATTTAAATAGTCAATTCATGGTATTTTCTACAAAATATTTTTTATTTTTTAATTAAAATACTTTAATGTTTACTTTTGAGAGAGCAGTTTACTTTTGGGAGAGGGGCAGAGAGGGAGGGAGACAAAGAATCTGAAGCAGGCTCTGTTCGACGCGGGGCTCGAACTCACGGACCGTGAGATCAGGACCTGAGCCGAAGTCGGATGCTTAACCGACTGAGCCACCCAGGTGCCCTTATAAAATATTTTTTAAAAATATTAGCATCTTCTGTATTTTTTATCTTCTGGGATATTTTCTTGTGTGAGAGTACCACTTCTCAAATCATCCTGTTTCCTTGACTTTCTCCCTCTGACAAATTTCACATCTTTCTTTCTGGGAGCTGTGTTCTACCTTTCTTTACTCCTCTTCATTTTGGTCTGAACATTGAAACTCAAGCACTGAGTTTCCTTTCTTATTTTTTTTTTCTAATTTTTTTTCACAGCTCATGATGCTCTTTGTTCTGCTTGGGCAGATATGGACATTTCTCTCAGTGCTGACTTTCTCTGTCTTTTCTGTGTCTGTTGTCTAATACTCTTCAAAACTGTTTTTGAAAATTAAGAAAATACATCTTTCCTAGGAGTGTAGTTCCTTATATGTACTGAATAAATTCCTTATATGTCAGAAATAAAAAGAAGTGAAAAATCATGTTTCTTTCTTCTGTGCCCACCTTTCTCCCTTTAGAGTGCATAGTGCCAAAATCCACACAGTTGTCCAAGTCCTAAATCCAGGAATTGTGCTAGATTGTCACTCATTCATCCACCTTCTCTTTCTGATAAAGCACCACATCTTACTAAATAACCCTTGCTGCCTCACTGTCCTTCTCACCAGGGTTCTTCCTACATGAACTCGTGGTTTACTGTCTGCGTTACTGCACTAGACTCCTACATTGTCTGCCTTCCTCAAGTTTCTGCCCATTGGCCACTTCTCCCTGTATTGTTTCAGACTTGTCTGCGTAGCTTTCTTAATGTCAGAGCTGAGGAGTCATTCTCCTGCTTAAATCCTCTGCTGGGTTCGGAGAGCTTTCAGGTTGTAAAGTTCAAGCTCATTAGTGGGGTATACATGGCTCTTCATGACCTAGCCTTTCCCTCTCTGGTCACTTTCCCCAAACATCACATACTCAGACTGTGATGAACTAGTGTTAGTCATTATGTTGTGTGTACTGTTGCGACTTTCCATGTGCCTTGGCTTTTCCCTCCAGTCTCTTTTCATCTCCTTCCCCTTTATGTAACTAAATTTTTTCCTGGCTTCTTGACACTGGGATCGTTGTCACCTCCCGAGTGTCTAATATGAATGCCTCTCTCATGTACTCCCTCACTGTTGGGTACATCTCCTTCCTGGAACTTATCATCCCCTATTACTGCTTTTTATTTTTATTTATTTTTTTTAAAACTTTTTTTTTTCAACGTTTATTTATTTTTGGGACAGAGAGAGACAGAGCATGAACGGGGGAGGGGCAGAGAGAGAGGGAGACACAGAATCGGAAACAGGCTCCAGGCTCCGAGCCATCAGCCCAGAGCCTGACGCGGGGCTCGAACTCACAGACCGCAAGATCGTGACCTGGCCAAAGTCGGACGCTTAACCGACTGCACCACCAGGCGCCCCTCTATTACTGCTTTTTAGTTCACTGTCCCTTGATAGTGGGCAGAGTGTCTCCAGGGTCTATTGGAGTACTGCTCGCACATGCCTAGTATGAGTAAATGGGTAAATGAGCCTAAGGAGTAGTTTAATTGTCCTTCTTTCCATATTTTCATTTACCTTTAATCAGGCCTTGGCCTCATTCAGTTAATTTTAAATCCTGTTAAGGGTATCACATTTAAGCAATTGTAACCTTAAATGTTGGATTTAGCATATTACCAAGACTGGTATTGTTGAGCCTACATTCCGATGAATAATCAGACAGGCAGAATAAAAGATTTAGCCCATAAACTCCATAAGACTTCATGGAAAGAGATTAGAGAAGAACAAAGGAGCTCTTCACTTAATAGGTGCTTGCTGTATATTCCTATTTCTTGTTGTTATTGGTTAAGAAATGTTAACTTTTAAAGGTTAATGTGATGGTGCTAAGCCCTCTGTGGGGCATGATTGATCAGTTTAAATGTAAACTACTTTGGGGTGCCTGGGTGGCTCAATCGGTTAAGCGTCCAACTTGGCTCAGGTCATGATCTCACAGTCCATGAGTTCGAGCACTGCATCGGACTCTGCTGATAGCTCAGAGCCTGAAACCTGCTTCAGATTCTGTGTCTCCCACTCTCTCTCTCTGCCCCTCCCCCACTTGTGCTCTCTCTCTCTCTCTCTCTCTCTCTCTCTCTCAAAGATAAGTAAACTTACAAAAATAAAATTAAATGTAAACTACTTTGGTGACTGATATGTAAAATCATAGTGTTGAAAAAGTTCAACAATAGTTAGGATCTTTTAAAAAATCATCAAAGTATGAAAATATTCATGATGATTGTTATATTGAGATTTGAGATTATACATTTTTGTATCATGTATAATGTATAATCTCTGTCTTGAGGCAGAGTTTGTTTTAATGATGCTGTTTAGAAACCTCTTGAGTTTATAAAAGGAGAGGTTATATATTAATGTTTATTTTTATTTTTGAGACAGAGAGAGACAGAGCATGAATAGGGGAGGGTCAGAGAGAGAGGAAGACACAGAATCCAAAGCAGGCTCCGGGTTCTGAGCTGTCAGCACAGCGCTTGACACGGGGCTCGAACTCACAGAGCATGAGATCATGACCTGAGCCGAAGTCAGATGCTTAACCGACTGAGCCACCCAGGCACCCCAAGAAGAGGTTATATATTAAAAGAGAATATAATAGAGGTTATTTTATTTTATCAGCTATCAAGTGAAGATTCCTTGCTAGGGTCTTTGACTATGAAAAGCAGTTGTGTCTTTGAGTGCCTTTCTCATTATTTTGAGTGTGGAAGGACCACAGTTCATCCTGTTGGTTTGTGAAAGGATAAGTGAAGAGGACCAAGAAAAAAGCTGGCCAGGGCTTGGGGCTTATCTGCCTCATGTAAGCAGGGCAAGAATAATTCTGTGGACCAAGAGGAAGTTGTCTTGAATTTGTGTTACTTAAAACAACAACAACAACAACACCATTTTCACTTTCTGTCTGGTTCTTTTTGCTTACTACCCTCTTTTTAAACTGCTTTTCATGAATGAAAGGATCTATACACAAAATGTCCTAGAATCATCTTTGGAGCACTGTGTGCTGTGTCCTGTAAGTATACTCTCATACTTTAATTAACCACCTATGTCATATGCCTTATCTCAAATTTAGAGATGGTGAAACCATGACTTGGATTAAATGAACATGCAACACAGATGCATAGTTAGAGATAATTTGAAACAGAAATGACCCATAAAGGTCATGTAGTCTCTCTTGTCCTATAGATGAGGAAACAGACCTAGGAAGGTTCAAGGAGTTTCCCAAAGACACATAGTTAGTGATCAAGCAGGGGCAAAGTCTCATTCTTCTTACTTTTTCTTCAGTATTTGCTTGGTCATTATTCTCTGTAGAACTTTACTCCTTGTGAATTGATAATCATTATATTATCTCTCTCATATCCATATATATACATATATATATACGTATATATAAAGAATAAAGGTATAAAGGTTAAGGATATAAATTCTGTAGTTACTCAAGTGTAAAATGGTGGAGAGAAAACCTAGTGGAAGAGATGGAACTGTTTTTTCTGCTTGAATAGTACCTTTAGGCCAAGGCCAATGGCATGTTCAGAGAGAATGTACAAAATTGTGTTAGTAACTCAATTTCAGAAGAGTTTGACCTTGTCAGAGGTCATGCTGTATCTGCATGAGAAATATTAGGGAGTTCAAGAGGAAGATGATGTTCAGGATTCTCCTCCACTGCATTGGAGTTATCTGAGCAGCAGAAGGGAGAAACTTCTGTCTTTTGAGTGACAAGTCTGTTAGTTAATATTGTCAGGGAGAAGATGTTTTCCAAGAGTTTGGTCCTTGGCACTTTACCACCAAAATACTCTAAAGAGCTGGGTTTTAAGCAAATTACTTCTGATTATGGTTTTGAGATGAAAGGATGGAACATTTTTACAAACCAAATACTAATTAGTGTTACTAAAGATTTATAGCACTTATTTATAGAGAATCTTTGTGATCGTGTGACAGAATATGAGTAACTTGAAAAAGTCATTTCCTTTTATTTTCCTCTGTAGAATAGAGCTAATCCTCTCCCCCTCACTGGGTTAAATTTGGTGCATATCAAAAAGCCTTGCAAATTGCAGTACTCTAGATCAGGGCTTGGCCAGATTTTTCTGTGAAGGGCCAGATAGTGGATATTTCGTGCTTTGTGGGACAGAAGTCTCTGCTAGTCCACTCCACGTGCCATTGTAGTGTGAAAGGAGCCCTATGCAGTACATAAACAACTTACAGTGGCTGTATTCCAATACACCTTTATTTATAGACTCAAAAATGGAATTTCATGTAATACATATCATGAAATCTTCTTTTGATGTTTCCTCCCCACCCCCCACCATTTCCAGATGTAGAAACCAGTCTTAACCCACAGGCTGTATAAAAAGATGTGGATTTGGCCTTTAGCCTGAAGTTTGCCAGCCTATCTCCAGGTGATTGTTCAATTATAAAATTTGGAAGGATTAAGGTATGGTGGCAGTGTTAGGGGATTCCACACACCAAGCCATTTAGATGATTGATTCCTAGGTCTTCCTGTGATTCTGAGAAGACATATTTGCCTGTGTTCCCAGGTAATGTCTGCAAATACAGTCACAGAAACAATTTTGCGTTATTTGCCTGCCTCGCAGTTAGGCAGAACGTCTCAAGCAGTGCAAGTAGCATGCTACGCCCACACAATTCATGGAGTTACGTTGATACAGATAAGTGGTGTCAGCATTTCTGTTCAAAAACAAATTTTTCAAAGTTTTGTGGTCTCAGCACTTTTCCAGGCACAGCAGATTGGATCTTGGCACACAGATTCCCAGTCTCAATGTCAAACGCTCATCTTTCTTTTTATTTTTGCTAGTTATATTCTGGAGCCAATCTCTTTATATTACAGAAACACACTGAAAATGGAAAGCTCATTGAAATCAAAACAGCCAAAGAGGGAAAATAAAAGTGCTTATTTAATTTATTTATTTGCACCTGTTGGCCAAATAGGATTATTTTTAAAAAATTGTTGTAACTTAAAAATGTTTGCCCTTGGATTTTTTATTTTATACAGTTATTATACGGTTTTATACAGTCAGTTGGAATGGAGAGATTTTCATCACATGGATGGTTTTGTAAACTGTCTTATCACACAGGTGACAGTTGTGGTCATCACAACTGTTATTTAAGAGAACAGATGACTGAGGAGAATCACAAAATTGCAACATTGATGATCATACCTATTTCATTGCCTTTATTTGAAAGATAATAGTGACAAAGTCTGAAGCAAGATTTGGGGATTACTGCAAGTGTAATGTAGTCTTCATTTGTAGGCCATAGAGTACTGTATATGTCGAGCCCCAATTCTTTTTCTAAAGGTTCTAATGAATTGTTTGCCTTGAAAAAGGTCTGGTTGGTACAAATTAGAGGCTACAGCTTTGTAATCACCTATTAATAGGTGTCTGCCTAAGTAAATATAAGAAATAACAAACTTTTATGTACTCAATTTAGATGAAAGATACTAAAAGAAGACATTAGCTGAGAAGTGTTACAAGGTCAAGTCTTTTTAAAAAGGTCAACAGTCGGCAACTAGTCTTGAGGCCTAGAATTTCAGTGGAAGGGAAAGAATGGGCTGCAATTTTGATGGAAAGAGAAACTTCATAAGGCAAATTCTGGCATATAACTTATGAAACAAAATTTCACATGCTTTAAGAATTAATTTTAGTCGATCTAAAACAAGGTCTGGAAATCTATTTATTGAATTGCAATTAATACACAATGTTATATTAGTTTGGGTGTACAACATGTTGATTCATTAATTCTACATTACTCAGTGCTCACCATGGTAAGTGTAGTCACTGTCTGTCACCAAACAGTGTTATTACAATGGCAGATTATATTCTCTGATGTGCTTTTCATCTCCATGACTTAATTATTTTATAACTGGGAGTTTGTACCTCTTAATCTCCTTTATCTATTTCATCCATCCTGTCACCTACTGCCTGTCTGGCAACCATCAGTTGGTTCTCTGTATTTTGGAGTCTGTTTATTTGTATGTTTTTTTTTTTAAGATTACTCATGTAAATGAAATCTTAAAGTATTTGTCTTTGTTTGACTTATTTTACTTAGGATAATATTCTCTAGGTCTCATTCTTTTTTATGGCTGAGTAATATTCCTCTGTATGTATATGTGTACACACACACACACACACACACACACACACAGACCCTCACCACATCTTGTTTATCCATTCAGCTCTAGATGGACACTTGGGTTGCTTCCATATCTGGGCTATTGTAAATACTGCTGTAATAAGCATATCAGTGCATACATCTTTTCAAATTAGTCTTTTCTTTTTATTTGGGTAAGTACCCAGTGGTGGAATTGCTGGATCATATGGTATTTCTGTTTTTAATTTTTTGAAGAACCTTTATACTGTTTTCCACAGTGGCTGTACCTGTTTACGTTCCCACCAACAGTGCACAAGTGTGCCCTTTTCTCCACATCCTCGTCAACACTTGTTATTTCTTGTCCTTTTGATTCTAGCCATTCTGACAGGTGTAAAGTGATATCTCACTGGATTTTGATTTGCATTTCTCTGATTATTAATGACATTGAACATCTTTTCATGTGTCTGGCTATCTGTATGTCTTATTTGGAAAAAACGTCTATTCAGGTCTTCTGCCCATTTTAATTGCATTTTTTGATGTTGAGTTGTGTAAGTCCTTTATATATTTTGGATATTGATTCCTTATTGGATATGTTATTTGCAAATATCTTCTCCCATTCAGTAGGTTGTCTTTTTGTTCTTTGATGGTTTACTTCGCTGTGCAAAAACTTTTTATTTAGGTGTGGTCCCAGTAGTTTATTTTTGCTTTTGTTTCCTTTATCCTAGGAGACATACTAGAAAAATGTTGCTAAGATGATTGTCAAAGAAATCTATATTTTTGTAAAGCTGCACTAGTGTCTTGGGTTCCAGGGAACAGAGTTTGAGATGGATAATAATACATAGGAGGTTTCTTGGGGAGTGCTCTAGGGAATAATACCAGTTGGAGAGAGAAGCTTACCTTGAGAAGAGGAAAAGGTGAATCTTGAAGTTGTTGCACTACAAGCCCCACCTGGTCCTAAGGAACCCTGGAGCTGGGATGGCTCTTGAGGCATGGAAGACTGTAGCCTTGTTTTGACCAATCATTGGATGTAGGCTGTCCCAGGAGGGATGGGAGTGGGGGGCAAAAACCTGAGTGAGGCAGCTCTCTTCAACAGAGGGTAGTTCCCACAGAGGGTGTCACTATGCATTGTCAACAGTTAACACTCTTGGCAACTGGAAGTATGAACACTTCAGTCTCAGAGGTGTTTCTGGGCAGCACTCAAAGGCATCTACTGTGACAGATGATTCTTATGTTTCAAAAATGATTGTCTCAGGGGTTACTGGGAGCAAGGGTTTGGACTGCAGAGCAGGCAAGGGTCATTTAACTATTTCTAAAACATGTAATGAGTATGTACAGTGTATCAGGTACTCCAGATATAAATGAGGAGCTTCCTATCTAGTTGGAAACAGAAATGTAAAGAAATAGTTAAAGCATAATTACTAAAATGGGGGGGTTATGTATGAATTTCAAGATGTTTTTAAAAGCATTAATTCACAAAAAACTTTTTATGTGGCTTATTTTTCCATTTTGTAATTTTTTTAAGTTTATTTATTTATTTTGAGAGAGAGACCGCATGAGCGGCGGAGGGGTGGAGGGGGGAGAGAGAGTGAGAGAGAATCCCAAGCAGGCTTCACACTGTCAGTGCAGAGCCTGATGTGGGGCTTGAACTCATGAAACCGTGAGATCATGGCCTGAGCCGAAACTCAGAATTGGACGCTCAACCAGTTGAGCCACCCATGCTCTCCTGTGTGGCTTATTTTGATTTGGTAGATTACATCTTCTAAGAGTCAACTCAAATTTCTTTTACCTCACAGATGTTTCCATGTCTTCTAATTTCTTATGATACTGTGATGAGGCAACCAGTCTTTAAAAAACAAATACTCTGCTCTCCTGCAGTCAAACCGTTTGCCAAAAATTAAACCAAATGTACAAAGTGCCAAATAGGAAAAACTCTTAGTATATACTGTGCATAGATCCTGATATCCTGTCTCAATTCTTCCAAATTAATGACCATAATTACACCATATATTGTCCTTTGTAAAATGCATTAAGGTGGAACCAAAATATTTATTACTCTTTTAGCCCCTTTAGGACCCTGTAACTAATTTAATTAGTATTCCCACTTTCTGCCTAAAAAACTGATATCTTGGGTTGCCTCATATATTTCTTTTCACTTTTCTTTATTCCAGTATTAGTAATTTTCAGGGTACTTTTCTACAGAATTATTATGAATATGATGACAAGCAAAAAGAAAACAAAACCAACAAAAGCAAAACAAAATAAAAAGCAAAACAAAAAAGTAAAAAACTAAAAACAAACCAAGAAGGTCCATCAGTGTGGAGAAGCTGGGATATTAGTTATTGTAATGAAGGGATTCACTGCTGCCTGTGAAGTTCATAGCTCACACAGTTCAAGTTTATGCTTCATAAAAATTACTGTTACGAGTCATAGATGTGTTAGGGTCATTCACCAAGTTATCAAAAGTGAAAGGCAAATGTCACCATACTGGATACTAATTTTTCACAAATTCCATTGGATTTTTATTCATGATCTTTATTTCAGAAAACCCTACGGTCATAAAACAATGGATTATTTAAGTACCTGTTACCATATTTCATTTTTTTTTTTTTTGTGAGCAAGAGAAAACTAGGAGAGATGAGGATAGTTTGTTTTACCTCTAAATTCTGTGGAGAATCATAGAATTAGAGGAGGCTTAGGGATTTATCTGATCCTGGGGTTTTCGTTTTTCTTTTAAATTGTTTTAACACTTTTTATTTATTTTTGAGAGACAGAGCTTTAGGGGGCGAGGGGCAGAGAGAGAGGGAGACACAGAATCGGAAGCAGGTTCCAGGCCCTGAGCTGTTACCACAGAAGTCGAACCCAAGAACTGTGAGATCATGACCTGAGCTGAAGTTGGACCCTAACCAACTGAGCCACCCAGGTGCTCCTGGGGTTTTCAGTTTTAAGGTAATAAAGTCTTTATTTACAAAAGGAACATTGATAAAGTGGTTAAGTTTTAATTTTGTGTGTATACTTATACACGTGTGCACGTGACAAATGGCGCTGAAGCAGTTCACTTTCAGTGGTCTATTTTCGGTAAAGGTCAGGAGTAACAGTATTGACATAACTAAATACTGAGGTAGAAGTCAGAAATTTAAAATTTTAAAACAAAGTTTTCAATTTTAGGCTGCTTTGCATGAGGATCATGTTAAAAATAAGTGTATTTTCTACCTTTAGAAAATAACATGTATTATACACATGTGTAGGTCTTGTTTGCTTTGACAAATACTCACAAGTGAGAGTATAATTTGGGAAGAGAAGAACATGATGATATTGGACAAAATAACATCACAAAAATATACCTTTGGAAAATGATCTGAAATATCCCAGAGCTAGTTACTTCTTTCTAAATATACCACTGAATATAAACAGGCTTTTGACAATCTCTAGCATGCACAGGTTTGGAAAACTTGGTGGTCTTTATCACTACTCCCCTCTTATCAATAAGGTAAGAGGTCTAGAAAATTTTTTTTGGCTACAGAGGTTTGTTTTTTTTTTTTTTTGTATATTTATCTATGCCCCCATTTTTTCCTTTTCATTTTCCTTTTCCTTTTCCTTTTTTTCTTTTCCTTTTTTCTTTTTCTTTTCCTTTTTTCTTTTTCTTTTCCTTTTTTCTTTTCCTTTTTCTTTTCCTTTTTCTTTTCCTTTTCCTTTTCCTTTTCCTTTTCCTTTTCCTTTTCCTTTTTCTTTTTCTGTCCCTGTCCCTGTCCCTGTCCCTGTCCCTGTCCCTGTCCCACAGCCCTGAAATTGAATGAAATCTTGTCATTTGCTCCAATCTTTTCTAAAACATATTTAAGGCACTTTATCAGAATATGTACAATATAAGAAGTAACAAATAGGGAAATCAGGACAAAGTCATGTTTTAAAAAATGAAGAGAGCTTGGAGTGAAGTTAAACAAATATTGTTTGAGGTTCTCATCACTTGCCGAATGAGGGTCACAAATTTGTCTAAATATTCTGATGTCCAAATATAAGGGAAAAAGTTGTTTCAGTATTCTCAGCAGTAATCTAAAATTAAGCTAGTTACTCTGGGAAAGCCCAATTCTTCTTCTAAGGCAGACAAGAGAGAATTTTCCCTTTTGTTACCAGAAAGAGACCCTGTAGAGTATATGGGGCATCATGGGATCGCAAAGCTGTGTCTTTTACTGTCTTTTGAGTAGTCAGGTGATTTCCAGTCCAAAGAGCAATATAATCAAAACAGTTTTACTAGAAGGAAAAAACAGTGAGTCAGCAACAACTTTCCTGTGGTTTGATTAATCCAGAATTGGTTTCATTTATCGAGAAATGGAAATCAGCACAGACTTTAGGCAATTATCAATAATTATAATTTCTTCAAGATTCTGATTATTGTTGAGGAGGTAGTGAAATCAAATTTATGCTCCCTGTATTTCCTGACAGGTGCCTGGAGAATACCCCTTAATGTGTTGTCATTGAGTTTGGACCCACATGCCTTTGTCCTTTGATAAACTGGGGACAACAATGACACAGAAATGGAAAGTCTAGTAGGGGCCACTCTTCATCTTATATGAGTGTGTGTGTGTGTATATACACACACACACAGATGATTATATCTATATGCATATATACACATATATATGTATTTAAGAATTTGTTTAATAAATCTGGTATTTCAAATCCATGGGGAAAGATATGTTGTTAACAGATGGGTTTGAGAAATTTGCTCTCAATTTTGGCCATAAATAAGGGCAGGTTTTTAGCTAACTAGATATATAAAATACAGGTGGCTTAAAAATTCATATAATAAAATTATAAATGTTTAGAGGAAAATATAGAATAATTTTAGAATCTTTCAAAGGAGAAAGATCCTCAAAGCAAGCATGAAGTCTAGCTATCATAAAAGAATAATTTGAAATATTTATGCAAAAGCAAGAGACAAGCAGACTTTTGTAGGGTACAAACTATAGTAAACATTTAAAAGTCATTATAAATAAAGTTAGAAGTGACAGTCTCAGAAAATGTATTTTAAACATTTTAACCAAAAAGGACTATCTGTGACTTTTTAAAGCATGTTGACTATTAATATAGAGGGTAACAACAAAATGGAAAAATCAGTGAAGAGCATTTTTTCTCGTTTTGAATTCAAAGAATTTGAAACAACTATTTTTCTCTTTTAAGGGGTAGGATTTTTCACAGAGTTTCAATGGATTATACTAAATGCTGGGGAAGATGTAGAGAAAGAAGACTCACATTCCTGGAAAGCAGTTTGGCAAATATGTATCATGAAACTTCATTACATACAGGCTGACCTTGCAAATATTCATAGAGAAATTGTGCCTAGAAATAGGTGATAAATACAAGGATGTATAATCAGAGGGTGTTTACTGGAACATTATGCTTATACCAGATTTCTGGGAAAAGCCCACATGTCCATCTGAAGAGCAGTGGTTAAACCATGATGATTTAATAATTCATGGAGATACTGTGAAGCTATTAAAATTGTGTTCTCAAAGACTAATGGTGGGGGTGGGGAACGCGCCTGGGTGGCTCAGTTGGTTAAGCATCTGACTCTTGATTTTGGCTCAGGTCATGATATCACAGTTTGTGGGACTGAGTCCTGTGATGGGCTCTGTGCTGACAGTGTGGAGCTGGCCTGGGATTCTCTTTCCCTCTTTCTGTTCCTCCTCTGCTCATGCACTCTCTCTGTGTCAAAAATAAATGAATAAACTTAAAAAAAGATCCCAAAACTAATGATGTAGGAAAATCCATACTATAAAGTAAAATGAAAAAAGTAGGATACAAAATTATATAAGATAAATATATATTTTGAAAAAGTGTGTATTTTATATACACATAGACACAGGAGATATACAAATCATACGTACAAATTAATATTTCAGTGTTATGTGGGATCTATTTTTTAAATAGATTTTTCAATAATTTTGAAATTTTAACAATAAGCATGTATCAGTAACATAATTTTTGATATATTTAAACAAAATATAACCCAGTTAATTTACATATAGTAAACAAACATACAGTATTCTCCAATGGGAGAAAAGCATAAAAATGTTTTTGGAAATTCAGACCTAAGATGCCGTTTGAAACTTTTTGGGCTCTGATTCAAAGTGCCATTGCAATGTTAAATAAAATAAAGATGCTAGCAAGCAGTACAATAGTAGTGGACCCATCTAAACTAGAATTCAGTCACATTATTTACAACCCCTCTTACGCTGGGGGGATGATACTCCTGTCATAGTAATTTTGTGGAGTCACTGGGATCCATTTAGAACATGGTAGGTGCTTGGTAATTTTAGCTCCACATCCTCTTTTTCCTTGTCCACTAAACACAGAGACCAGATGGAAAAACAGTAATTTCTTGTTCTTTCCTAGCACTTTTAAGGAATTGGAAGTTTTCCCACATAAAACCAGTGCCCTGTTCTTGCTGATAAGAGCAGGGTGCAGCAGCTAGAGAGTACATCACACATGAGCCTTTTCTCCTCTTGAGAATGAAGTTCAGGGGTTTGCCTCAGTTTGGTGACTGGTTGTTCCCAGCTGAAACTGTTGAGATTGATGGGCCAACACCATTACCATACCAATTATTTCAGGTAACCTCTGCTGCTCACTCTGGTTTGATGCTACACTCCTTGGAATTTAATCATATTAGCAGAGACAAATCGAGAGGTTTATACACAGTTTCAACACCTAAAATCTTGGGCCAGTTATTCTGGCTATCCTGTGGTCTAACAACCACTCCAGATTCTGGAAACCTATATAATGTAGAATAGGTGTATTAATTGCCTGTATTTTAGTCTACTTCTTCTTTTTTTTAAAATAAATGTTTTATTTATTTTTGAGAGACACAGAGAGAGAGAGAGAGAACAGAAACAAATGGGGGAGGGGCAGAGAGAGAGGGAGACACAGAATCCAAAGCAGGCTCCAGGCTCCGAGCTGTCAGCACAGAGCTTGAACTCACGAACCGTGAGATCATGACCTGAGCTAAAGTCAGATACTCAGCAGACTGAGCCACCCAGGTGCCCTTACTCTACTTCTTTAAACCTTCTAAGAATCCTTAAGATACAGCACCTACGGGGATGAAACTGTACCTGGTCTCACCTACCATAAGATTGAAGCATCACAAGAAAGTGTACTTTGAAATTTAGTCACATTCTTTCCCAGAGACTGTGGCTTTTGGAGGTGAGCTTGGTATGCCTGGGAAGACTGGATTTAGCTTGAAATTTGATTCCTGACCCCTGGGAATATTTTGAGGAATTTCAGCTCTTGAATTTGCTTCCGTGTCCCATCTCCAGAAAAGCCCAGGTTATTGTCTAAGTAAGGGTTTACCAGCCAACTGATGGATGTGAAAACCCTGCCTGGGTACAAAGCAAACACAATTGCCATGCTCCTGCCATTCTTTTCACCATACTCCATTTATAAGCGTGGACCTACATGACCTTACAGTCTCCCAAATAATGAGAGCTTTCCTGAGAGAATGGCTGCCTTTGGCAGATGTGAGCTTCTTGTTGAGACAGTAAACTCCTGCAGAGGCTGCAGAATCATTTGTTTGTGTCATTGGACATGGACTAGATGACCTTCATGATCCTTTTACCTAAGAGAATCTAACATTTCCTCTTTTTTCTTGCCTTTTCCAACTCCATCCATGCCATGTCTTTGCCTAACCATCATGTTAAATAAAATGGAAAAGAATATGAAAATTTGCTCTCATGCTATGGAATTTATGGAACAATTGAATGACTCATGGTACTGTGCTGAGCAGGCTTACTTGGAGTTAGGCAGTTTTGAAGAACTCAGGAAACAAAATATTCCTATCCCCCTGAGGCTAGAGTGTGGAAAAGAAGATGTTCAGTGACAACAGGAAAGAGCAAAAGAACTTTAGCATAAATATGCTCATTTGCTGCTGAAAAGAAAGACATTAAAGTCAAAATGCTGAAGCATAGTTTAGATTCCGTCACAGGATAAATTAATTGCTGGCAATAGCGAGTCAGTATCCTACCCTCTCTTGGCCATCTGAGATAAAATAATGACAGTGACATTAACTATGATTCTTTTTAACTTGTAGTCATATGACCCACGTGAGGAAATAATTATACTATATTTTAGAGGTTTTGATTACTAGAATAGTTAGGTAATAGATGTCATTTCTTTGAAACATGGAAGCTTTTTAAAAAACTGCATTATAAATCTTAGGTATAAATCTTCGGTATTAATAGATTCTTTTTCAGTCTAAAATCAACACTTGCTGAAATAATGATTGCATATTCAAGATGCTCTTCTGTCCAGTTTTCTCTTATAGCACTGCCCCACTTAATTTCATTATAATCAAAGAGGCAGATAAATGTGTCCATTCACAGATGCTTCACCAGGACCGATCTTGTGCAGTAGGAAAACTCTTGCCTTAGATGCGCACACCTTCATCTTCTCTTTCATGCTAAGCCTCTTTGGTTTCCATTTATATTGCCCTCCTTCTTTCCTGCTTCTGGCCAGTCTTATTATTGCTCTAAGGGCCCAGTGAATAATTAGCTACTCTGTGACACTGGCAGAAGCCCATGGAGCTCCTCCATGTATGTGTGCAGTGTGGGACACCTGGGCACAGGTGAGTTGGAAATGGCATTCTGGAGATGATGCACTCAACCAGTCTTCAACTAAACTATATTGGGGGGATGTCCTAGTCAGCTTCTAGGGACTGAGAGTGGTGTAGAAGAACAAAAGTATTTTGATGTACTCATTTTCTTCAAGTTTTTATTTAAATTCTAGTTAGTTAACATGTATGGCAAATTTGGTTTCAGGTGTAGAATTTAGTGATTCATCGCTTACTTACAACAGCCAGTGCTCATCGGGGCGCCTGGGTGGCTCTGTCGGTTAAGCGGCCGACTTCGGCTTAAGTCATGATCTCACAGTCCATGAGTTCGAGCCCCGCGTCGGGCTCTGTGCTGACAGCTCAGAGCCTGGAGCCTGCTTCAGATTCTGTGTCTCCCTCTCTCTCTGACCCTCCCTTGTTCATGCTCTGTCTTTGTCTCAAAAATAAATAAACATTTAAAAAAATTTTAAAAAACAACAGCCAGTGCTCATCACAAGTGCCCTCCTTAATACACATTTAGACCATCGTCTATCTACTTCCCTCCATCGACCCTCAGTTCTCTATCGTTAGAGTCTCTTATGTTTCACTTCCCTCTTTCTCTTTTTCTCCTTCCTATATGTTGATCTGTTTTGTTTCTTAAATTCCACATATGGGTGAAATCACATGGTATTTATCTTTCTTGGACTGACTTCTTTCACTAAGCATAATACCGTCTAGCTCCATCCACATTATTGCTAATGGCAAAATTTGATTCTTTTTCATGCCTGAGTAGTATTCTACTGCATTTATACATACCACATCTTCTCTATCCATTTATCAGCCAGTGAACATTTGGGATCTTTCCATTTTTTGGCTATTGATAATGCTGCTATAAACATTGGGGTGCATGTGCCCCTTTGAATCTGTATTTTTGTATCCTTTGGGTAAATATCTAGTGCTGCAATTGCTGGGTTGTAGGGTAGTTCTATTTTTAATTTTTTGAGGAACCTCCATACTGTTTTCCAGAGTGGCAGCACCAGTTTGCATTCCCACCAACAGTGTCAGAGGGTTCCCCTTTCTTCTCATCCTCACCAACATCTATTGTTTCCTGTGTTGTTAGATGTACTTTAAACTCACGGGGCATAATGTGTTCTGTCCACTTCCACCCTCCACACACCCACTGGTTACTCCTAAGCCCAAAGTGGTTTATGACAAATAGTTTGTTTGTATGGTGTCTAAAGAGGAGTAGATTTATTTAAGAGGCATATTTAGTGCTGGTGAAAGGTACACTTACTATGCTAATTGAAACTTACATTAGAGCTTTACCTTTATAACAAGAAAACCATTGACTTCCCTTGATGTTCAATGGTTGGAATTTGAAGTAATGTACATTATTATTTTTGTATCTGGACAATATGATTACACATGTGAATGGTTAACAAAAAATTGTACTTTGAATTGTAAATCAAGTAAATCAAATAGGAACTCAAAATAATACTTTCTAGCCATTGCAAAAAGTTAGCACTATAATCAGGCTATGTGCTTTGTTTTTTATTGGTTGCTTTTGTTTATTTAGTTCTTTGTGGTATAGCCTGTAGTTAGAATTAAATGATGTAAGTTTGTCCATTTGCAAACACATAGATGACTTTCTTTTTAACTTCTCTAGCTTTTTGGCATTACGCAGGAACTGATTGCCCACCCCATATTCCCTTAGTCCAAAAAATGACTCTTCCAGGTTCGCAGTAGATAAGGCTCAAAATTTTAGAGTCATTTCTACTTTCCGTTGTGCCCCACATCCAATTCACAAGAAGTTAGCTGGATACATCCAGAATATGGCCACTTCTTATTACCATAATTGCTGCCATCCACCAACTTTTGCTTGGATTATTACAATAACCTCATATCTGATCTTTTTGCACTTTTACACACTGTGCTCATTGGCTAGAGTGAAATTTCTAAAGCTCTAGTCAAATCCTGTAACTCCTTGACTGTTACCTTAAAATGATTTTCAACTTAACTCAGTGTAAATTACCAAGGTTCTTACCACAACCTGTAATGCCCTTTTTCCTCTGGTCTCTTGTTACCCTCTAACCTCATTTCCTACAAGTCTTTTCAGCTCACTCTGCTCCTGACACTGGGGTCTCCTTGCCTTTTCTGAGATACCCCAGGCTGTTGCTCTAAGGGCTTCTTGTGCCAGGAGTGAGCTTCCTTTGGATATTTGCTGTCTTAATCCCTTAATTTAGGTTTCTGTTCAAGTACCACCTTCTCCATGAGGTCTTCCTCAGCTACCGTTCATGAACTAGAATCCTGTGCTCCATACCTGACAGTCCATACTTCCTTATCCTGCTCTACTCTGTTAGCCCCATCATTAGTAGAGATGCTTTGATCCCTAGTACCCAGAGCAGTGGCCACTACATAGTAGCTGCTTCATGACTGTTTTCTGAATGAGTTCTTGTCTACTAATTCTGTTATGGGGTAGCAGACCAAACCAAACAGGCAGCCAAAAAAACCTAGTTCAATGTAGATCTGTCGCTTATTAGGTATCCCTTGGCAGGAGCATAACCTTTCTGTATCTCAGATTCCTAAGTATTGAAACATAGTAGATTGATTTAGATAATTTCAAAGGCTCCTCTTCAACAAGATATTCTGTGAAAAGTGAACACTTATTATCCCACTCATATAGTCATTGTCTATTTTCTGTACGAGGGCATTTCTGTATGACCCAATGTAGGTGAGCAAGCATCCACCATTTGTCCTAAGATACCACTCCCTCTAACACAGTATCACTCTGTAACACAATCCCCAGTTTCTGTTAATTCCTTAGCTCTTAGACCCATTGCAAATAAAATGTGAAACATTTTGAATAGGTTGGACAAGTACATGGTTTGGGTTCTGCCTCTCCTCTGTGGCAAATATCACTGATTGGCTATAAAACTATTTTCCTCTAGGTAGGACTGTTCCAAAGAATGCTTTTAATCTTCCAGGAGAGAGCACATTTATTAGAGTTTACACTGGAGGTAACCTGTTATTAATCCCACTTTTGGGGTGGTGAGCTTAGAAATCAGTTGAAACCAAGGGAATTGGATATGCTTTCCCCATCCTTTTTCTTTTATGTCCCTTCTGGTCATCCTTCCAAATTCAGTGTAGATACCACTTTTCCTGGGAATTTTTCTCCTAATCCACAGCTGTGCTAGGTGCTTCCTCTGATGTGATTGTACAGTTTTCTAAATTATCATACTTATAATCTCTTTTAATATTAACTTGTCTACATTTCCCACCTGACTGTATTCTCTAAAAGCTTGACCATATCTCTTCTGCTCTTCTCTGCATATCTAGAGCCAAGAACTGGGCTTGGCACTTAGGAGGGATGCAATAAATATTTGCTAAATGAATAATAAAGGACGGAATGTGTGGATGACTCCAAGGACAGAATCCTTGGCACTGCTGGCCTACCTAGCATGTCTCTTTTGGGTAAGGTCATCTTCCACATATGATAAAAATGTATCTCTGTTTTGGTCAAACCACCCAAATTCTGATATCTATCAGAGTTTTGGGGTTGTATCAGTCTTACAGAATAATGTAAATAACTTGGGTGGTAAGAGTTTGTGTGATTTAGATGAATTCAATAAACTAATGCCTTGGGGGAAATATTCTTTTAAAATCTGTGCTGTGGAATATAGTCCCATGGGATTTGACTAAAAAAAAGTCCATGATTCAATGTGTTTGGAAAACGCTGCTCATTAGCCTTTCCCCTTGGAATTTTGTCACAGATAATGGCCTGGTCGTTCAGTAAAAAACTAATTTTTTTAAGCCACAATTTCTCAATTCTTTTTGACCAAAGGATATTATTCAACGTATATACGTATATAGACATCCTACTAACATAGTGTTCCTTGGGACAGTCTGAGAAGTGCAGATGTGTTCAGATAGGGGCCACTGAATATCTTTAGAGCAAAATAGTCACGTGGCAGTGAGCAGGGTGGATTTGAAAGACGTAAAACCAGTAAAGAGGCTGTTGCAGAAATCTGGGTGGAGGAGGATAAGGCCTATAACCAGAGATCTCATAGTGACACTGAGGAATGAAAATATTTGTACAAGAAATTGATCTCATTACTGAATGGCCTCTTTTGAGTCCAGCTGAGGTGGTTGGGGGAATCGAGGCTCTATGGTAGTTTCCTTCTTTTGCAGTTCAAAGGGAAGAGCTCGACTTTGTTTTCAAGCCCTCCTGCTTCCTTAAATATCCCAGTGTCTATCATTATTTAATGTATGATACCCTACTGTATTTATATTCATGTTAAAATCAAGATATTTACAGCCAGTTGTAATTTATTCTCAAAGTGTGTATTGATTTCAACTAGACTGTTTTGAGCTCTCATATACAAATGCCTATTACTAAGCCTTTCCTTCCAGGTCTTTCCGTGTGTGTGTGTGTGTGTGTGTGTGTGTGTGTGTGTGTGTGTGTGTGTGTGTATTTATTTTCTTGGGCTGCTATAACATAGCATCACAAACTGGGTGGCTTAAAACAACAAAAATGTATTCTCTCATGGTTCAGGAGGCTAGAGGTCTGAAATCATGGTGTCAGCAGGGCCATCTTCCCTCTGAGACTGGCCAGAGTCCTTCCTTGTCTCTCCCTAGCTTCTGGTTGTAGCCATCAATCCTTGGACCTCTTTGCCTGGCAGCTGCATCACTCTGCCTCTGTCATCAAGTGCCATTCTCCCTTATGTCTCCATCTCTCTGTCCATACTTCCTCTTTTTTCTAAGAACCCAACCACATTGGATCAAGAGTCCACAGTCCTCCAGTATTACCTCATCTTCCCTAAATCCATCTGCAATGACCCTGTTTCTAAATGAGGTCACCTTATATTCTCAGATACTGGAAGTTGGGGCTTCAGCATATCTCTTTTGGGGACACAAAACTGTGTGTGTGTGTGTGTGTGTGTAATATGTGAACATATAATGCGAAGTAACATCTCAATTTTACTAGTAGTTTTTGTGATACCTGCTTGCGTGAAATTACATTTCTCTACAAAAGATGGACAGAGCCAGGTCTGAGAAGGCAGAATTTATCATGCCTGTTGTTCATGCTGCAAACCAATTATTGGTCTACCGAGGTCTTTTCATTCATAACACATTGTCTCAAGTCGGAGTTTGTAATGCAACACTAATTTTAAAAGCTAATTCTGCTTAATGTATTCTTCTTGGTCTAGCATTTCTTTATACTTCAACTCCTCTCCCCTTTTTATAATCCAGCTATATTCTCTTTCAGGTGATTGCACTAAGCTATTCTGAACTAATTTTATTATGTTTTTGATGGTAGGAGGCTAGGCAGGGTGGCCTTTCTGAAAGCCAAGCCGTACAGACTTCTCCCGGTTCATAAATATTAATAATGTGTCTCTATGCTTGTGTGTGCTAAAACATTGTTGTGGCGATGATACAAGAAAGGCATTTTATAATTTCATGCAGACTTGGAATAGCAAGAAAATGGGGCAATGACATTTGGGGGAGCACAATGTCTAAATGTTAAAATTGTACACTGCTTACTATGAATAGGGATTTTTCTTCTGATGATGATAATATTGCCAGTTGCATGAAAGTATTTTCTTTTTCATTTTGCACTTTATTCCTTATAGCTGTTTTGTTCTTTGTAAGAGTTAGAAAAGACGCGGGCTAGTATTTGGAATAAAGGGGGTGGGATTGGGTAGGGCAGAGTTGTTACTGAGTTTTCCTCAGCCTTTTGAATTTTGAATAACATTCCAATGCAGAATAAAAAGACTTGGATACTTGCTTTCTAAGAGACTCTCTGTGACCAGGCTATCATTCTTAAGAAACGATTGAACCTTCTTAGTAGCATCTCATAAAAAATTTAGTTAGCTATAAATGTTTAAGGCTCTTGCAGCTGAAATCATTTGCTTTATGGGGGTAGAAAAAAAGAGGCTGTTTCCTGTTAAGTGTTTTGTTTTCTCTTCTATTTTTCTTAATGTATTAGGCAATGCAAACCCTGTTAATTAACTGTGCCACTGAGGTGTTTAGATGAACAGACCAAACCCACACTCAGTACTTGAAAGAAATAAGGAAATGTTTGAGATGCCTTATTTTTATGAAAGCTATATGCCTTATTGTTATTTTTTTATTTTATATATTTTGCTCCATTTTGGAAGGCTCATTTTAATTTCACCTGTACCAGGCAGTATCTGGCTTTTACATTCTCAAGGGATTTATCGAGTAAGACTTGGGCTGTCTTACATTACAAGTAAATAGAGAAATTTCTTGGTTGATATGCAAACCAGACCTAAAAATAGGGTTGAATGATATTTTCTATAATTCTTACTACTTTCATATAAAAAAATGAGAGGAAAGAAAGAAAAAACATTGCAAACTGCCAGGGACTTCTTTCATTACTGACAAAAGACTGCTAAGTTTATCAGCTTGCAAATAACTCTGCTCCGTGAGGATAACCTGCAAGTGTGTGTGTGTGTGTGTGTGAGAGAGAGAGAGAGAGAGAGAGAGAGAGACAGACAGACAGAGACAGAGACATAGAAACTGACAGAAACACAGATCAAGGGCCCTGAGGTAAGTGACTGTAAGGAAGAGAATGGTAGATGAGGTCAGAGGACTGATGAGTGCCACGTCTGCTGTAAGGTTTTGAAGGTCAAGGTAAGAACTCTAGACTCTGGTTGCTACTCTGAGTGAGATGGGCAGTGTTTTGAGCAATAACTTGACTTTGAGGCTCTTGTGGGAGAAATAGCCAAAGGGGGACAAGAAGGGAAACAGGGAGACCAGTGAGGAAGCTCTTGCAGAACTTCAGTTGCCTGATAGTGACCTGCACCACAGTGATGGGAGTCGAGAGGTTGAAAAATGGTCAGATTCCAGTTGGTTGAGGAACGTGAGAAAAGGGCATCAAGGATGACTTCAAGGATTTTGGCGTGAGCAACTGGAGGAACAGACTTTTTTTTTCTATAGGGATGGGAAGCTTGGAGGAAGATCGGGTTTAGGGAATTTCCTACAACTCTTTCCCTTATTTTTCTCTGATCACACTGTTTTCTCTTCTCTGTATAGAACATGTTGGACATGCTCCCCACCTCTGAGCATTTTCTCTTCTTAGGCCTGGAAGTTTCTTGAGTTCCTTTCTCAATTCCATCCGAAGAACTCTGTTCAGATGTTACTTTCTCAGAGAAGCCATCCATGATGGTGCTTGAAACCACCTTCCCCACCTTTTACTACCACCATCTCTTTGTACTTACTATCCCTTTTCTTTTTTTGTTTGTAAGTCTGCAGAATGCTCCTCTAGATATACAGATCAAATACTCTACTTACTGAATACTGTCTAGATTCCTCTACTAGACTGTCAGAATTTTTGTCTATTTGTTACTGTGTCTTCAATATCTAGAAGATGGCTTAGCACTGAATGAAAATATTTTTGTGAGGTGGGAGTGAGTTCCTAAACAAGGCATAAAAGTGTAAACTGTAAAGAAAAGGAGGAATTCACTTAAAACATAAAATTTATGAACTTTTAAAAATGAAAAGACAATAAACTGAGATGACTGGCTACAAAAAAAAAAAAAAAGGAGAAATGTGGTGTATATTTAACTTGCAAAGGATTACTGTCCAGAATATATATAGAACTTCAAAAAATCAATTATAAAACAATAACATAACAGAATACAGATATGATTATGACACATTATTTACAAAATGTATCCTATTGGCCAATAAACATGAAAAGATGTTAACATTAATAATCAGGTCAATGCAAAAGTCTTACTGAGGTACTATTTCTCATTCAGTATTTGCAAAAATATAAAAATTATGACTAATAAATTTTGGACATGATGAGAAACAACGCTGATTTTGGGAGTATACTATTGTTTTGGAAATAGTTTGGCATTAGCTATAAAATTTGAAGATAAGTTTACAGATGAGTAATACCAATCTTATGTATTTACTGTGGAGAAAGTCCTACACATATACACTGGGAAACATGTACAAGAATTTTTCTAGAATGATTGTTATGGTAAAAACTGGAAAAATGTAAATGCCCACTAACAGTAGTTTAGGTAGGGATACAATATAGCCATTAAACTAAGTGACCTTCAGTAATATCTGTATGGATGAATTTTAAAACCAAGTCAAAAGCTGGGGTACAAGCACAAAGTAGCAGAAAAATCCATACAAATTATTCCATTTATATAAGTTTGAAACTCAGCAATATGTGCTGAAATGCATTCATATGTGGTAAAACTGTAGAGAATATCAGAATGATTTAAACAGATTCAGAATAATGGTCACCTGTGGCCCATTGTAATATATTTTAAAGTATTATTTTGTAAGCATGCTTTTATTACAATTAAAAAAAATTGGGGAATGATGTGGAACCAGCAAGTATAGAAAACTCTTGAAGACTTCCTTTGTAAAAGAGATTGCCTTCTATAGAAAATAAATGACCTATTAACTTTGGGTTACATTCCCTTCCTCTTCCTATAATACTACAGACCTTATCCTATCATACCTTGTATTAGTTAGGTTAATGTGAGGTACAGTAATAGATAATGCTTTTCTCTACCCACACTGTTAGTAGATTAACTCAATAGATGTTTATTTCTTGCTCAAGTCAGGGGAAAGATGAGATTATAGACAGCAGCTCATGTTCAAGTGGTAATTTGGGTGTCTTGGATCCTTGCTTCTGGTGGTTTTAATCTCTTCAACAAGTGAGAGGAGAAAGAATGTGGAGCATTGCTTATGTGGGAGATCCTCATGGGCAAGGCCTGTACTCATGCCATTGGCCAGAACTCAGTTGGGTAGCCACTCCTAACTGGCAAATCTAGTTATCCAGTTATGTGTGCACAAGAGAAAGAGACAGTTTTTATGAATAGCTAGCCAGTTATTTTCTGCTGCATTTATCCATTTGGTTAAATCATCTACTTTAAATGTCCATTTACTGCTTCTCCCTGGACATAGCATCACTCACCAATGGAGACAGTCCAGAGTCCATCACTGCATTGAGCTCAGAGAACAGTATCTCTTGGTAATACCCTATCAGTATTGGATGTGGCTTCTTATCGTCTTGTAACTCCTGAATTGACAAAGAGAAATTATCTTCTCTCATCCCCATTGTATAGTGGGGAAAGAGAGATGGGGTAACTCTAATAAAAACACCCATGAGGAAAACAGAAGAGTGGGAGACATACGGCATTTACTGGTACATGGCAAGAATAATATCCTGCTGGAGGGTGGGGATTTTCCTTTATCACTGTTCTCCTTAGTTGCCTGCTTTGTATCCCTAGTGCATAGAATTATGCTTATTGTAGCACTGTGTTATGTCCTAAAGTTAAATGAGTTAATGTATGCACTGTAATTGCACAGAGTAGGACTATAATAGCTACTGCTGCCATTATCATCAACAACATTGTCATAGCAAACCTAAGTGCCAAGTTTCTTTGGGTTTGGCTGAAATGTATTAGTGTGTTAAAACTCGTCACTATCATGATCAGAAGTTCTAGATGGTAGTTTTTTTCTTCTGTCAATTTGATTTGTATGTGTATGTGTACATCTAGGAAAAATTGCTTAATACATTTTATTGTAAACAATTTATAGGGTAAATATAAGAAAAAAGTTAAGGAGTCTATGGTTTGAATATGTTGGAGAATCTGCATTAAAGCTCTAGTAGACATTCTGTGCATATAGCACAAAAATCTATAGTTTTTAATCTTCCCAGAAAAAAGAAAATTGTTAGAAAAAGTTCTGAGACTTATTCTTTTAATGGCTTCCAAACTTCAGGCTTCCATAGGAATATTGTAGCTTTATAAATTTGGTATTTTATCTTGGAAAAAAGACTTCATTTTGGAGCTGAGGAATAGTAAAGAAGATTGCTGTCTACATATCATTAAAGTCTTATGTCTTCACTATGTGAGCATACAAATTAAACAGAAGACCGACTACATTTTAGAAATTGTTAACACATTTTGCTAACATTTCTTTGAGATTTGGTGATTTCTTGTGAGCCAATCCCATGTTCGTGTTGATGCACCTGACTCTGGATAGAAAGGCCAGGTACTCAGTGCAGAATAATACACCTGTGCAGCTGTTACCAAAGGTATTCTGAGATGCTGCTCTGAGCTTCATCTCACCTGAAGCATGTGCAGCTAGCTACGTGTTGCTTGTCCTGTCCCCGTTCTACAATTAACGAAGAGATCCTCAAACTCTAGTCCAGTGTCTCTGGATGGGAACAAGAAACAATTGAATATTTTTTTTCTTAGTGAAACACCATGCTAGTCACTTCCATAAGCATTTTGTAGATTTTATTTATTCCTCTAAAATATCCTGGCCATTTTTCTTAATCTCTTGGCTTCCCCTGGTTTCTCTATCTTCACTAGTGTAGTGGATCATAATAGCATAGTCCTACCCGGCACCCACCAAATAGCTGAGAGGTTTACTTTCAGCTTGTTCCTCTCAGCTTGATTTCCTGGAGGGAATTTATCCTATTTTGTTGTCCTCAAAGGTGGGCTTACCATGAAGTTAATGAAATTTAAGTTTCAGGGCTCTTGACTTTCACGGACCGCCACTAAGCCCGAGGATTTTGAGTGTTGTGTAAGGCGATCTTTGCTTTGCATGGTACTATGTTAACTGAAATTCATAGAGGTCCTTGCTTTGCACAGCTATATTATTCCACACTTTGAATACATGTAGCAGTCATTTTTGGTATTTTCCTTGGCCTTTACCTTGTAAAACAAAAGGCAAACAAAAAAAGAAACCACTGAACCAAACTGCTTTTATTCGTTGAGTAGTGTTCCAAAGCAAGCTGGCTTTTTGGCTCAATGACATCATGGCTTAGCAGATATTCTTTGGAATTTTCTATGTTCTAAAAAAAAAAGTAGAAACCTAAAGCAACATATTTTCTGAAAGATAAATGTGAGGTTTTAAAGTAGGAATGAAAAGGAAGGGACAGAATATGGCATAACTAACTTGATTAATTTTGTAATTAATTGGATAAATGTTACTGCAGAATGACTGTCAGAGTTTTTAAGAAATGAGGGAAAAATGATGAGGTAAACTTTCCTTCAAGTAGTGTATAGTTGATGGGCAGAAAACATGAATAGACAGTTCTCTAAAGAAGACATCCGGATGGCCAATAGGCACATGAAAAGATGCTCAACGTCGCTCCTCATCAAGGAAATACATATCAAAACCACACTCAGATATCACCTCACGCCAGTCAGAGTGGCCAAAATGAACAAATCAGGGACTATAGATGCTGGAGAGGATGTGGAGAAATGGGAACCCTCTTGCACTGTTGGTGGGAATGCAAACTGGTGCAGCCACTCTGGAAAACAGTGTGGAGGTTCCTCAAAAAATTAAAAATAGACCTACCCTATGACCCAGCAGTAGCACTGCTAGGCATTTACCCAAGGGATACAGGAGTCCTGATGCATAGGGGCACTTGTACCCCAATGTTTATAGCAGCACTCTCAACAATAGCCAAATTATGGAAAGAGCCTAAATGTCCATCCACTGATGAATGGATAAAGAAATTGTGGTTTATATACACAATGGAGTACTACGTGGCAATGAGAAAGAATGAAATATGGCCCTTTGAGGCAACGTGGATGGAACTGGAGAGTGTGATGCTAAGTGAAATAAGTCATACAGAGAAAGACAGATACCATATGTTTTCACTCCTCTGTGGATCCTGAGAAACTTAACAGAAACCCATGGGGGAGGGGTAGAAAAAAGGTTAGAGTGGGAGAGAACCAAAGCATAAGAGACTCTTAAAAACTGAGAACAAACTGAGGGTTGATGGGGGGTGGGAGGGAGGGGAGAGTGGGTGATGGGTATTGAGGAGGGCACCTTTTGGGATGAGCACTGGGTGTCGTATGGAAACCAATTTGACAATAAATTTCATATACTGAAAAATAAAAAATAAATAAAAACACTTAAGTGTATAGTTGAGAGAAAGAGAAAGCTAAATACACACTCGTAGTCATCTAGTGATGACTCTCTAATATCTAATATCACTCGAGTGATATTAGAATGGAGATATTTGTGTATTTAAAAAAATTCTTTAAATGTTTTTATTTATTTTTGAGAGAGAGACAGAGACCGAGCATGAGCAGGAGTGGGGCAAAGAGAGGGAGACACAGAATCTGAAGAAGGCTCTAGGCTCTGACCTGTAATGTGGGGCTCAAACTTGTGAACTGTGAGATCAAGACCTGAGCTGAAGTTAGACACCTAACTGACTGAGCCACTCAGGCACCCCTAGAATCGAGATATTTGAAAGCTGGTTTAGCAAGGGTTGAAGGGTGATGAGAAGAATAGGGATGCTTTTTCTCCAGACACAGGGAGCAGCCTGAGCCAACACATTTGATTTGAGTTCAAAGTGCTTTAAGTACTTAGCATGCTGAAGGACAGAATGTAGGAGGGCTGGTGGCAGGGTGTGAAACCCAGTAGTTCAGATGTGGGTGATGTGATTTGCAAATAAAATTAAAATGCTATGTAAACCCCATTACACTGTACAGGTTTACATCATAGTAGGACTTAGAGGAGGCATCCATATACTTCCTCTGCTGAGTCTGAGCTGGTAATAGAACAGACTACTTTATCTAAGAAGTGTGGGACTATTGAACATGATGGAAACAACATAGTCTTGAACATGGGAAAAATCCCAGCTGGAATCCTGCCTCTTTTGTTTACTAGTTGAGATCCTTTGGAGACTTAATCTAACTGAACTTCTCTTTCTTTATGTATAAATTGAGACTCTGTATTTATACTTATTTTTCACGCTTGTGTGAGCATGACTGAGCTCATGTATGTATACCAAGGGGTGATAAGTCTATATACCAAGGATGTGATAAGGATACCAATATTTAATAAGTGGTATTAGTATTATTACTACCATCAGATAAAGGGAAAAAGTTGAGAGAGAAGGATGTTAAACCGTCATGAGAGCTGAAGGTTGTTGGAAAGGTAAGTTTCCATCAGTTGACATCACATCAGGAGATTACAGTAGGCAGCCAGCATGGAGACAGGAACACAGAAGGACATTGTGTACTGCCTCCCTGGACAATAACCACTTTGGTTCAAATTCTGTGTTCTGTGTACCTTGACAAATCAGTGTAAACTTGGTTAAATCCTACAGGAGATTTTTTTTCCCTCTGAACTAACCCTTATTACTTGGCACAACAGCTGAATGTGTAGGAGGAAAAGAAGAGAAAATGCATTTTTTCGTTGTTGTTTGAGGAGAACAAAAACAGCCCTAGGATAATGTTTAAATGCCTGTCCACCAACCAGAACCAATCAGTGCAAACTTCCATGGGAAAACACTGGGTAAAGCCTAGCCATTACTGCCGTGGACATTTTATGCTTGCTTTTGATTGAGAGTATGTGAGCAATCAAATTTTCTTAGTTAAATTTATCAAAAATGAATGAATGGGATGGAATTGGCCAAGCAGACAAAAAGAGTTCAAAATTAGATGGAATATTCACTCATTCAATTCTTGTTTGGTGTGTGCTAGCTAAAGTGAGGCACAGTAGTTAAAGACATCCCTGCTGTTGGTTTGTCAGAAGAAAAACATCACAAACATGTTCTCTTGTGGTACAAACAGGCTTGATGAAAGAAGAGAGGTGTTGTCAGAGGACTGGCAAGGACTGTTCAGACAAGAACAATCTGGGCTTGTGTTCTTGCTTAGTTCACTTACACTGCTCTTGTCAGATAAGTAAGGGACCCCAGGGTCTCATGCAGATCTCCACATTTGGAAATGGAAAATCTTTTCCAACTTCCTTAATTAGTTCAAGCAAGAGTGTCTCCTTATCAACCAGTGTTTCCTGAGGGTACCTGTTCTGTGTAATGTGTAAGCAACGTCTCCTATTCTTCTCATTAATTTTTTTCTTCCAAAGTTTAGGCCCTTCTGCCAGATAGAGATATCTTAAGTAGTCACAGAGCTATTTTTCTATTTGCCTTGACTTTTTGTTTTGGTGATATTAGCCATATTAATGACTTTTTAAGGGTTTCATTTATGAAATGAATTAAGATGAACCTAGGACTACAACCTGTTTCAAATACATGTCATCTTGAAATGAAGTTGTCTGGATTTTCAGGGTTGAAATCTATCCAGGCTTCTCAGCTGTGGATATATTTTTACTATGTTGGTTGTTGATACCTTCTCAGTCTGAAGGATGACTGACTTCTTAGGGGTAATCAAGACAAATATTACCCAGTCTCTTGTTCCATTTATTGCCTTGACTTGAATATTATGTGCCAGGAATACTTTGAAAGGTCAACTTTGACCCTGTTTTTGTTTCCTTTCTGAAACCTTGCTTAAAATAGGCTACCTTTCTACCATGTAATATTAAAATTTTTTTAATACGTTTCTTTATTTTTGAGAGGCAGAGAGACAGAGCATGAGCAGGGGAGGGGCAGAGAGAGAGAGAGGGAGACACAGAATCCGAAGCAGGCTCCAGGCTCTAGGCTCTGAGCTGTCAGCACAGAGCCCGACACAGGGCTCGAACCCGTGAACCGTGAGATCATGACGAGCCAAAGTCGGACACTCAGCCAACCGAGCCACTCAGGCGCCCCTGTACTGTGTAATATTTAACACTATTGTAAGAAATTGCTTTCCTGCTATCCTGGTTCATTCTCTGTTAACATTCTTTCCATAGTAAAATGGTTTCTCTCAGCTTTTCTTGTTTTCCAAACCTTATATTAACAACAAAAAATATTTTTGTAGTGCTCTATATGTGCCAGGCCCTATTCTAAACACTTTATACCCTAACTCATTTAATCCTCCCAATAACCCTATGGATACTATTAATTGAACCCATTTCAGAGATGAGGAAATTGAGGCTTAGAAAAGTAAAGTATCTCATTTAAGGTTGTATGGTAAATGGTGGAGCCAGTGTTTGAACCAATGTTAACTCTCTCTGGAATATGTACCTTTAATCATTTCACATATTGTCTCCTTAAGTTAGCTTCCAGTTCCTTGCTTTGAATTTGGAATGCACAAAACCATACAAGCAAACATAAATTTTTGTTTTTAAGCTTGTAATATTGTAGCTGACCTTGAGCAGTTTTTAGCCCAAGACCTAGATTTTGGAACAGTAGATCATATGAGAAGAAAATAGAATAAAGGTCCTTTCATCTTCTGCAGGACCAGCCCAAGGCGAACTTGTGTAAGAGGTGAAGAATCCCTCTGGCATCTTTCACCTTTCTCTCTTTCTCACTTTTTGGCCCTCCTCTTCTTCGCTTTCATGCTATTTTTTGCTTCACTTTCAGTGCCTCTAGCCTGTCCAGTCCCTAAGAGTGTACCAAGCCCTCAGTGTAGCTCACTTCAAATACATGTTAAACAGAAAGCAGCGTACCCTCCTTCTGACCCTGTAATCCCTCCTCTCAGAATCCATCCTAAAACAATATTCTGAAATGCAAAGAGTTTTGCATAAAAATGTTAATCACAGCTTTCTTTTCCATAATAAAAAAATGCAAACTGCCTAAATGTGCAACATTGGGTGAATGGTGAAGTAAATTGTGGTAGATGGATGCAATGTGGTGTTACACAACCACTAAAAACTATATTTATGAAGACTTGTAATGATGGGAAAATGCAGAAGCTTAAATGTAAAGGAGTAAGTTCAAGTTTAAAGTGGTGTGATATCAACCCTAGAAAAATGCATATAACAAAGCAAAGAAATCCAAATATTAGATATTTGTAGATTGTGATGTTTGTATTATAAAGTGATTATTTATAGTTTCCTGTTTCCTAATGTATTGGGTTTACAATCCAGGAAATAGGTGAATGTTCAATTGAGAAAAATCCTCATTCACAATAAACTGCCCGATTTTTTTCTTAATCCCCCTAGATGTATTGTCATTTTCAAAAATGATATTTACCAGTCTTCTATCTTGAATTAGTAGGATTTCAAGCAGCACATGAAAATGAACCAAAAAATTGAGGGAA
Organism: Acinonyx jubatus; assembly: GCF_027475565.1. Taxonomy (NCBI): domain Eukaryota; kingdom Metazoa; phylum Chordata; class Mammalia; order Carnivora; family Felidae; genus Acinonyx; species Acinonyx jubatus. The sequence goes on from NC_069382.1 coordinate 28,619,983, forward strand.
GTATAAAGGGAGGTAATTTGAAATACGGCAATTGAAATTGAATTCATAGAGACACCCCAAATAAGCTTTTCTTGCTTTACAGAACTTTTTCCTTAACATTTTTTTTACTTTGATCTTTCTAAGTTCATGTTTTGTTATCTATATGTTTTTGTTTTTGTTTTGTTTTTCATCATAAAATAAGGACTCCGGTACTGGAAAAAGGAGAGAAGAGGTAGGGTTACACTGTAGGCAATACCCGTCTTCCTGGAAGGTGGGGAATATAAATGAATATCCAGTATAATTTTGTATTTGCAAATTAGGGGTTGCTTGTACTCATTTGCAAGCAACGTTTGCTAGTCTGTGTATTTTATTGTGGGATACCCCAAGCCAGAAGTTACCTGCATTTCATGCCTCTCTAGGTACAACACATGAACGTTGCACAGATGGGCTTTCAGTAGGATTACTTCTTGACACACTGAGCTTCTCCACTTCACTTCTGTTCACTTCTCTCTGGAAGAGAGGATAGGTGATTCTATGCTGTCACTACTACCTTCCATCAGGACAAGCCATTTACTTTCCTGGAAGATTGTCTACAGCCAGAGAGTAGAAGAACATGGTCACTTGGATTTCAAATGGAGATCTCCAGGGGATGAAATCCTGTCTCCTGAGCGTCAACTGATTATAGGGAAAGGAGAAAGAATGTGATGAGTGGGGTTGGGAGCCATTTCCTAAGCCAATTCCTAATGTCTCTCAGGTCAGCCTCAGATGTGAGTTGCTTCCATCCTGAGCTATACTAGCAGAGGATTCTGGGGAAAGCAAGAAATTCCATGCTGTCAATGGGATTATTATTGTTTTTATGTCCTGGGTACTGTATATTTATAGGAATGCTTTTGCAGTACAAATTTTGCAAATGCAAAATTGAATGTCTGAATCTTATGTCAGACACCGCTGTATACACCCACACTACTTTTCTGTCTGGGATGGTGATGTGTAAAAAAGAGATGAAATGTAAGAACTAAAATATTATAAAGCAAATTGTAAATCTCAAGCACCTTTATTTTTGAGACAGAGAGGGACAGAGCATGAACGGGGGAGGGTCAAAGAGAGGGAGACACAGAATCTGAAACAGGCTCCAGGCTCTGAGCTGTCAGCACAGAGCCCGACGTGGGGCTCGAACTCACGGACCGCGAAATCATGATCTGAATCGAAGTCGGCCGCTTAACCGACTGAGCCACCCAGGCGCCCCTCAAGCACCTTTAAAATAGAAAGGTATCAGTAGAGTGAATTAAGAGCCTCTGAGTAATGATATAGCCGTCACCTGTAAGTAAACTCCAAATTGTGTTTTCCCTTATTAAGAATGAGCTGCTGTATAGAATAAGTCTCATTACAACAAACCACAAGTGACTATCTACAGTTTTATGCTGAAATGAATGCAACTATACTAAATGAACACTGCCTAATATTGTGTGTTTTTTTCTTGGTCATGCGGTGATATTTGCAGATAGGGGACTTGACCTCTCCTAGCTTTCTTCTAGTTAGTGGTTTTTCTTGTTCTCTCTCTCCCTTGTTCCCTGAGTGCTTACATAACTTGACAGTATCTGTTGAAACCATATGAAAATACGAACCTCGGGTCATTGGAATTTATGTGTTCCATTAGAAACTGGAATAATAATTCAGAAGTGGAATTCATGGAAGAATTATGACCTCCCAATTACTAATCAAATTATTTTCTATTGAGGTTGAAACAAAGGGCCATTCTCTTTTCATTTCAATTCTTAAAGTATAGCTTACAGCGGCAGTGTTCTAGGTCCTACACAATCATGGGGATGGGGGAATTGCAAGAGAGGGAGGGGTAATATTTGCTGACTACTTTAGATGAGACATTTTAGAAACAATTTAATTTTTTTCAACCTGAGGCAGTTGGCTCTCTATGTTACTCTTGAAAAAATGGAAATTCATTAAATTTTAAATAATTAGTCACAAACCCTAGGTTAGGGCTGGAGGAGGGAAGGAAGGTTTCATTGAAGAAATGACCACTGGGCTACTAAGTAATAAATGGATATGAGTTACCTGAATAGAGAGGAGGGAGCAGCATTTGCAAAGAATCTGCAATGGAAGACCAATATGATTGAAGGACAGTGTATATGGGGACACCATATAAGCGGGAGACGGAGGATGTAGTAGGGGCTAGACCAGGCAGTGCTTCTCTGACCTTCTTAAGGAATTTTGTGTATCCTAAAGGCAATGGGAACTCACGGGGAAGCTTTATTCAAGGTTTTTAATATGAACAGATGTGCTTTTTCAGTATATCCTTATGGTTGTGGTGTGGAGACCCAGTTGGCACAAATAGACTCTCAGTTCAATAATCTGGGTGAAATGTAAGGGTAGTTTAGATGGGGTGGTTCAGTAGAGGTGGAGATGTATAGACATTTGGGGGTTGAAGGGTAGAATTAATAGGATTTATGGATAAAAGGATATGAGGAGATAAGAGGAAGATGTTTAAGGTGCCAGACCTCTGAATGGCACAGTGAAGTGGATGGTAGGGAATGTCAAAGAGGACCTGACATTTAAAATTGGATCATTTGTTTGTTGTTAGCGCTGGATTAAGGGCATGGATCATGTGTTTGGTTTAGGACATGTATTTGTCACACCTGTGAAACTTACAAAAGAAATGTGCAAAGGCAGCTGGACATACAAATCTGGACTATAGAAGAAAACTTTAGCTCCACAAATGTGGGGATGGCCGTGATGAGATCACCTGGGGTGCACAGAACCACAACAGTTAATAGCTTCATTAGGAAGAGTGATCCCACAAGGAGAAACAGAAGAAAGAGCCAGACAGGAAGCCAATGTGATTACTATTTTGTGGAAGGCATGAAAATTGATGTTTCAAAACACAGGGAAATTAAGTAGTGTCAAATGCTGTGAGAAACCAACCGAAATGAGGAAGGCAATATTTTCATTGGTCTTTGGTAACATGGATGTTATGGGTGACCTTAGTAAGAGTCAGTTCAGGGTGTGATAGGGATGGAAGCCAGATGGGGAAAGGCTAGGGAATAAGGGTGGGATGAGAATATGTAGAAGTGCAGACAACTCTTTTTATCTGTAAATGGAAGTTGAGAGAGAGGGTGTGGGGAGTTAGTGTAGGTAAGGAGGTCTGGGCTGGAGAAAAGGTGAATGAAGTAAAGGAAGAATGAGAGAGAACAGAAAGTGAAGAGTCTTGAGGCAGGAGCATGCTTGAATGGTTGAAGAAGAGCCATAAGGAGAGTGAATGGAGCTGAGTGAGTAAGGTCATTAGATTTTACATTTTATTCTCAATGTGATGAGAGCTCATTGGGGACTTTTGAGTGAAGAAGTGATAGAACCTGTTTTACATTTTCACTGGACTACCTCGTCAGACTCTTTTGCAGTCAACAGACTGTAAAGAAGGCAAGAATGGAAGGAATTGGGAATGGGACCAATTAGGAGACTGTTCGGTTGACATTAAGCTGATATTTAATTACCGTCTACTATGTGCTGGACGTGTGTAGCCTAGGTTGTTGAAATTGGTCACTTAGACAAGAGTGAAGTGGTCAGTTTTGAGATAAAATTTGCTGATGGATTGAATGTAGGTATGAAAGGAAGAGATGAGTCAAGGGTGATTTCAGGGTTTTTGGCTTGAGCAATGAGGTGGAGGGATTGGGGTTGTCAGCACTAGAGAGAGAGCAGGTTTGAAGAGGTGGGCAGCAAGAGTTCATTTCTGGAGTTGTTAAGGGAATGATCAGTTTTATGTATAGGGTATGTATCCTCATAAGAGGATTCACGAACTAATGACTAGGAAGGACTTGGAAAAGAACAGTAAACACTTATTGAATGGTCGTTATTGTTACAGTGGACAGTAATGAAAGTATCCTGATTTGGTGAGTGCATGAAGTGGGTTTTATTCTTGCCTTTGTCACTGACTTGCTCTGTGACTTGGAGCGATTATGTGTTCAGTCTCAGTCTTCATTTCGGAGATTTTCCAAGTTTAGTGTCAGAGGAATTTACTAGAAGATCTGTAAGATCCCAGTCAGTTGTAACACCCTTGGATTCTTTGAAATGGCTGCTTAGTTATATTTCAGTATGTTTTTACTTTATTGATGTTTCTTTTAAAGACAAGCCATTTCCAAAAACAGATTCAGTATATATTTTTTTACAAGCATTGTGAATTATCTTATTTAAGGCTATGGGAGGTATTTATTAATAACATTGTAAAAAGATTATAAACGTTTATACTTGTAAAATCAGTCCTTGTAAAAAAAAAAACAAACCTCCTAGCAGGGAAGAAATACAGCAGTTATCACCCGTAAAGTGGATTCAAGCTATTCTGAAATTACATTTTTGGTCTCTATTGTAAGATTTCAGAAACTTAGATGTAAACTTGGAGGACTGTCGAGAAGAGAGCCTAGGGAGTTTTGAGATTTAATTACTTCTTTTAAAAAGTAAACTTTAGTCAATTAAGGAGCCATGATTTGTCTTCTATTATTAAATTAACTGAATCATGCAATAAAATATCAGTGGGGACTGCAGTACTCATTTGGACAGGCAGTGCTGTTTTAATTATTTATAGTGCCAAATCTGTCCAAACAGTTACTACCATAAATGTAATAGAGGGGGAAAAAACTCAAACTATTCTATCTCCACTTTTCTTTGTACATCAGGTTTTTTTTTAAAGTTTGTTTGGTCTTGTGACCTCATTGTTTAAGGTTTCATTCTTAGAATATTGCCCCAATAAAGGGCTTGTTCCAATGGAAGATTGAACTGAAACACATCTCTCTGGATGTGTTTTATTTCTAACAACTTAAAGATGTTTAATGTATGACATGTTATTAATATCTACCTTATTAGACATAAGCAGAAGCAACATTCCTAGTATGAAAATATGCAGGTGAGAGGGCTTGCATTTTCCTTGGGAGATGTTAACTTGCTACTGTTGTTATTAATATACTTTTTAATTAAAAAAATTAATTCCAGTATAGTTAACATACTGTGTTATATTAGTTTCAGGTGTACAATATAGTGATTCAGCAATTCTATGCATTACTCGGTGCTCATAATGATAAGTGTACTCTTAATCCCCTTCACCTATTTTACTGATACCCCACCCCACTCCCCTCTGGTAACTACCAGTTTGTTCTCTCTGTAGTTAAGAGTCTGTTTTAGTTTGTCTATGTTTGTTGTGCATTTGTAGTTTTTTAAATTCCACATATGAGTGAACTCATTATGTTATTTGTCTTTCTCTGACTTCATTTAACATCATACCCTCTGGAGCATCCATGTTGTTGCATATGGCAAGTTTTCATTCTTTTTTATGACTGGGTAGTATTTCATTGTGTGTGTACACACACGTATGTGTATATATATGTGTGTGTGTATATATATATATGTACACACATACATATGTATTATGGAATATCTTTCCATTTGTGTTGTCTTCAATTTCTTTAATCAGTATTTTATAGTTTTCAGTGTACAGGTCTTTCACCTCTGTGGTTAAGTTTATTCCTAGGTATATTATTATTTTTGGTGCAATTCTAAATGGAATTTTTTTTTCTTAATTTCTCTACTACTTCATTATTAGCATATAGAAATGCAGTGGATTTCTGTATATTGATTTTGGAGGCACCTGGGAGGCTCAGTTGGTTAAGCATCTGACTCTTGGTTTCAGCTCAGGTAATGATCTCACAGGTTCATGAGTTTGAGCCCCACATCTCTCTCCCTGTCTCTCTGCTTCTCCCCTCCTCAGTCTCTCTCTCTCTCAAAATAAATAAAAACTTAAAACCCCAAAAACCTGTATATTGATTTTTGTATTCTATGACCTTAATGAATTCATTTATCAGTTTAGTAGTTTTTTTGTAGAATCTTTAGTATTTTCTATATATAGGATTATGTCATCTGCAAATAGTGAAAGTTTTACTTCTTTCTTGTCACTGTGGATGCCTTTTATTTCTCTCTGTTGTCTGATTGCTGTGTCAGGGACTTCCAGTACTATGTTAAACAGAACTGGTAAGAGTAGATATTCTTGTCAGGGGACAAGCTTAGGGGGAAAGCCCTCAGTTTTTTTCCACATTGAGGATGATGTTGGCTGTGGGTCTCTCATATATGGCTTTTATTATGTTGAAGTTTCCTCTAGACTGACTTTGCAGAGGGCTTTTATCATAAATGGATGTTGTACTTTGTCAAATGCTTTTTCTGCATCTATTAAAATGATCATATGGTTCTTATCCTTTCTCTTGTTGATGTAGTATATCACTTTGATTGATTTGCTAATATTGAACCACCTTTACATTGTAGGAATAAATTCCATTTAATCATGGTCAGTGTTTTTTTTTTTTTAATGTATGGTTGGATTTGCTCATATATTGTTGAGGATTTTTGCATCTGTGTTCATCAGAGAAATTGGCCTGTAGTTCTCTATTTTTGTAATGTCTTTATCTGGTTTTGGTATCAGGGTAATGCTGGCCTCATAGTATGAATTTGGAAGTTTTCCTACTTCTCTGTTTTGGAATAGTTTGAGAAGAATGGGTATTAACTCTTCTTTAAATGTTTGGTAGAATTTGCCTGTGAAGACATCTGGTCCTGGACTTATGTTTTTTGGGAGTTTTTTGATTACTGATTCAGTTTGATTACTGATAATTAGTCTGTTCATTTTTTTCCCTATGTTTTCCTGGTTTAGTTTTTATGTTTCAAAGAATATCCACTTATTTCAGGTTGTCTAATTTGTTGGCATATAATTTTTCATAATATTCTCTTATAATCCTTTGTATTTCTGTTGAGCTGGTGGTTATTTCCCCTCTCCTCTTTTTTTTTTTTTTTTTTTGGAGAGAGCTTGCACACTTGTGCAAAAAGGGGAGGGGCAGAGAGAGAGGGAGAGAGAGAATCTTAAGCAGGACCCATGCCCAGCAAAGAGCATGATGCTGGGCTTGATCTCATGGCTTGACCATGAGATCATGACCTTAGCTGAAATCAAGAGTTAGACGCTTAACTGATTAAGCCACCCCGGCCCCCCTCCTCTCCTCTTTCATTTCTGATTTCATTTGAGTCCTTCACCCCCCCCCTTTTTAATGACTCTGGCTAAAGGTTTATCAATTTTGTTGATATTTTCAAGGAACCAGCTCCTGGTTTCATTGATCTTTTCTATTGCTTTTTTTGTTTGTTTTGTTTTAGTTTCTGTTTCATTTATTTCTACTCTAATATTTTTTGAAGTTTTTATTTAAATTCCAGTTAGTTAACATACAGTGTAATAATAGTTTCAGGTGCACCATACAGTGATTCAACACTCCTATATAACTCCCAGTGTTCATCACAAGTGCACTCCTTAATCCCTATCACCCATTTAACACATCCCCTCACCCACCACCCATCTGATAACCAGCAGTCTGTTGTCTGTAGTTAAGAGTCTGTTTCTTGTTTTGCCTCTTTTTTTCCCCTTTACTTCTTTGTTTTGTTTCTTAAATTCCACATGAGTGAAATCATGTGGTATTTGTCTTTCTCTCACTGACTTATTTCACTTAGAGTTGTACTCTCTAGCTCCATCCACATCATTGCAAATGGCAAGATCTCATTCTTTTTTATGGCTGAGTAATATTTCATTTTATATGTGTATATACCACATATTCTTTATTCATCAGTTGATGGACATGGGCTGTTTCCATAATTTGGTTATTGTAAATGCTGCTATAAACATCGGGGTGCGTGTATCCTTTTGAATTAGTATTTTTGTGTTTTTGGGTAAATACCCAGTAGTGCGATTGCTGGATCATAGGGTAGTTCTATTTTTAACTTTTTGAGGAATCTCTACTATTTTCCATAGTGGCTGCACCAGTTTGCATGCTACCATTGACCATCTGGGAAATACAAATCAAAGCTACGATGCTATATCACCTCACACCTGTGAGAATGGCTAAAATCAACAACACAAGAAACAACAGGTGTTGGTGAGGATGTGGAGAAAGGGGAAGCCCCTCACACTGTTGATGGGAATGCAAACTGGTGCAGCACTCTGGAAAACAGTATGGAGGTTCCTCTACTCTCATTGTTATTATTTCTTTCCTTCTACTGGTTTTGGATTTTGTTTGTTGTTTTTTCTAGCTCCTTTGGGTGTAAGGTTAGGTTGTTTATTTGGGATTTGTCTTCTTGAGGTAGGCCTGTATTTCTTTAAACTTTCCTTTTAGAACGGCTTTTGCTGCATGCCAGTGATGTTGGACCATTGTGTTTTCATTTTCATTTGTTTCCACGTATTTTTTAATTTCCTCTCTGATTTATTGTTTGACCCATCCATCGTTTGGTAGCATGTTATTTAACCTCCATGTATTTATGGTTTTTCCAGATTTTTTTCTTGTGGTTGATTTCTAGTTTCATAGTGTTGTGTTCAGAAAAGATGCGTGGTAAGACTTCTTTTTTTTCATTTGGTGAAACTTCTGGCCTAACATGTGATCTGATCTGGATAATGTTTCATGTGTACTTGAAAAAAACATGTATTCTGCTGTTTTTGAATAGAATGTTCTGAATGTATTTGTTAGATCCCTCTGGTCCAATGTGTCATTCAAAGTCTCTGTTTCCTTGTTGTTTTTCTGTTTGGATGATCTGTCCATTGATGTAAATGGGGTGCTAAGGTCCCATGCTACTATTGTATTACTATTGATTACTTCCTTTATGTTTCTCATTAGCTGTTTTATGTATTTGGGTGCATCAGTATTTACAATTGTTATATTTTCTTGTTGGATGATCTTTTCATAGTTGTACAATGTTCTTTGTGTCTGGTTATAGTCTTTGTTTTAAAGTTTATTTTGTCTGATGTTAGTATTTTTACTCCAGTTTTCTTTACACATCCATTTGCATGATGAATGCTTTTCCATCCCTTCACTTTCAGTCTGCATGTGTCTTTAGGTCTGAAAAGAGTATCTTGTAGGTAGCATATAGATTGCTGTTTTATCCATTTTGTCCTGTGTCTTTTGGGTAGAGCATTTAGTCCATTTATTTATTTTTTTAAATTTTATTTATTTTAAGAGAGAACACGAGCAGGGGAGATGGGCAGAGAGAGAGGGAGATAGGGAATTCCAAGACAGAGAATCTCTGTGCTGACAGCATGGAGCCCAATGTGGGGCTTGAACCCATGAACAGTGAGATCATGACCTGAGCCAAAACCAAGAGTTGGATGCTTAATGTAGTGAGCCACCTAGGTACCCCATATCACTCCATTTAAATTAAAAGTAATTATTGATAGGTATGTAGTTACTGCCATTTTGTTACTTGTTTTATGGTTGTTTTTGTAATTTTTCTTTGTTTACTTCTCTTGCTCTCATTCAGAGTTTCCTGCCTCTCTTTAGTGATATGCTTGTATTCCTTTCTCTTTAGTTTTTGCATATCTATTACTGGTTTTTGATTTGTGGTTAATATTAGGTTTGTATTTAACATTTTATGCATTTAGCAGTCTATATTAGGTTGATGGTTGCTTATGTTTGAACTATTCTTTATCCCTTCCACTCATATTTTAGGTATATAGTGTCATATTATACATCCTTTTTTTTGTGAATCCCTTGACTGATTTTTGTATATATATTTAATTTTTACTGCTTTTATACTTTCAACTTTTCTTACTCCTGCTTATGGTCTTTCCTTTCTACTCAGAGAGTCCCCTTTAATAGGGGCTCATTTCACGGACATTAATTTCTTTAACTTATGTTTGTATTGGAACCTCTTTATTTCTTCTTGTATTCTGAATGACATCCTTGCTGGATAGAATATTCTTAGCGGTAAGTTTTTTTTTTCTTTTGGGACTTTTAATATGTCATACCATTGCCTTATGGCCTGTAAAGTTTCTGCTGAAACATCTGATAGCCTTATGGGGTTTCCCTTATACATAACTGTTTTCTCCTCTGTTGCTGCTTTTAAAATTCTCTTTATTAATACTCATTGCCATTATAATTACTTTCTGTCTTCATGTGGACCTCTTTGAGTTTATTTTGTTGGGAGCCCTCTGGGTCTTCTGGATTTCTGTTTTCCCCAGATTTAGTAAGTTTTCAGCAGTTATATCCTCAAATACCTTTTCTGCCCACTTTTTACTCTCTCTTCTTCTGTGATCCCTATGATGTGAATGTTGTTACACTTCATGTATTTGCTGAGTTCCCTAAGTCTATTTTCATTTGTTATTTTTCACTACTTCCTGTTCAGCTTTATTGCTTTTCATTACTCTGTCCTCTTGGTGGCTGATTCATTCTTCTGTTTCCTCTAGTCTACTATTTCTGCCCTCTAGTATATTTTTAATATCAGTTATTGAGTTTTATTCATATGTGATTATTTTTTTTTATGTTTTCTATCTCTTTATGAGCATCTCACTGATGTCCTTCAATCTCAAGTCCAGTGAGTATAACCAGTACTTTAAATCCTCTATTAGGCATATTATTTATCTCTGTTTTATTTAGCTCTATCCATGGTTTTGTCCTGTTCCTTCATTTGGGACATATTCTTCTGTCTCCTCGTTTTGACTGACTCTCTTTGTCTGTTCCTATGTGTTAGGAAAATCAGCTGGGTCTCCTGCTCTTGAAAGTAGTGGCCTTGAAGAAGAGGTCCTGTGGTGCCCTGCTGTGCAATCTCCTGTTCACCCTAATCTGGCAGGGATGTCCCCTATTTGTGTTGTTTGTGTCCTACTCTTGTGGCCGAGCTGCTTTTGCCTTTAGTCCAGTTGGCTTCAGTAGGGCGCTTTCTCTGTGTTGTCCCCTGAGAAGCTTTCATTGGTGGGTAGGGCCTGTAGTCAGACCAGATGTCTGCCCCATCATCTGGTCCACTGGGGCCATAGTGGAAATGGTGTGTGTGGTAATCTCTCCCTCTCCCTGGTGCAGGAGTCACTTTGGAGTGGTGCTGTCTCCTATCAGGGTTTCTTGCACACTGTCAGGCTTGTGGCACCACGTTGGATGGGTTCTGGCCAAGGATGTGTTGAAGTGGGCAGGTCTGCAGGAGAACATGGGGGTAGAGCCTGTGGCGTTAGCAAGGTTTGGCCTGGTCTGTTTCAGGAAGAGACCTGGAGTGGAGGCCTCCTGGCTTCAAGGGACATGTGGCATGAGAATGGGGGGCAGGGCACACTGTTTTCAAGTTGTAGAGTGTTGGTACTGTCCTCATTCCAGCATGTGTCCCTCTGTCTAGGCTGGGGGGCAGAGTTGGACGTGTGCCTATCTGATCCTTTGATTTTGCAGGAGACTTCTAATGATCCCTGCCCCTCCAGTACTAACTCTGAGATTAGTAAAGAAATCTCCTTACTGTGTGTATACTGCGGGTGTTTTTTAGACTGCTTACTCCAATGCTGTATCTCTGTGGGGCTGTTTGTTGTGCTGTCTCTTTAAGGGCAAGGACTCAGTTTCCTCTTGCCCTTCTGGATCTCCCAGAGCCGAGCCCACTGATTTTTAACATTCCAGGTGTTAAGCCCTGCTGATTGTAGGAACTTGCCAAATTATGCTTCTCTGGTTTTCAAAGCCAAATATTACAGGGATTTATCTTCCCCGTGTGAGTTGTCTGTGACTCGAATTTCTAGTGTGAGGGTCTCCTCCTCTTCCCCTTCCCATGCCTTTGGTATCCCTACGTCTTGCAAACAGTTCCCAGGGTCCCTTTAGCTCCCAGCTAGGTCTCTGCCTTTTCTATTCTCTTTGTGGCATCTTCTCTACATTTAGCTGTAGAGAGTCTGTTCTGGCAGCCTTTGGGTTGTGGGTCATTTTCTGGGTTAGTTACACTGATATGTGTGTTACGTAGTTTTATCTGTGGGATGGGGTGAGCTTAGCATCCTCCTATTCTGTCTTCCCTGGAAGTCTCTTGACACACCTTTACCTAGTGCTGGTCGGTGATGAGGATGAAATCTTGTGGTATTTCTGTGGGATGCTGTTGTTGCACGAATATGATCTTACTCCTAATCCCTGGAAGGAAAATCCTTAAATCCTTCTCTTCTGGTCCATTCCTTCGAACTGGCTGAATCCTCACCAAACATAGGATCTTGGTGGCCTCTGTTACAAGTATTAACATTACGGTTACAAACAAGTGCAGCCGCTCTTACTTATCCCAGTGGGAAAATGAAGGCACAATGTGGTTATCAAAGTAGCCCTTTTAGTGCAAAGTTGCCTAATAATGGTTCTAACCATCTCTATTAAATACCTGCTATTGTCTAGACATTGGGCTGGCTGATTTAGTTTTCTCTTACCCACCTGCACAGATACTTAGGCAGAAAGTTAAGCTCCTAGGTAGAGCATCAGCCCTCACTTTGAACCCAGCAGGCACTACCGGTTTTGTAGTTCCTGCCATCACACTCTGCCATGTTTTCCTCCCACCTATAACTAAGTTTCCCGCTCCTGCCCTGGACAGGTCAGGACTGCTCTGGGCATTCTGCCAGTTAGTGGCTGGTTATTAGCTCACTTCCTCCAAAGTCTCGGCAGGGAAGACTGACCTGTGTGGCCTTATCTGAACCATAGATTTTCTTTCTTGCATTGAACTGCAGCCTCAAATTTTATAAAGATATCTATATCTATGATCCCATTCTTGACATCCCAACATATCACTTCCTACTAATCACCCTCACAATACCCTCTAAGAAGATATTCTATAATGAGAAACTTGACAGTGAGAGAGTAGCTTACTTGCTCAAGGTCATATAGCTGCTGTTTGAATGTGAATTCAGATCCACATTCTATTTACTGTTCTTTGCTGCGCCTATTACATTATACTTTACTCATTCTTTTTTTTTTTAGTGTCTTTTTTAACGTTTATTTATTTTTGAGAGACAGAGGCACAGCCTGAGCGGGGGAGGGGCAGAGAGAGAGGGAGACAACAGAATCCGGAGCAGGCTTCAGGCTCTGAGCTGTTAGCAGAGTCCAATGCAGGGCTTGAACTCATGAAGTGCGAGATCGTGACCTGAGCCAAAGTTGGACGCTTAACCAACTGAGCCACCCAGGCGCCCCATACTTTATCCATCATTAATTTCAGCTGTTCTTACTTGTATGAATGACTAGCAAGTGTTCAAATTTCACTCACATGTTATACTCTTAAAGCAAGTGAATGTTTCTTAAACCTCACTATCTTCAGGAAGTGCTTTATTTAAGCTTGCCTCAGGCTTATTGAATCCTTGCTCTGCTTCCTAAGGTTTTTTTTATGTACAATTAGCCAATATACCTGACTATACATTTGAAAAGTTTGCCAAATACCACATCTGGGGCGTGGGATTCCACTGTGTGCAGCAGGGAGACTGCACTTTCTCCCAGGGCTGTCTGCTACTCTGAGAGAGGAAATTCCTGCCAAGTCCTACCCACCAGGCCATCTCTCGTCCTGCAGGGTGAGATGACAACCATTATCTCCTCAATTCCTGAAGCATTTGTTCCAAAGGGTAATCTCAGCTGTGTATTTGATACCAGGAAAGCATTTTCCCATAGGATCAAGGCTGTACATGGTGGTTAGGGAGATCCAGAGGAGAAGAAAGACTTGTTAGGACAAAGCCAGCTCAAGGGGAAGGCTTAAATTATTTACATCACCACTTTATTTGTAAATAGTTCTTTGTTTGGAAAGCTAGGAATCTACATTCATACCAACCATTGTTTATATAGCACAATATGCAAGATCTTTGCAGCATAGGATATTCATCTGTTTTTACTTCCCCAGCCCCTTTATGATATTGAAACCAGGCAGCTGAAGCCTCAGTTCATGTCTCATATCTCCTCTGAAGAGTGTCAGCCTTTTATATCATTTATTCATTACAAACATACTATTGATCGTGCTGGAAAAATACAAGTATCTCTGAAGGCGGCACACGCATAACACCCCAACATTTGTTTACACATCTTTGTGAAAGTGATTATGAGATTCTCCCCATAAGAATTATTCCCAGGTGATGAGCAGAAAGCAGGTCTATTAAGGGTAAAGGCAGAGAAGGTAGATGTGTGCTGAAAGAGGAGGCAGGAAGTCATTGAAGCAACCTTCTGGGAACACCTGTTTTTCCCAGGCTGACCCTGTTGACTGAGGAGTGCCTGGCACATTAATGATGGACACTGGTTGCACAGCAGCATGGGGCGCTTAGAGCTGCATGTGTGGGATCCTTCACAGCAACCGTGCCTCCTTTCAAACTGAGGTGAAAGAATACTGATGTCCATTTTTCTTACAGAATCTCTACATCTGGGCCTCTCTGGATTAACTTTGTGGTCTGTTTTATTTCCGCTTTGCATCTGTTAGAAACAAACAGAGGATTAATAAAAAATGTTATTGCTTCAAAAAGTAACAAAACGTGTTAGTTGTTTGGCTTGTGCCAGCACACTCAAGTTTCTGAAGGAAGAATTGTCATGCTTAATACATTTGATGAGCCCACTGAGCCTGGTTGCTTTCTTTTGGCTTTGCTTATAAATTTATTTCCGTTTCAGTCTCTTTGCAGACATCTTTGTTCTAATTTTTTTTTTAATTCAAGTTTTTATTTAAATTCTAGTTCACATACAGTCAGTAATATTGGTTTCAGGTGTAGAATTTAGTGATTCATCACTTACATTTAACACCCAGTGATCCTCATCACAAGAGCCCTCCTTAATGCCCATCACCCATCTAGCCCATTATCCCACCTGCCTCCCTCCATCAACCTTCAGTTTGTTCTCTGTCTTACAAGTCTCTTATGGTTTGCTTCCTGCTCATTTCTTACCCTTCCCCTGTGTTCATCTGTTTTTTTCTTAAATTCCACATATAAGTGAAATCCTATGCTATTTGTGTTTCTCTGACTTATTTCACTTAGTATGATACCTTCTAGTTCCATCCATGCTGCTGCCAATAGCAAGATTTCATTCTTTTAGAGGGAAGAATAATATTCCATTGTATATGTATATACCACATCTTCTTTATCCATTCATCAGTTGATGGACATGTGGACCCTTTCCATAATTTGTCTACTGTTGATAGTACAGCTATAAACATTGGGGTGCATATGCCTCCTCAAATCAGTATTTTTGTATCATTTGGGTAAATGTAGACATCTGAAAAAAATTTTTTTAATATTTATTTTTGAGAGAGCGTGAGTGGGGGAGGGGCAGAGTGTGTGGGAGACAGAATCTGAAGCAGGCTCCAGGCTCTGAGCTGTTAGCACAGAGCCAGACATGGGGCTGGAATCCACAAACTGTGAGATCATGACCTGAGAAGAAGTCAGATGCTTAACCGACAGAGCCACCTAGTTGCCCCAATGTAGACATCTTTAAGCAAACACTGAGGTTGCGATAGGGCCAGGTTAATATATTTCTCAGTAACACATTTGCTGAACCATTGAAAGCAAAGGCCAGGCATATTCTAAGGTGCCATCACCATTAATTATCACCATTCTCCTGCATTTTCAAAGTTATATAGCATCATTTGGATGTTTGCAGCACTTTTATAGGAAAAGAAGGGAGTAAAGCTATGTCTCTGGAACATAACCTGCTTTGAGATGTTAATTAGGTCTGGTAACAGTTTCAGAGTGTCTCAATATTGGTAATTTGTTCTCACTGTTCTCATGTGCTTTCTGTTTTACTACTTATTACCAAAAGGTAGGTAAAGATGAGAGTTTTTAAAAATGCTGTTTATGCTCCCTCATTGCCAGCGCTATTTTTTTTAAGCCTGGTGTATAGAAAGAGGATGAAACTTCTTTCCATTATTCAGTTGGGAGTTACTCTTGGTTTTTCACAAATCTTAGTTCTATTTCTTACTGCTTCAGATAACTTAAAGTTTGTTACATTGGCTAGTAAATAACTCCCCTAAATCAGGAAATTTGTTTTATATTCCACTGTGCTATATTAAATGATCATTTGTACAAAGGATGGTTTTGAAAAAGTGAGTCAATAATACACAATTTTGCTGGTTTTCTTATGAAAAGCCTGGAAAGATGCCCAGCAGGACTTTAAGAAATCAAATTTGGAATTCTGCACGAAGATAGAGTTTGAAGAAATCTTGTTTTAACTCTTGCTTTCCTGTCTCTGCCCTGTAGGAGGACCCTGTATGGGGGGAATGAGGGAGACAAAAGGGGAAGAGAAGAGATTGTATCATATATTATCAACACACGGTATTTTAATGGTTTTTTAAATTGAGGTATAATTTATATATAATAAAATTTAAATATTAATTTCAGTAAATTTTGACAGATTTACGCACTTGTGGATAGTCCTTCCATTAAGATGAAGACCATTCCATCACTCCATTAAGTTTCTCATGCCCCTCACACTTCTTCCTTGTATCCCAGTTACAGATGCAGTTACTTATTCTCACCATTAACACTAGGTAGTTACAGTAGTTATTGTTTTTGTGCCTTGATTCCTTAGGTCAACATAATGTTTTTGAGACCAATATAAATTGCTGTATGTATGCATAATTTCTTTTTGTGATCTGTGGTACGGATGTGTCATACAATGGATATTACATCGTTTCCAGTTTTGGAATATTGTGAATGAAGGTGCTATGAAAATTCATTTTCAACTTTTTGATGTCAGCCTGTGTTTTAATTTCTCTTGGGAAAGTTCTTACGAATGGGATTGCTGGATCCCAGTAATAAGCGAGGTGCAGATTTCATTATATAAAAAGTAGCCAGCTTTCCAAACTGGTTGTACCATTTTGCAATACCCCTACCTTGATGAATGAGAGTTCTGGCTCTTCTATATCCTAAGATATGAATTGATAACATCTTTTTAAGAGAGGGTGTGTAGTGGTAGCTCATTGTGGTTTTAATTAGCGTGTCTTATGACTAATGATGTGAGCATCTTTTTCTGTGCTTATTGGCCATTCATGTATCTTTCGTGAATTGTCTGTCCACGTCTTTCACTCCTTTCTCCATTAGCTTGTCTTACTCATGAAAATTCTTTTCATGTTGGGGATACGAGTCTAACATATGCGTTGTGAATATTTTTCTCCCAGTATGCAGCTTGCCTTTTCAATTTCTTAAAGGCTGTCTTTTGAAGAACAGAAGTTTTAAATATTGATGAATGCCATTTTATCAATATTTTCTCTTATGGGTAGTGCTTTCTGCATTCTAAGAAACCACTGCCTGCCTCAGGTTAATGAGCATAATCTCCGATGTTTTATTCCATGGTCCTTAGAATTTTAACATACATCGTTAGGTTTGCAATCAATCTTGAGTTAACTTTTATGTATATTGTGAGGAATGGGTCAAAATTTTTTTCCATGCAGATATCCACTGATCTCTTGAAAAGATATTTTTTTCTTTTCATTAAGTTGTGTTTCTGCCTTAGTCAAAAGTCAGTTATTTTTTTAATGTAAGTGTGAGTCTCCTTCTGGACTCTCTATTTTGTTGGCTGTTTTTTTACCTTTGTGCCAATATTACACTCTCTTAATTAAATCATACAGTCCGTGTAAGTTCTCCAAACTTTTGATTCTTTTTCAAGATGTTTTGGTAATTGTGAGTCCTTTATTCCCCCTGTAAACTTAATATCATATTATCAATTTTTCAAAAAGTGTGCTAAAATTTTGAGTGAAATTGCTTTGAATATATAGATAAATTCAGGCAGAATTAATATTGTCACAATGTTGTCTTCCAACTCCTGAGTATATTGTATCTACCAATTTATTGAGATCTTCATTAATTTCTCTCACCAGTATTTTTATAGTTTTCAGTGTTATGAAAGTATTGCTTGGTGTTTCATGTTCTTAGATTTTATTGTGAATTATATTGAATTTTAAAGTTAGCTTTATATTTGTTGTTAGTATATAAAAATAAAATAGATTGTTGAAATTGATTTTTGTATCCCAACCTCTGAATTGACTTAATTGATCCAGTAGGCCCATGTATATTTCTTAAGACTATCTTTGTATATAATTATGCCTGTTGTGAATAAAGACAGTTTCATATCTTTGATAATTGTTATGCTTTAAAAATAGTTTTCTTGTCTAATTGTTCTGGCTAGGACTTCTACTTATAATATTGGATAGAAGTGATGGGATCCAATATTGTAATAATTGTCAAAACTTTCACAAAGGAAATGTTGGGCCAGATTGTGTTACTAGTTAATTCTTTGTCCATTTAAGAAAAAAAAAATGATACCAATCTTACTCAATTTCTTTAAGGAATTGACAGAGTAGTTAACATTTCTCAATGTGTGTTAGGAGGCTAGCATTACCTGATACCCAAATCTGAAAAGGACAATGTGAGAAAATAAAATTATAGGTCAGTAGTAACCTTATGAACCTAGACACAAAAATCCTTAATAAAACATTAAGATATTGAACCTAGTAATATGTATAAAAAATAATATATCTTTACAAAGAAATGCAAGGTTGGCTTAATATTTGAATATCAGTTCAATTTCATATTTAACAGCACAGAGAATAAAAATCATATGATCATCTCAAGGGTTGGTGAAAAACATTTGAAAAAAATGTAACTAATATTCATCTCAGAAAACTTGAAATAAAAGGAACTTCTTCATTTGATAAAGGAATCTATGAAAAGCCAATCATACCCTTTATATACCATCATACTTGGTAAAATATGAAAATATTTCCCTTTATATGATTAGGTATAACTTCTGTTTTTATTAAAAATATACATGACATTTTGCTAGCATCATGGAAGTCATTATTTTATTACCATGACCCCATTTTACTTGGAAAAAAGTCACTTTGGGGACACCTGGGTGGCTCAGTCAGTTAAGCATCCGACTTCAACTCAGGTCATGAGGTAGTGATCTCGCGGTTCACAAGTTTGAGCCCTGCATTAGGCTCTGTGGTGACAGCTCAGAACCTGAAGCCTGTTTTGGATTCTGTGTCTTCTTCTCTCTCTGCCCCTTCCCCTCTCACACTCTGTCTCTCTGTCTCTATCAAAAATAAACTTTAAAAAATTAAAAAAAAAAAGAAAAAACCACTTTCCTGAAATTCAACATTTTGGCGATGCAGTGTAAGATTCTGTATCAGTTCACCTTACCTCTTGCATTCACAAACCAAATCCAAAATAATTGGAAACCACTTCTGATGCAGAGCATCCCTGTGAAACTTCCCCACTTTCTGTTGAGAAACTTTATTTTAGTAGCAAAAATAAAATGACCCCCAAGTACAAAAGTGTAAAGATTTAGATTAGGACACTAGTGGTAGAAATGGAGAAAAAAGGGATACAGAGGCATTTAAAAACAGATAATTCTGGATTGTTGGGTGTATATAGAAGACACAAAGAAAGGATACATAAGGGACAGAAATGTTTGTACATGGTATTTCCTCTGCTTGGATTGGTCTATTCTGTTCTTTTTGACCAGTTAATTCTTCCTCATTTTTTAAACGAAAATTTTTATATTGCAATAATTATACAACCACATGTAGTTTTAGGATGTAATGGAGAGAGATCCTCTGTACACTTTACACAGCTGTTCCCCCCAGTGGTAACATCTTGTGAAACTACAATATAATATCACAATAAGGGGGCTCCTAATGGCTCAGTTGGTTAAGCGTCCAACTTTGGCTCAGGTCATCATCTGGTGGTTCGTGAGTTTGAGCCCTGCGTAGGGCTCTGTGCTGACAGCTCAGAGTCCAGAGCCTGCTTAGGATTCTGTGTCTCCCTCTCTCTCTGCCCCTCCCCCTCTCAAACTCCCTCTCCTCTCTACCTCTCTTTCTCTCTCTCTCATTTATTTGTTTTTTCATTTTATTTGTTGTTTGTTTTTTCATTTTACTCATTTTTGAGCGAGAGCATGAGCAGGGGAGAGAGAGAGAGAGAGGGAGAGAGAATCTTAAGCAGGCTCGGAGCCCCACGTGGGGCTCGATCCCATGATCCTGGGGTCATGACCCAAGCAGAACTCAAGAATTGGATGCTCAACTGATTGAACCACCCAGGTGCCCCTGTTTATTTACTTTTTTAATTGCGAAGTAGTATTCCGTAGCATGGATCCACCACAGTTGATTTACCCATTCGTCTATTGAAGGATGTCTGGGGTTTTGATTTGTGGTTATCACAAATAAAGCTTCTATAAACATTAATGTATAGGTTTTGGTGTGAACATAAATCTTCAGATCTTTAGGACAAATGCTTAGGAGTACAATTACTGGGTCAGTTGTATGGTAGTTGCATGTTTAGTTTTTTAAGAAACTGCCAGAATATTATCCATTGTGGCTGTACCATTTAATATTCTCATCAGTAATGTATGATTGATTCTGTTTCTCTGCATCCTCACTGCCATTTGGTGTTTTCACTATTTTTTATTTGAGCCCTTTAGATAGGTATGTAGTATTATATCCCATTGTGGTTTCCTACTGGCTAATGATGTTGAACATGTTTTTATATGCTTATTTGCCATTGGTATATTTTCCTCAGTGAAATATGTGTCTGTATCTTTTGCCCATTTTGCCCATTTTCTGATTATATGGCTTTTTTTTTTTTTTCCTTTCACTGTTGCGGTATGAAGGTACCTATTCTAAATACTAGTTCTTTGTTAGATATTGTATGAAAATATCTTCTTCCAGTCTGTAACTTGTCTTTGTCTTTTTTTTCAAGCTCAATTTATTTTATTTATTTATTTTTTTGTGTGCCAATAAAACTTTATTTATAGACGGAGTGCTTGGATGGCTCAGTTGGTTAAGACACCAACTCCTTTTTTTTTTTCTGTTTTTAAATTTTTTAATGCTTTATTTATTTTAAATTATTTTTAATGTGTTTATTTTTAATATGAAATTTGTTACGTTGGTTTCCATACCACACCCAGTGCTCATCCCAACAGGTGCCTCCTCAATGCCCATCACCCACTTTCCCCTCCCTCCCACCCCCCATCAACCCTCAGTTTATTCTTAGTTTTTAAGAGTCCCTTATGATTTGGCTCCCTCCCTCTCTAACCTCTTTTTTTTTTTCTTCCCCTCCACCATGGGTTTCTGTTAAGTTTCTCAGGATCCACATAAGAGTGAAAACATGTGGTATCTGTCTTTCTCTGTATGACTTATTTCACTGAGCATAACACTCTCCAGTTCCATCCCCGTTGCTACAAAAAGCCATATTTCATTCTTTCTCATTGTCATGTAGTATTCCATTGTGTATATAAACCACAACTTCTTTATCCATTCATCAGCTGATGGACATGTAGGTTCTTTCCATAATTTGGCTATTGTTGAAAGTGCTGCTATAAACATTGGGGTACATGTGACCCTATGCATCAGCACTCCTGTATTCCTTGGGTAAATTCCTAGCAGTGCTATTTCTCGGTCATAGGGTAGATATATTTTTAATTTTTGAGGCACCTCCACACTGTTTTCCATAGCGGCTGCACCAGTTTGCCTTCCCACCAACAGTGCAAGAAGGTTCCTGTTTCTCCACATCTTGCCAGCATCTGTAGTCTCCTGATTTGTTCATTTTGGCCACTCTGACTGGCGTGAGGTGTAATCTGAGTGTGGTTTTGATTTCTATTTCCCTGATGAGGAGTGACGTTGAGCATCTTGTCATGTGCCTATTGGCCATCTAGATGTCTTCTTTAGAGAAGTGTCTATTCATGTTTTCTGCTCATTTCTTCACTGGATTATTTTTTGGGTGTGGAGTTTGGTGAGTTCTTTATAGATTTTGGATTCTAGCCCTTTCTCCGATACATCATTTGCAAATATTTTTTCCCATTCTGTTGGTTGCCTTTTAGTTTTGTTGATTGTTTCCTTTGCAGTGCAGAAGCTTTTTAGCTTCATGAGGTCCCAATAGTTCATTTCTGCTTTTAATTCCCTTGCCTTTGGAGATGTGTCAAGTAAGAAATTGCTGCGGCTGAGGTCAGGGAGGTTTTTTCCTGCTTTCTCCTCTAGGGTTTTGATGGTTTCCTGTCTCACATTCAGGTCCTTTATCCACTTTGAGTTTATTTTTGTGAATGGTGTGAGAAAGTGGTCTAGTTTCCTCCTTCTGCATGTTGCTGTCCAGTTCTCCTAGCACCATTTGTTAAAGAGACTGTCTTTTTTCCATTGGATATTCTTTGCTGCTTTGTCAAAGATTAGTTGTTCATACGTTTGTGGGTCCAATTCCAGAGTTTCTATTCCGTTGTTCTGTGTGTCTGTTTTTGTGCCAATACCATGCTGTCTTGATGATTACAGCTTTGTAGTAGAGGCTAAAGTCTGGGATTGTGATGCCTCCTGCTTTGGTCTTCTTCAATATTACTTTGGCTTCGGGGTCTTTTGTGGTTCCATACAAATTTTAGGATTGCTTGTTCTAGCTTCGAGAAGAATGCTATGCGATTTTGATTGGGATTGCATTAAATATGTAGATTGCTTTGGGTAGTATTGACATTTTAACAATATTTGTTCTTCGAATCCATGAGCCTGGAATGTTTTTCCATTTCTTTGTATCTTCTTCAATTTCCTTCCTTAGCTTTCTATAGTTTTCAGCATTTTCAGCATACAGATCTTTTACATCTTTGGTTAGGTTTATTACTAGGTATTTAATGATTCTTGGTGTAATTGTGAATGGGATCAGTTTCTTTATTTGCCTTTCTGTTGCTTCATTATTGGATAAGAATGCAACTGCTTTCTGTACATTGATTTTGTATCCTGTGACTTTGCTGAATTCATGTATCAGTTCTAGGAGACTTGTGGTGGAGTTGGGTTTTCCATGTAATAATATCATGTCATCTGCAAAAAGTGAAAGCTTGACTTCATCTTTGCCAATTTTGATGCCTTTGATTTCCTTTTGTTGTTTGATTGCTGATGCTAGCACTTCCAGCACTGTTAAACAACAGCGGTGAGGGTGGACATCCCTGTCGTGTTCCTGATCTCACGGGGAAAGCTCTCAGTTTTTCCCCATTGAGAATGATACTAGCTGTGGGCTTTTCATAAATGGCTTTTATGATGTTTAAGTATGTTCCTTCTATCCCGACTTTCTCGAGGTTTTTTATTAAGAAAGGATGCTGAATTTTGTCAAATGCTTTTTCTGCATCGATTGACAGGATCATATGGTTCTTATCTTTTCTTTTATTAATGTGATGTATCACATTGATTGATTTGCGAATGTTGAACCAGCCCTGCAGCCCTGGAATGAATCCCACTTGATCATGGTAAATAATTCTTTTTATATGCTGTTGAATTCGATTTGCTAGTATCTTATTGAGACAGCTCAATTTATTTATAGTGTTGTGAGCTCTGTAGTGGTTGGGGCTTGGCTCTGAGTTCTCAGCAATTCCTCTGGTTCTGAGCACTTCAAAGCCAAACTCTGCTTCTCATCACATGCCCTCCAGGAGAAGCATCATAATGTCCCATTATACAGGTTTCATAGCAAGAAGAAAGTCCAGAGCACCAGGTGTTGGACTTGACTGCTCTCTGTCCCCTCCTGCCTGTACCACACTGGCCCTGCTCCTCTTTAGTCTGTCTTTTTATCCTTCTAACAGGATCTTTTGTAGAACAAAGGTTTCTTTAATTTTGATGAAATCCAATTTTCAATTTTTCTTGTTTTGGATCATGCTTTTAGTTTCAAGTCCAGTAGGTCTTTGCCTAGTTTATATCCCAAAAGATTTTCTTCCTTTAAAAAATTTTTATGGATTTATGTTTTATATCTTACTTAGTAAACACTTTTGAGTTAATTTTTGTATACACAATGAGACTTAGTTCAAGTTTCTCATTTTTTGCCTGTAGATGTTCAATTGCTCTAGTACCATTTGTTGGAAACACTATCTTTCTTTCATTAGTTCTTTTACATTTTTGTCAAAAAACAGATGTATTTGTTCGGCATAGGGAAAAAAATCAGATATATTTGTGTGGATCTGTTTTTGGGTTGTCTGTTCTGTTCCATTGATCTGTTTGTTCCTCTGCCAGTACAACAGCTTTGATTATGTAATACATGTCTTGAAATTGGGTACACTAATTCCCGTCACTTTATACTTACTTAGTAAAGAATATTAGCTATTGTAATTCCTTTGCCTTTCCATATTGATTTTAAATAATCAAGTTTTTCTCTACAAAGTATTTTGCTATAATTTTTATGGGAGTTTTGTTAAATATGTCAATTTGGAAAGAATTGGTATTTTTATGTTGAGTCTTTTGATCTGGGAAAATAATGTCTTTCCATCTATTTAGAATTTTGATTTTTTTCATCAGTCTTTTATTCTTTCTTCTCTCTCTCTCTCCTTTTTTTTTTTTTTTTTTGCTTTCTTGCTTTTTTACACTGGCTAAAATTTTGTCAACACTGTATTGAATAAGAGTCGTGATAGTGGAGGTGTTTATTTTTACTGACCTTAGGGGGAAAGCATTCACTTTTGCATCATTAAGTATAATGTTAGCTCTAGGGTTTTTATATATGCTCTTTATGAAATTCAGAAAATTGCCCTAATTCATATTTTTCTGAGCATTTTTTATCATGAGTGAATGTTGAAATTTGTCGAATACTTTTTCTGTATCTTACATAGTTTTTTGAACTTGAAAACTCTTCAGCAACCTCATCATAGTGTGTTTTCACATCTCTCTGTGTTTGTCTTTGTGCTTTTCCAAAGGGGTCCACCTTAAATTTGGTGGCAATGTTGAGAACAGTGAGAAGAAAAACTATAATGGAAGAGAAGTAAGAACTTGGGATTGTTATAAGGCCAGGATTTTATTCCTGGTTCTATATACTTCTTGATGAATGTGATCATATTCTCTTTGAATCTCAGTTTCTTAATTCACAGATTGGGGAATGATACCTTACATGTTTACAGTGATTATGCTTTGTTAATGTAATTGATTTTTAGATTTGAACTAAATAATTAATCTTAGACCACTCATCTTTCCCAGTACTTGACAATCTTTTTCATTTGTTGCTTTGCCATAGTAAGTGATTTGGCAGAGAGGGAAAAATAAGTTTCCATACAGAACTTGCCAACATTGGAACATGCTTAACTTGTATTCCCCATTCAACAATAGGCAAGAGGCAAGTGTCCATTTAGCTGCACCAAGAAAAAGAAAACAGATTATAGTTACCAGTAATAGTAAGGAAGATTTTATGGAGATTCTGAGACATGTGGATGGTGAAGGATAAATTAATATTTGGGTGGGAAGAGAAGGGGTAGAGGAAAAGTCCACCTACCATGTTAAAGATCCTCTTGGTTGTATTCCAAGATGTCATAGATAAGTTTCTTCACTATTACTAGACTGTGTCCAGAAATATGGGAATGATAACAGCTTTGGAAGGAGAAGAGTGTATGTGTTTGAATGGTGGGCATACAAGTTACTGAGGAGCCAAAGGTTTCTAGAGAGAGCTGAGCTGTACTCGGGACCCTCTTAAGTGGAAGGCAGCAAGCTTCTGTGCTGCAGCCTCTAAGAAATGTGGGTGGAATAAATTCATGAAAAACATATAAACACTTTGGTAGACTAAGTCAAAGAATAATGGCAGTACATCTCAGATTTTCCAAGGTAGTATTTCTCATTGAAAGAGTCCAACTCAGTGTTGGATCATGTCTTAATTTTTAATTTGCAAAACATGACCAGTATACTTCTGTGTTCAACTTGAATGATTTTTCTACCTTGAGCAATATTCTAGGCTTCATCTACTTGGGTTTTTTTTTTTCCGTTAATTAAATAATTTAAATACATTCTTATTTGAAGGGAGGGTTGCTGGTCACTAGATTGCGACTTGTTATCTTACACCTTGGAGTAGAACATGGCATCTTGTGTGTATTTATCAAGCTTTTCTTTATTAATTTTTTATTTTAGAGGGAGAGAAAGCATGCAAGTGGGGGAGAGGGGCAGAGGCAGAAAGAATCTTTTTAAAATTTATTTTAAAATTTTAAATTAAATTTTAGTGAACACAGTGCAATACTGGTTTCAGGGGTAGAATTCAGTGATTCATCACTTACGTATAATACCCAATGCTCATTACAACAAATGCCACTGTAAGCAGGCTCCATTATCAGCACAGAGCCTGATTTGGGGCTCGGTCCCATGACCCTGGGATCATGACCTGAGCCAAAATCAAGAGTTAGATTCTCAACTGACTGAGCCACCTAGGCATTCCCCCCCCCCCCCCCCCCCACCGCAACCTTCACTTTAAACAGTCATCTGACATCCAGGGAAGCATTTCTATCCTCCAAAGAACATTCGTTTCTCGTCTTAATGCATCAAGAAGGACCGTTACATAAATGTTTTCAAACACTTACTAGATTTAGGTCTTAAAGGGAGAATAGAGCAGGTCTTTCTTTTTTGTTTGTTTTTTAGTGGCTTACTATAAAAGGGGTACGTTCTCTTAAGATGAAGAAAAGAAAGCGAAATTCTCAGTGGCCGTCAGAGCATTCATAACAGGCCTTGTGCCCTTGCATAGTTTACAGACCCCAAGGAACAACAGAAGGGTTGATGAAAGACAGTTGATTCTTTTTACTGGGATAAACTGCACATACTTGTTGACTATTTTGTTAAAATTTGTGGCAGAACATTTAGTTATCAAATACTCATTGTGAATCCTATATCCCTATTCTACAGATATTTCAGATTTTCTGTGCTTTTTATTTCGCATGCATGAGCATTGCATCTATGTTGGCTTATTTTCTTGGCTTTTTCAAGAAAATTTTGTTTTCGTTAAGAGGAAACATTGAACATTCCACACTTTGTATGTACCCCCCCCCCCATACTCATGTTTGTGCCTTTTTATCATGGTAAGTTTCAATATATAAAATAATACCTATAGTTCAAGAAGGCTTTAATTAATTTTTGTAAATAAATGGCATAAGCTTAAATAGTTATTGTACTTAGAAATTTTCTGTATTTATCTGACATGGACCACATTCCACAATTCCTATGCAGCAAAAATAATACCACAACAGAGACAAAGCAGAGATCCACACCTGTCTTCACTATCATATTTAAGAAATGGCAGAGCTGGAGTCTATCTGGAATACATTTCATTGGATCAGACAACCCATTGCATCTGACATTCAAAATAGTGGCGAAGAGAAAGAAGGAATTACTTCTTTATCCTATCTAATGTCTTCACCTCAATAAGCTGGTGGGAATTTCTATGCTTGAAATTATGTCCCTTATAAAATTATTCATTTTAATAATCAATGTAGGTAGCTGACTTTTCGCATGCAGAAGGTAATAATTCAGCTTATTTATGGCCTTGGAAGGACCATATCTGCTGCTTAGAGTGAAACAGTTTACACACAGTTTAGAATAATTTTGTTTACCAAGCGCATCAGATGAGTAAAAAAATATCCACCTTGAGTTGCTATGGTGATCAGCTGAATTATTTTACTGTTTAAGGTGTCTGGAAGGTTAATGGAACAGTATCTTTTAAGACTGTGGGGGTGTTAGCCCACTACTTTGGTGACCTTGCTGAACGCTGTCCCAAGTGACCAAGAAGAGTGAATAAGTGATCCACTAGTGTCCAGTTCTTGGGGAGTAGTTTACCCTTGTAAAATCTGATTTGACACCTGTGAACCATAGATTCTCATGTTATGCTTTCTGATGGGATCCCTCTAGGGTTAGTCTTCAAGATAATGCATTTTGGGAAACCTAAGTGTCATTTCTCCTGCTTGCATAGAGCCTTGATGTTCTTGTCTTTTCATAAGTGAACTTGCGATAGTGAACTTGCGTTCTTCAACAGAAATAGTATCTTAGCGAACGGAAAGACACTGGCATGAGGACGCTCAACATTTATGGAATATACCGGAATTCACATAATTATTAGTAGACTCTTAGTTCGATTTCCTCTGGACACCAGGCACCTCCCCTCACTCCAAATGAAGAACTTGGGTTCGGTGTCTAACTGTGGGATGTTCCACAGTTGGACTAGGAAAGGGAAGATACAATTGCATGAGGTATTAACAGTTCATACTATAAAATATTTCAGATATGCAGCTAGAGAGAATAAGTACTTGTCATCCTGCTTTAATTTTTTTTGACACTTGCCCAATTTTGTTTCATCTACTCTCCCATTTATGATATTTTTTGCTGGACTATTTTAAAGCAATGCTTTAAACATCATGCTATTTCATTTATGAAAATTTCTATAATTGACAGAAATTTTTAGTTACTGGTCATTTTGTGTGTGTGTGTGGGTCTTTAAAAATCTGGGCAGCTCATCTCCCATCAGTACAGTGTCTCCCTCTATTCTTTTTAAAGAGAATACATCTTCGGTGACTTTCTAAAATAGCAGTCATTTCTCAGGTTTGGACTGACAGCTCATAAAACCATAACAATATACTATTAAATTGTGTGTGATTCAAATGTACTATTTCACAAGAGAAAATTGAGGCACGGAGAGGTGAAATGTGTTTCCCAAATAAAATAACTGGCAGAGCCAAGAAATTGAACTGAGTTCATGATCTCAGAATACTCTCCCTTGTCCTAGTCTATGTCTGCCTACAGCACTAAGGGGTTTGCTATATAATGTGATGTTTCCGTTTGCAGAAGGTCGTCTTCAAATGCACATCGTTACCCTGCCCTGAAGTGGCCCTTTACACTTTTCCCATGTGTAGGTTACCAGATCTTGTTAGTAGCTTGATACCTTTTACCAGGTAAACAGAATAACACTGTGAAGATGATAAAAGAAAGAGGTATAAAGAATATGAATTTTGGTATAGAAAGGAGTGGGATGGGCCCAGAGATACTGACTCTGGGAACGAGAGAGGAGAAGCAAATATATAGCTTTGTTTAAGTGACTTTGGGTTCTGGAAAGAAAAGGTGTATGAAAGACAGGTTTTCAGGCCTCTCACTTTTCTCTGTGATCAGCATTGTTGGTTTTCAAAATAGATTTTAGTTTTAAACTTGATCTGGCCTCAGAGGGTTATTTTCAGAAAGCCCTGTAGTGGGATGTAATAACTCTTCAGGAGTTGGACAAGTGTTTTCCTGTGGAGTGGCTTTCTTTGCTGTTGTGGTCACTGGATGGTATGAGGAGACAGGGGCAGGTTTTAAATCCTTCCCCTGGAGTAGGTCTGATCAAGGAGCCGGTTTTAGAGGCAGCAGGCATGTTATGTGTGCATCAGCTGTAGAAGGACAGAGCATACACGTCCGATCACATTTTTATTCATACCCTTAAGTTTCTGACTCACACATGAGTCCCGTCTGCAAGTGACTTTTTTTTTTCCAATTTAAAAACAATTAAATGACTGTTTTCATTCTGGTGTACATGGTTCCAAGTCCTAGTGGCTTCTGTCATACCTGGTAGCTAAATGATTTCTCTAAGGGTGTGTCATACTCCTCTACATCAGTGGTTTCCAATTCTGGCTGCACATTGGTGCTTTTAAAGACACAGGTACTGAGAACTGGTATTTTTTAAAATAAGACAGTCATGTAGGCACTGAGCATCACTGGCTAAAACCATTAGGTGAATTGTTGATGAGGGACTTTATCACAAAGGGGTCAGGCTGGAAACCCTGAATCAACTAGTTGATCTTAACTGCATCACTGGTGGACCAGCCACACATTATGAGTCTCATGCTGTTGCAACAGGAAGTAAACAACTCCATCCGTGAAACATGCGTGCCTGAAAAATTGCACCTGAATCTAATTGAGTTTCTAGTGATTTTCAGGAAATACTGAGAATAGAGGAAAATGTTAAATGATAGCAAGAGAAATAATGAGACATGTCAGAATGTAGGCTACTGCACAGGATATATGTGTGCCCTGGTTTGTCCAGCAAATCATGGCTTGGGAGCAGGGTAGGGGGTGGAGAAAGGAAGGGGCTACTGTGGACTAAAGGGAGTTATGTTATCTAAAAAAAACAAAAGTGACACGTAACCTTTTTTTTTTGGATGCTAATTCAAACAAACTAAATTTAAAAAGATATCTTTGAAAAAATTTGGGGAAGTTTTTATTTTTATCTAACTTTTTGAGCATGAACTCCTCTATAACCAGAGTTCACAACCCTACAAGGACACCGATCCCTGTCACCTAGAGCCGCCAGACAGCGCCAGCTGATTACTTTTTATGAAATATGTGGGCACGTCTTCTGAACTGATATAAGGCCACTTTTCCCAAGGGCATGGCTTCCAGGTCTCTGCCCCAGCTTGTCCACTTTCTTTGGCTTGTCAGCTATTGGTACCATGGCTGACATACTGAGATAGGATTTTCATTGGAGTCAGAAAAAAAGCAGGATTAGGCCAAAAGTCAAGAGTAGTAGCTAAAGAAATGGGAACCAGAAGACAGTAAATATGACAAAAGTGTGTATTTAAGGATAAGAGGAAGGAGGGGGCCAATATTGAAGGGTGAGTGTCCCTCAGAGTAGGAGCTTATAGAGGCCAATATCTCCTCATTTGTGAATTACTTACTTAAGGCACCAATGGTGTGCTAATTTATAATGGGCTTCCCCCGTGACTGAAAAGGCTGAGGATGAAGATCCCCATTAAGAAGAAAGTTCTGGGGCACCTGGGTGCCTCAGTCGGTTAAGCATCTGACTTCAGCTCAGGCCATGGTCTCACGGTTCTTGAGTTTGAGCCCGACGTCAGGCTCTGTGCTGACAGCTCAGAGCCTGGAGCCTGCTTCAGATTCTGTGTCTCCCTCCCTGCCCCTCCCCTGCTCACGCTGTCTCTGTCTGTCTCAAAAATAAATAAACATTTAAAGGAAAAAAAGGAAAGAAAGAAAGTTCCAAGGCCCTAAAGTTTTATGGATATTTTGAAGACGAAACAAGAAAATAGACCAAGGACAATTATGTTGAAAAATGTGTAAAGTACATGATATTGTTGTAACTTCTCTTTAGTGAGAAGAAGCAAGCCCTTAGGAGAAAAGCTCTGTTGTGTTTATTTCCAGGGTAGCAAAACTCCAGAGATGGACCCTTTTCAGACATAGTCAGGAGCACTGGGGAGAGAGAATCCCCAAGAAATAGGGATTGGCATCTGTTTAAAGGAAAGGAAGGCAAACTATATTTTGGAGTCTTAAGTCTTGGGAATAGATTGTAGTTCTTGAAGCTTGGTGGGTAGGTTGGGGGCTATCCAGGTAAAGTTCCTGGCACCCCAGGAGGACATTCTGTTGCCTCTTTGACATGATACCTCTCTGTGCCTTGAGTTAAAAGGATACACATGAAAAAGAACACTCAATATGAAATTATTTATAGTTAAACGTCTAGTAAAAACCTAAATTCAAAATATTTATAGCAGAAATATTTTTCCTGTTTTGTTATTTAAATGGCTACAAGACAAACTTCTGCAACTTTATAGGTTGGTATTGGAATGGCCTGAGGGAAGGGGTAATTAAGTTATATGTTTATTAAAACATTTTGTAAAAATTTGACTTGAGGTGCCTGGGTGGCTCACTTGGTTGAACTCTTGATTTCCGGATCCTGGTCTGACTCTTGATTTCGGCTCATATTATGATCTCACAGTTCATGGAATCAGCCCCACATCAGGCTTCTGCTTGGGATTCTCTCTCTCTCTGCCCCTCCGCCCTCTCAAAGTAAATAAATAAACATTAAAAAAAAACTTTTGACATAATTCAGACTCAAGAGTTATAATAGTGTTACGGAGAGTTCCCATGTATATTTTTGTGCAGCTTGCCTCAATGAGAACCTCTTATATAACCATAGTAAAATTGTCAAAACCATGAAATTGATGGTTATACTATTAACTAAACTATAGAGCTTATTTATATTTCACTAGTTTTTACATGTACTTTTTTTGGAGGGAGGTATATATTTCTATGAAATTTTGTCATATTTATAGGTTCATGTCACCACCATCATATTCAGCATACAAAACTCTCCAGTTATGCCAAAGGAGCTTTTTCCTGTTACTACTTTTTTTTAATGTTAATTTATTTAATTTTGAGAGAGAGGGCAGAGAGAAAGACAGAAAATCCCAACGAGCCTCCACAGTGTCAGTGCAGAGCCCAATGTGGGGCTTGAACCCACAAATCCTGAGATCATGACCTGAGCTGAAACCAAGAGTCGGATGCTTAACTTGAATGAGCCACTAAGGCACCCCTCCTGTTATTCCTTTATAATCACATCCTCCCCCCAATCCTAATGTTTTGAAACCACTGGTCTCCATCACTAAAAATTGGTCATTTCAAGAATGTTATGTTTAGAATAATTCCTTTGCAACCTTTTGAGATTAGCTTTTTTGTTTTCACTTAGCATAACACCCTGAGATCTAAGTTGCGTGTTTCAGTTGATGTGTAGGGTTTTATTTAGTAGGGTTACTGCATGTAAGTTTGTTTATCCATTCAGTCCTTGAAAGATGTCTCTTTTTATTTTTTTAGTTTTTTTTCCCCAATTTTTGACTTTTTGAGATTAAACTTTCTGTTGTTTCTTTCCTAGTTATATGGATTCTGATTGTACATACTCTGTCTCTTAGGTCTTAACTCCATGTGGAATGAGTTGGAAGGATCAAGAAGTGATTACTAGTTTTGCAAAGATCACTAGAATGAGTAGTTTTTAGCTGCATAAAATATGTACATCAATTCTTTTTTTTTTAAGTGTCAAGACTATTCTAAGTATTACAGGAAAACAGACAGGTAATAAGCATTATAAAAACATGAGGGGGAATGCCTGAGTTCCAGAACACAGTTTTTAAAAGAATGGCCCATGACTACAATTTCTGACTCCTTTTCTTAGATGGTGCCAGAGCCCTTTGTACCAGCTGAGGGCAAATCTTAAACCATCTGCTCCTCGTTTAGACTTCTCTTATACTCGACCTCCCTCCACCAGTGTTCCTCTCTCAGAATACTGTACAGGAAAATGGAAGCACAGTGCAAAAATAGGTGTGAACATTGCATTGACTCAGACACTAGTATACTCCAGTGGTTACTCTCTGCTTTTCTAGGCATATTTGCATTGAATGAGAGCCTTTCAAGCCTGTACAACTTACCCTGAGGCCCTTATTCATGGTTATAGCTCATGGTTTCCAAGTCATTCATTATTTTACTTAATTTCGTGAGTACGTAGAGTTGTTGGCCCATTTGTGAGTCTTGGTACACACAATCCATTCCACTTGGGTTACTTTCTCTTCAACATTGGGGAAAGTACTCTTCTCCATCTTCTCCTAACTCTTTCAAAACTGCTCACCTTTCAAAACTGCTAAATCTTCTCGAAGAAGTTTTCTTTAAAGATTCAGTTGTTTCTCTTCATGTTTCTATACAGACACATTGGTGTTTGTGTCGTGTTATTCTCCCATGGAGAGTCATCTCTTCTATTTGTTCATAATCAGGACTCTACATAGTAAGGGTTTGATATGTATTTAATTTGACCCATCACAGGGATATATATTTACCTTTGGGGACAGTTTAGCATAGGTTTGAGGAGTTAACCCAGACTTATTTCTGAATTTTTCTCAACCATTTTTGCATCTGCTAAAAGTGTATTTTCTCTTATAATAGATTATGGAATAAAATTTGCTGCTATTGCAAATTTTTGTTTTTGTTTTTGTTTGTTTCTTCTTGTTACCCTCAGTGTCAGTGTCAGATTGGAAAACAGGATGGTCTGATTAAGTGAGCCCTGGTGTGGAGGTAAGAAGACTGGGATTCCATTTTGGATTTGCCTCTAATTCTCTATGTGATCATGAGGATGCATTCTGCTTCCTCATCAGCAAAATCAGCTGGATATGAGAGCCTGTGTAGCTGATTGGTTGTGTGATGTTGTGATGTTGGGAGGTAATATAAAAAGTTCTAGACTGGATGTGGAGGTCACATCCTTATCCATTACATATCTACCAACAAGCCACCTTTGGTCTGTAGCATAAAATTACAAGTCTACTGACATTGTTGCGCCATATTTTAAATCTCTCTAAAACTGAATATTCTTATGTGAAAAAAGGAAGCCCTGAGTACTTCAAAGAGTTTCATCTCAGAGAAGGAATCGATTTATTGCATAACATGCCCCATCTGTGAATGTTCTGGTTCAGGCTAAATTGACTGTAGAGAAGCCTGTAGAAATGTGGGGAACCTAAGATTCTTTTAAAAGTTGAGATTTAAAGACTTGTCTGTGTAGCAAGATAAAATTGCTCTGGAATTGGCTGATAGATGGGTAAAAGGGAACTGAGCCCTTTCACCTTTTTCAAAGGTTAAAGTGACATTGTCAGTGTGGCTTAGTGTTCGCTGTTGTCCTGATGCTAGATTACATGCTCGATATGCTGTCGCATGCGTGATAACATCGAATTTAAGTCATGGCTGCAACAGACTGAAGATATCCTGTTATTCTTGTTTCCAACATTCCTCAAACTATGTTTTGAGAGAATTCTCCCTGATCTCATACCAAGAAGAAAACCTTCAAAATATGCCATGAGTCCAATTACAAACCTAGTTCAAACTGTCTTAATCTCTCATCAAAAGTGCTAAATTGGCTTTTAGCCCCCTTTATTGGTTCTTGCTCTTTTATAGTCAGTTCTCCATACAATAGCCAGAGTGATCTTCTAAAAATAGTTACTCTGAGAATATAATTCCCAGTGCAAAACTTGACAATGGTTTTCTATTACAGTCAAATGCAATGCAGATGCCTTGCCATATGGTCTATCAGAACTAAGTGTGAGATGGCCACAGTTGGTACTTTGAACTTCATCTCCTACCACTGTCCCTATTCTTTGCTTTATCCAAACTACGCTGGTTTTCTTATTTTTCTATGGCTATGCCTCTGGACCTTTGCACTTGCTCTCACCTCTGCTGGAACACTCCCCCGTCTCCTTGATCTTTGCCTGCCTGACTCTGACTTCACTTAAGTGTCTTTCCAAATACCACCTCCTCAGAAAAGTCTCCCCTGACCACCATATGTAAGATAGCTGCCCTCACTCTTTTGTCACTCTGTCCACAGTCATGCTTCATTTTTCTTCATGACTTTTTCACCTGAGATCATCTTATAGTTCTTGGTTTATTTTGTCTTCCTTTGTGGAACATAAACTCCTTGAGATCAGGATAGTGTCTTTTTCTTTCCGTATTCCCATGTCTCTAATGATACCAAGTACTAAAGAGGTTTTTTGACAAGTGTTTGTTGAGTGAGTGAACAGAGAAAAGAGTTATTACAGTGAGGGTCACGTATGCCTGATGCCAAATCCAAATCTTATCAGTTGTCAGTTATTAGAATATGAAGCATTTCTCTTCAACTTGTTAAACTTTAGTTTGCATGTTTTAAACTGTGTCCAGTGTTAACCTTCTTCATAGGTTATTCAGGGAACTAGATGAAATAATCCATAAAGCTAGCCACAGAGTGAGCGGTCCACAATCTTCCTCTAGAGTGAGTGTATGCAGCTGAATCAGGGCACTGTCCTTAACATGGGCTAGAAAGTCAGGGTTGTTTTTTTTTTCTTGTTGGTTTTGGTTTTTTTGGTTTTATCTTTTTGAGACAGGATGATGTGCTGCTGAAGGGGCTGGTCCAAGCCCTCAGAGGGTTGTAGGCCATGAGTTTGAGATCCACTGGACTATGTCCATGCAAAATGAAGAATAGATAAATGGAAAAACAGATGTCCTTGTGCCTCCTAATTCCCAGCTGGGGATCTTGTCTGCAGCCTGAGAAGGCTCCTGTGGGTTTCTGTGGATGTTGTGGAGGGTACCAAGTATGCTCTTCTTGCATTTAGAAGCTCAGGCCTATGTTGTGGAAGGGGTGGAAAAAAATACTAACCTTCCTGCTTGAGTGAGCATTAGAACATGGAAAGACATGGAGAAACTGTGTCTCCCACTTTTGTTCTTGTCAGGACTGTGTTTCAAGGTCCAGGCCCCACTGCGCCATTGTTTGCTTTCATTTCTGTTATGAGACCACTTCTAAAATCCCTGGAGTCTTGCCAAGTGAATGCAGTACTAAAGGTTTGCCTACTCGGTATCTTGTCTCGGACAAAGAAATCAGAGCTAGAGCGAGACAGAGAACAGCAGAGATATACCAAAGCTCATTAAGATAATGTAACCACTTACGTAATACTTGTGATGTTCCAGGTACTCTTCCAAGAACTTCTCCTCTATTAATTCACTTCATCTTCACAACAACCCTGTTAGGGAACAGCTTTTATTA
Organism: Acinonyx jubatus; assembly: GCF_027475565.1. Taxonomy (NCBI): domain Eukaryota; kingdom Metazoa; phylum Chordata; class Mammalia; order Carnivora; family Felidae; genus Acinonyx; species Acinonyx jubatus. The sequence continues at coordinate 28,655,780 of NC_069382.1, forward strand.
GCCCCATCTTACAAGTGAGGGAGCCCAGAGGCCCAGAGAGTACAAGTCCAAGGTCACAGAGTTGGGCAATGGCAGAGCAAAGCCCCAAGCTCAGTCAGTCTGGGTCATGTGCCTTGTGATGGAGGTGGGGCTGCACAAGCCCTTGTGTTCCCGAACATCCAGCTGTGTAATGGCCGAAACTCCAGGAGAGAACCAGGCAGGACTCCATTAGGTGAAGATCTGTGAATGCAAGACTGGTTAAAACTTGATCAGAGCCATCCACACTGGAAATTTTAACATCTTAAACTTGAGCATTATTTGGTTTAGAAAGCACTTTATTTATTCATGTTCCAGCATCTTCTTTCCTTGCATGTACAGTGACACCACTGAGCCTTTCTTCCTTTGAATGTCTGCAGTAATGCCATTGTGTTCACTCTGTGCAACGGCCCAGCCGTCCTGTGGTCCAGGGCAATTCTTCTGGCTCTGTGAAGTCAGCCAGCCTCTCTCTAGTCACCACTGTCACACCATTCATTATAAATGCAGTGCATGGAATGTTTCTGTTTGCTCATTTTTGTTCTTGCTCTCATCTGCATTTATCTTCATTCCCTCAAGTGCATGGCCAGGTCCCACAGGACAGGGGGCGGATCTGTGTTTCCTTTTATTAACCTTCCTCAGTTCTTGCTGTAGATCTTTATATCCAGTCAGTGCTAAATAATTGCTATTAAGCAGAATGATTAGAGGCCAAAGATATAGTAATGCATTGTGGCCTAGCTTGTTACTTTTGTAAGGGTAGGGAGGATAATAAGATAGTAGCTGATATTTGTAGAGAGTGTACTATGTGACATGATTCAAGGGTTTTACATATAGTAACTCATTAAATCCTCTCAACCACCCTAAACACTGCTATTATGAACTTCATTTTACACTTGGGGAAACTATTGCATCTTGGGGAGCCAGTGTGTGGAAAGTCTAGTTTTACTACTCTAAAAACTGTGAGTATACAGGAAGAATTGCATTGCTTTGCTTTGGAATAATTGCGGTTGAGGAAGGAGGATTATAGCTCTGTGGATTGGAGGTCAATTTAGAAGACATCTGTAATTGAAGTGTTATTCTTACTAGATTTATCAGTATCTCTTCCAGTTACTCTCTTTCCTTTAGATACTAGAAAAGGACGGTACCTGAAAAATGTTTCCTCTGCTGGAAAATGCGAGCTCTTTCTTGTGGATACTCTTAAGGAACATTTTTGTATGGTGGAGAACTCCATTGTTGACTTTTCTGTTTACTATCTGTTTGAGCTTGGCAGATGGTTTGGGATCTTGGATTTGATTTTACTCCTCTGTTGAGTGGGGTTTGCTTAGCCACATTAGGGTTGTGATAAAAGTTAAATGAGATGCTGTGCTGGCAAAGAACTAGGTAACAAGGGTGGCTTGGGTGCTCAGTCAGTAAACACTGGCCGTTACTGGGTACAGGTATTACCTTAAAGTCATAAGTATAAGCCATTGTTTTGAGTTGAGCCAGAGCCTTGGATTGATGAAGGGTTCTCTTGTTACAGGTTTCAGGCTTTGCCCCGTGCCACACAGCCTTGGAAATGCATGTTTAGAGACAGCTAGCTCAGTAGGGTAAAAAAAAAAAGCTGGACAGGCTGGTGTTTCATACAGTATTGTAAGACATTTATAGTTATTGAGCTAGAGTTTCCACTGTAATAGAAAAACCAGGTGCTTTTAAACTTCTTGTTCAATTTAGCAATTATGGGTGAGTTAAAATGTAGGCCATTTGAATTGGATTTGGAGGATAAAGTAAGATTCTATCCTACAGTGGGGGCTGACTCATAGAGGAGGTAGCTTGACACGGTAGGAACAGCAACTGATAAGGAGCCAGGAGACCCAAGTCCCTGGCCTGGATTTGCATGAATGAGCTGTAATAGCCTTTGGGAAAATCATTAAACATCTCAGTTTTCTAGTCTGTAAAATGAGAGGGCTGTGTTTGTGAATGGGTCTTTCAACATACATAAGATTCTACCAAGCAGATCATTGAAAATTGGAATGTGCTATCTCTGGTCGTTAGGGAACAAAGTATTCTTGGTAGTACAGTACTCTTTTTTGGAGAGGATTACCACTGTGGACAACCAGAAACCAAGAAAATACATCAGCGCCAGAGTGATACAACAACAGATACCTGGGAATCTCGTAATAATATCCTACGGTCATTGCTGTGTCCTGGGAGAGTATAACCATGCTGGTTACAAGAGTTTTCCGATGATGAGTCATTAGGAACAAAGGATTTATGGGGTTTTGTCAATGGGATTTTAAAATGTTTATCATGTTATGGATGTCCTGTCATGTACTTTATGCATGGACACATCTTGAGAAATAATTTATTGGTTGACCAAACTTTTTGAACTGAAGTTTGCAAATACAGAAACTAATTTGGGTTAGCCTAGCTTTTTGAGTTTTGTTTTTTTCTTTTTTGGTACTTTTTGTTTCTTATAATTTCAGTTGCAGGTGTGAAGCCACATGTTGTGCTGATTGCTTTTCTAAAAGGTTTAAGGTTTTATGAAGTCAGGTTTTGAGTGGCAACATTTTCTCTCTCTATCACCAACCACCTGCAAAATTAAAATAGGTCACGTACGGAACAGACGGATTAGGTGATTCCTTGGAATTACTCACTGACGTTAGAAGGGTGCCCCCTGTGGCACAGCAAACATGTTCTTGAGAGTTGTGAGAAAAATTTTGAAAAATCAATCCTATTTTCCTATTGGCTTGCATTAGAATTTCAAAAAAAAGTGCTTTGTCTTCATTTCTGATTGATTTTTCAATTAGCAATGGCTCCTGCCATTTTAACTCTAAATCATGTAGCCTCTCCATCCCCTATAGTTAATGATGTATATTATATATATATATAATTTTGATTTAATGATATATATAATCATTTATAATTATTAATCATGATATAATCATAATATAATGATATGTGTGTGTGTGTGTGTGTGTGTATATATATATATATATATATATATATATATATATATATAAAATTTTGGAGGAAATCAGAGAAGCTTCTTTTTGCTGTAGCCTATTAGACAGTCCTCGTGTATGTGTGCGTGTATATGTGTGTGGGGGCTACCTGGATTATGAAGAACTTTGGTGCTTTTTCTGCCACCTCTGGTTCATCTTTTGAGCAAGATCTCTTTGCCTCTCTCAGTCATTGTTTTCTCATCTGTAAATGATGACCTCATTGGTCCTATCTGGCTCCAATATTCTACAAATAATCAAGTGGGGAAAAGAAATTTTCTGTGAATAGCAGTCCTATAATTTTTCATTTTGTAATTTAATTTTATTGAAGTGGATTATACCTATCTGTGAGTGAATAATGGCCTCCATCTATTATCCTTGTGTTTATGTAGATTTTTTTTCCTTTGGCTGGTAAATTCCATTTTGGCCAGATTAGATTGAGAATCCTTGGGAGGCTCATTCAGCATAGACAGATTTATTCACTTTTCATGCTGGATGAAGAAGAGGAAATTTTTTAAGATAGAGCTGACATGGAACATTAATTTGATTGAAGCCTTTCTGTGTGAGGAGTGATTATAGCATCTTCATTGCCATAATGGAGAGAGATTAGCATGGATTAGATTATCCCATGTACAAAGGTTGTACAAATTGATAGCTGTTATTTGTAGGCTAGGCTGACTTTACAGTTACTGGCATGGCTTCTTAAGCAATATAGTCATGATTCCTTTCATGTGGTTTACACGTGGCAACAAGAGGAACACGTATCCCTTGTTACCGAAACCTTGTGTCTCCCAACAGGAACTTGGCACAGACTCAAAAACACAAGATGTGGATGCACAACGTTAAGGGGATGGCACTGGTCATCTGGCATGCTGTCTGTGGTGAGAGCACACACTGGCCAAAGGCAGAAGAGTTCCTGAAACAGATGTTCAGACAAGATGGCTAGGATACTGTCGAAATGTCGTCTAGAATAATTATGAACATAAGCCTAAAAAAGTATCCAAGATATAGTTCTGAATTATAGCCAGCCATGGGATTATTATTTAATTCCAGTTTAGTGTGTTTCCTGCCAAGTATGTGCCAGACCCTCTGAAACAGAATCTGGTTTTTGCCAGAGGTACTTAGCAACTATATTTTAAGCCTAAATTCTGGAAAAAAAAAGTAATAAATAAATAAAGAAGAATAAATTGCTTTCTGATGGGATTAAGTTGTATTTCAAACTGCCTCTGAAACCCCACCTTCTCTAGGAGAGACTTTCCCTGACTGAGTGGAAGAAAGGGGGCAGTAAAGGGGCAGTCTTCCCCTCCACTAAACCCATCTGGACTTATCACCCCACTGTCTCTCTCCTCATGTGTATAAGCAATTGGTACATGTGGTTGGTGATGACTAGTACTCCATGACCACCCTTATCCCACCTTATTGCTTTCACCTGCTCCCTTTTCCACCACGCGGGAAAGGACCTCTTCCTTGATTTCCAGATGCACCAATTACCTTCTTGCATCAGGGTCTTTCCCTTACTCTGGTGTCTGCTGGAAAGCTCTCCCTTCCTATAGTACAGGTCTCACTCCTTACTTTCTAAAGGGTTTTGCTTAGATGCCATCTTATCCATAGGTTTCTCTGGCCACCCCGTTTTAAAAAGGAGTACCTACCGCCCAGAATTTCTTGTCATTTTCATCTTATTTTACCTAATAGCACTAATTAATATCTGACAGATTACATTTTTACTTGATATTTATCTCTTTCCCCTCTAGAATGAGGATAGAGTCTTGGAACAATGCCTGGAACACAATGGATGCTTAATAAATATTTGTTGAAGAAATGAAGACATGATTAACAATTAATTTTGTATGTGTTCGTATACATTATATTGGGGGCTTCAAGGAGACAGTATTGGAATTTAACTTGTGACTCAAGCACTGAAAGAATCCTGGAGACCATAGGTTCTTAAATGACTGTTCATGAACTCAAATCAGCATTTTACAAAATTTGATAAACATATGAATCAACTGGGTATCTTATTCAAAGTGCGCATTCTGATTCAGCAGGTGTGAGTTGGAGGCCGGAGTCCTGCACATCTGGCAGGCTTCAGTGTGATGGTGAGGGTGCTGGTCCAAGGACTGTGCTTTGACTAGCAAGGCTCGAAGGCATCCATAGGTGGGATTCAAGGCATTCACATAGCCAGCATCATAATTTTGAATACCATGTATCATTGTTCTAGCACAAAACTCTGAAATACTAGTTTCTGCGGTTTTCTAATTAACTGAATGCCAATAAACAGATAAGTTATTAGACATTTTAAAATAGAACTTTAAATTGTTAGCCATGTATAGTTGTCCTGTATGCAGAGATATATTATGTATATGGGGAATTTCTGTCTCTGAGGAAATGGTAAAGATGTTCAAAGGGGTGATAACTCCAAACAAGGGTAACCACCGTTTTTAAATGGATGATGATGTTAGACAAAGGAAACTTCAGGTATCAAACCAAAGCACATCATAGCCACATTGTCACAATGGTGACAAAACCAGCACATATGCTTGCAAATACTTTGCAAGATGGTGTTTTTACTTCAACAGTTTTTTGCTAACCAAACAACTTACTTTTTAAGTTAACGTTTACCAGAGATGATATTTTCCCAGAGAAGTATTAGGTGAAAACATTTGCAAAATGCTTGGAACCCTACGATCCCAAGACAAATATTTGTTTCCCTTAGCCACTAGAAATGGACCCCAGCTGGAAACATTGGCTAAAAATGAATATTTGGAAACTCTGAGGCTCTCTATAAATGCCATTGCAGTAGCTCACTGCCCTTCTAATCTGAGGCCAAAATACCCTCAAAGGGGCACTGGTGTAGAAAAGCTGTTTTCAGGCACAAAGCAAAAAACAAGCCCATCAGGAACTGCATAGTTTTTCAGTCAGGCACCTTACCCCACGTGCATTTGTCTCAGCCAAGGAGTGTGGGCAATTTAGTTTCAAACGTCATAATCCCTGAAAGAACAAGAGAAGACAGTTTTTTTGAAAAACTGAGATGTTTAATATTAAAAAGCTCTACTATAATAGACACCTAGTGCATGTCTTAGTTAAATGTGTTAAATTCTAGAATACCTTGCATCGTTTTGGTACCATTGTTATCATAATTGCCCATGTTATTTCTAATTATCATAGTGGATAGTATTTATTGAGGACTTAATATATGCTGATCAATGTGATAGGCACCTTCTATATATTTTCTGTATAGGAAATACTTTGAAAAATTAGTTGAAGTAGGTGCTATAATTATTTTTGTTTTGCAGATGAAGAACCTGATATGTAGATACCTGACTTATATTGTTCTAGGTGACAGTATTACTGAGCGGTAGAATTGGGATTCAAATTTAGATACTCTGATTCCAGAGCTCATGCTATTAACTATTATGCTGTACTCATAACCGTAACACATTGATTACTGACCTGGGGACATCTATTTAGGAGACTGCATTTTAAAGTTAATTTGTTTAATTTACCCTCAGGGGTAAAGGAAACAGATTTTTATAAACTTCAATTAGTGAATTATTCTAAATTATTTTTCAGAAGAGATACTATATACTCTGTTAAAGAAATAATGGTGAGATTTTTACTCCTATGACTTAGGGGCTCCAGCATTCCCATTTCATGGAAGCATGGATTTTATGTGGCTTTGTAACATAGCAAATGTAACTTGGTAGGCTAAAATGCCCTAGGGTGAAGATAAATGCAGTTGTGTTTGCAATTGGCCAGTTTTTCTTAATACTCAATTTGTGCTTCTGAGATTAACAGAATTTTCAGTACTTTAATGTGTGTTGGACAGGGCTCTCAGTTGTACCTCAAAGAATATGCACACGCTAGTTTAATCAGAAGGAACAGTGTATCAACAGATATTACTAAGCATCTAAAATCTGTGGGAGGGTGCCAGAGAGCCTGGTTCTGGGGCTACCAGCTATCCCCCAGGACTTCTCTCTGATCATATGGCTTCTCATCTCCTGTGACACCAGGTATCTGCCTCCTGAAGCTCATCAACCAAATGCCTCCTGAACTTCTTCTGCCAGAAACCTGGTTCTCCCTGGTATGGTACCCAGGTGTTAAGGTAGTCTCTCAATTCTCTGGCTTCTAAAACTGGACTCACAATGTGAGGTAATCCCAAAATGTAGGAATATGTCCAAAGATGTCGGACAGTCATCATGACGGAAGCTCCCAGTATTGTGAAATACACACGTAAATGTGAAATATCTTTCTCTTTATTGCATTTCCCCCTCATTTTCGTTCCTTTGCTAATTTCTTACTGAGAACAGAGACTCTGTTCATTCAGTCCCCCAAATGGCACAGTGTTAAATCCACAAAAAAGATGTATCATGGACTTTTTGAGTCTGATGAAAAATGTGAAATCTGTATTAAAAAGGCAAGGGAGGGGGCACCTGGGTGGCTCAGTCAGTTGAAGTTCTGACTTAGGCTCAGGTCACCATCTCATGGTTTGTGAATTCAAGCCCTGCATCAGGCTGGCTGCTGTAGTGCAGTGCCCACTTCGGCTATTATCCCCTTCTCTCTCTGCCCCTCTCTCTCTCCCAAAAATGAATAAACATTTTTTTTAAAGGTAGTGGAAGAAACATGGTGAATTTCGTGCTAAGCACTTTTAACTTGAGAGATGGTAGGACATGTAAGTGAACATAGAATGGCCAAATGGGGATAAGGGATTGGGACTCAGAAGTACACACAAGGCTCTAGGTTTGGGTGTGGGAGTTGGCCTCCAAGGATTGACAGTTGAAGCATTGTCCAGAGAATGAATGTGTTTTCTGATGCCAACAAGTAGGACAGAAGGTTGAACATGGAACTGTGAGGACCCCTCCTCCCCCAGCTGTGCACAAGTCCAGGTGCACAAAGGAAAGGCAAGCCTGTCAAAGAATGGAGAAGGACCTAATAGAGAGTTCAGAAGACGGCTGTATTATAGTGGCATAGGGATTAAAGGAGGCAATATATTGGAACTGATTACGTTTACTGACTTTCACTGAAATATAGTTTCCTAAATGTAAAACAGGATTTGAAAGAGATCAATAATATTTGAAGTGTGTCTTATACTTCCCGAATTTGTTTTCAAATTCTTATCATTTTGTTTGATTTACCATAATTAAAGTCATTACATTTAGAAATTACTTTCTCTGTGTGGTTACCACAATTTTGAGTTATCTTTATTTTAATTTAACTTGAACATAGGTCAAATCCAGTTTCCCTGTAGTTAATCACATATTTAAGGAAAGGACATGAAGAATTCTATTCTGGAAAAGAGTATTTTGCATGGTGTATAGTATACTTAGGTATCCCTCTGTGTAGTTTTCTGCTTGACCACAAATTGTGGGACCTGGACACACCACCTTACACCTTACTTCTCACTCAAAACATCTTTTGGAACTAGATAAGGATCTAATTTTCAGATCAGAAGAAATAACACTTCACAGTTTAGGAAACATGCATTTGCAGTTTCTTACATCTCTATGTGATGTGAGAAATCAGAAGGCTTAATTCATTCAGAAAATATTAACTTAAAAAAGCCTACCGTATGCCAAAGAATATTCTTGATGTGTAGTGGCTTGGGGTTGAGGTAGAATTAGGGAGACAAAGTAATATTTACCTTTTACTTCCTGAAAGGAATTGGGTTTTATTTTTACTTAAGAGACATAGCAAGGAAAAGTTGATGCTCTATACTATATATGTTGGGTTAAGCCCTGTCATGACAAAAGAAGTCTTGGTATCATGAAGGTTTCTATTTCAGTAACGAGAAAAAAAAAGCCTAAGTTATATGTGGAATGTTATACTAGGAAGAAGACCATGGAGTTTTCTAAGATGAATATGACTACCCGTATTAATGCCCAGTCAGATGCCCAGGCATAGTTTTTCTGTTGTAGTGACCTTAAATGTTGATTATCTTTTTTCTGGTGAAGCTCTTGCCCCTTAACTTACAGACATTGTTGGGTTTACTTAGCATATATCACAAATCTAGCATCACATTTTTGTTACCCTTTAATAACCTACTTACCTCATCACAAAATCATTTTGTTGTAAGAAAAGAATGAGTGTGGCAAACCTAGAGAAGTACACAAGGACCATTCATGGATATAGGATGGAATAAGAGTAAAAACAGAAAAGTAACCATGCTTATTTGAAAAATTCTAATACTGTTTAAAATTGTCATAAATTTACTTTCATAAGAAAATAGTTAATGTAGGTTCAGTGCGTGTTTGGCAGTGTGATATATGTACTTCTCTTGCTGCGGCAGTCATTTGTTTTCAATAATATCTTCATCTTGGTTAAAATAGGAATTTCTTTGTTTTTACTGCAGAGCCATTGGTTGAATAAATATTCTCCAATAGTAAAATTAGCAATAGCAACAGCAACAACAACTGGTGTTTACTGAGTCCTGACTGTGTGCTAGGCATTATTTTAATCACTTGACATATACAAACGCATGTAATTCTCACAGTGGCTTAGCTATAGTAGAAGAAGCACAGTATATTCGTACTTCACATATGAAGAAAGTGAGACCCAGGCTAAGGAAATTAGGCACAGTTATACAGCTAGTCAATGACAGAGTCATATTTTAAATCTAGGTAGTTAGATTGCAGATTGGTATTCTATCCTGCATCAATAAAGATGGTTTCTAACCAAGTCAGATTTTCTTAGTACATATTTTTAGATAATAAAAACTGGTAGAATATAAGAAAGAAAACATGGGGAGGAAAGGAAGAATGAAAGAAATAAAGATCACTCTATTGTTGGATGAGTGCTGTCTTAACATTTTGAGTTATTGACACTTAGTTTTATTTTTTCTATCCATACATACACAAAATTTAGTTCATATTATGATCCAGTACCATATAGTTTTATTAGAGCTTTGTTAGTATAACTTGAAATCTGGGATTGTAGTATCTTCAGCTTTGTGCTTCTTTTTTTTAAAATTTTTTTTTCCAATGTTTATTTATTTTTGGGACAGAGAGAGACAGAGCATGAACGGGGGAGGGGCAGAGAGAGAGGGAGACACAGAATCGGAAACAGGCTCCAGGCTCTGAGCCATCAGCCCAGAGCCTGATGCGGGGCTCAAACTCACAGACCGCGAGATCGTGACCTGGCTGAAGTCGGACGCTTAACCGACTGCGCCACCCAGGCGCCCCAAGCTTTGTGCTTCTTAAGATTGTTTTGACTATTTGGGATCTTTTGTAGTTCCATACGAATTTCAGTATTATTTGTTTGGACTCTATGAAAAATGTCGGTATTTTGATAGAGGTTGTATCAAATCTATAAATTGCTTTGGGTAGTATGGACATATTGGTTCTTCTAATTTATGAGCATGGAATATCTTTCTATTTGCTTCTTTCATCTTCAGTTTCTTCCATCATTGTTTTATAGTGTTTGGAGTACAGGTCTTTGACCTCTTTGGTTAAGTTTATTTCTAGGTATCTCATTATTTTTGGTGCTGTCGTAAATGGGATTGTTTTCTTAAGTTCTTTCTCTGCTACTTCATTATTAGTGTATAGAAATGCAATGGATATCAACTTTGTATCCTGTGACTTTACTGAATCAATTCTACTAGTTAATTGATGGTCTTTTGGTTTTTCTGTATCTAGCCATCTGCAGATAGTGACAGTTTTACTTTTCCCTTACCAATTTGGATGTCTTTCATTTCTTGTCTAATTGCTGTGCCTAGGACGTCCAGTACTATTTTGAATACATGCGGTCACAGTGGACATTCTTGTCTTATTCCTGACATCGGAAGAAAGCTCTCAGTTTTTCACTATTGAGTATGATGTTCATATTATAATATTCCTTTTAACAGTATTGTTCAGTTAATATATTTTGGAAAGGCTCCCATAGTATTATTTTAGTATGATTTTTTAATGATTGTATTAAGATATACAAGGGTGTTCCACACTTTATGCACCCCTATTATTGAGTATTTAGATTATTTTCTACTTCCTTTAGAAAACTTTTTTTTAAATTTTATTTTGTTTTTACATTTATTCATTTTTGAGAGAGACACAGAGCACAAGCAGGGGTTGGGCAGAGAGAGAGGGAGACACAGAATCCGAAGCAGGCTCCAGGCTCTGAGCTATTAGCACAGAGCCCCTCGTGGGGCTCAAACCCACAAACCACAAGATCATGGCCTGAGCCGTAGTCAGACACTCAACTGACTGGGCCACCCAGGCGTCCCAAGCTGTTTTTTATAAAGCGTTTTAATAAAAACATAAAAATTAATAGGCACTAGTACCAAACATTCTAATTTATTTAAAATTCAATATAAATATGACTTCAACCGTAATTCAGTAATTTATGTTTTCTATTTTAGACTTGTTTGTTTACTTTAGCCATATCTGCTTATTTGTTCCTCAAAAGTGTAATTTATATTCGGGGAAGATTGACAAAGAAAATATTTGAGTCTGAAGTTGTATTTATTATTTTGGGTCAGATACAGCAAATGATTCTTTGAAATATTCCTCAGGTGTTTCAGCTGATGTTAAAAGGCCTCATCATTTAATATCTATCTAGTCATCTAGGAAAATGCCATGCTTACCATTTTGCATTGTGTTAACATATTGGATCTAGTGTGTTTTCACCACAACATACTATTTTTGAGCAGTATTTTGTCCCATATTTTCATTACGGATGATGCAGATAATAATCTTTGTGAAAACCTGATACCACAAAATTTTATTTATCAGTCTGCCAGTGGTACTGCCTCTATCCTATGGGTCTGAATATCTTTACGATGATGATTACTGTTCTCAAGGAGTTATATTATGAAAGTTATTAATGGAAGATTAAATTGTGGGAATTATAGAGTAGTAGAATATCCATTCTGGAGTCACATGGACATAAAATGCAAGCTTGGATCTGCTACTTTCTAGTTGTGTAATTTTGAGCAAGTTACTTAACCTCTCTGAGCTTCAGTGTTTTGCCTATAAAGTGAGTTTGTAAAGATTACATGAAATAAGTCATATATATATAGTGGCTGAGCTCTAGTAAGCCTTCTGTAAATGTTAGCTTATATTATTATTTTATTATACTATCATTATTAAGTATATTTTATTCTACTCCAGTAAATACAGAATACAGATCTTCATGGACTTAAGATGGCATTACACCCCATAAGCACATTGTAAGTTAAAGATATAGGAGGTTGCGGGGCGCCTGGGTGGCTCAGCCAGTTGGGCATCCGACTTTGGCTCAGGTCATGATCTCGCGGTCCGTGAGTTCGAGCCCCGCGTCGGGCTCTGTGCTGACAGCTCAGAGCCTGGAGCCTGTTTCAGATTGTGTGTCTCCCTCTCTCTCTGACCCTCCCCCGTTCATGCTCTGTCTCTCTCTCTCTCTCAAAAATAAATAAACGTTAAAAAAAATTAAAAAAAATTAAAGATATAGGAGGTTGCAAAAGCATTTAGTACACCTGATCTACCAAACATCATAGCATAGCTTAGTCTACCTTAAGTGTGCTCAATATGCTTATAGTAGTTGGGCAGAATCACCTAACAGAAAGCCTATGTTATAATAAAATTGTTGAATATCTCATGTAATTTATTGAATGTTGTACTGAAAGTGAAAATAGAAGTGTTGTATGGGAACAGAATGGTTGTCAGGGTATTAGTTGTGTGTCCTTGTGATTGTGGGACTGACTGGGGGCTACAGCTCCCTGATGTGCCCAGAATCATGAGAGAGTCATACCACATGTCGCTAGCCTGGGAAGAGGTCCAAATTCAAAGTTCAGTTTCTACTGAATGCAGTATGCTATTGCACACTGTCCTAAGGTTGAAAAATCATTAAGTCAAACCGCTGTAAGTTGGAGACCATCTGTATTGGTTTTTATGTATAGAATCTAAACAGTTCTCTCCTACAGTTGTTAATTAACCAACACGCAGGATATATTGACTGGAGTTGATGACAGGACACTTACTGAATACAAAGTGTTTGAATAATAAGAGTTTGTGTCCTTAGTAACAACAGCAAAATAATGGAATTTCTTTAAGGTTTTTTCATGTACCATACATAGCTATTTAGCTTGCCCTGAGTTTTTCAAGGACACTTTACATTGTTTATTTTACATGTAATTAATGAACCTACTATGGGCAATTACTTAATTTTACTGATTTTTATAATAATTATAAACTCAAAGTGCATAAACAGCATAGTTCCAAGTATCATTTCAGAGGCTCCACTGACAAAATAGTTTCTCCAATGCAAGCATCATGATTTGATTCCAGGATTATATTTTATTTTGATCTGAAATGAGAAGTTACTGCCTCTTATTCGACACAGCCACAAGAATTGTGTTCCTCCTCCCTGGCCTGACCCTGATAACCCTAAACTGATTTTTCTATAGTATCTTATCAATAGTTGGGCTAGTTCCTAGGAGAACATTTTTGGTGATCCATAGGTGAAGGCAAAACTGTCAACATCTTATTGGAGTGAAACAGAGTTAGCATACATTTTTATTTTTGTACGTCTTGTTTAGACATATTACTTGTAGAAGTCAGAGCCCAAACTAGTAGGAAAAGTATGCTTAGAATTATAGATATCTTTGGTAACGGGGAAGAGAAATAGAATGTAAAATCTGTCTGAAACTACTTTTTCTTAGCACTTACCAATCCTGTGGACAGTGTGCAATTAAATGATACTTCCAAAAAAATCACGAAAGAAGAAAACCATTTAAAAAGCTATACTAATTTAACAAAAGACAACATATTGACAGGATATGAGGAATTTTGTTTTAGAATTGGCTCACTCTAAGGTAGAGTGATTTCTTTGAAGCCTAAGTCTTACTCTGCATCTACTATAGCATCAGACCTCATAGCCCCAGGGAAGAGTCCTAGACCAGAAGTCTGGTGAGATGCATTCTGTTCTAACCCAGTCAGTCCCAGCCTCTTGTTTTGCTTTTTACTTTCAGCAAAAAGCCACATAACCTCTCAGCCTCCAGCTATTCATCCATAAAATGAAAAGTTTATATCAGGTGGTCTTGAAGGCTCATTTCAGTTCCACCATGATATAACTTGCAAATGGAAATATCTTTGCAAAGGTGTTAGGTAGCTTCCTCTCAGCTTTTGGACTAAAAGTTGGAGATTAGAGTACATTAAAACTGAAAAGCTTTCTGTAGAAGTGGGCCTTGAAGATACATGTGTAAAACAGTCTGATCTTATGTCAAGTAACACCTCTTACAGCTGATACTTCCTTCTCTAACGTGTACACACGTTGTCAGTTTAGATTGCTGTGTTTAGGTTAATGTTCTCAGGTATTATTTCTACATCACCATCAGGAAGTGGTAGATTTGAAACCTATACCATCTTGAGTTCACAAAAATAAGAACATTCTTTTATTTCATTACTTGCATTGTTTTAAAACAATTTTAAATAGGGGTGCCTGGGTGACTTATCAGTTGAGTGTCTGACTCTTGATTGGGGCTCAGGTCATGATCCCAGTGTCATGGGATTGAGCTCTGTGTCAGGCTCCGTGCTGAGTAATCAGCCTGCTTAAGATTCTCTTTCTTTCTCCCTATGCCTTTACCCCCACTTGAGCGTGCTAGCTCTCTAAATTAAAAAAATTAAAAAAAAATTAAAAAACAAGTTTCAGTAAATCCATTTTCTTCTCAAATCCCCAATAATGTTTCCGTGTAGGATAGCTCTCAGTGTCTAGGAACCAAAGAACTGTATCCTTCATTGTAGGAAAATGTCTTCCTGGAGAGTCTTCAAGATTATTAGCATGTTTTAGGATATTCTTCCAAGAACCCACCGTGGTATTAGGTCACAGTGAAGAGATAATTTATTGTAGAATTTGTTGTGATCATCAGACAATACATACCTTTTGAATATGTTAAGGAATGTGTGAAACACACAGTGCTAGTAATTCTAGTTAACAGTTATCTCTCAAAAAAATTTGATGAAGGCATTTTTAGTGCCATTTCTCAGAAGTACAAAGAAATTAACTTGGCCAACAGTCACTAAGTGAAGGAGACCTGATTTGTTTTTTTAGCATATTTATTTTGAGAGAGAAAGTGAGAGAGGATCCTAAGCAGGCCCTGTGCTGTCAGCACAGAACCCAATGTGGGAGTTGATTCCATGAACTGCAAGATCATGACCTGAGCCAAAATCAAGAGTCACTTAACTGACTGAGCCAACCAGGCATCCCAAGAGATACGATTCTTGAACAACTAACTTTTCTCTCATACTGTCTTGATATAACAATAAATATGTGGAGATTTCTAAAATTTTTAATGTGAATGTTACGAAAACACTATATTTTAGTGTGTTTTATAGAACCACTCACCAAAACCCACTAATAATAGAAATTGTTAATTCTCCCTATTCTTTCATATTTTCCCTGTGTGATCGCACTGGCCTGGAATTAAGAATGCTTGGTTCTAATCCTGATGTTTCCATTTTCTGGGTCTCAGGTTCTTCATTGTGCTATGAAAGGGTTGGGTTAGAAAATGTGAAAATCTCGGTCCCTTCTCAGTTCAGTTCCATTTACTTTATGGAGTTGTGTAGCTTTTCCAGATGCTTTTTATCAAGTGTGTTAGTGTCAGCTGGTCTGGCCATTGACACTGGAAGAGGAATAGTCAATATGTTCTCAGCTTTGTAGTGTGAAGTCTGAAAGTGGAGACAAGAGTTTTGTTTTCTTACTTTTTGTTGAAGCAGGCTTTTACTGACTACTGCCTGGGATGTTTGGTATTAGTCACAGAGTAGGAGGCTCTGTATGCCAGATTGATAGTGAGTCATCATGGGTAAAGCACAGGACCAGTGGCTGGTATACACTGCCATATTAACAATGTTGCAGGTCCCAGGGACCCAGGGACACATGGGAAAGGGGTATTAGGGACTTTGCATAGCGATATCCATCATAAAATTATAAAAATGAATGTGATCTTAGAAAGCAGAAACTTACTTTATAGCTGGGACTCAAGGAAGTGAGGAAAATTGTGCAAGTTTGTAACTTTAGTGTGAAAGTTGAGGACGGAATTCAGGTCTCGCGACTTCCTATCTAACTTCTCACTTATACTTACTTACTTATGCTACATATTATGCCTCCTTTTGTTTCCATTGCTACGATGGTCCTGGATTGTAACACTATAAGAATGTGGTCACTGAGTGAATTGATGTCCATTATATTTCATACACAACCTGAAATATGTCTGCTTTATTATCAAAACAACGTAAAGCACTTGAAAATTACATTCAACATTAGACCATAAACATAGTGACACACTAGGATCATTTGATAGTATTTTATCATTTTTAAGTGAGTTGAATAATTACTGCTCAAGGATTTATATATAGCAACTACATACAGATAATAAACACAAGGTCAATAAACAGAAAAGACAGTAAACAGAAAGGTAGCAATAAATGGCTGCCTTTTGGATTCCACAGAGTTTCTGTTAGGTGAAGTCTTCTTTAGCATAGTTATGCAGTAAAGGAAGGCAGTTGATCCTTGAATACTATGGGGGTTAGGGGCACCAACCTTCTATGCAAATGAAAATCCATGTATAACTTTTGACTCCCCCAAAACTTCTAATGTCTACTTTTCTTTTAAAGTTTATTTTATTTATTTTGAGAGTGAGATAGAGAGTAAGTAGGGAAGGGACAGAGAGAGAGGGAGGGAGAGAATCCCAAGCAGGCCCTATGCTGTGAGCACAGAACCCTACATGGGGCTCAAACCCACAAACCATGAGATCATGACTGGAGCTGAACTCAAGAGTTGGGTGCTTAACCAACTAAGCCACCCAGGTGCCCCTCTAATGTCTACTTTCAAATGGAAGCTTTACTAATAAGATAAACAATTAACACATATTTTGTATGTTATATGTACTCTATACTGTATTCTTACAACAAAGTAAGCTAGAGAAAAGAAAATGTTACTAAGAAAATCATAAGGGAGAGAAAATACGTTTACAGTACTATAGTATGTTTATCGAGAAAAAGTCCCCACTTAAAAAAAAATAAAGAGCATCTGATACATAATATTTCAGAAAATATATGTATGGTATTTGCTGTATCACAAAGGAGATGTCTTTAAAAATGAGCACTTTTAAAAGATCCTTTGGGTTCTGCATAAGAAATGAAATAAATACGTATTTATATGATAAGATTTGGTGATATTTCCTTACAGAATGAATCATCTGAAAATGGTGGAAATGAAGAAGCAAATTATCACATTTTTTTTGTGTGTTTTACATTTCCTGTTCCTTTTACCTTCCATTTTAACTCTGGAATAATAGCAACTCTCCTTTAAACAACAGAAAAGAGACAATTCAGAGTAACAGAGTATCAAGGGTCTCCTGTACAACAGACTGGAAACAAGAGACTTCAATTCCAAATACCAGATTGGTCCTTGACTATAAGACAATGGGTAGTCACTTCCCCTGGGCTGGCCTAAGCCCTAATATAGAGAAATGATTTTTAAACCCAATGGTAGGTACAGTGTCTTTGGACACAGAGTAGCATGTCAACTTGGGTAAATTTAATAACAAGTTTCATTGTCTTTAGCAAATGTTGAATCCACATGTAATTCACATGTAAAATTTTTAAAAATATATATATATTTTAATTACATGAAATTTATTGTCAAATTAGTTTACATACAACACCCAGTGCTCATCCCAAAAGGTGCCCTCTTCAATGCCCATCACCTACTCTCCCCTCCCTTGCATCCCCCATCAACCCTCAGTTCTCAGTTTTTAAGAGTCTCTTATGCTTTGGTTCTCTCCCACTCTAACCTTTTTTCTACCCCTCCCCCATGGGTTTCTGTTAAGTTTCTCAGGATCCACATAAGAGTGAAACCATATGGTATCTGTCTTTCTCTGTATGGCTTATTTCACTTAGCATCACACTCTTCAGTTCCATCCACGTTGCTACAAAGGGCCGTATTTCATTCTTTATCATTGCCATGTAGTACTCCATTGTGTATATAAACCACAATTTCTTTATCCATTTGTCAGTGGATGGACATTTAGGCTCTTTCCACAATTTGGCTATTGTTGAGAGTGGTGCTATAAAGATTGGGGTACAAGTACCCCTATGCATCAGCACTCCTGTATCCCTTGGGTAAATTCCTAGCAGTGCTACTGGTGGGTCATAGGGTAGGTCTATTTTTAATTTTTTGAGGAACCTTCACACTGTTTTCCAGAGTGGCTGCACCAGTTTGCATTCCCACCAACAGTGCAAGAGGGTTCCCGTTTCTTCACATCCTCTCCAGCATCTATAGTCTCCTGATTTGTTCATTTTGGCTGTTCTGACTGGCATGAGGTGATATCTGAGTGTGGTTTTGATTTGTATTTCCCTGATGAGGAGCGATTTTGAGCATCTTTTCATCACATGTAAAATTTAATAACCAGTTTCATTGTCTTTAGCAAATGTGAATCCACATGTAATTCATATACATTATAGATACAGACAGAATGCAATGAGAGGAAATGCAAAAACATATTTTTTATTTTTATTTATTTTTTTAATTTTAAAAAAATGTTTATTTTTGAGACAGATGAACTGAGGAGGGGCAAAGAGAGAGAGAGAGACATAGAATCTGAAGCAGGCTCCAGGCTCTAAGTTGTCAGCACAGAGCCTGATGCAGGGCTTGAACTCACCATGAGATCATGACCTGAGCCGAAGTCGGATGCTTAACCGACTGAGCCACCCAGGCACCCTAACATATATTTTTTTTAATTAATGAGTGCTGGGAGTGTTGATTATGTATATATTTAATTCTGGCGTTAACTATTTTTTACATAATTTCTATGAGTGTTTTTACCTATGAGTCATTTATTTATTTTAATATTTAGATTCCTTTTTTTTAAATGTTTATTTTTGAAAGAGAGAGCATGAGTGGAAGAGGGGCATAGAGAGAGGGAGACCCAGAATCCAAAGCAGGCTCCAGGCTCTGAGCTGTCAGCACAGAGCCTGAGGTGGGGCTCAAACACAAGAACCATGAAATCATGACCTGAGTCGAAGCCAGATGCTCAACCAACTGAGCACCCAGGTGCCCCACTCATGAGTCTTTTAAAAATCAGAAGTAAGGTCATAGAAACATTGCTGGTCATAAAATATTTTAGAAGTTCTAAAAATAATAGAACACACTTCTGGAGTCTCCTATTAAATAACAAAGTATTATATGTAGCTGTAAAAAGAAAAAAAGAAAAGAAAAAAAGTTCCCACCTAAGTGAACCCACACAGTTCCAATCCATGTTGTTCAAAGGCCAACTGTGTATCACCCACAAGTGAACATTTCAGTGATTCTAATTTGGGTAACTTGCAAATTTAAGTGTGAAAGGGTAAACAAAATTCATGTGTTTATTGAAGTAGGAATCAAAAGAAATGTTAAGAATTGAAAGAAAGAATGTAGGCACCCTAAAAGTATTCAGGTACAAAGAAATGATCACAAATGAGAAAGCCTGAAGGACTAATAGTGATGGAAGAGAGGTACTGACTTGTTTGTAGATTTGGGTTTGCGGTTTGGAAATCCTCTCTCTAAACTTTATAAAAACTAATAATTGTGCTATTAATTATGGTGTTGATAATCATAATCTGGCTATGTAGATTTAGCTACATGATTTTATGCAAATCTGTCAACCCTTCTCAACATCTCATTCCTTATTTGTAAAGTAGTTGGACTAGAATATATTTCTTGGATTAACCACTCTGGACAAAGAATCTTATAATTAGTATCTGAGCTCTGTCACGAGGTAAAAAATTACAGTGATGTTTTTAAATTTAATTTACAAAAATTGAGTAACTTCATTTCTTAGACTTATGTGATAGGCACGCTTTTTTCAGTCATCCATAGATACTCCCCATCACTTAATATTATAGACATTTAGGACTAGGACACACAAAAGAAAGTTAAATATAGTCCACTTGTACTTCAAAATTTATTGGTAAAGGTGATGAGACCTTAGAGTGATAAAGTTACCTCACTGCTTACTGGTAGAGCCCAAAAGAGGAGCAGATCCTCCTAATTCTCAGTTCAGAGTTTTGTTTTGTTTTGTTTTTCCTTCTGTAGGAAAGACCATGAATGGGTTTTCTTTCTCATGCCAACTCAGATCAATTGGTAGTACCTGCCTGATGAGAAAGACTGTGGAGTAGAGACCCAGGTACTACAAGAAAAGATTATGATTATTGATTAGTGCTGTCTATGTGAACAGCATAGGGCAATAGCATATATGTTTGCCACTTCTTCTCAAGGCAGTTCTTTATACATGCTCCTTGAGGCTAAACATTCAATATTTCCTCTGCCTTGCTTGTAATTGTCATCATTCACAATATCATTTAATGTTGTCTGAGGTATCCTACCCTAAGAGAAGTAATATGTCTCAGTGGACCAGCAGTAGATTTGATCATTCAGAAATAGGTCACTCTTAGTGTTTGGATCCTCACTGGGTTTTCTTGAGCCATTTTTCATTTCTTATGTTACAAATATTTTAGGCACCCACATTAGCATCATGTGGCCTGACTAGGATCTCAAAGCTGCCTGGGCAGGGCTGCAGCCCTGAGTGTAGGCTGGTTCTAGTGTTGCCTTTTATTGTAAGATGGTAAAATATAGTGGAAGAGGAAAGGCAGATAGTTTGTCCTTTATGGTTCTGACAACTTAAGTCTGATTTCTGACAGTCCAGTTTTATTCCTGGATATGGTCTTTCTGAGGTATGATGTTGAAGGAAGCTTTCTCCCACTGCTGGCATGCCCCGACTCCCTGGTCTACTCAAAGGAGTTGTGAAAGAAACATACCTTGAACCAATGGCAGTTGTGTTGACTTTTACCCTTCACTTCCTTCTGCTTTGCAGGATTTTGTAAGAAAATGGGTGGGCCCTCTCAAACTGTTTATATAATCTTTTTCATTTATTCAGGTCTTTTTGCTCGTCCCCGTCGTCTGGAAGTATTTTGAAAGAAAAAAGAAGATTCACCTTACTTTATAAGGAACTAGTTTAAATTCTGAAACCTAGAACACATTTACAAATACACAAAATGGTGTACTTTTCTAGAGCTGTTCAGATACAAGTCAGATTTGAGTTCAAATTGAATCAAACTGAAAGTTTAGTTATATTCTAGTCCAAATTCTTTGTTTTACAAATGAAGAAATTGAAACTCAGGGTCTAGGAAGATTAAGTGACTTTTTCAATGGTACATGTCAGAAGAAACAATAGGAAGAGAAAAATGCAGAACATTCCAATATTTGGTCTAATGTATTTTATCTCCTACCACACTGCCATCATTGGTTTTAGAATTATAAAAATTTGATTTGCTTTTTTTAAACTTTTTAAAAAAAGTTTATTTTGAGAGAGAGGGAGAGAGAAAAAGAGAGAGACAGTGCATGTGAGCGGGTGAGGGGCAGAGAGAGAGGGAAAGAGAATCTCAAGCAGGTTCCATGCTGTCAGTGTTAGCTGGATGTGTGACTTGATGTCATGAACCATGAGACCATGACCTGAGCCAAATCAAAAGTTGGATGCTTAACTGACTGAGCCATCCAGGCAATCCTAACATTTGATTTTACTTTTCAACTGATTGGTTTTTTTTAAAAAAAGGTTTTATTCATAGTTTAGCAAAAACTTAATACTGATACTCATTTTTGGTGTTTTGCAAGCCACTACTATTCTAGATTTTGTTTTTATTTTGTATAAGCTTCTAATGGGCACTGACGTCTCTCTATGGTTGCTGGATTTATCTTCTAGCTTTAAAGATTCTACTGTCCCCAGCTCCATTTCAATTTCTTCATTATTTTCAGCCATAGGGAAGTAGGAATATGCCAAACATTCATGGTGAGGCTGTTACAACTTCCAGCCCAGTTTAAAACCTAGACTTGGAAGCACCTTCAGAATGACTCCCGGTTCCACAGAAAGCAAGTGTCCTGAGTCCAGAATGATGCTTAATATATAGCAACAAGATTTTAAACAGCTCTGCTCATGTTCCAGATTATCACACCTAATATATAGCTTCTATTCACAGGTAGTTTGGGAATCTGTCTATATTAAATTTAAATATTTGGTGACTAGCCTACAACTAATTGCATTTGAATTAGGAAAGAATGTGTTAACAAGTAATAGCACTAACTAGTACTCACTGGAGAGTATTCTAACTATATTCTAATGAGGCTCTTGGCAACAAAAGCCCTCACGTTTTGTTTCTTAAAGTGTAAAGATGAGGTGTTCATGAAGTAGGAAAGAAAAACAAAACTATTCTTGCAGATGGAAGGGAGAATGAAATGTAATGCTTGCAGAGTCTCTTTTGTGGAAATTTGGATCTGTACTGCACAATTTTAGTGTTTAAACAAGACTGGAGGCCTTGAAGGATGATTTTTAAATGCTGGATTAGAAACACCCGATGGAATTGATTCCCTGTGAAATGGAAAGCCTTCTTTTTTTTTAATTTTTTTTAATGTTTATTCATTTTTGAGACAGAGAGAGACAGAGCATGAATGGGGGAAGGTCAGAGAGAGAGGGAGACACAGAATCTGAAACAGGCTCCAGGCTCTGAGCCGTCAGCACAGAGCCCAACGCGGGGCTCGAACTCACAGACCGTGAGATCATGACCTGAGCCGAAGTCGGCCGCCCAACCGACTGAGCCACCCAGGCGCCCCTGGACAGCCTTCTTAAATGAAAAAGAGTCTCACTCAGTAATACTTAATTTTCTAAAATGAGTGCCCCATACCCTATAACTCTGGATAATTTCATGTAGGATACGTTTTCTATAAGAATAAAAATGGACAGCATGTCTGAACTTGGTAAGATTAGATACATAATGTGAATTTCCCTTGGAAAACCTTAATAATTATTGAGGTTATTTGAGGCTCTGTTGCAAGCAATCTAAGTGAAATCTCCCAAAGCATTTCATGGAGATATTTCCTCAAGAAGTAATTTGTTAAAACTCCCCCCAAAACAAAATTAAACTTACATTTCCTCTGTTCTGTGTAATATAATCCATGGACAGACAAGAATAAGCTTATTTTTTGCTTGTACAATTTTTGGGTGATGCTGCTTTTTCTAACCACCTTGCCATCTGTCAAGTTATAGCTTTGATTGCTCCCAGGACCATCTTGCACCAGCATCTTCCTTCATGGTCTGAACTGACTTCCATCTTGCCTTCCTCTCTACCCTCTCCCTCTCTCTTCTTCCTTTTTTTCCCCTCCCTTCTCCTCCCTCCATCACTCTGTCCCCTGCCCCTCACCTTTCTTTTTGTTCATCTCTGCCACCTTTATTTAAAAGGGGTTTCTTCTTTTGACTTATGTTTTCCCCAAGAGGTCAGTTTTTCTATTTCTCTGGTTCTTCGTAATACAGTCTTTGGAGATTTAAAAGTACAACATAAACACAATCCTCTGTGATTTTTCATCAGAAAGATATGGTGTGTATTACTTTCTCTCATAGGCTTCTTTATGGGGTAAATATTTCCAGATACCTCAAATCTCTTTGTTATGTTTACTATTAGAAACAACAGCACTTCTTTTTCTCTATCATAACACAATTATGTACTGGGATAGATCCCATTTCTACTGCTCTGAGATCAGAAGTTTCATAAGCCAGAGATGAGTTCAGTTATTTAATTCAATAAACAGTTATTGAGCATTTACTAAGTCCAGGATACTGTTGGCTATTGTGAACAAGATGTGATCTGTCCTATCTATCTATCTGTCCTATCTATCTATCTATCTATCTATCTATCTATCTATCTATCTATCTATCTATCCTATCTAGCATGGGAGAAACTCTGTAAATGAATATTCAACCCTGAAATGATGGCTACAGCATAGTATCCAGCGAAGATTTAGGAACTCAGTAAGCAAGCAAGAGATGAGTAAAGATGAAGATCTTTTATTTGTCAGTGTTTTACTTTAGCTCTGTATAGTTTTGAGATATATTAAGTAATGTCTTTTTACTTTACAGTTCTTGTTACTTTATAGTCATTGTCATTACTTTATGGTCATAGTTAATGTGTGGTTGTGTTACCTATGTGAATGTTTATGGAGAGGTAACATGTCTCTGGTAGAGTCTTCCTCAGAAAGAGATTTGTTGATTTGACTCTATGACCCTGATTTAAGGTTGGTAGTGTATTTTAGTCCAGCTTTCATATAGCCACTTTATAAGATCCTTCAGATAAGTAAGTTTTTGCTCTAGATTAGAGCTACTAGATAAGTAGCTCTTTTGCAGAGAGCTGGCCCTCTTAGGATGAGCTGACGCATACCAAGAGAGAAGGCTTCCTGGATTAGTTTCACAAAGTGACAGGTTTGTTCCCTGATCAGGATTTGTTTCATGTGTGTGAAGGTTGGGATGGGGTTGAGGAGTCTTTTCTGTTTTCATGGGGGAATGACTCTGGTATAAAAGTGATATAACCCTTTAATAAGATGATTTCAGTTCAAGGGACTTTAGACAGCCTGCCTGCACGGAGCTATCCAAGGTACTGAACCACTTAAGGTATTTCTGTGTTGCTTGCTAATCTAGCACAACAAACTTTCAGGCATTTAAAAATCTAGCTTTGCTTTTTTTCTGATGAGAAATTACCTAACCTGTATATTTTTGATATTTCTTGCTCTAGTTTTGGCTAAATCTAGCCCATTTCCTGTTTCATATATTTCATCATTCAGCAAATATTTAGGTATAACCTTCTGTGTGTCAGATATTTTTTTAAGTTTATTTATTTTGAGAGAGAGAAAAAGCACTAGTGGGGAGGGGAAGAGAGAGAGAGGAGAGAACAAGGAAGGATCCCAAGCAAGCTCTGCACTGGCAGTACAGAGCCAGACATGGGGCTCAGGCCTAGCCCCTGGCTCAGAGCTGGATGTGGGGCTCAAACCCATGAACTGTAAGATCGTGAGTTGAGCCAAAGTCAGGCAATTAACTGAGCCACCCAGGCACCTCAGACACTCTTGCAGTAGTTAAAGTGCTTTGACTTATTATTATGAAATGCAAATCATTAGTTTGTGTGTGTGTGTGTGTGTGTGCACGCGTGTGTGTGTAATTTGGGTTAAAGGAACAAATTTTACAACTAGCATAACTAAAGGATTCCAGGTGGGATTTTTTTTTTGAATGTTTTATTTTTTTGACAGAGAGTGCAAATGGGGGAGGGGCAGAGAGAGAGGGGGACATAGGATCTGAAGCAAGCTCTGTGCTGACAGTGGAGAGTCTGATACACGACTCCAACTCATGAACTACGAGATCATGACCTGGGCCAAAGTCAGATGCTCAACCAACTGAGCCACCCAAGTGCCCCAGGATTCCAGGTTTTTGAGTGTTGTTTAAAGAACCTGGTTTCTGAGTTCAAAGGTTGTGTTTTGTTTGCCTTTGTTTTCAGTACATAGAAAAGCCCTTGTCATGTAAGGGACACTCGAGAAATTGTATTCCGCTGATAATAAATTTTAATTTTTTTTGAGTAGTTATCTATGCCATGTTACAGTAAAATATATTTTTCAACCTATAGGTAAAGTGATTTGGGGAAAAATAATTTTGAGTGTAAGAAAAGTTTTGCTCTCAGTACTCTAGATCAAGCATGCACATAATGTTGAGTATAGAATAAGATTTTTGGCACATTCTTATATACATCAGTATCAAATTATAGATCAGCAAACTGGAAATAAAGGGACCAGAAACTTCTAGTTCAGGTTTTTGTATGTGTATATTATCTCAATCGTCTTGTCATTCTGTTTTAGTCAGGCTAATCTTTTCTGTATTTAAGTAAACTAACCATCACTTGTTTACCTAACCCTCTACTCCAAAAAAGGGGAGAAAGAGTTTTTCCTTGGATAACAGCAACACATGACCAAGGAAGGTGCAGTGTGTTCTTAGCTGTCCTTTTGTGATTCCTACTTCTAAAGACTTGGCAAGACAATTTGTCTTAACTTCCCTGGAAATGTTGGTTTCTTGCAGTGAGTATGATTCTAAAGGAGAAACCTGAATTATCAATGAGTAAGACCCTGTAAGGGGTACAGAATACACAGTGTTTCTGGTGTTCTCAAAACCAGTGATTATGTAGGGTTAGTGTGGGTAGACCTGCCATTTCCAACCTGGTGTTAATAAAATGTTATTCTTGGGAAAGGTCTGCTGCGACAGACAGCCTGAGCAGAATATATAATGTCTGGCTAAAATTGAGTCAGGATCAGTGTTCAAATATAGTGATTTGCCACTATCCACATCCGTTTCTGTGTTGTGCTTCTTTATCAACATGTGGACTTAAAAACTTGGTAAGGTCCAAATTCTATCATGCCTTGAAAATGTCATTGTTTCTTGGAATTGCCAGATTTGGCCATTTTTCTTGGCATCTGAATGAGAAATCAAAAATTGAGAGAAAATAGGGTTGAGTGATAAGCTCCTTCCCTGGAGATGTTTACTGTTGGCTGTGGACCAAGTTTAGTTATTCTGATAGCTTTTATTTCCCATTCCTTTTTTTTCTTTTATTTCTTTTTGTTTTGTTTTTGTTTTTTGAGAGGGAGAGAATGCAAGTAGGGGAGGGGCAGAAAGAAAAGGAGAGAGAATCCCAAGCAGGCTCCATGCTCAGTGCTTCAGGGTAGAGCTCGATGCAAGGCTTGGTCTCATGGCTGTGAGATCAATAACTGAGCTAAAATCTGGAGTTGGATGCTCAACCAACTGATTTCCCATTCTTCATGGCAGGAATAGGTACTCGCTTAGTCACTATAAGTTCTGAGAATTTATGGATCTCAGCAGAAACCCAGAGAGACCTGTGCAACAGTCTTGTTTCCTACTTATTACCCTGATCTAAAATTAGTTAAAATTTGTTGATTCTACTTAAGTTGCGTGATTTAGTTATCAAGTAATCTGTTACCTTCTTGCATTGTCCCCAGAGTTGACTTGATAATGAAGACTTACTCAGATAAAAATAGGTTAAACAGAGAAACTTGACCAACACTCAGAGACTGAAGCATTCTTCAAATACTTGTCTCCATTTTAGGGGGAAGGAATCCATGCCATTGTTTTGTTGTTTTTGTTGTTGGTATAGTTTTGCTTGCTTAATATAGACTATGTGTAATATAAGTGTTATTTATACATGATCTGACTTAATCTTCTGAGTCTATTGTGTAATATTATTACTTCCATTTTATTTGTGAGAAAGGTAGTTAGGAGAGCCAAGTAACTTTTGAATCACCCTAGAATTAGGAATTAGAATGGAGGATTTGGATACACGTCTGTCTGACATTAGAATCATTGCTTTTAATCACTCTTTTTACATGCTTACTTTAATATTCCTTTGTAAATAAAGTGCTATGTCAGAAGATAGAAAAGACTGTTACTGTAAGAAATAGAAAACATTTTGATGTTTTTAGGGAAATACAAAAAGTCACAGAATAAAAGCTGAAGGTGATTACAACAGTGGTATTGTAATCTCTTAAATCAAGTAATTTCTGGATATATCTAATTCTCTTGAAGTATAGTTTGACACATGCTGTATCTTGTAACACTTGATTCTGGTGAGGTTTATTTGTAGGTGGCCTTACATAAAAATAAAGATCTCAATGACTTTAACCAATATTGCAACTATTCAGAGAAAAAATGGAGACAGATACAAAACAGATATAATTTTGTTCATTAGTTTTTGTTTGTATTTGAGCTTCTGATAGGAATTTATTTCAAATATATGGTTACTGCATAAATTTAAGAAAGCCAAACTGAAGAAAAATTGGGTAGCCTGTATATTGATCATATGTTTTAGGAGTTCCTTGTCAAATGTCCTGAGAAAATATTTTCCCCACTTGTTTCAGAATTAGAGTATGTTGGCATAGTAGGCATACACATATCTGTTATTCACTTTTAGAAGTTCAAAGTAAATTCTTCACATAAAAAGAATACATGATCGTGAGCTTGGGAATATGGTGGAGTAGGAGAACCTGAGTTTACTCCTTCCTACGTTCACAACTACATCCAAGTCTGTGAAGGGCAGAGGGATCCAAAGACTGACAGAACAACCTTCACAACTAAATATAGAGAAGAAGCTCATCTGAAAGGTCAAGAAGGTCAGGAAGGTAGAGGGAAGCTGCTTGCAGCAGGAGGGAGCTGTGTGCTTGGAGAGGGCAGAGAAACAGGGCCCTTACACAAGGGGGCTCACACAGGGAAGACTAATCTCCATAATGTTGGGCTTTAAAAACAGAAGGGCTGAACTCCATGAGTTGGTGAAACCAGTGGGACTTGGAACATGGAGCTTTAAAAGTCAGCTGACTCAGCACTGGGCAAGCCAGGAGGGCTAGTGATAATTGGGTTGCTGACATTAAAGAGACAACACCCTGTGCAGAGAGGCACCATAAAAAGGACGTTTTATACAATGCAGGGGGCAAAGGAGTGTCAGATTAGTTCATACCAATTTTGGGGTATGAGCATATTGGGGGACTTCGTTGAACATGAAAGAGCTGGCAGGTACCATTTTCCTTTACTGCCCCCCAGCGTAAACACAGAACCACCTGTAGGAGGCAGGGCTGCACTGACACTTGTAGCCTTGGCTCAGGGCTCAGTGCTCAGGGCAAATTTTGTTAAAGCTGTTATGTAACCTGCCCAGCCACCTGGTACACAGCTGTTGCTGTATGCTACTCCCAGTCACCACTCTATGCCCACCAGGCAATCCAGTCACCATTGCAGTCCAGATGCAGCCATGCCCAGCCATTGTTGCACATTGTGCCCAGCCTTGTGCACCAGCTCACTGCCCCCGCCCCCTCCCCTGGTGTGCAGCCCCCATCTGCTGTAGTACTTTGGGGGATCTGTCATAGGACTAGTTTCTCGATACAAATATTGTTAATACTACCAGCCACCTTCCACATTCCCCCGTGGGCATGCCCCCTGAGTCTCCCTGATACCACAGAAAGTGAGCACAGTACAGAACAGACAGCGCAGATGGGTTCACTGAAAGGAAAAATGACTCAGACACATCAGCAGGGCATAAGCAACACACATGGGATGCTCTCCTGAAGTGCCTGGTTCTGGTGAACAGGGGACATTGCACTGTAGGGCACTCTAGGACCTTCTCTTCATAAAGTCACTGCTGTCAAGAGCACAGGACATAGCTGACTTCCTTAACACAAAGAAACAGACACAGGGAGGCAGACGAAATGAGGAGACAGGAAAATGTAAGGATAGGACAAGGCCACAGCCAGAGACGTAAGTGAAAACAGATGTAAGTAACATGAGTGATAGAGAATTTAAAGCAGTCATCATAAGGATACTCACTGGACTTGAGAAAAGAGTGGAAGACATGAGTGACACCCTTAACACAGAGATAAGGAATAACATTGCAGAGATAAAGGGCCCAATAAAGACAAAGGGGAAACAGACTTGATGGAATGAATAGTAGGATGGAACAAGCAAAGGAATGAACTAGTGCCATTAAAGAGCAATGGCAAGTACTGAAGCTCAGCAAAAGAGAGAAAAGAATCACACAAAACAAGGATACACTTCGGGAACTCAGTGACTCCATCAAATGTAGTAACATTTGTATTATAGTAGGCACAGGAAAAGAAAAACAGACAAACTGGAGCTGAAAATTTATTTGAAGAAATAATAGCTGGGAACTTCCCTTATCTGGGAAAGAAACAGATATCCAGATCCAGAAGGCACACAGAACTCCCATCAAAATCAACAAAAGCAGACCCACACCAAGATATACTGTAATTAATTTTTCAAATACAGTGATGAAGAAAAAAAATCTTAAAAGCAGAAAGACAAAAGAAGTCAGTAACTTACAAGGGAAAGCCGATAAGACTAGCAGGAGATTTTTCAACAGGAACTTGGCAAGCCAGAAAGGAGTGGCATGATATATTTAAACTGCTGAATGGGAAAAATCTGCAGCCAAGAGTACTCTTCCAGCAAGGCTATCATTCAGAAAAGGAGGAGAGATGAAGAGTTTCCCAGAAAACCAAAAACTAAAGAAGTTTGTGACCACTAAAACAGCTCTGCCAGAACTATTAAAGGGGCTTCTTTGAGTGGAAAGAGGAGACTAAACTTGACAGTATAAAGATAAGAAATAGAAAAGCAGTAATAATGAATTTTTTTTATAAAAAATAATCAAGAAAGTCACAATAAAAGGCAATAAAATATACATATACCTAATAACATATACTTAAATGTGAGGAGAGGAGAAAATAATGGGTTCAAACTTAAACAATCATCAACTTAATATACTTGTGGAAGAGGTTATATACAAACCTAATAATAACCACTATGAAAACCCACTAATAAGCATGCAAAGAATAAAGAGGGAGAAAGCCAAATGTATCCCTAAAGAAAATCAGCAAAACATGAAAGAAAAAAGATTAGAGAAAATCTTCAGAAATAACCACAAAACAAGTAATAAATTGACAGGAAGTACATATCTGTCAATAATTACTTTGGAGCATTTAGTCCATTTAAATTCAATCAAAAGATACAGAGTGACAGAATGGAACAAGAACCATCTATATGCTACCTGCAAGAGACTCAATTTAGACCGAAAGACACCTGCAGGTTGAAAGTGAGGGGATGGAGAAACATCATGCAAATGGATGTCAGAAGACAGCAATACTTATATTGGACAAAGTAGATTTGAAAACAAAGACTGTCACTGGGGCGCCTGGGTGGCTCAGTCAGTTAAGCATCTGACTCTTGGATTCATCTCAGGCCATAGTTTTATGGGTTGTGTGTTCAAGCCCCGCATTGGGCTCTGGGCTGGCAGTATGGAACCTCTTGGGATCCTCTCTTTCCCTCTCTCTCTGCCTCTCCCCTGCTCACTCACTCTTTCTCTCTCAAAATAAATAAACTTAAAAAGAAAAAGAAAAAAAAATGACTGTCACAAGAGACAAAGAAGGGCATTATATCATAATAAAGGTGACAAACCAATAAGATCTAATAATTGTAAATATTTATGCACCCAACATAGGAGCACCCAAATAAAACAAATAATGAGAAACATAAAGGAATTAATTGATAATAATACAATAATAGTAGGGGACTTTAACATTCTACTTACATCAATTGACAGATCATCTAAACAGAAAACAAACAAGGAAATAAAGGCTTTGACACACTGGAACAAATGGATTTAATGGATATACTCAGAACATTCTGTCCGAAAACAGAATACACATTCTTTTCAAGTACACACCGAACATTCTCCAGAATAGACCACATAGTAGCCCACAAAGCCAGCTTCAACAAATTCTAGAAGGTCAAAGTCAAAATATGCATCTTTTCCAACCAAAAAGCTATTAAACTATAAGTCAGCCACAGTAAAAATTCTGGAAAGACCACAAATACATGGAGGCTAAATAACATGCTACTAAACAATGAATGGGCCAATCAAGAAATCAAAGAGACACAAAAGCACGTGGAAACAAATGAAAATGAAAACACAGTGGTCAAAACCTTTAGGGTGCAGCAAAAGCAATTCTTAGGGGGAAGTTTATAGCAGTACACTTCTACCTCAAGAAGCAAAAGACATTTCAACCTAACCTTAGGCCTAAAGGAGCTAGAAAAACAACAACAAACAAAACTTAAAGCCAGCAGAAGGAAGGGCATAATAAAGATTAGGACAGAAATAAATGATATAGAAACCAAAAAACAATGGAACAGATCAATGAAACCAGGAGCTGGTTCTTTGAAAAAAAAATTGATAAACCTCTAGCTGGACTTACCAAGAGAAAACTAGAAATAAATAAATAATATCATAAATGACAGAGTAGAAATAACCACCACAGATATACAGTCATAAGAGAATATTATGAAAAGCTACATGTTAACAAATTAGACAACTTAGAGGAAATAGATAAATTCCTAAAAACATATAACCTACCAAATCTGAAACAGGAAGAAATAGAAAACTTGAACAGACTGATATCCAGCAAAGAAAGTGAGTCAGTAATAAACAAAACAAAATAAAACAAACTCACAACAAACAACAACAATTTCACAGGTGAATTCTACCAAACATTTAAAGGAGTTAATACCTATATTTTGTCAAACTATTCCAAAAAATAGAAAAGGATGGAAAACTTTCAAATTCATTTTGAAATCAAAACCAGATTAAACACACCACTAAAAAAGAGAACTATAGGCCACTATCTCTGATGAATATAGATGTGAAAATTCTCAACAAAATACTAGCAAACTAAATTCAACAATACATTGAAAAAAAGCATTCACCACAATCAAGTGGTATTTATTCCTGGGTTGCAAGGTGGTTCATTATTTGCGCATCAATCAGTGTGATATACCCCATCAATAAGTGAAAGGATAAAAACTATAAGATCACTTCAATAGAAGCAGGAAAGGCATTTGACAAAGTACAACACCCATTCATAATAAAAACCTTCAACAAAGTAGATTTAGAGGGAACATACCTCAACATAATAAAGGCCATATAAGATAACCCACAGCTAACATTATGACTTTATGTTATTTTGCATTCCTATTATTTCCAGTGAGATATAATCTACTTTGTTACATTTCTATTTTTGAGGTGTTGTATGTATGTGTGTCTATGTATAATTTATTTTTTCTGTTTCAGACTAAGATGTTTTATTTTTTAATACCTTTTTAATCATAACTGTCATCCATCTTATTGGTGAGCTTCTCTGCATTTATTAAAATGTCATTTATTAGGACTAATCAAGGAAGCAGTGTGAATAAGAAAATATTTTTAAAGTGTTTTTTTCGTGTCGCGTATAGCAACTAGAGCAACTTTTTTAACAACAATTTGAAGTAATGCTGAACCTATGCTATTGAAGTTATAATTAATTTAGAAACATCATCATCTATTTGCCTACAATGTCTTAAAAACTTGAAAGTAATCCCTCCCGTAATTCAATCATGTCTCTTAGATTTCTTCTTTAATTTGCCTAACAACATTGCTTTTTGTTTTAAGAGCATCTTCAGCCTAATTCTTACAGTCCTATTATCATAACAAAAAAAAAACCAATGAGGATTCTCTACATCCTTTATTATCATAGGGACATATTTTAACATCTACTAATGTGACTAAAAATTAGAGAAGGTGAACGTGGGGTAAGGATGGTAATGACATCTGGTGTAAAAGCCAAAGAGCAACCAGTTGGTATTTTTATTCTAGCCAGGTGATAACAGTTTTCATTACATGTCTAAATCTCAAATAGCTTTGGAATCCCATTCGACTGCAGAATTTTAAAATGTTTAAACATTTTAACACATGTGTTTTGGTGACCAAAGTTTTTAATAACGTGTATCTTAATGAAGTTGAGTGGATTTCTATTAGGATGATGATTACCAAATGAGATAAATATTCTATAGGAAATTACCCTCTTGGAATGCATACATATATCTTCTGGTAATTGAAAGTGCGTTATTTGTGTTGATCAATGTGTATTTCCAGGAGTATTGATAAATGTAAATTACATAGTAGCACAATAGGCTTTTTGGTTGACCCTATTTTTTTAACACAATTTTTAATAACTTGTTTCACCATAAAACTTCTTATTGAAGGAAGCTTGGAAGCATTTAAAAAACTGTAAGAAAAAATATAAAATTAAAATGACCTGCCATTATTTAGATAAAACCAGGATTAACATTTTGATCTAAAGGCCCTTACTCTCTTTTCTATCTAAATCTGTGTTCACTTGTTTATTAACAAAAGTCGAATCCTATTGTGCATATTGTTTTATAACCTGTTTTGGCCAACATGTGGCCGAATTATTAAAAAACAAAAAAAAAACTTTAGCCATTTTACAGATAAAATGTACCTTTTTTCAATTTGTTTTTTAACTTGCTATTGCTAGTGAGGTTGACATTTTTCTTGTTGATGAGCCATTTGCCTTTCTTCTGTAAATTGTTCATATCTTTCAGTACATAATAAAAAATTATTGAGTCATTTCTATTTTTTCTTTACAATATCAGGTGTTTTTTGTAATTCATCATTGTAACATTTAATTCCTTACTTTAAAATGCCAGAGCTTTTTGTTTTTTTCTTCTTTTTGACAGGCTGTCAAGGAATATTGCATGATTTCATGGCTGTAATGTTGAAACAGTAGGGTTTCAGGATCATTTACTCAGCTCTGACTTTGAGCTTGCAATTCCACTTCATAAAGTGTCCACACCTACCTTTGGTATGCTTATATATACAGAGAAATATTAACATTTTTTTTTTAATGTTTATTTATATTTGAGGGAGAAAGAGACAGAGCGTGAGCAGGGGAGGGGCAGAGAGAGAGAGAGAGAAAGAGAGACAGAATCTGAAGCAGGCTCCAGGCTCCGAGCTGTCAGCAGCACAGAGCCCGACGTGGGGCTCAAACACACAAGCTGTAAGATCATGACCTGAGCCAAAGTTGGACATTCAGCTGACTGAGACACCCAGGTGCCCCTATACAGAGAAATCTTAATCATCAAGCTAACATAGGATTCTAAGAGTTGCTGAAATATTTTCTAAAACACTTTGAGCTCAGAGAAAGAGTTCTCAATTGCTTCAGCAGTTACTTGCATGTTTAGTTATGCTGCCATTATTGCACTAAAATGTTAAACCCTCTTTACACTGAGGCTCAACTTCCACACTATATATTATTAGCTGGAAGGAGTCTACAGATGCCACTTTCACTGGGAAGACCTGTTCTTTAAGCTCTCTTCACCTGAAGGGCCTTTCCCAAGATCCATTCTCTGTAAAACTAACTTCCAGGAAAGATCCTGTATCAAAATTGATTACTTATATTAATCAGTTGTTTTTACTACTTTACTAATCTTAAATGCCAACAGGAATTTGGTCTCCAAATTCCTAGCATATATTAGAGTCCTTCTCCATTAATATTTTCCAAATGTGTATAATGTTCTTAGTTTTAGTCACATACTATATTCAGTATCTTTTTCAGAAAATATTTTTTTAAGTTAAGCATGTCTTTACAGATAAAAATGTGAGCAAGTTACCTCCATTTTCCATTTATCTTCATCTGACTTCACTTGATGCTGCTTTTCTTTACAAATAGAAATAAGAATTTATTTCCACCCAGTGAATGTTTCTCATAGGAGAAAACATGCCATTAAAAAATGCCTCTACTCTGTGTTTCAGTCCCTTGTACATACAAGCATGTTCTGGGAATTACCTCTATGTGTTCATAATGGTAAGCAATTGAGAGTCATGGTGAAATGTTTTTATAAAGGAATTCCCCCAAAAAAGGCATAGGAAAAAGTTGGCTTCTACTAAGAGTCATTCATATGCTGGTATTTCTGGTGCTTCTTCATTCTTTCTCCTGAAAGAAGTTATCCTTAATATGTCTCAAAACACTGTAACTGTAAAACCACATCCTGCTGGGGATGGCTCCACAACTGCTTATATTTTTAATGCTGTGTTGCTCCCTTTTGGACCCTAAGAGAAATCAGCAACCTGTAAACCAGGAACAAGAAGAGCATATGTCTTTTGGAAAATAGCATCTGAGTGATTCACTGAAACAGGCCATTTCTCAGGATCATTCCAATTGTAAGGCATGGTATGGATCTGTGATGCTTTGAGTGAATGTTGGGCTTTGTAGAATGTCAAAGGTGTTCTTCTTTTTAATATTTGGATTTTTAAATAAAAGGATATAAACTACAAATGGCCTTTTTGATGTTTAGAGTCATTGTGGGAAGTCACCCATGATAGTTTTTGTTTCTCTGTGGGAACCATACCACAGAAGAGTTCCCCTGGCTTAGCATCCGATATTATTCACATATCACCTATGTGCTAATTTGAGAGTGTTTACAAGTGTCATGAATGATGATTTGAAAGGATAGTATGCTGAATCTTACTCCTTTTATTAAAATTAGTCTGATGGGCTAGTGAGAGAATGTCAAAGGTGAATATTTTCAGAAATATTTTGAAAATAAAGACCAGATTGGTGAGCCTAGTTTTCTCCATAGGTTGATATGTTTAAAAGGTCTTTCTTTAATGTGTTTGTAGTTAGAACCTTTATGCAGATTCTGAGAAGTCAGGGCTCAGGAAGGCTTTAATATTCATCCTAGTCAATTCTTTCATTTTATGGGCTAGAATACTGAACCATAGAGTAGAATAATTGACCAAAGCTACACAGATGGCAAATCAGTAGTAGAACCCAAGTCTTCTCTTTACCCTCACTTTTGCTAGAAGTTTATCTCAATTCAGGTATGCTTACATATCACATTGGGTAACTTTTGTAATTGCCAAGTCCATTAGCGGGTCCTGTTGACTTCACTTCCAACATGAATCTTCTATCTGTTCATGTCTCCCCATCCACACTATTACCCTCTAAAATCTTATGCCTTGATCACTGAAATGCTCTCCTGATTTCTCTGCTTCCAGAACTTCCTGCTGCTTATTTCATAAGGAATAGAAAGGGCAAAATGATCTCCTTAAAAGTATCGATTGGATCATGGTTTTTCTCTACTGAAAATCCTAGGCTGATTTCCCTTGCAACTAGAATTAATCCCAAATTTCTTTCCAGGGCCCGAAGCATCTGTATGATATATGCCCTGCCTTTCTCTAGAACCTCATCTCCTACCTCTGTCCCTGATGTACTATGCTACAGCCACTTCAGCTCCCTTTGTTCCCCCAAACGGAAGGCACATTGCCATCCCAGAGCCATGGTGTTTGCGGTTTTCTCTGCCTGAAGCGTCTAGGTGTTCCCATCTTTCAACTTTTCTGCCCCCTCTGTAGAGGTTCTCCATTATTGTTCCCCCACCCTGAACCCTTCCATTATGCTATTTTTTTTTAAGTTTATTTATTTATTTTGAGAGAGAGAGAGAGAGCTTACAAGTGGGGCAGGGGTAGAGAGTGAGGGAGAGAATCCCAAGCAGGCTCTGCACTGTCAGTGCACAGCCTGATGCTGGGCTTGAACTCACAAACCACGAGATCATGACCTGAGCTGAAGTTGGAAGCTTAGCTAACTGAGTCACCCAAGCTTCCCTGTGCTATTTTATTTTTTTTAATGGCACTTACCATTATGTAATTACATATTAATTGTCTTTCCCCACTAGGTTGCAAATTGCATGTGAGCAGAGGTCTTGATGTCCAATTTGCAGCAGTATCTGCATCAGCCAGCATGGGGTCAGCACATTATAAACAATCTATGAGTATTTGTTGAATGAATAAACTTAAAACCTTAAAGTTTAGTAATATTGGACTATGTATAGAGCTTTGGACGTACACAAAACATGCTTCCAAGCATTTCTACCTGCCTGATGCAACCTTTGCCCTTTTGACCATCTGAGATAGCTTTTAATTGATGTCTTTTGTAGTTATTCTAATTCACACCTGATAATATTCAAAAAGGATAGGCATGTCTCCTGTCCATCATAAAACTCCTCCTCAGGTTGGGTTGAATGCCCCACTCTGGCCCCCTGTTATGACAAGGAACACCTTTCTTGTGGGAAACAGGGAGCCACAGAAACAGAGGACCTATATTATATGTTAGAACCTGTTATATATTTCTATATAAAAGAGACCTTGTTTTAAGGAAATGGCTCATGTGATTTTGGGGCTGGCAAGTCAGATATCTGTAGGGCAGGCCTGTAGTCTGGAAACGAGAGTTGGTATTTCTGTTTTGAGACAGTATTTCTTCTCTGGGAAACCTTAAGTTTTGCTCAGAAGGCTTTCCAACTGATTAGGTAAACCCACCACAGCATCAAGGGTAATCTCCTTTACTTAACCACATCTACAAAATACTGTCACAGAAGTACTTTGCTTAGTGTTTGATTAAATAAGCGGGTACTAGGGCACCTTGGCGGCTTAGTCATAAAGCGTCTGACTCTTAATCTCAGCTCAGTCATAATCTCATGGTTCTGTGATTTTGAGCCCTGCATCAGGCTCTACCCTGACAGTGCAGAGCCTGCTTGGGGTTTTCTGTCTCTCTCCCTCTCTTTCTGCCCCTCCCCGTTCATTCTCTCTCTCTCTCTCTCTCTCTCTCTCTCTCTCTCTCTCTCACTCACTCAAAATGAATAAACTCAATAAATAATTGGGTACTCTGGATGAATTGACACAATACTTAAATAAATTATCAGAAAGGATTGGATGTCATATATTTATGTGTTTGTTTATTTATTTATTTGAGAGACTGCAAGAAGGGGAGGGGCAGAGAGGGAGAGAAAGAGAATCTTAAACAGGTTCCACACCCAGCTCAGAGCCCAGGGTGGGGCTTGATCTCACCACTGTGAGATCATGACCTGAGCCAAAATCAAGAGTTGAATGCCAACCAAGTGAGCCACCCAGGCACTGCTTGATTCTGCATTTCTGTGTAAAAACTAAAATCATTATATTTTTACCAAAGGGCTTTGAAAGAAATGTTGCCAATTTATTTGCTTTATTTTGTGTTGGTAACTTTTCAGGTATTGAGTACATGTAGATTTATCTGTCTTTACCATAAAAGTTAGGTTTGGTCAGAGTACTTAAAATTGAATATTTTCTTATTTATGCTTTAAATTACTTGTAGTATCACAGAATATTATATGATATTTAATCATGTAAGAATAGGAAAAATTACAAGGCTATATCCAAGACATTGTAGACTTCTGATATTTTAAATTTTACTTCTCATGAGATTTCTATAGATAATTATTGGAGATAAAATAGCATAACTCATTGTATTTGTTTAAGATAAACCTATTATGTCTTTTATGAGTAGAAAACTTTCCTATTTGGTTTTCTTTAAGAATAAGTGAATCCAGGGGCGCCTGGGTGGCTCAGTCGGTTAAGCGGCTGACTTCGGCTCAGGTCATGATCTCGCGGTCCGTGAGTGCGAGCCCCGTGTCAGGCTCTGTGCTGACAACTCAGAGTCTGGATCCTGTTTCAGATTCTGTGTCTCCCTCTCTCTGACCCTCCCCCATTCATGCTCTGTCTCTCTCTGTCTCAAAAATAAATAAGCGTTAAAAAAATTAAAAAAAAAAAGAATAAGTGAATCCATCTCTACTCTCAATGTATAGTAGACAATTATGGCTACACTAACATTTCTGGATAACACTGCTAAACATTCTGGTGGGAAACATTTAAATAAAATATAAATACTGTGTATGCTAATGCCTATTAATCATTACCAACATGCCTTAGAAGACATAATCAGAGTTAATTTATATATATATATAAAAACAATACCTAAGGGTAAATGATAACATTAGAAAATTTAGCTGGAGCAAATCATACATAATCATTGTTAACTTGAAGTAATTTATATTTAGTAAATTGCCAAATCTTGGTTGTAACAGTCAAGAAAGAGAGGTGCATGGTAATTATCTAGAAGTAGGCCATATATGTTATCAACTGGGAAATTGAGAAGTATCTTAAATGTAGTTGTTGGGTTAATTATAAATACAATTTCTATAACAAGTAGTAATGATATACATGAATGTTGAATAATTGAGTTATAAATGAAAACTCCTAGTAAGCTAAATAAATTATTGGCATATAGTGCCTATTTACAAGATAATATTCATACCTCTGGCATCATTTCAAATTAACTATGCTACAAATATATTAATGTTCCACAGTTTGTTCATGTTCCCATCAATATGGGGTTCATTCCATAATAATGTAAACTTTTAAAAATTGTAGAGTAATTACTTCTGCTTCAGAGAATATAGATTACCTATCTTCTAATAAAGTGCTGTAATTTATTTAGATATCTGCATTTATTGCATTGATTAACCAAACTGATATCCTCTCATTTTTGCTAATTCATGGGGAAAAGAAATCCCTTTAATTTTAATCAAAACATACATTGACCATTAATCATATTATGGAACATAATAACTAACCCTTTTGATTGTCAGATACATTAATAAGGGACTTTATTTAATCCAGTACAAGAAATTATGTAGTAAAATGGTGACTATAGCTATGTGATCTTGCTTTCTGATAAAACCAGCTAATTAACGTGCGTGTAAAGATGTCTGTAATCAATTTAACAACCTTTTGAAGTTAATGTACACTAAGTTCTTTTGTTGTTTGTGGGTTTTTTTTTTCTTTTGTAAATAGTATACTAGCTTTTAGAGACTTGAGTACAAGTGTTGGCGATGGTTCTGTAAAACTGTCTTTACAGAATATAGAGAACACAGCCTTGGGTCACATCTCCAAGGAAAACTACCACAATTAAAGGGGAAATACTTTGTCAGACTTGTTCTCACAATCGAATTGGCTTAAATGTCAGCCTCATCCTGGATAGACACAGGAAACAGGAGACTGGGGGTCTGGAAGGATTCTTAGCTTTCTCAAATTTTCTTCTAACATGGCAAAAACATTTGCATTCATCTGTGTCCTTCTTTCGGTTGTTCTCTCAGCTTTAATGTGCTGCTCCAGCATATTGAGGTTTAACTACTGAATTGTGACCAGGAAATTTTTTATTTTAGTGATGGTGATAATTTTGGTTTTTAAATCCCATCTTCTTGTAATTTCTCTTTAGCCCTTACTGGATGGCAAAGTTAATGAGGGCAGGGCTTGTGGTTATATTAACAATTATTGCTTTTATATTCTCAAACTATTACAGTGTCTAATTCATAATAAGTGCTCCGTATTTATGGGAAGAAAGAGAGGAAGCAGAGGGAAGGAGGGAGAAAGAATATAAACTGAACATTCATACTTTTTAAAATTTTTTATTTTTATTTTTTATTTTTTATTGTGAGAGAAACAGAGACAGCCTGAGTGAGGGAGGGGCACAGAGAGGGAGAGAGAGACAATCCCAATCAGGCTCCACACTGTCAGCACAGAGCCCGATGTGGGGCTTGAACTCACAAAATCATGAAATCAGGACTGAGCTGAAACCGAGAGTCAGATGCTTAACTAACTGAGCCACCCAGGTGCCCCCATTCATACTTTTCTTAAATGTTTATTTATAATTTTGGGAGAGAGAGGACAAGCAGGAAGGGGCGGGGGGGCGGGCTGAGAGAGAGAGAGAGAGAGACAGAGAGAGAGAGAATCTCAAGGAGGCTTAGTGCTACCAGTGCAGAGCCTGATGTAGGGCTTGAACCCATGAACTGTGAGTTCATGACCTGAGCTAAACCAAGAGCTGATCCTTAACTGACTGAGCCACCCAGGTGTCCCAAAGGTTCATACTCTTTTTTTTTTTTTTTAATGTTTGTTTATTTTTGAGAGAGGGAGATAGAGTGTGTGTGCATGAGAGAGAGAGAGTGAGGGAGAGGAGGGACAGAGAAAGTGGGAGACACAGAATCTGAAGCAGGCTCCAGGCTCCAATCTGTCAGCACAGAGCCTGATGTGGGCCCCAACCCATGAACTACAAGACTATGACCTGAGCAGAAGTCATATGCTCTACCAGCTGAGTCACCCAGGTGCCCCATGTTCCGTCTTAATCCACAAAAATAGTTGTGGTTTTGAGCAATAGAGAACAAGATCTTCTCTCTCTCTCTCTCTCTCTCTCTCTCTCTCTCTCAAGATCCCTCTTTCCAGAGATTTGGCAAAACATTTAGTTCATTTTTTTACATAAAGGAGAGAAGAAATCATAGTACATAAGAGCTTGAATGGATGTCTGAAATCATTTTAACTGCTCATTTTAGAAACAAAGCAATAGAGGCCAAGATTGGCTTTCATACTACTGGATTGGATCACAGGTAATATCTGGACCTATGTTTCCTGATTCTTACATTCAAATATGTGTTCTTTTATATAATTACAACCTTACTTATTCTAGAATATTTTAAAGATATAGGTAAGAAAAAACACTAATCTCCC
This sequence comes from Acinonyx jubatus, assembly GCF_027475565.1. Lineage (NCBI taxonomy): Eukaryota > Metazoa > Chordata > Mammalia > Carnivora > Felidae > Acinonyx > Acinonyx jubatus. Next base: position 28,697,394 of record NC_069382.1, read on the forward strand.
GACTTAGAAATAAATCTCACCACTTAGTGAACATTTTGGCTTATATTGTAATCATTTAAAATTGGTGTTAGCATTTCTGTTGATGCAACAGCAGTCTTTAGAAGGGTAAAACATGGGGGAAAGTTGAGTATTCAAGAAGTATATAAAGAAAAGCTAAGAGAGACTCTCATCATATCCTTCCTCAATTATATCCTTATCTGTTTGCAGTTTGGTTATATTCTTTCTGTACCTTTTAGTATGCATATGTGCACGTGTACGTGTTTATGGTTGGGCAAGATGACGCGGAGAGACAGAAGCAAGCACAATGAAAGGATAGAAGGCGTATGTAATGGCAAAGGAAGCAACAGTATGGAGATAGTACAACACCCTTTATTGTACGTGTAACATCCAGAGCCACCAAAGACCTCAGAGGGGTGCACATACACTAATCCGAATATATGATCAAGGAAATAAAAGCCTAACCTAGGTTAGTCACAGGCACAGGATGGCTTCTGTTCATAGATTATCCTGATGATCCTGATGTTTGAATACTGGTTTATGCCATCTTGCTTACCAAGTTCAAGTCAATCAAGTTTTCATCCTTGTCTGTTGGGAGCATGTACAAACCATTCCTAACACATTCCTAACTGTTTACAGTGAAGTGAAGGTGAGGTGGAGGTGAATTAGATCTTCATATGGATTTCCAATAGGATTCTCAAATTTAGTATATTTAAGATCCATATCCTGATGGATTTTCCTGGTCTCCATGAATAACAGTTTCATTTGTTCACCTGCTTGGGCCTGAAAATTTGCATTTATCCTTGACTTGACTGTTTATTGCACACCCCACATAGAGTTTCTCAGTGAATCCTTTTGACTTAATCTTCAAACTTTATGTAAATTAACATTTCTCATCATCTCTGCTTCTGTCCCTCTAATCCAAGCCCTCATCATTTTTCCTTGGATTGTTGTAGTACCATTCTAACTAATCCCTCATTTCCACTCTTATATCACTAATCTTGTCTCCACAAAGCAGCTTGAGTGAAATGAAGTAATCATATAGCAAACACTTATGGGGCATTGCTGTTTGCCAGGTGCTGATTAAACTCATCATGTATATTAATTTACTTAGTCCTAACATTCTTTCATTCGTTCTTCTCTTAATGATTACTTATTTAACTGTATTTACTTACTAAATTAAGTTTTTATTACCTCCTTATTTAGTCCTCACAATGACATGTATGAACCTTTTGAGCCTGTATCATTCACATACAAACCACACCTACAGTTTATCACCTCTTAGTAAAAAGAATTCTTTTATTATCATTTTCTAGCTTTTCTTTTGTTCTTTAGATTTTTCAGAAATGTGTGTATTTTAGCTGTATTTCCAGAGAACCAACTTCTAATTTTATTAGGTCTAATATTTTTCTTTTTAATATCTGCTTTTATTATTCGTGTGTGTGTGTGTGAGAGTGTGTGGTTTCTTGAGATGACTACTTAATTAACTTATTTTCCTAGTCTACTATGCATGCCCATAAATCTACTTATTTATTTTTTTTCAAATGCATCTTTGGCCAAATGTCACAGATTTTGATAAGTAACATTACTTTCATTTCTAGTACTGTGTAATTATAACATTCATTTTCTCTTTAATGCATGCATTATTTGTTTACTTACTAAATTTTTTACTTTATGTACTTACTAAATTATAAACTTATTAGGTTTTTGTTACGTAATTTAGTCCTCACAATGATTTCTATGATCCTTTTGAGCCTGTATCATTCATGTACAAACCACATCCACAGTTTATCACCTCAGTAAAAAGAATTCTTTTATTACCATTTTCTAGCTTCTCTTTTGTTCTTCAGGTTTTGCAGAAATGTAAATTTCAGTAAGAAAATATTTTTTTAGGGTGCCTGGGTTGGGGCATCTGTGGCTTAGGTCACAGTTGGTGGGTTTGAGCCCCGCATCTGGCTCTACGCTGACAGCTTAGAACCTGGAGCCTGCTTTGGATTCTGTGTCTCCTCTTTCTGTCCCTCCCTGGCTTGTGCTCATTCTCTCTCTCTCTCTCTCTCTCTCTCTCTGAAAAATAATAAACTTAAAGTTAATTTTTTTTGTTTTCAATGTTATGATTTGCCTTATCCAATGTCATTAACTTAAGTTGCATTTCATTGTTACCAGGATATACATATTAAAAACACATATATATGTGAATATATATTTTATCTGATGTTAATAATGGGACACTTGCCTTCTTTGTTTAAGTTCGCGTTTGGAAAATATTTTTCTAGCTTTTAATTTCACATCTTGTATTTAGTTGTATTTAGTTGTATTTAGTTGTTTGTTTTGTAAAAAGCCTATAGTTTCCTTTCATCTTACTACTAAATCCTAGATTTTTAAAGAATCTAATTTCTAAGATACAATAAATTTAGTAGATATTTTAGCCTATTCAGGTGTATTGTAATTCATAATGGTTATATTTATTTATTCTTTCCCTCTTTAATTTTTATGCTTTTTTCCTGCTTTCCCCTCATGTCTTCCACACTATCATTTTTTCCTCTTTTTATTGATTGAGATCTTTCTATGGTTGTTACATATTTTTTACTTTACTGAACTTCAACACTCACTCCCTGTTACTATTTTTCAGTGGCAACCCTTAAAATTTTAGAAAATATGTGTTCATATTTTATATCAATGTCTAGATTTAATTGGTCAATACTCATACCTTCTCATGCACAAAACTTCATCCTTAGGATACTTTCCCTTTCTGTATCTCCTCCTTATAAATAATTGGGTGTTATATTGGGATTGTCATTGTCAAATTTGCTGCAGATACTTTTTAGGTGTGAACATACGTTGTCTCCTTTCTTTGCTTCCTGCTGTTTCATGTTGCCCATGTCTTTCTCAAGTTATTTTTATTTTTGTTTTGTTTTAGTGAGTCAGTCATTTTTTCAGGGAATGCCTATAGCTCTTAAATTTATGAGCAATTCAATATGCAAAAATATCTTTTTATGTTTGAATGATAGTTTGATAGGTTTAGAATTTAAAAGTTGTAAATGTTTTTCTATAGACCTGTGAAGACTTTTGTTTTAGCACATAGCCTTAGAGATGGGATATCAATAACAATCCAATTCCCATTTATTTGTAAGTACCTGATTTTTCTCTCTGAACTATTTAAAAATTTGCTCATTTTTGGAGTATTGAGATTTAATCACAATTTATCTAAGGGAAGGTCATGTTAGTCTTCTGTACTCAAGAAGAATTTTCAACCTAAACATGTGTGCCTTTTCCTTCAGCTTGAAAATGTACCTGTTCTCTTGTTTATTTCCACTCATCAAATCCATTTTGTACTTTTTAATGTCTTAACAGGCAAATGTTGAAATTCCTATGTGTATCTTAACTTGTACTCTCCATTTATTTATTTGTTCTATAATCTGGGACAACCTTGAAGACCAAAAATATAGCTTATGAAGTCTTTTTTTATTATAACAAAAAACATTTTAAAATGTTTATTTATTTTGAGAGAGAGAGAGAGAGAGAGAAAGCAGGGGAGGGGCAGAGAGGGAGGGAGGGAGGGAGGGAGGGAGGGAGGGAGAGAGAGAGAGAGAGAGAGAGAGAGAATATGAATCCCAAGCTGGCTCCACACAGATACCACCAACTGTGAGATCATGACCTGAGTTAAAATCAAGTCAGTTGCTTAATTGCCTGAGCCACCCAGGTGCCCCTCATGAAGTCTTTACCAGTCACTATGTGCTACTTATCCTATTTATAATATTATTTTATTTATAGAGTGATAATATTTTTAATGTTTCTTTTTTTTAAAATAGCAACCACTTTTTCCTTTGGGTGTGGAATCTTATTAAATCCCTTAAGATGGTTAATTATTTCAATTTCAACATTTTCTTCTACTTTAATTTTTTTTTTTTTTGAGAGCTGTTTTTTCTGCTTGTTGGGTTGGTGTGGCAGAGATAAATCACGTGTGTTGAAATCCCATTTCATTTTTCTGCTTCAACCTCCCCTGTAGTTGAATAGGCTGTACTGGAGTTTGGCCAGTAAAATGAGAGAAAAGTCATTTATACCATTCCTGGGCCTTGCTCCTAAAATACTCTCCAGGGAGGATGTGAAGAAGAGACAGTGTGCCTTCTCCATGTTCTCCTCACTTGATTGCTGGCAGGATACAAAGAATCCAGTGGAAGACTGTGAGTCATAGATGTTGGCAGAGCTGCTGGGTGTAGGATACTGGATCTCTGAATGACTGTGGACAAAATCTCCCTTTCTGTCTCACCTCCCACCAGCCTGTAATGGACTGTGATGTATGTGAAAAATAAACTTTACTAAGCCATTAATAGGTGTATGTTATGTGTTCTAAGAATTAGCCTATTCTGGGGCACCTAGGTGGCTCAGTCGATTAGGCGTCCGACATCAGCTCAGGTCATGATCTCGCGGTTTCTGGGCTCGAGCCCTGCATTGGGCTCTATGCTGACAGCTCAGAGCCTGGAACCTGCTTCGGATTCTGTGTCTCCCTCTCTCTTTGCCTGTCACCCATTCGTGCTCTGCCTCTCTCTCAACAATAAATAAACATTTTTAAAAAATTAAAAAAAGATGATTTAGCCTGTTCCAAGTAATATGTTTGTTTCCCTCACTTTCTTGCTATTATTATTCATCATGTATTCGTTGGCATATTGGTTTTCTATTTATATTTGTCATTAAGGGTCTAAATAGCACTTTGTTTTTGTTCTTTTAATATTCCTAATAATGCATCTCCCTCTTGTGATTGCCAACTGCTCATTCAGTACCTTCAGCTCAGATGTTGAAAAGGCATCTCAGTCATGACAGAACCCAAACCGAACTCCTACCCCAGGGCAGGTTTGCTTCCTTTCTAGAGCCTCCATATCAGAGATGATGATACCATTCATCTGTTGCTCATGCCAATCTCACATTCATCTTTGTATCTTCCCTTTCTCCAGCATTCTTCACCAATGCAGCAACACTTCTGCCACATCTGCCTCTACTTTTAGACAAGGTATGTGAGCAACTCTCACCACTCCCCACTTCCGTCCCTAACCCAGGTCACCATCATCTTTCACCTATTCTACTGCAGTAGCCTCCAGAATGGTCCCCTAGCTTCCATTCTTGCCACTATGTTTATCAACTACTCAGCAGCCCGAGCGAATCTTTTAGAATATAAGTCATATTGTTCCTGAAAAATGACACAACAAAACCTTTCTAATGGCTTTCTAGTATACTGACAGTCAAATCCAAACTCTTTAGCCTTATCAGAATGCTCCTACATTGTCAAACTTCTGCTTACTTCTCTGACTTTATTTTCTATCATTTCTGTTCTTGACTACAGTGTTCCAGTCATACTGGCCTTCTTGTTTTTGAAAGTTAAGTTCCCACCTCAGGGCTTTTATACTTTCTGTTTCCTCAGCCTCAGACTCTTTATTTAGGTATCACTTTCATTGGGTCTCACACCAAAGAGAAGAATTACTCCTTATGTAATTATCATCCTCTGTCACTCTTTTTCCTCTTTCCCGTCCCTGTTATTTTTTTTTTTTCATAGCCCATAACACTGCTTGGTGACCAATATAGGCTTGTTTGTTTTTGTTCTTCCTTACCAGAATGGAAACATGCTAGGGTGGGAGCTTGACCACTTCCTCATCAGGGTATCTCCCGAGGATGCTGAATCATATTTGTTACCCAGTGGGTGCAGAGGAAATACTTGTTGCATGAAGCAGTATATCTAAGGATTGCATGAAGGGTTTGCTTTCCTGTGAACATTGGCAGCAGATAATTCTTTTATTTCTCCTCTGTTGTCTTTGGGAGATTCTGGACGTCTCAAGCTCTATGGTGACTTTCTCTATATTCTGGCTAGGAGCATTCCCGAGGCAGATGGTTGACTTTATTTAGAAAGTAGGTTTCATGACTTTATTCTAGTGATGAATAATACTGTGGCTGCTAGTCACAGAATAAACAAAGGCATGGGAGAAGGCATCAAACTTCTCCAGCTGTTCATACCATGGTCCTTTCATAATTATCCTGGTTACGGCTTCTTGCGTCTGGATTGGTTGACTCTGACAGTGGGGTGTCTGGTGCAGAGCGTTATCTGGAGTTTATTTTAAAGAGATTTGATCTTATAGATTTCTCCTACTTAAGTTTGGGCTTTGATTTCTTATATTTCTTCTTTATTTAATCTTATCTGCCTCAAGGATTTTTTGCTCAAATTTCTTATCTACTGATAAAATTTTTCCAACAATGGTTGTCATGAACTTATAAAATATGGTTTTTCCTAATTTCACTGAGAGTTGGGATAGGGGAAATAGATGTGTATGTTCAGTCTGCCATTTAAACTCTATCTCATGTGGATGGTACTGCATGTTATTGGTGTCCTGTTTTGTTTTTGTGGTTTACTAAATGTGGTTAGATATCCATATCTTATTCAGTATTCTTATTTTACTGTATTTACTCTATTCCTTCTTATATTTTATAGTATATAAGAAACGTGCACCATGGCCCTGATCAGAATATTAGCATTCAAATAAGTTTGAGGGTGAAAAAGCTTATCAAGAGAAGAGACTTTTGCAATTTAACAAAAGAGCTATAAATGTTCTTAGTACCGAGATGACATACACATTAATTAGACTGCTAGGCAGTCCTACTGATTGCTTGTTTTTCTTGCCATATTAATCTATATATTGAATAAGTACCTCAAGCTGTGTGTTATTAGCAGGATATGATATCCTTCTATCCCTACAGCATTTCTCTAAGCTCTGGTCATTTCTGCCACTTTGGAATCTAAAATTGTTTCATGACTTCCTAGATAGAAATAGATTATGTGGGAGCTTAGAGTATCACATACTCCCAATATGTAACAGCTGTGAAATTTCAAGCTTGAGAATGGATTATAGGATATTTTTGAACCTTGATAGAATGTAGGATTAGTTGCTTCAATATGGAGTATGAAAGATTGCAAATGTTTAAAAAGCTTGGTCTTAGAATTCATTAGAAAAACAAAAATGAATACAGTTTTAGGGGTTAGTGTGCATCAAGCTCACCTGGAGGACGTTTTAAAACACAAATTGCTTAGAGTTTCTGACACACCACGTCTGGATGGGACCTGAGAATCTACAGAATCTACGTGGAGAACTGCTGGACTGAGCCGTCTCCCGGCTTACTGATCATTCCTGTTCTGAAACCTGATTAACCGATTTGTGGAGTTTCTAGACCATTTTATTCTCTCCTTCCCTCCCTTTTCCCCTCCCATCCACTCTTCCTCCCTTCTCCTCTCCACCCCTTTTCCTTCCCTCCCTCATCTTGTCTTTCTGTTCTTTGTCACTCCTGGTGCCTTGCCTCTTAAGCATTGGACTATTTAAGAGTGTCCATTCAAGTTCAGAAGAACAAAGGGTATGGCAGTGGGATGAAATCCAGACCTTAAGAGATTGAAATTTGTCACTGAAGTGGGCATAGCAATGATGCTTTTATCCAGGGTCCCACTACTCTGATTATCAAAAATACTTGAAAATTAATAGAATAGCATGCTTGTTTTAAAATTGGACAGGACCATTGAGGTTGGCTGATGTAAACTCTGTTGCTAAGACTGAAGCAAGAAAAAGAAAAAGATCAGAACCTATCGTTTCCTTTTCCAAGTTATTTTCACTTTCTGCTGCCGACAGCTGCCTCTCATGGCTGTACTCCATGTTGTCATTATATTTTGATTACTTCTATACATAGTTGTCATTATTGTTTGTTCAAATTGTTAATACTATATAGTTTACATATAAACAAGTGTGAGCATGGCCAGTTCTTGATAAGAATTAGAGGCTACCTATTACATTAAAAATGTTAGCACACTTTTTACGTTTCAATGAGTGCTCCAACTCACTTGGTATTGCACGATTTTTATTTTCTGACAAGAAACAGCTGTACACGATGAAAGAGTGTGTTGCCACTTTTATCACTGACTATGCTGCTGGGATTTTCCTAACTGCTTCAGCCCTGTGACTTCATTTAAATCTTACAGCAGTTCCTCAAATGCATGATCATCATTACTCCTCATCTCCCCTTTTATACATTAATAAACAGTTTCAGAGGGGTTGTCATTTCCCAAAGTGTACATACTAGTTAAAGGCAAAGTTTGGATTTTGTACTCAGATCTTAATCCAAGAATGTTTTTAGCCTCACAGCTTATGTAAATGCAAATTGCAAAATGTAGCTGGAGCCAATAAATATGGCATGGGATATACCTGGCATGCACGTGGTCTTCCCGAGCATCCGTGGACTTGTTCTAGTTGTACACGTCTTCCTGGCACGGTGTTTCTACAGACTTTACTCACTGGTTGTCTTCGCCCCTTAGCTGCATGGAGTACCCCCCCCCCCACCCGCCCCACCTCGTGTCTTGGTTGTGGTGGGCAGCACTAGTCAGACGGCTCCTCTCTGATCCTGGTCCCTTCCCTGGCTGTTTGCCCTTGGCAAAGTCACTCAAAGCTCCCTAGGCCCTCAGTTATTCACCTGTGAAAAAGCATTACTGTGAAGGTGAAACCACTTTGTAGATTTGTTGGGAGAGCTAAATAATATAATCCTTGTAAAAGCCTGTAGCATAGTGTTTGGCACATAGTATGTATTCATTAAATATTAGCTATTAGAGTCAGATCAATAAATTCATCATAGAATATTTTGTTAAGTTATTTTGAATGTTTACTAGGAGTATTATATGGTAGTATTTAGCACTGGCTGAGTCTTCCCTTGTAATTAATAAATGATACCTTTTGGGCAAGTAAATACTGTGTTTTCTAAGTATTTCTTCTGTATTTAATGTTCCTATTTATTGACATTTCTTTTTTTTTTAAATTTTTTAACATGTATTTATTTTTGAGAGACCACACAAGTGGGACTGGGGCAGGGGCAGAGAGAGAGAGAGACAGAATCCGAAGCAGGCTTCAGGCTCTGAGCTGTTAGCACAGAGCCTGATGCAGGGCTTGAACTCACTAACCGTGGGATCATGACCTGAGCGGGAGTTGGATGCTCAACGGACTGAACCACCCACGTGCTCGTATTGGCAACATTTCTTAATGTCCACTTGCATGGGAGTAACATTTAGGCTATAGTAGTTGTCAACAGGGTCGATTTCTCTGCTTCTGCTCCTCCCAAACAGTACCCTCTGCAAGTCTTTTCTCTCAAATTATCCCTGGACCCCTCAGATTAAAAAAACAGTGACATTTTCTGCTCTTCCTATCCTGGATCCTCATTTTCACGTGTGCTGTGGAGGGGTTTGATACCCCGGATCAGAGTACCCCGGTGCTTGTTCCGGTTTTGATATCTGCAAAATGTGCATGTTTGGTTTTGATGCACTAATGTTACTTCCTGTTACTTCTGAAGCCTCAGTGCCTGTGATAGTTTGTGTTTAGTAAAGGAACAGCATCAGGTTTTATCTGTGATTCTGTAGCCCCCTTTCCCTCCGACCTAGGCATGAGCACTTGAACCTGGGCCAGATATGGGTCCCTCTCTCAAGGGAGCCACCTGTCCTTAGGCCTGGCTCCTTTTTTCTGTGTCATATTTCATTGTTTCTCTTTGCTCTTCTCTTTAGCGACCACCCAACTCGCTGATCCTCAGTCATGTCCAAGTTCTAGCGTAATTATTACTTAGATATTAAGATTAAATTTCTGTAATTCCTTCTTTTATCACCTCTCCTTATTAAGTACCTTTAGAAAAATAGAAAAGGTCTCAACTTAAAAAAAATTACATACATATAGGAGTTTCTGTATTATAACCATATATTGACCAAGCTGTCCCTATGTGTTTTACATTTGTATCATTCTCTAAAAGTTTAAAAAAATAATCTGGAACATATTAGTCCTCTGGATCCTTACTTTGTGAACTAGACAAAGTGTGGTTATTAAAATTCTAAGCTTTGGGAAGTTTGAATGATTTTCCCACACCAAGACAGCTAATAAGGAGGAGAATTGGGACCAGAATTGAGGTCTTCTGGCTCCATTTGACCTCCAAAGCTTGTACTGTTCAACTAGGACATCTTTAGAAGAAATGCCAAATGAATGACATTGCCTCTTCTGCCCTAAACACAAAGCCCTGTTAACTGTTTCATTGACATTCTTCCTGACATCTATAAAAATTCATATTTTATTATTATTCACCTGCCGATTGATTTAAATGTTACATAAATTAAGTTCCAAAAGGAAGAAGACAAGCTATGCGTATATTTAATTTTTTTTCTGTGAAAAATTAAAAACATTAGGTATAAAATCAGAATGTCCTTTGTTAGAAAATATGCTATAAGAGCTACTAGTTACATAGTTACATCTTTTGGGATGATGTATCTCTGAGCAATGCTTGCATTAAGTCTCTATCAAGGCAGACATTGCTTCCCCAAATCGTTAAGAACATGGCAAATGTTGAATGAAATGAGGACACTAAAACTGTGGGAGGGATTCTGTGTTAGGGACACCTAAGAATGTTCTCTCTAGCAACTCAGCACTTCCCCCTCCCCTTTAGTGAAACAAGACTTTTGTTCCCCTCTGTCATTCTCTGCTATCTCACAAAGGCTTGTAATGGAGTGCTGGGCTGATATTGCAGACATCAGAAGGTGAGTCAGTCAGTAGGTGACGGACCAGGGGCATTCTGCTGACATTACTGATTACGGAGGATGAGAAGAGCTCTGCTGCACGCCCCTGGTTTTCTCGGAGCTTCTGAAATTAAAGAATCAGGCCCACTGGTAGGGTCACTAAGCTATCTCGCATAATATTTATTACACGTGCAAAGTCAGAACATATGGAGAACATTTGCATTTGAATGAGGGAAAACATGCTGTTAGATAGATTAGAAAATCTTCTCTTTATTTGCATTTTTTCTTTCCTTAAAAGAAATCAATATGTGATGTATTAGAGCCAGGAATATCCCTCTTGCCAGTTGATTCTTCATTCTTTGTTTAAACATCCTCAGAACTGAAGCTTGTGATGAAAAATGGAGCTGTTTTCCTAATACAAACAAAACCACTATGCCCCCTGCAAACAAAAAGTTGTTCTTGGTAAGTTGCATTGTATGTAAAGTTGACATGTTTTAAATCTGTATAAGCTCATTTACTTTAGAATCAGTCTCATCATCTGAAATTCCTTTTGTAAGATATTACAGAGGACACTTAAATTATAAATCATTCATTCCTTTGAGAATCACCCTTACGCACAAATAATATTTAATATTTTTAATCAATTTCAGTAGACCTACTTCTCTCTTCTACACATTAGGTTGAAACATTTTTTGAGGGAGAGAGAGAGCTAATCTTGTGGAAGGACCACTGATTTTGCTGTTACTGTTTTTGTGCCTACAAATAACTAATTCCCATGGATGCTACTAGAAAGGTATTTATCAAGCCTGTCTCAAAAAAATTGGGGAGGGGGCTAGAAAAGTAAAGAAACATAAGGTCAACTTGTATAAATTTCTGGTCTACCCATGACATTGAAGAAGAGTGCTCAATGTCAGCTTTGTAATTCACTAATTAGTACATATTTATAGCCAGGTGCTGGGTCAAGTTAAATTGGGATGGTTTTTTTTGACATGATTCATCTGATTTCATATTAAAACAATTTTTCTATTTTAAGCCTTTTTCTATCAAATAGGCTCTATGGCTATGTGTACCTACTATGTGAGGAAAGAAGTGCCCTAACATTTTATCTGCTGTTGTATGATCTATATGTTATTAAACTTTTTGTCAGGAATTCTGTGATGATTTATTGTGTTTAAGTTTACTTGAGAGAGAAAGAGAGGGAGCTTATGCATCTACAAGCAGGGGAGGGGCAGAGAGAGAGGAAGAGAGAGAATCCCAAACAGGCTCTGCACTGTCAGCACAGAGCCCAACGTGGAGATTGATCCCATGAACTGTGAGGTCATGACCTGAACCGAGATCAAGAGTTGGAAGCTTAACCACCTGAGCGACCCAGGAGCCCCTCTATGATGATTCAAATACAAAATAAAATCTATTAGATACTTTTGAAAAATGTGTTGTGACATTTTATTTAAAGGCAGTTGAACTCCTAGGTCCAGGATAGAATAGGAGTTAAATAAATCAGCTTGGCCTCTACCTCCAATTTTGGATATGTGCTTTGTGCTTTTTTGTTTAAAATAGTGTATATTTTAGGTAATTCTCACTTTGCATTTATTATTGACCAGACCCTCCTAACAAAAGTAACTTCTTTTCCCAAGTTTTAGCCAATTGTTCATATTTTCAGCTTCCTACATAGTTGTTAGATCTTGAATTTGGCAGTGAGTTATGAATGAGAAACCTCACCTGATACAATGGCTAATTTCTTTCCTTTTTGTTTCTTTCACGTGTTAGTAATGTTTTTTAAAAAAGTTTTTTAATGTTGACTTATTTTTGAGACAGAGACAGAGAGCAAGGAGGAGAGGGGCAGAGAGAGAGAGGGAGACGCAGAACCCAAAGCAAACTCCAGACTCTGAGCTGTCAGCACAGAGCCTGACATGGGACTCGAACTCACAAACTGTGAGATCATGACCTGAGCTGAATCAAGTCGGACGCTTAACCGACTGAGCCACCCAGGTGCCCCTAGAAATGTTTTCTTTTTTTTAAAGAAAAAGATAAATTAAGTGACCAGAACAAATTTCTTTCCTCTTAACCAGTTCTCTGCACCATGTCCCATATACTGTGCTTTCAGCATAACTGGACAGGAAGGCAGAGATGCCTTTAGGAGTTATAAGCGATAGTTCCTTTGTGTGACGAGTGGTGTTAAGTTTATATATGTAATCCTATGTTATTTAAGTTTGTTTATTTTGAGAGGGAAAGTATGAGCATGTGTGCATGATCCAGGGAGGGGAAGAGAGAGACGGAGAGACAGAATCCCAAGCAGGCTCTAGGCCATCAGCGCAGAGTCTGACACGGGGCTCAAACTCATGAACGGTGAGATCAGGACCTGAACTGAGATCAAGAGTAGGATGCTTAACCTCCTGAGTCACCCAGGTGCTCCTGTAGTCCTATGTTGTTAGGAAATATGAGATCTCTGGATCACAGAATAGATTGTTGACTACCCACAGGACATCTTAGTCCTGCTTCGCCAAGCCCCAGTCCCTGTGGGGTGATCTGATAAGGGGCCAGATATATAGCAATGTTGTATCACATGAGAGGAATCCTAAAATTATGGCCCTTGGTGCTTACATAAGGAAGCTGGCACATCTTCCCTTCCTTACCTCCAGAGAGAAAGACTTATTCTGGAATGTAAGCAGATGACTCTAGGGGAGAGTGGAAAGATGTCTTTAGGGTTTATTTCATGAGCAAATGGCTCCAGGGAAAATACATCTCTAAATCTTTCCAGAACAACTTACTGTCTCTAACTTCCAGGGCTTATTTGCCTTTAACCAAACTTGCCAATACTCTGCTAAGAAACCCCAGATCATACCAAAATGTGAAAATAGCCCTAGAGAATGAATGGTCTCTCAACAAATGGTACCTGCTACAGTATCATGTAATGCGTTAGAAATGGTTGGTGGGGATTGAACTCATGACCTTGAATTATGAACATTTGGAACTTATTGAAAGCAGTTAGTGATGGAAAATCCATACATTTTATGAGAAAAATAAGTCTGTAAGGTTAATGATTAGACACCAGGCATGAATATCTCAAGTCATTTGGGGTTTTTGTGTTTTGTGTGACTTATCTTAGAACATAGATTCTAGTTCATATTGTCTGGATATGCAAGTAGTCATTAGGCCTTCTAAAAGCAAGATCAAGCTCAATGTGAGACAAGAGTCGTATGTGGTGGCATAACAAATACTTAAGTACCCTATTCCAGTGTGATTGGTTTTATACCTTTGTAATATGGTTGTGGTTCTCAAGTCCTTAATGGAGATGAAAGATGCACCATGTAATTTCATGCCAAAGCTAACTAAAGAGCTCCAGTTAGCTCTGGAATGAGAGCCACATTCTTATCATTTCTGGTAACTGTCATGGAATTATAAGCATCATGGCTATTAGCAATCCCTAAATAGTTCTACTCCCACTATGGTGGAGTAAAGTCTAGGATGGAGTTTAAGGTCTTTTTTTTTTTTTTCTGGTTATCTTATTTTCAAAGACCGTTAAAAGAGCACTAGAAAAGCATATGTTAGGCAAATACCAATTTAGCGGGAGCACTTTTGGACCCTTAGTTCTTTTTGCAAGTTTTCTAAACTAATGCCCAGAATGGTTTTGCTTTTTTAATACTTGTCTTATTCTCTACTTATGGGAAAATGCAATGTTTGTCAGGTTTTTCAGGGGGTAGTGTGATGAGTCTGATGTACTTGAAAAAATACTCAGCGGGAATCCAGATACACTTACGTCATTTTTATGTGTTAGAAACTAGGAAGCATGAATTTTCACTTTTCTTAAAGTCTTTCCAGTGTCAAAGGGATGTTTGATAAAAGGGGTTGTGGGGAATCATTGTTTTGAAGTGCCTCCAAAATTAGAAACTTGGCTTATGTGTGCTATCTTGTCTCCCAGTCTGAGCTGCTTTTTTATATTTATTCCAAGTTTTTAAAAAGTTCCTCTTTTCTTTTATAAATTTGCAGTATATGCTTTGGCCAATGTGAAGCTTCATTTCCACTGACCAATACAGGGGAATTTCCATTAATTTTAATGAGACTTGGGGCATAATGTGTTCTTTCAAGCCTCTGGTTGGGCATGTTAAGCAAAGCTTGAACCAGATCACAACCACCTAAAATATTCCCCAGCAACTTTCCTTTGTGAGAGAATATTGTATCGAATATCTACCTGAACTCTAATTACCCTGGACTGGGTATAACTCATCAGAACTTCCTGTTACAAGAGCTAAGAGCACAGAAGATGCAGGGTAATTATTATAGTTACATTTGGCTGTCTCTAAATGGATGTTCAAATACATTTTTTTCTCTAACCAACAAGTTCTCATTTTGATGAGTGTTTGGGGAGATGGTTACATTGATAAACATATATTGTAGTTTGGAGGCTCCTCAAGCAAGGTACCCCTCCTCTCACTTCCCTGTTCCAGATGTGACACCACAGTGGTTATTGATCCACATGCAGAGAATTAGCCATAGAATTGGAAGGACCCCAGGAAGGAAGGGAAATTCCATTAACCCATCAACTCAAATTTGTTCAGAAGTTTATTTATAGGTACACAAAGGGAAATTTGGATCCAGACAGAGACAATGGACATTGAGGACATAAAGAACTTCTAAGGAAGGAAGAGGGCTTGGGACTTCAACCTACAGCTCTAAGGCCCTCCGCCCTCAAGGAGGGTGAAGGTGGCTTCTCAGAAATGTGACCTACAAATAGGCATAGTCTTAGAGAATAAAACATATGGATAAGTTAGTATTGGACTACAAAATGATCAGTTATTTCTGTTATTTGTAGTTTTGGAGGTGTAACATAATCATTCAGATTAAAATGGAGATTAGATTTTTGCCTAACAGCACCTTTGGGATCACTTAATAAATCCCTGGCTTCTTTGTGAAATGATTTTGATTGTGTTTTTTATACTGTTTTTTTCCTAGGTAGAGATCTTTGGAGAGGATGTTAACAGATCTCTGTTTAAAGGAACCATGGTAGAGCCCTTATTTAATAATAACTTTATTGAACTTAAGTAAAGCCAGGCTTCATGCGTTGCTTCATTGATTCTTTGTAAGAAAACTAGTTAATAGGTACCCCCATATGATAGATGAGGAAGACAGGAGTTAAGAAAGTTGCCCGAGGTCACACAGGTAAGTGAAAATCAGTACCTAAACTCACATTACTTGAATAGAGAGCCCATATTTTCCTTAATTATGTGTAAATTTTGATAGGCTAGGTAATGGCTGTGGTAACTAATGTCCCTCACATCTCAGTGGCTTGCACAAATAAAGAAATAAAGAATTCTCGGAGTCCTTTGAGCATCATCTATAGCTTTGCCTCTTGTGAACTTCACTCTGAGACCCAGTCTGGCCCAGTGTTCATGATCCTAAACACTGCCGGCCTTGTGGCAGAGGAAGAGATAGTCACTGCGAGAGTCCTGAAGCCTCTACCCAGAAGTGACATGTGCCACTTCTGCTCACATTCTGTTGATCTAAACAAGTCCAATGGCAAACAACAACAACAACAACAACAACTTGACATCTATGGGTTGAAGAAATAGAATTCTTCCGCAGGGAGGGTCAGTGAATATTTGTGAACAGTAATACCAAAATAGTCTCTATCCTCCCAATGATATTAGAGATTTCTGAAAGGCAAAGTGTTTTTCGTTCTTTTTATGTAATAGGTTGGCATTTAAAGCAAAAGACAGGCCTGGTTTCACAGAGATGAAATAATAATTTAACTTAGAAGCCAAAAACAAACTCAGAGTTCTGCATTCTTGTTCCTATAGTTTTATTTTGGAAGTCTAGATTTCGGTTTCATATGCAGACACATTAGAAGAAGGTGTCTTGTTTTGCAAATAGAAACCATCTCAGGAGACAAAGAACAATGGCATGAGAAATTTATGAAGTTTATTTTTAGTAGCAATCTCAGGCAAGGTTTTACTGTCAATATTTTCCTTGGTACCCAAGAAGCCAACAGAGGGGGCCATGTTTTATGAATTGATGTGGCTACAAATATTAGCCCTGACATTTTAAAGTGAACAATTGCAAAAAAGATACAGAAGCAAATAAATGTAGAGTCTCTGACAACCAGGAAAGATGAAACCCTTTCTAACAATTATGGCCAAAGTATTTTCATGGCAGCTTTGTTTACATTTCTTTGCTTGCTTTCCTCCTTTTTTTTTTTTTTTTCCCTAGCTTTAACACCAAGTGACTGATTGCTTCCTCCAAAACAATGTCAGCAGGATAAGGATGTATTGGCAGGGTCTCTTTTAAATCACTAACCCCATACTGATCCTTGACCTAATTAACAGTCTGCTATAGGTATCTTGCAGTTTACTTCTAACGCTACCCCCATATCGAAAAATTTTGGTTACAGGAAATGTAAGGAGTGTCCCACTCAATTCATTATAAATCCATTTTTATTTATAATAAAATTGTATAAACTGTAGCTGACTAGCAGCCTGAATATTACATTGTTTTATTTTGTGGAACTTTTATTGGAAAATTTGGTTTGTTTTTAAACTAATTTCACCACTGTTAGTTTTGTGGCATATTTAACATCTTGTCAGGTCAGTTCAATCATTGGAAATGTGTTAATATTGGAAAAGTTGAGAGTAGATTTTGACACTTGCCTTTGGATGTAGGGAGACATCATTTTCCACAATAGATGTAATAACCTAAAGAAAAAACAAAACAAAATCCCCCCAAAACTCAAAAAGCCAGAACGAAAAACAAAACAAACTGTCCTAGTCCTTTGAAAACTGTAACACAATGACCAAATAGGTACCATAATTGTACTTTCTACTGATGCAAAGACAAATAATTTGTGGTTATTGCAATTAGGGCTAGTAATTTTCCATTATATTTGATTTTCATGAAAATCTTCATGTGGTGGCTTATCATGATTCCCATTTTAAATTGGGGAACAGAGGATCAAAACGTGAAAAAATTTAAAGACAATCTGGAGAATGCAGAATCTTTGAATACAGCATCTATCTAACTCCAGAAACGTTGGTTCCTGCAAGAGATTGTGCTTCCCGTGTGGATTTGCAAGGGCTTTCATGGTTTCTTTTTTACCTCTGGGCCTAGAAAGGGCACAGAAACTGCTTTGATTTCCTGATGGGGTTTGTGAGGCAAAATAAATACACTGGAAATAACTTTTATCATTTCCAAATGGCTTTCCTGGATCAGATGTGGAAGGGGTCTGTTCGTATCTGTGGCTGGTGCATTATATCAGTGGCAACTTACTTCCAGGTAAGTCGTGATCAATAAATCCCAGCAGTTTAAAACAAAAAAAGTGATTTTACATGTCTTGTCTCCTGATTCCCGTTGGATGTTTTCTCAAGATATGACTAAGGTAAATTTATCTGTTTCTGCAGATGTGTGTAAAGCAAATTGCTCTTATTAACAAAATAATTAATGAAGGGGAATTATGTTCAATAAGGGGCCAGGAAGGATACCACTAGCTAAATATTAACATCAGGCAGTTGTCAAGCTTGCAGTGAGTTTTGGTGCACCCACATGCACACACCATATGTGAACATTACAGAAATTGATTTTTTTAAAGATCCCCTTCTACCTCACGTAAATATTTTTTACTGAGGGTCAGGGATGCACAGAAGAAAAAAATCAACCCTAACCACATGAAAGGAAAAGAATTAAATTTACTTATACTATATATTTTATGTGTTTATTACTTTTATTAAGTGCAGCCATGTACATAAAAGTCACTTGATTTAAAAATTAATAACTGGGGTGCAGACTGTTAGTGCATCCAACAGATGATTTTTTTCCCAATGTTCCCCACTTATTATTTTCTTCTAGCTGCTAGTATAAGGGAGGTGGAAATAAATTGAAAGAACAGGGAAGGGAGAGTAGCTGAGCAGAGGAATTAAAAAAATGTCTAACACCATATGAACACATCTACCCCCACAACAACCTGAGGTCAGGGCTATTGTTATCCCCATCTTCTGGATGAAGAAATTAAGGCACAGAGTAGTTAAGTAACTTGTCCAGGATATGAAAGAGACAGAAACTGTCACAAAATGTAAGAAACAGGAAAAGAGAGAGGAGATGAGACACACACATATATATGTACACACACACAAGGGGAGAGGGAGAGAGTGAGCAAGCATCTTGGAGGGCAAGTCAACTATGTTTTTGAAATTGAAGTTAGTCTGTAGCTATCATTGCTACATTTAGAGGCATCCTGTCTGACACAGAACCATAGAATGATGGTTCTCTCTCACTATCCTCACTCTGTGTTTTCCCTAGAAATAGAATTCTCGGGGCATCTGGGTGGCTCAGCTCGTTCAGCTTCCAACTTGAGCTCAGGTCATGATCTTGAGGTTGCTGGGTTTGAGCCCCGTGTTGGGCTCTGTGCTGACAGCTCAGAGCCTGGAACCTGCTTCAGTTTCTGTGTCTCCCTCTCTCTCTGCCCCTCCCCAACTCATTCTCTCTCTCTCTTTCTCTCCCCCTCCCTCACTGCCTCCCCCTCTCTCAGAAATAAATATTAAAAAAAGTTCTCCTTTTGAATTGCGTACCCTGCTGCATGGGATAAAAGGCTACCTTGACTATTCTTACAGCTGGGTAAAACTACGAGACTCTGTTCAATGAATAGGATGTTTCTTTGGGTCTTCAGGGATGTCTCTCCAGGGGAGCAAATGGAACTGGAAGGGGTGCAGTTTGCCTGTCCACCTTTTCTCCTTCAGGCTTGACATAAGCATCTGGTTATTGCATCCATTTCAGTGGAGTTTCAGTGACTGTTTAGAGCCATGAGGCAGCCTTGAGGATGGAAGCCAGCGCTTGGGTGGAGAGGAGGAAAATGGAAGGGGCTTGGGTCCCTGATGATGTGGAGGTCCCATTTTAGCTTTGGCCCCCTTCTGCTTGGGTATATTTCATATGAAGAAACGTCAGTCATGCTTAAGTTTAGTTCCCCCGCCCCCCCAGTTACATGATTAAACCTAATCCTAACTGATACATCCTCTAAATAGGATAATTTTAGAAACACACTGGAAGGAAAATCGTTCACCAGCTGCAGCAGTGACCTGAAAGCTAGGTGAAACGGAGCCACGGAAGCCATTGGCCTGTGCATTTGCTGGCTCTGTGCGAGGATCGTGTTTTGGTTCTTCTGGTTCAGAGTATCACAGTAGAAAGTGGGAATGTACATTTTTCATGGCACTAATTGCTTTTGTCATTTAAATATCTTGCTAGTGAAGAAAGCAGTGCTGTACAGCAGCTTTCGTGTTTTTAGTGTTGCAGATATTTTAGTTGAAAATAAGAAAGACACGGGGAGTTTTCCCTGATATTTGGGCAGTCTTGGTTCAAACTGCTGCAAGTATGCAAGCCGCTTGTCATGAAAGAATAATGGCCATTTGAGTAAGACTTTCCATATGGTCTTCCACAGTTGCTGGGAGAAAATGGGCCTGTATTTTTTCTTCTTTGAGGTGATCTTCGTTCTCTACAAAATAACATGAAGTTTGGTATGAATTTTAATGAATGAATAATAGTAATACCTTTGCATAACCAGTTGGACAAGATAAACACAAGCATCATGGTTAAAATTCTTTACATCAAAGGATGGGTTGCTGTAGTATGATTTTTAGGTGCTGAACTCCTAAGAAGTTGTATTTGAATGCCAGCTCTCATAAATATCATTTTTCTTTGGTAACACTTGGGTAGCCTTCCTAGGCAGATTTCACTCAACAAAAAAATAAATTATTTCTGCTTCCATTTTTACTTTCACTCATCCTCTCCTCTTTTCATTTTATTTGATTGTTTGCTTTGATAGGGTGGCTTTCATTGCTTCATTACTCTGAATCATGTACCCTTTCCCAAAGAGATTGAGTGTTTGTGGTCAGCTGTATAGATATCTTTCTGCATAAGCTGGTCTACATTTTAGCATACCAAGGACATAGCTTTATATCCATAGTATCTGGCCAGGAAATTAGTCTTCGGTTAAGGCTTAAAGAAATTAGGTGATGTCCCAAAGGAATCTGTGGGCAGCAGGAAATTTAATTTTAAAAACTGAAGAATATAAAATAGTCTAAGCATAGAATGAGCCTGTAAAGGCTGCTTCTGCCAAATGCATTGTCAGAGAGCTGGTAAGGCCAGGAAAATCCAAATTTTATTTGAATTCGTGGATATTTTGGAAGACCCCTGCAGGTATTTTCGATACAATTCCATTTCAAAATCACGTTGTATGTGATGTTTACTTATTACCTTCCATACTCGATATGTTCTATAGAATTTCCATGACAAAAACTACTCTGGCTAATAATTGACGATGAGTGTGTTCGTCTTTGCAAAACAGCCGTGGCTTTTTGCTGCTTGCTACCTGCCCCAGTATTAATTCCTTCTCCTTGATGACAATTGCCTGAGCCAGCGCCTGCAAAAGTAACTGTAGTTGATTTAGTTACATTAAAGGGTCAAAATTATGGCTGCCTGGAGCTAAGGTCATGACAGGACCAAAGAGCTTTGGGCACAAATCTTCCTTTCATGCTTGGCTGGGTCCAGTAATCCCCCGAGGCTCAGGTCTCTGATTGCGTTTCCAGATGGTCTCCTCTGGTGTAAACACCACTTGTGCTCTGTCCAACAGCATCAGCTGCCCTGGCAGTAAGCAAAACAGCAGGTCAGGGTTGCTCTGGGAATTACATAGTGGGTGGCACCTGTTGCCAGATTTTGACCTCCCCCACCCCTCACGTTATTTACCCATGCTATTTTCAACCTACTCCTTTGCCTTTGTACTTGTAGGTCAAACTCTTTAGTTGTTTTTTAAGCATGAAGCCAGCTTCACCAACACCCTTCCGTTTCTGCATATATTCTTAGAGTCAGTACCTGGATTTCCTGACAGTTTTGCAGATGAATTCTGATATCTACTAGTCAGTAGAATTTGCTGTTTACTTATTCATTGATCCAACAAATGCCTATTGACCTTCAGTCATTCATATGACATTTATTGAATAACTAAGTAACAGATACAATGTTCGTTCCTGGAGCTCCAGTGGTGAGCAAAAAGAGACAGGGTCTCTTGGAAGATTTAGTATTTTATCTCCATGAATGCTAGTCTTAGGCTTTCCAGCTAACCCCTTCTGCTTTCAGCAATCAGTGGGCAACTCATCTTCGTTGAAAACATTCTCTGATTAGCCCCTCTCAACTCTGAGTGTGCTCCCTTTCTAGAATCCTCTTAACATACACATTTGTAGTCACCTGTAGCCTCAGTAACCTATACTTCTTTCATGTAAATATTTTGAATTCTTCATGGTCTTTTGTTGTGTCTTCGCTCATTTGGAAACTCCTCCAGAGAGATGTCAGTGTTCCTGGCACCTTTAGTTTTGCTGTTCACTTCTAATACATTGTCAGACACTTAATTTGTGTTCAGTAAACTTGGTGAATTCATTCATTCAACTCCAATTTTTTGCATCTATTACACTCTCAGGCTGTAAATGGACAGCACTGTCCTAACCGTGCATTACATGGTAGTGGGGAATAGCATACCTACAGACCATATCTGTGATATACCATGATATACCATGGGTAAAATTGATAATTTTAATTAAAATTTCATCCACTGCCTAATGTTGTATGGCTATAACTTAACTTTTAAATTTGGATATTTCCATAATGGCTTGTTAAAAAGGTAGGAGAAGTGTTGAGGCTTTTTGAAAGGCATTTGATAAGAGGTGAAACCATGGTGGTCCTAGCATCTGTTACTGCTGAGGGCAGGGGGACACCCTTGCACAATTGAGTGCCTCTGTGCACATCTATATGTACCTGCCTGCTTCCTTGTAGATGTGGCTCTTTTTTTTTTTATGGAAATTGCCCAGACTATCAGGTGACAAGGGAAGAGAAGGGCTGGCCACAAGACACAGCTAGGGCAGCATGAGATGGGGTGTTTGAGCCACTTTCCCCATCATACTCGTGTCTAGTGAATGTCATCTGTAAAGTGGATCAAATACTGTTGCATACCTCCATTTGTCACTAGATACTGAGGAGGTATGTTCAGGCACAGTTCAGTCCAAATCCGACAGATCCAGTGGGTACCTGGATGACTCAGTCAGTAGAGCATACATCTCTTGATCTCAGTGTCATGAGTTCAAGCCCCATATTGGGCACGGAGCCCACTTAAAAAAAAGAAAATTGATCCAAGCTTCTCTTTCTGATAGTTTGACCCTTGTCAGGATTTCCATTTCATATAAAAATTGTGTAACAGCCAGTCTTTTCCAGTCACAAACAACTTCCAGCTAAGAATATTATAATTTCAATCTTTTCTAAGGTAAGGTGAAGGGTAGTTACCAAAACATAAAAACCAAAATCAAAAGTGTAGTTACTAAGGCAGAGAAGAAAGATTTCTTGGCTTGTCCCTAGTCATTTGAAAAACTCTATTTTTGAACCAGTGCCTTTATTTATTTACTTACTAACTTTCTACTAATTTGGTCTTTGGAACATGGTTCATTATTAAATGCTTAGATTAGCTGGTATACTTTCAGTTGCAGGTTACAGAAAAATGCCAAATGGCCTTAACCAATGAAGATGAATGGTTCATGAAGGTAGAGCTGATTTCTGTCAAGGCTTGCCTTGGCAGTTGCAATGTTGGGACCAAGATCTGCTTTCTTTCCATTTCAATCTAGTTCCTTGGCTTTGGTTCTGTTCTCAGCACGTTTTGTCTTCATACTCTTAAGTTGGCTGTTATCTCATTCCTTATTCAAATACACCAGGGAAGGATATACTTCTTCCTTTAATCTTTGAAAATGATTTCTGGGGTTCAATCTGATTAGGCCATTTTAGAATCTGTGCCTGTTACTGAACTGATCTCTATGGCTAGTGGTGGGATTATGCTGGTTAGTTCGAGCCTAAGCACCGGACTCCTGCCCCATACACTCCCATCCCTTACAGCTGGAGTTTGGGTCGGCTTCCCCTGAAACACCGTGGAGAAGGTCATGCTTAAATGATGACTTGGGTGCCATTACCAAGAGAAAGGGGGCCTAAATGCAAGACAGTCAAAAACTGTCAATTGTGCTCTACAAGGATTCATTTTAAAAATAGTCTGTAGTTTGCATATTATTCTCAGAAATTGGGATTTCTGGGGAAGTTATAGAGCACATTGCTTTGTGTTGTATTCAGAATGTCATAGAGCTTCAAAACGGTTCTCAAGACAGATGTGCAACAATTTCAAGGTTTCTGAGAAATAATTGACTTATCATTGTCATAGTCATAACATGTGAAACCTTGCCTGCCAATGAAAAGGAACATCTGGGATTACTGACAAAGTTAATTTTGGGCATCCTCTGTAGAAAGGACCAGTTCTTCTGAGATTGATGTTAGCAGTTTGGAATCTTTTCCAGGTGGGAAGGAAGACTCCAGAATAGTAGCTAGGATTATCTCTCCTGATAAGAAGGCTTCAGCTTTATCACAGCTCCCCATGGCAAGGTCATTTTGAGATCTGTATGCAAACTCTGTGCTTTAGTAATGGATCCACTCAGAGGCCATGTGTACACTGACCAGTGTCACATAGGAGGTGGCTCTGACCTGAGTACTCTCTCTTGATACAGTTGACAAAGGGTGACAGTGATGATCGTATTTTTAATCTGTTGTTACTGTCTTGCAAGGCACCTCTCCTTCTATTACTTCCTCTTCTCCCTAACACAGCTCTACTCACTTGCCTCTGTTAGAACTTTAAAGAGCCCTGAGACATTCATCTCTTACAATCCATGGTCTCCTAGTCAGGAAAACAGCTGTGGATTGAGATGGTGCTTCAGATGTGATTTACTGCATATCCAATTGCAAATGGGGTCCAAGGATTATTGTTTAGTGGGATTTTGCTCTGAATTTAAAAGTAAGTTGTGGGGGGCACGTGGGTGGCTCAGTGGGTTAAGAGTCTGACTCCTGATCTCAGTTCCCGTCAGGATCTCATGGTGTGTGAGTTCGAGCCCCGTGTTGGGCTCTGCGCTGATGGTGTGGAGCCTTTTGATTCTGTCTCTCTTCTCTCTGCCCCTTCCCTGCTGGTGCATGCATGCTTGCTCGCGCTCTCTGTCTTTCAAAAATAAAAGAGGAAAAGTAAGTTGTGGTAGGAGATAAACTAGACATTAAATGCCCTAGATTTTATTCATGATATCAGAGGATGGCTTCCATTTTATGTTTTTGTTATTAGTTCCTCCTTCATCCATTTCTTGCATAAAATTTTGTACCTTACGTTAGATAATGTCATCCTACTTCTTCCCAGAACAAAAATTTGAGTAGAGATATTCTCTAATTTTTCTGAGCGGGCCCTCATTATTGCAATGGAATTTTGGCCTTGCTCCACATGTGAACAGTTAAGTTGTAGTTCCCTATTGTTTGGAACTTTTTAAATTAAAATTGCAAACAGTCCAAATTATATAATTTCTTATGCACTTTATCTGGGAATCAATTTACCTTTTGTAGATATATCAGGGATATTTGACTCCAAGTGAGCATTCTTTAAAATGCTGGCTTTGCAAAGCTGTGGCACACCAGCATCTTCCAATAAAGGCTAAAAGCCACCTGAAAACCCCACTGTAACTTAACTGCAACCTCTTACCTTTAGAAGCAGATAACTTAGCCATGGACTGGTGAGGAAGTTGTTGGAAAGAACATTATAATGAAAGGCACATGGTGCAGAAGGGTGGGAGATGAACAGAGGTAGAAGGAGGGATTTTTGGTTTGTTTTTTGTTTTTTTGTTTTTTGTTTTTGGTTGTTGATACCCTGGCTTTGTGTACGTTCATATTCAACAGATAAATTTGGTCTGCTCAGGTATGGCTCAGAAAAACATATGACCATCTTTCTGGAAGCAACTGATGCCTAACACTTAGGGATCCCATGGTGAAACCCTAACCCTGGTCTTGGAAAGTTCATAGCCTGGAGTGATTGTGACTTCTAAAAAGAACATCTTTGGCAAATTGGTTTTCAGAGTAGGCCCACATAACTGTGAATTCATTCAGGGAGTTATGTCATTGGATAGCCTACCCAAATGCCTTGTTCCTTGAACATCAGTAACTGCTCAAGATATCTTTACTAAAATGAAAAGGGAAAGAAACCTATCATTGGCTAAAGTTACCAAGTGATTATTGGCTTGGGCATATGCTCTGTTGTTTGAGTTCTTCAGTGTCTGTCCTGTGTAACAGAAAACCTTGCGCCATTTAAAAGTTTCTTTTGTTTTAATTCCAGTACAGTTAACATACAGGGTTATATTAATTTAAGGTGTGCAGTATAGTTATTCAACAAGTCTGTATGTTACTCTGATCATCAAGATGAGTGTACTTTTAATCCCCTTCACCCATCTCACTCATCCTCTCAACCACCTCCCCTGGGTAATCATCAGTTCTCTGTAGTTAAGAATTTGCTTTTGGTTCATCTTTTTCCTTTGTTCATTTGTTTCTTAAATTCAATATATGAGTGAAATCATATGGTATTTGACTTTCTCTGATGGATTTATTTTGCTTAGCATTCTACTCTCAGATCCATCCATGTTGTTGCAAAGGGTAAGACGTTATTCTTTTTTCTGGACGGATAATATTCCATTGTGTACATACCACATCTTCTTTATCCATTCATCTATCAATGGACTCTTGGGTTGCTTCCCTAATTTGGCTATTGTAAACAGTGCCGCAGTAAACAAAGGAGTGCATAAAGCTTTTCAAAGTAGAGTTTTCATATTCTTTGGGTAAATACCCAGCAGTGTGATTACTGGATCATCTGGTAGTTCTATTTTAATTTTGTGAGGAACCTCCATACTGTCTTCCACTGTGGCTGCTGCACCAGTTTACATTCACATCAACAGTACTCTTGTGCCATTTTAAAAAATTTTCTTGGTTCTCTGTTTCCTAAACCATGCTCCACGATTGTTGGTGAATATAAGAAATTTGATAAAACCCTATGGCTCATTCCATAGCAGGTACACGTGGGTTAACTCTGTAAGGAAACTAACTTAGATTTTAGGAGAAGTTTCTCTATGCTTCAAGGCAAAGACTTTCCCAACAGTGGAGAATTTAGACATTGTTGGCAAGTCAGTAGGGGAGATATTTTCAACTAGCGTGACTCTGTTTGGCTCAGGTAAAAGTAAGCCCTCCTGGGCTGGCTTGCAGGTGGGTTCTTGAAATCTGGACACATTTCAGGAACTGTTGCCTGTTCTTAATAAGTGCATTGGTGTGAGGCGCCATGAGCAAGCATGATTTAAGCCTGTCCTAGCAATAATGTTACTCATGAGCTCTTGGCAAAGATGTTTGTTGTCTGCTGTCTCCCTCTGAAGGTTGCCAGTTAGCTAAACACCAGCCACCCATGTGACACCAGGTCCACAACATTAATCTGATTTGGTAGAGTCAATCATTTTCATAAGGGATTGGAAAAAGAAAATCGCACATACAAACATGCAAATACACACACGGCAGATTTATTTTTAATAAAATGGGGCAAAAACCAGCTTTCTTGCCCGAGCAATTATTCTATAGAAGATAGTGTGTATATTTTACATTTATAAACCAGCAACCAAAATTGCTGAATATCCCCAGTAGATCTTATTGTTCAGTGGTTTGATGATTCTTTCTTTGTCTTGCCCACACCCAGTGCCAGTGGTTGTACCAGATTTTTTCTAGGAGCATGCTGTCTACTCAGGCCTATGTCAGTGTACGTTTAGCCTTTTAGCACCTGTCTGACCTTCCTCCCAAGCCTTTGAAGGTGCCACAGAGTGTGTTCTCTATCTTACCTATTGTCTAAAGTTAACATATTAATAGCATGCTATTCTTAGTAATTAACGTTGATGCCATGAGGACCAGAAAACCATTTAAAAGAATACATTTTATGGAGTTTTAAAATAGCACCATTTAATGAGTACTTACATATGCCAATGCACTTATTCTTACATTATTTATCTCTTTTCCCACAGATCCATAAGGTCTCTTACTGCATTTTATAAGACACAACTCTGATTACATCACTTGACAAGTCACAGAGCTAATGACTAGTAGAATCAGAATTTGAATTCAGGGGTGCCTAACCTCAGTGTCTACCACTGATGGTCATGGCTTATGTAAAATATGTGTACCCCCTAGAATCTCATAATTTAGAAAATAACACCCTTTTGATGATTAGTTAGCGTGTTCACTGATTTGAGAATATGTAGCTTATCTATGTCCTAGACTGATAATCATAGATAGCCTTATTAAATCTGGTAAGCTAAAAGTAACAGGATATGGCGATCGTGGAGAAGGTGCTTGATACTTCAGTGCTGATAATGATGGATAATAATGTGATTTCGCAGCTTGGGTTATCAGACCCAGGTGAGTGGATAAGTGGATTCAGATTCATCAAAGTCACCAGGCCTAGCTTGTGGTCTTTGTTTCACAAACCCCCTAGGCTTTCTCTTGCCCTTTAATAGCATATTTTTCCCATTATAGTTGCCCTTGATATTCATTTCAACCACATTTGCCGGCATAAAAATGTACCCAGAAGAGGGCAGATGCCCTTCCCTTCTGTGTTAACTCTCTTGTCATATCAAATAATATTATGTATTAAGCTATTACCTCAATTTATAGAGTCTAGAACAGCACTGCCCAATAGAAATTTCTGTGATGATGGAAATGTTCCATGTCTGCTCTGTCTAGTGTGGGAGCCACCAGCCACATATGGTTATTGAGCATTTGAAATGTAGCTAGCAAAACAGAGCAGTAGATTTTTTTTAGTTTACTTAAGTTTAATCAACTTAAATTTTAACTAGCCACATGGCTAGTGGTGACCTTCTCAGACAGCACAGCTCTAGAGCATTAGCCCTGAATTGGAACTTAGAGTTCATCACATGCAACATACTCATTTTATTTTAGGGGAATCTAGGGCCATAACATGAAAAGCTGTAAACTTAATCCCGGAACCCTCACCTCTCAAACTCTAATCCATTGTTCCTTCCATTGAAATTTTTTAAAGTTTTTCTGTAATGTGTTCTCTAGTGTTTTTATTTAAGATTATTTTGGTAGGATCTTGCTATATTTATAAAAGCACTATATCACAAAAAACATTTTGAAGTAAAATGTGACTTATTTTCTTATATTTATTTAAAAATTTTTAATCATGAAACAGGTCATATATACCAGGATCAAAGGGTTTAAAGAAAAGTTTTCTTCCCATTCTTGTTTCCTAGCCATCAACTTTCCTCTCCAAAGGGAATGGTCAGTTTCATTGTACATCTTCTCAAATATTAAACTATGTATTTTTCTTTCTTCTTTTTAAACAAATAGTAGGATATTATGTATACTGCTCTGCACATTATATTTTTTTCCTTCCTAAACAATGTATCTTGGAGATCTTTCCACATTAGAATGCAAAGTTTACTATTAAACAGATACACAGAATTTTGGTAAATATATCAACCTCAGTTTATTTAATGAATCCCCTATTGATGGGCATTTACTTTCTTTCCAATGTTTTCTCTTAAAAGCAATGCTACAGTGAATAACCATGCAAATTTATAATTTATTTTTTTTAATGTTTATTTTGAGAGAGAGAAAGTGTGAACAGGGGAGGAGCAGGGAGGGGTGGGGGGAAGAGAGAGAAGGAGATACAGAGACTCTCACACAGGTTCTGTGTTGTTAGCACAGAGCCAGATGCGGGGCTCCATCTCTCTTCATGAGATCATGACCTGAGCTGAAATCAAGAGTCACATGACTGCCTGAGCCAACCAGGCACCCTGCATTTATGATTTCTGTGTGTGCAAATATATCTCTTGGATAATTCCTAGAAATGAATGCACTAGGTCAAATAATATGTGTGTATTTTTAATTTTGATAGTGGAAATAGCTGTCCACAGAGGCCACATAATTTTATATTCTCACTGACACTCTATAGTCCCTATGCCCTCATCAAACCAGTGTGTTATCAAACTTGTTGATCCTTACCATTTTGACAAGTGAAAAAATTATTAGTGTAGTTTTAATCCACATTTTAAAAGGATGAATGTTACCATCTTCTACATGCATAAAGCTGTTTCTATTTTATTTTCTGTGAAAAGTGTTGCTATATTTTGCCCCATTTTCCATCAGTGTCCTTTTTGTTATTGATTTATAGGAAATTTTATATATTAGGAACTATGAAACACATCACAAACAGAATGCCAATATTTTCTTCAGTTTGTTGTTTGTCTTTTTTCACTTTGCTTTTGGTGGTGTTTACCATACAGAAATTATACATTTTTATGTAAATAATTGTGTCAATATAGCTTCTGGATTTGAGAGCTTCCTTATTCTGAGACTAGACAGTAACCATTTTAATTTGGAATTTGTCCTAGAGATGTAAGGTATGACTTAAAGTTTTTTGTTTCCTAAATGACAGCGAGTTGTCTCAATATCATTTATTAAGTAATGTATTTTTCTCCACTTATTTGATGTCCACTTTTATCACATACCAAATTTCAATTCATATTTGAATCTATATCTTGCTTCGTAGTCTGTCCCATGAAATCTATTCTTGTGAGTACCACTTGTTTTCATTATTTTATATTTTTGCTATGTTTTAATATATTCTATTTTCCCTTTATTACATTGGTCAGACTCTTCTTCACCATTCCTGTTTATTTTTCCTTATAAAACTGAGACTCGACTTGTCTATTTGCAAAAGAAATTCTCTTCATAATTTTATTAAGATAATATTAAATTTCAAGGTTGATTTAGAGACATCTAAATGGTGTTGAGTATTTCTGTCTGGGAATCTGGTATGCCTTTCCATTTAAGTATTCTTTTTGGTCCTCTGGCAGTGTTTTACAGTTTTCCCCCTAATAGATCTTCCACAATGATTGTTTAGTTTATTCCCATATTATCCTTTTTATGCCTTTGAAATGGGGTCTTTGCTTATACATATGAAAGCTATTGACTTGTGTATATTAACTTTGGACCTTGTTGAATGATCTCACTTTTATAATATTTTAACAATCGATCATCTTATGTTTTCTAAGGATCCCAGCATAAATCTATAAATGGTGTTAATTTTATTTCTTTTCAATTTTTATGCCTTTACTCTCTTTGTCTGTCCTAATTGCATTTAATATTTTCTATATGACTAAACTGAAGAAGAAAGTTTGGGCAATTTTTTGTTCCTTATTTCAGTTGGAAAAAGTTCAGACTTCTCTCTTGAAACATAATGCTTTTAGATTGAGATAGAAATATTTTATTAAATGTTTTGTTATCAAGAGTCAATTTGAATTTTACCAAATGATGTTTCAACCTCTGTGATAATGATTTTATGATCTCCATGGGGTTCTTAATATCGTAAGTTAAGTACATTATTTTATCTTTATAATTTTAAAAGCCTTATCATTTTTAAGTTTTATTGCCTGTTCATCCTTTGTTCATTCTTCCTTCCCAGTTCTTGTCCTATGCCAGAATCCCAGTGGTCCTCGTTGTGAATTCAGCAGTAATTGCTTCTTTTCCCAGAGTCAAAGCAAATGTGCACATCAAAAGAGCAAAGTGTCAAATGATAATAGCTAGAAATTCAGACAAAAAGAAATGAAAAAAAATTGTCTCTATTGCTATTTGTGTGTTTGTTTGCACTCCTTTTTTCTAAGGAATGGACCATTATTCCTCATTTTATGTAGTTGTGCTATTGTGGGATTTTCTAGTGATGGAAAAGGAGAATAATGTCTAGCCATATAAAATGCCTAAGCCTGCCTGCATTCAAGTCAAGGATATCTTTTTCTGTGCCCAAACTGGAAAGCTTCATCCCTTCAAACTCTCATTTTTGAGCAAGATGTTTTATGTCACAGACTAGCCTACTCTCTCTTTTCAACTGTTTATGCCCAAATTACATTTTATATTCTAGTCAGTCATAAAATGCAAACAGAAAATGTATTTGAAGAAAGGCAAAAATGTCAGTGTCTAAAACATAGAAATACTTAGTAAAACACTTTCAACTTTCTTCTTAGCTCTGCCTCTGGCTAGTCATTGTCACTTGCTGTGTTTGTGTCTCTCTCGTGGGCAAAGCAAGGATAGCTCGACCTATTCTGAGAAGTTGCAGGAATGGGATTGTGGCCCTCTGCAGAGGGGGCCAAGGGGATTGGAAACCGAACAGCTGGTTTCCAGGATGGGAGCAGATTCCCAAGGCCAATGTGAAGAATGGTCTAGAATAACAATTTTATGTGGAGTAGCTCTCCAAAGCCAAATGTTCTGAGCACCCCTGCAAGCAGAGCAAATGAGCACATACTGTGTTCATGTGGAAAAGGACAAATGGCTATACAAATGGAGTAATAAAACAATTTAAGAAAATATATGTGGCCTAAATTTAGTATCAAGGTGATGGGCAAAATGACTTAGTCCAATTTGTGATGGTCCTGTTGCAAATGCAATGACAAAGCCAGCCAGTAAACTTTAGTCACAGAATATAGCAGATGTATCAATGGAGGTGGCCCAAGTGCAGGGTATTTAAATAAGATAAATCATCTGTGAAGAAGGAGAAGGTCAAATGTGATATTCTGTCTTTCTTTATTTGAATACAATGGAAACATTACAGTTCCTTCCAAGACAAGAAATATCAGCACATAAAACAATACAGTCTGCTTCTTACCCAGCCAACTCTGACTGCATTCCACCTGAGCTCTGCCTTGGTCTCTCTTGTTTTCATCCAAGTACAATTTGGCTACTTTGTAGCAAATGGGAAATCTTATTCTGACTTCACACCATTTAGTCATGCTTGGTACTTGATCCATTACCTTATGCCCCAATGGCATAGAAGGTTGGTTTTCCCAAATGTCAGATAGAAAAGCATGTGTGCACATCACACACACACACACACTCAAATATTTTCACTGATCCACTTTTGTTAATATTAAGGTGGTTACTTACTTGCTGTCAGTAGGCAGCCTTCAATTATTCATGTCTGTGGAGTGCCTTATATGTTTGTATCACTCTAAGTTTGTACACTAGGTGCTGTGTAGGATACAAAGAGGAAGAGAAGAGAGGACCCTGCAGGGCCATTGTTGAGAGACAAACACCCTTTCAGTTTACACATGACCATGTTTCTTTTAAGTTTGACCTGTGCTTTTTTTTTTTTTTAACAGTTTGGTGTAGCATTTGTTTATTCATTCATATTGGCACGTGCATTCAATATTTTGGAATGCCTACTTTGTCTCAGGTATTATGCTAGGTCATGGGAATTCAAAGACAGGTTAGAATCCCCTTTTCCAATGAGCCTTTTTGCTTATTACATGTGAAATTAAGTTTTAAAGAAACTATAATTTGCCTGCCTAGGATGTGTTTGTATCTCAAAAGAAGGCATGTTCTGTTCTATTGCTACAGGCATGATGATTACCCTCAGTGTTGAGAGATGTTTGACCTAATTGTCAGGAAGGCAGGAGTGGGAGGATTCTCTGGACAGAGACGATGCTTACAAGAGACCATGGTACTTTCAGGGAACTTCAATACTGTGGGGTGGGATGGGTCCTGCAAGGGCCCAGGCTGGACAGGTAGGGAGTACTAGATAGTGGAAGGTCCACATACCATTCTAAAGAATCTGGACTTTAACCTGTGACCACTGAATAGCCATGAAAGCAGTTTGTACCACAGCAAGATTTGTTTTTCTTTTTTTCTGACAGAAATTTGGAAAATGGATTAGAAGGTGGAAGCAAGGAGCTCAGTAAGTTGGCTATTTTAAGGGTACAGTCAATCCACAGATAAAGGCAAGAACAAAACCTAGACCTGGAGAGTAGACCAGAGAAGACTGGCAACTTATGGTGTCGGTAACATTTAAGGAAAAAAGGACCTTAAACGGTAATAAATTAAGAAGCTGGCCCTCCATCCTTATAATTTCATGAGTGAAAGGAATATTTTATTTTACCAAATATATCAACTCCTGATGTAAAAAAAATATATATATACACACATATATATATGTGTATATATATATACATATATATATACACATATATATATGTGTGTATATATATACACATATATATATATTTACACACACACACATACGCACTAATACTACATGCCAAATTCCAGGAATCATTACTTTCATTTTTTTTTAATAATTTTTTTTAACGTTTATTTATTATTGAGAGACAGACACAGAGTGTGAGCAGGGGAGGGGGCAGAGAGAGAGGGGGAGACACAGAATCCGAAGCAGGCTCCAGGATCTGAGCTGTCAGCACAGAGCCAGATGCAGGGCTTGAACTCATGGACCGTGAGATCTTGACCTGAGCCGAAGTTGGTCGCCTAACCAACTGAGCCACCCAGGAGCCCTGATCATTACTTTCATTTGTAAGATTTAGAGAATAGCCTATACACCTAGATGATATCAGAGCTTCAAAGGATTTCGGAGACCATCTCTTCAGTGATTTTTAAGACAAGCTTGTTCTCCATGTCCTTCAGCAAAAGCTTCCCTGATATCTCTGGTGTGATATCAAGAGACAGTGGTGGACCACTGGCTATGCCCCTGCTCTTCCTCCTCCTTACTGGCCAGCTCTGGATTACAGTTGAGCAGTTGGAAAACCTCCCCATTTCAGATTGGGGACAGTGAGGTTTGTACCCTGGAAGTGATTCATTTACCGAAGGACACATGACTAAACAGTTGGCTAAAGGTAGAAAAAGGGTTCCCAGGTCCCCTGGCTAATAGACAAATGCTATTACCAGTTTTGAGTGACCTGATTTTTATCTGGCATCTCAATAAAGATTATTCTCTCATAAGATCATGTGGGTATGATGGTATGACCAGCTACTTACACATTCATGTGTGTCTGCCACAGCTCCTTGAGGTAAGTGTTCTGTAGACAAGCCTGTTTTAGGTTAACATGGTCATTACCTCCTATTGCTGTTGCAAAGTGCTTGTTTTCTTCCTACCTCTGGATCTAAATTAATATGCAACAAACTGACTTGTTGGCTTCAGATTATTATACCTATTGCAGCCATTTCTTCCCATGTGTATATCTTTATCTTTGAGCCGTGAGCAGTTTAGTTCAGTTGAATTTAAACTCTATATACCTCAAGACTGTGGGTTGGTAATCTCTTTCAAGGGTCATGGCTTGACCATTAGGTTCCGGCTGCCCCTGTACCCATCCACTCCTTCATGTACCTTTATCTTCATGTGACTCTAAGTGATAATTTCTAGTTTGTTGTCTTCCTCAATTAAACCGAATGCTTCCTGAGGCTAGGAAACATGTGTTTTTATTTATAGCACTAAGCTTAATACCTGATAGGAAGTAGACACTTGATAAAAGTTGCTTAATGAATAATTTGATACATAGATAAAGATATGCCTGTAATCTTGTCAAGAGGACAAAAGGCATGGGTAAGTTTTCGTTTTTTTGCTTAGTTTCTCTTTCTGCAAGGCAAGTCATGGCAAGTTTACCCTCTAACTACTAGTGGGCCAGCAGCTGCCTTAGGTAACAGTCCCACCAAACCCTGGATTTCATACGACGTTCCAGACAATGAGAAAAGGCTTCAAGATGAAAAATTGTATATTAAAACAATCTATAAATCATGCATGTTAACACAGCTATAGCAAACTCTGAAAGCTGTTTATTTTTAAACAAGCATTCAGAAAAAGACTTTGGACATGGCATGATACTTCTTGCTGCCATTAAAAAAACCAAACAACAACAACAACAAAAAACCCTCTTAAGCTAAATTTCAGCAAACCTTGTAGCCAGTGTCTATCCCATTAAGTTTCATATACATGAACAATGTGGTGTGATTACTGGCCAGCAACAAAGGCAGCAGTTTTATGTCTTACATTGCAGTGGCTGTGAGGGATGGAGTTCTGTTTTCACTGTTGTGAGTTCTCTTTCCTGAATTCACCTCTGCGGTGGGTGGTTTGCTCTCTCAGCTCCCAGATGAACACAGAAATATATGTAGTGTCACTAAATATTATGTGGCTTCATATTTCTCCAAATCTCAGAAATTCAGTAAGACGTTATTTTTCCTTACACTAGTGTGGCTTACACCTTCCCTAAGACTGTCTTTCAGAAGAGAAGTTGACCACACTTTGTTATTTGTAAAGATGCGCTGATGCTTGTGTTTTTGGCTGATGTGGCTGTTGAATCCTCCTGTTTGGTTTTGATCCTATAGTGTTTGGGGGAAGGGGTGACCAAGTCTCATCAATGAGAGTCAGATTAAATTGTTAATAACCTGATGGTGTGTACAACAGTAATTAAGGAAAAATTTTAAACGTTTTGTTACTGTCCTCTAGTTTCTCTGCCTGTTTTCTTTCTATTGATACCGTTGTGATATAGTTTAAATTTTTATTATAAAAGGAATAGTAGAGGTCTACTCTCACTTGGTGTGTGTCTGAAAAGCCCATGGGGAGGAGGTTTTGGTTTTAGTTCTGTACTTGTCACAGGTCACTGTCAATGTGGTACATGTACTGTGTTGTTGAATGATCAAACAGTAGGGCTTCATATTCAGTATCATTTACAGAAATAATAAACATCAGTAACAACTAATATTTAGAGTACTCACCTGCTAGGTACTGCTGAAAAAATTTTACATGTATTAACTCATTAGATGCTCTCGACCATATGAGGCCGGTGTTGTTATTATCAATCGAGCCACTTGGGCACAAAGAGATGAAGTGCCTTGCTCGGTGTTAGAGTTGGCAAGTGGTAACGGGGACAGAACCCAGGCAGTCAGGTGGTGTATGTCAGGCTCTCCTCCATGACAGTGTGCTGCCCACGGGTGGAATGAGGTGGCCGCTAAGCTGGCCCTGGTGGTACTGTGTTGAAACCTGCTCAGAAGCTAGGGGAGCAGCCTCGTCCTAGAGGGCTCAGTTAGCAGTCGTGTTGGTGTAGAATCTCCTATGATCAGACCTCATGCATGTGGTGGATGGCTTCTGAGATATCTCATGTCACGCTCTAGATGGTGGGGAAGATGGCAGAGTCATCACTCCATCTGCTGTTTTCATGTCTGATCCCTATTTCCATTTGGCCTGTAGGTGTAAGGTCTTGGAACTCAAATGGCAGGTGAGGATGGTAAGATTTTCCTGTCAAAACAAAGGAATCCCAGCAGAGGAAACAGTTGTGTTTAGCATAGAAAGTGTCTTTGAAGGGGGCTTCATGGAATAAATTACCTAGGATTTACTTCCACTATCACTATTTTTCTGTGACTTCTTTGAGTTTTAACTTACTAATCTGTAAGTGGAGATAATAACACCTACCTTGAAAAGGTGGTGGAGAGGATTAAATGATTGAATATTAAAAAAAAATGTTTATTTTGTGAGAGAATTGATCAAGGAAGGGGCAGAGAGAGGAGAGAGAGAATCCCAAGCAGGCTCCTCACTATCAGCACAGTGCCCAGCATGGGGCTCGATCCCACCAAGCATGAAATCATGACCTGAGTCGTAATCAAAGGTTGGGCGCTGGGGCACCTGGGTGGCTCAGCTGGTTAAGCGTCTGACTTTGGCTCAGGTCATGATCTCAAGGTTTGTGAGTTCAGGCCCTGCGTCGGATTCTGCGCTGACAGCTCGGAGCCTGGAGCCTGCTTCGGATTCTGTGTCTCCTTCTCTTCCTGTTTCTCCCCTGCTTGCACTCTGTCTCTCTCTCTCAAAAAAAAAAAAAAAAGATTAAAAAAATAGAAAAGAAAAAGAGTTGGACGCTTATCCTCTACATACTTTGAGACTACAATTGAGCCACCCATGTGCTCGTAAATGATAGAATATTTTTTAAAAGTACATCTGTTGGGTCTGAAACATTTTGGGGGCCTAATGAATGTATTTTTTTCTTTTCCTTTCCTTAAGGGGTTTCTGAAAAATAGGAAGTTTTAGAGATCCTCAAAAGGAAGGGGGAAAAAAGAGGTTAGAGAGGGAGAGAGCTAAAACATAAGAGACTCTTAAAAACTGAGAACAAACTGAGGGTTGATGAGGGTGGGAGGGAGGAGAGGGTGGGTGATGGGTACTGAGGAGGGCACCTGTTGGAATGAGCACTGGGTGCTGTATGGAAACCAATTTGACAAATTCCATACTTAAAAAGTAAATAAATAAAAAATAAAGTTTAAAAAAAAAGGTTAAAGCTGTGCTTCTATGCATTCTCTGCTTATGTTCTCTGGAAGTCTTTTTTTTCAGGGGGCCACTTTTATTTTATAGTTGTGTAAGCTCATTAAACACTGGCATGTTAGACGATAAGATGGTTAGGTGGTACGTTAGATGCAATGCGTCAGTAGTCTCCAGGGTTCTCAAGCTGTTAGGGAAAATCCTCCCCTATAGGGGCTCCTTTTATCTGTTCTTCTTCAACTTATTTCCCCTGTGAATCATTAAAATGGATCCTCTTTCCATATTAGGTTGCCTTCTAAGTGAGGGATGTTTTAGTAATCACTGTTACAGTTAGTTCATCCTGTTTGGGGTTTCATTGATTGATTTCATGTTTCTAAATCCTGAAATTTTGGAGTAGGTTTTTGAAAGCAGTTGGAGCTTGGTTTTGAAGGAAAGAGAAAATGGTCTATTTGATAGCCCCAGATCGGCAGAGGTGAATAGAGACTGATAGACACTTATATTTTTTTGCTTTACCAAACAAGTCACTTTGCTCCTAATTAGAACATTAGAATCTCCTTAATTGCATTCTGACCAAAGACTTTTAGGGGGTCCA
Organism: Acinonyx jubatus; assembly: GCF_027475565.1. Classification (NCBI taxonomy): domain Eukaryota; kingdom Metazoa; phylum Chordata; class Mammalia; order Carnivora; family Felidae; genus Acinonyx; species Acinonyx jubatus. The sequence continues at coordinate 28,735,524 of NC_069382.1, forward strand.
TGAGGGCAGGTCACCATATGTTGCATTTGAATTAATACTTTCAAGACACAAATTTCCTTAACAAAGCTAATATTGATGCAGCAGAAAAGAGAGACTTGAGTGTACTTTTTATTTACTTGTTTTACTGTCAAACTTCTTTTTGCAAATTGAGTTTATATGCACCAATATTCATTTATTATCTGTGCACAAGACCTCATTGTACCATGTTGTCTATAGAGCAGAGTTCACAGTAAGGGAAATCAATCTTGGATCTCATTCCAGTGAGTTTTTCTTTAATTCTGATGTATCATAAAGGCTTTATTATAATGTGCTGATTTCCATGGCAGAGAGTCCCAGATTTATCCTCATGGCAAGGCTTTAAACATGAGGTTTGAACCCCAGGCAGGTCTTACACAGTGAGCAACCCCTTCAGCTGACAGTGCCTTCTCACCAATGTTCATTCATCTCTACCTAGACACAGGCAGGACATTCTCAAGCGGGTCACTTCTACAGTTATCTTCTAACTAGGTTTCAGTATACAATAATACAGAGTGAGCGAAATAAGTCAATTTAGATGCTGTTTGGATCCTTGGTTTAATTGACAAAATGATGAGGTTTAATTGACAAAATGATGAATTTCCTTTAAGCTGCATTCAGGCTAGACAATAGGAGGCAGTTCATTATAGCATTATTCTCACTATTTGTATTTTGGTTCATTACCACCACTCGTCTTAGTATTTACATTTGTGCCATGTTGTGCTGATAGTTTATATTAAATGTCTTAGAACTTGAACATTGGACAAATATTTGTTAATACTTAATGTGTGCAAAGCATTATAAGGTGGGTTTCTTTGGGTTTTAAAGAGTACTCACATTGCACTGTGAGGACTGCAGGAGCTTCCAAGAGAATAGAGAAATCTGGTTGCACGTAAATGTAATATAAAGTAGAATGACATGTGTCATAAAGGGGACACATGGGAGTTCTGAGGATTAACTGTTGTCTTATAGTCACCCTTATGTGCCTCTCTCTAAAAATAAATCAAAGATTATAAAAACTCCACAACTGTTGGAAAAATGATGAATATTAAACAGTACACACGAGAACTGGTGAAGCTGAAGAAGTTGTAGCCATGCTTTCATTAAGTAAGTATTTCTTGACTGCCTTTCCAGTGTCAGGCACCGAGGGCAGGTGGGTACAACATAGGAAGTTCACAGACTAGGAATAAAGGAGTATCTATATATTGCGCAAATCTTTGCCAAATGAATGAACTCATTATATTTTATTCCTTTATGTGAATCCTAGATAAATTGTACTACCCGAAGTAAGACACTCATTGAGTCTGAGGTTTGGAAGGGGCCCAAGCAAAAGCATTCATGGGTCTCACTTTCCTTTGCTTCTTTAAAAAGATAAATATATTTTTACCCACCCTTAATAATTTGCATTTCGTTGGTTTTATACTACATTTCTGGATCTTCAAGATGACTTTGAACATATACCAACCAACGTATTAAGTATCTTTTCTAAGTATGGGACATATCACATATTCTACAGAGCCAAAAACAGAGCCTCTTTTTCCCCAAGTTGACAGTTGCCTACTAATCAATACACTTTCGTTCCTTCAACAGATATTTATTGAGCAAAACACTGTAATTGTTGTCATTGTCACAGCATTAGGATTAGCTATACAAGGTGCTGGACATTAGTCACAAATAATGAATAAAAGCCCCTGTCCTCAGGGAGTTTATAGTCTACAAAATAGAGTGGTTGTGTAGTAGGTCAAGCAGTGAAAAATCTTTTTAACTACTGTACTACTCATCAGTAACATGAGTGTCTTCCTCAGATTGGTCCGATCTTCCTCTGCCAGTCTTTTCCTCAGGCTGCTTCTTGGAATAAACTCTCTTTTTTCATCTTATACATTTGAGGGAGACCACAGAAGTGTTATCAGTTCCGACAAGTCTGGTCCCCATCCATGAATTTCATTAACATGTGACGCTACATAAGTTGTGCTCATCATCACTCACTCATTTCCACTGTCATTGTTTGTGAACCTCTCCTATTTCCCTATAAGCTTATGGTCTCCTTTCAAACACAAATGAGGCCTTTCACATCTTTGTATCAACCTATAACATTGAGCATAATGCCCTATTCAGTGAGAGTGACTAGACCTTTTCTGTACTAGAATAAGAAAGATATTTGGTAAGAATAAATAAAGGGTTTGTATTCCTTGGGACCTGGTTACCATCAGGGAGACCTGAGACTGACACCAAGAGTCTTAAATACTTTGAAACTTCCAGGAGGGGTATTTGTTTGTTTATTTATTTATTTATTTAATTTTTGAGCTTCAACTTTGTAGACAATTTTAATATTGGACACACCGTAGAACACAAATAAATGCTCAAGTATAAATGAGATTGGGGGCATCTGCCCAGTAATTCGTGAAATTGTTGGATCTGAATAATGAAATGTAAGCTAGTTCTCATCTATTTATACACTCTGATTTCTAGCATTCTGGGAGATAACGCTTCAGAGTCCTAAATACTGGTTAGGCCTTTAAAGGTCTCGAAGATGCATAACTGAATGACTATTCTAAAATTACAACAGGTTTTCTGGAGTGTGTAGTAATAGTTTTTTCTTCTTGAAGGGAAAGTCACATGGTTGGCCAACACTTTCACTCCCTAAGGATCCATGGAATTTTGATAGATTAATTAATCTCATCAGTCACCCAGCTTCCTATCCCTGTGAATCAGGTAATGTAGTTCACAAAGCAAATATACTTCCTTTAAAGATCCAGGGGCATAGTCTTATGGTGTGATTAATACATAAACTTTTTCTTTTAAAACAGGATCCATAGAGATGGAAGGGAGGGAATAGATGATAATCTGAGGGCTCATTTCATGCCAGGCATGAAGCTGTGTGCTTTACATTTAGCCAAGAGGCCTGCGTACTATAGTGAATAAATACGAAGTTAAGAAGAGTTAAGCTACTTACTTGTCCAAGATCACATAGTTAGTAAGTGACAGAAATTGGACTCAAATGCAGGGTTTACAATCCTTAAATAGGCCCTCACTCCTGTACAGCACAGTGAATTTATTTATGTGAATGTATTTATGAAAATGTCGAGATATCATGAGAGCAGTTGGCACTATTGTGTTTAGAAGAAGTAATTCATTTCAAACAATATGTATTAACTGTATCTGAAGCTTCTCTAATAAAACCCTGTAACTCTTGGTCACCATGATGTCCACTAGACAGGTAGTAAGCAGTATTCTGTCTCTTTCTCTTAATTTCTTCTAAGAAAATCATAGTGGACTTCTTTTTCTTCCTAAAATTTTATCCCTAAAGAGAAATACAGTGCCACAAAAGGGTCTTGTCCTGACCACCCTTGACATTTCCACCACAGTATGACAATGGGATACTTGTTCTTGCACAACTACCTGTACTTTTATGTATGTTTTCCAGAAGTGCAGGTATGTGATTTCCCTGTTTAGTAACATTTAGCTTCCCCCCCCCCCCCAATAACGTGGCAGTTATGTCATGTATCGCTGAGTCGGTAGTGTACTTCTCATATTTGTCTTTTGAACTTCTTGTTTGAGAAACCTAGCAGAGGGAAATTTTGGCTGAATGTGTTTTCAAAAAGATGAGAAAATAATAAAGTATAACGATGCTAAGACAACCTAATAGAAATCTGAGTACAGAATTTTTCCCAAATTTGTGCTCTCCCTGTGTGACTTTTTCTTCCCCAATAGGTGGCTTTATTAGACTTATTTCCCCACATCCCCTGAACTCAGCTTTTCCCCTGCCAATCCCTTTTCCTTACTTTTCCCTCCTGCCCACTGTTAAAGGAAAACAGAGCGGAGCAGAAATTAAAGCAGTAGAAAGAATTTATTCACTATGATCACAATAGGGAAGTAGAGTCCTTAGTATAAACCTGGACTCAACTCTGAACACATGGGCATGTGGGGATTTATAGCCAAAGAGCAAGGTGACAGTCACTGGGTGGAGACTTACTGAGAGGAAACATCAGGTTAAGGAGGATTCTGGTTAAACAGATTCAACAGGGTTCTAGATCAAGGTAGGCAGTGTGACCAGATTTCAAGAGCAAGGGGGGCAGTGAGTGAAGAATTTGATCAGATATTAAAAACGTGGAGTACTCTTTGAACTGACTTAGCAAGATTCTTGCTACAAATGGGTCATGCAGGCCTGACATGAATGGACACCAAGGTCAAGGCCTAGAGGGTATAGGGGAGCCTGACTGAAGTTTGATCAAGGGGAGAGTCTTTTATTTTTTTATTTTTATTTATTTTTTATTTTTTTAATTTACATTCAAGTTAGCATATAATGCAACAATTATTTCAGGGGTAGATTCCTTAATGTCCCTTACCCATTTAGCCCATCGCCCCTCCCACAACCCCTCCGGTAACCCTCTGTTTGTTCTCCATATTTAAGTGTCTCTTATGTTTTGTCCCCTTCCTTGTTTTTATATTATTTTTTTTTAATTTTTTTTTACATTTATTTATTTTTGAGAAACAGAGTGAGACAAAGCGTGAGTGGGGAAGGGGCAGAGAGAGAAAGAGACACAGAATCTGAAGCAGGCTCCAGGCTCTGAGCATGCGGTCAGCATAGAGCCTGATGCGGGGCTCAAACCCACGAACTGTGAGATCATGACCTGAGCCGAAGTCGGACGTTCAACTGACTGAGCCACCTAGGCGCTCCTATATTATTTTTGCTTCCCTTCCCTTATGTTCATCTGTTCTGTGTCTTAAAGTCCTTACATGAGTGAAGTCATAAGATATTTGTCTTTCTCTGACTGACTAATTTCACTTAGCCTAATATCCTCCAGTTCCATCCACGTAGTTGCAAATGTCAAGATTTCATTCTTTTTGATTGCCGAGTAATACTGCATTGTATATGTATACCACATCTTCTTTATCCATTCATCCATCAATGGACACTTCGGCTCTTTCCATACTTTGGCTATTGTTGACAGTGCTGCTACAAACATGGGGGTGCATGTGTTCCTTCGAAAGAGCACATCCGTATCCTGTGGATAAATGCCTAGTAGTGCAATTGCTGGGTCATAGTGTAGTTCCATTTTTAATTTTTTGAGGAACCTCCATACTGTTGTCTAGAGTGGCTGCACCAGGTTGCATTCCCACCAGCAGTGCAAAAGAGATCCTCTTTCTTCAAGGGGGGAGTCTTATCACTACCGTCTTCCCTTCTGGCTCCCCTTGCCTCCGTTCTCAGCCAGGACTCCCCAGGGATTTATTCATTGTTTCTTCTCAATTGTTTCTGGAGAAATATCTAGACATAAGTTCCCTGGTTATCCCCTCCCTGCTTCCTCAAGGTTTTTCAAGAGAGTCTGTACTTTTTGTCATCCATTTTCCTGTCACCTCCTCTCTTTTTGAATCACATATGCCTATTTGACTCAACTGAACCTGTGTTCCCAGGGACCCACATGCAGCTCTTTGTCACAAAATCTGATCATCACTTATCTTCCATTGCATTTGTGGTTGCAGACACCCCTTCCTGTCTCCAGGCTGCAGGTACTCTACTAACCTTGGTCGTGTTATTTTCCACACTACAGGATACGTGAGTAGAAATGGAATGTTTCAAAAATGAAACGATTCAGAGAGGTAGGCCAGACCATATGGGATCAGGTTCTCAGAATGAGTAAGCTTGGTGCTTTATCATTTGTTATGTTGACAAAGGAGAGGAAAGGAAACACCAGAATCTTCAGTCCATACTGCTAATTAATAGACAGTTTTCTCTCCTTTTTAACCTGTTAAAAGATTTTAGTCAATGTGTGATGCTGTCTTGAGAGCAGCCTTACACTAAGAGTGTCTGTCTTTTTGAAGATGGTTTCCAATTTTGTGTGGTTATTAAGAGTAAAAATTGGCCAACATTTCTTAAAAGGATTGTCTGAGTATTCTGGATGCCTGCATGGTGAAAGACATCATACCTTGAGCTATTTGAAGTTTATTTAATATAAAAGTGTTTTCAATTGTATCCTTTCTATTTGGATATAATCAGAAGTGTCAACTTTAGAAATATGTTGAAAGACAAATACTTTATTATTAACATTGTTTTATTTGAAAATCAAATTGTAAAAGAGAAGAGAAGAGAATACAAAAAGAAGACCCATATTAACTGAAAGATATCAGATGAATTTTGGTATTATGCCAAGTACTGGAGTCTATGAAGCTACGAAACAGACAGCAACAAGCCACACTAACATCGACTTCATTTCATTATTATTATAGCTCCTAGGTCCATCATAATCATGTTCTTCCTTCACAGCAGAGTCTTTGATGCACTCATTTTTTGGTGAAGGCTATTATTTTCATAATGGTGCAGTCCACATCAAATGATTTACTGCCACTTCTGAAGCTCATCCACAAACCATTGGTCTCTTGGAAGGGGCATGTAATTAACATGGGAAATATTAAAGATATTTGGTAACTGAATAGCTATAATGATGTCTTAAATTAAAACTTACTTTTTACAATTTGCTTTATTATAAATGGTTTTTACATAACTCTCAAGGAATTTAACATCCACCATAGCACAAGGTGAGAAATATCTACACACAGAAAGCTCTGAGCATTGACAAAAGATGTGGTTGATAATCTATTATACATTCTACTATTAAAGAGAAATGGTTCCCTAAGGTCACTTGAACTTTGTTAGGTTCTTATTTTATCTTTCAGCAAATGAAGATGCTACTTATCTTTTATCTGACCTTTTATAGCATGACCTTGGCTCTTCAAAGTCAGATGGAATCTGGAAATTTTAACTTGAGTTTCATTGCAACTTTTTTTCCCTTGGCCATTTCCCCCATGATAGGTGTCTAAATTTGGACTGTACACCTGCCTGCTTAATTCTTTCTCCAGATCAATACTTAGAAATAACATTCCCTCCTCCCCTGCAGCAAAACTGTGCATAGGAAAGCAAAGTATTCAGCTAGCTAGCTAGCTTTCAGGGTTATTCATGAGTGAGACAGGGATAGCCACGTTGTGGCAGGGAGATAAATAGAACAGAGTGAATCCCAATTTGCTCACAAAGGAAAGAACATTGGATGAGAGGGAGCTTTGATACAGAGTCAAAGGCATTCCGGGAGTTTGCTTTGTGGTAGAGGCTCAAAATAGATACTATAATGATTAAGCAATTTTAAGTTCTATAAATGCTATAACAATGTCAGGGTGCATTTTAAGTTGAAGATGTGTGTGGCGATGTTTATAACTGTTAAACACTCATACTGCTGAAGCATAGTAAGAACCATTTAGAATAAGAGAGCCCTTTTGTGCAGTAAAATAGTTCTGGGGAGCAGAATTAGATCAAGAAAAGGTTGTGTGGTGGGCATTTAGTCGTGAAAATACAAATCATTGCTGTGAATGATTGCTGTGAATCAGCTTTGAAACCTATTAGATGTGTCGTTTAACCAGGCAACATATGCCTATTATTTTTTTTAGCATGAAAAGCAATTGCCATATGTTCAATAGTTATTGAATTGTGACTAGCAGGTGTGTGGCACAATAATAATAATGATGACAATAATATCTTCAGCTTTGACCCTCTCTCTATAAGTTAGGGCAAAGAGGAAAAAAAAAAAACACCAACAAACCACCAATGATTATTCCCTGTATTTGAGTAAAGCAAAAGCCTGGGCTAGTAAAAGAGATCATTTTCAATAGCCAGAGTTATCATTTTTTTCCCTTCATTCACATAATTGTCTCAGAGTTCCATTTTGCTCCACCTACATTAACCAAATGAGATTTCAGTTCACTTTAATGGATCTGTTCCTACATATTGGTGACTGGTCCTGAAAAAGTTTCAAAATGCTTTCACATGTTATATTGCTTGACCCCCATAACAGCTGTTTTGAGTAGGTAGGATAGAAACAATGTTTCCTGTTTTCTGTTTAAAACACAGATCTCCTGGCACCGAGTTAAATCGGCTCAGTCCGTTAAGCAGCAGACTTTGGCTCAGGTCATGATCTCGCGGTCCGTGAGTTCAAGCCCCACGTCTGGCTCTGTGCTGACAGCTCAGAGCCTGGAGCCTGTTTCAGATTCTGTGTCTCCCTCTCTCTGACCCTCCCCCGTTCATGCTGTCTCTCTCTGTTTCAAAAATAAATAAACGTTAAAAAAAATTTAAAACACTGAGATCTCTTTAAACCACTGAGTGACTTTGCACTCCATCAAAAGACAGAATCTCTTGACTTTTTCTCTGATAAGGCTGGAACCTTAGTGATATTAAAATGAACATTCTTTTTTTTTCTGTAAAAATATTTTTTAATGTTTATTTATTTTGAGAGACCGAGTGAGAGAGAGTGAGCATGAGCAGAGGAGGGGTAGAGAGAGAAGAAGGCAGAGAATCCCAAGGACACTCCTTGCTGTCAGCACAGAGCCTGACTCAGGACTTGAACTTGTAAATCTTGAGATTGTGACCTGAGCTGAAACCAAGAGTCAGACACTCAGCCAACTGAGCCACCTAGGTACCTTGACCATTCTAATGTAGTGTTACATATGTGTCATTGTCAATTATTATTATGTCAGAAAACATAGTGTGACTGGAGGACAAGGGCAGGAAGAGAAAGACGCAGATTAACAAGGATTGTGCTACCAAAAGAACACACAAATCATGGCCATTAGAGTCTAGAACATTCCTGTCCTCCTTAGCTGGGTACCTCAATGCTGTGTGGATTACAGTGCTCGTTTGGAAGGAAGACTAGTGCTGTCCTATTCAGATAAAAGTCTTGTTGGTATGACACAGATGAGTTTGCATAATTAATATCATGTCCTCTTTCTGCTAACAAGGGAATGCATATACTTTCCCAGTGGAGGCAGCCATCAAAATTGATAACCAGATTTTTAATGATACAAAAAAGTTTCCCCTAGTTAGAACCTAACTGTAAATGGTTTAAAACACACACACACACACACACACACACACACACACACACACACACCCAGTTAAAGTAGAAGAGCAAAAATCCAAATAATGAAATTACAAAATTCTGTTCTGGTTCTCTCAGAAATTGTTGCTTCCCACATAGCAACCTTTGCAACTGTGCAACCACTGCAATGCAGTCAGCTAGACTTGGAGTTTTCCATGAATCTGAAGGTATATGATGGAAGACAGGAGACATAGGCAAAGCCTGGGTTAAGAGAAACCTGAAATGAGAAATTTGAGACCCAAAGCCCTCTTTCCTTCCTCTTTCCTTCCTCTTTCCTTCCTCTTTCCTTCCTCTTTCCTTGATGGACAAAAGCTTTTTCCAAATCATCTTTGTAAAAAAGTCCTAAACCCAGTATGAGTCTATTGGGAAGACATCACCTCATCTGGTACTTCTTCTTCTTCTGCTATTAATAGGGTCTTCATTTCAGGTGATAGATTTTACCTTCCAGACTTCTTGGAGAAGAGTCTGACAGTTCTTCCTGTCATTTGACCAAGGAAAACCTGGTACCTCTTGTTTTGTGAGGATGTGAGAGCCAGGATGACAGCAGTCTGTTATCAGGCTTGGCATTTCCAAAGCTGAGTACAGTCCACGTGATCACCATAATGTCATTCTGCAATTGTGTTTCAGTTCGTGATTAGGTTTAGAATGTAAACAACCTTAATATTGTGCTTTGGAGAGATAGAAGTCTTTGCAAAAGTTTAGTTTTTAAAATAGAGATTTAATGTTTATTTTTTTTTTAATTTTTTTTAACGTTTATTTACTTTTGAGACAGAGAGAGACAGAGCATGAACGGGGGAGGGTCAGAGAGAGGGAGACACAGAATCTGAAACAGGTTCCAGGCTCTGAGCTGTCAGCACAGAGCCCGACGCGGGGCTCAAACCCACGAGCTGTGAGATCATGACCTGAGCCGAAGTTGGATGCTCAACCAACTGAGCCACCCAGGCGCCCCAATGTTTATTTTTAAAAAAATATTTTTAATGTTTATTTTTGAGAGAGAGACAGACAGACTGTGAACAGGGTAGCAGCAGAGAGAGAGGGAGATACAGAATCCAAAGCAGGCTCCAGACTCTGAGCTATTAGCACAGAGCCTGATGCGGGTCTTGAACTGATGAACTGTGATCATGACTTGAGCCGAAGTCAGACACCTAACCCACTGAGCCTCCCAGGTGCCCTTAAATATAGATTTAAAAAGGCAAACATATGATCTAATTTACAACAGGTAGAAGGTACCTCTTTATTCTCATGGGAGACTTTTGGAACATTAACCATAAGCTGTCACCTGTATGTGTAGAGAGAAAATTTGTGGGAGGAGTAAGGAAATGTTTTTAATTTAATTGTATATACATTTATTTTTAAGCCGGGTAAAATCTACCAAGATTTCTTTCAAACTGAAAAATACTTGTAAAACTTTGGTTTGATAATTATTGCAAAGAAAGGGAAGATATGAAAATATGCATTCTAATAGTGTCGTGGGTGACATTCTGTGCAGCCTGATACTAGATTGTGGGAGAATAACATTCAGCCTTAGGTTTTGATATTTGTACTTTTTCTTGTAAACTGTTTGTTCAGAGGCAAGAAGTCATTGGTTTTGAACTTAACTTGATTTGGGCAACTAAATGATATACCTAAACACATGGGTTAGACCTCCCATGACTCTTTAATGACTTTTCCATTTAATTTTGTTTTGGAAATTGATTTGCCCTTTAAGAATAATATCAGCATTTAAAGTAATTTTACTTGCTTTTTGTCTGCACAGTAACTGATTTTTCTTCCCGTGAGAATGACTTCAAACATGCAACCTTTAAAAAATGTGGAAACTGCTGTATGTCAGCTAGAAATGGCAACTCTGATAACAAGAATGAGTGAATGTGGTCCTGAGCTGAGATAGGAAGAGTCCATCGAAAGTCAACTTTGTCATCTACTTTTGCAGGCACTGTTGGGGAATAGGGAACCATCTGTCGCCTTGCACATTCTGCTGAGCTCTATTGGCCGTAAAGTTGTCTATTATATCTGCAGGGCTGCTCCTTGGCTCCTTCCTTTGTACTACCTGCCTTCGTATCTCCTCCCACGTGGTCAGTATGAGCTCTGGCCATGGGACTTTGGGTGGAAGTGGGGTTGAAGGGTTTAAAAGTAGGACTCCAGAGTTCATTGGTCCCTCTCATCTTTTCATTGGTTCTTACCCTATTAATCTGCTCATAAGCACATTCATCCTACTCATTGTCCTTGGTCTGTCCAACCACAGTGATGGTACTGAAATACGTGCTCAGATTGATAACTTGAAGCATATAAGTGAGAGTTATGATTTCTTAGGAACTAAAAGTGGTGAACATTCTCATAGCTATAGCATTAATTATTTGGTAGATATTGGCAGCTGTCTGTCCCTGCCTCCAATTGTTCATCTGTAAAATAGAACCACAGTTCTTCAAAGTTTCTCTGAAAGTAGCAGTTAAGTTTTACTGGGAGAAGGAGAATTATTACAATCATCTAAAAATTGTTGTTTTTATCATTTAAAAACATTTTTTCAATGTTTATTTTTGAGACAGAGAGCATGAGCAGGGGAAGGGCAGAGAGAGAGGGAGGCACAGAATCTGAAGCAGGCTCCAGGCTCTGAGCTGTGAGCACAGTGCAACTACTGACACAACTCCGAGATGAAGAAGTCCTCCTTTACCTCCTTGCTCATGCATCAGGTCTCAGAAAGCCCTCTGTCTCCTTTCTGAAGGCGGCTGCAGCCTTCTCCAGAGTTCCTGAAAGTAGATGAGAGGAGTTTGAGGGGAGATGTTGCCCATCTGTAGGGATTGTGCAGACTCAGTCAAAAACAAAGGAAATTATTTATTAAAGGTTAGGCAGCAAAAGAGTGCCAAAGCCAGAGCCAGAAAACAAGTCTTTATTGATGTTTTTACTATTCATAGCTATTTGAGGAGGAAGGGTAGGGATGCAATTTGTTGGCTTCCATTGGTCCATTTGAGCAAAGAAAAGAGAAGCAGAGAATAAGGACTGATTAGGAGCCCAAATGCTACTTATGTCCCCATGTTAGAATGGAAGTTGAAAATGCTCCCATAATATGCTATAAATGCAGGTTTATTGGACAATTTATTTTGTATATTTTATGGATATAGTGTAATTTCTTGTGTGATGGTAATACAATTCTTGGTTCTTATTCTCTGTGAGAGCTAAAACGATCTGATGTTGATATTATCGAGATGGGTGCAAACTTCATAAAATATAGCAGTATCTATGCGTGCATAGGAGGGTAGCTTTTAAAATGTTAGTCCATTCCATTTTTCAGTTGTAAAGTGAAGTGATTTTTTAAAGTATAGTATAAGTGAATTTTTATGTTTCATTTATAGTTATTGAATTGTGTAGGTAATGCATTTTCTGTGGGTACACTTCCTAAACTTAGAAAAGCAGTTCTTCAATCACACACTAGTTTTTACCATCTTTTTTTATTATATAAAAATTTTAGGATGTCTACTTTTAGCTTGTTTGGTTGAGCTGTCGTTTAAATTCAGTCCCATCCCAGTGTTATGTGAATGGACCTAGCCTTTTAACACTTCTTTTCTTCTTCCTCATTGGAAACCAGCACAGAGAACACAGTCACTTAACAAGAAAGATGTTTCCTACTTAGTTTCCTTTTATCCAACTCAGAACTGCCTGGGGGAAAATATTCTTTCTTTTTGAATGTGGTAAGCCAAAAAATGGAAAATGTACACATGAACATTTGTGCCTCTGTCCTATTAACCTTGAGAAGAGGGGACAAGAATGTGTGAATAATATTGCTAGATATTTAAATATTAAGTTTGTTTAAGGTTTTCACCTAACAGGTAACTTAATTTATATATTTCAAAACTGTTTAAATTTTTTTTCTCCAAAATGTATTTGTCCTCCTGAAATCCTTTGTGAGATATACATTATTCTAGTTTCAGTTTTGGTTATTTCTATGTCTCTCATGAGTGGTTTAATTTATGATATACTTATATCACATAAAACCACATGATACAAGATAGGCCCTATTGTATAATTACTTGGTACTCTTTTGGAAAATTGAACCAAAAGCAGTAATTTACATCCTGAATTAGGAATGTTCAGATATCGCCAAATACTGGATTGTCAGAAAAATATTCATTGGAATATTTTAAAAAATTTTATATATTTTATAGGATATTTCATATTTTACAGAAATATATTCCATGTTTTATAAAAATATAAATTAGAAGCTGAAAAAGGCAAATTTTTCTGGCTTCAGATCACTTAGGAGAATGACTATTGTTTTTAATTCCTGGTTTAAGAAGTATATTTGACTTCCATAGGAGGATAAATACCAAATTTTCACTTTTAAACTAAGGCTTTAGGGAAGTTAGGGAATCAGGGTTTGTATTTGATAGGCAGCTATCAAAATACATATGTCACTGAGTGTGTATTGTAAAAAATAATTTGACCAATTGTATTGGACCAAGTGCTCTTGACTTTCTAAATGCTTTGGTTGAAGATATTGCCTGCAGTGGTTGTTTGCTTGTGGTCTCATTCTTTCAGGGTCAAGATGACAGTGTGCTAGGAATGGTTATCTGCTGTGTCAGGCAGCCAGCTCTACATGGCTCTGAGCAGTTATAAACCACCATCCCAGAAACACATGCACAGAGTTTTCAGATGGGCCTTAGAAATTGATGAGAGGAGATCTGGGATTAGAATCCAGGAGCTCCTGGGGCACCTGGTTTTATATCAGAGGTCAGTAAATAGGCATGAAGTCATCAGCTCAGGGAAATTCCCCAGGGAAATGACTAATGGAAATGGCAGTGCAACCATCTCAAATATATATTTTTACCAAAACGGATCAATCGTTAATTTGACCAGATAAGGCAAGCAAACCCAGTTGTGATTGGGTGTTCATTCATTCATTCTTCTCCTTTCAGTGGATCTCTGCCAAAACATAAGACCTGCATTCGCCCGTGAATCGACTATCTGACTGCCCCACACAAATGTATAATCAGGCCAGTCTGTGTAAATTCCTTGTGACCTTGTCATTATGCTTTTGTCTTCTTTCTCTTTTAAATTTATTCCTCTTTCCTTATTATCATGAAGCTATAGCTCTTTTAGTAACCTCACCTTCCACTAACACCTGCTAATCTTAAATGATCTCTTTCCATGCACTGTCCTTTATGTTACTGAATCCTCACACCAATTCTATGACATTTTATCATTGACATTTTATATATAAGGGAACCAAGGTTTAGAGGGATTATGTTAGTTGCTCAAGGTCACCCTGCTAATTACTAGTAAAGACAGGAATCAACTCAGCTCTGGGTGATCCTGTGGTCTCTGCACTTAGCTGTGATGTATGCGTCACACCTCTAAAATAGGTATTAGTTAATAGGTATTTGTGAGTCTTTAAAGAGGGCAAGGGAAACTCCTGTGAAGTGCGCTAAAAACTTGAGTTTTTAGTGTTATGTGGTGATTGTGGTGAAGCAGTTATCAACTCCTGTTACAGGAGCTTAAAGTGATGGGAGCAAATATGTATCTTTGATGATAAGGCTGTGATGGAGGTCTCATTAATGTTGGGTCAGTCTTAGATGTTTAACCTTATCCCACAGGCTTAAGCTGTTTGTGAAGTCTGCATCTGACACTCTAATCTCTTCCCAGCAGATACAGGTGTCCTTCTCTGCCCAACATCAAAGCAGGGCGAGGCTGATAGTCACTGGAGAACATTGTGCCTGTGTAGACTCACTGACTTCGCAGATATTAGCCTGTTCCCCTGTCAATGGTGCCCATACATGAGCTGCTGCCTTGGTACAACCACACAGGTACCCATTTCTAGATTTGGAGCTGCCCCAAACAGACTTGAAGTTCTCTGCCAGCATGATGTCCTGTGAACTGGGGGGTAAGAGTGGAGTGTACATTGACATAGATTCTGTTGAACCTACTTCATATTAGGACCTCATTCTTTAAACAATCCTTGGTTAAAGAAAGGCTTTGTTATCTGCTCCACACTCTCTATGGAAAGAAGAGTCTTGTCTATATTAATCTCCTGTTTCTGTCTTTCTGGGATTATTTCTGCTCTGCATTAGATTTGAACTTCAGGTGCATGGGAAGAATTTGCCTGAACATCTATGATTTTCAGCCAGTTTGAAACATAAATCTAAAAGCTAAAGGGTCATTAAAGGACAGACATCTTAAATTGTCATAGGGTGATACCCAAATACCATCAAGGTAGCGCTGAAATCTAAATACCTTTAAGGATGCATGGAACTTGTGAGTCTACTGGAAAACATATGATTCAAAGTGCAAGGAGTGACCTTACTGGACCTTATTCATAGTACCTTTTGGAATCTTCAAATTAGGGTAAGTGTCCAGGTATCACTAATTAGCAGTAATATGATCAAGAAAAATAACTGGACAGTTTCAGTACTTTGTCGCTACAAATTAGTAAGAAAACAGTGAGTGGCAAAGTAATTTAAGATCCCAGGAATTCTGTTGTTTTGAGCTGAGGAGGAGACAAAATTTTTTTTAAGTTGTAGAAAAAAGCAGGGTATTATGTTGTGGTTGCTGGTCTTTCCTTAGTTTGTAAGAACAAAAGAGGATGTTTTAGAAAGAAAACTGAAGCCTGCTTGCAGAGGCAAGATAAGAAGACAAAAGGGTTGGGAAGATCATGGTGAAGGAAAATATTAGAATTTAGTCGGTTGGTAAATTGAGTCTAATTATATTCAGGGACAGGGTAAAGTAATCAGGAGGTAAGGAGCCCAATTAAGAGATAGTCTTGATAACATAGATGGCTCAATAAAATACAACAATAGAAAGATAAAAATAGAATACTTTTATATAAATTCTGGAGGAGTTTAAAAATGAGTGTTTAAGATAAAAACTTAGAAGGAAAGGTACTAAAATTTGATGAGGTATGTTGGTTTTGAAGGAAAATGAAAAGCTCATTTTGTGCATGGAGTGGAGAAATATGAGCTCTTTCTCTGATTTAACACTATTTTATAAGCGCTGCTGGATTATAGAATCCTGACTGTTGAGGAAAGGTTTTGGGAAAAAGCAAAAATATTATAAAACCAATCCTATAGCTGTGGTTGGATTGTTCCTTTTATTTTACTTTGTTTCCTAAGGGCCATTTTTTGGAGTCATTGTAAAGAAAAGCTTGAGAAGTTAAAATGTTTTTCTGGTTAAAGTTCGTGATTTGTTTATTGGAAACCTTTGTTATGGATTGTCAGGTCTTTTCCTAAGAATTTTAGATGCACCTGCTGTGCAAGGGACTGCTTGAGTCTGTTCCTACAGAAACAGTGTTCGGCTCAGTGGTTAAATTCTACATCTCCTGTGCAATGCCCAATACTGACAGGAAGTTAAAATTAAAGTCAGGTCTCTGTGGTGGAATGATCCTTTGGGAATTAAGACTCAAAAAAGGAGTGCCTGTTTGACTTCCTTGTGTTTGTGCCTCCAGGCTCACATTTTTCTTAAAGAATGCCAAATACACATGCATTTTTTGGGGAAGTTCAATGGCATGGTAGATAGAGAGGGGCATGGACTCAATCCCAGCCCTGGTGCTTCGTTCCATGGAGGTTGAAAGAAAGCATTTCACAAAATGGGGTGCCCTGCCATTGTCCAGTATTCCCAGGAAATAACTCCCAGCAAGGGGCATATTGCTTTGAACTTGCCTCAGCGCTCCCTGATTTCAGGGCTTCTCCTTTCCTGTGAGCATGCTGCTCCACTGTATGACATTCTCCTAGGAGGGTAAGAATGGTGTCAAGAGTCAGCGCTGTACTGTCAGCGTTTTCTTTCTTCTTGAAACTTCCACTAAGAAGTTGTAATTCTCACTTAAAAACAAAACAGAACAAAACAAATGAAAAACTTACAATAAAAACAAAACTACCAAACAAAAACTCTTTTTAACTGTTAAGAACTTTCCCCTTTTCTACGCACATCCAATTCCTTAAAACAAAAACATAAATCAAAAACAAGGAATTAATTTGATTGTGCTCCTATTGGCTCTGGACCCATAATTAATTCTTTTTCCCCTGTGAAAAATGAGTTACTTTTCCCATGGGCAACTTTGGCAGAAAAGAGTCCATTCAAGAGGAGATGAAAGTGAATTCAATAGGATAATGCTATTTTCTTTTACCTGGTCCTGTTTTATGCATTGTTAACTGAGGACAGCATTGCCCGGTCAGTGCTACTCATTGATGACTAAGGCCAGCATTAAAGACTCATTGAGCATCAAGCAGATGTCCTTGCTTTCCCTGGACAGCAGATCAAGATTGAAGCATGTTTAAGAATGGCCCTGTGTACAGGACATAATGTGCAACATTGTGGGTGCTCATTCAGTAGCTCTGAGCGCTTATACTTGCAGAAATTCTTGAATGCAGTGGGAATGGGGAATGAACTTTTTAATTACATGCCTGTTGTTTTCTATCACCAAGAACTAAATTAATGGAAAATTAATTCACAAGGTTACTTACGCATTTCCCTATTTACGAGAGGACTCTTTCCCATAACCCTTTCATTTATGTCCTTTCAGCATTTTTTCCCCTCAGTACTAAAATACCCTCTTTCTCGTTTAAATGACATTGGCAACATTCAGTAGACTTCGCGCCCTGTGGAAGTCTGACAATTACTTCCTTATGGCTGCTTTGTTTCAAAACTAGGTCCAGAATAAATAAGAGTTTTTCATGTCTCAGTCATTTTTCCCGGTGACATCTGTTAGTTTTCAACATTGCCCAAAGCAATATTATTACTATCTTATATTACTGTGGCATATAGGAAAACACCAACTATTGTATGTTTTTGGGGGGAGACATGAAGTAAATGGCTGTGAGTATTCTCTTAATAAGCTATGTTCTATCTGCATCTGAAAAAATCAGCTATTAAGAAAGAAGATGGCAGAGGTGGGGAATGCATAGTGGATCAGCTCACTTTATTCTGTCTTCTACCCTTGTTCACTATAAGGGTAACAATGCAGAGACTGGAATACCATGTTAATCTTACAAAAAACAAGTTAATATGAAAGCATTTTGAAAACAATGCTGTAGAAACACTGGATGATAATAATAAAGTTAATACTTCTCATTGGTTGTGCATTTTCAAATGTGTGAGCGTGTTGAAGCAAGGCCATTCATTGCTCTGTAAACCAAAACCAGATCTTTGAGTTCTCTTACTTTCCTATACTCAGGTAAACGCATGTTTAGTTTTATGTAAACATCTCATACATAATTGTGAATTTTCAGAACTGATCAAGAAATAATAGGTTTTCAAATTATTATTTTGTTTTTTACTTTTCAGGACCAGAGCTTCAGGATTAAGATCTTACATCAGGCTTAGCAAAGAGGACAGCTGCAGTTAACCTCAATTACACACTGTAAATATTTAGATTAGAGGCAGAAAAGAAATTTTGGGAGCTTCAAGAATGCTATAGAAAGGCTTCTTTTAGGATAGACATTGAGGTGGGGTTTATGGATTTGCATTTCACTAATAGAGGGAAAAGATAAAATCAGGATTAGAAAAAGGAGAGAAACCAGAGGGGATTTCCATAGAAAGAGAAGCTGAGAAGAACCTCAAGAATGCTTACATTTCCTTGTGACATGGGTATGTGACCGTCCAGAGAAGACCAGCATAAAAACATATATACATACTGTCACCACTTGGCAGCAAAAGCATGTGGACAGGATGGTGTTAAATTTGTGAAGGTGTTGATCAGAAAAGTAATCTGGTGTGCCCAGGAGTTTTTGTGTTTTAAAATATGCCCAAAGTAGCACAGTGTTACTGAAGTAGTGTTTGTTTCTTTTTTTCTTTTCTTCCTTCCTTTCTTTTTTTCATTCTTTCTTTTGCTCTTTCGTTCTTTCTTTTAAATTTATTTATTTTTGAGGGAGGGAGGGAGAGAAAGCATGGGAAGGAGCAGAGAGAGAGGGAGACAGAGAATCCCAAGCAGGCTTCATGCTGTTAGTGCTGAGCCTGACGGGGGCTTCCTCTCATGAACCCTGAGATCTTGACCTGTATGGAAATCTAGAGTACACTGAGCCACCCAGGTGCCCCTATTGAAGCAGCTTTCAAGCAGGTTTAAAACAACAGGATGGTCTGCATATGTTAAGATGATCATTTCCATTTAAAATTGCATTCTTTAAGAGTTTTGTTCTTTTGCTAAGGCACAGGGATTTGCTTTGCATTGTACTGCCATTTAAAGGTGCTCTTTGATTTAACCATTAAAGTGTGATTTCCTTTTGAAGTTTCTGATAAATATACAAAGATTTTTCATTGCATTAGAAGGCTGAAAGGGACGTTGGATGGTCATATTGTATAATTAAATCATGCCTGTGTTTTTGGCATATTTATCATTTTATGAAAGAAACATACCATTTCTCATGATGTTTTGCAGTTCTATAAATCCAGGTGAGCAAATGAATCCTTAGAGTCTAGTTGGGGGATTTAACTGGCTTGATATTTGTCCAGCAAAGACATGTGACAAATAAGAGACCTAATCAATTGGCATGTTCTTTCTTTATGTTAATGCTGGAAGTTTAAAGTGATGGATGAAGTAGATTTTATCTACATGCCTTGACTTTTGAGAAGTCAGGAGATTAGAGACACAGTGTTTCATAGCAGAAATGTCTTGCTATTGATTTTTGTAAAGTGTCTCCCACATGTTAGCACAAAAGTGACCCACTGGGGGAACAAAGAGGGAAATCCATTGTGATGAATCAGATGTCACTCTGAGTCAGGGTTCCTTAAACTTTTGTATCTCCTTACATTGTTGCCCTTCTAAATCAATACCATGCAAACAATAACCAAAAACCAACACACATAAAAGTGACAGGAGATCCCAGAGTTATAGTTGTCATTTTCATGGTTGCCAGCACCTTTTTCCAGGACAACAAAGAGCTTAGCCGCTTGGGGGGTGAAATGGAATTGGAAACCCTGCTCTCCCCCACCCCTTATCTGGAGAGCCTAGTGCTTGGGGAGATCTCCTGTCTCTGGGAATCGAGTGTTGGAAGCACCCCTACACCCCTTCCCTGCTGTTTCTTGAGGTGATGAAATGTACAAAACCAACACTGTTGACAAAAGACATGTTTGAGTCTCTTTGCCTCAGCCTGGGCATCTGTGTTCTCATAATTGAGTCCATGCACATTTTCTTCTTAGAAGAAATATTACCTTTACCTAGATTGGGGAGACAGGCTTGCAGGAGAGGTAATACTCTTAAGAAAGAAATAATAGGTCCTCCTCTAATAGGGGCTACTTCATAATGCATTTCTTTTTTTTTAATTTTTATATTACTATTTTTTAATATGAAATTTATTATCAAATTGGTTTCCATACAACACTCAGTGCTCATCCCAACAGGTGCTTTCCTCAATGATAATGCATTTCTTTTTTGCTATCATGGACATTTTTAAGATCTAGACTGCCAACATGTACTTTCAAGCTTAAGAGCTGAGAAAACTTCCTGATGAATTACTGAGGCTGAAACACAGCAAAAGACAGGGCATCCTTGGTGTTGAGACCACAAAGCGAGGCGATGTCAGAATGTCAGTTGTGGGTTTTCCTCCTTTCCCCTCTTACCATGATCTTGTTGCTGGTGTATGGGCCCTTGCAGGAGTTTTAGACAAGAACCAGAGGTTGATATCCACTGATTTCTGAATTGTGTTAGCACAACTTCTAATCTTCCCTGAGACTTTGGGATGATGATTCCTGCTGCTGCTGTGTTACTGCTATCCTTTTTTTCTGTAGGTTTTAATCTGAGGGCAAGTAATTCGTGTCTCTACAATGAAATTCCCTTGAGGAATTAGGGATAAGCATGTATTTCTCAATAAGACTATCCCAGAAGAAGTTTCTGAGCTTCCAGGGGAAGCAGATGGCTGTTCAGCTATTGTTAGAGACCTAAATTTGTGTTCTAGGCATCTGTAATTCATGATAGTAGGGGGACACATTCAGATCTGCCATAGGTAGGAGGCTGACTTTCTGAGAACTCTGTCCTAAACAAAGCCATGCCAAAAACAAATCTTGGGAAAAAATGAATTGATCACAGAAACATCTAGAACCAGGCCTAATTAAAAACTAGTTTGTTCATACAACCTATTTTAAGATTTCTCAACAATCGGGACCTATTGCTTAAGACCACCATGTTTGTAGTTAAACAATCATGTAGTGAAACTGTCAGTTTGAGCGTCTGACTTCGGCTCAGGTCATGATCTCACAGCATGTGAGTTCGAGCCCCACATCGGGCTCTGTGCTGACAGCTCAGAGCCTGGAGCCTGCTTCGGATTCTGTGTCTCCCTCCCTCTCTGCCCCTCCCCTGCTCATGCTCTGTCTCTCTCTCCTTCAAAAATAAACAAACATTAAAAAAATTAAAAAAAATACTAGCTAGAGGCACCTGGGTAGCTTAGTTGGTTAAGCATCAGACTCTTGATCTCAGCTTGGGTCACGATCTCACAGTTATTGAGTTTGAGCCCCACGTTAGGCTATGCGTTGATGGCAAGCAGCCTGCTTGGGATTCTGTTTCTCCTTCTCTCTCTGCCTCTCCTCACTCGCTTTCACATGCTCCCCCCCCCCAAATAAATGAATAAGCTTAAAAAAAGAATAGTTACTATTTAGGCTTGTGAAAGTTACTTGAAATTGCTGAACCTTCATTTCTCCAACTAAAAATTGGAGGAAACAATGTCAGTTATCCAGTTGGTTGTAATAAGCATTCATTAAGTTAACCAATTTCTATTTGGAAGAGGGAACTGTTTCCAAAACTTTCTGTTCATCTGAGGAATAAGCAAAACATTCTGATTTAATGCTTTGATGTGTTTGAGCCTCTTTGATTTAGAATATTCAATATTTAATCTATAATAAATAGTGAATAAAAATTTGCCAGTTGAAAGGGTGAATGAATGGATGAATAGGAGGGTAGGTAATGATGTCAACAACCCTCTTAGTTATGGGTTGGATATATATTAGGACAGTGGGTCTGAGAAAATGGAAAAAGAATTCAAGAGGGAAGAGTTTTTTTACATTACAGATATTGCTTGTCAGGCTGATGATGATAAAGACAGATGTTTTACATTCAGTATTCTCGACCCCCATAATTCACTTCTCTCTGCATGCTCCCATTCTTTAAAGAAAGGCACTGCGTTAATGACGCTGGACAGTTCACATAGAAGCAGCTAGGGCTGGACAAGAGTGTAGTACTGACACTTGATTAAAAAATATATACACAAACTCATCAGTCAAACTGCATTACCATCTCTAATAAAAATAAAAGTGCATGCATGCTTCCTTAACCACAGGCTGAGACAACATATTTTACATTTCTGTTCCATACATTGACATTCTTGTAATTTTTAATGGTTTGGGGGATGGCAAGAGCAAAGGAAAGAACAGCCTAATACTATTCAAGAGACTCGATCAAATTCCATAAAGAAATGAAGACTTTGGTTTTGTGTTGATTGTGAGAAGAAGAATATCAAATAGAGTAACTCTAGAGAGCACACTGTATCTTTAATTATCTGCTTAGAAAAAAAAGGCAGAGGTAAAAGTTGATGATGGCCTTGTTATAGATGTAAGCAAACTAAATCTTCAAAAAAAAAAATAAGTTTGTGTACTTATTTTGAGAGCAAGAAGGAGAGAGAATCTTAAGCAGGCTCCATACTGTCAGCACAGAGCCCAATGCGGGGCTTGAACTCACTAACTGTGACATCATGCCCTGAGCTGAAACCAAGAGTCAGATGCTTAACAAAGTGAGCTACCCAGGTGGCTCACAAATTAAATATTTTTTAGAAAGCCATGTTAAACCTTAAAGATACCAGCAAAATATTTATTGATGAATTGTTTAGTATTATAAAAAGCAACTTATTTTTTGGCCATATTTATAATCTGTTATTGACTGGCTGGTATATATATCTCCTATCTACCTATCTATCAATCAACCTGTCTATCATCTATCTTTATCTTAGGGGTGGAATGGACCTTAAAAGCTATCTACAGACTATTTGAAATGTGTTTATTGTTCTCTATATTTTTTGTGTGAAATAGAACACCAGGCTTCTTTTGGTTATTCTTTCTCTCTTTCTACGTGTGTGTGTGTGTGTGTGTGTGTGTGTGTGTGTGTGTGTGTGTGTGTGTGATTTCATTTGACTTGTCATGAAACTTTACTACTATGGAGTATTCTAGAGGTTTAAATTTGTAGCTTGTTTTGTGATATGGTCAATCATATGTTTTTTACCAAATCTTGGTGAGGAGCATCCTTACAATTCGAGTGCTATTCCTTAACAGGGCAGTGCTCCATCCTGGGCGTTTTATACTTGTTTCAAGATTTTATTTTATTCTTACAGTGATTGGCAAAGGCAGGGATGCTAGATTCTCTGCAGTGTACTGGATGATCTTGTCTGGGAAAGAATCATCTTGCTTCTCATAAAATATACAGTGTGTGTGTGTGTGTGTGTGTGTGTGTGTGTGTGTGTGTGTGTGTGTGTATTTCAGCCTAGAAATAATTTCATCTTACTTTTAAGCACAAGGCACTATTCCCACAATTTTAACGTACTCTGAGTTTCCCAGGAAGACATTTGAGGTAAACTGACAATATTTTACTTCATTTACTTACAGCTTTTATAAGAGACGCTCAACATTTAATAAAATGACATGTTCCAGAACAATGCCTGTGGTATGTGAGTTGAGACTGTAAACCAGACTAAAAACCTTCATGCAAGCTATAGCAGTTGTGTTACCATGATCTTAAATAGGTACAAGAATCCAGGTACTTTAAGAGATATTGTGTGGTGTGGGTGTGTGCGTACGTGTGCATGACAGAAGGTTTGTCGTACTCTCTTAGCAAATTCCAATTATACAATGCAGTATTATTAGCTGTTATTGTCACTATTAGATCCTCAGACCTTACTCATCTTATAATTGGGAGTTTGTTTTTTCTACCAACCTCTCCCTATTTCTCCTGCCCTCCAGACTCTGGCAATCACTTTTCCACTTTTTGTCTCTATGAGTTCAACTGTTTTTACATTCCACATATAAGTGATGTCATACAATATTTGTCTTTGTCTGGCTTATTTCATTTAGTATAATGCTCTCCAGGTTCATTTGAATTGTTTCAAATGACATAATTTCCTTCCTTTAAAAGCCTGAATAATATTCCTGTGTGTGTGTGTGTGTGTGTGTGTGTGTGTGTGTGTGTACGTATTATATATATGTATATATAGCACATGTAATAAACATCCAAACAAGTGTGAGGTGATGTCTCATTGTGTTTTTTGATTTGCATTTCTCTGATGATCAGTGATGTTGAGAACCTTTCATGTACTTGTTGGCCATTTGTATGTCTTTGGGAAAAATGTCATTCAGGTACTTTGCCCATTTAAATATATATATGTAAACATTTTTGCTATTAAGTTGTATAATTACCTTGTATATTTTGGATATTTGATGTGTGGTTTGCAAATATTTTCTCCCATTCCATAGGTTGCCTTTTCATTTTGTTGATGGTTTCATTTTTAGTTTGATGTAGTACCACTTGTTTATTTATTTATTTTGTTCCCCCTTGCTTTTGGCAGATTAAAAAAAAAAAAAAGAACCTCATTGCTAAGACTGATGTCAAGGAGCTTTTCCCTGTGTTTTCTTCTAGAGGTTTATGGTTTCAGATCTTGTGTTCAAGTCTTTAATTTCTTTTGAGTTGATTTTTGTGTACTGTGTACGACAGGGGTCCAGTTTCATTCTTTTTCATTTGGCTCTATAGTTTTTCCAGCATTGTTTATGAAAGACACTATCCTTTGCCCAGTGTATGCTCTTGACTCATTTGTAGTAAATTAATTGATCTTATATGAGTAAGTTTCTTTCTGGACTCTCGTTCTGTTTCACTTATCTGTGTGTTTGTTTTTATGCCAATACCATACTGTTTTGATTACTATAGCTTTGTAATGCAGTTTGAAATCAGGAAGTATGATGTCTCAAGCTGAGTTCTTTTTCTCAAGGTCGTTTTCACTAAGGGGGATCTTTTGTGACTTCATACAAATTTTAATTTTTTTCTGTTTCTGTGGAAAACACCATTTGGATTTTGATAGGGAGTATATAGAATCTGTAGATCACACCAGTTAGTATGGACTTTTAAACCTATTTATCTTTTCAATCCATGGGTATGGAATATATTTCTATTTGCATGTTCTTCATTTTTTTCATCAGTATCTTACAGTGTTCAGTGTATAGGTCTTTTATCTCCTTGGTAAATTCATTTCTAAGTATTTTATTGATGCTATCATAAATTATGATTGCTTTCTTAATTTCATTTTTTGATGGTGTATGGAAAAGCAACTAACTTTTTAAATTTTCTTTTTAACACTTATTTATTGCTGAGAGAGCATGAGCAGGAGAGGGGCAGAGAGAGAGGGAGACACAGAATCTGAAGCAGGCTTCAGGCTCTGAGCTGTCAGCACAGAGCCTGACACGGGGCTCAAACCCACGAACTGTGAGATCATGACCTGAGCCGAAGTCAGACTCCTAATCGACTGGGCCACCCAGGTGCCCCAAGCAACTGATTTTTGTATCTTGATTTTGTATCCTATAATTTACCGAAATTGTTTATTAATTCTAACAGTTTTTGGTGAAATCTTTAGGGTTTTATGTATATAATATCTTGTCATCTGTAAAAAGAGGCAGTTTTATTTTTCCTTTCCAATTTAGGTCCTCTTTTTCTTTTTCTTGCCTAATTGTTCTGGCTGGGACTTCCAGTACTCTGTTAATAAAAGTGGTGAGAGTGGTTATTCTTGTTTGATTCCTGATCTTAGAGGAAAAGCTTTCAGCTTTTTCATTTTTGAGTATGATGTTAGCTGTGGACTTGTCATACGTGGCCTTTATTATGTTGAGGTATGTTCCCTCTATACTCTGTTTGTGAGAGTTTTTCTCATGAAAGGATGCTGAATTTTGTTGAATGCTTTTTCTGCATTTATTGATATGATTATATGATTTTTATTCTTTATTTTCTTTATGGCAGTATATTATATTGACTGATTTGCCGATGTTGAACATGCTTGCATCTCTGGAAGAAAATCCCACTTGATAATGGGGTATGATTATATGGTTATTGAAATCAGTTTGCTAATATTTTATTGGCGGTTTTGCCTCTGTGTTCTTTAGGAATGTTGGCCTATAATTTTATTTTTTTGTAATGTCTTTGTTTGACTTTGGTGTTAAGGTAATGCTAACCTTGTGAAATAAATTTTGAAGTGTTTGCTCTTCTTTTTTTTTTTTTTTTTTAAAGAGCTTGAGAACAACTGGTTCTTTGAACGTTTAGTACAATTATCACTGGAGCTGTTTGGTCTTAGATGTTTCTTTGTTGGGAGTTTTTGATTACTGATTCAGCCTCCTTATTGGTCTGTTAAGATTTTGTATTTCTGGGGTATCTGGGTGGCTCAGTTGGTTGAGTGTCCAACTCTTGATTGTGGCTCAGGTCATGATCTCATGGTTCCTGGGACCGAGCTGTGCATCGGGCTCTGCACTGACTGCGTGGGGCCTGCTTGGGATTCTCTCTCTCTTCTCTCTCTCTCTCTCTCTCTCTCTCTCTCTGCCCCTTCCTGCTTGTGTGCTCTCTCTCTCTCTGAATAAACATTAAAAAAATGTATATTTTTTCATGACATACTCTTGGTAGGTTGTAGGTTTCTAGGAATTTCTTCTAGGTTGTCTAATTTGCGTATAATTGTTTGGAGTAGTTTTTTATGATCCTTTGTATTTTGTGGTGTCAATTGTAATATGTCTTCTTTCATTTATTTGAGTCCTTTCTCTCTTTTTTTGGCAAGTCTAGCTAATAATTTGTCAATTTTGTTTCTTTTCGAAAAACAACTCTTAGTTTTACTAACTTTTTTCTATTTTTAAATTTCTGTTTCTACTCTGATCTTTGTTATTCCTTCTTTCTGTTAACTTTGTGCTTAATTTGTTCTTCTTTTTCTAGTTCTCTTTTTTTCTAATTTTTTAAAATGTTTATTTATTTAGAGAGAGAGAGACACACAGAGTGCAAGCAGGGGAAAAGCAGAGAGAGACACACACAGAATCTGCAGCAGGATCCAGGCTCCGAGCTATCAGCAAAGAGCCTGACATGGGGTTCAAACTCACAAACTGTAAGATCAAGACCTGAGCTGAAGTTGGAAGCTCAGTCAACTGAGCCACCCAGGTGCCCCTCTAGTTCTTTGAGGTGTAAAGTTAGTTTGAAATCTTTCGTGTTTCTTAATACGTGTACTTATCACTGTCAACTTTTGTCTAATTGCTTTTGCAGCAACCTCTAAATTTTGGTATGTTTATTTCCATTTTCATTTGTCTTGTGTTATTTTTTTGTTTCTATTTTGATTTCTTCCTTGACCCTTGGGTGGTTGAGGAGCATGTTGTTTAATCTCCATATATTTGTGAGTTTTCCAGTTTTGTTCTTGTAATTGATTTCTAGTTTCATACCATTATGGTCAGAAAAGATATTTGATTTCATTCTTTTAAAATTTGTTAAGACTTATTTGAGACCTAGCATATGATCTATCCTAGTGAATATTCCATTACCACTTGAGAAGAATGTGTGTTCTGCTGTTGTTGGATGAAATGTTCTGTATATTTCTGGTAGGTCCATTTGATGTAAAATGTAGTTGAAGTTCAGTGTTTCCTTATTGGTTTTCTGTCTGGATGATCTATCTATTGTTGAAGTCCCCTCCTATTATTGTATTGCTCTCTCTCCATCCCTGTTTGTTAATATCTGCTTTAAATATTTAGGTGCTTCTATATTGGATGCATAAATACTTATAATTGTTATACTCTCTTGATGAATTTTGCTTTCTAATATAGTTTTATGTGTTTTTATATTAAAATGCATGTAATTTTATTTTGAATTAACATCCCCTCATATCCCTATATTATATCTAGGGCATTATATTGATCTTTAAATTATTTATATAAGCAGGTGATATTATATATAAACTTTAATTCATAGACTATGTAACCTATTTTAACTTAGGATAGTGAGAAGAGTGTTAAAAGTCTGTATTTGGGTGCCTGGGTGGCTCAGTTGGCTAAGTGTCTGACTTCCCCTCAGGTCATGATCTCACTGTTTATGAGTTTGAGCCCTGCATCGGGCTCTGTGCTAACAGCTGGGAGCCTGGAGCCTGCTTCAGATTCTGTGTCTCACTCTCTCTCTGCTTCTCCCCCACTCACACTCAGTCTCTCTCTCTCTCTTTAAAAAAAATAGTAAAAAGAATCTGTATTAATGAAATAGAGTTGGGTCTTATAAGACTAAGAAGCTCTAAAGTAGAGGTCAGTCTACCTGTGGGAACTCACCGTACTTTCTCACACAGTTAGATTTACGGAGTAGTGTAGTTATCTATTGTTGTATCTGTTAGTTATCTGTTGTCGTATAACAATATCATCACAAACTTAGTGGATGAAAACTGCACACATTTATCAACTTGTAGTTTTGGTAGGTCAGGGGTTTGGGCATGGCTTAATGGGGTTTTTGGAAGGATATGGTCAAGGTGTTGGCTGGGGCTTCAGTTCAATCTTACCAATTGTTTGAAGAAGGTTCTGCTTCCTGCCTCATGTGATCATCTTCAGAATTCATTTTCTTAATGTCTGTTGGAATAAGGACCTCAGTTTGTTGATGGTTATTGGCTCAAGGCCACCTTCACTTTCTTACTATGTGGGCCTCTTCAATATGATGATTTGCTTTCTTGAAGCCACCAGGGGAGACAGTCTGTAAGCAAGATAGACAATGCAGTCTTACGTAATGATGAGAGTGATATTGCGTCAATTTTCCTGTTTTCTATTGGTAAGAAGCAAGTTACAGATCCTACCCATACTCAAGGGGAAGGTATTACACAAGAGCATGACTAACAGGACACAGGGTTAATTAGGGAATGTTTTAGGATCTTTTTGTTACAGCCAACTTCCCGTGGCAGCATTGGGGGAGAGGAGGAATTCTTGGGATCAAAGTGGTGGCCATTGTATTTTATAGTATTTGTTTTAATGAAAAGTTATTTTATCCATCAATTTGAAGCCCATTGTTCTCAGAGAAGAGGAAACACTAGATTACTTAGAACAGGGTCTATTTAAATTTTCTTATACTAGAAAGCCCTAGTTAATTAGATGTGTATTTATCTGATGGGAAATAGCTAATTTCTATCGAGGTAAAATGCAGTGATATGGCAGTAAATTAGCCACATTTTATGCAACTTAGGTTTTTCATCCAGGTGACCCAATTAGTTCTCAGGTCATTCATAGTGTGTACCAGGCTTAGATCTAGAAGAGGGAGAAAGCATTTAAAGAGCCAAATCTATTCATTATAGAAATGTTCATTAAGTAGCTATTATTCTCATCATTGTTTTAGAGGGAATGAGACAGAGAATCTGCCCTTGTGAAGCTTATAGTAGATGCTAACCACGTTTTAATAATGGGACGAGGGTTGTCTTCCTTTAAGAATGGTTGAGTTGTCTATGTGGCAAGAACATGGGTCTTGGAAGCACAGAATGATAGATTAAAATGATAATTCTGCTTCCTAGCTTTGTGATCTGAGCTTACAAATGATACCCTCTCATCCTTTGTGTCTTCTAGTGAAGAAATGGGTGTGAAAATACCTATCTGATAGGATTTTTGTGAAGATTTTGTGAGATTGCATATATAAAGCATCCAGCGTATAGGGGGTTCTCAATGCTAAATCTCTTCCCCGTTTCTCACCCTTCAGTAAAACAGACTGTTACAAATTACCTCTAAAGAAAGACTTTGAGGGGTGTCTTGATGGCTCAGTTGCTTGAGTGTCTGACTTTGGCTCAGGTCGTGATGTCGCAGTTCGTGAGTTCGAGCCCTGTGTCAGGTTGTGTGCTGACAACTCAGAGCCTGGAGCCTGCTTCGGATTCTGTCTCCCTCTCTCTACCCCTTCCCCACTCATGCTGTGTCTCTCTCTGTCTCTCAAAAATGAATAAATGTTTAAAAAAAAAAGACTTTGATACTGAGCCTCCTTCACGACATTATACAAAAGTCATAAATAACAAATATTTAAACAATCACTCAGAACAAAGTCTCTTTGTTTACATATGGTTTTCTTTTTTTTTTTTAAATAAGATTTCACAATAATTCTCAGAGTTGTTTGTTTGTTATTTTACTATGGCTAGCACATCCTAATTGCCTAATTACACAAAAGACATGAATGGCTCAAAGGAGTATTTCTGCTTGATTACATAAATAACATCTCTTTGAAAATGCATGAATATAGATATAAATTGATAGTCTGGAACATATGCATTTATATATTTTGAAATAATCCAGTTTATCAACTCAGAATTTACTTGGTGGGAATTGGGGATGAAGAGTGGAGTCC
Source organism: Acinonyx jubatus (assembly GCF_027475565.1). NCBI lineage: Eukaryota > Metazoa > Chordata > Mammalia > Carnivora > Felidae > Acinonyx > Acinonyx jubatus. Next base: position 28,765,752 of record NC_069382.1, read on the forward strand.
CACAGCCATGTATCAACATGACATTCATTTATATTTTCAATATTCATTTCATTCATTCATTCATTCAACAAACCTTAAGTTTTTATTTCACTTCTCAGTATTGAAAAATAGCTAGCTATGGGGTACCTTGGTTAAGCAAATGTCCGACGTCGGCTCAGGTCATGATCTCACAGTTTGTGGGTTTGAGCCATACGTCAGGCTCTGCGCTGACAGCTCAGAGCCTGGAGCCTTCTTCAGGTTCTGTGTCTCCCTTGCTCTCTGCCCCTCCCCCACTCACATTCTGTCTCTCTCTCAAAAATAAAAATAAACATAAAAAATACTCTATGAAAAGAAAAAATAGCTATCTATTTGGTGTGTCATGAATGATAAAGCCATAAAATAAATTTCTTTTGGAGAAGTTGAGCTGTGTCAGAAATCTTTTTATTGAACTATAAGCAGAGTACCCTAATTAAGTAATTTTATTCATTTAGAACTGAATAATTGACAAATTTTCTGTTCAGTAGGTAACGAAGTGGGCTAATCTGAAGTGAAATGTTGTTAGATCCTGCTGTTCATTTGTTTGGAGTTACTTAACATCTCTGTTGTTTTGAAATTCCCATTTTCTGTGACATAAATTCTATGAAATAACAGAATCATAGTCATCATGGGGAAAGGTTTATTTATCTTTATTTGCATGCTTTAAAATTTATTTTTGGCAGGATGGAACTCAAGTAGAATTTTGGTAGTTTTGGCGATTCTATAATTTCTTTGGTTGTCACTTAAAATATTTTCTCATAGGTCTAACTAATTTTTGTGTATACTATGTCTCCCTCATTAGTTTATAGCCCCCTAAGAACAAGAGATCTGTTTCTGCACATTGCAATTGATCAGCAGATGTTTTAATAGTTATTATTTAGATAGTGAAAATAAATAGGCTCCTATCCATTTTCTCCTGGTGATGAAATAATTTTTCTATTCAAAAAGTAATGGCATATTATCTTGGTTTTAGTTTTTTTGAAATATTGGAAATGCTTTCCTGTAAATATCTAGGGCATCATATTTGGCACTAATATTTATGTATTTGAAGGCCCTGTGTAAAATAAGCTTCAGTATTTTGTTATACTTTGGGCTCTTGAGGGAGTAATACATAATGAAAACCTGAACTCAAAGAAATCATGAAAAGCCTCTTTAGGAATAAATGTGGTAGTTATAGTTACTGAAGTGTTCTAATTGAAGAGTCAACAGCCAGCCATAATCTCTGATAGCCATAGCAGGCCCCAGAGGGGTGGCATACATGTGACAGTTTAGCCTGTTCTCAACAGCAGCCCCTCCTCTGAAGCATCTGTAAGAAACCTGGATAGATTTGCAGTCATTGTGACCCCCTCCCTTCTCTCTGCCTTCACTTTCTGTCTTTATCAGCGAGTTAACGTGTGAAATACATAGGAAAGTAGAAAGAGCCGAAAGCTCATCCGAAACACCCAGCATCTGGAGGCAGTCACGTTTCCTTCATTATTTTCCAGTGTGTAGTCATTTACTTTCTCATGGAATTCGTAGATCGAACATTAAATTTACTCTCTGGTATATGCATTTGGAGTAATGCAGTCAACACTTTTTCTTGGAATTCCTAGGAAAGTTGATGAGGACCCTGAAGAGACCCAGGAAGAGAAATGGGAACTAAAATCGTAGCATAAATGGCTAAAAGAGGGAATACAGCAGAGCGGAGTAAAGGGAATTTTATGAAGTAATTTTAGAATACCTCTGGCTCTGTGAAGATGCATATCAGTTTATCAGTTTTATAACCCAATGCTTGGAGGATATGGAGTTTTTCAGTGATCTAATCTCAAGTAAATAAGGAACAAATAAAAAGAAATTATGTGTTTCTCTCTAGAATGTGGAGTCAGCTCCTGAATTTAATGCTACTGATAGATGCAGACTCATGCAGCGCAGTTTGATTTTGATAAAGTCTGAATAATCATCAAATCAGAGTTGATATCTCCTGCTATAAACTTATGCATTTTAAGGAAGTGATTTTAAGATAATTGGCTCTTAAAGTATTTTTGGATGTCTCAGAGGGGATGGTTGCAGCAGTAACACTGCAGTAAATGAATACTGACCAGGGAACATGGTAGTAGAAAAAAATCCAAAGTATAAGGAGATGATGTCCCATTGTTTGTAAAATATGTTTAAATACAAAGGACGTCGTTGTGTGGAAAGCCTTTCGAACCACTGTTGAGACAAAAGATGCCTACCGCCCAATTTCAAGTAGGATTGATTTTTTTTTATATAAACAGAGTTGACTGATAAATTCCTGCTAAGAATTGTCAATGCAAATAAAATGCCCATGAGAGAAGATGAGGCCCAGAGATTCTACTCCCCACAAATGTACTTGCCTAACAAATATATATTTTTAAATAGGTAAGGATAGAGGTGCTAAGAACAAGCAAGAGACACTTTTTGCCGTCAACATCCATAGTCACGTCACTCAGCAGGTATATCCGGTGTACTCAGTATATCTTGGACCTTTGCCAGATCATGAGAATAATGAAGAGTTGTACTTATGCAGTTGTTTTTCACAACTTAAATGTATTGGAGTAAATATAGGAAACCTATTTTAAATATGCTACTGTAATAATACTCAGTGTTCTTGAATTTTTTGGGGTGCAAAAATTGATTAAAATTAGGGAGAGAGTCATTCCCACCATATTATGATGTTGAGTTGAAGATGAGCATTCACCATTGGAAGTGTACATGTGTACTGAGAAATTTTACCAGTTGTTGGAAACACAAGAAACATAAAAAACAGTTGTTTTGGCTAATAAATATGATTCTTATGTAGGCCATGAATCAGAATTAGTGAGGGAGTAATGCATGACAAAGAGGGCAAATATTAAAGTATATTCCTCAGTAAGACAGAACATTAAACATTTATTGCTCTATCAGTTCTCCATGTCCAGAGTTAATTGAACAGCTGTGCTAACCTTAATTTGGCATCACTTGGCGACTACTAAAAATAACAGTGTAGAAGGATGTTTTAAAGTTTTGTTTTCTAGTAGAAGAAATACGTTCTCATTATTAACAGCATGGAAATAGAAATATAGAAGGAAGAAAGTAATCACTCATAATCCTATCATCAGAGGTAATCCTACGTGTTAACGTTTTAGTACATTTTTAGTTTTATTGCTTTGCTTAATTTTATAAACTTACCGGTTTCTTTAATATATACAAAATGATATATATAATTAGTTTACATCTTTGATAACGAAATGAATATGTGTTCAGTTTTTGAGAAAGTGAAGTAATTATGAGAGAAACGTAACAAAGAGTGGATTTGATTTTTAGAAAACAGCGAAAGTAATTTGGAGCTACTTTTGATCAAGAGTAGGCAATCAAGCTTGGCAAAATGAGTTGGAAAATCAGCTGCAACTATAAATGAATTAGGCTCTTTTGAATGCGTATGTTTGTGTGTATTCCACACCTGACTCGGAAGTAATTTTTTAAAGAGATATGTATTCTGAATGGGAGCAGCATTAGCAGAATATGGTTATTTTGAAACAGGCATATCAGTGATATGAATGATACTCTGGACCACAGGTCCCTAAGCTTTGGAGAAAAAACACATTGAGAAACCTATCACCAAGTTGTTAGCTGTTTCTTTCTGGAAGAGGACTGTTAACAATAAGCAGTAAACTCAGGCTGCAGTTGATTTTCTTTCCATCAAAGATTCCATGGAGATATTATCTTGGTCCAATGAATTACAAACCCGCCTCCTGGCTTTAGCATTCTCTCCACAGCTTTTCTGGACATGATTTCCTCCTTTTCCTATCATGTTAATTACTCAGGAGACATAGCAATAGGTTTTCTTGTGGTTTGATCAGTTTAGGAAAGGAAAGCAAATCATTGAACAGATTTCTTCGGTATTTTCTCTGTAATATTGGGATTCCTGTTTGTTGGTCTTGTCCTCTTTCCTGTTGGAGCAAAGCCTGAAAATCAGCACACAGATAAATGAAATAGTGGACATTTCCCCCGTGATATAGCCCAACAATTTGTGAGACAAAATTGATAATAACTGTACATAAGGGAAAAGGCACCTGATGCGATGCATCAAGACCATTGTAGATTTTCAGTTTTCGCTATTTGGATTTTATTCCCCAAATCTGTGATGCAGATTTAGGAGCAGCGTGAATATTCTTCTAATGAAGTTTGTTGAAGTCTTCGATTCAAGCTACTCAGTCTTGGGTTGGCCCCATAATGCCACTTGTAGGGAAGATCAGTCCCCTACGTGCTAGTGAGAAGGAGACAGAGATGCTTGAGAGGAAACAGAGAACTGCACAGAACTTGGCGCAGTCCCAAGATGGAACTTCAGAATGATTCAAGTCTTAGGAAATATGATCTCTAGGAAGGAGTTAGGGCTTTAGGGTCATTTTGCCTGAGGAAAGATGGCTGTCGGGGTCTTTAATGATGAGAGTCAAATACATGAGAGACTATTTGGATGGAGGATGCTGACCAGCTGTTCTGCAACCCTACTGGGAATAGAATTAGATTTAAATTACAATGTATGGGATTCAGATTAGATGAAGGAAATCTGTTCTGATGGTAAGAATTATGAAATGTTAGAGTATGCTTCCTAAGTAGGTTAGGAAATAATTTTGCTGAAATTATTTTAGTTATTTGTGTTTGCATAATGAAGAACTTAAAAAGTTTAAAATGTTAACATATATGCTATATATTATATGTGTGTGCATATATATTGTGTGTATGTGTATGCGTGCTGTTTACCTCAACAGCCGTACTTACTTTATAATTCTATTTGGGGACTCACAGTGCCCTTCAGATACTGTTCTAGAAGGCCCACATCTGTGGATAATATCCCAAACTGAATGATGTTAGCAATGAATTTCACTCTATCAATACAGGAAGCTGTTACAGTTTCACGAAAGGAAAAGTAAGCCTTTTTTTTTTTTCGTTTTCTGCATTAGGGCAGTGAGGAAGTTTAACACTGCCAATTCTTTTTCTTTTGTTGACCGCACAGAAAGTCAAGGCAGCAGTGTGTTTCTGGGAGAGCAGTGATGCATTACACAACTCTGACAACTGTCGGTTCAGAGTTTTGAGGCTTCCAGGATTCTGAATTGCTTTTTTTTGAATAGGTCAGTGTAGGATTGTTTCCTTCAGTTTTCCTCCTCAAGCAACAAAACAGACCATCTACCCTTCAAATATTTACAACTTACAAGTGGATAAACCTCCCAAATCTATTTTTTTGCCATGAAAAGAAAAACAACCAGCAGTAGTCTCTATTCAGATACTTTTGATACAAAGTTATTAGATACCCTAAGATCTTTTTGGGGCAGATTTTATGTATCATCATTAATAAATCTTTTATCAGCAGATATGTTTCTCTCTCCCTCTGTTGATAATTATTTTTAGACTAACATTCATAGTTACTTCTGATGAGAAACATTAAAATCTGGAAAGAGTTTATGAGGTAACCGTAAAGCTCTGTATTTACACAAGGGAGACTCATACTAGTTTATCAGAGTGAAGCATTTTATACTGCTCCCTTTTGTATCATAGGGAAAGCCTAGTGCTCTGCTAAATTGTTTTCATTAAAAGATGGTATAATTAAATATTAGTGGGAAAAATCTAAATACTGGTCTTCATTTTATCCTAGAAATAGAACTGGAAAAGGTCTGTATGCTATTGGGTCACCTCCTCAATTAAAACACGAAGCCTAGGTCTAGAAAAAGGGACATCATTTTCCAAATGTTACAAATCCTTTGTTGTTTCTCAACGTCATCATAAATTGTTTAGGCATTTCCGTCCCTCCCCACCCCCGGCACTTTTCTAAAATTATTTTGGAGGTGTATCCTTTTGTAAGAGAACCTCATAAACAAACATATTTGATTGGAAAGCAAATGGGAAGAGCCGCTGGGTTTTCATTTGCGGACTAGCTAAACACGTGTCTCATCTCCCTTCCCAAGTCCAGTTTGAATTGGCAGCAAAGACAGATAAAAGAAAATGTGTTTCTGACCAGGATGAGGAGTCTGCTCCTGAGAGTGGGAAGAGGAAGCTTTGCTGAAGCTGGGTGACCTTTCAGGGAGGAGCACAACTGGGCTCTGGGTTCAGTGCCCCAGGTACAGAGAGCAGCGTAGGTACAAAGCAGAGCAACAGAAATCGAGGTCATTGGTCACAAGTCTGAGGAATGAGGTTTGCACTTTCTGTTCCCGTGTGTGTAACTGGTTACAGTATTTACAAGCGGTAGAACTCCTCAGAGGAATTCAGTCCCCGTGTGAGAGCTCGGGTCCCGTAGTGTGTGGACTGGTGACCAAGAGCAGCACAACATTCTACTTCTGGCACCTGGAGAGACCCTAGCTGGTCTGTATGTTCCATGTGCAAGACCAAAAGCAAAGCCCCTAGTAATCAGTCTAATAATTTGTAAAAAGAAATAGATAATAGAAACCAGTGGTGTGAAACAAAGTAAAAAAAAAAATGGGGGAAATCGCTCTAGGACAGAATTTCTCAACTTCTGCACTATTGATATTTTAGGCTGAATATTTTTTTGTTACGGAGAGGGTCCTGTACGTTGTATGACATTTAGCAGCATTCCTGGCTGCTATAGTAGTGGCAGATTATATATAATCTATAGATTATAGTAACAGCAACTCTTTCTCTCTACCCATTGTGAACAACATTGTCTCAGTACCTGGACAAATATATTGTAAGATCCACTGGAGGACAAAGTCAGTCCTGGTTGAGAACCACTACCCCAGAGGAAATAAATGATTTAGAGAAAAGATAGTTTAAAGATACCTAGTTAATATCCTCACAGGTACAGAAAAAATATAATCTCTAAAATAAGAATCTTATAATATGAAACATGGAGAAACAAAAGCACAGAAATAATCCATAAAATTTTACTATATAATTACTAACATTAAAAGGGAGATTATTGGGGCACCTGGGTGGTCCAGTTGGTTAAGCGTCCGACTTTGGCTCAGGTCATGATCTCATGGTTTGTGGGTTTGAGCTCCGCATCAAGCTCTGGACTGACGGATCAGAGCCTGGAGTCTGCTTCCGATTCTGTGTCTCCTCTCTCTGCCTCTCTCCCACTTATACTCTGTCTCTGTCTCTCTGTCAAAAATAAACAAACATTAATTATTTTTTAAATAAAACAAGAGGTTATAAACAATTTCAAGAAAATCTTCCCAGAGGAAAGACAAAAAAAGATGTAAAATATGAGAAAAGTAAAGGGACAGAATCAATTTACAAAGCTCAATGTTTGTCCAGTAAGAGTTCAGAAACCAGAGAAAAAGAACAACAAATGAGATAAAATAATCCTGACATTTTCTAGAGTTGAGGAAAGACATGTGTCTTCAGAATGTAAGGGCCAAACTAATCCTGAGGACAATGAATTTTAACAGACCTACACCAGACATATGCTAATGAAATTTTAGAGCTCCAAGACTAAAGATTCTAACAGTTTTAAAAAAGAAAAACATAAACAAATGTTCTGTTGTAGGCATAAACATCCTACTAAAGTTTTTAATCAGCATCTCAACTTGCCAAAAGCTAGTGGGACCACCGTTCAGACAGAAAACAAACCTAAGCCTAGATTTATATGCCCAGGAAAATTAAATCAAGTATGAGACCAAATAGAGGAATTATTATGATATGGAGAGATTCAGAAAGTTTACAGCCCAAGCTGTCTTTGTGAAAAAAATAAAAAATAAAATTAGTTTGTATTCCAGCAAGACAAATTGCAAATCCATGGACTCTAATTAAAATAGACATTCCCTGAATGACAGGTAGTGGTAAGCACAGATCAGTCCTTACACTTTAGGATGGTTAAATGGCCTCATAAAGAAACTGGGTCATACTTGCATCACGGTGCAAGCTGATGGTGACTGGGAGGAAGTGAGGTTGAAGAAAAGTGTAGTTTGTTCAGCTTAATGGAGAGGTGAAGCTTAATGGACTGTGAACAGAGATGTGAGTTTATTTTCCAAAGTTAAAGCAACAAAATTTGGGAGGAGAAGGAAGAAAATAGAAACTGCTAATAAGAATGCTAAATGTCTTATCTCTACTAAAAAAAGAAAAAAGAAAGTCAATGCTGCTTAAAGTTTAAAAAAAAACAACATTGAGACATAGTGCTATGCACATACAGTGTAGGTTTATGGGGGTTTACCTCCAGAACCAGAAATAGGTGATCTCAAGTGTCTGTATGGGGATATAGTATTGGGAGGGCAGATGAGGAGGAGACTTGGTTTGGTCCTTTTGTATGATTTGTATTTATTTTATGTGTTAAAGAGAGGGTGGGGTAAGAACAAAGTATGGAAAAGCACAGGACATGGGCACACAGAGTAACACTTGCTTTTTTTATCCTAGAAAAATATTTGCCACAGGATCCCTTTCTTTGTGACACATACTCTTTAGATACAGTTTAAGATTTTACATAAAATTTTATTCACATGCAAAATTCACCCTCCCCATTTGTTGATAGGTAAAATATTGCATTTATTTGGAGTTTTGTTTTTATTACTGTAGTAACCTTAAACTGTCTTTCCCTTAAAGAGGAAAAAAAAAAGGACCAATAGACAAGAACACACTTGCTAATAAAACATAGAATGAGGCATTCAAACCTGATCCAAAGTATATTTCCTGTTTTTGTCATCAATCTGAAAAACAAAAAAGAAAACATGCTGTTTTTATTCCCTTTTCTAGTATTCTGCAATTTGCCACCTAATGTTTAGTATAATAGTTATAAAGCCTCCATTCTTAACATTGATACCACTTGGTTTATGTATAGCGTTTTTGAGTGCATATTTTTGATATCATTTTTAGTGGTTGCTCTAGGAATTACGTTAAATATACATAACTTATAAAATTCTACCAACAAGTGTAACCATTCCACCAATTAAAGTCAAGAGTAGAATTCTTTTATTTTATTCCTTTACCTTCCCCATTTATAACTATCTTAAATATTTCCTCTATATCAGAACATCAGACAGTGTTAATAATTTTTACTTACACCATCACACTTAATTTATACAACTCAAGAGAAGGAAAATATGTTGCATTGATGGATTTTTCCACTTACCATTTTTATTCCTTCTCAATATTAACATTCCTTCCTTCATTGTTAACTTTCTGTTCAGAGAACTGCCTTCAGCCATTATTTTAGATAGGTCTACTGGTGATAAATTATCTTCATATTCCTTCATGTGAACGTATCTTGTTTTACCTTGATTCCTGAAGGGTATTTGCATTGGGGATAGGATTCTGGGTTGACAGTTATTTTCTTTCATTGCTTGAACAATGTTAATGCCACTTCATTCTGGCCTCTCTCGGTTTTGATGAGAAATCCACCATCACTTGCTTTGTTTCTCTTAATGGGAAGGTATCATTCCTCTTTGAGGATTTTTTTGTCTTCAGAAGTTTCACTTTGATGTGTTGGAGTGAATTTCTTTAGGTATCTCCTGTTTAGAATTTATTCAGCTGCTTGCATCTGTAGCTTTATGTCATTTGCCAATCTGAGAAGCTAGCAGCCATTATTTCTTTGAATACTTTCTCACCTGTGCACTGTTTCTTTTTTTTCAATTTTTTATGTTTGTTTATTTTGTGGGGGGAGAGAGAGAAAGAGAGAGAAAGAGAACGAGCTAGAGAGGGGCAGAGAGAGAGAGGGAGACAGAATCCAAAGCAGGCTCCAGGCTCTGAGCTGTCCCTGATGAGGGGTTCAAACTCACGCACCATGAAGTCATGACCTGAGCTGAAGTCAGACGCTCACCCAACTGAGCCACCAAGGCAACCCATCAGCTCTGCTCTTTTTTGATTCTTCTTTCAGGATTCTGATGACACAGATATTAGGTGTTTTATTATAGTTGCACAGGTTCCTGAGACTTGGTTATTATTTTTTCAATATATGTTCTCTCTCTTGTTGAGAGTGGTTAATTTCTATTGCCTTATCTTCCAGTTCACTGATTCTTCTGGCCCCTTCATTCTTCATGAGATTTTATTTTTCCTGTTATTTTTCACTTCTAAAATGTAAATTTGATTTTTATTTATATCTTCTTTTGAATTCCACCCCCCAAGACTTTGTATTTCTTCATTTGTTTCAAGCATATTCCTGGTAGCACGTTGAAGCATTTTCTGGTTGCTTTCAAAATCTTTGTCAGATAATTCTAACAGTGTTTTTGGTTCTTGTGGTCAAGTAATATATCACAACCTAGAAATTTTGGTATTAAGTTAGAGACTCTGGATCTTATTTAAACCTTCTTTGCAGTTCCAGCAGAAGTAGTTTGGGAAGGTTGGCACCCTCTTATTCCCGCATGGGGGTAGGAGTCCAGGTTTCTCATTCTGCCTCATTGATTCCCAGGCTCGGGAAGCAGTGAGATTCCTCATTATGACTGGAATAGGAGTCTCAGCTCTCCACTAGGATCTACTGATACATCTCTGGCTGGATGGGAGTGCTTTATTACTGCTTCCTACTTGGCCCTCAATGACAGGATGAGGAGGAGAGTGGCCTTGTTACTACTGTATGGTGGAGAAAGTCTTCATTCCCCACTAGGCTTCTTTTTCTACCATATTAGCTCTAGGGGAGGAGTGTTTCCTTACTGCTGGGTGGACGGCTGATGGCTGAGGGTAAAGGGGATCTCTAGAGGGTCTCCATGATACTGTGGGAAGGGCATGCTATTCCCTCCCAGGGATAAAATTCTAGTCTCCTTACTCAGCCTTCTCTGGAATTATAGCATTGATGGGATTGGGTGTCCTGTCTCCTTACGGCACAGAAGTGCTAGCAGATGTGATAAATGGAGGGGCTGGGGGGAGCACTTTTTTTTTTTTTTTTTGCTTTGTTATTTGTAGAATCGTTACTGTGCAATACTTTATCTTGCCAGGCAGCCTCTTTCCTGGTCCTTTGGGTGGAGCAGTAGGGCTTTGGCTGGAACTGTGTCAAAGCTATCTATCTGTCTATCTAATCTACCTACCTACCTCTTTATCTGTCATCTAATCAGTATTTGTTGGGGTTTTGGTTTGTTGGGTTTTTCAGCCTTGAATGTGGAATATATGAGGTAAGAAGAAAGCCCAGGGAACTTAGCCCCGTGTTGTTATTTGGGTTCCAAGATTCCCACCAGGTCTGGTCACCTTTCAGAATCTTCTTATGTTTGTTTCATATGTAAGGTCCAGGAAGTTTAGTTATACTTGGTGGACAAAATAGGGAAAAAGTACATCTACTCCATTTTTTTGAAGAGAAGAAGAATGTTCAAGTAACCCATAGGAAGAAAGGAAAAAGAAAAAAAAATGAAACAACAGAAAACCAAAAAACAAAAAATAAGGTAGTAGACATCAGCCTTAATGAATTAATTACTTTAAAGGTAAGTGATCTAAATACACCAATTACTGACAAAGATAGTTTGAGTGGTTTATAAAAAACATGGCCCAACGACATTCTGTTAATAAAAAAACCCAGTTCAAATGTAATTGTATAAGCAGGTTGGTGGTAGAAGGATGGTTCAACAGGTATATATATCATACAAGCATTAGTCAAAAGAAGGCAGGAGTCTTCAGAGCAAAGAAAATTACCAGAGATAGGTAGGGACATTATATAATAATAAAAGGGTCATTTTCCCAAGAAGACACAACCTCCTAAATATACATGCACCAAATGATAGAGCAAACATAGGGAGCAAAAACTGGTAGAAATGAAAGGAGAATGAGCAAAAACCACATTTAAAGTTGGAGACATCACTATCATTCTCTCAAAAACTGGCGAATGACTACATAGAATCAGCAAGCATATGGAAGGCCTCAGCTCAGCTACTCCATCTACCAATAGGATGTAATTGATATTTATAGAAGATCCAGCAACAGCAGAATATATATTCTTTTCTGGTTCCTATGGAACATAAACTGAGACAGATTATCTTCTGGCCCACAAAAGAAATCTGAACAATTTTAAAAAGATAGATATCATATTGAGTACATTCATCACCCACAATAGAATCAAAAAAGAAATAACAGAGATACTACAGAAAATCTCTAAACACTTGAAAACTAAAGAACACACTTATAAATAACCTATGGGTCAAAGAGGAAGTCTCAAGGGAAATAAAAATGCATTGAATTGAATGAAAATGAAAATACTACATATCAAAATTTGAGGGACACAGCTAAAGCCATGGTGAGAGTGGAAGTTTATAGCACTAGCTACATGCATCGAAAAGGATAAAAAGTTTCAATAATCTAAGTTCCCACTTCAAGAATCTGGAAAAAGAAGAGAGAAGCAAACCCAAAAGGAGAAGAAGGAAGAGCAGAAATCAATGAAATTGAAAGAAAAACTGTAGAGAAAATTATAGCTGGATCTTTGAAAAGATTAATAAAATTTACAAACCTCTGGCAAGATTGACTAAAAAAAGACAAACTTCTAAATATCAGGAATTAAGTAGGGGATATCACTGCAGACATGACTAAAATGCCAAGGGAATATTACAAACAACTCTGTACACAAAAATTTGACAACTTGGAAGAAATGAAGTAATTCCTTGAAAAATGTAAAATACTACAATTCATCCCATGTGAACTAGATCAGTTGAAAACTTTGTCATTGAGGAAATTGAATTCATAATTGGGAAACTCCCCAAAAAGAAATCCCTAGTCTTAGATGGCTTCAATGAAGAATTCTAAGAAACCTTTCAATAAGAAAGAACACCAGTTCTAGCCAATCTCTTCCAGAAAATCGAGTAGGGAACATTTTTCAATTTATTTTATGAAGCTAATATTATCCTAATATTACTGAATTAAGTAATATAGAAAAAGAATTTTATACTGTGATCAAGTGCAGTGTATTCCAGGGATACAAGTCTGTTTCAGTATTAGAAATCAGTTAATGTAATCTAGTACCTTAACAGGCTGTAAAAAATTTCATTTGATGCAGAAAAAGTGTTTAAAAAATTCACTATCCTTTCATGATAGAAACTCTTCGTATAATAGATAGAGTAGGGAACTTCCTCAACATGACAAAGAACATCTACCAAAAAAACTACAACCCCTTCGAACTTCTACCTAGTAGTGAAATTCTGAAAGCTTCTCCCTAAGATTAGGAATAAGACAAGGATATAAACTCAGTCCTCTTCTTTAATATCCTACTGGAAGATCTAGACACTCGAGAAAGATAAGAAAAAGAAATAAAAGATACACAAATCAGAAAGGAAGAAATAAAAATGTCCTTTTGTGGGCATCAAAGTTGTCCATATAGAAAATTCCAAGAAATCTACAAAGAAACCCAAGAAACCAAAACCCTAACTTTTAGAACTAACATGTAAGTTAAGCTAGGTCAAAGGATACAAGATAAACTTAAAAAATATATATATCTTTTGTATTTCTATGTACTAGTGAAAGATATGTGGACACCAAAATTAAAAATATAATAGCATTTACAGTTACCAAAAAAAGACATTGGTGTAAATTTAACAAAATATATATGACTTGTAAATAAAACTAGATCTAAATAAAGGAAGTGATGTACAGTATTTATGGATTAGAAGAGTCAACATAATAAAGTTACTGATTTTCCCCAGTTGACATACATTTTATTACAATTTCTATCAAAGTATCAGCAGAAGTTTTGTATTTAAGATTATAATAAAATTTATATAGCAACTCTGAGGAATTAGAACAGCTGATAACCATATAGAGGGAGGAATCAGTCTATATGATGGTCTTATATAGCTATAGTAATCATAAGACATTACCAGTAGAAGAGTGGATGCAATAAAATAGAGAGGTCAGAAATAGAACCATATAAATATGCTCAAATGATTTTTGACAAAGGTACAAAAGCCATTCAGTGGAGGAATGGTGGCCTTTCAATAAATGATGTTGGACATCCAAAGGCAAAAAATGAGCATCCACCTGTCTCACTTTGCACAGAGTAAAGTCCAGATGGATCACAGATTTAATTATAAACATGAGGGGCACCTAAGTGGCTCATTTGGTTAAGCATCCAAGTCTTGGTTTCAGCTGAGGTCATGGTCTCACAGTTCTGTTACTGAGCATGGAGCTTGCATGGGATTTTCTCTCTCCCTCTCTCTCTGCCACTCCCTCACTCAAGGTCTCTCTCTCAAAGAATTAAATAAATAAATAAACATTTAAAACAAAAAATAAACTTGAAACTAAAAACCTTTAGAAAAAAGCAGGAGATAACCTTCCAGATCTAGGATTAAGCAGAGTTCTTAGAACTGACAGTGATTGCATGATCTAGAAATGGAAACAGCTGATATATTGGATTTTCTAAAACTAAAAAATTTTGGCCTACGCAGGACTTTTTTTTTTTTTTTTTTTTGGTTTAATGTGTTAATTTTTGAGAGTGAGAGAAACAGCACGCGAGTATAGGAGGGGCAGAGAGAGAGGCAGATACAGAATTTGAAGCAGGCTCCAGGCTTCACACTGTCAGCATAGAGCCCCACATGGGGCTTGAACCCATGAGCTGTGAGATCATGACCTGAGCTGAAGTCAGACACTTAACCAACTGAGCCACCCATGTGCCCCCACAGGACCTTTTTAAAAGGATCAACAGACAAGCTACAGATTGGGAGAAAATGCTTGCAAACCATATAGTTGGCTGAGGACTAGGAAATCTCAAAACAAAGCAGTGAAAAAAGTCTTTTTTTTTTTAATTTTTTTTTTAACGTTTATTTACTTTTGAGACAGAGAGAGACAGAGCATGAACGGGGGAGGGTCAGAGAGAGAGGGAGACACAGAATCTGAAACAGGCTCCAGGCTCTGAGCTGTCAGCACAGAGCCCGACGCAGGGCTCGAACTCACGAACCGTGAGATCATGACCTGAGCCGAAGTCGGACGCTTAGCTGACTGAGCCACCCATGCGCCCCAAAACAGTCTTTTTAAAAATGGGTAAAGAAATGAAACAGTTCACTGAAGAGGATATACAGATGGCAAAAAGCACATGAAAAGGTGTTCAAAATCATTAGCCATTAGGGAAATGTTAAATAAAGCAACAATCACTACATAGTATTTAGATATCACTACATAGACATCACTACATATCATCACTACACAGTAATCACTACATAGTAATTAGTATGGCTGAAATAAAAAATTGTGATCCCACCAAATGCTGGTAATGACATGGGTGGGAATACATGGTTAATGGGAATGTAAAATGGTATAGCTACTCCAGAACACAGTTTGGTAATTTCAGGAAAAATTACATCTGGAACTACCATGTGATCCAGCAATTACATTGCTGTGTATTTATCCAAAAGAAGTGAAAACTTGTTTTCACACAAAAACCCATATACAAATGTTCATATAAGCTTTATTTGCTGTAGCCCCAACCTGGAAACAAATCAGCCCTTCAAGGGGTGAATGGTTACACACATCATGATGCACCCATGCCATGCAAGACAGCTCAGCAATAGAAAGGAACAGATCCATGCAACAACCTGGATGGACTTCCATCTGAGAAAGGCCAATCTCAAATAGCAACATAATATCATTCCATTTTTAAAATAATGAAATTGAAGAAATTGAGAACAGATGAGTGGTTGCCTGGGACTAAGTAAGGGATGGCAGTGGAGGGGAAGGGATTGTAGCTCTAAAAGTACAACAGGAGAGATGCTTGTGATGATGGAATTATCTGTTTCTTGACTATATCAATGTCTATATTCTGATGTGATTGTGTACTGTAGTTTTGTTAGATGTTTCCATTAGGGCAACTAGGTAAAGGGACAGTGGCATCTGTGTTATTTCTTACCACTCCCTGTGAATCCATAATTATCCCAAAATGAAAAGTTTAATTTAAAAATCCGAGACTGCTTGATTTCATCATTTGATCAAGCTTCTCTTAGCTTAAATAATTGCAGAACAAGCTATATAATGAATCGACCAACCACCGAAAACTCTCAATTGTCTATCTTGTCTTCCCTTTCAGTTTTGTTTGGGTTCTATTTTAGTGGTCTCTTAGTGAAAAACGTAATACTCAAGTAGGTCTAGATTGCTTTTAACAACTTAGGGTAACTTCAGAATGTCTGCAGATGCTTTAATAGCTACATACATACAAAGTAGTGTGAAAATTTTGCATCTGGGTAGTTTACAGGGACAGTAGTTAATAAAAGTAAAGCAGTCCCTGATCAAATTACTTGTTGAACTGAGATTAAGAACAGATTAAAATTTATATTTGTGTTAAAATTTTTAAATGCTCTTTATGTTTCTCTCTGGTTGTTAGATAATCCCCCTTTATTGTTCTCTTATTTTGCTTTATTCCAGCAATCAAAGACTCTTCAGCAGGGTGGTTGTAGAAAGTGTTAAAAGGTAAACTTCTAACAAATTGTACAGTGTATCATTTTGGTACATAAAAGAAAGGAGTTTCCCTTAAATGATTGTGTTTTTCCAATGTGTTTATGATTTCAACCAAACTCCTGGAAGGAATATTTTGCTACGGATTTTTGTTTTGAAATTTGAAATATATATACATAAAATTCATCTCAAGTAAATGCATGAAGATAAGCTAATTTTCTGGTAAAATAGAATAATATGTGGGATTATCCATACTTGTTTTGAAAATGTAGTCCAAAGTTCAATATTAGTGGTAGTAGTATGGTGAGAAAAGAATACTCTTCCATGTATGAGAGTCTGTGTTTAAGATGCTATACTAACTTATATGTTATTTTATATAACATATTTTGATACATAATATAACACAGACTATATTGCATGCTACTGTATATTACAGGAAAGAAAGAATCATTAAGTAAAAGACATTAGAGCAATAACGATAAACTTGGGCCTTTTTGTGGCACCATATACCAAAAGAGAGTTAGTCTAGAATTAAAAGTTAAATAAAAAAAATAAATAAAAGCTAAAAACCAAAGACATGTCTGGAAGTAAATGTAAATATTTTCCACATAATAAAGGGAAAATGTAAAGAGAAATATTAATAGATTTTACTATATAAATGGTAAACTTTTTGGATGTTAAACATCACTAATATATCAAATATTTCTATTAGTAATATGTCATATATAATAGGTAATTAACATAATGATGTATAACATGCTCTTATAAATAAAAAAGTGAACATCTGAAGAGAAGAAAAACAGACTTTACATAGAAAATTCATTAAATAATTACAAACAATAAAAAATTTTGAAATAAAAAAATTTGGGACAGCATTTTTAGAAAAAAGTATTTTGCACTCTTAACATCGATTCTCTTTATTCACGTCAGAAATGGCATATAAAAATATGAATCCTAGACAGTCTATTACAGTATTACTATTTTTTAATGTGTCTTTAGTTTTTGAGCAAGAGCGCGCTCACTCGCGCGCGTCGGGGAGGGGCATCCGAATCTGAAACAGGCTCCACGCTCTGTGCTGTCAACACAGAGCCTGACGCACGACTCAAACTCACCAACCCCAGGATCATGACCTGAGCCGAAGTCTGATGCTCAGCGGACTGAGCCACCCAGGTGCCCCTATTTCGGCATTCTCTATATTGGTGCCAAGTTCCAACTAACCCACTTAACCAATAGCAAAAATATTGTTATATACATAATTTTTATGCCTAAGGTGCAGTGCAGTGCCATTCAATCATTCAAAATTGTGTTTCTTCAACCTAAATGTCCTCAGCGGATATATTTACACATACATAATGGAGTATTATTCAATCTAGGAAAGAAGGAAATCCTGTCACTTCCAACAACATAGAAGGACCTAGAGAGCATTATGCTAAATGAAAGAAGCCAAAGAGAAAGACAAATACCGCATGACATCACTTAAATGTGGAACATAAAAGAAAAGTTGAACCCATAGCAACAGAGAGTAGAAAAGTGGTTGCCAAGGGTGGTGGGTGGGGAAGTAGGGAGGGGTTGGTAAGAAGTACAGATTTTTAGTTACAAAATGAATGTGTGAGGATCTAATGTAGTTGATATCACAACATTGTATGATTGAGATTTGCTAAGAGTGAACCTTAATGTTTTCATAAAAAGTGTTTCCAAAAATATTCAATGTTTAGGAAAAGTGCTAAAATTACACTAAATGAAAGATTGAGGTGAAATTAATATATTTAATTTTGACTGAATTTAACAGATTATGATATAGAGAAATAGAAAAAAATAAACATAATATGATAATATAATTTATCCTTATAAGAAAACGTTTGAAGGCAATGAAGATTATATTAAAGGCTTTGTTGTAGTTGTAATACTGCACCAACTGTGTAGATGTACTTTCTGAATGCAAACTATTGTTTATGCACAAAGAAATTAATCACAACATTCTTAATAGTGAAAATTAAATGTTGATCAGTAGGGAAATGTTAAATTACATCATCACATACTCATGATAGAATTCCATGCAGTCATTGTAATCACATCTGTGAAGGGTATTTGTTTTAATAATGTGGAAAAGTACTTATGGTGTAATGCTAAGTGATTAAACAATATGAATACATGTTAAGCTGTAGGGAAATATGGTAAATTATTAGCAGCCATTACCACTGAGTGGTAGAATCCTAATTGTAATTTTCTCATTACTTTTCTGAATATTCCAAACTTTCATCTGTAAGCCTCCAACCTTTGTAATGAGAAAACAAATATTTTTGAAGTCTCTGAGGAATTATATATGCAGCGCCAGAAGCATGTGTAAACTTATTTCGCTAAAGTGCTTAATAAAACAACCATAGTCTTTAAACAGCATCTCTACTTTGTCCTGATCTGCAGTACTTTGGCACTGCATGGATTTGCCATCATTAACTACTACAAGTAAAATAACAGTAAAGTGCATTTATACAAAAGAAGAAAGGAAAGATTAAGGTCCCCTGTTAGCACTAGGGAATCTGACAGATTCTGATATGTTTTGTGCACTGTATCTGTATTTTCATTTGCATTGGTTTTTCCAAGGCTTTTACTGATAAAGCTAGGTCCCCAAAGAAGACGGGTTTTTTTGTATGTGTGTTACCCACAACTTGGCGGGATGCAGAATGTCTGCAATTATTCCTTTTGCTTTTAACTGACTTTGAATCCTGTCCTTTTGGCTTGTGAACCTGGCTTTCACCCAGGAGAAGGCAAAAAAAAAAAAAAACCAAAACCACCAAAAAACTATCTGTTGGTTTTCAAATGTCATTTCCCCTTTGGCTTTGTTGATGGTAAAATTCTGTTTTTGCATCTGAAATTGGAAACTGTTCTAATCTTGGAGTCTGCATGTAATTCATTGGAAGGCTTTCTCTTATCTAAATCTAGGATTGGGATTTAGTCTGATGTTCATTTATATCCAGGTGCAAAACATGAGTACTTTTACCTTTAGCTCAGCGGCCCAAATTTCATCCCTTCTTGTACTATCATTAGCTGTTGGTTCTTAATTATATCCACATAAGAATTCTGGCTAGAGACAACAGGATCTGGATTTTCTCTCCACTTCTGAGTGTCTGACCCTTGGACATTTCTTCCTTCTGTTCATTTTGGTAGATTCTGAATTTGGATTTGCAGCCTTGTCCCATCAGGACATTGTTTAGCATAGAAAGAAAGTAACTATTTCTGATGTGCCCTGCACCAGCAGTTGGAATACCCCTTTTATAGATTTATTTGTTCTTACTCCACAGGAAGAATTCAAAGAAGAGTTAAGTGACATTATTAATAAGAGTATCTTGCAGCGCACGTGCCTTAAAATTCTCAGTGACTTTGACACTCCTCTCCCATTTAATTCTCAGAACTCTTCATGGAACAGCTTTTGCCCATTTTCCATACAAGAAAACTGAAGTTCAGTAAAAGTCAATGGTTCTTCCCCAGACAGCCTAGCTAGAAATCACGGTCTCTTCTTTCTCCATGCCCAGGATTCACCTACTAGACCAGAGCTGTCTTTGAATGACATTAGCGTATGGAGAACATTGTTGATGTTGTGCTCAAACTTTTCTAATAGGACCTTTTCATGTTTATTCATAGTATATATGTGTGCCACCCATTTTCTGTGCAGATGTTTGAAGGGAGAAGAAATTAGGCTGTCTGTAATACTTGTAACTCCCCATTGCTTAGAAGATGAAGTCCAAACTCTTTAACATGGCGTATAAACTTTCATCCTGGCCTGAGGCTACTGAACCATTTTTCTCCGTTGTCACCTCCATGCACAACGCAAACGGAATTTTGCTTTGTTGTCTGAACATGTTGTTTCTTGCTGCAATCCTTACTTCCTTGGTGAACTCCTACTTCATGGTTCTCATATTTTACATCACAATCACCTGGAAGGTTTAATCCTACATTGCTGGACTTCACCTCCAGGGTTTCTGATGCAATAGGTTTGAGACCCCCAAAACTTAGATTTTCAACCAGCTTCCAAATAGTCCTGAGGCTGCTGGTCTTGTACCACGCTTTAATAAGTATTGTATCTATGTATTGTAGAAGACCCAAACCAAATTGATTGGCAAAATTTTTCTGACCACACACATACTTAATTGCTTGCCTCTATATTCTTATACTTTGTTACACAACATTTTATTTTGATAACTGTTTGTCCTCTTTGCTTAACTGCCTTCCTCTTTTAAAAGGGACAGACTTATTTTACTTGTTTAGATCTTCATGGTCTAACACAATTCTTGGCACTTGTGGGGACCTCAAGAATTTGAGTCACTTTATGATATACCTGGAAACACTTGATTTATTTAAAATTGCTTGTGGAAGATGAATTCTTCACTTCACTGGTTTTCCTTTTTATTGTGTCTTTGTTCCCAAATCAAACTTTTCTGTTTTTAGAACTAGAAAACTATTACTAGTTTTTAAATAACTACTATATACCAGGTACTGTGCTTTACATATATTATTTTAAGTCCCCTACGGGTAACTCCTATGGCATAACAATATTATTCCCATTTTAAAGATAAACTGAGAAAAGAATATAAGAAAAGGGGGGGCTCCTGGGTGGCTTAGTCAGTTAAGCGTCCGACTGTGTCTCAGGGCATGATCTCACGGTTTGTGCTCAAGCACGGTTCGGGCCTGAAAGCTCAGAGCCTGGAGGCTGCTTTGGGTCTGTGTCTCCCTCTCCCTCTGCCGCTCCCCTGCTCGCTCTCTCTCTCTCTCTCTCTCTCTCTCTCAAAAATAAACATCAAAAAAATTTAAAGATAAACTTGAGGCTCACAACGATTAAAAAATTTTGTAACTATCATGTGGCAGGAAAATGGTATCAAATAAGATTTGAATTTACCATCTTTTTATTTCAGAGCTCATTTCACTCTGCTGTCTTCAGAAGTGATTTTCATTTGTCTCATGGCATATTAAGATGATGGGACTTTTTTTTTTAATCTCCAAATAAAATAAGAGATGACCTCTATGTTAGCATTATTGGTCTTGGTTCTGATTCCTCTTTCCCTTTGGCCTTTGAGTCCACATTCAATTCCTAAATTACTTTCTGTCTCCCAATGATTTCTACCATGTCTCTCCTCCCTTCTCTGTAGATTTTGAAGAAGTAACTCCAAATGGCTTCACTTCCAGGGTTTTACTGCACCTTACTTTGGCTGCGTTTGTATATCACATACAGTTTGTTTTCCTCCTTAATCAAATAGAGAATTAAGCAAAGAGACATTTAAAAGGTGTTAAACCTGAACACTAATTTGTAATTTCTAGTTTTTGTTGTGTGCAGCTGAAGAAAAAACGGAATTCATTTTAAGAAAAGTTTATTTTTTGAATCTTTTAAAATGTATATCATAGTATTTTAATTCTTACTTTACAAGCATTCTTTTCTTCCTTCCCAAGAAAAGTAAAATCTCTTAGGGAATAATAAGATTTTTTTTCTTTCCTTAAGTTGTAAACATAGATATATTCTGGAAGGTCAAGTGTCTGTTCTTTCTTCTACTTGTTATTGAAATTATTCTCTCCTTAGGAATGACAATAGATGACCATTTGTAAGTAAGGAACAAATTTGAAACTGTGGCAACCAATTCATTTAGTTAATAATTCATAGTGCATATCATACAGTGATGTAAAGCTGAAAACTGTGGTCTTCTATCAAAGGTTGCCACAAACTTTTAACCTAATAGCCTGTATATATCCTTTTGTTTAAACTATTTGATAAAGAAAACATATAATTTGTCATTTAAAAGGCAAAAAGTTGCATTTTTTTCTTTCATAATGTATTGTTGGGTGTTTTCATCCATCACTGAAGAATGGATTATTTGTAGAGGGAAATAGATACGGGACTTTCTTTAAATCAAGATTGATATAATTCCCCTTTATTTACTGGGCAAGGTGGTAGTCTGCATTCGTGAGTTCTGTTAGGCCATCTAATAGGCATGGCTGCAGTTAGGAAAAAAAATAGTGAAGAGTGGGACTCTTTCTTCATATTGTTCATTGGCCAGCCTCCTGGCTGAATTGGAATACCAGAAATTGATTATTTATTAGATTTACTCTATACTTCCATTGTGCAAACCTGTAGCTACACCTGGCAATATTCATTTGTAAAATTTTCCAAGCTTAAGTTTGAGTTGCAGAAGAAAAATATAAACCAAGTCCATCATAAGTAACTCATTTTTGGGGGGCCACTCAACAAAGCTTCAGCTTCATTTTCTGAAAACAAATGTAGTGGTTTTAAAGTTAATACCCCAGGGCCAATGGTGAATTGATCCACAGTGATGAAAATAAAATTAAGAGGGCCATGAGGTGAATTGGGGATCATATTCTTTTTGCTGACTGATCCTTGGGTTAGTTTTTCCAAATCTTGTATCTGCACTGAATCTTTGAGGTCAAACATATGTTAGTCGTTTGATAAATATTTGTTGTTTATACATGTTTAAGTGTTTCATTGTTTTTCTGTGTGTATCAGATCCATGAAGCTTAGAAAATTTGGAGCAGCAAATGTAAATGTAGGTATAGTGAGAAGGCAATTAAGAATGCTGCTTGATGAAGAAGAAGAAAATAAAATTGGAAGGGGGAAGCCAGTTTACTAATATTGGCTTTACATATAGTCCATTATGTGAGCGTAGTTATGTCAATTAACACTAACATTGACATTCTCATCCATTGGCAGCAATAGGATACTGGCTACACCACACAAAAATAAGGTAAATGTCTATGTCTAAAATCTGAACACAATCCAAGGTAACAAAACAAACAAAAACAAAACCATAAAATACAATGGAATCAGCCATAAGGTCACTCCTGAGAGCCCAAGAATTAAAATCACTTTATTACAAGCTGAAATGTTTACCAAACATTTTTATTGTAATCCCCCTGTATAGGCTTCTAAGATAGCATTATACTAAGACAGCAGAGAAACATAAAAATGAGCAAAGCTACAGAAATCACATCATCCTTGTAGTTGTCATGAACTCTAGGATAGAGTTTTTATCAGCTATGATCAAATAAGTTGGACAGGTCATATAACAAGTTAGAACTTGCCAAATTTTTTTTTTTATAGAAGAAACAGATGTCATCTTCTGTTGTAAACTATATCCTGAGCATATCCCACCCTGACTACTTTATAGCATATATGAACTCCCACTCCACCCCCTTTTTCCCTTCTCAACTAAGCCAACCTACCAGGCTGTGTATTTTTAATGGCTTTCTGTAGCAATCAAGAATTTGCCATCAGAGAAACTGTTTCACTGCTTCTTATCTTTGGATGCCTGTTCTTGCTAAACAGATTTTAGATAAGAGCAACTAGCAGTAAGTGCCCTTTCTGAAAATAGAGGTCAAAACCCTTGATATCTAAGCCCAAGTACATTGTTGTGGAAGGTATTTCAAATCTTAGTCATATTCAGATTCCAAATACAATTTTTCCTTTTTCTTTTTTTTTCTGGAAGTTTTAAAGTTTTTAGAAGTAGTTTCTAATTGAAAAACTATTTCAATCCTATATAAATCTAGAAACCAATGACTAAATGGTAACTCTTTTTTTTTTTATGTTAGTAATGGGAAACAGCATCTTTCTCTGAAAAGGATAAAAAGGAAGAGACCTTTGGGTTTTGGGGCTTGTTTGTTAAAGGACTATGAAAGGAAAAGGTTACGGCTCGCTTTCTGGTAACATTTGCAAAAGCAGATGATGATCTATCTATATGACCTGTCAGAATGGCTTCAGGTCGGTTCTTCCTGATTGTAAATGGAAGTCTGCCTTAGATGCTGCTGGGAAAAACCGTTTGTCAAGGCATTTTTAACTGATGACTTTGTTTCAGTATTACACCAAACTGTATTTGAAAGTATGACCTAGAATATGTAAAGGAAACATTGGAAGGTGGCATGACAAAAGCATTGGGTCTGTCTGTGTCAGTCCCCGAGTATGAGGTAGAAAAAGGGCTACTGACTGGGTTAACAAGACTCTGTCCTTTGTTAAACTGCATAGTGTCACATCAAAGGCCACAGATCCATTTGAACAGGTGCTTTTAACAATTGTATTGAATAACCTCTGTGCCTCTTTAGGTTTTGAATGGTCTACATGACTGCACAAAATGAATGAATGTAAGAAAAATGAACTGACAGGTGAAGCCTGTCTGGTGAGGAATCCATGATCCTGCAGTGGTTGTGGCTTTTCAAAAGATTTAGTGGCTGCTTTCCATTAAACGTTTTATGTCGCTGAATGAAGTTCCATGAAGATACGGTCTGTCTACTTTCTTCTTAATATCAATTCCTGCTTGTTGTGATAACTCTTTCATCAGATGTTTTTTCAGAATTTTTTTTCTTTCTCAAGTGAATTTTTAATTTCTGTATTTACCAGTGACAATTTCATAAGCATGAAGCATTATCTGTTCTCTTCTTGTCTTTCCTACTCCATGAACTAGATTTTTTTCCTTCCAATTGTGTATGACACAGCTACAATTAGGGAAGATGTCAGTATTTATTTACTGATATTTGTCTTATATTCAGAGCCCTTTAGTTAAAGTGTGTGATTAAAAAAAAAAAAAGATATGGGGGGATATGATGCTTCCTGCCCCTGACCAGGATGCTAAGAATTTAGTTAAGGAACAAAACACAGAAAATAAGGAAACAGGTAGGAGGTAAAAAAGCTCTGTGACGTTGAAGTAAAAGAAAATAAAATGTGTAGAGAAGGGCTGAGTTCTCCAGTCTAGTGAAGGATGCCTTCAGCATGAAGTAGGACTTAAAAACGGCCAGGATTTGGGAATAAGGAAGGTCTTTCCAGGAATGAGAATGAATAGACCCTGGGATAACCTAACAAGACTAGGTTAGTTCATTACATGAGATCCTTTTTGATTCTTGGGTTGTCTCATACATACCAACTTTGATTGCAAAGTAATGAATAATGAGTAAGTGCAGCCATATGTGCTACAGGACCACCATTCCATATGTAAAAATGTTTTGGTGAAAATTTTGGCTTAGTTTCAAAAGTTAACTACCTACCAGGCTATCATTGCCAGAGAAAATGCAGAAGATGAGATGTTACCATGAAATGAATGAGTACAAAAAGTCATTTGAAGGTGAGAATTAAAAAGGACTAATTAAAATATATTTCTTTTATAGTTTAGTCTACAAAGGTTATAATTATTTGACCAGAATCCCGAAAGATATGTTTCTGTGTGGATTTTAACAGACTTACTTTTTAGTGATGCACCAGTAATTGCCATCCCTGTGGCCTTCTTACAATATGATGTTGACATTCCTCAGTTGAGAGCTGGTTCTTTCTTCCTTTCCCTAGGTTATGGGCCAGCCTTAGTGAGTTGCTTCAGTGCAACAGAATGCAACATAAGTAACCTAGAAGTCTAGGTCGTAAGAGGTGATAGAACTTTTTCTCTTAGGACATCTGATCTTGGAACTCAGCCACCATGCTGTGAGACAGTGCAAAGTAGCCTATGTAGAGAAATCACATGGAGAAGCTCACACAGAGAGGAACTGGAGATCTAGCTGACATTTAGCATCAATCACCAAATGGGGAACTGAAGGAGTCTCCAAATGTAGAGACTGAAGGAGTCTCTAGCCCAGAGCCTGTAGCTTGAGTCTTTGCCTGAGGCCCCAGATGTCATGGAGAGGAGACTAGCCATTCCCTCTGTGCTTTGTCTGAATTCCTGACCCACAGAATCCAACAGCATAACCCCCCTAATTTATTAATTTGTCACATGGCCATAGTAACCAGAAAATATGTCAATCAAGTTTTAGTATCTTAATTTATAGTGACTCTAGCTATTCACTTAAGCATTTCTCTTTAATATATGAATAACCTCACTTTCAAAAATTTCTGTCTACACTTCTGAAAACTCAGTTTCAAAATGGTGGGCTAATCACTTTGTCAGATTTTAGAAAAATTTTTAAAACTCACCTGTGTCCCCAGTATGTGACATAATTTCTTTGATTTTGTTAAGTACTTAATGAAAAAAAAATGAATGAATGAATCATTCAGTCTTCTCAGAGTCTGCTGACTGGAGACCTTATTCTCCATGGCTATCAGCAAAGTTTCCTTAAGTATTAGCAGGAATGGAGGTACTACTTAAAATTAAAAAACAATTATTTTGTAAGGGAGAGTCTCTAAGTACATTTCCCCAGTGACTGCGCTATAATATAAATAAAGATGTTATGTATTTAGCGCTGACGATTACATATATTAAATGTGTGTGTATAATATATACATACAAAACTTTTTTTTTAATGTAGATAGTTACATTTTATATCACTGAATCTTTCCACGGTGTGTTTTACGGATATTGAAGTCTGGATGGGAACATATATCATGATAGAATCTCTGAAAAAACATTTAAAATGTTTTCCTATTGTAATTTATAAATTTGAAAATTAATAAACATTAATTTAGCTGTGGAATGCTATCGAAGAAACTTAAATGTTCACAACAGCCCAGTGGGAAAAAATGTATTTCTATCTCCATATGGAAATCAGACCAAGTAAGAGTATCCTAGACCTTTCCTACTCCATTTGAACAATGTTCACTACTATTCTAAATACCCAATTTTACTTTTATTTAAAAAAAATATTGTAGAAGACTTGCTGTCCTCAGCCTAGCTATAAAATGATAGAAATGCTCTGTTGGGCTGCACGGAAGAATGACCTATGTTGTAACATACATGTTAAGACAAGAGATCAATCATCTGTAACTGTGTGTGACTTTTAGGTTCCTGATGTCACCAAGTTATTTACTATATTGTTTCCATGATTCCTTGGAACGACCAGAGCAAACCATCATTGTATTCATTCCTCCAATTTTTTCCCCTCTTTTCTCCATCTTTCTCATGATTAACCCAGACAGAAATTTGTCAAGAATATGTTCATTGCAAGATAATCAAATGCATTACTGAGAAATGTTAATGCTTGTTCGGGCAACATTTATTCATTCCATCAAAGATCTGTGCTCTCTTAAAGAGGAATAAAAGATAGTTTTTACTTTGAGAAGTATATAGTGTAGGGGAAGAGAAAGACATGAACTGAGTTTAGAACCAAGAGCCCCAGGAGTCAATATAAGAAAATTATATTCAACGGAGATCACAGAGAAAGTTAATTTGTGAATTAAGTCTTGAAGGAAGATTAGGAGTTTGTGAAATGAAATGGAGGCAGGAAGGTTATTTGTATTAAAATGCCATTCATTGCTTCCACACTGTATTGCCTTATAAGAATGCTGTGCCCATTCATAGACACTGCTAAAGATCCTGTTAGTGCCTTGTGATTCTGGAACCTTGACCATAGCTGGCTCAAGCACAGTAAATAGTTTACAGAGACTCAGTCTGGTTTCAGCCACTCATCAGAATTTCTTTCCTAAGATTTTGAAGTAGGAGACACAGCTGTTAAGATCATGTAGACTTGGGTTGGTATCCATTCTGGACTTCATACAAGAAGGAGAAGTGGGTCTACAGAGAAGAATAATGGGACAGTGCTATTATTTTGTAATGTTTATTTTTGAGAGAGAGGGAGTGGGGTGTGGGGGGTCGGTGAAGAGAGAATCCCAAGGAGGCTCTGTGCTGTCAGCGTGGAGCCTGACTTGGGGTTTGATCCTATGAACCATGAGATCATGACCTGAGCCAAAATCAAGAGTCAGCCACTTAACTTACTGAGCCACCCAGGCACCCTTGGACAGTAGCTTTTTAAGAGAACACATGGCCCCAGGGAGAGACAGCCAAGTTCCCACAGTCTTGGCTATCTTTCTTGCTTTTTAATTATGGGGAATTCCCTCTCAATCCTTCCAGTAAGCTTTCTTTTACAGAGAACTAGTTTGACTGGCTTCTCAATCTTAAAACCAAAAAATTTCTAAGCCTGCAGTAAGGGAAAGTGTATGGAATGGATTAGTGACCTGAGAAGTTGGTAAGTCTGGGGAACTGTTCATTTACTTACGAGAAAGTATTGGTTCCTACCATGGGCTACACAGTGTGCGAGATGCTAGAGCTACCATAATGAATGTCAGAACCTTTGACTTTGAAGAGTCCGCATTGGCTGGTAGACAAGTATAGTCAGTGTTATGGTGGGATGAAATGACATAGAGACATAAGTTTGGTTTAATCATTTGTGCTAATGAGTTTAGACTTAATTCTGTAGTCTGTGCATTTTCACTGGGGGCTTATCACTGCCAAGGGGCAGAAAATGGAATTTTAATGGAGGAAAGGCTCAAAAGTCTTAGATGTTACAGTGGTTAATCTACATGTCTACCATCAACCCTGCTGACCTTTTTTTTTTTTTTTTTCTTAATTCTGATTTTCCTCCTCTACATAGTTTCCTGTATCAGGAAGACTCATTTTAGTAGAGTTAATTTTGGGAGCCGTGGCTATGGTTATAGCAGAACTGATAGCCTGTCCTCGTAGCTGCTCTCATGTATAAGCAAATCAGTGTATCAGGTTAAGGCCTTCAGTATGTGCCAGAAAAGGAGGATTTCATCTTAGTAGAAATGATTGTGCCTTTTTAGAGATACTTAAACTTTGTTGGTTGTAGACCTCATCTATGAAATGTCTATATAGCTTCCTCTTTTCTTAGGGTATGATGACCTCTTTAAGACTGTTTCCCCACACCAGAAATGTCATGGTGAAAGAATGTATTTCCCCAAGATTTTTTCTTTTTGTCTAGAATAACTGGTAGATTAGGTTGTTAGTGAAACACTTTGAAATAACTGATTGTTTATCACCTAAAAACATACATATTCCAAAGAGAGAAATATGAGACATTAAGCTTAACTTTGATTTGATCTTTCCATTTGTATGACAGCAGCCTGAAAATCTTGTTTTCAGGATCAAAGATCCTATGTTTCTAGAGACACAACTTCCCCCTTTGAGGAAATCAAGCTGTCATATTTGCTTTTGTCACTTAGTTAAGGCATGCTTATGCATCATTTTTTAAAATTTGTGGCAGTTATATTTGCCAGGGGTAGTAGATCAGCCATTGCTATTAGAGAGCAGGTATTTTATCAATAGGCACTTCAGTTCTGCTTTTAAACTTTCTTCCTGATGTTTTAGAAAAACTATCCATTGTTTTTGTCAACAAAATGACTGTGTCAGTAGACTGCACCATAAACTCAGTTGGAGTATATTGGATTGTTTATTGAGCTGGGACCTCCTCTGTCTCGGATAAATGAGAACTCTTTTTATTTTTATTTTTTACAGATATTTGGTAAGCATTATGTAAGTATAAAATATTTGACATTAGGGACACCTGGGTGGCTCACTTGGTTGAGCGTCTGACTTTGGCTCGGGTTGTTATCTCACAGTTCATGGGTTCGAGCCCCGCATTGGGCTCTGTGCTGACAGCTCAGAGCCTGGAGCCTGCTTCAGATTCTGTCTCCCTGTCTCTCTGACCCTCCCCACTCATACTCTCTCTCTCTCTGTCTCTCAAAAATAAAAATAAATATATAAAAAAAATGTTTGACATTAAAGTATCAACATTTTTAGACCAAAAAAAAAAAAAAGTGTATAATAGCCATTCAGAATTTCAGCTCCTGGTTCAACTAAGCAAAATATCTTTACCCTTCAACAAATTAAAAAAATTTGGTGGTTATTAGTAGCATATATATTCTAAAATTTGCAGAGAAAATAGAATTCATTTCTAGTTCCGCATATTTTTAAATGGTTTAAATGATGAATATTATGGATAAAGAATTATCATTCTGTATCCTTGAAGCAAAGATTCCTTGGCAACTTCTCTTAAACTTTGGTCCACGGTACCTCACTGTTTTGAGGAAACTGGAAAAAAAGAATATCGTATTCTTGGAAACCAAAATGTTAACATTGTTTTCCCATTTCCATGTTGAGACTTCACAGAAAAATATCCTGGGTTTTGTGTGAAGCATTTTATACAGAAGCAGACCAAAGGTTAAATTGCAATGGTAACCATACTCACAGATGCTCCAGAGCAGCACAAGGCAATGAACCCAACTCAGGTCTTCCGTAAATGTTCACATAAGTTACCTTTTCCCTCCTTTGTGACATCAGTTTGTGCATGAGTGAGACAGTACTTATGGGGAGTTCTTTGTGAGGAAATTGTGAAGGTATAGGTGAAAATCTGTTAGGCCCTACTGGGTCTAGGCTTTGTAGAAGAGAAGATGCCAATGAGGGTAATTCTTCTTGCACAATGATTGTGTCTTCTGATTAACTCCACACCTGACTTTGGCTTCTTGACCAAGCTTCAGTCACTATTACCCACTGGTCTTGTCTGTATTGGCACTTCTGACACCAATTCAGCCAATCCCATATGCAGTGTGTTAGTGGGGTCCTTTAGAGAGTTGAAGTGGGACCTGACTTTGGATATTACCTCCACCATTTACTAACTGTGTGACTTACTTGATTTTTCCCAGCCTTAGTTTTCTCATCATTCTCATCCCAAATGTTCATATGAAAATTAATGGATCGTATGCCTAGCACACATCCTGGTACATAGTAAGAATTAAATAGGCATTAGCTGTAATTACTATGATTATTGTGACCATATTATTTACTATCATCATCATCATCCTCACTAAGTAGAACACTTGTGCATCTTACCCTTTAGTCCCATACCAGTTAGGGATCTGATTAAGCTTCCTTCTGTGCCTATGTCCCTACATGTTACCATACCCATTAACTGATGGGCTACTGTATTAACTATTGATTGCCTTTTATGAAGCCTCTAACCCCTCACACTTTTTAGCTTTAAATAACAAACACTGTCTTGAGTTTCCGAGGGTCAGGATCCAACAGCTTCACTGGTCATTCCAGTTTTAGGTCTCCCATGAGGCTGTAGTCATGCTGTTGGACCAGGCTAGTCTTTGAAGGCTTGACTGAGACAATATGATGCACTTTGAAGCTTACTCTTGTGACTGCTGATTGGAGCCTTCACTTCCTTCCCACAAAGGACTGTCTATAGGACTGCTCATGATCTGGCTTTCCTCAGAGCAAATGGTATGAGAGAGAGACCTAATTGTACAGTCTAATCTCAGAAGCGGCAAACCATCACTTTCACCCTATCAACCCTGGGACATAAGAGGGAACAATACAAGGTGTGGAAGCCAGAAGATGGAGGTCATTGGGAGCCCTCTTGGAGGTTGCTACCATAGCTACATTTCTTGCTAGAGTTTCTATTTTTACTGCCTGCCATTGCCTCACCTATGATTGGACAGAATCATTGCCTAGATTTAAAATATCCCAGTATATTATTTTTCATGTGCACTTATGTTTACACCTCTATTTTCATACTGAACAGTTCTTTTAAGAAAAAATTACCTTCCCTTTTAATGTGAGGAAAAGGTCCCCAGTGTATTAAAAAAATAATCATTCACCATCTCTTTCTAGTGTGTGCCATGC
Organism: Acinonyx jubatus; assembly: GCF_027475565.1. Lineage (NCBI taxonomy): Eukaryota > Metazoa > Chordata > Mammalia > Carnivora > Felidae > Acinonyx > Acinonyx jubatus. Next base: position 28,797,416 of record NC_069382.1, read on the forward strand.
AGTGCCATTTAACTTTGTTGCTCTGTTAGAATATTCTGTTCTCCGTGGAGGGCCGTTTTTGTTTGTTTTTGTTTTTTTGCATCAGTATTTCAGCTCCTACCACAAAAATAAAAACCTGTCTCTGTGAAGTTTTTCAAGTGAAATGGACACAAAAATGGCACAAAGACTAGAGGGAAAGGAAAAACAAAACAAACCACTACAATCTCAGTCTGTGAAAAAGAGATAAGTTAGAGTAAAACCATAGTAAAAATGTCCAGAAAAATGTATGTTCGTTTTTAGGAGGGAGATGAGAAAAAAAAGTCAGAGGATAAAATACAAAGCAAAAACGTTAAGGATCCCAATAGGGAAACAAGACACCAACCTCACAGCATTTGTATGCAGAATATTTTCAGTGTTTTGGGGCCAACTGCAAGGAAAACCAGGTCTACTCAAAGCTTTAGGGCACTGTGGAGACAAAGTTTTCTAAATGTGCTCTCAAGAGTCTCATAAACAGAAACATTCTCCGACTTAAGTGACAATGAGAGAATATGAACTCCTGATGGGAAATGCCACAGGAAAGATCAAGCCTTATTTTTTTTTTTTCTCAGCCATTTCCTCAAGGAAAAAAACAAAAACAAAAACAAAAAAACAAAAAAAACCCCTGGGAATTGATAATACTAAATTGACAAGTCCAAATAAGCCTTTAGGCAAAGCAGATGGTATATGTATTTTTTTCCTCTACATATACACAAGCTAATCTCAGATTTCAACTGGAAAGCATGTGTGTTACTTTGCAGGTTTTTATAAATCCTAAACAAAATTATGTAGTTTTTGAGTTCTACAAAACCAGTTTTGAATCTTTTTTTAAAAAATTTTTTAAATGTTTTTATTTGATTTTGAGAGCCGGAGAGCATGAGCAGGGTAGGGACAGAGAGAGAGGGAGACAGAATCCAAAGGAGGCTCCAGGCCCTGAGCTGTCAGCACAGAGCCCAACAAGGGGCTCAAACCCACGAACCGTGAGATCATGACCTGAGCCAAAGTCAGATGCTTAACTGACTGAGCCACCCAGGCACCACACCAGTTTTGAATATTGGCTCTGATACGTAATGTGACATTTTAGGAGGCCTGCTTGGCCTCTCAAAGCCTCAGTTTCTCATGTGAAATGCAAAGAAAACCTGGTACATACTAGGTGCCTTGTAAATTGTTGCTGTTGTTAATAGCAAACATATTTTTTTCAATTGACTTTGTTGCCCTTATTTTCAGGAATTTAAAATTCTGAGTGAATTGGAGAGCTCTACGATAAACTTATACATTGTTAGGGTGGAATGAAAAATAATTAAACTCCATCCTCTTTACCTGTAATGCTATAGTCAAAGCCCAATAAATTCCTCTGTACTGATCAATTTCTCTTATGCATGCTATCCTAATTATGCGTATACCCATGGACTTGTGATGAAAGCATCCATTCACATTGTAAAGTACTTGAAGACTGGAACTGTCTAATGTTCACTATGTTATCCCTAGTTCTTTTTAGCACAGTACTTTGCTTTTAGAAAATGCTCAACAAATGTCTCTTAATTTACTTTGAAGGATCTGTAGAGAGTTACTACAATATAATTCTAGAATTCACATTCCATTTTCCTTCCTCTTGTTTCATACCACCCCCATTTTAGCCATTCATATGCATATTTGGAGGCTGTATCATCCAAAAATGTTACAAAGACCTAATTAAGCAATTAATGGATTAATTTTCCAAACTTGATAACTGTCTAGACTCTGTGATCTTTCTCTGCTCATTAGTGTCTCTCCCTGAAAGGGGAGAGGAAGAGTGTTGAAATGGGAATCTGTGAATTCATAAGTCAATACAAATTCTTCAGCCCATGGAAAAGCATGAAATTATAAGTTGCGTGAAATTTGATCAAAAGAGCTGGTTTTCCTTATCTGCATCACCTGTTTCCAAGAATATTTTATAACCATGACTCGACACTACATCTATTCTTTGGGGAAGTATTGTTAGAGCTCCTGTTGTACATACAGGAGGCAACACTGTGACAGATGTGGCGGGGAGGGGCTTTCAGCTGTGGTTAGGGGCTTTCTCACTGTGAGTGGACTCCAACAATAAACATAGTTTTTAAAGATGCCAAATCAGTTTTCCAGAAAAGATGACAAATGAGGTCACATAGTGAGTCTTCATTCATTTGAATAATTTAGAATTTATAATTGAGTAAAATGATGTGCTGGTATCTTTTCAAACCCTGTAGATTATATAAAAATGAAGACAATGCTTGTTCTCATTCCAGAGAATTTCCCAGCCAGGGGGAAGCAATAAAATACGCAGTTGATTGTAACCCAGACTTCAGCTGTAGGTTATCTCACCTGACTTAGTATGAGTTTGTTGTTCTAGATAGGTAAAAAGTTGTCCTTCATGGCATCCCATTATAGCAAATACCAGTGTTATTTGCTTTCAGCATCTAAAATAGGGATATGTCGATACTTAAATCTATTTTTGGGTAGCAAATAATCATATGACCTTATAAAATGTATCTCTACATTCAGCTAATCAAGAAAATACGCTCAATTTTCATTAGTAAGTATTTGGGAGAAATAAAACAATTAATATTACCTTACCATTGTAGGGCATGTTACAGTTTTCAGGGGCATTCAACTACATTGTTTGTTTGTTTGTTTTTTGGTTTTCTTTTTCTTTCTTTTTTTTTTTTACTTGAACTTTCTAGCAACTGTGTACATGAGTCAGGGACATTTTACAGATGAAGACAGTGAGGCCCAGAGTTGTTCATTGACTACCAGCAGGCAAGTAACAGAGGCCTTGACCAGACTCTCTAATTTGACATTCAAAGCTCTTCTACACTAATAAACTAGAGTTGCCCGAGCAAAGAGTCTGTATATACAACAGCTTTGAAAATGAGTTGACTCTAATGGTGCCTTGGTGGCTCAGTCGGTCAAGTGTCAGACTTCAGCCAAGGTTATGTTCTCATGGTTTGTGAGTTCAAGTCCCACCTCAGGCTCTCTGCTGTCAGTACAGAGCCTGGTTCGGATTCTCTGTCTCCTTCTCTCTCTCTCTCTCTCTGTGCCTAACCACCACCCCCCTTTCTCAAAAATAAACATTAAAAAAAAAAGTTGACTCTAGTACTTTCTGTCAAGTTTGGTCAACATTTATGTAGATAGGTAATTAGAAATTCCTCACTTCAATTCAATATTATGTCTCTGCATGGGAATTAGTTTACTGTCTGTGATATTTTTGGCTGAATGTTTTTTCATTGTTCCATATCCCTCCTCTTTACATATATACAGGCAATGACTGTGGCAGAGTGTGACCATTACTATAAACATTGAAAATAGACCTGCAGCCCACCCCGCTGTTGTGAGTGGCAGTAGATTTTAGATTTTAGAAGCCTTGATGAAACTTTTCATGACACTGTTTTTTGTTGAACAGTGAGTACATTGTACACATAAAAAGGAAGTTCCTTGTCAGCGTGTTGCTCTTCTTGGAACTACCTTAGCAGTTATTCTCAACAATGTTTTTTGATGCTTCTCTCATTTATATGTTAAATGAGCCTAATTCACTTGAGGCAGTGTTCTTGGTGTTGAGAATAAGACCCTGAACAAGGTCTCTGCTCTCATAGAGATGACATTTTGGTGCAAAAAAAGGCCATTAAAATGCACACCAAATATGGATTGTCCAATAAATTGCAGATTCTGGTCATTGTTAAGAAAGAAACAGAGTGCCATAATAAAAATAGAAAAGGCTGGCTTATTTTGATAGGGTGGCTAGGAAGAACCTCTCCAAGGAGGAGATAATATTTAAACTCAGAGCATAAGGATGACAGTGACTCAACTTGATGGAATGCTCCAGGACCAACTAGAACAAATCTCATTTGTTCTCTAGGCAGGGTCCAGATTATGCCAGACTTCGAGGCCTCTCTAATGTGTCTGGCTTATCTTCTAAGTGCAAGGAGAACCTATTTGAAGGGTTGTAAGCAGGGTCATGAATTAATCTGACCTCTTCATATTTGATATGGGTGGAAGAGAGGAAAGAGACCACTGTGACAGTTCAGCAGAGAGATAATCATCACATGGACTCAGGGGTAGGACTGGGGATGGAGAGAAGAGAATGAAAACAAAACATGGTTTTGAAATAGAAGGGACAAAACTTGCTAATGGAGTAGTTGTGAGGAGTGAAGGTTGAAAGGGAGAAAGGAGAAACGTATGACTCCCAAATTTCTGGCTTTAATAATTGAAGGGAAAGTGACACCATTTACTACTATAGAAAAGACAGGGGAAGAAGCAAATTGCTCTTGGTGGTGGGATCTATTAAGAGTTCCATTTTGGGGGGCGCCTGGCCAGCTCAGTCGGTTAAATGACCAGCTCTTGGTTTCAGCCAAGGTCATGATCTCATGGTGGTTTGTGAGATCGAGCCCCACGTTGGGCTCCATGCTGACAGTATGGAGCCTGCTTGGGATTCTTTCTCTCCCTCTCTCTCTACCCCTCCCATGCACATGTGCTTTTTCTCTCTTTCTCTTTCTCTTTCTCTTTCTCTTTCTCTTTCTCTTTCTCTTTCTCTTTCTCTTTCTCTTTCTCTTTCTCTTTCTCTTTCTTTCTCTTTCTCTTTCTCTTTCTCTTTCTCTTTCTCTTTCTCTTTCTCTTCCTCTTCCTCTTCCTCTTCCTCTTCCTCTTCCTCTTCCTCTTCCTCTTCCTCTTCCTCTTCCTCTTCCTCTTCCTCTTCCTCTTTCTCTTTCTCTTTCTCTCTCTCAAATAAATAGACAGTTAAAAAAAACCCCAAAAATAGTTCCACTTAGGCAGTGTTATGTTTGAGATGCCCAAGAGACATGTATGTGAAAGATTTCAAGTATCCGTTGTATATCAAAGTCTGGAGCTCAGATGGGAGGCCTAGGAAACATGTAGATACTTTGAAGTTTTGAGCATATATGTGATCCACAAATTTCTGGGGGTATACATTAAGATGAGCCAGGATCAAACCCTGAGGAACTCCACTTTTAAAGATAAGGTATCGTACAAGAGGACACAAAGTGAAGCTGTGAAAGTCAGTGATGTGGAGGTGAATCAAGAGAACGTGTAGTTGTCTCAGAGAAGAGGATTTAGTAAGCAGGAGGAAGTGGGTGGTTGGCTTGAGTGCTGCTGGCTGAGAAGTCAGTAGTGAAGGCGGGTTTACTGACAGGGCTCACATCACAATGATTACGTCATTCGAGGATCCTGAAATACTTTCCTCACTGACTTTGGACAGTTTTTGTCTTCTTTCATTCCATTGATGAGCAATCTGTGTTTGTTGTGTGTGCTGTGATAATGAGACAGAATGATGTTCAAAGAGTAACTGAAGTTTTATATTTAAACATGGGGTAGGACTTCTAGTTAAACAACAAGCTGTAGAGTCTCTTGATTTCTGCAGATGTATGATAGATTTCAGTCATTGATTTGTGACTTCCTAGTTTCTAGTGAAGGAGGAGAAATATTGAACTAAGAACCGGAGACCTGGTTTGAAAAACCAGCTCCAGTGGTTGCTGGTTGCTTGAACCTGGGCACATCACTCAACCACCTTGAGCCCCAATTTCCTTATCTGCAAAGGTAAAAATCTGATCCACCTGACAGACTTGTTGTAAAGGTTAAACTGACATGCCTTAAGCGATATGAGAGGCACTCAGTGAATGACATTTTATTTTTATTATCAGTAGCGTATTGGGTGTAAGCACGGGGCCAAATGCACTCATGTACAGAAAAGTCCTTCTTTAATCGTAAACACTATAAATAAAATGTGCTAATGTGTTTATGATTGATAACTCTTTTTCGTCAGCTTTTTAATTTTAGATGCGCCACCCTCCTTTTGGGTACAGATCTATTTACTATCTAGGAGTTGTGGGTGAGTTGGTGGGTAGCCAGGAAAGGTGACAGCTAGCAGAGCTTAGGCACAGGAACAGATGGAAGTGCAGGCGGCTGTTGGTGTGGAAGCCGAGGCGGAGGCAGCTGCGTGGGGGATGAAATCCAGGAGAGGACCAGGCGGGCTGAGGGAGCACCCCCTGGCAAAGGGGGGGTGACCTGTCTCAGAGAAGCTGGACATTCATTGCAGCAGGATGACTCAGAAAAGCCTGCAGAGCTTTAGACGATGTTCATCTCCTGGTTTAGAACGTGGTAAAAAACTGGAATGAGGTTTGCCTGTTATTGGGGAGATGTTCTTTGTGAGAGAAGAAAGGGAAAAAAACCAAGATTCCAAATATTTCAGTAGGCATTGGATAGTTCTCTCTCCTCCTTCCTCCTCTATATTCTGCCTCCATGAAAAAAAAAACAAACAAATATCCACGAAACCGAAAAGCCTGAGTTTTTGTCATGCCTGCAAGAGGGATGCCACCAATGAAGCCTGTTTTCCATTATTTTAATTACGCTTTTTAATCCTCACATGTGCTGATATTTATTTTTCTTTTAAAATTATTTCTGGTTTATGTCTCCATATGAAACTTACTTTTTTGCTATTATAGTATTTTGATGCTAGGTGGTGAGCTAGATTTAGCCACCATTTATTGGGCACTTAAAATTAATCTCAGTAATAGGTCTATTCAGGCATTTTTTTATTTAATTTCATACAGAATCTTTTGAAAGTGGTATTATTCCCCTTTTGCTAGTTGGAACACTGAGATTTTAAGGTGGCTAATTTACTTTCCCAGTTTCCTACAGTTAGAATGGGATAAAGCCAGGATTTCAACCTAAGTATGTCTACTTTACAAGTCTTTGCTTGAGCCACTGTGGTATAAAACAATCTCCATTCCTTAGGAAGATCAGTGCTTCCATCTTCTATGTTCTATTTATAACTGAACAGGTGCTCACTGCTCTCTTTATTGAGGTATTTTTCCAGAGTAGGAGGAAGAGAGGGAAGTACATTTACTGGCCACATACCATCTGCCATATTACTTTGTACAAAGATCTTTTCTCATGATCTTCAGAAAAATCCTGGGGATTTTTGGGAGCAGGGGGATGATTACTTTCTTGAGGAAATTTCTTGAGGAAATTCCTTAGAGAAGAATAGCTTGCCCTAGTTCATCATGTTAATTTGCTTTTCATCCAACATTTATACATAGCTAGCAATTTCCAGAAGCCAGGCCATCCGGGGTTACAAAGAAAAATAAGATATGGTCTCTGTTCTTAAGGGCCTTAAAGCTTACTGAAGAAGATGAACATATAAACAGGTAATTATAATAAATTACCATTAGAAAGGTAGGAGTATGTTGAACACTGTATGTTGATCACAGAAGGGACCAGAAGCCAACCTGAAAAGACTCAAAGAAGGCAGGCTTCCTTCCCACTTGGGATTTTCTCTTTTTGAAACTTAATTTTCTCCCCTCTTTCTACCATGATGCCTTCCAGACTTAGTGAAGTCTCCATACTGAAAGAATCTGAGGGATTGTCAGAAACGCAGTTTGCACAGGAAATTTCAGTTTTTAATCATCCCTTAACTGTTAGGAACACCATTTTAACTGGGTTTCCATTTTCCTTGAGTTCCAAAGCTACACTGGGTTGGAAGATAATGGGGTTGCTTCAGCAAAGGTTGAAGACCAAAGACCAAACAGGGAAACAAGTCAAGATCCACTAGTAGGTGGAAACAACTTACTAATGTGACTTCTGACTATAAGATCTCTTTCCATTTTTAAGCACTAATTTGTTTGGCCAAAGTGGGTTTGACCTCAAGCACCTTGACTTTGCTCCCCAAATGGGAATCTTATTTAAAGTGGACATCCTTCTTGGAGGACAATTTCTTTCTCTTTTCAGATGTTTAGATGTTGGTACTTATAGATACAGAACTGTATTAGGACTTTCTAGCCACTGTTTCTCAGATATAATTAAATTCCTCTTAATATGCAAAACTCTAGTAAATACTCTTAGCATTATTATATGTCACTTTTTCTCTCTGTTTTATTTTTATTGTTTAAAAAAAAAGTTTATTCGTTTTTGAGACAGGGGGGGAGGAAGAGCGGGGGGGCGGGGGGTGGAATCCCAAGCAGGCTCCACGTGGTGAGCATGGTGAGCATAGTGAGCATAGAGCCTGTCACAAGACTTAATCCCATGAACTGTGGGAACATGACCTGAGCTGAAATCGAGAGTTGGATGCTTAACTGACTGAGTCACCCAGGCACCCCTCTCTCTCAGTTTTACGCAAGTTTTACTCTTTCAAATCCTCTGCAGTTTTTGTATTCATACTAAAAAACATTAAATTTCCAAATAGAGAAATTTTCTGACCAATATTTTAAAGATGGCTGCTTCTTAGGTTTTCCACATTTGAGAGAATATATATGTAATTTTTGAAGGTTACTAGATGTAGCAATGTATGTCATGCCAGAATTGAGATATCTTGTCTCTGTGACATTTTGACTTTGAGTCAACTGTGGATCATCTGATGTTATGTGGTGTATGTGGAGTGGTAAATTCTAAAGGTTTGGGGAGAACTAAGAGCGAGATTTTAAGGGATTCAGACGTAGTGTTGAATTCATTTTCATGAAAATATTAACAGCTAATAAAATAAATTAATTGAAATAAGACCAATTTATTCCAATCTGGGTATTTACCATTTTATCAAAGTTTTTTTTCAGGAGTTTTGGGTATATATCATGTTTTGGAAAAGGACTAGTGTCTCAGAGCTTTATTTTCTATTGCAGTTCAATTATTTGACTAAAACCTATTCAGAATTTCAGCATAATGAAATATATTTAATTGCTTGGCTGATGATGGTTTCTTTTTAGCATTATTTGCTGTTTTCAATGGTCATTATATAGTATCAACTAAAACTTGCACAATTTTCAGTGATGTATATTTTAATAATATGAAAATACTTAATTATTTTTCATAATTTGTTGAATTTTCAAAGCAATTAATTTTATTCAGATTGTTCCTGTTATGAAGTAGCTAACAGTCACTTAGAAATCGAGAGCATTAGATATTTTAAATTATTACTAGAGAGTTGTACTATCTGTCATTCATCTGGAAGCTAATGATTCAAAACCTCTGCTTTTAGTTAATTTTAATTAAAAACACTTCCATTCAAAATACTGCTCAATACCCAAATAATTGCTTACATAGCATGTAGTTTTTTTTGTTTTATTTTTTTAATTTTTTTTATTTTTTTTGCTAAGGGCAAACAGCTAGGACTGTAAATTATGATGGCAGGCACATGGTGAGCTGACAGAACTCTATAAAATATTGTTTTCATCTTCATGTCATCTCTGGTACATTCATCTCTACATTAATTCCTTGGGGGATCTTGTATAAGTTATAGTTCTGAAAAACATCCCCCTCGCACTGAGCTCTGTCAGCTTACCTTTTCATTACTGACCATATTATTCCTCTGAAAGAACAGATAGAAACAGAGTTATGTCTTAGCAGCACTTGGGTAAGCTGTGCCAAAATAGTTACAGAGAATCTAAATATTAATAGCCTTGAACCATCTTAGTTTAAATTGGATATTTCACAATCTTACACCTGCAGTATTGCAAGGTAGTTATAAAAAGTACACAGAATCCATCTCTATAAATATATGCTCATTTTATATCTTTTCCAAGCTGTTTCATAGATTTCTGATCCAAAAAGGCCATTAGTACCAATGACATGATTGATAGAATAGGTTATAATGTTTAGCAGTTCACTGGAGCTGACATATTTTTGCCAGTTTAATTTATATTTTCCAAATATTTATATTATGCACATATTTCTAAGATTATGGGTTTTGATCTCACCTTGATACCCCTTTCTTTTGTAAAATACAATTTCTTTTTAGGAAACACATGAAATAGTAAAGATGTTTTAAATAAGGATTTTTAAAACGAATGGTCCTCACTACCAAACATACTCTGAAATTGGAGCTTTATTTGTGCTTCCTTCCAGCCCATTTCATGGGAAATGGAAGTGGCCAAGAAAACAGGAGGGCATTAATTGATTTTCTTCTACCAGTTTTGATATATCCCAAATGGCAAATAGTCCAGGAAATAGAATATACTAGATGGATTTGGCTATATTATCTAAAAGCATACACTCATGGAAAATTGCATAATAGGCCCAGTGCATTTTAGTCCATTTTTTTCATTTTTCCTAAATATTTGTTATATTATTTGAAGAAGTGCATAGGATCCACTCGTGGTTTCTTTGATTCATTTTACTTAGACTCTCCAACCAAATAAATGAAGAAACAAGGGAAGGGGTTGTCATCTTGTTTGTATTTTTTTATTTTTCTACAATTTTGTATCGAAAGAATAGATCCAAGAAAATTCAGCAGTCTTTAGTATGAGATTCTAGATTTTGAAAATGTGCATGCGTGTGTATTTTATAGCAATGACAATTTATTATGTACAAATGGTGCTCCCAACAGATTTTAAGGAGGCAGCTCTTAACATTTGACACACTGTAGAAACTTACCCATTTAGTAATATCAAAATATTTGAGAAGACACATGGATGGCTTAGTGTTAATCTGATTTTTCATGAACTTCATTTCACAGTGCTTTCTGGACAACATTGAGCACTTCTTGGTATAGGGCACAGTGCTACTTACCTCAGGGGCAAGGGGGATGAGTTGGACAGTTCTTGCTCTCAATGAGCTTATAATTCAGTAGAAGAAACAAGACAAATATATGAGCCCATGAAATATAAGGTGGGATAGGACAATGTCTTATGATCAGCACTAAGTACCACGGGGTAGAGAAAAACATATTAAATGTGATTTGAAATTGATAATTTTTTGTGTTGCTCTGCATTTTATATAAAATAGGTATAAAAAAAACCTAAATGCAGAGGCCTACACATTCTTTGTCTCATTGCCACTGCTAGACTGGGGAAAACTATTTGGGTCATTGAATACAGGCGCTTAGTTGTTTTTGAGTTAAATAGGATTTTTTTTTTCTTTTAACACTAACTCAAAAAAATATTTCAATAATCAAATATATGGGAAATATCGTGGAGATATTGCAATAAAAAAGGAATTTGATGTGATATTTTGTTTTTACTTTGCTTAGTGAAAATCGCAAGAATTGTGATGTGCTGTTAGCACTCTTTCAAAGTATGTCAGTATTTTGAATTACTGTCCCTGATTGGAGCTACCTTTGTGCTTTAAATTTTTCAAAAATGATGTGTATGTGTATTCTACATAAGTTAAAAAAACTATTTTTGAATGCTTTAATTCTGAAAGAATATGTCGGTAGACATTTTATAGAAATGATCATTATTAATGAGTGCATCATATGTGTCATTCAGTAGTGCCCAAATCCAAAACACATGGAGTTGTCTGGCATTGCTCTGTTGCCAAAAATTGTGATGTGACTCTGATGTAACCTGGTTTGTTCTGAATGACTCCAGATAGTTCTGCAGACTTGCTTAGAGCCCATCTGGCTCCTGAGATGCCTTCTGTCACCATGGCTATGATCCCAGGCCCTGGTGACAGACTGCCTGGGTTCAAATCCAGGCTCCTCTACTCATGTCTTTAATGACCTTGGGCAAGTTGCTTTGCCTGTTTCTCATTTGTAAAACACTGAATGCCATATTGCATATCTTATAGGATTATTGTGACGATATCCTAGATAATACAGGTACAAATGAGCTGTTACAGTTTTTGGTAAGCAGCAAGGACTCAATTTTTGACTATTTAAAAATAAACTATATATAGATAGGCATAAAAATAACGGGCCTGAAAGCTTTCTCCCTACAGTGTTGCAAAAGCTTTTCTCAGGTTTTTGTACATTGTAAAAGTATATGACATCTTGGTCCTGCTAAGCCTGCAGGATGATTTTTAAATAATTGTTGGGAAATCAAACTATGTGGGATTTTCTGGTATGAAATTGTATAATACCTCCCCACTAAGGAATATGGCAATGATTCCTAATGATTCATTACTAAGTATTGTCTTCCTATTATATGTAACATACATCAATTCTAAAAATTTGGAGGCATAACTAATTTAAGCACAAACCACACCATTTCTTGAAAGTCACCACAATAAAATGTTTAACAAACCAGATTTGCTGAGCTTATGATGTCTGTCAGCCAAAATGATGTGGATGGTCAGCTGTGTTCTCCGCTGTTTGCCTCAGTGAGTGGTGCCAGTTTATTGAAGTGCTCCAGCTTAAGCCCATCCTTGTAGGATCCCAAGGAGGTTCCTTTCCATGATCACACACAGGGACTGTGACAAAAACACTCAGGCAATAGAAATTGCTTGCCTATATCTATTTTCATACCCACAAAAAAAGATCTTAGTTATTTTAATTTGGGCAACTGGAAGAGCGTGCTAGGTAGACCGTTGACATCATAAACAGTCCTTCCTTCTGACCTCTGCATGGATCAGCAGACTGTGATCTCTGCAGAATTTAGGATTAATTGCACCAAGAAAGAACATCTCTGAAATCTAAAATGTAGGCTTGGTCATTAGTTCATTTCGCATGCTGTGAAAACTATATTTGGCATCATTAACAGCTGCTTGCATGAAGTGTTCAGCACTAAAATATGATTGGTGAACACTCAGAATTTTATTTCGTGGTATTGCCTGCAATTATGGAGATGTTGATAGATCAATTTCCATCTCATCTAAATCCTAAACTAAGAAATAAAGTGGTCTATAATATGCATGTCCCTTCTATTTGAGACTTTGCCAATTTTCTTGGTTTTTAATTTTTTGTTAATCTATCAGGGCAGAGAAATCTTAGAACTGATGTTTCCCTGAATACACTTCATGATCACTTACCATCTCCTAAGTGATTCAAGCAGCAATCTTGTTTTTAGAATATTTCCACTAAAATGCAGGCCCCAGAATTTCAGTGCTGATTAGAAAAAGGCATTCTAATGACGTCTTGACAGTATTTAAAAATCAGGGGCAGGTGAACCTGACAGTGTGGGAATAGGAAGCTTGTCTCCAAAATGTTAACTTATGATCATTTTCTTATTTCCTTTGCTGTTTTCATGGTGGTCATTGTGGTCAATAAACATAGGCAATGGAATGAGCTATGATAGCCATCAGAAAGTCAGTGGATCCTGTATGCTATACGACTAAACTTACAGCCATTGGTGCTAAATGATTTATAACCAGCCCAAAGGAAGGAAGTGAAGGAAGGAGGGAAGAAATTCTGACTTGGAGGGTTTGCCATGGTATAAATACTTTCACCATGATTGTTTTCATGCTACCAACATGATGTTACTGAGTTTGCAGTTGGAAAAAAATGCACACATAGAACAGTACTATTGTATTTTCTGCTCACTGTGCTATATGGTTAAATAGTTTTTACTTACCTCTCTCTCACCATACAATAGGTTGTATGATATGATATGTACCATAAAGTCATTGACAGGTCAGTACTCTTGTTAGAATAAAAGCTAATCCCTCTAGACTTTATCATTGGTTCTTTTGACTAATATGTGGAAATAATGAGCCAGAACAACAGAGAGGACACAGGTAGTGGGTTTGTGCTGTTAGCTAGGTGGCTAACTGGAGTAGACAGGAATAAAGAGATGACGTTCTAGTCCAGATTGCCAGTAATTATCTAGAAGATTTTTAACAGTTCACTAAATATTTCAACATTCATCAAACTATTTTTGAATGCCTGCTTTGAATGCCAGGTTTTGGAAGATAAGAAGGTAATGAGCACTGGGTGATGTATGGAAGTGTTGAATCACTCTGTTGTGCACCTGCAACTACCATAACATTCTATGTTAACTAACTGGAATTAAAATTAAAACTTAAACAAGTAGATACTCTGTCTTAAAAGAACTTGTAGCTTAGTGAGAAGGAGGAAAACTGGTAATAAGACAGAGTGAGATAAAGGCTTACATAGAGCTGAGGAGACATGGAGGAGGGAAATGGAACATGATCTTGTAGGGTCCTAGAAGGTTTCTGAGAAGATGTGATTGCATACTGAATCTGGGAGACTATGTAGAAAGTAGACAAGCAAAGATGGGGGAGATGAAAACTATCATTGTTTAATTGCGTATCTCGGGTATATTTTACCATTAAGCATGATGTTTGTCATAGGCTTTCTCTTCTTTTTTTGGAAACTCTTTGCCATATTAGAAACAATGTAACCCATTCCAAATCTGCAAAGTTTTATCATAAATGAGTGCTGAATTATGTCAGTTTTTTCGTGCATCTATTGAAATAAGTGTATGTTTTTTTCTTTTATATTTTAATAAGGTGAATTAGAATGATGTATTTTCAAATGATAGACCAGCATTACATTTCTGGAAAAAATGTGTATACACACATAATTACATGTAAATACAGGTGTGTTCTTGTGATGTTTGAGTCTATGTTAATGAGATAGATTGTCTTATAATTCCTTTCCTATAATACTCCTTGTTAGGTTTTGATATCAAGGTTATAATGGCCATGTAAAATGCAATAGTAAGTGATTCCTTCCTTTTACTCTCTCTTGGAAGAGGTTTGGTGACATTACTATAATTTTTTTCCTTACATATTTGGGAGAATTCATCAGTGAAGCCATCTTGGCCTGAAATACTATTGTGAGAATGTTTTGATTTCCTGGTTCTATTTATTTAAAAGATAGAATTGCTCAGACTTTTTATTCTTCTCATGTTAGTTTTATTTGTTTTTTATCTTAAAAATTTTTTTTGCATATAGTTGACACAATATTATGTTACTTTCAGGTGTACAACACAATGACTCAACATGTCTGTACATTATGCTGTGCTCACGACAAGTGTAGCTACCATCTGTCCCCCTATAATGCTATTACAATATCATTGACTATATTTCCTAAGATTTGCCTTTTGTTCCTATGACTTGTTCTTTCCATAATTGGAATCCTGTATCTCCCACTCCACTTCATGCATTTTGCCCATTCTTCCACCTCCCTTCCCCCCGGCAACCATCACTTTGCTTTTTGTATTTATAGGTCTGATTTTGCTTTCTGTTTGTTTATTTGTTTGTTTTTCCTTTTTTTGAATCCATATGTGAGTGAAATCATATGGTATCTATCTTTCTCAATCTGACTTATCTCACTTAGCACTGCTACCATCTAGGTCCATCCATGTGTCACAGATGGCAAGATCACATACTTTTTTATGATTGTGTTAATATTCCACTGTATACCACATCTTCTTTATTCATGTATCTATCAATGGACACTTAGGTTGCTTCCTTATCTTGGCTGTTGTAACTAATGCTGAAAACATGTTAGGGTTTTGTTTTTCTAATGTTCGTTTATTTATTTACTTTGAGAGAATGAGTGCACGCATAAGCAGGGGAGGGGCTGAGAGTGAGGAGGGAGAGAATCCCAAGCAGGCTCCCCGCTGTCAGCATGGATTCTGATGTGGGGCTTGAACTCATGAACTATGACATCATGACCTGAGCTGAAAATCAAGAGTTGGACGTTTAACCAACTAAGCCACCCAGATGCTCCAAAAGCATGTTTTAATTTGGGGTTTTTTAAGAAATTTATTTATCCCTTTTAATCCAAATTGTCAAATCTATTGACATAAAGTTATTTTTTGTGTTATCTTTTTGACACCTGTGGGATGTTTGTTTATGTCCCTTTGGTACATCTGATATTGACCATTTGTGCTATAATTTTTTACTTAATCAGGCTTGTGAGAGGTTTATTAATTACAGTATTTTCCAAGAACTAATTACTGGTTTTGTTTATTTTCTGTTGATTGACACTCTGTTCTTTATTTTTTTCCTTTTTTTACTTTCTTTGAGTTTGATTTTCCAATCTTTTTCTAACTTCTTGAGTTGGAAGCTTAAATTATTGATAATCAGTCTTCATCCTTTTCTACTATATGCGTATAATGCTATAAGTATATTGTGTAGCTATGTATTCACATAAATACATTTACACACACTATATCTCTTTTGTCCATTCGTCTATCAATGGACCCTTGGGTTGCTTCCGTATCTTGGCTATTGTAAATAATGCTGTAGTAAACATAGAGGTGCATGGGTCCTTCCAAATTAGTGTTTCTGTTTCCTTTGTGTAAATACAAGTAGTGGAATTACTAGATCATATGGCATTTCTGTTTTTACTTTTTTGAGAAATCTTCATACTGTTTTCCACAGTGGTTGCACCAATTTATATTTCCATCCACGGTGCACAAGGGTTCCCTTTTCCATATCCTCACCAACGTTTTTCTTTTTGATACTAACCTTACTGACTGGTGTAAGGTAGTACTCTTACGGTGGTTTTGATTTGCATTTCCCTGATGATTAGTGATGTTGAGCATATTTTCATGTGTCTTTTGGTATCTGCATGTTATCTTTGGAAAAATGTCTATTCAGGTCCCCTACCCATTTTTAATTGGGTTGTTTGGTTTCTTTTGGTATTAAGTTGTACAAATTCTTTACATATTTTGAATATTAAATCCTCATCAGATAATCATTTGCAAATCTTCTGTTTACTAGGTTGCCTTTTTGTTTCGTTGATGGTTCTGTTTGCTGTAGGAAAGCCTTTATTTTGGTGTAGTTCCACTAGCTTCATTTTGTTTTTGTTTCCCTTGCCTGGGAAGACATGTTCATAAATACACTGCTGAGGCTGATGTGCAAGAGATTATCACTCATGTTTTCTTTTAGGAGTTTAATGGTTTCAGTTCTCACATTTAGGTGTTTAATCCATTTTGAGTTTATTTTTGTATATAGTATAAGAGAGTAGTCCAGTTCTAGTTTTTTTGGTTATAGCTGTCCAGTTTTCCCATTATCATTTACTGACAAGACTATCTTTTACCCATTGTATATTTGCCTTTGTCATTTATTTATTGACCATATAAGTGTGGATTTATTTCTGGGTTCTCTGTTCTGTTCTGTTGTCCTATATGTCTGTTTTTGTGCCAGTACCATACTGTTTTGATTGCCATAGCTTTATATATCTTGAAATCTAGGATTGTGATACTTCCAGCTTTGTTGTTCTTTCTCAAGATAGCTGTAGATATAGAAAGAGCATTTAACAAAATACATCTGTTCATGATAAAAACTCTCACCTAAGTACATTATGAGGGAACATAACTCAACATAATAAAGGGCATATATTGCAGACTCACAGCTAACATCATTCTCAGTGGTGAAAAACGGAAAGCTTTTCCTATAGGATCAGGAACAAGACAACGATGTTCACTCTCAGCTCTTTTATTCAGTATAGTATTGGAAGTCCTAGCTGCAGCAGTCAGACAAGAAAAGGAAAGAAAAGAAATCCAGACTGGTAAAGGGGAAGTAAAACTGTCACTATTTGCAGATGACATGATACTATATAAAGAAAACACTAAAAAGTCCACCAAAAAAAATTAGAACTAATGAATGAATTCAGTACATTTGCAGGACACAAAATTAATATACAAAATCTGTTTCATTCCTAAATATCCCATGTACGATTGTACCAAAAAGAATAAGATGCAAAGGAATAAATTTAACCAAGGAAGTGAAAGATCTGTACCCTGAAAACTATAAGACACATGAATACAAATAAATGGAAGGCATTCTGTGCTCATGGACTGGAAGAATTAATATTTTTGAAATGTCCATACTACCTGAAACAATCTACAGATTCAATGCAATCCCTATCGAAATGCCAACAAAACATTTTTCATACCACCAGAACAAATAATTTAAAAATTTTTTGGAACCACAAAAGACCTTGGCTGTTATTTATTTCACTGTTTATATATAACTGATCTATTTAAGCCACCCAATAGGTTCATTTCTACTGTCTTTTCTTCTGGTTTTCAGAGATTTGCTCTCGTCTGCTATGTGGTTGGTAATTTTGAATTGAATAGCAGACACTGTGTATACCAATATTTTTATGACTGTGGATTGTGGCATATTTTCTCAGGAAGGATTGTCTTTTCTTCTGGAAGGTACTGAAATAGGGATAGATCAGCTTGATCCAAAGAGGAACTGAAATGATTCAAGGATGTATTTTCATTTGTATGAGAGTTCTCTTTTTGGTTTCCCCTTTATTTTAAGATATAGCCTTCACAGTCTTGACTGAAAGATTGGGTGCTTTTCCTTATGGGTCCCAAACTCCCAATTTTTGTCTCCCAGTCCATGATACTGTTGAAAGCTCTGAGTCACAGTTTTCTGCTCAGCCTTTCTGCTATATATTGCTTATGAATAGACAATTGCCTCAAGTGAAATGTATTTTTCTTCTTTCCAGATCTTAATATCTCAAGTTCTAGCTGTCTTAGTTATTCTCCAATGCCTTCAAACAGTATTTTCCCCCTTCAACATGTATAGTTGTTGTTGGAAGTATTAGTATGATACAAGCTATTCTTGTATCATAGCTGGAAGTAGAAATACTGTCATTGAAGGATTTTAAGCCTTGCCATGGTATCCTATTTTGCGTGTGAGAATGATTTCCCTATCATTAACCGTTGCAGTGCAAGATTTTCATAAAATACTCTTCTCTAAGGCCCTTTTTAACCCCAACATTTTGTAAGTCTTGAGAGTGTTATTAGTATGTCATACCATTATTTCAAGCTGTAGAAAGCCCCAGGGCTTTTAATATTAGTAACTTAAAGTTAGTAAAGAGTAGCCTCTAGGGAAAATGGCCAAGAAGACTTTCATCTTTTGTGTCTTCCTCTGTAACTTTTTTTTTTTACCATTTTATTTAATATATTTTTCTAATTTATCTCCAAGTTAGCATAGAGTGCAACAATGATTTCAGGAGTAGATTCCTTAATGCCCCTTACCATTTAGCCCATCTCCTCTCCCACAACCCCTCCAGTAACCCTCTGTTTGTTCTCCATATTTCAGATTCTCTTATATTTTGTCTCCCTCCCTGTTTTTATATTATTTTTGCTTCCCTTCCCTTAGGTTCATCTGTTTAGTCTCTTAAAGTCCTTATTTGATGGAATTCAGATGATATTTGTCTTTCTCTAACTGACTCATTTTGCTTAGCATAATACCCTCTAGTTCCATTCACATAGTTGCAAATGGCAAGATTTCATTCTTTTTGATTGCTGAATAATACTCCATCATATATATGTACCACATCTTCTTTATCCATTCATCCATCGATGGACATTTGGGCTCTTTCCATACTTTGGCTGTTGTTGATAGTGCTGCTATAAACATGGGGGTGCATGTGTCTCTTTGAAACAGCACACCTGTATCCCTTGGATAAATAGTAGTGCAATTGCTGGGTTGTAGGGTAGTTCTATTTTTAATTTTTTGAGGAACCTCCATACTGTTTTCCAGAGTGGCTGCACCAGTTTGTATTCCCATTCTGTAACCTCTTTATTACACTTCCAGCTTCCAGGTGCATATCCTCTTGGTTCTGAGTCCTGGATATCTGGACACCTAGACTATCTTTCAGTAGCTTGGCCACTCTTTCCCCATGTAGTGGTGTGCCATTCCATACCCTATTCTGAAATGTTTTTACTCTATCTCAGGGTTGTTATTTCAAGCCCCGTGTTTGGCATAGAGCTTACTTCAAAAAAACAAAACAAAACAAAAATACAGTAAAGTGTTTTTACTCTAGAATTAAGTTCCACCCTGCTCCTTGCCTTTTACTGACACACATTTTAAAAACTCTTGGTCTCTCAGTATGATTGTTTTATTAAACAAATTAATTCTAAATAATACAAGCTCCTTTTGAATGTTACATTCCCATAGCAAAGACTGTGTGTACTTTACAGACAATATTTGATCCTGTCACAAAAAGCAGAATACATTTCAGGCTCTACTGAAGAGGAATATGTGTGTAAGGGGCCTCGTTGGTATTTGTTAAATTCCATTTCAAAGTTTTATTGACTACTCTACAGACATTTAAACATGGTTCTGGGTGTGAGACAAGGTAAGAGGATGTTGTTGTAAAGAACTGAGGCCCTTGGGAAATAAAGCCAAGTTTGTTTGATCTCTCAAAGTGGAGCTATGATTTTTCTTATACTGAATGCCCTCCCTTTTGAGAAGTTTTTAGAAGTTCATTATAATGCAAACAATACTTATTACACAGAAATGCAAAAAAAGAGTAAGAAAAAAACAGCTTTATTTCTTTGTAATAAATGTAATCATGGTTAACTTTTTTTTTCATTTTTGTAATGTGTTATTTTATTTTTGAGAGACAGAGTGAGACAGCATGAGTGGGGGAGGAGCAAAGAGAGAGGGAGACAGAGAATCCAAAGAAGGTCCCAGGCTCCGAGCTGTTAGGGCAGAGCCCGATGCGGGGCTTGAACCCACATACTGTGAGATCATGACCTGAGCCGAAGTCGGACACAAACTGACTGAGTCCCCTAGGCACCCCAATCATGGTTAACTTTTAAAAATTTCATCTTTTATATACTTTTCTACATGGTTGGGATCATTCATTTGAATATTGCCTTAAAATTTCTACTTAAATTATATGCATGTTTTTCATGCATTATTTTAACTCTTGGTAAGCATTATTTGTGTGTGTGTGTGTATGACATTTTGTAATGGTACCTGTTCTGTTATTTATTTAATTGTTTCCTTATTGTTGGACTTATT
This sequence comes from Acinonyx jubatus, assembly GCF_027475565.1. Lineage (NCBI taxonomy): Eukaryota > Metazoa > Chordata > Mammalia > Carnivora > Felidae > Acinonyx > Acinonyx jubatus. Next base: position 28,817,852 of record NC_069382.1, read on the forward strand.
TTGTATCATAAATAACATCCTTTGCAAAAAATATTTTTAAAGACACGGCTGTAAATTGCAAAACCAAGACATTGAACTTCCTGTCATCCTATCATTACTCTTGATAATGCACCTAAATTTTTCCTTCCTACATGTTATCCCCTTCTTCTGTATTATTTCTAAAAACTGAATATATGTCTTATTTTACATTTATCATTCCTTCACCGCTTCTACCTGTTGATCTTTACATTTTTATTTATAGACTTGTCAGGTGTGGAAGATAGTTATCTCCCACAACCCACCTTTCTCTTTTGACCTGATCATAAATATTTCATATACATCTTCCCTAGCAAAGCTACTCTGTCTTGTTCTCTAGTCACTAGGCCTTCAACATGCTGTGGCTGACTGGGACTGATTGCCTTCTAGGTTCATTAGGAAAGATATGTAGACTAGAAAATTAACTAGTGTGTTCTAGGCGGAAATTACTGGCCAGTGGGGCCTGTGAACAGGTTTCTTTTGAGTTTGGTTAGTGACAGGAGGATCCTAATATCATAGTCAAAAAGATACCATTGCTGCTGAAGATGCAAGTAGTAGCTCTACTCAAATGATTAAAGGATTAGAAGACAAAGATACATTTTGACTTTTTAATTTATTGGTTATCTGTTGAAAAATTTAAAAGATGACTAGTTAGTGTTAATGAAATTTCTTTGACTTTGACAGCTATGAGCCTTATTGAGGTCTAGAAACCCCAGCAAGTGGTAGTTTCTAGCACCTACCAGATAATTTTTCATTGACTGGAATTCCGTGTGCAATGAAATTACATGGCAAAGCAGTAATCCAGAGTGATTTTAAATGTTCGTGGCTTCTTCCTTTGTTTTCCTTGATTAACCACCTTTGATGATTTTGTGATTGTTGCTTTCTAAACAACTTCACTGAGGAGCTACAAATAGCCAGCTACTCTAAACCCTTTAGTTAGAGTCTGGGATCAGTAGATGTTAAGTGGGTGAATTTATTTTGATGTTTTGAGGCAGAACAACTGAGAACTTGGTATCTGTTTTGGAGCCAGCATATTGTATGACCTTGTATAATTACCTCAATTTTCTGAAATCTATGTTTTCTTAAGTGTATAGCAATAAGAGCCTAAAACCACCACTGGCTTTTTTCAAGGCAGCTTGCTAGCTAATTTTATAAAATCTGAACCACAATAGATATGAATGAAGAGTCATTTGTGGCAATTGCTCTTTTCCAAATGCTGATTCGCTTTGAATGCCATATCTGAGTATTAGATTGTTTCTCCAGATGTCACGGGTTCATATTTTATTCTGGCAAATTTAATTGTTGGTTCCTGCCCATGTTTCTCAGGATTTGTATTATTTCTCTGTCTTAGGTAAGGTTTTTATAAATGCTATATGTTTCGGAGTTTGAATTCCATTCACATAGAGGATATTTCCAATGGACTTTTGCTCATATGCTTCCTGTCCTGAGAATGGTGAAAAACCGCTCTCTCTCTCTCACATTTTCTGATAGGGTAAGGGCTACTGTGGTTTTTTTTCCCTCCTAATATATTGAACATGGTGACCCCCTCACCTAAACCTTAGGTCAAGGGGAAAAACAGTGATTGTTTTTAATTGGCTGATTGCTACCATATGCTTCTCTTTTGGTGGGATCCAAAGAAAGAAAGAATAGCCCCTCCAAAAAAAAAAAAAAAATAGGACTGAAAAAGGGCCTGCGGAGCATGTCATGAAGGTCCAGGCTTTGACCTTTGATGACAGGCATGCCATGATGTGAGTTTTAGCTCTTTTACCTATGAGTGGCATAAACTTAAGTAAGCCATTTAATTCATCAGGGCCTCAGGTTTCTAACCTGTGAAATTATTTTGATCATTATTTTTATGATAGATGAGAGTAAGTGGATTATTATTGTGTTGTAAAAATCACTTGTGATAATTGTCCTAAAGTGCTTGGAATGGTGCCTGGCACACATTATACACTTAATGACTATTAGCTTAAATATTAACATATAAAAATACCCCAAGAGTGAAAGAACAAATGCTGTGCTCCAATTTATGAAAGATTAAACCTCCCGTATCTCCGGGATTCCTAATGACTTATCTCAGGAAGTCGCTCTGGAGAAATGAGCTCTGTCTGTAGGGTAGATTTGAGGAGACGTTCTATCATTGGTGTCTGAGGGCATCCTTACTTAGAGTCCTGTCACCTGCTCAGTTGCTCTTGTGAAAGCTTAGGTACTCACTGTAACTCCTGTATCACACTTAGTGACGATGCACCATAAGCCTTTCTCAGCAAGTGGCATTGCTCTAAAAGCAAGCCCAGAAAATGGAGGCGGTTGCCAGAGGGGTCATTCTGTGGAGTCAGGGAGGGCGTAGCAATCCCATCACCAGAGGTGATGCAGCGTTTATACCTACCGCTGAACGGGTCATGGAGCTAAATAGACAACTGAAAAGGAGGACTTGAATCCTTCCCTCTGACCCCCACTCTTCTCACCTTCTTGCCTTCCTTAGAGACAGTCTCTTGGTAACTAATTTTATCTGTTGATTTCAGTTTATCAATCATGACAGGTGTTGCAAATCACAGGTAAAAATGTGCTTTGTAAGTATTATTGGCATGTTTCACTGAGAGCAGTCCTCGATCGTGGTGCCTTTCAGTATGTTTCATTCAACATGTTTTAGTTTTAGAGAAAGTAAAGAGAAAGTTTACTTTGTAGAGAAAGCCTTGGAAGAACAAGTTTTAGGCAAGTGTCTGAGGCATTTTGTAGCGCCAGCTACCTGACAGTGTTGTGAGAAGGAGAAGCAGCACTGTTGGACGATAAAGGTATAGAACCAGGCTAAGTAGTTGGTTAAATTGTTCTTGTGGTCGTCCTTTGAGATCACCTTGTTCTGGGATCTTAAGAGAGTTGAAATGTTCCTAGTTTGATGTATTTCTCTGAAGATCGCTTTAAAAAACCTTCAGGAGTGACATTTATTAGTCTTGTATTTTCTCTGGTCTTCACTTGAAAAATTTTCCTCATCAAATGTGAGTACTTTGAGAGAATATTTTCTACAAAAAGGCTGTATTTTGCTCCATTAAAATCCCCAGTTTTCACATTAAAGTGTATGCTCAGATAAAACAAACCTCATGGAGAATACATGATCTTCAGATCACGCTACCTCATTGCCAGGCCGAGATTTGCATTTATCTGAAAATCTGAGTGCTGAAACTTCTTAGCTTTGAAGTTGCTTTGGGGGCTCCAGAGGGGGAGAGAGAGAGAGAGAGAGAGAGAGAGAGAGAGAGAGGGAGAGAGAAACTCTGAATTACTTGTTTAAATGTTCTGCTTCCATAACTATGCTTCAGGAAGGTGCTACCTTTTATGTAAAATACGTTTCCACACATAACCTTGCTTTTTGAAATTGTTTCTTTTTGTTTTTATTCAAAGAATTTACAAAATAATTTTATGGTTTAAAAACTGATTTTTGTTTTATGTAAAATTTTATATGTTTGAAAATCAGGACTTTAGCTAATAAGTAGTGACTTACTTTCATAAGTAAAAAGGTTTGTTTTCTAGGACCATTCAACAGTTTGTTTACGACAATCTACTTTTCTTTGTTAAAGGATAATAATATTTAACATTTATATAGATCTCACAGTAGTGCTTTACGTATATTAACTCATTTGAGCCTCATGATAACCCTGTGGGGTATTATAATCCCCACTTAAGAGATGAAGAAACTAAGATAATGTAAACTGAGATCAACAAGCTAGAAAGTGAAAGAACTAATAAGATTCAAAACAATCTAGTTCTAGTCTCTGTGTTCTTAAATACTAGCATAAGCCTTATTATTTATAACTGGTATGGTGTAACTGGTCTCAACATTAATAATATTGGTTTTAAAGTTTTTTTTTTAACATTTATTTATTTTTGAGACAGAGAGAGACAGAGCATGAACGGGGGAGGGGCAGAGAGAGAGGGAGACACAGAATCAGAAGTAGGCTCCAGGCTCTGAGCCATCAGCCCAGAGCCGGACACGGGGCTCGAACTCACGGACCGCGAGATCGTGACCTGATCTGAAGTCGGACGCTTAACCGACTGAGCCACCCAGGCGCCCCAATAATATTGGTTTTATATTCCACTTACATATAAAGTAGAACCTTGGTTTGTGAGCATAATTCATTCCAGACACATGCTTGTAATCTAAAGCCCTCGTATATCAAAGTGAATTTCAAGAACCATTGGTTCAGTTGTGATCATGTGACATTCGGCCTCACGTACTACCCCTATTGCAAGACATTGCTCATTTATCAAGTTAAAATATATTAGAAATGATTGTTCATCTTGCAGAACACTCGCAGAACAAGTTACTCACTATCCAAGGTTTTACTGTAGTTTCTATCATGTGTAGATAATAGTTGTTGCTATCTAAAATATACTTGCAGTCAGTAGTAGCCTTGTATATTTCTAATTTTTAAAAAAAATGTTTATTTTGAGAGAGAGAGAGTGCATGCATGTGCGTGAGAGCGAGTGGGTGGAGGGGCAAAGGGAAAAGAGAGAATCCCAAACAGGCTCCCAAGTGTCAGCGCAGAGCCTCACAGTGGTGCTCAATCTCACAAACTGAGATCATGACCTGAGCCGAAATCAAGGAAGAGTTGGATGCTTCACCGACTGAGCCACCAAGGTGCCCCGTTTCTAATTATTATTATTTAACACCAACATTAGAATCTGACTGCCTCAGGGTGCCTGTAACAGGAAGAATGTAGTCATGAGTCCGAGTGTGTGCAGCTAAGTCTGGTCACAGCTAGAATATATCTCATTGTATTTTATAAAATATCAAAAAGTCACAAGTACAGAGGTACAGTTGCCCCCGTCAGAAATTTACTCACATATACATACTTTTATACATATGTATGTGGAGGTCTCTATGTATAAATACCATCTTATAAGCTGAGAATGAATACTTTAGTCTGGTACATTAGAATTTTAACACATATTTTTATGTATATATTAATTAACTTGCAAGGTTGGTTGTGTTCCCTGCCCTCATGTGGCTTAACCCTGTTTATGAGCGAGGAACTTGATTATTACAAATATGTATAGATTAGGTGGATAGATAGGAGTTTCATTAGTTTTGTTCACTGTACATGTACCAAGTACTTTTTTTTTTATTAAAAAAAAATTTTTTTTAACGTTTATTTATTTTTGAGACAGAGAGAGACAAAGCATGAACGGGGGAGGGTCAGGGAGAGGGAGACACAGAATCCAAAACGGGCTTCAGGCTCTGAGCAGTCAGCACAGAGCCCGACACGGGGCTCGAACTCACGGACTGCGAGATCATGACCCAAGCCGAAGTCGGCCGCTTAACCGACTGAGCCACCCAGGAGCCCCTGATGTACCAAGTACTTAAAATGGCACTTGCTATGGACACTCAGAATATGCTTTCAGAAGTGAATCAAAATATTTTTTATAAGAAAGCTCTCACTATCTTCAATTTGACAACAGAGAAAACTGAGGCTCGTAGAACAATGGATAATTGCTCCGGTGTCAGCTGTTTAAGTGGCAGAGGCAGGACTGGAGCCTTTCTTCATTTGGCTCCATGGTCCATGCCCATCATGTGTGATGCTGTCTCTAAGGAGTCTCTTAGCCCATTGAAGGGGAGCATTTTCTGGGGTCCTTCAGGCCCCAGGTGTTCCTGATCTGTTCATGACTGTGAAGTCCTGGCTGAAATCAGAGTTCTGGATGTTTTTTCCTCTTAACATTGAACAGTTGTGCGAGGATCCATGAGAGCCTGGACTGTTGTATTACAGTATACTTCATAAGACATTTTGCTTAGTTCTTTGAAGCCTTCTGTGTGCTTTTTAAATTAGAAGATTATGTCCTAGCCATAGAGAGGGGAGGGGGACAATGCACAGGACAGGGAGTAAGTAGCAGTAAACAAAGAGGAGTGGCAAAGTGGTTGGAGAAATGGACTGCAGAAGATTGAAAGGCAACAGTCAAAAGTCACAAAGGAAGTAGGTGAAACTAACACCTGACATGTATAAGAGTTTTAATTTCTTATAGGTGAAATTTAATTTATGGCAAAATATTTTCCCCTATAGGGAAAAGGTAATAGCATAAACACTTTTTAAATGTTATTTTGTTCCTTATATTTAAGTATCAGGTGTATAGTAGTGCACAGTAAATGTTTATTGACTTAAACTGAGTAACCAGCATATTCTAAAAACTTAAATCCATAAAACTCTTTAATGGACTAAAACCTAAAAGATAGTCATACTTATTTTGTAAGTTTTTTTATTTTTCAGTATTTTATGATTGCACATTTGAGAGGCTTCTCAGAAATTGGTCTATAGCCAAATATAAGCTGTCAACTTTATGTTCCCTTTTGCAAGCACTGCGATTTTTAGTAACCTCTGAGTACTTCTTGTCTTTTCAGTTAACCTAGAATATTTGCATTTAAACCTCCATTGTCTTGATTTAAGAAGAGTGAAGCAACACATCCCAAAAGACAACCAGGTTTCAACCACCACGTAATACATTTCTGATTTACATAAGTATGTTTCACCCCAGAAAAGTTAGCCACATGACAAAATTCCCTCATTGTATTTGAATGCCCTAAAGGGTAGCCCAGATAAATGGGAACCGGATTTGAGGCCTAAGTAATAATGCATTTTAGGATAACAGCCATCGTTTTGAGTGTTTTGAGTGTTCAGCTTATGGAGAGTGTAGTTTTAGGCACTTTAACTAGATACGAATTATCTTTCAGGCTGTTGGATAAGTGCAAATAAGCATATAAAACCAAACTAGATCACTAAGCTTGTGATTTGAATTGGATGTAAATGGACCCCAATATGGATATCTGAATTATAGTGAGAGATGTCATTAAATCTTGTGCAAATGTCTATCACCACAAAAGTATAATCAGCAAAACTTACCTTTTATGTTAAACATTTTACAAATGCTACACTTCGGATAAATTTAAGAATCCTATTTAAGTTTTTTTTAATGTTTATTTATTTTTGAGAAACAGAGAGAGACAGAGCATGAGTACGGGAAGGGCCAGAGAGAAGGGGAGACACAGAATCTGAAGCAGGCTCCGGGCTCTGACCTGTCAGCACAGAGCCTGACACGGGGCTCACTCTTACAAACCGTAAGATCATGACCTGAGTCAAAGTCAGACGTTTAACCGACTGAGCCACCCAGGCGCCCCTAAGAATCCTATTTAAAGTAATTTTAAAAACTAAAAAAAACAAAACAAAACAAAACAAAAACGAAAACAGATTTCTCAGAACATTTTGGTCAGTTGGTTTCAAATCATTTTTCATTGACATAGTAAAAAGGATCATACATGAACTTCCACAAGCTTCTACAACTACATGCCACACTGTGCATTCCCTTCTCTTGAAGCTGTAACTTATGTTCCCATCTAGGTCAGCCTCTCTACTTGTCACCGATTCCCATTACATCTTGTCCACTCACTTTTTTTCTGCTGGAACAAAAAAAAAAAAATGGGCCGAAACAGATAGATGTAGATGCTAGGAACTTCGCTCTGTTGGTTGGATTAAACAGAGCTGAAAGGGGTTAACTACGGAAAGTGTAATGGAAAGGATGACTGACATTTTTAATAGCATTTGAGGGGAAAACGAAGAAGACACTTTTGGGTTGCAGAACATATAAAAGGCGTTTTAGATATTAGGGATGACATGTGAAAATCCAGAGGTTAAGCAATGGCAAGAAATATTGGACCACAAATAGCTTGATCTAAATTGAAAAGAATGCAACAAAACTGGTCAGGAAACGAGAGAAATAAGTTGACTTAGTAAGGAAATGAAGAAAGGGTCAATGAGACAGCAGTGAGATGAACACGTGTCATCTAATTGATCCTTTTAATAGTGTGTATAAACAGAGTCAAACAGTTTATTCAGGTAACTGGATTCCACCAAAATGTGTAATCATTTTTCTGGCTGAATGTCAAGTGGAAGAATATGCAATTAGATTAGAACCTTAAGGAGACAACATTTGTAAGGAAGCGGAAGAATTTTTCCAATTGCCCGATGCTCTAGGTTCACATATCATTCTTACCTTAATGTCCTCACGACTTGGTTTCAATCTGCTTGCATTTCGCAGGGAGGCTGTTTTTACCAATATTGGGTCTAAAAGAGGCTCAAGACTGTTTATGGAACTGATAGCCATTTTTCACTTCCAGCTCCACAGGCATTCCTATTAACATTGATTTCTTTTTCTCTTTACCTTATTTGGCACATGTAGCTAGTGCTACATGGAGTAACATTTATTTTTTTCTCCTTCTTTCGTGCATGTTAATTTTATCTCTCTAGCCTAATCAGAAGTTCTTAGTTCAAAGAATAGCCATGAATGCAGAACTCAAGGTTCAGGTGGATCTTACAGAGCCCTTCTATTGTACAAAAAAAGGGAGCTTTGCAAAATGGAGTTACAGTGATATTGAGTGCATACTATTTGTCAGACAGTTGTAACATTTTAAGAGGTATCACTCATCTAATCATCCAAAAGATTATATACAGTATATTGTTATTGTCACCCGCACCCCCCCTCCCCCCTTACAAATGAGAAGACTGAAATGCAGAGGACTTGCCAGGGACACACAGCTATTAAGAGTCAGTTCTGGGATTTCATTCCAGACCTTCAGGCTCCAGCTTTTAACTTCCCAAGTCAGTGACCAGTGGATCAAGAAGATACAGCTCTTCTCTCCATTTCAGGGCTCTTGATCGTTCTAAGTACTTTGCACCAGGGTATTTCTTACATCAGTGCTATAGACCGATTGTTTGCGCCCCCAGTTCACATGTTCCAGCGTTATCCCCCCAGTTGATGGAATTCAGAGGTGGAGCTTTGGGGAAGTAATTAGCATTAAATGAGGTCAAGCACTCACAGCTGTCTTCTTGCTGTGTTCTCACATAGCAGAAAGGGCGAGAGTGCTCTCTGGATCTCTTTTATTGGCATTTTTACTTTTCCAGCTTTACTGAGATATAACTGGCATATAACACTGCATAAGTTTAAGGTGTATGATGTGTTGACTTAATCCACTTATATACTGCAAAATGATTACCACCGTAGCATTAACTAATACCTCCATCATGTTACATAATTACTATTTCATTTCTGTGGTGAGACCACTTAAGATTTACTCTCTTAGTAACTCTCAATTATGTAATACACTTTATTAACTATAATTGATATGCTACACATTTGATCTCCAGAACTTATTCATCTTAGAACTCAGTTTGTACTCTTTGACAAATATACCTTAATTTCCCAAACTCTCATTGGAAAACAATGAACACTGTACTCTCTGTTTATATTTGTTTATATATAAGTAAATATATATGTTACATATATATATATGTTTACATTCTACTCTCTTTTATATTTTTTTATATAATCTTTATTCATTTTTTTGTTGAAAAGGACAATTGTTTTCCATATCTTGGCTATTGTGAATAATGCTACTACTATTGTGGGAGTACTGATAACTTTTTGAGATCCTGTTTTACTTCCTTTGGATATATACTCAGAAGTGGAATTGTTGGATCATATGGTAGTTCTATTTTTAATTTTTTGAGGAACCTCCATACTGTTTTCCATAGCGGCTGCACCAATTTAAATTTCCATCAACAATGTGAAAATTTTCCCTTTTCTGTACATCTTTGCCAACACTTATGTCTTATTTCTTTGATGATAGCCATCCCAGCCAATGTGAGGTGATATCTTGTGGTTTTGATTTGCATCTTCCTGGTGGCTGGTGATGTTGAACACCTTTTTCATGTACGTATTGGCCATTTGTCTGTCTTCCTTGGGAAAAAAAATATGAATTAAGTTCCTCTGTCAATTTTTTAATTGCGTGGTTTGGTTTTTTGCTGTTGAGTTCCAGGAGTTTTTTATGTATTCTGGATATTAACTCCTTATCGGGTGATTTGAATATGTTCTCCCATTCCATAGGCTGAACTGTTCATTTTGATGATTATTTCTTTTACTACATGGAACCCTTTTCATTTGTCAGAGTCCTATTAATTTTTACTTTTGTTGCTTGTGTTTTAGTGTGATACCCAGAAAGCCATTGCCAAGACCAATGAAATTTTCCCTGATGTTTTCCTCTGAGAGTTTATGATTTCAGATTTGTATTTCAGTCTTTAATCCATTTCAAGTTAAGTTTTGTGTGTGGTTAGTAGTTATGTACTTTTATTCTTTCCACTGAGAAACAGATGTGTATAGTGTTTAATGGGATGGTTTGGGGTTGCAGAGTGACTTGGAATCAAAGCAACTAGATTTCCTGATGTTTCAAGTAGAAAGTTAACTTATCAAAATCTCTCTATTGCCCATTTCTCTTCCAACATACTCCTTATCTTCAATTCTTTGGACGTTGTGTGCATTATAATTTATCAGGAATGATTTAAATGTATTCCCATCTAGAGACATAGAGATGGATTTGATAAAATTCTCTGAGGTCCTTTTTGCCTTAGAGTAAATGCTCTTTATCATTCCAAGCTTCTTAGTCTGAGCAATAGTTGAACTTGATCCTGCAGATTCCCCAGAACAATTCATGATACTGTTTCCATAGTTGATGTATTTGGAAATGTTTTCCTACGAGTCAGGCTGTATTATCTCTTTAACTTAGTATGTTCTTTTTCACTCTGCTACTTTGACTTTTACCATCATGTTTCCCTTTTTATTTCCAGAGTTTATAGACTGTCACCAGAATTTCCTCTGTCTTTTGGCCAAGTCATCCATACTTTACTCTTCTAATCTGTTTTAACAGGCTTCCTGTTACTTATATCTCTGTTCCTATACTTCCAATTTGTTCCAGACTTTTTGGTAGAGATTCCCCTATACCCAAAGTAGTATTCCAGGTGCAGCCACTTGAGAATTTAGTAGAGAGAAATACTTGCACCCTTCTTTGCTGTGATGTCTTTCCATCTGCCATTCAAAGAAATTCTTCCAATTGGGCTGCCATTTTGAAGCACAGACTCACCTGGATGGCAACTGGTATCTAGCTTCAGCTCTCTTTCAATGGGTCCTTCTCAGAATACCACATTTTTTCCTCCTGTGGATATCTGTGTTTTCATTCATTTTCCCCTAGCTGGCCTTTTCCCAACCTGACTCTCATTTTGCTATTTGATCTCAAGATCTGTAAGTTCTCTCAGACCATCTGTATTATTTCTTTGTCCTTGCTCATGTTTTGCAATGTTCCCTAGCTTACTGTATCTGCAGATTTCATTACATACTGTTTACTACGTTCTAAAGATCATTAATGCAGATGAATGAACAGAAGGGGGGACCTTACCCAGACAACTGTGGAATTTCTCTAGACTTCCCCCACAGCTTGATGGCCATTATTGTATTTCATCTTTTTGGTTTTTTGGCCAGTGTTCCATCTAGTTCCCTCTGTGAGGAGGGACCCCGTTCTTACATCCAAGTGACTGAATATAATGTGTACTTTTCTTGCACCACTTTACAGTTATCTAAACAGTTCATCAGATTTGTCTGATAGCATTTATCCTTTATTAAATCCAAGTTTTAGTGACAGTTTCCATTATGCTCTGGATTGAGGAAGCTCTGTGTCACAGTGTACGTGACTACTCAGCTTTCTCCCCAATTTATTATTGTTTTAAAACCTTGAATGCATATGGAGGGCCCAAAAGATCTACATAGGCCTGTGCACTTCACAGGAATTAACAATGATCTTTCCAAATGTTCAGCAGTTGCCTCTGATTCTGATTGATGATAGTTTATATCTAAGGTATATTGTAAAATAAAATTAAAAGACTTTTCAGATTGAATAGCAACCGTAGCGATATTTAGAAAAGATCTGTCGTGTGCTGGCAGTGTCGTGTGATGTGGTGTGTTTTGCTCTTTGTGATCACAAGAACCCTGAAGGGCGAATGTTTTCAGGCACACTACTCACCCAAAGGTGCTTTCATGAGAATTAGAAAAAGGTTCCCCCTCCAGAAGGATGCACCCCGTGCCTGGGCACGTGGCTTGGAGGGCAGAACACAAGCTGGATTTAAGGACCCTCTCTGACTCTTTAGACCAGATTTCTTTGTGTGTGGCACAAACAGTCCAAGTGTATAAATGGCAGCCCTGATTTTTCTCTTCTTCATTTAAATAAAGAGGAATAAGACACCCGTGACAGGTAGATTTTGGACTGAAACCAATCAAGTTTAATAGATGCCATGTTACTGTTCTGCAAGTGCTAAATATGGATCTAACTTCTGTCTCTGTAATTGTATGCTAAATTCAAACAATGTTTTGAACTCCTTTTTTAAATATCAGTTGTAAAATTTTTTTAAATGTTTATTGTGTGTATGTGTGTGTGTGTGTGAGTGAGAGAGAGGGAGAGAGAGAGAGAGAGAAACAGAGCGCAAGTGGGGGAGGGGCATAGAGAGAGAGGGAGACACAGAATCTGAAGCAGGCTCCAGGCTCTGAGTTGTTAACACAGAACCTGAACCCACAAACCATGAGATCATGACCTGAGCCAAAGTCGGATAGTGAACCTAATGAGCTACCCAGGTGCCCCAATATTTTGTAGTTTTGTTTACAAAAGAATGGATATAATTTAGTATAAAACCTTTTCCCAATATTCAGCTACAATATTGCTTTTTCTTCCAGTTTTCAGACATGCCGTTTTTATTATTATCATGATTATTTTCTCTTACAGCATCTAAAGAAAAGGTCATGGAGAAGGAGCTATATTCCTCTGGCCTTAGAGTTTCTTTTCATTGTACTCAGACTGGCTCACCTATGTTCATCTACTCCCCGGTTTGCCTGTTTGTCCATTCAACAGTTTACAAACACATACATTCATGATATTAAATACTTTTTTAAAGTTTATTTATTTTCAGAGAGAGAGAGTGCTTGTGAGTGAGAGAAGGGCAGAGAGAGAGAGAGAGAGAGAGAGAGAGAGAGAGAGAGAGAGAGAGAATCCCAAGCAGGCAACACACTATCAGCACAGGGCGCTACATGGGCCTTGCTCATAGCAAGCATGAGATCATGACCTGAGCTGAAATCAAGAACCGGACACTTAACTGAAAGAGCCACCCAGGTTCCCCTCATGATACTAAATACTGATCATTTCAGCCATATGCCACTCAAGCATAAAAATGTGACTTAACAAAGAATGTTCTGAATCCTTTGACTCTGACTGAAATGACTAGATATACTTAAAAAGGGATAGAGGTTTTGGGAACTGCAATGTGTATGCACACACACCCATTATACATAAGTGTGTGTAAAATATATATTTCCATAAAGCAAATATAGTGTAAAGAAAAGTATTTACCAAAGCATCATACCTTTTAGCTTTCTTTCCTTTTCTTTCCATTTTCGTTTTTCTCAAGCACTGCTTTTATTGAAATGTGTCTCCCACTTTAGCTGTAGAGCTTTTCCTTGTTGAACAATGTAGTTTTCTTGCTCAACAACTCTGACATTCAGGTAAATGGAGAGAAAATGGATATGGGAGTTGTGTGTTTATAATGCCACTTTGCCACCCTGAAATCTATGCAGATAATCTACTTGGAAGGCTTCGAGCCCCGGTGGAATACAGAACCGTGTAAGTATCCTGCATTGATTTACAGCACCTGCTACAGCTGCTTGGCTCTTGGCAGGCATTTTCTCTGCTGCCAAATGCTGTTGCAATTGCCGGGCAGATCTAGATGGAGGTCATATTTACTGGACATGTTTATAATCTGCAAACTGATCTCAGCCATCGAGGGCTAATTTCCCAAAGATCAATGACTAAGGGAGGATTTCAGAGGTTATCCTCTTTATCCAATTTCCTGTGTCCTAATGAGATGGCTGAAACCTGTTTGGAATCTTTCTGATTAGAAACTCTTCTGAGAGTCCATAAAGAATATGACATTCATAAATCTAAATGAGAGGTGTCTTGGCTGCCTACATGGTGATTCATGCCATGAGCCTTTTCCTTGCCCCTGATAGGGTGTGCTATCGATGAGACAAGGTCAGATTTAAACCAAAAGTCTTGAGAGGACTTGGCTCCTCCAGTTGAATTCAAATGACTGGGTTTTTTGTGTTTGTTTTTGTTTTGTTTTGTTTTTATGCCAGAGTTAGTCGTGCTGTTTATTCTGTTTATTTTTTATTTCTCTTGGTTCAGTTAATTGCAGTTTAGTTCAACAGAAATTTACCTGTTAAGTGATTATTATGTTTTCCATGCAACTCAGAGGAAAATATAAGTATAATGGTGTGTGCTATGGGTCATAACATAGATCTGAACAAAGTGCAATAAAAGATTATGACAACAATAGTATCTAATATTTGTTGAGTCCTTACGGTACATCAGGCACTGTGCTAAGCATGCCATGCACGTTATTTCCTTAATCCTAACAAACTCGTGAGTTAGGTACTATTATACCTATTTTATAGGTGAGGAAATATTCCAATATAAATTAGGTAGCTTTCCATGTTAATTAAATCCTTCCTTAATCCCATGTCCCCTTCATTTCTTTCTTCCCTCTCTTAGCTAAGCCTGTTGTAAAACATTGCTTCATTTATCTTCTCTACTTTTTTACCTCCCGTTTGCTCTTCAACCCATTCAGTCTGGCTTCTGCCACTGCCACTGCAATGAAATCGTTAAACAAGGTCATCAGTTCCCTTTATATTGTCAAATATAGTATCTTCATTTCACTGGATTTCTTTGCAACTTTCCCCACAATTAACCACTCTCTCCTTGAAATAATGTTCTCTCTTATTTGCTGTCGAAGTCCATTTGAACTACTGTAATAAAATACCACTACCTGGGTGGTTTATAAACAACAGAAATTTATCTCTCACAGTTCTAGAGGCTGGAAGTCCAAGATCAGGGTACTGGCATAGTTGGGGAAGTACCCTCTTCCTGATCACATAGTTTTCATTGTATCCTCACATGGTGGAAGGAGTGAAGGGGCTCTGTGAGGTCTCCTTTATAAGAACACTATTCTCATTCATGAGGCTCCGCTCTTATGACCTAAACACCTCCCAAAGTCACCCCCTCCTAATACCAACACTTTAGGCATCGATGCATGAATTTTAGGGGTAGACAAACATTTCCTGTGTTATATTCTCGTGTGTTTCTTCTGAAACCATTAGCTATCCCTTCCCATTTGATAGCATCTCTCCCTCTGCTTAATTTGTCATAATGGAAACATTTGAATTTTGATCCTCCTTCTCTTGCCTTGGGCTTCTGCCTCATGCCAGGGGTTCTAAACCTTATTAATACCATGTATTGTTTTTGATACTCTCATAAAGGCTATGGGTTCAAGTTTGTAAATGTATAGAATACCTTGAATATTTTAAGATATCTCATTTTAATTTGCACAAACAGGAACTCTTGTTTTGTATCCCCAGTTTTGTTTTTCCTCCAGTCTTTTCCATAGTCAGTCCAATTGCTTAAGAGAACTCAAAGTCATTTGTGATTCCTCTATATATTCTTCTCTATATATTTATCCTTCTATAAACTTTACCTTACCCATTAGCAAGTCTTGGCTATTCACCTTCTACATTATCGTAGTCTTTCAACTTTGCTCTGTCTCCATTGCCACCCTGCCATCAATGTCCAGGTGGTAAGTCATGAATGTTCAGCGAATAGATAAATTTCCGAATGGGGAAATAAAGACTCAGAGTGAATCATGAAGATGCTGTTATAATACTTTAGGAAAGATTCAAGCTAAAGTAGAGGCTATCTTAATTGGAGAGGAGGAGAATGAATTTAAAAGATAATTGTCCATAGTGGAAAATGTAAACAAAGTGTTGAAACTTAAAAATGCCAATCAGTATGACTGAGGTTCCTTGAAGTTATCTCCAAAAAGTTTCTGTGCCTTTTTTTAAAGTGTATTTATTTATTTTGAGAGAGAGAGAGAGAGAATGAGGGAGAGAGAGAAAAAGAGCGAAAGAGGGAGCAGGAGTAGAGGAAGGGGAGAGAGAGAGAGAGAGAGAGGGAGAATCCCAAGTAGGCTCCCCACTGCTAGCACACAGCCTCATGCGGGGCCCAAGCTCAGGAACCGTGAGATCATGACCTGAGTTGAAATCAAGAGTCAGATTCTCAGTCAACTGAGCCACCCAGATGCCCTGTTTCTGTCTTTTTATATGGCCTTTAGATTCATGTTCTGTGAATGCTTTGGAGACACTAAATCAGATTTGTTTTGGGAACAAAACTGAAAACTCTTTCCGAGATTCAGTTGACACTGACGCAGCTTTCTGTAGCCACTTCTCCCCCCGGGAACTGGGAAACAAAACACATTGGTAAGAATCAGTTTGACAGAGTGGCAGCTGGGGCAGTAAATAAGGGCCCCCTCCAGGCACTTACTTTCTGAACCAGTCAACTTTTTTATTATTCTGTATTCTCACATTTTAGGTTTTTTAGGGGCATTTGTTTGTTTGTTTTGGGTTTTGCCTGTCTCTTCTTCCTGGTTAACTGGGAATAATCCCATCCTGTGTGAGCTAACCCCTAAGTTACATAATATGTTTTCTGTCCTTATGGCATATGCCTTCCATGTCAGGGATGACTCCAGAGGAAGCAGTAAAAACACAACCTGGTTTTGCTTTTCCACACTTGCATTCTAGCATTCTATCAGCCTTGGGCACTTTGGCCTCGCCAGTGTCCGTCTGGTGTTTTAATAATTGAGAAAACAATAGAAATAAGAAGAAAGGGCATTGTGAAAATCACTTTCCAAACTGACTTGTACTGAAATGGCTTCAAATCTGAGTCATGGAAAATAATAATGATTAGGATAATGTGGCACATTGCATTCAGTGACAGTTAATCCTCTTATTAACTTCATGGTAATACTTTGCTTCTTTGTCAGATCGGAGGAATTGTGTGAGAATGTTGTGGCTCCTCTCTTCCTCTGTTCATCGGGCACATTGGGAAAATAGCTGTAAAAATAGAAGAGTTCCAGATTGAAATGCATTTGAGGCTGACTTTTCCCTCTGGAGATGTGTGTTTCCCTCATGTACTTCATCCATGCTTTGAGTTTGGGTATCCATTCTTTGAGGCCTCATCATCTTCCCTTCAGAGGGTTTCCTTTTCACCTGAGCAATCATCAGTCAGGGAAAAGTCAGTGGGGTGGTTCAGCTGTGCGGTATGTTGCTTTGCCAAATGGAGACAGAGCATCGCTCAGGCCCTGTGAGCCGGAGCAGCCTACAAAGCATTTCTGGCAGTAAGCCAAAGAGGTGATCCCTGCTCCAGGAAAAAAAAAAAATCAAAACACAATGACTCTGAGATTACAGCTCTGCATCCCTTGGCTGGGCTGATTCATACGGCAGCATTGACATTGAATCTCCGGAGAACTGTTCTGTTCCTAGTCCAGCTAAAAATATCTGAATTTAGATTTATAATGACAGGAGCTGATAAATTTGCTGGGAAAATGCAAGCAGTGTCATTGTCTTGCTAGGAAACCTGCTCTGATAAATTGATGAGGAGAAAGAAGTTGCCCAACATGGCATAGGCCCCTAGTATCACTCCCCCCGGGTCTGGGAAGCAAAATGAACCTGTTTTCCTCGTCCTCAAAGTTCCCTTTCTTAAACATGGTGGAAAGTAGAAGGCACTAGATTAAACAAGAATACAGAAAGTATCTATTTGATCAAATGGATGATGTGACAAAACACCAAATCTTATCTTCTGTAAAATATTTTGGCTTTTCTGTCCAGAAAGGAGCTCTCTTTTAAAATACTCCTTTACTCAGATAAAATTCCACTTAAATAGCCCTGCATTTCAGTGGTGACCTGTGATTCAACCAGGATCTATTAATTTTTGGATTCAGTGAGGAATAGCCTGTTGTTGCAATTTTGTTTGGAGTTCCAGAGTCCAGGCTCTTACTACTGTCTGCCTCTGAGCTGCACTTTTTGTCTTTAGTTGGTCAACAGATTCTCAGAAGGAGTCCCAGAGAATGCCTCCTTTATACCACTGGCACAAAAGGATTTCGCAGGTCTTTAATTTACTCACCAGTCCTTGAGCACCTACTAGGAGTCGAATATCCTGATTGGCATTTTCTAAAATGAAGAAGGTGCAGTGTACTAACGATGGAGCAGACATCTGTGTAATGAACTCATTATAAGTCAGATCATAAATGTAACTGACATGAACAACTACTGTGAGGAATGAATGGAGGATATGCTTCTGGTGGGAAGGACTAGGAAGCAAGAAGCAACCTTTGTTGCTTTGGTTGATACAGTAGATGGGCACTTTTGCCAAGGAGGGAGTATTTCTAACACGTAAAACAGCATGGCACTGAGATAGGAAAACTATCTGACATTGGGACTTAAGATTATTTGAAGGGTATACACACATTTTCCCCCCTTCACTTGATTTTTAGCTTTGCCAAACAACTTGCAAACAACTGCTACATTTGCTATAATTATTTTAGATCATTAACTCTGAAAATTACTGTTTGTATTATTTTCTACCTTGGCTTTGTGCCCATTATGAGCTGGCATCTAATGAACAGGTGGATGGTACAGGCCTGGAGGTTTGCCCTTGTCACATGCTTGATCCAGACTGAAAAATGTCATGGTAGCCTTCCCTAGACCTTGTGGATTTAAGTCTCAGTAATAATGTTCTAATGATCTAATATGCTATGTTGTCATTTGTCGATTTATAAAGTTGTGAAGCAAAAGCTAACAGGATTATCACTGTCTCCTTGAAAGAAGAATAAAGACTGGAATTTTAATGTTATGCAGTGTTTACTCAACATAGTTTTATGGATTTGAAAGTGTTTCCATCTTTTATTCTTCTGTTCCTACCTTCGAACTTGTTTTCTTCTGGATCAGGCAATAATCTGTAGATTTGGGACTTCAATTTAAATAGCAAATGACCACCCCAAAATCCATAGGAGATAAAAAAAAGTTGACATTTTGTGATTCAATAGGAAATACAGTATACAAAGATTTCATATAATTATAAAAAATAATGTAGCATAGATATGTCTGTTGAAGTACTTAGAAGAAATGGGTAGATGTCTGCATTTTATTTTGAAATACTTCATCAAATATAATGGATTAATGAGGGTATTGGGGGATAGGTAAATGGATGAATGTGAATAAAGAAAGTAAAATGTTAATGGTAGGATCAAGTGGTGGGAACATGAGTATTGTTTATAAAATTATTTTAACTTCTTGGAATGTTTGAAATTTTTATAATGTTAGCAGAACACAGATAAAGTAGCACAGACCAAAACTGGTAGAGTCATTGGAATAAAAATTATGATATTACTAAAAATGAAGAGAAATTTCTATGAGTTACCAAAATGTAGACACAGATTTAAAAAAAGCTATATCTGTGAGCCAAAGATACAAGTCTTTCTTTACCATTAGCTTATGATTCTATTAGAAAAAAGAGCATTCCAGGAAAAGAGTAGTTTACTTTAAGGTCCAGATCTTTAGTATTCTCAACACTATAGAAGTGGATTTTCTGTAGTTGTTTTCTGTATTTAAAATGCCTAAATTCTTCACAAATAAGGAAAAATCTGTCTTTTCAGTTATTTCAGTATTTATTGAATGCCTCATATATTCCAGGCATGGTGCTTGGCATTGGAGCTTCAGGGAGGGAGCACTTCAGAAAGTTTAACATCAGGAAATAGAGAAAGGTGATAATTGAGATAAAGTGAATAGAAGTCTTCCAAAGTGCTGTCACGGGTTTATTAGCTTTGGGATCTTGGGATCTGGGATAGGTTACTTAATCTCTTTGTGCCTCAGTATTTTCTCTGTGAAACATAGCTAATAATAGCTGTTAACCTATTGTCTGCTAATAGCAAGACCTAACGAAAGGTCACTAATATCTTTAACCTAGAGAGGAAGACCCAAACAAAGAAACGACAAAACTAAAACCAAACCATTAACCCATAATAACTGTGAGATTTTCTTGACAGCTATCCTTTCTCTCTCCACCCTCTATCCCTTTGTTGCCCTCATATAATTACACTCTCACTTTCTTGGAATTGAAACAGACCTTGTCATGAATTTGGGACACATCCTCTATCCTGTTCCCTATTGAGAAACTGTTGACTTGAGAAAAGTGACTTGCCTCAGTCACACAGCTAGTATGCAGCCAAGTGAGGAACACTTGGGGTAATAAAGCTTGTACTATAGAGAGAAGTTTAAAAAGGTTATATTCCTTCAGAAATATATTTTATTATTTCTTAGGAAGAAAGAGAAAATACTTAAAAATATTTTCATGTTCTTAGAATATGTTTAAGGGTATCTACATACAATGTAATAGTAGATTCCTAGGAAGTATTAATTAAAGTGTTTTGTACCAAACCCTTCCTGCTCAATTGTTTGTATGGCATCGCTAAACCTCGGTATGTAGATGAATGCTCTATTAATTAAAATATTTTTAATTAAACTATAGATTGATAGGTTTCTCCAGTGTATACATATCTGATGAAATGTAACTTATAAATGAGGCATAAAAAGCAATTAATCATTAATTAATAAAATAGAGGAGGTATAACAATATACCATAACAAAAGTTATATGGCTAGGATTTCATTTTATTTTTATTTTATTTTATTTTATTTTATTTTATTTTATTTTATTTTATTTTATTTTATTTTATTTTATTTTATTTTATTTTATTTTATTTTATTTTATTTTATTTTTTAATTTACATCCAAGTTAGTTAGCATATAGTGCATCAATGATTTCAGGGGTAGATTCCGTAGTGCCCCTTACCCATTTTGCCCATCCCCCCTCCCAAAACCCCTCCAGTAACCCTCTGTTCTCCATATTTCAGAGTCTCTTAGGTTTTGTCCCCCTCCCTGCTTTTATATATTTTTGTTTCCCTTCTCTTGAGTTCATCTGTTCTGTGTCTTAAAGTCCTCAGATGAGGGAAGTCACATGGTATTTGTCTTTCTCTAACTCATTTCGCTTAGCATGACACCCTCATGACACCCTCTAGTTCCATCCATGTAGTTGCAAATGGCAATATTTCATTCTTTTTGATTGCCAAGTAATACTCCATTGTGTGTGTGTGTGTGTGTGTGCATGCGCACGCGTTTGTATACACACCACATCTTCTTTATCCATTCATTCATTGATGGACATTTGTGCTCTTTCCATACTTTCACTATTGTTGATAGTGCTGCTATAAACATTGCAGTGCATGTGTCCCTTCAAAACAGCACATGTATCCCTTGGATAAATAGCTAGTAGTGCAATTGCTGGGTCGTAGGGTAGTACTATTTTTAATTTTTTGAGGATTCTCCATAATGTTTTACAGAGTGGCTGCGCCAGTTTACATTCCCACCAGCAATTCAAAAGGGTTCCTCTTCCTCTGCATCCCTGCCAACATCTGTTGTTGCCTGAGTTGTTAATATTAGCCATTCTGACAGGTGTCAGGTGGTATCTCATTGTGGTTTTGATTTGTATTTCCTTGATGATGAGTGATGTTGAGCATATTTTCATGTGTCAGTTGGCCATCTGGATGTCTTCTTTGGAGAAGTTCTATTCATGTATTTTGCCCATTACTTTACTGGATTATTTGTCTTTTGGGTGTTGAGTTTGATAAGTTCTTTATAGATTTTGGATACTAACCCTGTATCTGATAGGTCATTTGCAAATATATTCTCCCATTCCATCAGTTATCTTTTACTTTTGATGATTGTTTCCTTCACTGTGCAGAAGCTTTTTATCTTGATGAGGTCCCAGTAGTTCATTTTTTGCTTTTGTTTCCGTTGCCTCTGGAGACGTGTTAGGTAAGAAGTTGCTGCGGCCAAGATCAAAGAGGTTTTTGCCTGCTTTCTCCTCGAGCATTTTGATGGGTTCCTGTCTTACATTGAGGTCTTTCATCCATTTTGAGTTTATTTTTGTGTATGGGGTAAGAAAGTGGCTCAGGTTCATTCTTCTGCATGTCACTGTCCAGTTTTCCCAGCACCATTTGCTGAAGAGACTGTACTTATTTTATTGGATATTGTTTCCTGCTTTTTCAAAGATCAGTTGGCCATACATTTGTGAGTCTATTTCTGGGTTCTCTATTCTGTTCCATTGATCTGAGTGTCTATTTTTCTGCCAGTACCACACTGTCTTGGTGATTACAGCTTTGTAGTATAGCTTGAAGTCTGGGATTGTGATCACTTCTGCTTTGGTTTTCTTTTCTAAGATTGCTTTGGCTATTCAGGGTCTTTTCGGGTTTCATAAACACTTTAGGATTCTTTGTTCTAGCTCCATGTAGAATGCCTGTGTTATTTTGATAGGGATTGCATTGAATATGTAGATTGCTTTGGGTAGTATTGACATTTTAACAATATTTTTTCTTCCTATCCAGGAACATGGAGTATTTTTCCTTTTTTTTTTTTTTTTGTTCTTCAATTTCTTTCATTCATAAGCTTTCTATAGTTTTCAGTGTATAGGTTTTTCACCTCTTTAGTTAGATTTATTCCTAAGTATTTTATGGTTTTTTGTGCAATTATAAATGGGATCAATTCCTTGATTTCTCTTTCTGTTGCTTTATTATTGGTGTATAGGAATGCAATGGATTTCTGTGCATTGATTTTATATCCTGCAACTTTTCTGAGCTCATGAATCAGTTCTGCCAGTTTTTTGGTGGAATCTTTTGGGTTTTCCATATAGAGTATCATGTCATGTGCAAAGAATGAAAGTTTGACCTCCCCCTGGCCGATTTGGATGCCTTTTGTTTCTTTGTGTTGTCTGATTGCTGAGGCTAAGTCTTCCAATACTATGTTGAATAACAGTGGTGACGGTGGGCATCCCTGTCTTGTTTCTGACCTTAGGGGTAAAGCTCTCAGTTTTTCCCCATTGAGGATGATGTTAGCATTGGGTCTTTCATATATGACTTTTATGATCTCAAGGTATGATCCTTCTATCCCTACTTTCTTGAGGGTTTTTATCAAGAAACGATGTTGTATTTTGTCAAATGCTTTGTCTGCATCTATTGAGAGGATCACATGGTTCTTGTCCTTTCTTTTATTGATGTGATGAATCACACTGATTGTTTTGCAGATATTGAACCAGCCCTGCATCCCAGGTATAAATCCCACTTGGTCGTGGTGAGTAATTTTTTTAATGTATTGTTGTATCCGGTTGGCTAATATCTTGTTGAGGGTTTTTTACATCTGTGTTCATCAGGGAAATTGGTGTATAGTTCTCCCTTCTAGTAGGTCTTTGTCTGTTTTTGGAAGCAAGATAATGCTGGCTTCATTAAAAGAGTTTGGAAGTTTTCCTTCCATTTCTATTTTTTGGAACAGCTTCAAGAGAATAGGTGTTAACTCTTCCTTAAATGTTTGGTAGAATTCCCCTGGAAGGCCATATGGCCCTGGACTCTTTTTTTGGGGGGGAGATTTTTGATTACTAATTCGATTTCTTTACTGGTTATACATCTGTTTAGATTTTCTGTTTCTTCCTGTCTCAGTTTTGGTAGTGTATATATTTCTAGTAACTTGCCCATTTCTTCCAGATTGCCCATTTTATTGGTGTATAATTGCTCATAATATTGTCTTATTGTTTTTGTTTCTGCTGTGTTGGTTGTGTTCTCTCCTTTCATTCTTGATTTTATTTATTCAGTTCCTTTCCTTTTTTTCTTTTTGTTCAAACTGGCTAGTGGTTTATCAATTTTGTTAATTCTTTCAAAGAACCAGCTTCTGGTTTCATTTATCTGTTCTACTGTTTTTTTTGGGGTTTGATAGCATTAATTTCTGCTCTAATCTTTATTATTTCCTGTCTTCTGCTGGTTTTGGGTTTTATTTGCTGTTCTTTTTCCAGCTCTTTAAGGCGTAAGGTTAGGTTGTGTATCTGAGACCTTTCTTCCTTCTTTAGGAAGGCCTGGATTGCTGTATACTTCCTTCTTATGACTGCCTTTGCTATATCCCAGAGGTTTTAGGTTGTGGTGTTATCATTTTCATTGGTTTCCATGTACGTTTTAATTTCCTCTTTAACTTCTTGGTTAGCCCATTCAATCTTTAGTAGGATGTTCTTTAGTCTCCAAGTATTTGTTACCTTTCCAATTTTTTACTTGTGGTTGATTTCAAGTTTCATTTTATTGTGGTCTGAAAATATTCACAGTATGATCTCATCCCATTATGTGGTCTATTCTGAAGACGTTCCATGTGCACTGGAGAAGAATGCATATTCTGCTGCTTTAGGATGAAATGTTCTGAATATATCTGTGAAGTCCATCTGGTCCAGTGTGTCATTCAAAACCATTGTTTCCGTGTTGATTTTCTGTTTAGATGATTTGTCCATTGTTGTAAGTAGGGTGTTGAAGTCCCCTACTATTATGGTATTATTATCAGTGAGTTTCTTTATGGTTGTCATTAATTGATTTATATATTTGGGTGCTATCATATTTGAAGCATAAATGTTTATAATTGTTAGGTCTTGTTGGTAGATAGAAACCTTAATTATGATATAATGCCCTTCTTCATCTTTTGTTACAGTCTATTTTAAAGTCTAGATTGTCTGATATAAGTATAGCTACTCTGGCTTTCTTTTGTTGACCATTAGCATGATAGATCGTGCTCCATCCCCTTACTTTCAATCTGAAGGTGTCTTTAGGTCTAAAGTGGGTCTCTTGTAAACAGCATAGAGATGGATCTTGATTTCTTATCCATTCTATTACCCTATGTCTTTTGATTGGAGCATTGAGTCCACTGACGTTTAGAGTAAGTACCAAAAGATAGGAATTTATTGCCATTATGTTGCTTTTAGAGTTAGAGTTTCTGGTGGTGGTCTCTGGTCCTTTCTAGTCTTTGTTGTTTTTGGTATGTATGTATGTATGTGTGTATGTATTTCATCTTTTCTCCCCTCAGAGAGTCCCCCTTAAACTTTCTTGCAGGGCTGGTTTAGTGGTCACAAACTCCTTCAATTTTTGTTTGTCTGGGAAACTTTTTATCTCTCCTTCTATTTTGAATGACAGCCTTGCTGGATAAAGAATTCTTGGCTGCATATTTTTCTGATTCAGCACATTTAATATATCCCACCACTCCTCTCTGGCCTGCCAAGTTTCCGTGGATAGGTCTGCTGCAAACCTGATCTGTCTTCCCTTGTAGGTTAAGGACTTTTTTCCCCCCTTGCTGCTTTCATGATTCTCTCCTTGCCTGAGTATTTTGTGAAGTTGACTATGATATACCTTGTTCTTGGTCAGTTTTTCTTGAATCTAATGGGAGTCCTCTGTGCTTCCTGGATTTTGATGTCTGTGTCTTTCCCCAGGTTAAGAAAGTTTTCTGCTATGATTTGCTCCCATAACCCTTTTCTGTTTTGCCTCCTTCATCCTTGCCTCTGTGGCATCCATTGGAGATTGCAGCTCAGTTACAGCATTTTATATCTCATTCTGACTAGCTTTAACTTCCTTTATCTCCGCAGAAAGGGATTCTAATCTGTCTTCAACTCCAGCTATTATTCTTATTACCATGATTCTAAATTCTGGTTCAGACATCTTGCCTGTATCTGTGTTAGTTAAGTCCCTGGCTCTAGTTTCTTCCTGCTTTTGCTTTTGGGGTGAATTTTGTTTTTTTTGTCATTTTGAAGGGAGAAAAGGAATTAATGAGGTAAAAAAATTTTTTATTTAAAATTAAAAAATTAAAAACAAACACACACACAAAATCAAATAAATGATATTAGATCCTGCGTGTATTTTGGTCTGGATATTAAAAAGGGCTTGATACATTGGAGAATAAAGGGGAAAGAAAAAAAAAGAAAATCATTTGAAAATTTGAAAAAATGAATACACTGAAATCGAATAAAATGAAATGATGGAAGCAAACTATAATTTGAAAAAATTTACACAAAATTTAAAAAATATAGTAGGAAAAAATTAAAAAGATATTTTTAATAAAAATTGAAAATAAAAATAAATTTCTTCTCTTTCTGTATTCAAGAAAAAGAAAAATGAAAAAGAGAAAAAAAAGGAAAAAAAAAGAAAACTGAATAGATGGACCAGCAAACAGACTGACATATGATTGAAATTACTTTGTTTTCCCCTAGAAGTCAAACTCTGAAGCACTTTATAGTCCGTCAACTAAGCAGGCAGAGAGACTTGTGTTCCTGTAGAGCGAGGTTGGCCCAGTTATGTGGGGCTTAGTGTAATGGCTCTGTTTCCACTAGATGGCGCTGCTTAGCTCCCCGGGTGGATTTTTGTGGCGCTTGTAGGTGCGTATGCGCATGTGTGGGAGCAGTGAAAATGGCGTCACCCATCTACCCAGTCTCTAGTATAGGAACTCTCTTCTCCCCAATCAGCAATCGCACACCCGTCCTTTGTCTTTGTCTTCTGTCCACTCCCAGCTTTTATACTGTCCTTGACCAAGCCCCAGGCAGTACCTCCCTCCTGAGTTTTATCTCAGATGCGGCCGTGTTTCCTGACCCCTTACTTCTGAGTGACTGCGGCTGTGACCCGTTTTTCCCCTCTGTGGGAGGGTCTCATGGAGCAATGGCTGGGTGCTGACCGCATCCAGGAACATTTGTGGGTCCGTGCTGCTGCCGAAGCCCAGAGACTGCGGCCAGGTACCTGCTCGCCCCAGTGATCGTGTAGCAGCAGCATTTCAGGGATTGTAGCAAATCAGAACACACATCTTGCACCAGGCTTCACCCCCAGTGACCTTGTTCCAGCGCCAGTGGATGTGGTTATTCTCCCAGGTCCACTGAGGCGTTTGCCTTTGGGGGAGGCACACAGCGTATACCAGATGTCCTCCTAGCAGTGGAACCGCTTCTCCCTGTGTGGCCCAAAGATCTCGGGCTTCGCTGTGCTCCTGGGGATTCGCCCATCCCACCAGAGCACTGCCAGGTATTAAGCTGTGGAGTTTCAGACTCTGCCTTCCCCCTGTTTATAAGTTCTTAGTGGAATTTAAACCCTCTCCTTTCTCCTTTCTCCCTTATTAGTTCAGTTCCTACGGCTGTTTGCACTTTTCCACTTTCTCTCCAGCTGCTTTTGTCTGTGGGGGGGGGGGTGCTTTTCCTGTATTTTCTCCCATCTCTGTCCTCTCTCTGCAAGCAAAAATAGCTCCCTGCCGCTTCTCTCTCCCCCGTTTCACCTCTCTGCGCATCATACCTGCTGAGTTCTGTGGTTCAGGTTGTGCAGATTGTTGCGTTAATCCTCAGATCAGTTTTCTAGATGTGCAGGATGGTTTAATGTTCATCTGGCTGTATTTCATGGACACAAGACACACAAAAAACTTCCATGCTGTTCCGCCATCTTAGCTCCTTGATCTGGGATTTTGTAAGATACTTTATTGCACTGTACTCATCCTTCTTTTTTTTTTAATTTTTTTAATGTTTATTTATTTTTGAGAGAGAGAAACAGAGGGTGAGTGGGAGAGGGGGAGAGAGAGAGAGAGGGAGACACAAAATCCAAAGCAGGCTCCAGGCTCAGAGCTGTCAGCATAGAGCCTGATGGAGGGCTTGAACCCATGAACCGTGAGATCACGAGCTGAGCTGAAGTAGGACGCTTAACCTACTCAGCCACCCAGGCACCCCATGTATTTATCCTTCTTCATGTTATGATGCAAGATGATGAAATGTCTATGTGATGAGATGAATTGAGGTGAATGACATAGGCAGTGTGAAGTAGCTTGAGGCTACTATCAATCTTCTGATGCCGTGTGGGAAGGAGGTTCATCTGCTTCCAGATAGAGGTTGACCAATGGGTACCTGAAACTACAGAAAACAAAATCTCAGATAAGGAGGACTCCTGTCTATCTTTGAGTCCCACGTAGGTTTGTACAGAGTTTGAAGTTGTAAAGATGTCTTTGTGAAACAGGATGACTACTCTATAACTTCTCTACATGTGTATGTTTTGGATCTGTGGGCCGTCAACATATTTTCCTTGACCAGACGGAGGTGGTCTAGGAGATTTGCCAATTCACAACTTTGAATTAAGGTCTCTGGGTGTTTTGAATATTGTATCCAATGGCCTGCACTGGCTTTGAACTCAAGCACCTTTGCTGGACAGCTCAACTCAGAGGTAAAAAAGGAAGTTATTATATACTAGAGGAAAATATTTCTTATTGCAGAGGGAAAGGGGAGTAAGAGAAATAGGGAGAGGAAGAGGAGAGAGAGGGAAAAGGAGAGAAATAAAATGGGAAGAAAAACAGAAGATGAATAAATGAATAAAAACCATTGATGAGATTTTTTTGCAGAAAAAATTTACATTATTGGGTCCTTAGTACTATTAAATTTCATAAAAATAAATGTTATAAAGGATTAAACAAGATTAGGGTAAATGAATCAGGTGAAAAATCCATGAAAGAAATAGGATCTCCCTCAAGCAACAATGCAGAGTTGTAAGAAACACTGGAAGATTTTTCTAGAATGCAGTTCACGTCCTTATATGCTTCCAATGAGAAGCTGGTATAAGTAGAATATTGAATACTCAAGTCTCAAAGTCATAGAGAATGTATGTCTAGAAAACATGCTAGAGCCCATTTCTTAAAAAAATGCAGATGCTTTACTTGGCTGTTTATTGGGTTTTGCTCTCTTGAGCAAACTTAAAAAACTCTGTTGACTCATAAGTGAGGTGTTGGGTGAGGTGGAGACAGAGGTACACATTTTGGGTCATCGAGGCTGTTTGGAGGGAATGGAAACTCACAAGTTAGTCAGGGATTCCTTGTAACACTGGGAAATAAGTGATTCTCCCATTGTTTGCTATTCTTTCCCAGCTTCAAATAGTAAAGAATCAGGCAGTTGTTTTTAAGGGTATGTTTAAGCTTATAATCTCAACCCTAGAAATCTCTGTAGTTTCATCCTAAGCGATATTCAATATTTTGGTCGTTAGGAAAAATCACATTTCTTAAATAACTGAATGAGCTGATAAAGTGGCCCATAATTGTGACTTCCTCAATCCCAGCATTTCAAGAGAGAATCATTGTTGATAAATATGGTGTAATATAAATATATAAACACAGGATTGCTTAATAACTTGGAAGTAAGTGAATTAATTTTAAGTAAGTTTTCTATGTGCCAGGCACTGTCCTTTGTCTGCAGTACTTAATCCCCACCAAATCCTTCAAAGTAACATGATAGTGATGGTGATTCTTCTAAGCAGCAGATCTGGGATTTGAACCCAGATCTGTACGACCGAGGTCCCCATTCTTTTTCTCTTACATTGGCTGTGTACCCTCCAGCTCATGACTTTTCAACCATTAGGTATATAAAAGATGTAAAATTAGTTGAAACTCAAGTCATTATACTTTGTCCTGTATTAGCTGCTGTGACTGAAACTCTTGGCTAAAACGAGGTTTGGAGAATAGGCATGAATTTTGATTATTCAGTCCCCTGGTGAGAACTGGCCAAATCCTATTATTTCTACAAGGGAGAAATGGAGGAAAAAAAAAGAAAAAAAATCTCATTTTAGAGAATATTGACTCTGGAGTATAAGGCAGATTTAGATGTTAAACATGAGAAGGAGGTGCCAAACTTCTCAGGTGCTAAAATGTTCTTTTGTGTAAAAAAAAAAAAAGGAGGACTCATTGTTAGAAAATTCTAAGAGTCTTACCCTGGTCAATTCACATTACTAGAGTTTTAGTTTTGTCTTATTTTTGGCCAGTTTTTCAAGAAGGACCCTGAGAGAAGTTGAAGTAAGACCTACAGGCAATTCTTGGTATAACACACACACCTCCATGTTAGCTTGGCCTCACATAGTCACCTGCTTGCCTCGTCTCATGAATCAGAGAAAACAAGCTTGCCAGATATGGTTTGCCAGGCCATGGGTCCCACATGTTCCTTATCTGCCTCTTTTTTTAAGCGGTTTTTGCATTGCTTACTAGCCTATTATCACCCCAATACATTCTATCCAATCTGTTTTAGAGCTCAGAGCGCCAGAATGTCTTCAGCATAACTGAACAGCAGAAAAATCATTTGAGCCACATATATAATGTGAACTTTCTAGCAGCCACATTTCAAAAATGTAATTGTGTCCCAAGTTATCATTTCTACGTTTAACATACATAATTATTAGGGAGATATTTTACATATTTTTTCACACTAAATTGTTCACAGTCCAGTGAGCATTTTGTATTTATAGCACATCTGATTCAGGCAAGCACATTTCAGGTGTAGTAGACATATTGGGGCCTATGGCTCCCCTGTGGGTCAGCACAGGTTTACACTAGGAATGCATTCCCTCTGTGCTCATGGACTGTATTTTGTATAGTCCATCACCTCATCTACTTACCTGTAGAAGGAGCCCACCATTTCCATTCCATGAGAGAGCATGAAGGTCTGGAGAGGATGTAACTGGATTGCCTCAGGTAAATCAGGGTATTTAGTTAAAGGAAACCACCTCCTCTTTTCTCAGGAAGTTGAAATCATCATCATCTCTGTCATCCAGTTTCATACCCATACACAAGGCAATAGAGACTGTGTATATCTATATATAGATACAGATACAGATATATCCCTGAGTACATGTAGAATTGGCACACATCCCAGAATACAATACACTGAAAGTTCCGATTGAAGATAATAGGGAAATGAAATGAACATCCAATAAAAACCTGTTTGTGTTTCTAAACAGAATTAAAAGACTAAAATTAGAACAGAATATACGAAGAAGTAGGAATAAATTCCGGGTAAATTATGGCAGTGATTTCCAATACTTTACGATACTTGGAATACAATGCTGGGGATAATTTACAACAAGACTAAATTATAACAGTAATTACTTCGGGTAATATTTTGTTACTTCCTGGCCTACTGTAACTTAAAGATCATGGCCCTCAGGCACATGCCTTATCATACCAGAGCTCAATTCTTCCTGTTCTTTTTTCTTTCTGTGGCTCTATTACATTTTTAAATTTGTCACAGGTTACTGGGTTTTGGCGCACAGAGATGTAGACTCGACTAAGAGGCAGGCGTGGGGTTTTGAGCATCCATTCTCTACAGAGCATGTAGTGACATTGCTGTTGCTCTACATGGAGATAGAGTCTTGCGTGGCCAGAAGCTTCTAAGGTGTTCACTTGAGCCATGTGTCTTAGTGGATGTCTATGCAGGAGAACACATGAGCCTAATTTTGAGAAAATGTGCTCTGTCATTCTGAATATATATATGTATATGAAGTCTTTTTGAAGTTTTAGGACATCCTGATATAAAGGTTAGGAGAAATTAATAAAAATTTCAGGTTATTGTATACCTGTTATACAGTCAAATTCTTATTAATTTTTGACTCCTGGATTCATTCATCAGGATTCCTTTAGGAAGCTAAACAGACTTAGAACTACCAGGCCTGTCATTTGGATTTGTTGTTATTGTTGGTGTTCCGTTGCCTACAAAAAAAAATAACACGTGGAATAATAGACTTTCTGTCAAGCAGACGTGGTTGAAACCTGGCTTCTGCTATATAGCTGTTCTGAGGAAATCACTCAATCTCTCTGAATCTGATTTTGTTTACATCTGTTAAACATAAACACCGCCTCACAGCCAGTGAGGAAGACATAAGGGTATTTATCTAATTTGGCGGGGATAAGACCTAGCAAATACTGGTTGCCCAAGAAGTACCAATGTCTCTGCCCTTTACTCTTCCAAAAACTTCTTGGTAGCATTTGCACCCATGACTCCAGTTATTCAAAAGTTCTTTCTGCACACAGATTGGACTTAAGTTAAAATACCCTATTGTCTAATCCATTTTTTGTTGATTCATATAATTAATCTGATTAGAGGCATAAAACCATCAGCTGATTTTCTAAATAAACAAAACAAAAAAAACATTAAAACAAATACCTATTAAGTACATACTTTATTCTATTGCCAGAGCTCTGGAAACACAAAAGTAAATTATTACTATAGCTTTTGCCCTCAAGGAGCGTTACACTAATCTTGACTGTGGATCACAGTTACCAGGCAATGTCAAGTCAGCCTTGTATTGCTGAATAGGGAGAGGTTCATAATCCCAGGAGAACACAGGAGTAACTCCTGACCCCTTCTTGATGGGTCAAGGAAGAATACCAGGTACCATACTGAATGGTAATAATTCCAGTAGTTGTTGTTAATGTACACAGCCTTATCCAGATAAATTCATGATTAATTGTTAAGCTTCCTTGAGAAGCTTGTTGAGAGTAGCCTTCTGACCCCAACTGACACTTTAACAATCCAGAATGCAGAGATTCCGAGTCAGCTACCATTTTAGAGTATACACGACCCAGGTTTTGTGAATTGAGAGTGGGTGTAGAGAATGACATAATTAGATTTACCTTAGAAACTGGTCTGCAATGGCAGTGTTGCAAACTAATTCAAGTGAGAAATCACGGTAGATTTATAATGAAGCATGACTGAGAATCAAGAGGAAGGGGTGGGTTCAGTAGGCTTACTAATGACAGGTTAGATAGAGGATGCCAAGGAGAAGAAATCTGTACTTCTCTGATCCGTTAAATCTCATTGGTGTTTTACACACTTGGGGTGGGTTTATTCCAGGCTAGCCTTAATGAGTTTGGCGTTTTTCTTGATGGCTGCTGAAGCCTTGGGGACAAATGAGTTTTCAAGAATGAGAAAAGAGGAAGAGTGAGAACGAAACAGTCAAGAATAATATGCCAAAGAGGAAGTTACAAAGGAGATTCACTTTCTTCTAAACAGCTTCTTTCAGCTTTAGATTGCCTATGGCCTTTCACCAGCTGTTGATGGAAAGCTCTTCTCTCTGATGAAGCCTGATCATCAAACCTGGGAGTTTATTTTAGTCTGCTCTTCTGAGTCCTGTTAGGCTCGAGAGTAATTAACTGTTATTTTCCCCAAACCTTGCATCTCTTTGGGAACGTCCATAGTGATTTTGGTTTCTAGTCTAGAGCGTTACTTTTGGTAGCTCATTCATTGTTTAAGAAAGTGATAATTTTTGGGGCGCCTGGGTGGCTTGGTTGGTTAAGCGTCCGACTTCGGCTCAGGTCATGATCTCACGGTCCGTGAGTTCGAGCCCCACGTGGGGCTCTGTGCTGACCGCTCAGAGCCTGGAGCCTGTTTCAGATTCTGTGTCTCCCTCTCTCTCTGTCCTTCCCCTGTTCATGCTCTGTCTCTCTCTGTCTCAAAAATAAATAAATGTTAAAAAAAATTAAAAAAAAAGAACGTGATAATTTTCAGACTACTATGCTCAAGCTCAACTGATGATCAAAACCTTGATTAATGGAGACCTCAGCCCCAAACACCTGGGGACTCCTTTCTTTCCCCTCTCACCCTCTAGGCAAGGGAGTATACCTAAAAGCAAACTGTATACTTTACAGTAGGATTTAATAAACATCATAAGAGAAGGGTGTTCTCCTCATAGGTAGTTATAATTTGCTGCACTTGTATTCCTATTCATATACCTTTGGTTTGCTTTAGATATTTCTAGTTAGTAGGTATGTAATGATGCGTCTCTCTGTGAAACTTTAGAGATGATTTTCTGTCATCGGAATATTGTTCACAGGTTCAGAAAGCAAGACTTTAGAAAATGGTTTGTGTTAAATGCTTTGCGTGGATTTAAATTAAAAGTAGCATAATTTACTGAGAGTAGCAGAGTGTGGCTCATTTAAAATGGTGGAGACATACAAACTACACTTTGGAAGTCACTATAAATGAGTGTAATAGAGCAAAAAGTATTCACTGTTCCCTTGCTGTTCCTTTGGGAAGGGTTAAGACTAGAAGAGAATCCAAAAACCTTACCCTAAATTTAAAGACATTTGTTCAAGTTCAAGTGAATATATCTTGCTCTACATAGTATTAATAAGAAATGTTTACTTAACTAATATGTGAGTTCAGTTGTTGATCCCCATCTAAAAACCTTTATCTGGAACACTGTTTTGAACTTTTGCAAAAGTAGTATCTTACTTCTTTACGAAATAGTTTGTATAGACTATGAGTAGTCTTTCAATTACTCATAATCTGTACAAAAGTTATATTCTCTTTCATTTAGATAATGACCTCCTCTGTTCAGCCATACATATTTAAATTGACAGCAATAGGGGCGCCTGGGTGGCTCAGTCAGTTGAGTGTCCAACTTTGGCTCAGGTCATGATCTCACAGTTAATGAGTTCTAGCCCCACATTGGGCTTGCTTCTCTCAGTGCAGGGCCCATTTCAGATCCTCTGACCCCCTCTCCCTCCTCCCCTGCTTATGCTCTCTCTGAAAAATGAGTAAACATTTATTTTTAAAAAACCGACAGAACTATAACAGATTTACAAACTGATATATTCAAGGGATGCCATAGTTAGGGGTGTAAGCTTGGGGTCTTGTCTCTTCCCTTTACTAGCTGTGTGACCTTGGGCAACTTACATGACCTCTCTGAGACACCCTTTCCTCTTCAGTTCAGTGGAGTTAATAATGGTACCTGCCTCTCAAAGTTGAAGTGAGAAGCAAATGAGATAATGCATGACAAGGAATAAGAGAAGGAAGAAGCAATGTGTGTTGGCCTCACTCGAGACATTCCTTACTCGGAACAAAATTAGGGATGCTTTTCTTCACAGTAAGAGACTCTTTGCTTTTCCAAATGAGACTCGAGCATGGTAAATGGAATGAAAGGTGAAGGGAAAATTAGGAGCTACGTTATTCTAATATTTAAAAACAATTGTAAGAATGCTCATTGTTAATTGTACAAATGGCCAAATCTTTTGATGAGGCATAGTGGCCAATCTGACACATACATAACAATATATCACTTTGAATAGTACTGCAATTAAAGTTTTCAAGGAAACAGACTGCCACTAGTGTTATTTTGTGTTTGGATTTGGTTTTCATATATTTTATCTATTTCTGTTTCATTCCAGTGGGACGTTATGTAGGCATTGCTCACAGGCACTCAGCTTCAACATATGTTTTTGGAAGTGTGTGAGAGAAAATCTCAAAGCTGGTTACTAAAAGGTTTTGAAAGTCATGTTAATCTTCAAACCACATAGGGATAGCTCTTGGGGGAAAAAAGACTTGTAATTTTCCTATAATAAGGGTTACAGAATTACCAAAGTTTAATGAAGAGCCCTTGCTTTCCAACCTTGCAAATTACTCCCATTAGTTAATAAATTAATTAATGTTTTTTTATCAAGAAGCGCTCAGTGATGGTTTGAAATATCACTAAAGGGGATGTGAGAGAATTGAAGCTTGGAATAAATGACCTATAAGGACCTTCAAACTAAGGTTTTTGTACTTTCAAGAATTATTTTCATTGTCATTTGACGTCCGAATCCAATCCCTTCTCTAGGGAACCAATTCGGATTAAAAGAATTTCAAAAATACCCAAGCAATCAATATCTAATTCATTTAAGTCCTGTTTCTTCCCAGGCCTACTGGGTGTAAGCTTGGTGTTGCCTGCCATTTCTCTTACATTCAAGCACTTTGGGAAAGGAGCCATCTTTTTAGATCTATTTTCTTCCTGAAGCTTGGAAGCCGTATCTATATGAAAAAGGGTGACATACTAAGCCTAGGGTATTAAAACCTTTTCTAAGGGAATCAATATAACTTTGGAAAGGTTCATTTATATTTAAAGGAAGAAAGAGACAAAAGTATAAATGGATATAGCCTGTCATATACAGACTGAAGAATGTAAGAAAGGATTGAAAAATGTCAGCTTGCTCTTCTCTTCCCAGCATCTATTCTTATTTGACTTGGAGGGATGTTCTAGATCTCTAATTGAATGTGTTCTCTTTGTCTACATAAAGATAAATTTTGATATTTATTATTTTGGTATCATTTCCCTGAAAATTCCTTTAGTAACCGATGATGACAGAGATCATAGGTTGGAACTAGTACAGGCTGTCTCAATGAATGAGTAGGGTCATTAGAAATTATGGAAATGAATCCTTGAGTTCATTATCCTCATGTTCCAGTCAACAAAAGGCCTCAGATAAATTACTTTGTTCCACTATCTCAAATGAATAGGTTGTGCTTTTATATTATCAGGTTTTAATTTTAGTAGTTTGAATATCTGATTTTTTAATTTTGGTTTGTCTTAGAATCCACTAGTGCCTCTGGGTACAAATAAGTTATTAATAGTTTGTGAGCCAATGAAACCAATAATTATTGTAGAATCAACATTAACTCATATTAACTTGTGTAAAACACTTCAGTATTCTCACACTTATTGGTGGTTTTCAAAATCATCATAAGGTGAGCCAGTGCTTATGACAGACAATCATATGTCACCTCTCTTCTCTTTTCTAAAGAGATCTCTCATTTCATCCTCAAATGTGTTTTACTTGGCTCCTTTCAGCTTGGTAAAGCAACCATATACTTTGTAATTTCATTTTCCAGCCATCAAATGCAGCAAAATGAAACAGTTTGTGCATTTATTGTACTTTCCACTATCAGGGGTCTCCCATCTGTAGCTAAGTAAACCATAGGCCACCATCAAAGCTGGGGAAGGTCATTAGTTGAGAAAACCTGGCAGAAGTTACTTCCATAATGCACCTCTAGGTCAGTTGTGCCATTTTAATAGGTGAGTTGTCTGGGGAATTCAGTTTAGAATGATATCCAAAGACAAGTTTGACCTCACCAGTAATGGGTAGAAAATTTTTAGAGGAAACTGAGATGTTTCAAACTTACATATTCTCTTTCCTGAACATACCATTTGGCCGGCTGTGATGTTACCTGACAAGGGAGCAGTAGGTGCCATATGGAACCCCAGACTTCTGGCATGGACAGTGGGAGATATCAGACTGGGATCTGTCTGACTTCAAAACCTACATGCCACTAGACCAAAGCTCATCATGGTGAGTCATAGAAGAAAAAAGGCTGAAAGGCAGAGAAGTCTATTCAGCAGGGTAGAATGTGATACACAGTATCTGTGAGAATGGACAACAGATGGCAATAAGGATTCTATATCATGGAAGTCTAGAAAGATACAAGAAGATGCCCTGATAGGCAGAGATGAAGTAGATGTATTTGGAGATAAAGGCAAATCAACATTGTCAGAGTGCTTTATTATAAAGAAGACGGACTCTAAAATAGGACTAAGGGTCCATGGAGAGACTTTATTTAGTCTTAGCTGAGTGATTTTCAAGGGCATTACTGGACCCCAGTACTTTCCATGACCAGATTTATAATAATTACAGAAATAGTGCTATAGAGATGGTTTTTTTCCTCCTAAAACTATGAAGTGTGTACTTATAGACTTTTCATTCAACAGATGAAGGAACTGAGCCCCATGGAAGTTGTTACTTGTCTAGAGTCATACAAAGTGTGCAGAGGGGTGCCTGGGTGGCTTAGTCGGTTAAGTGCCTGACTTTGACTCAGGTCATGATCTCACAGTTCGTGACTTCGAGCCCCATGTCAGGCTCTGTGCTGATAGCGCAGAGTCTGGAGCCTGTTTTGGATTCTGTCTCTCTCTCTCGTTCTTTCAAAAATAAGTAAACATTAAAAAAATTTTAAAAAACACAGTAGGGGAGAAAGATTTTCTTTTCCTGTGCTTTCTGTAATTTACATACATCTTATTATTTAGGAATTTAGAGAGACCACAAAGACTCATTGAGCCTCATCATCTTTCCTAGACCTACTTTTGACTCCTGAAGCAATAATCCAGCAAAGGCATTAAATTAAAGGTATATTTACCATTGTCCTTAAAACTATCTGTAGAAAAACACATGAGAATTTCTACTTCAAGGGACCTACATGAAGACCTTTAATAGCCCCAATTTAAGAAGAGACACTCTAGCATACTAGGCTGGTCTGTAGCTTTGTCCCATTAGTTGAAATTGTACTTACATGTGTTTGAGGTATTTTTCCTATTATCCATTATTATAGTTTCCCCACTACAATTCATTGCCCAGTGTTTCTTAAGGGAGTTGCTTAATACATTTCAATTTTAGAAGCCATTCTGAACTTCATTTTCCCACTGAGTATATCTGGCCCATTCTGGATCTAGTGAGAATAACCTATGTATATTACACTGAAGTAACATAGATGGGCTATCATTAGTAGAAGGAGGATGAGTAAGTGTTGATATTGAAGAAGCCTCATGAAATATGTGAACACAATCACAGTCCATACCCAATTCTCAGTGGTTGTTTTTATAGACCATGAAATCACAGCTAAAGTCAACTGTGGTTCTGCCCTAATGGAGAGGAACAGTGGCACAAATAACCCTAAACCATACAGAATTCAAATGCATTTATATTTAGCTTTTGAATGCTTTCTATGATAATTTTCACAGCACATTGTCCTTCTAATTATGTTTTGTTTTGGGTAATACTGAAATTAGCTTATATTTAGTGATTATGTGCTTTCTGATTGGATTAGAGAGGAGCCCCAGGAGTGTGTTAGAAAACCCAGCTGTGTATGATCCTCAATACTTTACACAAAGGTAGTCCAAACACTTAAAAGGCTTATAGAAATGGAAGCGATCTGACTAGTGGGCAGATAGCTCTAGGATCTCAGTTGCATGAAATTTTTTCTTCTTTCTTTCTTTTCTTTTTTTTTTCTTGGAGGGATGGAAAGTAACTCAAAGGGAAAGGAGAAATCTAAGTACATTAGCCCTAGGCCTTGGGTAGTAAGGAGTGCTTAGATCTAGGTAGCCTCAAGATAGTGGTGGCAAAAGCTACCTGAGCAGTCAGGCATGAAAGTAAGGCAGTGGGTCAAGATGGATTAGCAAGGAAAAAGACCTTGGTAAGTAATTTCCATAGATCTAAGCAGGGGCCTTTCTTAAAGGCTTCATATACAATCAGACATAGTAAGACCAAAGCCTGACAGAAGACACTAAAGAAGAAAATGGCCAGCCACTTATTTGATTGAAGAGAATGCCAAGAGCACCTGAGTACCATCTTTAAGACACTTGATTAAAATAAGGCCTTACACCCTCCCAGAAAAGATCACAGTGAGGAAAATGTTGGAGAACAACAGAATTGTTTGTACAGCAGGCATTGGGGCCACCACCTGGAGGCACAGCTTTCAGTTTAAATTCTTTCCAGTGCTGTGAACAAGACTGGGTCTAATCCCTGGGTTCTTCGAAATCCGTTTGAAAACACTGGCCAGAAGAGAGGGACTTCCCTCCCTTTTGTTGGTTTTCTCTAGTACTACTAGGAATTTTCCAATTTTTCCACAAATGGTTAAGAAAAAATAAAAAGGAAATAAAATAAGAGAGGAAAAAATAGGTTTGTATGTCAAATATAAGATAACTCTGGTTTAGGTTTCCAGGAGCTGACACTGATGAAATCTTACCGGCTGTCAGGAGTGCTGGGTTGAGAAGGGTTCAGCAGCTGAGAATGCCATAATTGATTTGGCAAATGTCTTCTCCACTGAAGAAAGGGGGGTGGTGACAAATTGGCTTCATGTTAGCCCCTCTTTACTTTTTTCCTGAAGAGCCAATATGAATTAAGTATCACTTTATTATGCAATTATTATTAGAATATAAGCTCCTCAAGAGCAGAAACTGTCTGACTTGTTCCATGGCATCTAGAACAGGGCATGAAATATGGTAGGTGGTCAGCAAGGATTTGCCTGACTTCTTGCCCTTATTTAATAGATCCTGTCTCTGAAGTGGCAGCTATATTGTATTGTACCAGTGGAAGTGGTTTTCTGGGTCTGCTAAACCCAGAAAGGATCAGCATTCTATTTTTTTCTATCTGTAAAGCAACATCAAATTGGGCACTGTTTCTTTTTCTTTTCTTTTCTTTCTCCTTCCTTCCTTCCTTCCTTCCTTCCTTCCTTCCTTCCTTCCTTCCTTCCTTCCTTCCTTCCTTCCTTGGATAGGCCTCTTCTGCAGCCAGCTGGCATAAATGTGGTAATTGACACAATGAGAGAGCCTTTTATGCCAACCAGGGAAGCGATATTACCCATGATAGGCCTATGCTGTGACTGTATCTTTCCCATCAGTACAGTAGAGGGGTGACCTCCATTCCTCTTTCACTCTCCCCATATTTGAGTCTTCTCTCCCCACTCTTCCTTTCTCAACCATGTTATTGCCTCCTCACTCACATCACCAGTGAGTCTGTTGAAGCCTTCTATAATTCCCGTGTAGGAAGGATTTCCCATGTTGTCTATTTACCCCATGTGGCATTCCTTCCATCTGTTTACTTTTGATTTGTTTTTTCTGTAACTCGGCTTTTCTACAAAGCATGAAAGTGCTGTTGAGCTTCTTCTTAAAGCTATGATATTTCTTATTATGTTGTAGGATAGCCTCAGGAAACATTAAATTCTAAGAATTTAATACCAGTATTATATTGGGATCATTTTTAAAGCAGTGAAAGCCTTTCTATTCCTGTTGTTTCATTTTTCAGAGGAATTCGGAGCTCTTTATTGAAGTAAGGCATTTCATAACCACGTCACATGATACTTTGAGGAAGAAGTCAACTGATTGAGCATCAGCCATTCCTGGAATGTTTGATGCTAGTCATCTCAACAGGGCTCTGTCTGATGTACATTCCACCTGAGCACATTTTACCAACTATTGCCTTTCCTGTTTACTGCTATGATTGGTTCTAGACAGGAAGGATAGAAGCTCATTTTATAAGATGCACAAATCCCTAACCACTACATGTGCTTTTCCTCATATACCTATGAATCCATTCTGATTTTTTTTTTCTCTCTCTCTCTCCTTTGCTACCAAGGAAAGCCTAGTTTTCTTTCTTCTGTCTTAAGATCCTTGTTTAAAAAAAAAATTTTTTTTTACATTTATTTATTTTTGAGAGACAGAGACAGAGGGTGAACAGGGGAGGGTCAGAGAGAGAAGGAGACACAGAATCCAAAGCAGGCTCCAGGCTCTGAGCTGTCAGCACAAAGCCCGATGTGGGGCTTGAATCCATGAACTGTGAGATGATGACCTGAGCCAAAGATGGACGCTCAACTGACTGAGCCACCCAGGCACCCCATTAAGATCCTCATTTTAGAAAAAGTCAGTAAAGCAGCCAAAAACACCCTCTCAAGAATTGAGATGTCTCTCTTATTTCTGACAGTTTTTAAGGTGTGTGTGTGTGTGTGTGTGTGTGTGTGTGTGTGTGTCTGTCTGTCTGTCTGTCTGTCTGAGGCAGGTGGTGGGGATGGTGTGTTTGACGAGGATCAATCAAGCAAAGCACTCCTAGCATTATTCATATTTTCTTTTTTGTAAAACTGAGGCAGGGGTAGATGAACTGGTATTGTCTATACCCAGTGAGTCTCTGATGCACTGATTTGTTTACCCTAATTGAACATACGTAAAATAACTGACAAATAAATACAAATACATGACAAATACATAATAAAGCATACATAAAATAATTGACAAACAGATAA
This sequence comes from Acinonyx jubatus, assembly GCF_027475565.1. NCBI lineage: Eukaryota > Metazoa > Chordata > Mammalia > Carnivora > Felidae > Acinonyx > Acinonyx jubatus. The sequence continues at coordinate 28,858,925 of NC_069382.1, forward strand.
AGGCGATTTCATTTTGGGGCTAATAATGGTATGCTATGAATGGCTGTCAAGCGTATCTTTTAAACTTCCATTGTATTACTGCCCTGGCTATAAAAAAAAGAAAAAGAAAAAGAAAAAAAGATGCTCTGACCTATTTGCTGGTGAAAAAATTCATTCATTCTCCACAAGTGTTGTGGAAACATCAACTTCTCAATAAATTCAGGTATAGCAATTGACCATTTTCAGGATATGATGGAAAAAGGCTAAAAGCCAGTTTTGCCAAAAGCTAGTTACTCAAATGTTTCCAAGTCTCATTCTCCATTCCATTTCCACACACCCTGTAGACAAAGCTACCCTCTCTTTATCTGGGCTACACTTAAATTGTTAATAATGCCGATTTACCTGGCTGTCTTGTCAAAGTTAAGGGCAAGTGAGAGGAGGAGTTGTGTGAGTAGCCTTGACAAGGTGATGATGCCTAGGGAAAGTTCTCAGTCCCTACAGTAGGTAGCAGTATTGGGCTAGAGTGTGGGACATGAGCTTCTAGCAGCAATTCAGCTTCAATTTCTTTGCTCTGCTTCAGACCACTCACCTGACTTGTTACTTCCCACTGCTTTGAGGGCTCCTGACCTGTAGATCTGCTGTCCTGCCTGGCCACTCCATGTGAATGATGGGTACAGTTGTCTACCCATTGCTTTTCCTAAATGCAGGGAACCCAGATGTGGACCACATGAAAACTTAGGGAACATTCCAGGCTGTAGCATCCTCTTGAGCCTTAGTCTAATATTAATACCAAACAACATGAAGACGGCTTAGGAAATCTTCAGGCTAGTCATATATATGTTTTTTCCTTATCTCTAAATTCCCCTGGCATTGTAAGCTCTTTTTGGTTAGCAGACTTCAATTTTCATTTCCTTTATGTCTGCCACCCTACACTCATCCTCCGCTTCTGACTTAGCTCTGTGTCTGTTGGATTGTTAATGAATCCTCTGTATTCTCAACAGTTCATTGCATTTGAAACGTAGGTCTCCTTTATGGACACTGGTTCCATGCAGCCCAATTTCCTTTCTCCCAGCACACATACACACACATGCGTGACTGGAGGATGAAGGTGGCCAGTAACGGGTGATTAGCCTGGCAGTTTCCTCCTTTGCCACTAGAATGTTCAGGATATTTGCCAGACTATGCCCATGTTCACCCCCAAATTGTTCTCTTTGATGGATCTTACCATTGCACTCCATACAATTTATCCCTCCTCATAACTCACATTTAGGGCCCTAGAAAGGCCCTTAAAGGACACCCATAAGTGGATTAGGTCCTTAGTCTTACCTGACTCCTTGAAATGCTTTTGTGTGGTTTCCTCATTTGCTTGGAATGACCCATTTAACAACCTAACTTTACAATTCCTTGATCTCAGCTCTTCCAGAGACATTTGTCTCCCTATGTCCACAGGAATCTACTTTTTCAGGTGCGTCTGTTCTCTCCCAACAAGAGTCTCTCACATCCCATCTTTCCTCTCAAGCATACCTGTTCTTTGACCCCTTTTGTACTCCCCAATCTTGAGTCTTTTATTCTCTACCAGGTTTCAAGCCCCTTTAGGCTTCCTTTTCAGGACCTCCCGGTCACTGTCTTGAATTTCTCGTTCACTAGCTGACTTGATCTTTCAACTCATTCTCTTTACAGACCTACCCCCTAATCCTAGGTCATTTCTTTTATTGACTTTTGCTACTCCTAGAACCAGTCAGAACTGATGTAATGAAGGACAGCACCGGAATAAATTATTTATGCTGATAGTGTGCAGCTAACATCTCATCCTGGTATGGTTTGACAGGTCCTGGAAGTCCATGCTGACCATATAGCTTATGCTGTGCCTCAGAGCCCAAACTAGCAGCACTGAAAGTGACGGAGTCCCCTATTTGGAGAGGGAGATGGATTAAGCTATTGTAAAAGTTTCTGTTGACATGTGCACATACATGATAGATAATTTTATAGGAATGAGAAAATGTGATTATATCTTATGTACAAATTGGTGTGGAGAAATTTAGCATAGTTTCTAGTTTTCCTTTCGGTTTAGTTTCCACTTTTCTTCTCATTGCCTATACATCAAAATCAGCCTCAACTTATAAACATATACCCAGAAAAACTGTCAATAACCTAGATAGAATATGTCTGGGTTTTTTCTTCCAAAGCTCATATACTGAAAGATATATACAAATTCACATATATATATATATATATACACACATTCATATATTCATATACACACATATACACATATACATACATATATACACATACATGCATACTATAGATACATAGGATTTTTGGTACTCCTTTTACAAGATCATAATATACACATTTTGTGTTCTTTTCTCATTACATCTTATCTGTCAGAAATCACTCCAAATCAATTAGACCAGTCATTTTTTTACACTGCATTATTAACTTTGTTACCTTATATAAACTACCAAACATTTATTGAGTACCTATCATGTGCATACAAAAGCCTGAAATTTCTTTTAGAAATTTTTCGATTTTAGAATCGAAAAGGGAATTTATGGCGCCCGGGTGGCTCAGTCGGTTAAGCGTCCAACTTCAACTCAGGTAATGATCTCGTGGTCCGTGAATTAGAGCCCTGCGTTGGGCTCTGGGCTGATAGCTCAGAGCCTGGAGCCTGCTTCCAATTCTGTGTCTCCCTCTCTCTCTGCCCTTCCCCTGTTCGTGCTCTGTCTCTCTCTGTCTCAAAAATAAATAAACGTTAAAAAAAACATTTAAAAACTCATAGTTCAGGGGCACCTGGGCAGCTCAGTCGGTTGAGCGCCTGATTCGGCTCAGGTCATGATCTCTCAGTCTGTGAGTTCAAGCCCCGCGTTGGGCTCTGTGCTGACATTTCAGAGCCTGGAGCCTCCTTCAGATTCTGTGTCTCCTTCTCTCTCTGCCCCCACCCCTCCGCTCTCTGTCTCTGTCTTTCTGTCTCTGTCTCTGTCTCTCTCAAAAATAAATAAAAATTAAAAAGAAAAAAGAAAACAACTCCTAGTTCAGCCATCCTACAGAACATATGAGAAAACTAAGGCTCTGTAAACATCCATGATTTGTTCAATGTCTTGCGGGCAACTAGTGCTCAGATCAGAACCTAGCTCTAGTACCTCCCAAGAACAGTGCTATCTGAATCATACTATACAGAATCCCATAAATTTGTATTAGAAGCCATTCTGACAATACTTACAACTTAATGTGATTGTTTGGTACAGCAGAAGATATGTTTTCAGGCCTGAGGTAGGGAGGAAATAGGGGAGAGCAAGAATTTGGGAAAATTCCTATTCATGTATTGGTGGCTGTGTGGATAGACCAAACTGTTTTTATTGACCCAAACTAATCAACCAGTGGAGACTTAAGAGTGCCAGCATTTGAAGGGGCATCAATAAAATAAATTTGTGTTGAAGAACTATGTAAGATGTCTTGTGAAAGGAATTCACTCCCCATCTTGAGAGAGCTCTTTTCACAGAGGAAGCCTTAGGTAGACTGGTTGTAGATCCTCCCTGGGCTTTAAAGCACATCTGGAAAGGCTCAGCTTTCAAATTAGAACTCCTTTAACAGTGCTGGAAAAATTTGTCTTGAGTGTTAGAAAACTGTTTCCCAAGATGATAAAACCTGTGGCAAAATATGAGAACTTTCATGTGTAGAGGAAAAAACCCCACACTTTTTTACATCACATTTCTTAATGGGGCATATATGGATCTATTAATAAAGAGTTATCCTCTGCCAGATTTTTCTGCCTTTGGTGAATTTCCATTGTCCCCAAAGTACCCTGCGTACCAGTCTGTTCAGTCATCAAATAATTTAGGGGCATGCCAACATTATGCTAGGTACTGAATAAAGGGAGAGTACAGTTGCCCGAGCCTCCCATATCCAAGTGGGAAATGTACTACTGAATATCCTGCGTGCCTGTCCCTGCAGAGAATTCAGTGTGGACTTTATGACCTTCACTGACAAAATAGCGAGAAATGAACAAATGTTCCTTCAAGGCAGCTAATTCCTTGGTTATTATGAAGCTGATTGGATCTTTTGTATGCATTCCAAAGACTCCAAAAAGAGCCCTTGAAGGTGTAATTCTACCAGAAGAGGTTTGCTGCAGACCCCTTGAGACACTCTACAGCAGGGGCCCTCCAGCTGTACGGGATGTGCTTTCACATTGTAGGGCACCTGACAGTTGAGTAGAAAATTGCTTTTGGTACTGGGTTTTCTGTGATCATTCAGAAACAGTACTAGGTTCCAGGCTGCATTGTCTGTATCATCTTTTTCTTGAAGTGCTCCGCATCTTTATGCATCTAATTCTAATAGGATTTGTTTTTCATACGTACCATGTCTCAGATTTTCTACTAGGTAGTACACATTTTTCTGATGCAGTCGCCTTGCCAGTCATATTATCATCCTCACTTCAGAAAGGAGGTTAAGAGAGTTGAGGTAGTTCCCACAATGTCACAGAACTGGAAGAGGCAGAGCAGGAATGAATCTCAGATCTCTGTGTCTTGAAAGTCTGGATTGAGATCCCTGGGTATCCAATACCTCTCTCAACCCCCAACTCTGGATCAAAAGAGAATCAGGAGGCAGAGACTAAGTTGAGGCATGAGCATATTCTGATGGGCCAGTGGTAAACGTAGAGCCTAATTTTCTAAAGCTGAATATTAAATGTTTACAGCATGTCCTTGATGTTAGCATGAATTTATTTCCCAGAGTTGGGATTTTCAGTGATTGCCATTCCCACACCAGTACTGTGAGGAACAGTGGGAAAGGAGAACAGGTTGACTTTTCAGAGAATGAGACAGTTGTTTTTAAAAAAGAAGGCAGAAAGAGGAACTATATAATTCCCAGTCCTGACAGAAAATATCTCTAGGGTCATTACGGCTGGTCCAATGTTTGTTTCTCTGGGTAATCAGATAACCCAGCTTTCAGTGAGTGTGTCTTTCTCTTTGTCTCTTTAGTTAACTATTTCTAAGTATAGGTGGACTGTACGAGATAAAGTAGCCTAAATTCACACCAGATGACAAAATGTCTCTCATGAGACTGTATGCCATAATATAAATATTGTTAGTTACATTTAAACTTAGGCATTCTGTGGCTTTTATATTTGTTTAATATTCATTTTGCACAAAGTCTCCTCTGCAATAGATTCCTGGATGATTGGTATTAACATGTCAGTATTTATTCATTAAAGGAGAGCAACCTCAAGAAGACTAAGTGACCCTTGAGAGCTTTCCCGTTGACTCTGACAGAGCTAGGAATTCAGTGGCTATGAGGTGACACACTGAATGTGATGTTTGTCATAATTTCTCATGTGTTATATCAATACACTCATTAGCTGAGGATGTCAGCATTAACTGAGTAGGTATCCTGATCAATGTTTGCCCATTCTCTGGATAATTACCACTGTTTGGTAAAAGAGGAGGAGTTTTGAGTTGACCTCCCTGGTAACAAAATCAAGCATTTGGTTAAAGCTAACCTGACACAGTTAATGCCTGAGTAATTCCTCAGCCCCTTACTCTCTACCCTTAATCCAGCCTGGGTCATCTTTCATCTTTGTAGGTTTCTTAGCTATTTTGTATTAGCAAGATATCATGATGAACTAATTCCATATATTAACCATGTGCTCTGACAAGAGTTGAGTGACTAAGAGGCCCAAGAACAGGCCCTCAGTAGCATTATCCTCTCTTGACAGGCCACATGTGGGTGTTACTGGGAGACTAAATGAGCTTATTATATATTTTAGAAAGAAATATCAAAGAATTTAAAAATTCTCCAGTCCATCCAGCAGCAAACCTTTTGTTTTCCAACTTTAATTGTATTATAATGGTAAAAAAAAAAAAGCTAATTGTTACTCCATATCAACTGTTTTTACGTGGTGGGATTGGGGGAATCAGTGGGTGAGGATCTGGCATGGGAGTATCTGTGTTTGCCTGCGTGTGTGTGCGCGTTACTTGTGGCTGTTAATTATCTCAGAAAGGCAAATGTTCGAGTGAAGAGAAACAGACAACGGTTCACAGTGATTATGAAGCTGTGTTTGTACCACTGCCAACTCTTGGGGAAAATTTCATATCTGTTGGTAGAGAAAAAATACTGGAAACCTACAAATGAAATCCTGAAAACTGTAAAGATGTATATCTCTTGGTAATTCAAACTAGGGACAAATATTATTTATGAAGATGAAATGTTTGTGTTTCTATGCTACAGTATTTAGTAGTAATAATTATTCACATACAGTGTTTATATTAATCCTGACCATGCTAATTCGGAGTATGCGCTTTTATTTACCTTTGTTTGTGAAGCCAGTTCATTAGGCAAATGTCAATGTAATTCGCTTACTGTCATTCAGAGAACTAGCAATTTTCAAACATTTTAGATGCATCTGTATACAGTGTTATTTTAATTTTATATAAAATATTCTTCTTTACTTGGATGTTACCATATTAACTTCACACCCAATGTGTTTATACTGAAATCTTCACTTTCTAGGATAAACCATTGTCTCCCGCTGACTCTTGGTTTTGTCGACAAAACTATTCCCCTCATCTTGGAACCTCAAAGTCTTCCTTAAGGACTCTTCTTCCTTAAAGATTCCTCTCGTGTTGTGCATATTTATTCTTTTGGAATAAATTCAGGAAATTCTGTCTTGCTAGTACATTTTGCAATTATCTTTTTAGCTTTATTTCTAGCACCTCCATTGCAGACCTCTCCTAATCCATTGAACTTATTTTACATCTCTCTGCCTACCATTTTTCTTCCTCCAATCCATCCTACACATCAAAGTTCCTCCACTTTTTGGTATTGCAAACCACATAATAGACATCCAGGACCTGGATGGCAGACCAATTACAGGTAAAGTTTTAAAATACTGTCATAATTTTTAAACAATAGTAAATAGTTTAAAAGTGATGATAATAGCTGTTTTGAATAATTAATTCATCATAATAATTCAGCAGTGGGAATGAAAAAAAGCAACAATTATATTAATAAGAGGGGGGAGAGTATCTTTACTCCAAAATGAGGATACAGATAACCAGCTATAACAGATTGCATATAGAGTCTATTTCTTCATTTATTCTTTATTTCTGCTGAATTAGAAAGATCTTACTTAAAAGTCATTGTGGGAACAAGAAGGAAGGAGAGAAAATGACATCCACAGATTACAGTACCTATAGCCAAGCTGCAGCCCAGCAGGGCCAGTACTTATGCTACCCAGCCCACTCAAGACCATACAGGCATATGGGCAGCAAAATTGTGGAACCGATAGACAGCCCACTGATGTCAGCTCTACCCAGCCTCAGACGACTGCGACCTATGGGCAGATTATCTGTGCAACTTCTTATGGGCAGCCTACTGTTGGTTATACTACTCCAAGATTTGATCTTGGAAGCATCAGTGGAGGTGGGCGGGAAGGAGTCTGTGGTGGAATGGGTGCTAGAGAGCAAGGTGGCTTCAGTAAGCCTGGTGGACTCATGGACAAAGGACCAGATCTTGATCTAGGCCCAGTTGTAGATCCAGATAAAGACTCTGACAGCATTGCAATTTATATGCAAGGCTTAAACGGCAGTGTGACCCTAGGGGATCTGGCAGACTTCTTAAACAGTGTAGAGTTGTTAAGATGAAGAAGATAATCAGACAACCCATGATTCTTATCTTCTTAGACAAGGAAACAGGGAAGCCCAAAGGCAGTGCTGCAGTGCCCTACGAAGACCTGCCAACTATCAAGGCTGCCTTGGAGTGGTTTGTTGGGAAAAAGGTTTAAGGGAACAAACTTGAGGTTCCTCTTGCTCTGAGGAAGCTTCTGGTGAATAGCATGCGGGGTGGTATGACTCCCTGTGAGGGTAGATGGATGCCACTGCTACTGCCTGGAGGTCCAGAAGGCCCCAGAGGTTGCATAGGCCATGGAGGAGACAGAGATGGATTCCTCAGAAGAGGGTCCCAAGATTCCCAAGGGAATCCATCTGGAGGAGGACACATCCGCCACCAAGCTAGACCCTGGCAGTGCCCCAATCTGGGGTGTGAAAACCAGAACTTCACCCAGAGAACAGAATACAACCAGTGTAAGGCCTCAAAGCCCAAAGGCTTCCTTCCACCATCCTTTCCACCCCTGGGTATTGACCTTGGCAGGGGTGGCCCCAGTGGCATGTGGGGAAGAAGAGGTGTTCGCATGGACCACCGTGGTCCTGGTGGAATGTTCAGAGGTGGCCCTGGTGAAGACAGAGGTGGCTTCCGTTGTGGTTGGGGCATGGACTGAGGTGGCTTTGGTGGAGGAAAATTAGGTGGCCCTAGTGACCCCCTGGACCTTTGATAGAACAGATGGGAGGCAGAAGAAGTGGATATGGAGGATGTGGAAAAATGGATAAAGGCAAGCACTGTTGAGCATGCAGAGACTAGCCCTAATAGACACAGAAACCCCCATGAAGCTGCATTGAATGCCAGAATTTTTTTTTATTTTTTATTTTAAAATTTATTCTGAGGGAGAGCATGTGAGCATGAGTGAGGGAGGGGCTGAGAGAGAAGGAGTAAATCCTCACCAGGCTGGGCACTGTCAACACAAGCCCAGTGCAGGGCACGATCTCATGAACTGCAAGATCTTGCAAGATCACTGCAAGATCATGACCTGAGCTTAAATCAAGCGTCAGATGCTTAACTGACTGAGCCCTCCAGGTGCCCCTACCAGATTTAGTTTTAAACCAGAAAATGTTTTAAATTTATAAATCCATGTTCACAGTGTTGACCACAACATTATGATTATTCCTTGTCTGCACTTGAGTATTTTTCAGCATTTGTGAAGAAACCTTAGAACAAGTTAAATGTTAAAAAAAAAAAAGCCATTGTGAAGAGCAGCAAATATTTGGTGGTCTTTTGACTGGTTCTGGTTTGTCTAATAGTACAAGGATTCAGAAATTAGGGAGAGGGTTTTTGCTGACGGACATCCAGTGCCTTATCAGGAACTGTTTAGGCTGAGGGCATGCTCTTCTGAAAAGTGGCTGGTATGTTGAATTCATCAACACAGAAGATAACGGGCCAGTGGATTTCTAATGAATTTTTGATTGGATTTGTTTGTGATAATTATTTCTTCATATTCATTTTTGGCATTCAGATGTGTTAAATATGGTCCATAACAGCACTGATTTCTTTCTTCAATAAGTTTGGAATATCTTTAAATAGTAAGATAGAAACTCTGGTCAACTAATCTATATCAAAATTCAGTCTTTTTAGAAACTTTTCCCCTCTCTTCCTAAATGTTTAAACTTAAATGCTGTCTATGAAATGATAGATTCAGGATCCTCCAGATATTGAATATACAACTGAGATATTCCACTGGAAATTAAAGAAATCTTTTTGCTGGATTTTTTTCTTCACTTACTGTTTCATTTAACGACCTTTACTCTTGACAGCCAGAGTTCTTGAGTATGAAGAAACAGAATCTTCTGTTCTCAACCCATTTTCTTGCACAGCATGCTAGAAATTCTTGCCTACAATCTGATGATATTCATCGTTTTTTTTATTTCTTTCAAGCTTTAAGTCAAGTTCAGGAGGCACATTTACCTTGAGAACTGTGAACAAAGCAGAGTTGGTTTGCCCCTAGGTGCAGTTTTGGTCATTCATGTGACGCTATCTTTCTTTGTTGTGCATATTGATTGCACTCAGTCAATAGCAATCCCAATGTACCCTTCATGTACACCAAGACTTACAGAATTATTAGCAAATAAGAAATCTCTTCCCCTCTGGCATTCGTTTTTAGTGATAAATAATTGTCAATCATTTCTCCTTGTACACATATGATCTACTTTACACTGTGGATGTCTCTGATTTCGTACAAGTCTGAAGAGAAGTATCTGCTGATAAAAGCCTAATAGCAAATAGTAAATGTTCTTTCACATTGTACACCACTGACATTATCCATCTTCTAACAGTTTTATAAAAAATTTCACAGTTAGTTTACTCTGCTTTTCTCCATAAGGTGACTGTCACTGAACTTATTTGCAACTTTGAGTGATACCTTACTGGTTTTGGTTTCTTCTCTGCCTTGAGTGGGGGAACTCGTCAATATTTTACCTAGCAGCTTTTGTTTTGACTTGTTTTGGAAAAACTTGATAGATATACCTGAATTCTGCCTTGAAAATGACAAGAAAGCTGCAGTGGCTTCATACCACTATTTGACAACCTTTTGCAACAGACAACTCACTGAGGACCAGCAATGAAAAATGGTCAGTCCACGAAGTGCAGTCTTGAGATGTTCATCATTCTACATCCTGTCTGCAGGTTTCCTTTTGCACTGCTCATGAAATTTACGCATTTGTAGAGAACTTTGTTCTGCACAGATTCACTATGTACTTTCTCTATAAAAACTTCTTCACTACGTTGGCGAGTTTAGGTCATAGTATATCATTTATAATGCTGTTTTCATATTTCACTACTTTAATGAGTCCAAATAATTAATTTTGAACCACTAGTTCATTTTGTGTATTGACACGATTAAATGCAATAAAGCAGTTATAAGAAAAAAGACATAGTCATCAGATGTAGACACTCATAAGCAAATTATGTGAGTCATCGGAGATGAATTGCACTTTGTTTGCCAAAGGTTACCTAAGACCACCAATCTTACATATTCCATGTATGTGAGATATTTTAAAGGTAAGTGCTATGAAGAATCATGATATATTTTTATGAGAATCATAACTCATATAACTCAGTGTTAGACTATTGGCAACAACTAGTTGTTCACAAGTCCCACATAGAAAAATGATGCCTTGTCCCTTGGCTCATATTATTTTATCAAATTACCATCCTTAAACCCCCAAAACCAACAACACAAAAAGACCTTTCAGTGGCTCTGGTAGCCTATGTGATAAAATCAGAACTCCTTAGCCTGACACTCTCAAGGTCCCCCTAACGGGGGGCTCCCTCTCCTCTGCCCAGATTTCTGTTTTATCCCTGCAGATTCACCCAGGATGTCTGCTAAAACCCCCTTAACTTTTTGATTGTTAAAGAAGGTTCAGAATCTCTCTGAATGCCAGAACTTGTCGCACAAATGGACCAGAAATCTCGGCTTTTATCTTTACAGTTCAGTTCAAGTTCTCACATGTGAATGGAAGTGGGGATAATGGAGGCGAGGCAAATTTAAACCACGTTTTCAAATCATGTCTCCAGTATTTGTTTTGTGAACCATTCTTTCAAACCAGTTTTTACTCATTGCTTCTCCAAGTATGCCATTTGCTTTCTTTTTATTTATTTATTTTTAATTTTTTTAATGTTTATGTGTGTTTGAGGGAGAACAAGAGAGACAGTGCATGAGCGGGGGAGGGGCAGAGAGAGATGGAGACAGAATCTGAAGTAGGCTCCAGGCTCTGAGTTGTCAGCACAGAGCCAACGTGGGGCTCAAACTCACCAGCCATGGGATCATGACCTCAGGTGAAAGCGGACACCCCACCGACTGAGCCACCCAGATGTCTCTGCCATTTGTTTTCTTATTGCAACTTGTATTTATATCATTCTAATCATCACAAAAGCTTTGTCTTGTCTCCTATTGATTTTCTCACCTCCTAAGATAAAATCTTATTTATCTACCTTGTCTGAATTGTCGTCTTCTCTCTATAATTTCTGTTGAAATTACTTTCATTATAATTTTTTAGTCAGTACGTTGCTTTGAGTCAGTGGGTTGCTCTGAAAAATATGCTTAAATTGTATATAAGCCTTCAATTTGAATGGCTGTACGTTGCCCCAAACTAGATTACAAGTGTCCCGAGAGCAACTTTGCCTTACATGTCTATACATCTATTCCAGGGTTTGGGTACAGTGCGATTCACAAATACTGTATTTGAGTTAACCTGCTTCCCAAGATTGTATCACACATATAAACTAGATGTAAGAATTTAAGAAAAACATACCTCTTCAATAAAGCATTCTAAAACTTTTCATTCAATCTTTGTAGCTTCCTCATCACCTGGTTTTATCAGCAGTATTTAAATTTATGTGTTTACTTAACAAATGCTAATATAGCATACCCAGTGTCAGTCTTCTATGCACTTCACTAATGTTATCTCATTTAATTTTCAAGACACCAGCCTGCAGTAGATCCCCTACTGTTATCCCTGTTTTACATAGTAGGAAGCTGATTTACTGAAAAGTAGCTTGCCTATGGTCACAGTATAAGTCAATAGTTAAGTCAAGATTCAAACCTACATCCTTAACTACTGTGCTCTAGGAATTTAAGCGAGAGCTTTCTCTAAAAAATGGGCTTCTGGCTTTGTTTATGATATTCCTATAGGATGGATATTAAATCACTTAAAGAAAATAACCTGGGTGTCTGGGTGGCTCAGTCGGTTAGGTTAAGCATCCAACTTCAGCTCAGGTCTTGATCTCATGGCTCAGGAGTTCTGTCCCCACGTTGGGCTCTGTGCTGACAGCTCAGAGCCTGGAAGCCTGCTTTGGATTCTGTGTCTCCTTCTCTGTCTGACCCTCCCTCACTCATGCTCTGTCCCTCTCTCCCTCCTTCAAAAATAAATAAACATTAAAAAAAAAAAAGAACTACCTGTATTTCAGTGAAAATAAATTGACACATTTTAAGCTGGCATTACATCAGAGCTTAGTGGACATGAAATGACAGGAGTCCAAATCCTAAGAAATAGTCTAATCCAAGTCCTATGAGACTTTCTGTCATAATGACCTTTCTGCCATGGGATATTATCCTGACAATATGCCTTAGTGTCTCAGTTGTTTAAAAGTATAATACCTTTTGAAACAATCAACTTAAAAGGGAGTTCACAGACAATGGCCTCCTAGAGTGGATGGCACCCCTAGCCTGTGTTTCACTGAAACCATTCCTGCTTAGTCATCTTCTTTAGGACCAGCTTTTCTGATTGGACATGTATAATTTGGTGCCTTTCAATCTGTGCATAAATTGGACTGAATAATGAATGAAGCAGTTCTGCCTCTTACTAATTAAATACTGGAAGTTGTTTATAAGTTCTGTTAGCTCAGTCCCTCCTTGCTTCTCACTTAAGAATTTTTCTGGGACTCTCTTTTAGTCTCTGGTGGAAGGTACCCTTTGGGTTCAGGCCGCCATTCCCATTGCCTCAAAATCAGTTTTCCTTTTTGTCTCTTTCCTTTTTGAAATTTAAGGTTCTTTGGATTTTTAAATTTAGACATTTTTTCTTTTTAAAAAAATATTATTCCCTTTATGAATATGGCTCTTAATTGCTAAGATTTTCTAATAACTAAAGGAAAATGGCAATTTTGGTTTTGCAATTTGGTTTAGAAAATGATTTCATCTGGGAATATCCACCAGGTGTATTTATACAACAGAAGTAAGTGTAGAATAGAGTAGTATTGGAAGTATTAGAATAGGGTAAAAATCAAATGTGGTTAACTTTATTACCCATAATGTACCCATAATGTTTTTTTCTAAAATTATCATAAAGATCTAGGTCTGGATTAGATAATCACTTCTAGTCAATCTCCTTTGGAAGTTGGAAGCCAAAGAGACTCCATGTTTTCTCTATGATATTTCATAAATTTGGCATAATCATTAACAGTCAAATATTGATATTGACTTCCTGTTTTCCTTAAAATATATTTCACAATGATTTACCTCATTCTAGATGAAACAATAAAGAATTGGTAGATAGTCTTCTACGAAGAGTTAACATACTGAAATTTCCCTGTAATGGAGTGTGACAGTGTTGAATGTAAATAGCAATCTAGGAATGACTGAAAACAGATTATTTAATATGCATATGTATGAGGAAACAGTTCTACCTGCCAACTGCCCGGAAGAGCAGCGTAGTGATAAGTGGAGGACTGAAACAATTGCTGCACAATAATGGTTCTCATGTTTTGGAGCTGAGGGGCTAACCCAAAAGACGTTTACGTCTTTGTCTTGAAATCTGTGGAGGGAGCTATATTTTTGCAGCAAATGTGAAGAAGTGGGGAAAAAAGGTAAAATGACTTAATCTCACAGAGATTTGAAAATTCTGTAACTTGGACCTTGGTATGCTAACGGTGAAATCTTCTCCTCAGGATGCCTACATCTATAGTTGCCAATTGTGTCTTTCCAAGCAGCCCTTCTCTTAGAGTCAGGATGTTCTACTAGGGCTCTCTTCCTTGTTGAGTGACTAATATAATAATATAGCTGAGGATGGAAGTCAGTCGCTAGAATCTCCATTTCCCCTTCCCGCCTTAGGTAAATCGCAGGTGCTCTCCTGTTGACTGTAAGATGCTCCCTGTAGCTGAGCTCTGTGGTTCTTATTTTCAGGTTCAAAATCTCGTGTAATATTTGATAGATAGATAGTATTCTTTTTAAAACTCTGTCTTAAAACCCTTCATTTTGAGGGCACTACATTATATTGCCCCTTTCCTATTTCTCTGTCTGATCCTTCTTGAGTTTTTTACTGGTCCTTTTTCTTCTGTTTCTAAATATGGATGGTAGGCCCTCAGCCCTTTGCTCTCTTTCTTTATATAATAGTTCTCAATCTGGGCATTGGGCAAGATGGGGATGAGTGTGCAGAGAAGAGTATAGAGTATAGTGAATAGTTTTTTTAGACCAGCACGTGTCCAAACACCTCTCTCCCACACTAAGAGATTAATGGAGACAGGAGCAAGGACTGATATATTTTCAGATTCTCTCATAGGTATGCCAGCCATATTGAGGGACACTATGAAAAAATTCTTGAGTATTATCTTATTCATTTCCAGGTCTTCAGCTCTTGCTCCAGTGAAATGACTTCTCTATACCAAGTTTTCCATCTGCTAAACTTTTCCACATGGTTATTTCACTTATCTCACTGAACTACTTTCTTTTTCTGTTTTTCTCTTTTTGTTACTGGAGTTACCAGCATTCTCCTGGGCATGTGGGCTTAGAGGTAGAGTCATCTCTGAGTTCTCTCTTCTGTCTTCCATCAGCCCTCCTGTCTTCTGTCAATTATTGAATCTTGCTGAAATTTCCTTTCCCTTTCTCCATTATCTACCCTTCTTTTCCATTGTTACCAATACCTTCTTTGTTGAGGCACTCTTTTTTTTTTTAAATACCATGACCACCTCCAATTTGGACTTCCTGTCTCAACATTTTTTACCTCCAATCCATCCTGTGACTCTCTCCAGATTAGTATTCTGTCCCAGCCTTTTGAAAGTTGGAATAAAAATAGCATGGTCACTGCTGTCATGAAGCTCATAGTCCTGTGAGGGATTCAGATATTAATCAATTAATCTCCTAATTTAATGTAATTTTAAATAAGAGCTTACAAAAAAAAAAAGGAATATGGTGCTATTTGAGCCCAGATAAAGGAATATTATCCAGTTAGCAAATCTGTTTGTGCCAGGGATAGGGTTGATATTTAAATAATGTATGGGAGTCATTTAATGAATGTGGTAGAGATGATGGGTAAGGAAGGGTCTTTCATGAAAATGGAACAGCATGTATAAATATCCCATTATGTGTGGAGGCATAGAGGTTTTGAGTAAAGAAAGCTGTGGTCACAGCTTTAAAAGGCGGTAGGAGAAGGGAATTCAGTGAATTGTTGTCATAAGAGCTAGCAGGGTCCCGTGGCACATTTTAAGCTCTGATTAGGATTCTGTCTATATCTTTAAAGCTGTGGAATCTCACTGAAGAGTCTCAAGCAAGTTAGTGACATGATGAGATTTTAAAAGATCATTCTAGATAAAAAGCACAGCATAGGGGATATAGTCAATGGTATTGTAATAGCATTGGATGGTGATAAGATAATTGCTTCATTTGTGGTAGGCATAGCATAACCTATAGACTTGTCAAGTCACTTTGTTACAACAAAATGTAACATTGTGCGCCAACTATACTTCCATTAAAAAAAAAGAAAGGAAGGAAAATCTCTTTCCAGCTGCAATGGAGGGTACAGTTGGGAGAAAAGTAAGTTATGGGGAGACCATCTGAAGGATATTGTGAAGAGAAATTCTGACAGCTCATATGAGGTGATGGAAACAGAGATGGAGATTGAAGAAAACGGACCAGAAACCCAAAGTGGAGTAGGGAACCGAAGTAGAGATACGGGGAGAATATCACCCATAGCTTTAGAACAAGATGGGCTGAAAGCATGTTTTCATGCATCTAGAGAATTGGGAGGGACTTGAAATATCTGGAGCAAAGTTTGTTTGTTTGTTGGGAGTGGTGGCGTTGGAGAGGCAGGTAGAGACCAGATTATGAAAATCCTTTTGTGTGATGCTGAGGGAAAAGAAGAATATCTGAAGGACGTTGAGTTGGGCATCACAATCAGAAAGGGAATCTAAAGAAGGCTTCCTGGAAGTATGGAGGATGGCCTTTGTGGAAGGGGGCATGAGACAGGAAGAAGTAATGGGAGTATAAACTAAGGTCACGGCTTTGGAAATGAATAGGAGGGATTATATCCAATAAATATGAAAGAAATGGAATCATTAGTATTTGGTCACTGATTGCATGTAGAGAGTGAGAAAGAAGGTTGCCCAGGATGAATCTGTAGTTTCTGATTGAGATGGGCAGGTGGATAATAGTGTCACCCACTTTGATGGGCACCACGTTAGGAGGAGATTGGGAAGAAAGTGCGGAGTTTAGATTTGTTTAAACTTCACTTCTCAATACCTATTCATCTCTGTAACTTTTTCTGTTTCTCCACTTGGCATCCATGGCCTATTGTTTTTCTTAGTTGTTTGGTTGGCTTTACTATGAACAAAAGTACCTAACTGTTCATCTCTTGTTCCATGCCTCCTATGAAATTAATTGAGAAACTGATATTTTTCATGTACATCTTTTAATTACCTTTCATTTCGCTCCAAGAGGCTGTTGAGCATGGATGCCTAGTAAGAAATTGTTAATAACAAACATGATTATTTGGGGCATGGCAATATGGAAATTTATTCCTGCCAAATAATCAATGCCAGTTTCAACCTGGCAGGAGTTTTGAAAGACTGAAGAAGGGAGTCTTTTGCGTCTGCTGGGAGAGGGCTATGCCTTTCTCTTTGTTACAGAGTCACTCAGTTGAGATTGGCACATGGTATTTTAATCAATTTATGTAAATAATATCATGCAGTTTTAAGCCTAAAATGGACATCAGGGGTTACCTAATCCCTTGGATGAAATCTTCAGAATATTTCAGGATGTTATTACATATATTATAT
Organism: Acinonyx jubatus; assembly: GCF_027475565.1. NCBI lineage: Eukaryota > Metazoa > Chordata > Mammalia > Carnivora > Felidae > Acinonyx > Acinonyx jubatus. Next base: position 28,876,052 of record NC_069382.1, read on the forward strand.
CCTTGGAATGTTCTCAAAGCATTGAATCAGTGGTTGAAACACCAATAGAGATCTGTAGTCGCATTTCCTGCATATTCATTGTTCAATCATCTGTGAAAAACTTTTAAAGTGTTTAACTGCAGACTTCAGCTGCAGAGTACTTAACTAGTATCATGTATAGTCCCTGGAGTTAAACTCCTTGTCTCAACCCAGATCTATTAATTTGTAGAATCTGTATTATGGACAAGTCATTTTAACCAGTCTGAGTCTTAATTGCATCATATATGTCAGGTCAGGTTCTCTTGATATTTAATTAAATGTTAGCAATCCGAATAAATTCTACTGTTTTGAATAACTAATGTATACAATAAACATTTGTGGAGCACTTTCTATATGCTGAGTTCTGGACCAGGTTAGTGAAGGTAATACATAATTCTTTTCCAAAGAGAATTCTTGAACTGATGAGGGAAATAGACAAGAGAGCAGGCAATGATAAAGCAGTGTGAGACATTCAAGTATCCACACAAAGTTCTAATGGAGCAGACTATGCAAGACGAGTGATCTTGATTTAGAATTCAATATTGAAGTGACATAGTTCATGCAGACAAGAAGAGAGGTTTTTTGTTTGTTCTTGAGAGAGAGGCAGGAGTGGGGGGAGGGGGGAGAGAAAGAAGCAAGGCTTATCCAAAGTAGGGCTCGAGCTCACCTGATCCAGGGTTCGAGCTCACGAACCACAAGATCATGACCTGAACCAAAGTCAGATACTTAACCGACAGAGCCACGCAGGCACCCTGAAAATAAGAGTGATTTTAGAAGACCAAAGTGGAGAGACAGAAAGATAAGATAAAGTAAGTGACTTAGTTTCTGAGTAGTGTGAAAGGCTAGAAAAGTGGGCAGAGGACATATTATAAAAAGAGTCTTACATCCAAAATGAAGGAGTCTCTGACAGATAGCATTAAATCCTTGTCTGAAATCTTACAAATAACCAAAGAGGCATAGGGGATATACCCTTCAATCTCAAAACAAGAAGCTTTTATTCTCTAACAGAAAAACTTTTACTTGGAAAAAATATGATAAAATATAGAATAGAAATTCTGAAAGATACAAGTTCTTCTTGAATTATGAGCAATGTGAAAATAATAAAATTACTGTCATGATAATAACTTTACAAAAGAGAGGGAAGACTCTGACTGTTGTACCTTTGAGCTCTCCATCATGGAAAATAACTCCATTTATGCCTGACTCTCAATCCTAATAATTGTAGTTTCTTCCTCAAGCTATACTGGATAAAATACTCTTAGAGTTCTGAAATGCAAGAAAATACCCTTCAAAATGGTGATGCTAAGAAATTTGGAACTCGTCCTGGAACCTGAGGTGTAGTAGAGCGGTTATCAGCCCCATTTCCAAAGTTCCTGTGTTGGGACACCCAAAGGAATATTGGCTCTGCTCACTGGCCTTTCAGTAGTAGGCACACTGCCCCTCTGTACTTTTGGTCAAAAGGCATGAGAGGGATTTTTGGCATCTTGCATTGTAAGCACATACTATATTCATTTGAAGAATTTTGAATTTTTGCGGCTCATAGTAACTGCTCAGCAGTGAAATTAGCTGTTAAAAAGCATATACACTGGGGGTCAGTTTGGGGAAGAAAAGATTTCTTACCTTGATCTCTAAGACTGTTCCTTCCATGGAGGTTTGCCCACCCCAGACTCTACAATAAGATGAAATAAGTCTTTTTTTAAAAAACTAAGAAATGATATCGAGTGCTATAGAGAAAAGTATGAATGATTATTAATATTCAAGTGCCAGAGAGTGTTTATAAAGGAGAATTGTGAGGTTTGTGATCCTTCTTTAGACAACAAAAAAAATGTAAATAATTACTTGAAGGCATGATTAGAAGAAGAGGAGAAAAGGAGAGAAATAGAGGTTAATAGATGGGGAAGCCCTCAGGAATTGCAGTTCTATTTTTGGTTTTCTTTTATACGTCTTGCACTTTGCCCTAACGTAAAGGAGTTACAAAATTTCAGGCTAGATTTTCTACCCATAATGGGCAAGCATGTGTAGAAAGAGGCAAAAAGTTGTCTCAGGTGAGTAAACATGGTACATTCGAAGAGTAATAATGCACAGCTCTAGGGAATGCGTTTCATGGCCATTAAAAGAAAGGCGTGATTTAATATAAGTTGTGATTATTTATTACTAAGAGGTACAGCAATAGATAAATAGAAATTACTTTTTCCATGCCTTCTTCTAGTCTCAAATGGCTTAAAAAATTTGTTTTACATACTCAGAATAGAATTTATAAAGACATTTGGGAGTATCTCATACCTCCAAGGAAAACTATAATGATAGTTAGTAGTTCCAAATATTTCATAATATCTAGTTGGTTCTGTGTGTACTTATACTACATGAAAAAAAAATCCAATTCATTGGTTGTCTTCGAAAACTTTTGCTTTCTGCATAGACTGGAGTTTCAAATGTGTTTTAACGATTGCAGCATTCATATTGCTCATCGTTGGGGCTGTAGTTATATTGCATTTCTTTGCGGAGTTATTAGTGATGTATCCTCATTCTGCATTATGACACTTGGCAAAACACTGCTTCCTGATTTCAACCTTTCAGTGTAACCTTCAGGGGAAATGGCTCCATAATACCATTGCATCAACTTTTTTAGTAAATTATATTATCAGATCTCCATTTATAACTTCTCCTCTAAGTGATCTATCTTAGTCCTTATTTGACGGCTTGGTTTCACTTCTATGAAATTTTCTATAGCAATTATTGCCCTTTCGCATCTCAAAGGACAACAGTGTCGATAAGGTTGATGGTTTCTGTGAAGTTCATTTAACCCCTCCTGAGTGGATTCTGTGTAAATCGGAAGGAATTTTCCTTTAGTGGATTTCTCCTATGAGGGCATGAGGAATGTGACTGCCTATAGCACATCAGCAAGAGATCATTGGCTTGTGAGCAGTGCAAAAGGTAGGCAGGCGGGGAGGGGAGAGGAGCTGATGGAAGCATTGGTACATGCTGAGTATCACTTATACCATGTTCCCTACTAGGGACTTCCACCCATGGCCTCCTGTAAATTTTGAAATGATTCTGAAATCTGAGTATTAATCAGAGGCCCAAACTTTTACATAACTTGCCCAAGACATACAGTTGATAAATGATGAAATTGGCATTTGACACAAGTATGACCGGCTCTTAAACTTCACACATTTTCCACAAAGTGATTGGAAACAATGGAGCATGGAATATTTCTTAGTTACAGAGATCCAAGTATCAACTGCTCTCAGTTTTTTGATCAAACAGGTTAAAGGTTAAAGTCAAAACAACAGCATGGGGAATGGATGTGGTATTTTTGTACAAACTATCTGGCTAGTGATACTGTTTTGCATACACACCACAGGCAGTGGCTGAAGTAAGGCACACGCACAGATCAAAACTCGATGTCAGTGCCACTGTGGGATTCAAGTGCCATTTCTGCTTTCTGTGCGTCTCTGGTACTCTGGGTCTAAATCTGAGATAGCCCTAATAATCAGGTCAGTCTGAGGTATTCTCTGGATTAGAAGAACCAGACATAAATCGGTTGACTTTTAAGTTCAGAAAGACAAAAGTCATAAATGGAACAATTCTAGTAAAGTACTGTACTCTGATTCTTTACTATAATAATTGGCAAATACTGTGAAATAAATCAGACAATTAAAATGTATTTGTGTAAAATTTTGCTATTATATAATTTTCCTGTAAGGCAGGAGTTGACTTATCCCCCAACATTAGCATTTTAAACAATTTCTTCTATATCCTTCTTGGGTGAGTAGTAGTAATACAAAAAAACATTATGGAAAGGTAGAGCTGCATCCCTGGATCTTCTTCACTCTCATTTTAAGAATAAGAAACTCAGGTATCTAAAAATAAAGTAATTTATTCATCATCACTTTGAAGTTTGTAGCAAAAAAATACATATTCACAGCAAAGACAAAAATTCAGATCTCTGACTTTAAGCTCAGTACTTTTCCCCCCATACTGCACTGCTTTATAGTACACTAACTATAATACCTTGTACTGCTATTTTGGAATCACCCACATCCTTTTATCCAGACGTTTCTGTCTTACCTTTCCTTATAATACAAATGTAAAAATTTTACTTGCATTTCTAGGCACAAATGATATTATCTGCCGTATCTAGTTCAGTGCTTTGCACAGAGAGGGTGTGCCACAGACACTTGGGTGAATGACTATAATTGGAAATTGGTTGACACTTTCATTTTCCAGAATGTGACCCTACCTGAAGAGAGATTAGCTCCATGAGGGCTGATGTATTTGAACAGGGCAAACATAGTGTCTTGCTCTCCCATAATGTCTTTCTTTTAATGGAAAGTACTTGACTCACAATTTTTACTGAAGGCTCTTCTCCTGTGGTTGTCCCTATTAGTGAATGAGCCAAGGTCACTGACCCAAGACCTAACTGATCAAATCTGTAGATTGGCCCAAACTCTAAAAGGTAGCGTACCATGAAAATTTTTATACAAAAAGGAATGATGAATAACTACGCCTACTTTTCTCTCACTATGGTGCTATTAAGACATAGAAAGCAAGCAAGAAATCTGAATCCATGGGGTAGCAGGGGTCATGAGAAGTCACACACAACTCAGAATGATGAGGAAACAGAAGCTATGAGGTAGGGAAGATAATGCACACACGGTAAAGGGGGTTGTATCCATTAGATACAGCAGCTGTGGTGAAACTGAGACCCACTAAAATGTTGCAGGTAACAAAAGTGGAAAATTATGAGTGTGATTCTGAGAAAATGCTAGTTGGTCTGTATACTTGAGGGCCTTAGATCCTTGGTCCTTCTGTTCCTACTTCTCAAGAAATCTTCCCTTGTACTCTGACACTTGCTGTGAAGTTCCTGAGTTTCAGTGAGATTCCTAATCTTCATTGTCACACTGTCTTTAGAGTAACTTGTCCCTTTCCTTTTTTGAAGATGACTGCATGAGTTCCTGTAACTTAAAATACAAAGAACCTAAATAATACAATTGAACATACAGGACCAACCCTAGATTTTAGGCTTCTAACAGGGATATCATATCCAAATTCTTACTGTTTTCTTTTTTTTTTTTAATGTTTATTTATTTTGAGAGAGAGCAAGCATGAGCGGGGAGGGACAGAGAGAGAGAGAGAGAGAGAGAGAGAGAGAGAATCCCAAGCAGGCTCTGTACTGTCAGCACAGAGCCCAACATAGGGCTTGATTTCACACATGATGAAATCATGACCTGAGCCAAAATCAAGAGCTCAGCCCAACCAACCAACTGAGCCACCTAGGCACCCTTGCTTGCTGTTTTCTGTGTGTTGGTCATACTTGCCATGATCCTGAGTAGCTCACCTTTTCTTTAGGTCCAGTCCAATTTCCATCATCTTTCACACAGAGTAAGGCAACTATGATAGAGATGTTCTCTAGAGTAATCTCCAAGTACCTTTCCAAAACTGTTATGCCTCAAGCACTTCTTTTAAACTTTAAGCATCTGCCTTGCATATGGTCCTCTCGGGCCACTCTTGGCAAAATATTTGGAAGGAGATCTGGAACTTGGTTATTTTTAAATGAAAAAAAGGAATAATTTGTGCATTAGGCAGGAACAGTAATCTAATATAAGTATGCCATTGAAAACTCCTATGCCCTGCTCTTCCTTCATGGCCCCTTGTGGCCCCTTTCTTTTTGATATATTACCTTTGGCAATCCTGTTGTTCCAGGACATGCCAATGAAGTTGGCTGGGTCTGAACCATTTTGGAAGATTGGCTTTTGGCTGGAATTCCTCTTGCCTGTTGATAAATGCAGTGGCCATTCTGGACTGTATGCGTATGTGAATTCTTTGTATCTCAAAGGTATTATGTCTAGAAGCAATCTCTCATAAATTTTATCTGTACAGTTATTGTATGAATCCATTACAAATATAGTCACATTACTGCTGTTTCAGGCTTTGATTTGTTATCCATTCTAATGTTGCCTAGCAACAAGGGAATGCCCCAATTTGTAACTCCAAGGAGTTCATGGTACTAAATACACATCTCATTTATTTTCATTGAGCCAGCCCTATGTAGCATTTTGAAGTCAGATGTTAAAAAGTGTTGTTTTACAGATGGCGAAATGGAGAGCTGGTAACTGGCTTTTACTAATAAAGCAAGAGACTGATACACATTAGTAGAAACTTCATGTTTAGATTCCTAATCTAAATTGTGTTGTTCCAACACACTATGTTGCATTTAAGTTTATTTGAATTGTAAGTGAAATAACCATCCTCGGTTGCCATTTATCAAATAGTTATTACGTACCAGATCATAAGCTATACATTTCAAGTTATTAAATTGTGATATGAACAGAGAATCTTGATATGGCAGGTAGAAATGACCAGTCAAGATAGGTCTGAAAGATACTGTAAATTTATAATTTATTTTGATGTATATGCAAGTAGGATTACTGTACCACGAGCTCTTGTAATATGAGCAGTGTATTACTGGTTGTCAGTATAGGTGCACTACAATGGCAGGAGGTAATTGGACAAGAAAAATATGTAGACTAAGAATAATACATTTTCTTTTTTTTGGGGGGGGGGCGTCATTTTTAGCATAGACAAAACATGTATCTTCCAAAAAAAACATTTTGTGGTAGGCACCTTCCTTCTGGTAAGCCACATGACATCTAGTGGTATCATTTGCTTCCTTCATGGCCACTCTAGCTCTGATCCTAGATTGTACAATGCTTAAGTATCAGCATGAAGTGAAAAGGGTTCTTGTTAAAACGTCCTTGGGATTGCTATGTATTTAAGTCCTTGTAGATGACGGTCGTGCATGGTTGCGAAGTCACTGAAGACACACTGTTAGTATGGTGACCTTGGGCACAGATGGAACTGCAGGACAGAATTCCTTCTTATCCCTTCCATGTGCAGAGTATGAAGCTAATTTAAACCGAGAAGGGTGAATTCTAACCAAGGAAGAATTGGTAGTCTTAGATTGTTGCTTTTTGAAGTCATCCTTTGATTCATGGGTTTACAAGTCAGTTAGAAATGTTAACAGCCTCCCACCCTCTCCCCAGTTACCTTCACTGTTACCTGCTCTTTCAGAAAGAAAATACATACTTCAGTAGTTCTAATTGTAAAAAAAAAAAATTAAATTGCCAATTCCTTTTAATTTCATCCTGAATGTTATGTTTCACTATTTTATGTAACCATAGAATAATATTCTCTCTTCTCTCTGATGATGTGTCTTCTGTTGCATAATTGGTAGAAACCCCTACAACACCCTATAGGAGAGTGGATCCTAGAGCATTTACACTTTTTGTCCTACGAAGTTATTTTCTACACTGGATAACCACTTTTAAGCTATTGAGCAAACAGACTCCCTTCCCTGTTTTCATAGCTGTGGTTTCTCAGGAATGAGTTTGCTTTCATTCTACTATTACCATAATCATAATCATTTCAGTGACCAGTAGTGAGCATCTTCTATGTCCAAGCACTGCTTCAGCCTCTTGACAATTATTGTGCTACTCTTGACACCAGTCTTTAATGTTCGTGCTAGAATATAGCACTTAGAGATGAGGGAAGCGAGGCTCCAGGTCACATTCTGGTGGAACTCAGATTTGACATCACTGCTGTCTGGTTTGAAAGCCCATGCTCTTTCGTGGACCATATCCTGTGAATCTGTATCAAGTTTTCCCCTGTCCTTGGATAGAAGGCCATCTGTTTTTCAAATTAAGCTTCTTCTTTATTTATTTTAGATGGTATTTATTAGGAGCACATGACGGAAAACTTCTCTGTGTCTCTGCCTTGCAATAACATGCTTTTTATCAAAGGAAAAAAAAAAAGAACATGGCATCAACTTTTTCCTCCCCCTTGTAGACCCTCATCAGGAAAGAGAAGGTAGAACACCACAAGTTTATGACACACTGCAGTTTATCCAAGGGCTTCTAAATGTCCAAAGAGGGCAACAGAGAGATGATTTCCTTCAAAAAGAAAATGAGAAGAATTCACGTTTTTATCTGATTGTATTGGGTTACTGAAAGGAAAAGTGTCCTCCAAATGGAGAGTGTTCAGACCAAATGACACATTGTACTACCTAAATGACATTTAAGAACAGAAGTATCTGATACTCAACTTGACGATGCCTGCACTGCCATGATGTCACCTCTGTTTGCATGATCCTGAACTCTAACCATGCGTATCAATCATAACCTTGATATGAGAGAGAATGGAGGGGAACTTAAAAAAGCAGCTTCTGATGGTAAAACTAGGAGGCAAATGCAGGCAAGGCAAACTGTGGGAAGAGGAGAGCTAGAGTTGAAAGGATGGAATTTTCTATGAGAAATACAAAGATTTTTGATACCTGACTCCTGCTTACATTAATTAGAACAAAGAGATGTATCTTTTCAGAAAAACATGCTAATCATATATCACTCACTTTAGTTCCGCATTTGAACACAGTGTTGCCATGAAATCACCTATACTTTCACTGATTGTAGAAATGAACAAACTAAATTGTATAAAATAGTACATTTATCATAATTATTAGCAGGTACAATTATCAACTTCATTATGGAATAGGATTACAGCTGAATGTACAAGTTGACAAATGTGAAATAGTTTTTCTAAGAATAAATGAGTATTGAAGCATTTAAAAGTCTCCAAAACCTCAGAGAAGCCTAAGTGGGATATCTTCAAAAATAATTGTAATAGCAACTTATCATCATATTACTTTGAAATATATGCAATTAACAAAGCAGTTGGTCATCCCATAAATATTTATTAAAGTTCACACTTCTAGCTGTGATACGAGATATAGGAAGATTGTAAGATTTAGAATCATCCTTAATGGAACTTACATTCCAGCACATGGAACAAAAGCAACATGCAGAAACTAAGTTTGAACTGAATTAAGCATGTGGTATTCTCTCAAGTAGAGGGTGATCAGTGGGAACTTCATGGAGGAAGGCAGCACTTGAATGTACTCATAAAGGGCTTGAACAGGTAGAAAAGGGAGCCTCTCAGTTCATGTCGTGTAAGCAAAGTCACAATAGTGGTATTTTATATGATGTGCTTGAGGAGCAGGGGAGAACAAGGCTGACAGGTAGGAGAATGTATATGGAAGAGTGAAAAACAGAGTAGAGTGAAGCTGGTTCATAGACGGAATTGAAGTCTAAGGTGTAGGGTTTATATGATTTATGAGAAAGATAACTGGCATGATATTTTAGGGGGTTAGGAAATTAAATGATGCAAGATTGCATAAGTGAAAAGCTAGAGACAGAGTAAATCTGGGAGGCAAGATCACAAGACAATAGACATCATTTATAGCTAATTTAAGAATATCCCTGATGCAAGCATGGGCTCCAGGGAGCTTCATTTGTGATCCTGGGCTCTGTTGATTTCATTCTTGGATTCTACTTTGGGCCTTTGGACTAAAGATTTTGCAACAAAATCACCCATACTTTTACTGTTCTAGTAATGAACAGGATACCTGCTCTATTGCTTCTTTTAAATGGTGATAAACTTGGGGCACCTGGGTGGCTCAGTAGGTTAAGCATCTGACTTCAACTCAGGTCCTGATATCCTGGTTGATGAATTCAAGCCCCATGTTGGGCCCTGTGCTGACAGCTCAGAACCTGGAGCCTGCTTCAGATTCTGTGTCTCCCTCTGTCTCTACCCCTACCCTTCTCGTACTCTGTCTCTTTGTCTGTCTCTCTCTCAAAACTAAATACACATTAAAAATTTAAAAAAAATAATAATAAAATAAAGGTAATAAACACAATTTGCCCACCCATGCTATACTACACTGCTTCTGATAGTCCAGCCTGATGATATGGAGACCAAATAGCCCATGATTAACATTGGTTCCATTAAAACTGATTAGTTGGATCCAATAAAACAAGAAGTGATTGTGACTTAATCCAAATAGAGTTAAAGTTCAAACCCAGCATGAGGAAATTAGAGAAATGAAAACAGAATTTCTGATTCAGTAGATTTTAAAGCTCAGTCTTTGCAACATTAGAAGTAGTTATATGATGGCTCAATTTTGGCAAGGGCTAGTTGCCTTAAAGAAAGGATATGTGGTGTTATTTAGAGAAACTTTCAGAAATACAGAAAAGAAGGTATAAGGATAGTTCCAGTGCATTTTACACAAAAGACATTGACACTGAAAAAAAAAAAAAAAAGGATGTTGACAGTGTGAATTTATAATAAGTTGTCTGTGGAGTATTCTTATTTTTCAGAAGATTGTTTCAGACTAGGAGAGGGAAGTAGTCCATTAAGAATTAGTCAATAGGAAGACACTGGGACATGGATGTCAAGGACAAAGTTAGGCATGAATTTAAGTTAGGTGTTAGCATAGGTAAGTGTGGCTTCATTAGAAGATTCCATTTGGTTCACCTATGAGAAGGGCGGTTGATAATATCTTGTATTTCCCTTCTGTGATTTCACAAAGAACCCTAACTTTTCAGTTGAGGACTTGGGTAGTCTAAAAATCCTTTTGGATGAAAAAATGTGTACAACTTTGACTCAACTTCATTTAGTGGTGGGAAGAACTCTGCGCTAGAATATAAATTAAGATACTTGGCTTTAGTTTAAAATATGATGTTATCACTAGCTTTTAAATAATACTTTACCATTAAGATATTTCTTCTAACAATGCAGAGATGCAGTGCTTCATGTATTGAATTTCTAAAGCTGAACAGTTTCTGAACACCTAAGAGACATGTTATCTAATAACACCTTTGTTTTTATAAGTCTTATTTCTGAGTTATGTTATACTACCAGAGAACAATGTACTAGGACTATTTGACTTTATACCTCCATAGAAATTCCTTTCCAGAGTTACAGTTTGATGTTTTGTCCTCAGATTTTTTATGGAGATCAATTTAAGAAGTAGCACAGGAGGAATCTATTTTTTTACAGAGCTGCAGTTGAAGACTTTGTGTGATGCAGTGTCCTTTACAGAACAAATTACATGATGAAGTTCTCCTAGGACTTAATGTCCAGAAATGAAATGTTCTTAGAGGTGATTTTATGAACTATCTTTAATAATCTGTAAATAGTTCATAACCTTTCCCATTTTTCCTTGGCTATCAGGGAGCTCACAGCTAAATTTGATTCACAATTAGAAAAACAATTGGAGTAACTACCCTACCCATTAGTTCTGGTACAATTATTTTTTTTTTTCTTTCAGAATAGTTTCTATTTATTATTCTATTTTCTTAATTATCCTGTTATTTATATTTTAACATGAAAGTCCGCATCACATCCTTATTGGAAGAACAGTAGACTATTTTTGTGAGAAGCTAGCCTATAATCTAGAAAAGTAAACTACACATTTGTTCCTCAAAACCTACCCCATAACCAGCCTGCCACTATTCTTCCCTCTGAGTAGACCAAAGGATTTAAAAGGGTCCTTTATAAAATTGAAGAAGACACAAAAAAATGGAAAAAGATTCTATGCTCCTGGATAGGAAGAACAAATATTGTTAAAATGTCAATACTATCTAAAACAATCTACATATTCAATGCAATACCTATCAAAATAACATGGGCATTCTTCACAGAGCTGAACAATGAATCCTAAAATTTGTATGGAACCAGAAATGATCTTGAATAGTCAAAGCAATCTTGAAAAAGAAAACTGAAGCAGGAGGCATCACAATCCTGGACTTCAAGTGGTATTACAAAGCTGTAATCATCAAGACAGTGTGGTACTGGCACAAAAACAGACACTTAAATCAATGGAACAGAATAGAGAACCAGAAATGGACCCACAAATGTATGGCCAACTAATCTTGGACCAAGCAGGAAAGAATATCCAATGGAATAAAGACAGTCTCTTTCAGCAAGTGGTGCTGGGAAAACTGGACAGTGACCATGCAGAAGAATGAACCTGGACCACTTTCTTACCCCATACGCAAAAATAAACTCAAAATGGATGAAAGACCTAAATGTAGGACAGGAAGCCATCAAAATCCTCAAGGAAAAAGCAGGCAAAAACCTCTTTGATCTTGGCCACAGCAACTTCTTACTCAACACGTCTCCAGAGACAAGGGAAACAAAGCAAAAATGAACGATTGGGACCTCATCAAGATAAAAAGCTTCTGCACGACGGAAACAACCATCAAAACTAAAAGGCAACTGACAGAATGGGAGAAGATACTTACAAACGGCATATCAGATAAAGGGTTAGTATCCAAAATCTATAAAGAACTTATCAAACTCAACACCCAGAAAACAAATAATCCAGTGAAGGAATGGGCAAAAGACATGAATAGGACTTCTCCAAAGAAGACTTCCAGATGGCCAACTGATGCATGAAAAGATGCTCCACATCACTCATCATCAGGGAAATACAAATCAAAACCACCATGAGATACCACCCCACACCTGTCATAATGGCTAACATGAACAACTCAGGCAACAACAGATGTTGGCAAGAATGTGGAGAAAGAGGATCTTTTTTGCACTGCTGGTGGGGATGCAAACTGATGCAGCCACTCTGTAAAACAGTATGGTGACTCCTCAAAAAATTAAAAATAGAACTACCCTACGACCCAGCAATTGCACGACTAGGTATTTATCCAAGGGATACAGGTAGGCTATTTTGAAGGGGCACATGCACCCCAGTGTTACTAGCAGCATTATCAACAACAGCCAAAGTATGGAAAGATCCCAAATGTCCATCAATGGATGAATGGATAAAGAAGATGTGGTGTGTGTGTACGTACACACACACACACACACGCACACACACACATACACACACAATGGAGTATTATTTGGCAATCAAAAAGAATGATCTCTTGCCATTTGCAACTACGTGGATGGAACTAGAGCGTATTATGCTAAACAAAATGAGTCAGTCAGAGAAAGACAAGTATCATATGACTTCCCTCATATGAGGACTTTAAGACACGGAACAGATAAACATAAAGCAAAAATAATATAAAAACAGGGAGGGGGCCAAAACATAAGAGACTCTTAAATATGGAGAACAAATAGAGGGTTATTGGAGGGGTTGTGGGGGGTGAGATTGGCTAAATGGGTAAGGGGCATTAAGGAATCTAGTCCTGAAACCATTGTTGTACTATATGCTAACTTGAATGTAAATATAAAAAAATAATAAAAAAATACAAATAAAAGGGGTCCTTTAATAGATATCCAATTGCATAAATCATGTGATAGTCACAAGGATCATAATTTTCATATTTTCTCATAATGTGAGGTTCCAGAAATTTTTCTGATACACTCAGTAATTTTCCTATACCTTTTTATCAGATAACATCCTGTAGGGGATGTCCCAATGGCATAGCCAAGTGACATTTGAATTCTTGGGCCCTGGATGGATAGTTCCCCTCTGTTGTCACATCATCTGCTCAATGTTCCTTTGTTAGTAAGAGATCATTTTGATCTGGATTCGGAAGCCATTTGTGGGACTTTTAGATGTGACTGTTTTCTGGCCATATTTCTAATGCCTGTGCTTATGGAAATCAAGTGGAAATCCTGAATTTTGAATGAAGGGAAAACACCTGGGTCTTTCTTCATTTGGCAGTTCAGCTGGAGGTGGTATAGAAATCCTTCCACTTACAAAATCTTGCCAAGACTTTAAGGCTCAACTTTTTTTTTTTTTTTTAATTTTTAATGTTTGTTTATTTTTGAGGGACAGAGTGTGAGTGGGGGAGGGGCAGAGAGGGAGGGAGACAGAATCTGAAGCAGGTTCCAGGCTCTGAGCTGTCAGTACAGAGCTAGGGTGGGGTTGGGGGTTTGGACTCATGAACCGCAAGATCATGACCTGAGCTGAAGTTGGACACTTAACCGCTTAACCAACTGAGCCACCCAGGCACCCCAAGGGGTCAATTTACTACATCCTCTGTGAAGCTTTTTCTGAACTTTTTCCTCCTTCCCTTTACTCCAAGCTGAATTTAATCCCTTACTCTTGTGTTTTTATGTGTGATTTATACATGCTGCTATTATATCCCTCACAATGTGATATTATAATGTATTTTTCTGTCGTGGATAAATTGTCCTCACACTCTTCTCTTTATTTTATTCTAAAGTCTGTAATCGTTAAAACTTTTTCACTAATGAATTTAGGCATTTTTTTTTTAACACAAAGATCACATTAAAATTATAGAATATCAGCCATCTATGAGATAGGGCACTGAGAGTTCTCTGGACTATCTTCTTATTTGAAGCCAGAAGCTCTCCTGTGAGAGGCTGACTTTGAGAGGGGGACATCTGGGTTATGTCTGACTGTTGGGGGTTTTAAAGCCAAAGTTTTGAACCTACATTTCCTTTATTTCTGTGTTCTCAGATAATTTACTCCCCTGTGTGACTTTTCTTTTCTGAATATAGAGGTAACTTTTTCTCAGTACTAGTTTTAGAGAGGAAACAGACTTAGGAAGAATACCATATTGACATTATTATTGCAGTTACAGAGTAATGTATATGCCTTTTCATTTTATTTACCTTTCTCTTGTCCACATGCTCCCCCTCCCCCCTGCTGGTCAGTTTACATACAGAATATCCTCTTTCTGTTTCATACTACCTGCCTCTTGAAAAAACCCTTTGAAATGCTACAATGAAAAATGGTCTTCTTTTCTTAGTGCTGTAAGCATGCTTATCTTCTGTTTCTTCCATTGTGCCATTTCTTCTACTTCATCTCTCATAAAAGTGTGTATGTTCTTTCTTCATTTTCATGGCAATTATACCTACTTGTATCTTTTATTCTCCTACAATTTATTTTTCTCTCCTCCCCAATTTCTCTTTTCTCTTAGAAATCCAGTAATAAAGTTAATTTCTAAAAATATTTGTTTTTGGGTGAGAAAGAGAGTGAGCAGGTGTGAGGGTGGGCAGAGGGAGAGGGAGAGAGAGAGAATCCCAAGCAGGCTCTGCCCTCTCAGCTCAGAGCCCAACACAAGGCTCAAACTTTATGAACCATGACCTGAGCCGGAACATAGTCCCATGCTCAACCAGCTGAGCCCCCCAGAAGCCCCCAAATTTATTTTTTAATAAAGTCTTTGAACTGTAAAGCACAGACACATCAAATGCTGAGACCTTATCTTTTTCATGTTCATTATGTTTTAACTCCAGTTAAAGTATATGTTCAGAAGAAGATAGCCCGAGAAGCATTTGCAAATAAGTAAATCACTCAGTAGGAGTTCAAAGAATTCTCTCGCAATTGGGAAAACCCTGTGGCCAATATGACATCTCTTCTATTGGTTAACCTATAGAAAGAATCTGTCATTCTGTTGTTAGGAAGCAGATGCAAAACACGAATACCCTAGAGTTGGTTCACCTGAAATGAAAATCACAGTAAAGCTGAAATGACTGAGAACACACTTTGTTATGGAAGAGAGGCATTTTAGGAGAGCAGAAAGACACATAAAGCGGAAGCAAGTGATTTCTGACCTACAAAAAAACCCATATACTTAGCTCAGTGGACTAACAGTCTAAATGAAGAGTATAGATCTTTCAGCTGAAAGGGTCACATAGATTCATTGACTGAAGTATCATTTGCCCACATTGTACTATTTGTACAATTGTATAAAAGGTCTATGAAAGGCCTGTTTTGGTTAGGACAACCTCCTGCCCTCCACACCCCATCTCTGTGAAGGGGGCGTAAGTGCCAAAAGAATCCTTTTTTTTTTTTTTTTTTTTTGCAGATTACATTTAGTAGGGATAGTAATGATCTCAAATTCCATTTGAAATACCACCTTTGTTTAGACAATCTCTTATGTCTAGTTTATTATTACATAAAAAGTAAAACTCATACTTTTCTCTGTTGGTAAAAATAAATTTCTTTAATTTTTTAAATTTCCTTAATCTTTTAAACAATTTCAAAGGCAACAAATAACATGCATATCTTTATTTTTTTAAATCACTTTCCCAGAATATATTGATAAAATACTACACTTCATGTGGTAACTGTCTTTTTATTATGAAGGCATTAATTTCAGTTTATTTTTAGTGCTTGCCCACAGTTCACTTTCAAGAATGTCCTCTAGACTTGTTAGGTTCAAAGTAAAGAATACATTGCCTTTTGATTTAAAGTGTCTATGTTATCATTGGGTACTAATAGTTGAACCAATAGCAGGGTGGCCTGGCACACACTTTTACTGTCCTCCAAGCTAATCACTGGAGTGCAAATGTTCCTCACTGTGCTTTTGATGATGAAATAGATAACATTTCATAGTTTATAATGTGTTATATTTCACAAAGCTCTTTCACATTCATTACATTTAAATCTTCACAAACAGTGCTGTGAACTAGGTACTATTTTCCACACTGAAGTGCAAAGAAATTGATGTTCAAGGATGCAGTGATTTGGTTGATAATACAAAGTTATCGTCAGAACCAGGACTTAAATCCATTCCTTCTTACTGTTACCCCAAGGCCCTTTCACACCATGACATTGTTTCCTTGCACTTGCTGCGTTCTAATCCAGCAACTAGTTAGTTCAGCAACTAAGTGGTTAGTTTCTTCAGTGTGCTGCCTTAGTAAAGCTAACATTTACTGAGAGCCTACTCTGTGCTAGATACTGCTCTGAGTATGTACATGGATTACATAATTCAACGCTTGTAGCACCTATAAAGTAGACAGTGTTATTTTCTCCATTTCATAAACAAGGAAGAGTGGAATTTAAGTAACTTACCCAAGGTTGCATGACCAATAAATGCAATAAGTAGGTCTCAAATCCAGGCAGTCTGCCTCCAATGACTGCATGCTTAACCATTGTCCTCTATTTTCTCGTAAAGTAGAAAAAAACCCTATTTTAAAGGTGACTTTTCTCATGAATATTAGCATTTGGGGTGAGTTTCTAGGTATCACTTATGGCAATAAGAATTTTAACAGTCATTATATTGGTACACTTTCCAAAAAGGATGATCCTCACCACCACCCTCCCCCTCCGCATGGGGTAGGAATTATTGATTCAGGTCTGGGAAAGTATCAAGAATAGTACTGTTGCCATAAATGTACTAACTTTGAGACAAAGATTGGAGTATTTCAGTTATTCAGTCAACTGTGCAAATAGCAGACGGTTGTCCTGTTCAAGGGCTGTGGTAGGCAGTTGGGTAATACCCACATGCAGCTTAAAATCCAGTGAAAGAAATCCACTTGAACACATGCTTGGTAAATCACTAAAGGGCACAAAGCTTCATGGAAACACCTGAAATTCCTTTAATATGGAGAAAGTATGGGAGGCATGAGTGAACCAGGAGCATTAAAGCTAGTCTTGGGGTAAAAGGGAGGAAAAAGCAAATTAGAGTATGTGGTATAGTTGTATATGGGTTCTTCAGGGATATCTCATCAAGTATAAAGTGTTTAAAACTTACTCCATGAGTCAGTAGGGACTTTACGTTATCATGAAAATAAAGTGGGTCCATTTTAAAGCACACTGTACATCTCATGTTAGGAGCTACTGCATTGACGTTTGTTGGAGAAAGGTTGTGGATATAAATTGGGAGTATTAGGACAAGTCTTTCCTATTTCAAAGGATCAATTTTTGTAGTTATTTATATATATTTTTTGATGAGCAAAACAAATTCTGAATGAATTTCTCAGACTTTCACTTTGCTTACTAAGTAGGGCAATATAGATGTGAGTTTCCGATAATTTCTTTTGGAGAGTTTTTCGTCAGTGTCTCTTTAAGACCCTCAAACATGTTCTGCGTTTCTTCCTTTTGCTAACATCACAAGTGATGATTTCTTTATGGAAATAAATTGTTCTTCTACAAGAAAACAACACTGGAAGTATGTTCCAGTGGGAATCAATAGGTATATCGTTAGACCTAGAATCATGACAACACTATTGAAAACATTGTGTTTGAATTTCAGAGCCTCAAGAATATTGTCAATAGTTTAATGAATTTTGTATGCAGTCCCTTCTTGTTAAATGTCCTCACTGCACTTAAGCAGTCCTGTACTCATTTCTTCTCCATATTACCTGTGGCTGCTGAACAATAAAGGCAAGCTTGAATTATGTGTCTAAGTAGATCTCCTCTGTGAGACTCCTTGTGGTCAGAATCAAGTTGTCCACTACTTTTGGGGGGCCTGGGTGGCTCAGTTGGTTGGACATCCAACTTCAGCTCAGGTCATGATCTCACAGCTTGTGGGTTCGAGCCCCACATCAGGCTCTGTGCTAACAGCTCAGAGCCTGGAGCCTGCTTCGGTTTCTGTGTCTCCCTGTCTCTCTGCTCCTCCCTTGCTTGCACACTGTCTGTCTGTCTGTCTCTCTTTCTCAAAAATAAATAAGCATTAAAAAAAAATGTACACTAGTTTTAATTTAGCAATGGATGTATATATTTTAAAGAAGGAGTACAACTTGCTACCCAAAGGATGTACTGACTGAAAAAACTCAGTCCCTGTGATACGCCACATTCACTTTCAGGGAACTTACAGGGGAGGGATTGTGGCCCATATGCTTGACTACTGCAGTCTATCTTTAGTAACATTCAGCAAATAGGTTCACTGGTAATTTCTCCAAAGGAACCCATTTCAGTTAACTCACAGGCTTTATAACATTAATTGCTCTCGACTTTCTGGAAAGCATGGAGTTAAAGAGAGTATCAAGATGAAGGAGATGGTCTCTTCCTTCTGGGACCTTGCACTCAAATTAAGGAACAGATATATGAGAACTGTAAAAAGATAGATATATACCATATGATTATAATATAAGACACATTAAAATAAATGCCATATAGCTTTATAAATAAAGGGCTATAGGAACAACAACAAAAAATGAGCACTTTTTTCTGATTGCTGAAATCTATATGGGATTTGTGGAAGAGGAATTTATTTTTGATCTGGAAATTGAACTATGGTTAAGATTTTTAAAACTGGAGAAACAGAGGAAACATTGGGACAGAGGACTGTATGAACAAAGCGACAGGGATTTGGAAAGGCACATGTTAAACACCAACTGACTGAAGTACAGCTATGTAGCTAAAGAGGTAATTATGGAGAGGTTTATTGAAGTCAGACTGTAAACTTCTTTAAAACCCTACTAGAGGCTCCTGGGTGGCTCAGTTAAGTGTCTGACTCTTGATTTTGGCTCGGATCATAATCCTAGGGTCATGGGATCAGGATTGAGCCCTGCAGCAGGCTCTGGGCTGAACATGGATGGGGCCTGCTTAAGATTCTCTCTCTCTCTCCCTTTCTGCCCCTTCCCCGCTCCCTAGTGATTTCTCTGTCTCTTTCTCTGTTCCTCTCCCCAGTTCGTGCACACTCTCAAAATAAATAAAATGATTTTTTTTTTCAAAAAAACCTAAACAAATCCTACTGAATGTGTGTATCTTGTTGCATAAACAGTAGCAAATGATAAAGATTTTCTGCAGGTTATTATTGACAGGTGCCTAGGGTTGTTGCCTACCTTGGCAACATCAGTAACTTAAGGAAATACCTTAATGACACTTTGTTCTTGATGAAGAGGCTGACGTCCTCAACATTTTAGCCTTCTTTTAATAAATGTATTCAACAGATGTTATGAGTATGGTTAAGATAAGCAATAATACACTGAAAAGCGGTATCTCCTCTTTTGCCCTTTCTTCTGGTTCCATTCCTTAGAGGAAACAACATTTGATCATTAAATTGATCCAGCATTTACATTCTTTTAAAAAATAATCTAGGGGCTCCTGGGTGGCTCAGTCGGTTAAGTGTCCGACTTCGGCTCAGGTCATGATCTCGCAGTGTGTGGGTTCGGGCCCGGCGTCGGGCTCTGTGCTGACAGCTCGGAGCCCGGAGCCTGCTTAGAATTCTGTGTCTCCCTCTCTCTCTGCCCCTCCCCTGCTCATACTCTGTCTCTCTCTGTCTCTCAAAAATAAATAAATGTTACAAAAATTTTAAAAAATAAAATAATAAAAAATAATAATCTAAAACTCCTTTTTTTATATTGATGAACCATAATTTATTTACCAATTTGTTTATTGGATAATGAGTTTGCTTTTTCCATTTTTTCACTATTACAAATAATATTTTGTGGTAACTTTTTTCCCCATTTTTCAAACAAATGTTATTTTTTAGAACAGTTTCTGATTCACAGAAAAGTTGCAAAGATAATAGAATTCTCATATATAGTGTACTCAGTTTTCCCCATTAGAAACATCTCACATTTGTATGGTATATTTGTTACAAACAATGAATAAATATCGAAAATACACTATTTTTATCTAAAGTCCATAATTTTTTCAGATTTCCTTAGGTTTTACATAGTGTCCCTTTTCTTTTCCAGGGCCCCATCCAGGGTGCCACATTACATGTAATTATTAGCTCCCTTAGGCTCCTCTTGGCTGTATCATTTTGTCAAATATTTCTGTGTTTTAAGATCAATTTTGAGGAACACTGGTCAGACATTTTTCAGAATGCCCCTTTATTGGAAATCGTGATAGTTGTTTTTTTTTCAATATTAGACTGAAGTTACGGGTTTCAGAGATTATGGAGGAGCACAGAGGTAAATGCCATGTTCAGCCATTAGTCAAGTGGACATACTTTCAACTGACTCAACACTTGTTGTAGACCTTGATCACCTGGTTCGGACAGTGTCAGGTTTCTCCACCATGAAGTTACTGTTTTTCTCTCTTCCATACTCTTCTCTTTGGTAGGAAGTCACTGTGTGCAGCCACCATTTAAGGAGTTGGGGGTTCTTGTCCACCTCCTTCAGGGCGGAACTTCTGCCTACATTATTTGGACTTCTGTGTGGTAAATTTGTGTCTTCTACTCCATGTATTTATTTATCATTCAATTACTTCTATCAGTATAGAATTAGGAAAATTCATTTTATGCTTTTGTTTATAATGCAGGAGACTTTATCCTAGCTTTGGCCGTTGACTTCTGTGCCCCTTTGATAGTCCCCATCCATGTCAGGTTGTTGTGGTAGTGAAATTTTGTTTTTTTGAGCACTTTCTAACTTTCTAGAATGACAGTCGCCAAGCTTGTCTTGTGTGTTTCCTGCTGCAGCCCTAGAATCAGCCAGTTCTTCAAGGAATCCTGATACCTGTAATTGGAGAATAGTACTGAAGCCAAGTTCTGGAGTGCTTGTTGCTACTAGCAACAAGGTTCTCTGAGCTGACAAAACAAAGAAATAGAGGTGTGCATACTAACTCACCTGTATACACTTAATCTCTAAATGTTTCTGTATGTAGCTGTCTCTACGAGCATTAAGCTGAGCTTGAGTTCTCACATGTGGCCATGTGGACTAAATAGCCGCCTCCTCTTATTTCTTTGTGAAGTCCTACTCCCAACAGTGAGGAGCCTAGTATCTGGCATCCTCCATGCATTTACATGATTGTTAAATTCTTGCATACATACAGAACAGAGCAAAAGTTTTAAACTACTGTATCAGTGTAGGAAAAAAGAAAAAAAAAACACTTTATCAACTAGAGTCCTGGGCTTATGTGCAGTTCCTTTTGCCTTTGGTCTTCCGGATTCTACTCATTTCCAAAATCACTCAGCAACTTTTGTTTCAATCCCTTTCAGTGAGGTTGGTTCATACACTTGTAATATAGTTAGATTCTTCTGGCATAGTCTGCATTCTGTTCTGGGATAAATGCATATTGCAAATTCTAGGGCAACTTCTAAAAAAAAATAAAGATATCAAAATGCAGTGATGCAAGAAATCAGTAGGAATATAAAGTCAGTAAGTTGTCCTGAACAACACTATCAATCAACTTGATCTAATTGGCGTGTATACACTATTCCATCCAACAACAACAGAAGACACATTCTTCTCAAGCTCATGTGGAACGTTCATCAAGTAGATCATATTCTAGGCCATAAAACATGCCTTAACAAATTGAAAAAAATGGAAACCACTTTTAGTAACTTTTCTAGAAAGCGTAAGAAAGGGATAAACAAATGAAACATGTAGATGAAAGAAAAAGTGAAATAGAGGGCAGATGTTAAAATGTTGGTATCCATAAAATAGACATTCTAGAAGCAGCAAAAAAATGAGGATAGGAGATATTTGGAGAATATTATCTTTTTACAATTTTTGAAGTCTGTGTGTGTGTGTGTGTGTGTGTGTGTGTGTGTGTGTGTATATATATATATAGACTAAAATTGAACGGTTTCCTAATGGACAGAATAGAATAAATGATGAAAAACATGCCTACATATGGACACATCACAGTGAATTTTAGGACATCAAAAGTAAAGAAAATAAATGAAAATCTTCCAGGGCAGAGGGAGTAGGTCATCTACAAAGGAACAAAAAATTAGATTGCTATAACATTTCTTATCAGTTATACTGAATATATGATGGTAGTATGTTCTTAAAAGACACTTTAAATATGGAAATTTATATCCTGCCAAGTGTCATTTAGATGTGAAGATGAAATGGACTTATTATTAGTTTTATCACTTAAAATGTGCTTTGAAAATACTATCACAGGTGGTGTATCCATGCAGTGGAATATTACTTAGTGATAAAAAGGAATGAGCTATCAAGCCATGGGAAACAGAACTTTAAATGTTACACTGCTAAACAAAAGAAGCCAGTCTGCAAAGGTTAGATACTGTACAAATCAAAGTATATGACATTCTTGAAAAGGCAAAACCATAGAGACTGTAAAAAGGTCAGTGGTTTTCAAGGGTTCAGGGGGAGGGAGGAGAAGCAGGGATGGACAGGTGGAACACAGGGCATTTTTAGGGCCGTGAAACTCTTGTGTGTGATACTGTAGTGATGGGTACATTTCATTTTGCATTTATTAAAACCAATAGAACTGTACAACACAAAGTGGACCCTAATGTAAATTATTGACTTTAGTTGATAACGTGTCAGTGATGGGGCACCTGGGTGGCTCAGTCGGTTGAGCGTCTGACTTCGGCTCAGGTCATGATCTCATAGTTTGTGGGTTTGAGCCCTGCATCAGGGTCTGTGCTGACAGCTCAGAGACTGGAGCCTGCCTCAGATTCTGTCCTTCTCTCTCTGCCCCTCTTCACTTGTGCTCTGTCTCACTCTGTGTCTCAAAAATAAATAAATGTAATATATAATATAATATAATATAATATAATATAATATAATATAATATAATATAATATAATATAATATAATATAATATAATAAAATATAATGTGTCAGTGTTGGTTCTTGAATTGTAACAAGGGTACCACATTAATGCAAGATGTTAATAATAGAGAAAAAATCTGGTGGGGGGAGAAGGAGTGTGTTGAAACTCTCTATTTTGGTTTCAGTTTTACTGTAAACCTAAGACTGTTCTAAAAACTAAAGTCTGTGAATCAAAAAAAAATTCTCCAGAAAAAAAAAAACAAATAAACAACAACAACAAAAAAAACGAAACCAGGAGATCACAAGAAACTATGGAGATTATAGGTGAGAAAACTACCACTAAGGTTTATTATTTGTAAATAAACAATAACCAAAAGAGAAAAAGTATGTCTAAAATAATCTAGACCAAAACTTCTTGATGATAAAAATATGGCATATACTGTATGTCAGCTATTCTTCACATAAAAAAATGTGGTACAGTGAAATGGGGTGGGAATGTGGGAGAAAGGGCATGGAGAGACCTCTGATGGATCAGAATGTGCTAGAAAACTTGTCTTGGGGTCAATATAAAATCGGATTTATATATAAGCATAGTAAGGGGAATTAATACAGGTATGTTCTTAATAAAGTGGGGGTTACTAAGGAAGAATAAATTTTAAGTTTAATTCATAAACCTGAAGAAGAAAATTTGATATGCCCAATGATAAGAAGCAAAGGTAAGAGAGAGAGCCAGAGAAATGCAGGGAAGGATGGAAGAGGAAGGGAGAGAGAGGGAGGGAGGAGAGGGGAGGATAGGAGAGGGGAGGAGAGAAGAGGAGAGAGAAGCAAGGAAATATAAAGTAAGAAAGCAAGGAAAGGAGAAGGAAGAGAAGGGGGAGGAAGGAGGAAGTAAATGAAGAAGGAAGGGAGGGAGGGAGGGAGAAAGGAGGGAAGGAAGTCAAAACAAAGTAGGGAATGATTGAGAAGGTGGTGCAGCTATTCTGTAGATTGTGTGAATTTAGGGGAAGAGGCTGGTAAGACTTCACACACTAGGGCCAGATGCTAAAGAGTTGTGTATCCTCACAAAATCTTTGGTTTTCCTGAAGTTCATAATTGATTGCCAATGGAAAGCATCTTAGATCTTCTATGGTGTGTTTTGTTAAAGTTTTCTGCAGTATGTAGACAATTACATGTGAGCCATCCCTATAAAAATGGTTAGATTGGTCAAGAATGAATGAATGACAGATCTGTAGGAGAAAAATATAGGGGTAGTAACTTTCGAATTTATCAAAATGATAATTACTGAAAGGCAGTCATCTTAAGAATGTAATGTAACTGCCAGCCTCAACTATTGGTATCAAGTTATGTTATTGAGTGATGATTCTCAACAGATATCAAAAGCAATTTTACATGTCAGGATTTCTTATTTATCTTAAAATATTTCAGAGGCAATTGGTGTGATACTTTAGACACTTGACTGACAGTAAAAGTTGTCTACAGTAATTCAAATGCCTCCTCAGAGTGGATGGGCAGAAACAAAATGTTCCGTGAGATGTGTTAAATTATTATTATTTAGTAGAAAAATGAGCTGAACAACTTTCTTTGGCTGCTGTTATATAACTCCATAAGCTGATACCATTTTCATTTCATTCTTTATATTTGTGCTCGAATTTTTCAATACAATCTAGATCATTAAAAGGAGCATTAAAAGGAGTTTTTGAGTTTCCATCCATCAGAAGTTTCTTTTTTTAATTACTTCACTTAACATATTAAAATTCTTTCTCTGTCTCCTTCTCTCTCCTGTTCAGTACTTTAGGCTAAATATTTGTCTTTTTATACTTTGGAAGCATGCACAAAGGAATAAAGTAGGGAGTTTTGTGGCAATTATCCAGAAAACTATAATTACCTGAAGATAATGACTCCATACGTTTAGGAACAAAACCATTTAGAGTTTTATTTTGTATTCATTATTTAAGTTGGTTATTTGTATGTACTTCAGGTGAGTGTGGATGTGTGACCACCTCAGCTCCAGTTCTGGATGATTTGGGAGTCCCCCCTCTATCAGTATCGATAAGTGACCTTCGTTGGAGGGTCTCAGAGAGGTGGTGTCACCCTGGTGAGTGTGGACATGTGACCACCCCAGCTCAGGGTCTGGGAGATTGAGGGTCTCCCTATGTCAATATTGATGAGTGATCCTAGGTGTAGGGTCTTCCCAGCACACAGATTTGGAGATCCCTCTGTGTCAGTATGACTGAGTGACCCCAGGTGCAGGCTGTGGAACAGGTGGGGTCACCCTGGGGAGTGTGGATGTGTGACCACTTCGGCTCAAGCTCTGGGATCATTGGAGGTCCTCCTATGTCTGTAATAATGAATTACCCCAGGAGTAGGGTCCAGGAGAGGAAGGGTCACAGTGGTGTTGCAGATGTGTGACTACTTTAGCTCAGTGTCTGGGAGATTTGGGGGTCCCCCATTATCAGTAGGGGTGAGACCACAGGTACGTGATCTGGGAGAGGTCGGGGTCACCCTTGTGAGTGTGGACATGTGACCACCCCAGCTCAAGGTCTGGAATATTTGGGGGTTTCCTTGATTCAGTATGGATGAGTGACCCCAGGTGCAGGGTTTGAAATTTTGGAGTCGTCTTGTGACAGAATGGATTAGGGATCACACTGGTGAGTATGGACATATGACAACTTCAGGTCAAATCCTGGGAGCTTTGGGTGTCCCCCTTTGTTAGTATGGATTAGTGACCTCAGGGGAATTATCTGGAAGACTCTAGGGTCCCCCTGTGTCACTGAGGATGAGTGACCCCAAGTGTAGGATCTGGGAAATTAGGGGGACCCACTTTATTAATATGGATGACTGATCTCAGATGCAAGGTATAGGAGATTTGGGATCCTCCTGCATCAGTTTGGATTAATGACCTGAGGTACAGGGCCTAGTAGAGGTAGGGGTCACTTTGGTGCATGTGGACATGTGAACACCCCAGCTCCGGGTGTGGGAGATTTGGGCGTCCCCCTACATTTGTATTGATGAATGATCCTAGGTTCATGGTCTGGGAGATTGGGGGATCCCTCTGTGTTAGTATGGCTGAGTGACCTCAGGTGCAGGCTCTGAAAGTAGTGGGGTCACCCTGGTGAGTGTGGATATGTGACCAGCTCAGTTTCTGGAAGATTTAGAGGTCACCCGTTGTCAGCATGGTTGAGTAATCTCAGGTTCAGGATCTGGGAGATTTAGGGGTTTCCCTGTGTTAGTATGGATGAGTGACTCCCTGGTGCAGGGTCTGGGAGAGGTGCAGTCACCCTTGCGAGTGTGGAATGTGACCACCTGAGATCAGGGGCTGGGAGATTTGGGGTCTCCTTTTGCCAGTATGAATGAGTGACTGCAAGTGCAGTGTCTGCGAGAGGTTGGTTCACCCTGTTGTGTGTGGATGTTTCATGACCCCAGTTCATAGTCTGGGAGATTTTGGGGGTCCCCCTTGGTCAGTATGGATGAGTCACCATAAGTGCAGTGTCTGGGAGATTTCAGGGTTGCCCTGTGTCATTATGGATGAGTGACCTTGAATATGGGTGGATTACATTTCAGGGATGTTCACTGATTTCCCAGTTTGATTGTGGTTGTGTGTACATAAATTTAGTTACTTTTGAATCCTGGTTTGACTATGTGTAAGTTGATTGGGGAGTATTTGTTTAGAGTCCCTACCTGTGATGTACTCTGGTCACAAAAATGCTAATAACCTCTGAATTGTACAAAAATAGATGACGCTCATTTGTCAGTATTTGCATGGATCTAACACTGTTAATGTTTGCAAAAACTGTATATTATCCAAATAGCCCGGCAAAAAGGTCATTGCCGTTTAGGCCTTGTGACTCTAGAAAAGATAGAAGTAAAGCACATATGTTAGAATTTCTAGAAATGGCCCCAAATTCTACATGGCTAATATCCAGAATCTTTAAATTTGGTGAGTTTTCACTCCCTTATGTTATGTGCCACAGTTGACCTTAAAAGGGGAAGATTATCCCAGTGGACCTAATTTACTCACATCAACGGTTAAGAGCAGAGCTCACTCTCATGCTACTGGCAGAAGAAGAAAAAAAGAAGGGAAAGTGGGTGAGTTCAAAGTAGAAAGGACTTTACCTGCTCTTCTTGGTTTGAAAATGAAAGTGTCTTTGAGAAGGATGTTGCTGGCCATAGGTTGCTAAGAGAGAGATTCATAGCTGACAGCCAGCAAAGAAAACTGGTTCTCAGGCCTAGGGCAACAAATATCTGAAATTGGTCAATAATCTGAATGAGTCACTTGAAGTGGCTCCCAGATGGGAGCCCTGCAGGTCAGAACCTTGATTTTGACTTTGTGATACTTTGAGTAAAGCCCACTTGAGCCAGCCAGGACTTCTGACGTTCAGAACTGTGAACTAAGGTTTGCTTCAAGCCAATAAAGTTTTGATAATTTGTTATGCAGCAATAGAAAGTGAATACAGTGGGGCACCTGTGTGGCTCAATCTGTTAAGTATCCAACTCTTGATTTTGGCTCAGGTCATGATCTCATGGTTCATGGGATCAAGCCCTGCATGGAGCTCTGTGTTGACAGCATGGAGTCTGCTTGGGATTCTCTCTTTCCCTCTCTCTACCCGTCCCCCTCTAAAAATAAACAAACTTATAAAAAAATGAATACAGCATTTACAACAGGTAGTTATTTGTGGTTTGAGATGCCAGCATATATCCCATTTCAATGTTCAATATGTCAGAGCTCCAGGCCATTTTTTTCATTCCACTGATACTTTTATTTTGATATAGACAAATAGACTCCTTCAGACATCACAAAAAGGATTATAAGCCTCCTCCATTGAAAATTCTGTTGTTAAGATATATAGCATATAGCTGTTTACTCATAAGGATTCTTGCTAATCTAACCACTAGCTAAGGTAATAAATCATGTTGCAAGAAGCAAAGTTGGTACTAGAAGCCAAAATGCAGGATTTCCAATCCAGTGACTGTTCCCCTCAAGCTGCACTGCCTCTCATCTTCATGTTTTCATTGACCAAGCAAATAATTGCAACTTTAAAGAAATGTTATTTGATCATTTGTCTAATTCTACTCAGAATCCTCCTTAACTGCCTACTGCAGGCAGGGACATTAACTAGAATCAAAAAACAGTATTATAATAAGAATATAATAAACGAATAATATAAAACACCAGAGCAAGCTTGCTTATAATGGATAATTAAATGAAGTCCAGGGGAAATAGGCAGCTTGTTCAAGGTCCCTCTTTGCAGTTGAAAAAACTGAGGCCCAAAGAGGTGCAATTATTGTAAGTTCAAATTTCCTCAGTCGGGTCATGGCATAGACAGGACCTACAATCTGAGTCTCTTGATTTCCAGTAATTTTTTACACTGAATTGTGCCGACATGGCAAGTCTATAGGGTTTGCCCCCAGACCACTTTGAGAAATATGTTCACAGCCCCTGAGTTTTCACTGTACCGCTGGCCAGGGTATTCGTGACTCAGAACAAGACTGTGATATTCTCTGGGGCTACAATTTTTTAAGAGTCATTTTAACCTTGATCTGCCTCCCAGCATTGTGTTGAAATTGGCTGGAAGGCAAACGTACGGTGCTACAGACCCCAAGGATGGCAATGTGGGCCCATAATGACTATGCCTAGTCCTGATACGTGATTGAACTATGATTTAGTTCCTTACTGACTGCCCTCCCCTGACTCCCAAACCCTGCAGGGATTAGAAAGAACATCAGAAGACAGGGTATATCATGAAGATTAAAAGAAAAAAAAATTCTGGGAATAAAATACCTCACTTGAATCAGAATATTTCTAATATTTCTGTTGTTATTTTCTCCATCCATTTTGCAGTATTTAAAGAACGCATCTGTTGCCTGAGTCCCTTCAACCATTAAGACATATCCTATTTCTTCAGCAAATAGGCTGCTTAGAGAAGATGGATGTCAGCTTGCTTTTGTTCTTTCACATATTTATTAGAGTCTGCCTTTCCGGTGTGTAGAAACATGACTTTTTTTTTGAAGCTCGTTTAAACTCTGATGTGTTCCCCACCGAATCAGAGATCCATTGAGAACCAGACATCAGGGAGTTGTTACACGTGTATAACCATTCCTTTCTCACCTCTTCAGGAGTTTCAAACAAGTTTAATTATAAGAGAAACAAAAGAAAACATTTCTTCGTTCTGCACTGGTAGAAAAAAAATAGCTTTCCTGGGAAATTGATTCATTGGAAGCTTTGATCTCCATAGTTCAGTTTCTCAGAGGGAGTATTTCAAGTATTAAATATTTTTATTAGAATATTATATATGTATCATTTATATAAATAGTGAATATATATACTATATATTATGTGTGTATACATATACATACATACATACGTCTACATTCTGTGTTTAGACAATTAAAAAAGATTGGAGTGTTTTTAAAAAGATTGAAATGTTTCAGTGACTCCTAATACAGAAGTGACACTTTCATTTGAGAACACATTGAACAGAATGTGTCAGGTTTATCATTTGTTTGATACTAATTAGCCTCAGGACGAAAAGAGAGGAGAAACTTCTAGCTTCCTGAGGAGTTGTGTAAGCCTTGAGAAATGTGTTTTCTCTTTCTATTACTCAAAGTATCAGAAAAATCTGTGAAGTTGAGTAGTGTCTGCTAATCCTGTGTCCTCGTTCTTTCCATCACTGTCAGCCTGTCACCAGGCACGGGGAAGATGTGCTCACCACCCATACCTCCTCCCTCCCTCCCTCTTATCCAAGTGTATTCAAATATCCAGAAGGTCATAGGCAGGATGTTTTCTAAGACGTATTCTCTCCAGCACATAGTTCAAGATTAGATGGACCTGTGGATGACTTCCAGATCTAACTGTGGTGACCTTACTTTACTCCTGGTTGATTTCTCAGCACTTCCTCTGTCTTGTAAAATCAAGATGATAAATATAGTCTACTTCTTAAGATTCTTGGGAAATTCATTTTGGATAATATGACCATATATGATCCCAGTAGATGTGAAGAACTTAGTAGGGGCCTTAATGAATCCACTTCTCCTTGCTTCCATCACCCCTGCTAACCATTTCTTTTGTTGTTGTCATTTTGTTGTTGAGTATAGTCAATACACGATATCACATTAATTTCACGTGTACAACATAGTGATTCACCATCTCTATACATAATGCTGTGCTTACCACAAATGTAGCTATGATCTGTCACCATGCAATGCTGTTACAGTACCATTGACTATATTCCCTGTGCTGTACCTTTTATTCCTAAGACTAATTCATTCCATAACCGGAAGTCTATGTCTCCCTTTCCCCTTCACTCATTTTGCCCAATCATTCACCTCCCTTCTTTCTGGTAGCTGTCAGCTTGTCCTCTGTATTTATAGGTCTGATTGTGCTTTTCGTTTATTCATTTGTTTTGTTCATTAGACAACAACCATTTCATTTTCCTCTGCTCTTTCCAGTGAATAAAATAGCCTGCCAACCTAGAGTTGTATTTTATTCCCAGTCGTATACACAATGGTTTACTCTTCATTTATTCAATCAATCAATCAATCAATCAATCAATATTTATTTAGGATCTACTCTATGTCAGACACTCTTCTCAGTGCTAGGGACACAACAGTGATCAAAACAAGCTATTTCTCTCCTGGAACTAAAATTCTAGTTTGGGGAGAAAATCAATAAGGAAACAAGACATATAATAGATGGTGATAAGCACTAATGAGAAATATAAAGCAGGAAAGAGGATAGAGATTTGGGGAGGGAAGAGGGCATTGAAAAAATGTTAATGGTCTGGGCATGGCTTATTGAGGCTGACATTTGAGCAAAAATGCTCAAGGAGTAGTAGCAAGGCCTGCATCTCTGCACAAAAGAATATTCCAGGCAGAGGTAATGCCAAAGCCCTGAGGGGGAAGTATGCCAGGTACATCTGAAGAACTGTAAGGAGGTCACCTTAGCCACGGCAAAGTGGCTAAGTGGGGAAAAACAAAAATTGATGAGGTCCCATCAAGGTGGGATGGGAGCAGGGTGAGAGAATTGCTAGATTGTGTAAGTCCTGGAAAACCAATGAGAAATGAGGAAACCCTTGTTGGGTTGGAGTAGAAGAATGAAATGATTCGGCTTAATATTGTAAGGGAGGGGACACCCTGTTGGGCATGCTGAGGAAAGAATGTTGGGAGCAGGGCAGGGTGGAAACGAGACCAGTCAGAAGGGTGTTGCAGTAATTCGGGAAAGAGATGGTCGTGGTTTAGACCAAGGTGGTAGCAGTGAATATGATGAGAAATGGTCAGGTTGTGGATATTTTAAAGTAGAACGGCTGGTTTCGTGACGAGGTTTGGGCCGAAAAGAGAAGCCAAGGTTAACTCCAAGCTTTTTGGTCTGTGTACTAGAGAGATGGAGACACCATTGATGAGATGGGAAAAATTGCAGCGAAACAGCACCATTGATTAAAATTACTCACAGTTAATGTATGAAAAACAGTGCAGCAAACCCTGCTGGAAATAAACCCCATACACAAAATTGTGTGTGTTGCCGTTAACTTTGGTGCAAGTTGGGAACTAAAATCTTACCGTTGTTAGTGGCACTCCCTTGGTCTTGCCGTCAGTATGTAACAGAGTCTAGAGTAACTGTTGAATTTAGGATTTTATGAGGGATACAAGGCTTTTTTTTTTTTGAGAATGGCTGATTCACTGTATATAATATAGTAAGTTCTAAGATAAGTGTAGTTTCTCCTCACTAGGACTGTCGGAATAGCCCTAATGACTGTGACGGATGGGATAGTTCTGGTCCCATTTTGGTCCTCTTTCCAGGTTCTGGGCAAGTCTCTCTTGCGAGATTTACAGTCCTCTTGGATCATGCTCTCTGCACCAGGATGTCCAGAATGTCCAGCTCCTGTTTTAGACTCTTCATCCTAGATCTCAGACATTGTTATAGGTTTGCTCAAATGCCTGATTCTTGTTCAGCTGATGCGTATTGAAATTTACTTTTATTAATGGTCACTATGTTCTGCCAGTCTTAGAAGCCAACCTGCTAGTTAGGCAATTCACTCACTCTCACCCTTTTCTCTCCCCACCACCCTGCCCCGCCTTCCCCACTCAGTACCCTCTTTCTAGTTCCCTTTCTCAGATGTGTCTCCTAGCCAGATCAACATGTTGTTGCATTCACGATTGAGTGGTAAAGTCTCTGTCTGGAGGGCACCACCTGCTTCTTGTGGTCTGAGTTAAAAGCAAACTCTCACAGTGACTAGCAACCAGGCATTTCCTAGGTATCCCCATTAAACACGTCTCTTGCAAAAATAGCTTCAGAATCATTCTTAATTACTTCATGCCCTGCATCAGGTAGGTTAAATATATTTTTGTTATTATAAGAAAGGGAAGCACATAGTAATTAGAGTAAAGCAGATTGTCACTATGGAGTTTAACACATAGCATCCTGAAAGGAAACAAAGCAACTTATGTGCATTATAATATACATTCTTAGGTTTTAGTAAACCCTTAGGTTGTTTTGTGACTTAATCCAAGTGACACTGATATGAGATAACATTTATGATAAATCCTCCTCCTCACTTTATTCTCCCTATTGCCTACCCATTAATTTTTTTTCTAATGTCTAGAAATAGGGCATTCTTTTAAATCAGCTATTAACTTCAGGCAAGTGGAGCACATACTTATTGTTCAGTTACAATTTTTTTTTAAATTCTTGCATCACATAATAGAGGGATAATTTTTATTGTGTTTAATGTTATTCTCCTTATTGTTTAAAATGTCGATCAGTCAGATTGAAGTGGATTATTCCCTTATTTTCGTCTTCATCTCAATGACTTGGTTCTCCCAGCATTACCTACCATTAAATGCTCTCCAGCTGATTTGTTTTATTTGAAAATAATTTACTCCTTAACATTGATGTGTTTGTCTCACATTGAGTGTACCTGATATTATCTTCAGAAACTTGTCAGAATAGTTGTCAGAGTAAGAGGAAATATTCTTGTTTTGGTGCTTGTTTTTTTTTTTTTTTTCAACACTTAATGTACCAAACCTGATGTCCTATAATGTTTTAAAGGAATGACAGAAACTGTTTGCAACCAGAAGCTGAATATTCAGTTTTGTCAAAAGAAACCTCCCTTATTAAATGAGATTTTTAAGTATATGCTTTAAAAAGTGATATTGGATAGGTAATGGGGAAACAGTCTTAGAAATCATTGATTTACGAAACTATGATAATAAGATACCAAAGCGCAATGAGTAGTGGAAAAGGATGAACTGATTACTCATTAAAATTGTTTTGTGGTGGCGAATCTCTATAGTTCCTCACCAGTGATATCATTAAGGAACCTGGGGGGTGGTGGTGCAGGAAATGAGTGTGTGTGTGTGTGTGTGTGTGTGTGCACGCGCATGAGTGCGTGTCTTCTGCAGAGCCCATGAACTTGCTTTTTCTTTTGTATACTATGGTATTTGCAGGTGTTTTTCAAACCAGCACCACAAACAAGCACTTACCTATCAGTGAAGTTTCCTTACAGTACTACCAGTTCAGCCAGCCCAAGCTTTCAGAGCATCCTTCAGGCCTTTGGTTCTCTTTACACATTCATGTTCAAAGCTCAAAGCTAGCAGCGGCTGCCTTTGCACATTCCATGATGAACACTTCAACCTCCAGCCTTTTTGGTGAGGTTAAACATTCATCATAACGTCAGGATGATTAAAATTACAAAGTTACAAGTGCTTTTATCAGACACGTCTCTTCAATCTGCCCTTTTCTGTAGCTGTGTGCTATCACTTTTGAAACTATTATTGCTTTTTGTCAAAAAATTGTACCTTGTTATCAGAATTGCTTGTTGTCCCACTTGCTTTCTGACGGTGCAAATGTCGTAGACGGTTCTGAGCACTATCTTGCTCTCTTTCCCCAAAGTGTATAGGCGAGGAGGAAGCAATACAAGGTCCAGACACCTGGGAAGGGCGGTGACATGCATTTCCTTTATGCTGCTGGACTTGGGAGTCAGGACAGTTTTCCTCTAAGTAATTGAGCTTCTAAAATATGTTACACGAGCTTTCCCTCATGATTTTATTTATGACTTACACTTATTTTTATGAGCTTTTGTTTTGTGAATGAAAGCAGCTGGAATAGCATCCTGTCCTCATGATACGTGAAACAAAAAAGGAAAATAGGTAAGGTTTCCATAAATCTTATACAAACAAATACATGCATACGTATGTGTACATACATATACACGCATATGCATACATGCATCTGTACACACATAGATGTGCACACACATATAAAGCGAGAGGGACTGGGGAAAAGTTTGGGGGAGGCAAATAGATATTTATGGAAGGCTACAAGGCCTTTCTTGAAGAAGGCTGGGTCTGAAGTCTGAGATGCTGTTTTATGATAGAAAGCTTGGCCTTTGGAGGAAAGCTAGAGCTTTCCCTCTGTCAGTTGCTTTGCTTATGGATTTCTGTAAATTCTGGAGCTTAAACTGTTTGTTCGTAAACTGTTTATTTTTGTTTTATTGCAGCTGCTGAATGCTAATAGGTTATTGATGGCAAGTACATTCTACTAGGCATGAAAAATGTTCAGGCAACAGGGCCTCCATGACAGTCAATCTCTGTGTAGAGAGGACACGCATCAGTGTCAGAATTAAGTGGGAGAGTTGCAGCTGATTTCTCAGGGACACAGTGACATCAAGGGAGAGGGAGCTCATGGAATCACAAGCTATAAATAGTTTCAGGCACAGTACAAATCTTGGCGGAAATTGGGAGAGACCGTGTAGAATTGCTTCACAAGAAAATGAGCTTTTAAAGAATTGTAATGGGACCAGAATGTAGAATGAAGTTCAGGGACATATAGCTTTTTAGATTGAAATAAACAAAAGAAGAAAATTAACCAGGTTTAGTTTTTTTGCTCTACCACTTGTAAGCAATTTAACTTGGGAGAGATCTTCAGTTTCCTCATGTGAAAAATTGTATTAAAAATTCCTATATTTCGGAGTTGTCAAGATTAAGTGAGATAATATATATCGAGAAGTTAGTGTTGTACATACTAATTATATGCTCAAGTGGTATAGGTTATTATGTAATAGAAATAACATTTGAAGATGTGCGTATGTGAGAGAGAAGGAAGAGGGGGTGGAGAGAGAGAGAAATAGAGACAGAGACAGAATGCAAGTTGCTTTCTTTTGCATTTTTGTGAATGTGTGACTTCCTTCCAAATGAGCTAAAGTATCCACTATGGGGAGAGCTGATGTAGAATCATTACTGGAGAAATGGAAAGAGAACAAGATGAAATACAGCTTTTTGAGATTTCTAATGGGAATTTTCAGTAAACAGCTAGATGGTTAAAATAAAAGCCAGACTGTCAACAGAAAAAGGCTTTATAAAATTCATTATCAAGAAGTCTGTGGATAGACTAGATAGTTTTACACACATAGGACCTACCTAGACAGAAAAAGAAAGGAAAGAAAGTTTATGCCTTCCCATCTGCGGAATGTGAGAAGAGAAGTAGAAGATAGGAAAGGCAGGACAGTCTTCCTTCTGCAGGCTTTGTCCAGGACTGGAAAGACATTTTTGTATTAGTTAAAAAAAGTACCAGCAGCAGAAAAATCCCTTTCCTGACTGCTCCCTTAACCACTGGGCACAGCGAGAAGGGGCATCCATGTGAATCGGGGGATGTAGTGTAGTTAGGCATGCAGAAAATGTTGGTGCTTAGCTTTCTTGAGCCTGCCTGTTCGTGACTGTGGCGGGGGTGGGGCTGAGAGGTTACTGGGTGCCCTGAATCCAATGCATGGGTGCTGACTGCTAGGCTGTGCCAGTGAGAAATGAAGGAAGGCCAGGGTTCCTGGAGGTGCCTCTCAGCCCTGATCAGGCTGCAGGAGACTGGCTGTCAGACTCCAGCATCAGATCCCAGGAAGGCCTCATTCAGGGACCCTGTCAAAACCCTCACATTCCCCAGTCTTCAATAGATTCAGAAACCCCATCTGTCCATTATTTGGAGGTCTTGAAACTCACTACAGTCTCCATATGCCCAATGCCATTTGGGAGAGAATCACAGGAAGAGGGGAAAATGTGAGTTTGTTTATAGTCTTGGATTGAGTGAGCTACCTGACCTAATGGAACTAATTTTAATCTTCTCCCAGCCCATTCACCACCATCATCACCAACACCACACAGAGCAGGGCAGAAAGAAAGATAACAGTGCGTTGTAGGCAAAAAGAAAAAAGCTGCATTTTCCCATAGTCCACTTGAAGGAGGAAAAATTTATGACCCTGCTCCGATTATTATTACAGCAGTTGTAATAAAACTTAGATGATAGCTGTATACACCCAGGCCTCGCCTTAGCCTTTGCTTTTACAAATCATTAGGCAATCTGGGGGAAAAGCAGTGCGTATCAGAGCCAGTCACATCTGCCTTGGGAGTCATTTGTCCCTATTCTGGGTCTGGTGGGCTGAGTGCCAGAGATTTTAGAACAACCGAACCGCACTTCGGTAGGGGAGCCCGCCCGTGCTGAGTGGGAATGGGGAGGCATAGGAGTGTAGACAACTGTGGGCTTTCAAGTCACATGGGCTTGATTTCTTTCTGCTTGCTTTCACTAGTTGTCTAAACTCTGTTATGAGTTGAATTGTGACCTTCCACATCTCTACCCCACCCCACCCCCCCACACACAAACACAAAAAGAGGTGAAATCCTTATTTGGAAATAAGATCAATTCAAGATGCAATAATTAGGGTGGGCTTGAACCCCCCATGACTGTGTCCTTGTAAAATGAGATATTTGAATAGAGATACAGATATGCACAGGGGAACACCATGAGGACAAGAAGACAGACATCAAGGTAGTGCCTCTATAAGCCAAGGAACCTCAAGAATTGCCAGCCACCCATTAGAGGCCAGGAGAGAGGCATGGAACGGATGCCCCCTCATATCTGTCCGAAGGAACCACCCTTGCTAATAGCTTGATTTTGTACCTCTCGCTTCCAGAACTGAGACTCCGTCAATTTCTATTGTTGAAATTACTCCATTTCTGGTTCTTGTCAGGGCAGCCTTAGTAAACAAATGCAACCTCTTCCCTATGTCTCGTCAGGAAATTAATTATTTCTCCCTACTTGATACACTAAAAGATTTTAGGCAACATATTACACAACATATTAATATAAATAGAAAAGCTGCATTAGGAAAAAATGAGGAAGTCCATGTGATACAGTTGAGCTCCCAGTTTGAGCTTCCTGGAAACCAAAGTGAAAAGAGCTATGTGTTTGGTCGCATAAGTTTTATTATTACAAAGGAGGAAGCGCTATGGTTCCTTGGGGGAAGCGAAACTGTTTCTTCTCCCTGAATTCTAAGGCATCATAAAATTACACAGTAGATAATGCACTCCGCCATATTTCTTCAGCAAATTTACTCTATAATTCTTAGACAGATGATTTATAACAGAACTGCCAACGTGAGGTTGATGCTTGTGCACATGCAACTCTATTTCTTATAGTTGTTACATCAGATCTTATCAGAAAGCTACATAAGCCTTCCGAAAAATTAAGAACAGGTCTGCCTCAGTTTTAAATTTTTGAAAACTTAAACATTTTTCAATTTCAACTTTTGAGTATAGTTAACACATAATGTGTCATATACTTGACACATTAGTTTCAGGTTTATAACATAGTGATTCATCAACTCCACACATTTTGCTATGCTCACCACAAGTGTAGCTGCTATGTTTCATTATACAACACTCTGAAAATACCATCGATTATGTTTTCTACGCTGTTCCTTTTATGCCTGTGACTTATTCATTCCATAACTGGAAGCCTGTATTATCCACCCCCTTCTCGCATTTTGTCCATCACCACACCCCCTTTCCCTCTGGCAGCCACCGGTTCTCTGTATTTATAGATGTGGTTCTGCTTTTTGAAATTTATTTGTTTTTATTTTCCACATATAAGTGAGATCATATGGTATTTGTCTTTCCCTGTCTGACTTATTTTACTTAAGACCCTCTAGGTCCATACATCTTGTCAAATGGCTCATTTTTATAACTAATGGATTGAACTCTATCTGCTATACTTCCCACATATTTACTATTATACTCGAAGCCCAAACAAATCTGGTAAAAGTCAATTGCTGCTTCTCAGTAGCAGAAGGTTCCTCTTGTTTTTATTTTTATCACTCTGAGTTATGTTGAATATGTCAGTCAATTTTGATCTAAATTTGCATTACATTTTAAAATAGAGTGTAAGAATTTAGTTGAAAATTCTTTCACTGCTAAGTCTACACATCCATGGTTTATATGATAGTAAAATACATAACATCATGGATTGAATGAGGGCCACTTAAAGTGAAACATTTATCCTTCTATACTCTGGAAAAGTCCAGTCCAAAATAGGAAATAAGGTATGCATAATATTCAGATGCACAGTGATGGAGATTCTGTTTTGAGAGGCACCCTGTTTCAGGTATACACAACTCTGTCGGGGGCGCCTGGGTGGCTCAGTCAGTTAAGCATCTGACTTTGGCTCAGGTCATGATCTCGCACTCCATGGGTTTGAGCCCTATGTTGGGCTCTATGCTGACAGCTCAGAACCTGGAGCCTGCTTTGGATTCTGTCTCCTTCTCTCTCTGATGCCCCACCCGCCCACCCACTCACTCACACTGTGTCTCTGTCTTTCTCTCTCTCTCTTAAAAATAAATAAACATTAAAAAAAAACTATGTAAAAGTCTTTTGTTCAAAAAAGATCTAAATATTCCTGCAGCTTTATGATTCTGCCTGCTGGAAATACAGTTGACCCTTGAACAACATGGGGGTTAGGGGCATCGACGTCCCCCACCACTGCAGTTGAAAATCCATGTATAATTTTTGATTCCCTCAAAACTTAACTACTAATAGCCTATTGTTGACAAGAAGCCTTAACAAAAACATAATCTATTAACATGGGTTATGTATCTTATGTGTAATGTATACTATATCCTTACAGTAAAGTAAGCTGAAGGAAAGAAAATGTGATTAAGTAAATCATAAGAAAAATACATTTAAAATACTGTACTATATTTATCAAAAAAGATATTGTGTATAAGTGGACCTGTACAGTTTAAACTTGAATCGTTCAAGAGTCAACTGTAATGTGATCCTTTAAAATAAATATATATAACAGTAATTAAACTATTTTAAGAATGATATTCACAAAATAACTATCAAACTATTTTATGCATACCATACTATACTTTAACAGATTCCAAGGGATTGCCTAAATCACATTGTTACACTAAAAACATAGCAAACATATATTGAACGATTAATTTTGTTATTTCATTTGTTAATACTCTCAGGATAATAACAGAAAATGTTTTTGAGAGTTTCTCTTTACACTGTCAAGTCTGTCATTCCTTCTTGTTTATTTTCATTTTCATTCCCAATTGAATGTTTTAAAGATGTTGCATATAATAACCAGGCTAATTAAAGTCCTGATTCTATGAATAGCAAGTGAACATTTTCAGAAAGTGATTAGGGGACGGAGGTGGGTAACTAACCTTGGCACTAACAATAAAATGATAGCGATCAGAGGCTATTGTGTGACCATGGCCTGTACACGTCACAGTCTGTGCAGTGACACTTCACTAGCAGTGGCACTACGAGAGTTATATGATGATTCGTTATCTTGTGTTTCTCTCCACGATTCCTGGGAGTAATGGCGTCAAAAGTACAAACGCTTATTTGTAAGATATCAAATTCTAAAACACTTTAATTTAGAAGACAGTGTTAAGACACCGTAGTAGAGAGGAGCACATTGGAGTGGTTCATATTTATGGATAGCTTCAGCTCTGTGTATTGAAGAACCTGACAATTCCCTTCATTTTAGAGTGGGGATTCAGAAAAAAATGAGGTGAAAGCTTTATCTATGTGTGTGAGTGCGATTTGGAAGAACAAATAGAAATACGTTAAGACTTGACACATTCAGTCATACTCTGAATTACAGATACGCACATACATACCTACATATATATGTATGTATATGTGTGTGTGTATATGTGTGTGTGTGTGTGTATTTTTTTCTAAGTGATGTTGGAAAGGACTTCAGGAAAGGTCATTTTGTTCTTTCCTTGTATGCTTCCTTCTTCTAGTTCTCATGGCTAATTTTTTTTTTTTTTTAGAGACAGAAGAACATTGGGGAAAAACAACCTTGCCTGGTCAGGGGATTAACTGAATTATTCATTTGCTGAGTTTTCAAATGAAAGGTGGATTACTTTGTCTCATCTTCTAAAAACTGTTTTTTCTTATTCATGTGCCATTTATTTTGAGTAAAATGCACAAATATAAAGTGGTCTTGAAAGGTTTTTACATGCTTACACATGTGTAACTACCATTTAGATGAAAACAAACAATTTCATTAGCCTAGACATGCTCTTATGCCCCTTACCAGACAATACCCCATCTCCCAAAGGTGACCACCATTCTGTCTTCTGTTATTTTGTTAGTTTTGCATGTTTATAAGCCCAAAACAAGTTGCTTCAGAAAATATCTACTCTTTGTATCTTATTTCTCTTTCTGAGTATGATGCTTTTGAATTTCGCCTATGTTTCATATATCAGTATTTTTTAAAAAGTTTTTTAAAATGTTTATTTTTGAGAGAGAGAGCAAGCACACGAGCATGGGAGGCACACAGAGAGAGGGAGACACAGAATCGGAAGCAGGCTCCAGGCTCCGAGCTGTCAGCACAGAACCTGATGCGGGGCTCAAACTCACTAACTGTGAGATCATGACCTGAGCTGAAGTCGGATGCTTCAATGACTGAGGCACCCAGGCTCCCCCCATATATCAGTATTTTTAATTGCTCTTTTTATTGAATGATATGGTTAAAGTACACACCGTTTATTCGTTCCCATATTGATGGACATGTGCGATGCTTCCAGTTTAGAAGCATCCAGTCTGCTTTATCATAGATAAAGTTGCTATAAATATTTTTGTATGTGTCTTTTGGTGGATATAACTCATTTATTTGGGGGGAAGTTCTATACCTAGAAGTGGAATTTCTAGTAGACATGTATTTAACTTTAGTAGATACTGCCAAACTGTTTTATCCAGTGATTGAACTGGTTTATATCTGCACTGACAACGTATGAGGTTTCTAGGTGCTCCACATCCTGGCCAGCCCTTAACATACTCAGTATTTTGACTTTTATCCATCTGGTAGATGCAAAGTGGTATCATAATGTGGTTTTAATTTGCATATTCATAATGACTGATGATTACGCTTTTTGTTAAGATCCTCCTCAAATGTTTGACATTTTAAAAATTGGGTTGTCTTTCAAAAAAAAGTTTTTAATGTTTATTTTTGAGAGAGAGAGAGAGACAGCATGAGTGAGGGAGGGCCAGAGAGAGAGACACACACACAGAATCCAAAGCAGGCTCCAGGCTCTAAGCTGTCAGCACAGAGCCTGATGCAGGGCTCAGACTCACAGACAGCGAGATCATGAGCCCAAGTCTGACGCTTAGCCAACTGAGCTACCCAGGTGCCCCTGGGCTGTCTTTTTAACAATTGATTTGGATGAGTGCCTTTTTATATTCTGTTTATGAATACGTTGCCATGTACATATAGTGCACAGATCTTATTTCACTCAATGGTTTGCCTATTCACATTCTTAATGATACCTTTTAATGAACAAGAAGTCATTTCGATAGAATTCAATATGCTATTTTCTCTTTTATGGATAGTTCTTTCTGTGCTCTGTCCATTAAAATTTTGCCCACTCTCAAACCTTAAAGATATTTTCCTCCTTTTCTTGTAGAAACTTGTTTTAGTTCCAAAATTAGGTCTATAATCCACATAAAATTTATTTTTTATTTTGATGTGAAATACAAAGTTTATTTTTTTTTCTTACACAGGCATTTGCTCCGGTGCCATCTACTGAAATGACTATCTTTTCTTCCATGGAATTATAATCTAGACTGTGTCATAAACTGTATACCTGTAGGTCTATTCTGTACTCTTTTGTTTTCGTTTGGTCTATTTTCACACCTCTATGATCATTAGTCAATTCCTGCAGCTTTGTGTGTTCAAGATTATCTTGGCTATTATAGATTATTGCCATTTTTATGTAGATTTTGGAATCATGTCAATATTCTTTGCACTTTCCCAAAAACCTTATGGGATTTTTGATTGGCATTGCATTAAACCTATAGGTGACTTTACTGGAAAGTGACATGCCAGTAATATAGGAAATCTTCTAATCTGTGAACATGGAATAATATCTTAATTTATTGAGATCTTTTCTGTTACTGTTGTTTTCTAGTTTGTGGAGTAGCAGTCTTATATAATTTCATTAGATTAATTCCTAGTTTTTTGATATTTCTGGTGCTGTGCTAAACTATATTTTTATTTTGTTCTAATTTTTATAACTATTAGTTTTTGCTTATTGACCTAACCTGCAATGTTATTAAGTTCATTTGCTCATTGTAATTTTTTCTCTATTTTCTATGAATACAGTCATGTCATGTGTGAATAATTTCTTCATTTTCCTGCTTTATTGCATTGGCTACAATCTCTGATATTATAATGTTGAGCTGGCGCTTGTGGACATCCCTATCTTGTTTCCAACATCAGGAGACTTAATGAATATTATCATCTTATTAATTGTCCAGTCAGACCATACTGTGATTGGTAAAAATATAGTTTACACTCTGGTATTTTAAATTTAACTGAATTTCTTTGATCTTCATATGATTTCTAAATAAAGACAATTGATAATAAACCATCGTTTAGAAAGCATGTAAATTTATTTCAGGATATCTTTGTATTTTACTTACAACTCTGGAAAATACTTGTTAGGGAAGCATAATTGATAAACTTTTACAATCCTTTAATGCCTGTTTATTTGTGACTTACAATATATTGCTTTAAAATATAAGCAGTTTTTTAGTATTTTTTCTTTTCTACATTAAGAGTAGATATTCAAAGAGAACCAAGACTTGTCTTAAATATTTTTAAATCTCTTAATGCAGCTATCATAATGCCTTCTCTCAATACATACTTGTTGTTTGCTTTGAAGAAAACAAATCTGTTATTATTCTCAAACTTAAAATTGTGTCATATGCTATAGCCACTATTTAATTAAATAGCACTACATTTTACCATAATAATGCTATAAGAAACAAAGTATAATAAAAATTGAATTCTTTCCGGAAAGTATCAATTAAAAAACTCTATTAATCTAGCATATATTAATGTGGAAGGAGACATTGGAGCATATATAACTTTGAAAATATAACAAGACACTTGAAAGCCTTCACAATCCTCAAAAGAATAATGTGGCTATTAAGCCCTATATATTATTACAACAGTTCTTGCTACCTGACCGCATGGACTACACAGTTTACTCTAAATTTAAAAATGCACATTAATATTCATTGGTGTTATTTTTATTGTCCATACAATGTAGAGGGGAAAGTGTTAATTTTTTTTTTTTTGGTCTTGCCTCTTCTTCTCCTTTGCCTGCTTTCTTTGCTTTTATTTTTCTTACCCTCTTTTTTCTCCCTTTTCTTTGTCTTATTTCTTCTTTCCTTTCCACTTTTCTTTCTTTCCCTTTCTTTCTTTATCTTTTTCTCTCACTCTTTCTCCTTCCTTCCTTCCTTCCTTCCTTCCTTCCTTCCTTCCTTCCTTCCTTCCTTCCTTCCTTCCTTCCTTCCTTCCTTCCCTACTAATTAGTTGCCTGATTCCTCTAGTTAATGATGGCAATTTGGAGGATGTTGGGGACAGGAGTGTTTGGAGGTGTTCTATTACTATAGACTTAAGCCTGAGCATTTTTATCATAAGCAAAACTTAATCTGTCGTTTTTGTTGTTACATCAGGTCTTAAACACCTAATGTGTATTTTCTGTTATTGTTATGTCAGGTCTTAAACAATACTTTTATAAACATTACTTTTAATTA
This sequence comes from Acinonyx jubatus, assembly GCF_027475565.1. Classification (NCBI taxonomy): domain Eukaryota; kingdom Metazoa; phylum Chordata; class Mammalia; order Carnivora; family Felidae; genus Acinonyx; species Acinonyx jubatus. The sequence goes on from NC_069382.1 coordinate 28,919,936, forward strand.
TATATGCTAAAAGATATTTAATCTTATTGATGTCATTCATGGTCTAAAGTCTATTATGAAAAAAGCAAAATATTATCCTTATGAATGTCAAATGTGGAAATTAGGTACAGCGGGTTTTTTACTTGAATCATTGTTTAAGTTTGAAGTAGAAATGTGAGCATATCCTAATTATTCTCTTAATCTAATTCATTGAAAAGCATTTATTAATCAACATTCCTGGTACATAGTACTGTGTTTAGCTAGCCTGTCCGTCATATTAAACACGGCCTTTATTTCTCCATCTGTGCCATGCTTAAAATCGGATGATTCATTTAACAAGAAATACATATGCAGATACACTTGTAATGCTGAAATTTTGACATTTAAAGGTAAATCTGGTATCAGAGTATATCCAAATTACAAGATGGAAAATTTATTTGAAAAACTAATGCAGTGTATTGACAGCAGGGTCGAGGGAACTGTTTAGAATAAGTAGGACGATGTTTCTGTAGCTAAAATTTTATCAGCACATTATTTGACTACCACTCAATTTTATATGACATATACAATCACCTAGATTTGTATAATGTCGGTACTTGGATAAAAATAGTTGTAGCTCAAGACCTTATAATTGCATATTTTTTTCACAGTACAGAAATGGTGCAGTCATTTCATGTATGATACAAGTCCACAATATCTCAATATTTGAACGTTTTGTTTTCATTCACTTAACCATTAATCCACTTAGCCATTGAGCTGCTAAATGTTATCAGTATAACCCAACAATGAGCAGATTTCACAAACACACAGTGTAATGTGCATGGGAGCACAGCTTTCAAAAATTGTTTCCATGCAACCTTATGGATTGTCTTGTTACCTTTGTACCTCATCCCTTCTGCAATACCAAGACAGATGCATGGACATATATTTACATGTGTATTTTCAAAGTTAGAAATTCATTTATAGTTGTGTGCATCAAGTGATTTGGATACTTAACTGGACTACATGTTAGGGAATCTCCAGAACTTACAGTTGGAACATTTTAACTGATTTTGGCTATATAATGAAATTTTACACCTACTATCTCATATTTCCCTTCAAATTCCTTTTGAACCACATTGTGCCGTTTCCCTGGCTACACAGTTAAAGAGATGGTTAAAGGAAAATAATGGAAGGATGTTAGAAAGCATAGAGTTTCCTAGATTTTCCTCAAAATACTGAAAGTGCGAATTCCACAAAATCGGAATGAAACTTGATTTATAGTGCAGCAAAGAAAAACCCTGGAATTTGCAGGAAAGGAAGCGAGCAAATTCGGTAACAGCTGCAAGTGGGTATGATGGACTGACTGCTCTGCCTTTGGCTGGCAGTTCTTCTGTTCTGTGCACAGCTGCAGGGCACAAAGCATCACCAGCTTTTCTCCAGAAACTGGTCTTGGCATTTTAATTGCTGAGGCATAGGCAATGGCAGCCAGCTGCTGGGATAGCAAATCGGATGAAGCTACAGGTCTTTTAGATTCTTAGGGGAAAGGTTAAGGAGAGGGAAGCTGTGTCTTGACCCAGAAAGAGGCACTAGGCTTCTGAAGGCACCAGGAGAGAATGCCTTGAAGTAGAGAAGCCAACACTCAGACTTCCCCAGAAGAAAGAAAAGGCTGGAGGCAGGCTTCTCGGGCTTCATTTTAATTAGGGTCAAATCAGAGACTCTGACTGAAGAGGAAAACAGCATATTCATCTTAACCTTTCTCTAGAACACAAGCTGTGATGGGATGACCTTGCAGCCACCACTGATTTGTCATTAATCCATTCCCCTACTTGGATTGGAATGCTTTGGGTTTTGTTTGCATCCCAAGACATAGAAGCAAGTCTTGGCAGGAGGCAGGATGGAGCCAGTCTCCTGGATAACCAAGAAGTTGCCCTGGATGCCATTTCCCATCATTGGGATTTTAGGGTCATCTTTGGGTCTGGTGCTATATTTCATTGTCTGGTCTGAGCCGTGATCTCCGAGCACACACATCAGGCAGTTTTTGTTGCATTCTGTGATCCTGACTAACACAGTAATTTCATTCCATTTGAAACTTCCATTAAATGAACTTCTCAGATAGGGAGAGCTTTAACCATATACTTTTCCTCCCCCAAGACTGTAAGAGATTTGCTACTATATTAAAGGGGATGGATGGAAAATTCCAAAGTGAACTTTTCAGAGGTTTGAGAAAACAGAAGCAAGTGAACCCGAGCCTTGGAACTGAATTCCTATGTTTTGAGTGGTGGGCAAGGAGGGGAAACATGTAGCATGAAACAAAGGGGAGGGAAGGATAAAAGAGGGAAGCAAGGCTGCGGTGTTCTGTGTTCTAATGTGCTCTGGCAGGAAGTTAGCGTTAGTGGAACTAATGCTACGCAATAAATACCCTGTATATTTAGGAAGACGATTGGGAAGTGCCTTAGGAGCCAGTGGAAATTTAGTAAATTAAGACTACCTCAAGCCTGATTTTCCATCTTTACCTACACCATAGTTAATTGGCATCTCTGAGACTCCTGTGGGACCCAGGAGGCTGGAATCAATAATTCAGAATCATGAAATCAAGAAAGAACTGGAAAATATGAGTAGAACTCCAGTCACAAAAAGACTAAGAAATAGAACGTTCTTTAACATGCATATTATCTCCTCCATAGCAAAACACGTTTTCCAGCATCTCGTTGAAATGAAGAGAAAATGAAGAATAGTAAACAAATTAATTCATTATACAACGTTTTAAATTTGTTTAGAAAGTATTTCAGAATTGTTTGATCTGGCTTGTATAAAAACTGTATTATGTCTGTATCTATTGCTGTGTATGTATATAGCTATATATAGAAGATTTCTAGAAAGAAGAGTACACAATTAAGAGTGGTTATTTCTGGAGAATGGGATGCAAATCTGTTACTTTTCATTTTATATTTCTCTAGTGACGGTGAGGGAATATTTTTTAATTTAAAAAATGCTGAAATATAGGGGTTCCTGGGTGGCTTAGTAAGTTAAGCATCCAACTTCCACTCAGGTCATGATCTCATGGTTCATGGGTTTGAACCCTGCATCAGGCTCCGTGCTGGTGGTGCATAGCCTGCTTGGGATTCTCGCTCTTTCCTTTCTCTGTTCCTTCCCTGCTCACACCTTCTCTCTCTCTCTCTCTCTCTCTCTCTCAAAATAAATAAACTTAAACAAATACTGAAATATTCATGGATTAAAATAATCCATATTCTTCTCAGGATTAGCCTTATTTAACATTTTGGCTTATTTGCATAGTTTTCTTCTTTGTTCCATTTAGAAAACTCAGTGTATTTTTTTAATGCATTTAAACAATGCATTAAACTGGTAAAAAAAAAAAAAGCCTCAAATCAAACCAACCAGAGAGACCAACAGTTTAGCCTTAGATGCATAAAATTCTGTGATGTATTTCTCTGTGTCTATATGGGTAAAATTATGGAAAGGTGGATGGATGGATGGATGGATGGATGGATGGAAGAAAGGACATAAACCGATAGAGATAAGCATAGGCAAAGAGGACTCATTTTTTATACTCAGGTCATAATACAGTTAATATTTTAGCCTAAAACTGAAGCTTTACTCTTAATGCAGTTGACCTCAAATTAGTGTTTAATTTTCACGTCAGGGAATATCTTTTCCTAAAAAGACCCATCTAAGATTCAAACAAAATTATCTTAATGAAAAATATTAAAGTAGGTTTCTTCTTCTTTTTTTTTCTTTTGTTTTGTTTTTACTTTTTTATCCTATGAAGGTCAGCTGACTTCCGGCTGTGAAGGCAAAGATGTCACCACCTCATACGGGTCTCCTTGCAGTTCTCCACTCCCAGTTTTTATTAGTCGGATTACTAATGTTTACATTTACCAAGTTCTCTTCCATGACCATATTTTCCAGCAACTATCACAAACTCAAGTCAGTTCAGTGCTCTTGACCATGCGAGCCCTTTGGCTCTTCTCAATTCTTGAATTTCTTTTTCACTGAGGCATAGTTGACATACAATGTTATATTCGTTTCAGGGTTACAGCACAGTGATTTTTCCCGTTTCCGTACATTACTCGGTGCTCACCACAAGTGCAGCCATCATCTGTCACCACACGATATTATCACAATATTATTGACTGTATCCTATTTTTGAATTTCAACTTGACATCACTTCTTTGGCAGAATTTGGTTGTCAGGTGATTTTTGGTTATTTTTTCCCCCTACGAAGGGCTCACATGGGTTGTTTTCCATGAATTGTTTTCATGTTTGACAGTACTGACTTACTGCGTTTTGCTTGCATCACACTTTAGGTTCGTATAGTACCCTTTGTTTACATTTTCCTTCATTTAGTTTGTGGAAAATTTCCACAAAATTCTTTTATTCAATTTAGCAGGAGACAAATCCGAAGGAGAACTTACATTTCTACCTTACAGGTGGTTGACTTTTTAGTACCAGGGTGTCTAAAAATACTTTATTCTTAAAATACGATAGCTTAACTCTGTTATGTCTAAAAGTTGAGTTTTTGAGTGTTTTGCACCTGATGTTTTAGAAACAGTGCTCTCTCAATCTAAAGATTATTTAGATTTTTTTTTTCTTTTGCAAGAAATTTTCTTGGATTACACCCTTGAATAATCTTTTTCATTTGTTAAATTCTCTACTTAAGGGATATCTATAAGCTTCATGTTGGATTTCTTGGTCTAAAGTGTTTACCTATTAGCTTAACTTTAATTGCTTTAAATTTACTTATTTTCCATCTTCCTTTACTGTAATTATCTTAAACGATTCTACGTCAGTACTTAAATTTTCAGTCACATCTGTTCTTTTTCTAAAGTATTTTTTAGTTTCATAAGGCTATTGTTTTGGATCTTTTTTCTCCTTTGGTCTGTTGTCCCTTTTATCATCTCATTTATTTTGTCATTTTACCTTTGAGTTCTTGTTTTAACGAACTCCTATTCTCTTACTGAATTCTATTGGACGAAGCAGGTGTGAGTGTGGTTGTCAGATAAGAGATGCCTGTTAAATTTGCATTTCAGATAAACAATGAGTATTTCCTTTTAATAAAATATGTCTCATGCACTATTTAAGACATTTCTATCCTAAAAGTTATTTGTTGTTCATGTTAAATTTAAATTTAACTGAGTGTCCCATATTTTCAGATTTTTATGTGCCAAATCTGTGGGGGTTTTTACACTATCTCCCTCCCTTCCTTCCTTTCTCCACTCCACTACGTTTGCAGAGTTGTCACAGCATTTCTTCTGGCTCATCCTTGGGTGTCTTTGTCAGGCATCATATTAGTTCTCATACACTATGGGCAGCCTCTTGACTCTCTTCCCACCATACTGTTTGTTTTCTTTACTCACTATACAGTTTGAGAGCTGGATTTTCTTTCACAGGCTATTTCTCTGTAATTTAAGGAGTGTCGAATAAAGATGGGCAGGAGCTCGCCTCATACTCTGCAGTCATTTTAATGTCTTTTATGACATTTTGTGATGCATTGGGAGAAGAGTATAGTCCAATCTCATAGGAAAATATACTAAGGTAGTAAATAATTTCTCAAATTGTGTGCGTAGCCTTGAATCTTCACTGTCTTCGAAGAGTCAGCCAATATATTTTTCAGGGTTGGGTAGGCTAGCTTACAACAACAGATAAAACCTGAATTACGGTGCCTTAACAAACAAAAGATTTTTTCCTTATTTGCATACAGTTTCATTTATTTCTCCTTCTATTTTATTGCCCTGCACCAAAATATTTAGGAAATAATGGCTTCTAAATTGTAGTTCCTAATAAACCAGCGTTCATAGTTTTATTATTTTTTTTAGTAATTTTTCACTATTATTTTGATGTTTTTAATTCATTAAGTTTTGCTAAACTTTCTTTGTCCGTGTGGTTTGGCCCAGCTATTAATAAACAGTTTCTTTCTTCTAATGCACAAACACAAAGGATCAGATCTATGCATCTCAGAATTAAATATATTATTTACTATATGATTATATATAATTAAATGTATATTACCATATATGATAGTTTAATGCAAAACATTTATAAAAATTTATAAGAATTAAAAAACTAATTTCCTGATTATACGAGAGAACAGGACATAATGTTAAAGTGACAGGGCAGGGATATTGAGAGCTGTGGCATCAGCTCTGTCATTTAGGGTTGGATTTGTGACTCCGTTTCCTCATGAGTACAATAAGAAATTTGCCTACATGTTTTCTAAGACTACTTTAGGTTTTGCATTTTTGGGGGGGTTTCTGGATAATGAATTTTGAGTTGCAAAGTTAAAATTTTATCATTATTAATTTATTCTCACAGATGTAAAGAATTCCTAAGCAGGATTTTTTCTTGAAAGCCTCATGACCTAATAGTTGAATCCAATTCTCAAGGTTAATTATATCCAAAATTATGAATGCTAGTTCATGAAAAAAAATCCCTAGTTTTTAAATTTTGATATGCTCTAATATCTGGTGTTCAGCTTTTTATTATTTTAAAATTTAATGAACGTTTGTTGGTTCTAGAGGTGTTTTTCTTAAAGTCATCTGCATAACACACTCTCTTACTCAAACTGTTCATCTGTTTCCCTACTTATTTATATTAAAAGTCCTTAATAGTTATTTTGAACGTGTGTTTAAGAGGGTTCATCAGTTATAGCATTTTACTATTCAAATAATAAGTATACATCTGCATTTCAACTTGTAGATAAATTGCAACTCATAATGCACATAAGAAGATTTTCACTCATGAGATCTGTAATACTCTTTGTGAAAGTGAGCACCTACCAAGAATGGCAACCAATCCTCATGGCAGCCCCCCCCCCCCCGCCACTGAAGTAATGCTGTTGATTGGATAATATGGTCATCTAGGATCTGTGTAATCACGTGTTAAGTGTTCATACTCCGGTTAGAGAGTATTAGAAATGACATCAGTGTAGGAATTTGGCTCTTGCACTGTCTCCATAGGCTAAGAATGAATCTAAAGACAGACAGCACGTCTTAGCCAGACGCTGATGCTGAAGCTGATCTCACTTGGCCCTTACTTCTAAATATGAATTATTTTATTTTGTTTTAGAAACTTCTTCAGCTTGTCAGCTCTATGCCCTTCCTCAGCCTCCTGCACATAAAATAGACTTTTACTACAAAGGATGACTTTTTAAATGCCTACTAAGGGCTACTCCATAGCTAGAGAAGGAAAAACATCTCTCTAAGGCCCAATTTTGGGAGGATAATATGTAGCATTACTCTTGCCTCTTTGCCTCTGATTGATCCCCTCCACTAAGTCTATAGATCAAGCAAATGAGCGTCGGCAGAGTAAAGGATAAAGCCTCTGGAGGACTCCAGTCCTACTTTAGCATCATTTAAGAATTGAGCTGTCAGGAATGAGAGGAGCCCAAGTGTTGAGAATGGCTTTCCTTTTTAAAGCAAAATTCTAGTCTGTATATTTTTAAAAAATAAAATACAATCCCTAAAACAAAATTAAACAGCCAGTATATATACTAATAAAACTCAAGATATTCCCCCAGTCATTCTGGTAGAATCGGTTACTCTGTACCTCTGCATCCCATCTCCAGCCGGATCATGGGCTGCCCTAAGTAAGCCGAGAGCCGGAACTTTCCAGACTGCCCCCATGGATCCCTGATGGCAGCCATCTCTCCAGGGAGAAAGTGCCAGGGAGCCTGTGGTCCTCAGCAATAGCACCGGCCTCTGGTGCTGGCGTGAAATTGTTGTCAGCTTTCTGCCACCACAGCTATCTTCCAGTCGCCTGAACTCTGTTTCCAAGGACAGCAACCTCTCTACCAGGCCGCCTCCGACCTCAGGTCCACCTCTCTTTCTACAGGTGGGCAGGTGGTCTGCCCAACCCTTTAAATTTTGCAATAATATAACGAAAACCCCTCCTGGTATGTTAAAGGCAGCAGTGCACGGTCACCCCATACTAACTCTTAGCTGTGTTGTTTGGTCCCAGAAGCTCACTGCGCTGCCATGAGGGCTGTGTGTTCTCTCCTAGCACCTGCCCCTCACACAATCCTGATTGTCCCCTTTCTGCCTTTTGCAAAGGTACATCTAAGGGCAGAGGGGCAGTGTCTGTTACCTGTGGGCTTTCCTTTACAGCTAGGCAGTAGCCCTCCTAATATTTAAATGAACAAACTAGGCCTGGGTCTGTAATGCAGATACTGCTAGAGGCAGAATTGGATAGACAAGTGACAAGAGCTTTTATCATGGTGATGACACTTTTTGTTTGTTTGATTTTGCTTTTTAATGGAATTAGAGGAAACAGACTGTTCCGTGTGTTTATATCTACTGCTGGTATTCCTGTATCATTGTCTGTTTTTAAAAACGTGACGACAAGTTTTGAAATTCAAATTAGGTGTGGGCTTTGGAAGAACATGAGACTTGAGAGCATGTTTTGCTGTTGAGAGGGCTGAGGTCTGTAAGTGAACCTGGTCCTCTGAGCAGTTAGGCCAGAGAGTATTTGCATCCTGCCAAGGTCCTGTTGTAAAGGAAACTAGCCCCACCTGTTGTTCAAGTTCATTTCGCTCCCTGTAACCAGAATTCGGTCCCTGGAAGCTTCTCCCTGAGTGGGTGTCTCTCTTGTTCTGGGCAGCATCACAAAAAAGTTTAAGGAAAAATCGTTTCTAGAAATGTGTCAGTACACTAAACACTGACCGAGGGGGAAGTGCGCTGAAATTATATACTTTTATGTGCAAAGCATCGCCAAGTTGTAGGATGTTTGTATTGGCTTTATATTATTGTTTCATCTATGAAAACCAACAGTGAACACTTTGCTTTTACATTTAACTTTCAAATCATATTCTAGGGCTGCACTCACTAGTTTTTATCTTGTCTCAGTATCCTTATTTGTAGAATGACATTAATCGTAATCTACTGGCTTCCCGTCAGGAGTAAATTAGATACCGTATGTCAAGCAACTAGTATACTTATTGACACAAAGGATTTATTCAACAAGTGTTTAGTCTTTTAGTCCTTTTGTGTATCTTAGCATATGAATGCCATTCTAGCATTGGTCTCAAATAGCTTAACCTAGGTTATTAGATTTTGCTTATTTCATGTGTTTGCATGAGGACAGTAGAGAAGAAGGTGACGGAAAAATCCCTGGATATGTTTGCTTAATCTCTCAGATGCTTTAGCACACAAGAGCTATCCGTGCAAGGGAAAATGGAAACAGAGGTTTTGTTTTACATTTTGTTTTTAAACACAATTTTAGTATGAAATAGAAATGGTTTCTGTTTCCAGGGTTTGCAATATAAGCTGGGAAAGGGAGAGTATGCTGATGCACATATGAAGGCCCTGATACGAGGGCTAATGCAAAAATTAAATTTTGTAGAAAATAATTGAATTTAACAAACATTATTTTTTAAATGCTTACTTATTTTTGAGAGAGAGAGAACCCAAGTGGAGGGAGGGGCAGAGAGAGAGGAGAGAGAGAATGCCAAGCAGGATCCACTCTTGCAGCCCGAAGTGGGGCTCAATCCCACAAACCGTGAGATCATGACCTGAGCAGAAATTTAGAGTTCTTCACGCAACCGACGGAGCCACCCAGCTGCCCGGAATTTAACAAACTTTATTGAGCACCCTTTCTGGGCCAGGCACTGCTTTTACCCTGATCTTACTAAGGGAAGAAAACAAACTCATTCTAGACCTCACTGTATTCCAGCTCCTAGCATCTGGTCCTGCCCTAATAGAGTTTATACCTCAGAGATTCTGTGTTAGAGGAAAACAGTTTTGAAGACATACCCATCATCATTGTATGATGCTAATAAATTCCAAAAAGTAGCCCAGGAAATTTGTAAATGACCTGAGAAGTTGTAAATCCTTTGTTAATTACCCGAGTAGCTATTTAACTATGCATGCTTTACCTTAAATGCTTATAAAGAGCTACTCAAGTAATAGGTGAAATTGAATGAAAACTTGATTTTATTTATTGGGATTTAAAACACTTCACTGTGTTTTTGGAGGATAAGCATCACCAACTCAGAGTTCAGGTAACACTGGTTTCCTTGGGGTATGAACATCTGAGCAACTGAAGGGGAGAATTGGCTATATGCACAGTGGCCATTGCTTTCTCTTGCTGCTGTCAGCTGTTACATGTTATGGTCTTTTTCACATTGCAAACAAATGACTAATCTCAGTTGGTAGAATTTTTAAAAAAGTTGTTCTGGTAGTGTGTGTATATTTCTATTTATGTATTTGTGTATGTATGTATATGCATATGTGTGTGTGTGTATATACACATACAGAAATACACACAAATAGAAATATACACACACATTATACATACACTTTTTAACATATAAATGTGTGTGTGTGTGTATATACACACACACACACACATTATACATACACTTTTTAGTACTAAAGTTTAAATTTTAGCCTTACATAACAAGAGATTTATTTAGAGGTGGATTATTTGAGCACTGAAAGTATGTTTCTGAGCTTTCAGTACTTCTGGGCTTTATTTGGAAAATAGTCATACAGGATGAATGCAGCGGATTTTTTTCTAATTAAAGACAGGAACTTGAATTCCATTATCACTGCTACTTTCATGGATTATTTTGGTGCCCATATGAATGGTATTGTTGAGAAATTCCTGATATCTAACAATGTGTATCATACTAAATTAACTTCCCAGTGCTAAGAAATCATTATATAATATAGGTAACTCAGTTATTTAGGAACTAGTTATGTAATTTGTAATTATTTTATAGAAAAGTGTTCAGAAAAATCCTCCTGTGGGTAAAGTTGGCAACTAAAAACTAAAAGAAACATTTGGATTATTTGTCTCTCTTTAATCTCTTTTTCAACAAAGACAACTTACACACAGCAGGATTTATCTTCCTAAATTGCTCTTTTTTTTTTTTTTTTTTTTTAGCGTTTATTTATTTTTGAGACAGAGAGAGACAAAGCATGAACGGGGGAGGGTCAGAGAGAGGGAGACACAGAATCTGAAACAGGCTCCAGGCTCTGAGCGGTCAGCACAGAGCCCGACGTGGGGCTCGAACTCACGGACCGCGAGATCATGACCTGGGCCGAAGTCGGCCACTTAACCGACTGAGCCACCCAGGCGCCCCTTAAATTGCTCTTTTTATTATGATATTTTTTTACCTAAAACTCTTTAGTGAAATTCCAGTTTGGGGCAGATTTAACCTTCTCTCTCCTACTAAACATAACTATCAAACTTGATCAAATGCATGGATTATATTTTTAAGGACTCTGAACAGTAAATAGCAGATAGATTGAGAGAGGCTAGAAATAAAAATACTACACAGCTAGTGATGAGTTTACCATGTTTTTCTTCTGGTAGCATCCAGCTTCATCTTGGGGAAACTTAGAAATGAACTTCAACATAAACAGAAGGAGTTCCAGATAAAGATCTCCAGTTGTGGCTCATGGAGTAGCAAACGAGTCTCTGGAAGTAACAGCAATGGCAGTGGGGGGCTTGCAGGTGCCTAAAGGTCTTAGGAAAAGAAGCTTGGTCCCAGGAAGATGGTGCAGAAGGGCTTTGTCCTCTCTCTGTCCTCCTGGTCGGCTTCCAGCCTGGGTATAGTCACAAGTGCATAATAGAGAAAAATGAATAAAGCCAAAACTTTCTGGCTAGAGAACAACAAAGAAGAGCCTCAGGCAACCCAAAAGAGTAAAGAAGATTGCAGAGAAAGAGAAATGCAGGAAACCAACCTCATAAAGTTTTTAAATAAAAGCCTAGGTGTGTTCCTGAACTGTATATGGTTGTATTTCATCAAAAAAGGCTTTGAGATGAGAAATGCACTAAGGGCCACAACACCTTCCAAATTTTACACTGGGCATTGAGTGGTACAATATATAGCACATATCTGAATAGTACTAAAAAGGCTTTGAAAATGGACTGAAATTCAAACAAACAGAAAACAGGTAGCTGGTCTGATAGCTGGCCAAAACTTGTAGACTGGGTCTTGGGTCAATTACCATATCTTTTTTGTAGTGAGAACATTTCTTTTCTTTTAAAAAAATTTTTTGAAATGTTTATTCATTTTTGAGAGAGAGAGAGAGAAAGAAAGAGCAGGGGAGGAGCAGAGACTGAGAGAGAGAGAGAGAGAAAGAAAGAGCAGAGGAGGAGCAGAGACAGATAGGGAGACACAGAATCCGAAGCAGGCTCCAGGCTCTGAGCTCTCAGCAACTCATGGACTGCGAGATCATGGCCTGAGCAGAAGTCAGACGCTTAACTGACTGAGCCCCCAGGCATCCCATAGTGAGAACATTTAAATCTACTTTCTTAGCAACTTTGAAATGTTTGTTAATTAATTAATGTTTTATTAATTATAGTCACCATTCTCTGTGTTAGATCCCCAGAACCTATTCAACTTATAACTAGAAGACTAACATCTTCCTTACCCCTAGCACCTGGTAACCATCATTCTAGTACTTACCTTTCAGTTTGACTTACTTAGATTCCATATGTGTGATATCATACAGTATTTGTATTTCTCCGTGTGACATATCACTTAGTATAATGTCCTCAGGGTTCATCCATGTTGTTACAAATGGATGAATTTTCTTCTTTCTCAGGACTGAAGGATATTCCATTTTATATATATGCATACTACATCTTTATATGTTCATCATTTGATAGACAATTAGGTTATTTTCATATCTTAGCTATAGTGAATAATGCTTCAGTGAAACATGGGAGTGCAGATACCTTTTTGAGATCCTGTTTTTTATTTCCTTTGGAAATATACCCTAAAGTAGGCTTACTGGGTCATATGGTAGTTCTATTTTTAGTATTTTAGCATTTTGAGGAACCTCTATACTGTTCTCCATTGCAGGTCTACCAATTTACATTTTCACCAGCAGTGCATATGGTAGATTAAAAAATCTTTCACACAATAGGGGTGCTTGGATCGCTCAGTCGGTTAAGCATCCGACTTTGGCTCAGGTCATGATATCACAGTCCCTGAGTTCAAGCCCCTCATGGGACTGTCAGCGCAGAGCCCACTTTGGCTCCTCTGTCCCCTTCTCTCTCTCTGCCCCTCCCCTGCTCATGCTTGCTTGCTATCTCTCTCTCTCTTTAAAAAATAAACATTAAAGAAATAAAAATAAAATAAAAATCCTTCACAAAATATTAGGAAATCAAATCCAGTAATACATACATATAATAATACACCTTACTAGTTGGGGCTTATCTTGGGATGGAAGGTAGGTTTAATAGCATATATTATATAATATTAAATATATAATATATAATATATAATTTATATAATATTAAATATATAAACATTAAATATATATATATATATATATAATTCCCCAAAATAAACAGCTTAAAAAAGAAAGAAAAACCACATGATCATTTCAACTGATGTAGAAAAATTCGCTTGACAGAATTCAGCATCCATTCATGGTAAAAAGTCTCAACAGACTCAGGAAAAGGAACTTCCTCAATATGCAAAGACATCTACAAAAAACAGACATGTAGCTAATGTCATACTTAATGGTGAAATTCTGATTTTTTTCAAATTTGATTTGCTAATTTGTTTAGAGTTCATTTCTTCACATTCACATTTGAGATTATTTTAAATGTGTATTGTGCAACAAATGGTATCAGGATTTTGTTGCTTTGGTGAAATTAATTGAGCATTTTTGTATTCTAAACTCTGAAACCATTTAAATACTGTTATTATCAGCTATAGTAATCAAGATAGTATGGTACTGGAGAAGAGATAGGCACATAGATCAATGGAACAGAATCCAGAATCCAGAAACAGACTGGCACAAATATGCTCATTGATTTTTGACAAAGATGCAAAGACAATTCACAGTAAAAAAGATAATCTTTTCAACAAATGATATTGGAAAAACTCAAAATGTGAATGTGTATACAAAAGGAACTTCAACCTAATCTTCCCACATCATACAAAAATACGCTCCAAATGGATGATAGACCTAAAGGTAAAATACAAAATTATACAACCTTTATAAGAAAATACAGGAGAATATCTTCATGACCTGGGTTAGGCAGTGAGTTGTTGGATATGAAACATAAAAAGAAAAAAGTATTTGATAAATTGGACTTTATCAAGATTAAAGACTTTTGTTCAGTGAAAGACAGTGTTAAGAGAGTGAAAAGATGCACTACAGACAGAAAGAAAACAGAAATCTCATATCCAAGAAAGGACTGGTATTAAAGGTATATATTAAAAAGAAACAACTCTAAAAAACCAATTGTAAGGATTTAACCAACCAACTGCATTTCTTCTGCAGTTAAAGAAATAGCAAAAGCCTTTAGAAGACCTTTCATCCTTATCTGTATCAAAAAGGATATAGGTAAGATGGTAAATTATATGAAACTATGTACAAAACATTGGCCATTAGGGAAATGACAAATAAAATGACAATACAGTAGTACTAGAATGAGTAATTAAAGCAAAGCAAAACAAAACAGTCTCTATCAACTGCTGGTGAGAATGTGGAACAATGGAACCCTCAAACATTACAAAATAGAATAGCCACCTGAGAAATAGTTTGGCCAGTTCTCATAAAGGTAAACATATGCTTACTAAACTCCCCATTCCTTAGTATTTACTGTGACAAAATAAAAATGTATGTTCACATGAAGACCCATACATGAATGTTTATAGTACTTTTATTCACATTTGCCAAAAATTGGCAACAACCCACATGTCTTTTAATAGGTGAATGGTTCAAGAAACTCTAGTACATTCTTCAATGGACTGCTACTTATCTATTAAAAGGAATAAATTATTGAAATATGTGACACCTTGGATGGATTCAGCATTACACTGAGTGAAAGAAACCAATCTCAAAAAGTTACATACTAGATGGTATAACATTTCAAAAGCAAAGCTGTGGAAACAAATCATTGAGTGCCAAGGTCTACTGACTGAAAAAGATGTGTCTACAAGAGGATAGATTGAGAAGTGTCTTGAGGGGTGATGGAACTATTCTGTATCATGATTCTATGGTGATTATACGAATCTATACATATGTTATAATTCAAGAAGATTACAATAAATTAATTTTAAAATGAAATCATTAAAAAATGAAATTATAAAAAAAGACATCTCAATGAATGTCTATTGACTAGATTATTTTCCAACCTCCATAGCAGGCAATGAATGGCTTCCATTCTCTGGAGAACCATCTTGCCTACCTGTTTTCCGACTGATTATTGCTCTGTTCTCTCAACAGCTCATGGTGTATCTCTACTCCTTAGTTCCTCATTCACTTTAGTTTCTCTTTATTCTCTAAAGAGCCAAATGACACTGTACAGATCTTACCAGTATTGATTAGTTGAGTCCAGCCCCATATCAGGAAATAGTAACGTAGCAGATATAATTGGTTACAACTTGACCTTGCCCACAAAAGGTACACTCAGTTTTCAGAGGTTTGAAAAGGCATTGATGTTTTCATCTGTGAGGTTGTAAAACATTTTTAGGCAAGAATGAATTTCACCCTACTGACATTCTGAATAATTTCCTGTGATTCTAACACTCCTGTGAAAAGATGCAAGCAGCTGGGAGTATTTACCTGGAAGAAATATAGTTGAAAGGAGATAGTAAACCATTTTTAAAAATGGTGAATAGTCATTATCCATATTAACAAAGGGTATAGGAAAAAGGCATGCTCATCAACTGTAATGAGGGATTAAGTGTTACTGTAAGAATAATTTCCTACCAAGAAAATTTTCACCTCTTTAGTTAACATGGCTGAGGTTGGTCAAAGAACCATTCTCCAGATCTCTTCAAGAGAAGGATATATTCTTAACTGCCTGAGATCACTTAAGGGACGCCTAATGGAAAGCTTGGAGATCATTCTCCAGCTCCATTGTGGGTTCTGGCATGCTTTCTTCAGGATCAGACTGCTCTTTGTTGGGTCAATATTTAAAGAACTCAAAGGCTGCAAAGCTTCTTGTCTTGAGATGAGACACAGCTTCTCCTCCACTAATGATCTGAATTTAACACTGGATCACTTAGGGCCAGATTCATTTGCAAAATATTTGCTCAGCTTTGATGCTATAAAAGCCTCTCCAAAGCTAAGGAAACACCAAGAAATGGATTATTCATGCAGCTTTACAGAGCTTGGTATCTGACACAGACTGTATTTAGTCCTTTCCTAAGCATTAGCATTATAAACTTATGAAAAATTTGTGACATATATTAGTATATTTTATGCGGTTATGATCCAATTCCAATCATCTGAGTGTGAGTCCTGTTCTTTCTGTGGGAATTGAAAGCCCTGGTGAAGGCAGATGGTTAAGCCCAGAAACCCTTGCATGTTTTTTTTTCATTAAGCTCCTGGCTAATTTCTGATAAGATGTCACCGATTTAATCAGTTTTAGTTTAAACAGCAGCTTGAGAAAAAAAAAATGATCTTCTTTTCATTGCCATTAGGAAAAAAATCTTCGAGCTAAATTTTGACTGCACAAAGTCGTATTTAATAGCAGACATTTGCAATTATGCATAGTAGCCATGTGTGGGGTGGAGCATTCAGTATTTTTTTAAAGGAAATTGGGCATCTATATAGACTGTGGAGGGAGACAAATCCAAGAGCAAGGTTTTGAAAGATGGTTATGAATTTTATAAATCTCTACTAATGAAAGGGAAAATTATGATTTGTAACCTAGGCCCTGGACTAGAGTAGAGAATTTCTGAAATGAAGTCTCATGGCTGACTGTTCTGTCAGCCTGCACTTGTCTTTACATCTCTTGGAATCAGTTCTGAGAATTTCCCAGGGCCATGTGATATGTAAGAGCATGACTCTGGACATCAGACAGAGGTGGGCTGAGATGTAAAGTTTACCAGTCATCAGTTGTATGATCACGAGTAAAGTGGTTTGTATCTATCCTCAAGAATACCCTCCATACAACGTTACAGGAAGAAAAAGCTTACAGTTAGTTAGGAAGATAGATTATAAGGAGCCGACTTATCTTGAACAACAAGATAATACCTGTGTCATCATATATTGTAAACATTAAATATGATGATCTATATTAAGAAGTCAGCACATGCCAAGGCTCAAACATGGCAGCGAGGAAAGAAATATTAAATAAAAAGGCAGTAGGTCATTTGGTGTCTGTTTTCATGAAGGGCATGAAACAAACAAATAAACTATATTTTCTGCTTGGCCCTGCCTATAAAAAAGGTTTAAAAGTGGTAGGAGTAAAACTTTTGTTCAGTTCCTGTGAGATCACACCTTCAGTGAGTTAGGATTTTAATGCTCCTTGGAAGCTCGACTACAAAGTGGGTTTCCATAACTTCTGGAAGTCTAGGATTTCATTTTCATTCTGGAAAATTGATAAATAGTATTTTAAAAATCATAGGAGATAAGAATGCTGCTTACTGCCAGAAAGTGAGGTCCAAATTTGTTGGAAAGTTCTTTCTTTCTCAAGAGTACTAAAAATACCTGCCACCCTTCCACCTCCATCCCTTCCCATGCAGCTTCTTTTAAATACCTCCTCCACGCCCCCACCAGACACAATTTTCTCCCTGCTGAGGAGAAAACTGTGCACAGACCACATGACCTCACCCCTTTGTAAATTCCTTCTGCCCCTACCCAAAGCTAATAGTGTGGTGGCCAGTAATTTGTAGGCTGTCCAGCAACTTTTGATATGACCTTTCTTGTTTAAAAAAGGTAAGATGTCATCTTGGAGAATTTGACATGGAGGCAACAAAGTGATGAGCGATGGAGTTGAAAGTGTATGATACAGAGAGAGAACAAGATAACCATCATGGGCAGTGAGCTAAGCTGAAGTTGTGAAAAATAGAAACTCTGAATATAATTAAGTATATGCTTTGTGATGTAGAGAAAAGATGCGCAGATTAGAAAGTGAAAGAACCCAGAGGGTAGAGCAAAGCAAATGGGGTAGATTTCTGGGTGCTTAGGGATTGGTGGAATCCATACAACTCTATGCCTTCAGTGAGTATTATATTCTAGTGCTTGCGTTTGAGGATAAGAAGCTATGGGAGATTATAATTCTGTTGGAAAAGTCTAATAAGGAATGCCCTCCTGTTCTCCAGTGTAAAACCCACAAAGTTTCATGGCTTACAGCAAAGATGCCAGTGATAGCCGGAGCTACCTTGTGTTTTTAGTCACCCAAACCCTGGCTACTCTCGTTTTTTTCTCCAATGGGTGTATTTAAAAATATCTATTGACCACCAGTCATGTGCAGTATTCTTTGCTAGGTCAAGCGTCTGTAGTGGGGAGCCAGGGATCCAGGAAGAGTTCATGCTCTTAGGTTAGGAAAGAGATAAGTAAACACAGTGGTATTGCATGCTGTCTGTGATGTTGATAGACATGGGGTGCTATAGGAGCTCAAAGGAGGGGTATCTAACCCAAACACTTTAGCACTGATGGGAAAGAGAGGGTAAGGGCATTTCCTAAAGAAGTACACATGAGCAGCAAACTTGACTTGCCAGCAAATTCAGCTTGTGAAGGGCAAAAGGAAAAGCCTCCAGGGGAAAGAGAATGAGATATTCAGAAATTGCAAAAGCAAACAAACAAACAAACAAACAACAAAACTCACGCTCCCAGAACGCAGGGTGTAAGAGCAGGAATGATGGGAGATTTGTGGGGAGGGGTATGTGTGTAAGGGGTGTTTAGAAGCAAAGACTGGGACGCGTGAGCTGTTTCATAGCCTATCACATGGTTTGGACTTGATCTTTATAACATAGTATTTTAAGTTAAAGAGATGTGCATATTTAATGGGGAGGTAGTGGGGCACCTGGGTGGCTCAGTGGGTTAAGCAGCCGACTTTGGCTCAGGTCCTGATCTCACGGTTTGTGAGTTCGAGCCCTGTGTCGGGCTCTGTGCTAACGGCTCAGAGCCTGGAACCTGCTTTGGATTCTGTGTGTCCCTCTCTCTCTGCCCCTCCCTCCCTCCTCCCCCCCCCCTCGCTCAAAAATAAATAAACATTAAAACAAATTTTTTTAACAGGAAGATAGAGAAATGGTCAGGCTGGGGAGATATTAGACATAGAAGACTCAGTGTGGTACCCTGATTTCTGTACTTGGGCATCTTGATGCATTGAAGCAACATGATACACAGGAGGAAGAGTAGTTCTCATCAAGGGAACACAGATGGCTTTGAGATACTGAGTTGTCTGTGGGATTAACAGGTAGGAGAACAGAATAGTTATTAGCATGCAAAAAAGTCCAGAAAACAGGAGAGAAATCCAAAATTCAAATAGAATTTCAGCTTCCATCTCTTTGATAGCCATGGTGGTTGGGTATTTTATTAACTTTAGCTGTACACCTTGTGTATAGATTTAAGAATCTATAATTTTAGCAAGTTGTGTGGTCCAAAAATTTAATTTTGAGTAGCTAAAAAAATCAATTCAAGTTCTGTTTTGAATTTAGGCACGTGGGGAAAAAAACACTTTGCTTGCTTTTGTGCTTGGCAGAGAGGTATCTCTTCTAGGCAAACACAAAACTTAAAAATTTAAATCATAATAAATTTGTCATAATTTTTATTATTGTTACATTCTATTCCTATGGATTACATTTCCATCATGGATATTTTGAGAACTGGAGTTTGCCATATATGTTCATATTAAAGGGGCAAAAGGTAAAGTTATTGCTTCTGTTACCATTTTGATCCCTACATAGATTTGGCTGATGTGGATAGCCTTATGCCCCCCTACCCCCGCCACCCACTTACATACACAGGAAACCTTGGCACTAAACACAGAATAAATTTCCTTGAAAGGAGAAAACCACTCTTTGGTTAAGGTACATGAGTGTAGGAGTGAATGATACATACCTAAGAATTGATTGATACTGATCCCTTTTGGAGACTCCTTAATGGCTAGGTGATAGATATTACCTCACTGACCGGGTTGACTATAGAAATGATGCTCTGTGGCGGCTGAGTGTACATTTTGACCAAAAGGTATATGAGGGCAGTGTCCATTTCATTTTGTTTGCCATGGATCCTAAAAGCTTAGCATAATGCCTGGTAGGTGAGTGCTTTACAAACCTGTATTGAATGAATGAAAGAAAAAGTGAATAAAATAATGTTTTCACTAGCAGCTATGGATTGAAGGTAGAATTAATAGAAAGAACCCCCAGGAACTCTGGATAGAGCTGCACACACTTGGTCACTTGGCGGCTCGGCTTTGTGTAATAATTGCAGCTCTAGAACTGAACTCAACAACCGGGACGAGGGGGTCATGTTTTTGGGATCCAGCCTCTTTTCATCATGAAAGCTACTGGGTGGCCTCTGACATGATGTGTTTAGTTATCAAACATGTCAGCCAATACCATGGAGAGACCACATGTATTAGAAGTGACAGACATAACAAGGGTCAAAGATTCAAGGTGACTTGCAAAGGGCTTTTACTGCATCTCTGTTGTTATAACAGTTTCTAGTAGGTGAGATCCATGGGCAAAAAAGAATTATGAGGAATCATGGTGAGTAGCAGTTCTCTTTCTCAGGCTGCTGAGAAATTTTTTCCACAGTGAGCTGAATATTCTTTGAATGCTGTGGCAGTTTCTGGATCTATGATGTTTGTGGAACAGCTCAAACATACTTGAAACTTGCACCAGATTTTTCTCATTAATTTTTTATCTAGGTTTTATTATTTTTTTTCTGATTGTAAATGTAGCATGGATTCATCGTAAAAAATTGAGTGGAAAAATTTAATGTAGGAAGTTAAAATTCTATGTATTACATGCGCTAAATATGATCATGCTTGCTGTACATTGCCCCAGTTAAATTTAAAGATGGTGTTTTGTCTCTTAATCAGACATTAAGAACTGTTGGAGGGCTTCTTTGGCCCACCGCTGTGTTATATATTATGATATGGGCACAGATTTCCAGTGTAGCCATGGAAATAATGTAGAAACATGAGGAAAATCTAATGGTGTTACTTTATGTCCAGTAGTCTAATAAAATGCCACCATGTCCAGTGGTTGCAACTAGAGCAGGTCATGTGACTGTGAGTTCCATGAGCGCAGTGGTCAATATCTTTGCCTTTGGATCTCCAAGGGTGTTAGCCAAAATTTTCACCTAGCACTTTGAATGAGTGAATGCTTATTGAGTAAAGTGTCCATTGCCTATGACAATAAGTGTATTAAGAATTGGTCAAGGGGGGGATAGGTGTGGCCTGCAGTCAGTAACAAAAGCTTTAAGCTCTATGGCTATATGAACAAATAGATTAATGTATGGTTTGTAAAAGGACATTTGAAAGTTAGTGAGTAAATTAAAAGAAAATTTGACCACATTTTGGAAATTCCATTCTATCCTCTGATTTATCTGCTGGTTATGGTGTTGGGGTTTTTAGGACTGATACTGTCTTATGGGTCAGTACTATCCTGTGGCAGTTTACTGGGTAATTTAGGCTAAAATTCATCAGAAACACTTTGATTTATCAAGATATTGGCATCACCTACCCTGAGGCTTCTTCATTTCTTTGGTCTAATCTCTGTCATAAGTAGAACCGAATTCAGATGTTCACTGTCTCAAAAGCCACCATTTCTGTTACAAAGATAAATTTCTTTTTCTAATTATTATTTTAAATTTATTTTTGACTATAATTGAAATACAATTTTACTTTAGTTTCACATGTACAACATAGTGATTAGACAGGTTTATACATTATGCTGTGTTGACCACAAGTGTAGCTTCCATCTGTCCCAATACATCACTATTACAATGTTCTTCCTTTTCCACTATATTCCTTATTCTGTGCCTTTTATTCCAGTGACTTATTCATTCCATAACTGGAAACTTGTATTTCTTACTCCCTTTCACCCATTTTGCACATCCCTCTACCACTGTCCCTTCTGGCAGCCATCAATTTGTTCTCTGTATTTATAGGTCTAATTCTGCAAAGCAGATTTATTTCTAAATGCAGCCTTAACTTCCATGTTTTTGACTAGCTGGATGGAATGCGGCTATTCTTCATCAAAAGTTTTTTTTTTTTTAATTTTTTTAATGTTTGTTTATTTTTGAGAGAGACAGAGACAGAGTGTGAGTGGGGGGAAGGGGAGAGAGAGAGGGAGACACAGAATCCAAAGCAGGCTCCAGGCTCGAGCCATCAGCACAGAGCCCAACATGGGGCTTGAACTCACAAACCGTGAGATCATGACCTGAGCTGAGGTCAGATGCTTAACCGACTGAGCCACCCAGGTGCCCCTGTTCCTCAAAAGTTTTAAATAAAACCACAATCTGTGATAATTATGAGGCAAGTATTTTTTGTGTGTAATATTTAAACCCTGAGGAGAAAATCTGTTTCTATATAGAATATATTTCAGTATCTATTTAATATACTAAACTCAAGAAATTTTTGTTTGACAGTGATCAGTTGCATTCACAATTAAGTCATTTTCCCCTGGGAATCAATATAATCTATCAAAAGGTCTATTGTAAGTGGCTTGACTAAGCTGTATCCCCACTCTATTTTTTATATGTAATTCCATTGAATATCTAGCTACCATTTTAGGGATTACAGTAAGGCAAAGCATTTCTTAGAAGACAAATATAGAAGAACCTAAAGTTACTATAACTACATTTGGTAGATTACATAATCTGATTCCATATTTTTCTCTTCCCTCCCTCCTCCTTTGTCACAAAGCCCACGAGAAGGCATACTACACATTTTGACACATTTTCTTGCTTTGAATAGCTATGTACTCATTTGGCTGTTTTAAAATAATACTTCTTCCTTATATCTTTTAACTCAAAGGTATACTCAGAGACTGGAAGACTTGCTTGAGTGTTGGCTGTCCAGATAGACCACATCATGGTGTTTTTCTTGATGTCATGATAGAAGGTCATATTCCCTTAGGACTGTAGGCTGACAACTGTGATTTGGTTTGCAGACCAGGTAGAGGTGGTTCCATCTCTCAGAATGAGATAGATACTAACACAGTTCACGTATTAAGTACAAACCAGAATACCAAGGTTTTTATTTACAGTGATAAATACAACTGTTAAATAGGTTGTGGTACTCAAGTCACTAATAGTTCACAAAATCCTCTCCCTATAGACAAGCAGCATGGGAATTTAAGTTATAATCAGAGTGCCAAGTTATCAACTTATAATGAGAACTGCATCTGTCCGATGAGAACATTGCTTGAGTTGGCCTGACAAATTCATTCTCTTCTTATAGATTAATAACAAAGGAAGCCAAGTTTTCTGAAGCATTTCTGCTATACAGCATGGATTCAAAACAACGGGAATGAGTTGATCTTATGTTTATCTTCTAACTAAGATGATTTTAACATTCCCTTCTCTACCAGGCTGTCCTTGCCAAGAAAACTATATTGCATAGTCCGTACAACCAAAGTGGACAATATAGTGTTTGTTTCCTGCCTTTCTTTTTTCTCTGCTTTTGCTGGCCATCTATCTCTCTCTGAAGAAGGACATAATACAATTGATTGTGTTTTTGTCTACCATAGTATTAATTCATCCACTCTTAATCACATTGCGGCCCTGCAAGCCTTGCAATTACTTACACGTAATCTGTATAGGCAGTTGGGGTGGTTCCAGATGTTCACATCAAACATATATAATTTCTTTGTCTAAGTCCACATTTGTTTAATCATATTATTTATTTTTAAGTCCTGAAAATCAACACCCCTGGCACTGAAAACACTTTTCTTTCTTTACTACATTTCCCCAAATGGCAAAAGAGGCATGTTTGTGAGAACCAGGGGAAATAAGAGTGTTCTCTGTCCCTGATGTTTAATGCAAATCAAATGAAAATAAGGCTTATTTTGAAAGAAAGAAAAGAAAGAAAGAAAGAAAGAGAAATGCCAGAGAACTAAACAAACAAACAAACAAACAAACACCTAGACCCTCCCTTTATG
The DNA here is from genome assembly GCF_027475565.1 of Acinonyx jubatus. Classification (NCBI taxonomy): domain Eukaryota; kingdom Metazoa; phylum Chordata; class Mammalia; order Carnivora; family Felidae; genus Acinonyx; species Acinonyx jubatus. The sequence continues at coordinate 28,943,730 of NC_069382.1, forward strand.
GAAATTGTAAAGAGATTATGAGATGATTTGGGGGATGAGGGTAATTTTTTGAATAAGTGAATATACAGTAACTTCCAACACCTCCCGGAAGTATTAATGGAATGACTCCAGAATCTTATTCTATCCCCTAACACAAATGGAGATATACAGAGGGCCACCAATATAGTTTTCAGGTTTCCACCTCCAAAGATAGCAGCTTCTTCAAAATAAAGATGTAAGAAATCATAATAATTGCATTATCTTTGACCCTTGACCAAATGTGATCATTTTTTTCCTAATCCAATATGATAAACTTACTTATAATTTGTAAGATTCAATCCCTTTATAAAGAGAGTGTGTGTTCATATGCACAGATTAAGGTCATCTGGAATTCTGAAGCTGTACCTATGTAATGAATGAATAACTTGATCAGTAATTGATTTTCTTTCACCATTTATTTATTTGGTATTGAGCCCTACTTTGGAAAATGGCCTGTTGCTTTACACTGAGTCCTGCATGTTTGAACTTCACAAAGGTTCAAAGGTTTGCACATGGCCTGGAACGGTAAACATGTGTCCTAAAGTCATCCTTCAGCTTCTGACTGGTCTTGTGATTTCATTGTCACCTCATTAATATGGGCCACTGGGTGTGAATTTGTCCAAACAAAATACATCCAGACGACCGAGTGAGATGTTTCATGGTCAGAGACTTTTACCACTCCCCACCCGGACCCTCCATGTTTCTTAAACTTCCAACTTCAAGAGACTGGCTTGATAAACATGCCCTGTCCCTCCTCTAGGTCATTGGGTTAAGTATCAGTTCAGTCATTTTGAACTTTTCACTTTTTCTGTGTAAGCATAAGTGAAGTACTTACTGGGTTCTAAAACTAAAAGCCTATGAAGATAAAAGACCTTATCAAAATAATGAGGTAAGCAAAATATCTTTATAGCTCCTCACCTCAACTTTTTTGAGCTGTTTAGCCTCCTTTTAGTGAACGATACCTCATTTTCAATTCCTAGTATTTACACCTTCCTAGAGTTTTTGCTTTAAATAAGCAAACACACAGGGAAGAACTACATTTAACCTTGATTGCTTAATTGCTGATGGTGAAATTTGATAGATAAAGAAGAAGAAAAACTTCAGGACCTGAAAACCATAACTCAAGAGAAGTGCTTATATGTGAAGGATATATACATATAAATAGCCCTTTAAAGAAGTTATACACAGCCTAGGTAATAAATAAGGATCCTGGGGTGCCTGGGTGGTTCAGTCACTTAAGCATTCAACTCTTGATCTCAGCTCAGGTCTTGATCTCAGCGTCGTGAGTTCAAGCCCTGTGTTGGGCTCCATGCTGGGCATGAAGCCTACTTTAAACAAAGGGTGGGTGGGGGTGGGGATCATGCTTCACATGTGTTGCACACAAAAAATAGTCAACAATTACTATGAAGGGTATTGTGCACACAAGTACATATTTGCTTATTCTCAGGGTATTGCATTCCAATACACACATTATGTAGCACACACATGCCAATATACGTATTGAGCACTGCTGATGAGAACAAGAGTCTCTTGCTCCACCTTCCTCAGTTCCCTAGAGGGGTCTTTTTAATTTATTTATCCTTTAGTTTTAAGTTTTTACTGGTTCTTATTTTAGTCCATCTAGTAGAGAACTCAACACTTAATCGGATTTAGTAAATTATCATATTTAGTAAATTCACTCTGCCATTTGAAAGATGGGGATTTTGTGGATTTGTACTTCATTCCCTTCTTCTTCTGTTAACCTAACCCAAACATAATTGTAGGCTTTCAGTAAAATCTTCAAAGTTGTTTTCTTACTTTGAGAACTTGCAACCTTCTGTTATTCCCCATGAAATAAAATGAGGCTTAGTCTCTCAGACTTTCCCCAATTTTTTCTTCCTCATTTCAGGTCCTACTGTTGTCAACCACTCTCTTTTCACTTTAAGCTAAAATACAACTGAGTCTTTGTCCAAAGGTTAACTTTAAAAGTAGGATAAAAAACAGTTCATAATAATTAACATTATCATGACCAAATAAATATCATTTTTAATGTTAGGAGAAAGAAGTATGTTATGCTTAAATGTTTCTTTTCTTTTCTTTCTTTTTTTACTTTAAAGGTCCAATGTCATGACCTGTAGTTCATTGAAAAGATTCCTAGAATTCAAGTTCAAATCAATGATATTTTTAATGTTTATTTATTTTTTTGAGATAGAGAGTGCCAACAGGGGAGGGGCAGAGGGAGCACAAGACAGAGGATCCGTGGCAGGCTTTGCGCTGAGAGCGGCATGCCCCATGAAGGCTCGAACTCCCTTGAGTTCATGACCTGAGTCCAGCTTAACCCACTGAGCCATCCACATGCCCCTGATTATTTTTTCTTACATTTAGTCAATTGCTTAAATTAAGCCTCGTTTCTTTTACGCATTCTGTTATCCTTGGTCATATCTTAATTTATTTTTTACCCTCTTTCATTTCATTTAGTCTCATTGATCTACCCTCCCTGACCCCTGGGAGTCTTTCTCTAAGTCCACCTTTTTCCTGTTCCACGCTGGACTCACCACACCAAGACCTATGTGCAGCTGACTTCTCAGGTTCTGGTTGGTTATAGCTGCTGTTTCAATATCTTCATATTTCTTAGCTTACCCTCTCATTTTATTATAGCATGTCATAAAGTAATTTCCTAAGAAAAAGAATAGAGGAGGTAAATAAATATTCTGGCTCTTGCACAGACTCCTATTTGTGTGATATTTTGACTGAATATAAAATTCTAGGTTGAAAGAGTTTTCCTTTTGAATCTAAAACGCTCTGCTCTATTGTTGTTGAAAAGAACTTAAGTACCAGGCTGAGGCTTATTCCTCCTATTTTTCTTTAAAAACTTTTAGGATCATCTCATTATTTCACTTGTTTCTATGTTGTCAGTAACACCTTGAGAATCCTTTTTGCATTTGTTATGATCTGTACTTGGTGAGACTCCCTTGTGTGTACATGTGTGGCTTCCTTAAGTTAAGGGAAATGTTATTTCTATGGTTTCTTTAACGACTCCTCTCTTTCATTTTCTCTATTCTCTTTCTGTGGCTCCTAATACATGGATGTTAGATCTGCCAGATTTATCTTCTCTCATAACTTTTGTCCTCTAAGGTTCATCTCTATTTGTGTTTAGATATAATCCCTTGGCTGTATCTTAGTCTTTTTAGCTCTTTTGGTTTATTTCAACAACTATGGTTTCATTTCAGTGCTTTCTTGTTCTATTTTAATTATTCTCTTCGAAAGCCTTTTGTTTGCACTTTTTAGTTGTAATAGCTTCACCAGTGCGTCTAAATTCACCAAGGTTTGTTGTTTGTTTTCTATTTCCTGTTTCTTAAATTGTCTGTTTTTCAGTTTGCCTGTCTTACACTTTATCCAGACTGCTGCTGGGTTGCCCGATAGGCATGATATCCTGGATTGTCTGATTGGTAAAGGAAAAAACTGTGGTTTTCTTTTGCTCTTACAGAAATGTTTGTCCTTGCAGTTTCTATCCTGAGTGGAAATTCAGGGATTACAAGACAGAAGGGTGGCAATCGAGGACGCCTGGGTGGCTCAGTTAAGCATCCACCTCTTCTTGGTTTCGGCTCAGGTCGTGATCTCAGTTTGTGATTCAAGCTCCACATCGGGCTCTGTGCTGACAGCGTGCAGCCTGCTTGAGATTCTTTGTCTCCCTCTCTCTCTGCCCCTCCCCTGCTCAGGCTGTCTGTGTCTCTCCATGATAAACTTAAAAGAAATTAATTAAAGAAAAAAAAAGGGTGGGTAATCAGTTATCCCGTGAGGGCAAAGAGGTGTGTTTTGATGTCAGTGGGTCTTTACCATACAAGAATGGAAAATTGTTATTCTTATATGCCAATATAGAATTCAATCTTTTTCTCCCGGGAAGTGTTTCGGTTTTTTTAGAGAAGCACTGTCAATAATTTTTCTTTTGTTTTGGATTTTGATTTTGGATTATTATCATGATCATTATTATTATTAGCTTGGGACGATGAATCCAGCCGTTTGTTTCTTGGGATCCAGAATGGAGATTGTGTACTGAAGAAGAGAGGAATATACCTAATTGCTTCATACACAGAACTTGTGTTGGGTTCTATTTTCAGTCACACTTTCATTTCTGCCCTTAGACCTCCTGAGATGCCTTTGTAAACATTCACCATCAATTCTGCAGACACAATGTAGTGTATTTTGGACCTTGGCTTCCTCTGCCTCTTACTAAAAGTCCCTCCCAGTTTCTGTCTGCATCACCATGATCACACAGCCACTCCTCTTTGTGGTTATGCTTGTCTTCCTTTTTATCCTGCTATATAGTTATGTTAAGTGAATAATAGGTTTATATATAATTAACATATAAATAATGTAAATATGTTAATAAATTTAAGATATAAATATTTAGGAGAAAGTGGAAGCAAAAATGTTCTGCCTTCCTGAATCACAGTAATTACCCACCCAAAGCATCACTAAATCTATGTGTTTCATAGAATGGATTCTCATTCCTTTGTGGGGTTTTTTTGTTTTTTATTTTTTTGTGTTTTTTTGTGTGTTTTCTTTTGTTTTTAGGATTTAAAGTGTTTTATTCAAAGCCCTATAGCTGTGATCAGTTACATTACTTCTGATAACATACTACCTCTAAGTGTAGAATATAGTCCTGATCCCTGGAATTTCTCTTGCCCTCCACATACCTGTTTTTCAACACATCATTTTGTGGTCACATTTGTTTCTGAGCTTTCTTTACTTCCCACATATGTACCCAGTTTCCTCCAAGACACTACAGTAATTACAGACAATTCCAGGATTGCTCCCTTTTTCTTGTGATCTGTAAAAATAGATATTAACCATTACACTCATTTGTCACCTGCAGTGTTATATGCCATATGCCCTTTTACTGGCTGAATTTTATTTTTTTTTATTTTCATTTTTAATATTTATTTATTTTTGAGAGGCAGAGACACAGAGCATGAGCAGGGGAGGGGGCAGAGAGAGAGGGAGACGCAGAATCCGAAGGAGGTTCCAGGCTCTGAGCTGTCAGCACAGAGGCCGACGTGGGGCTTGAACCCATGAGCTGTGAGATCATGACCAGAGCCCAAGTCGGATGCTTAACCGACTGAGCCACCCAGGCACCCCCACTGGTAGCATTTTAAAACAAGCACTTTGGACTTGCTTTGGCAGCACATATACTAAAACCTGCACTGTAGGTGACCGTGAATTACAGCAGACTTAAGTCCCCAGTCACCTGTTGTTTGCTGACTTTCTTTTTTCTCTGTCACAAAAAGGAAAGTCTCGTTTCAGTGCATTTGATTTTGGTGAATGCATACGAGGCTCGTAAAGGAAAGCGGCGCCATGAGTACCCCTTGACCAGGTGAACTTGTGGAAGAGTCTTGCTGTATAGAAGAGGGTAGAGAAAAAATGCCTCTGTCGCAGGTCCTACATAGGAGCCCACTGCATGTTGTGTAATATTAAAATGTGAATCACGGGAAGAAGTTGTAAAAAATAGGATCTAGTCAAAACAGTAACAAGAGGAGGTGGCGGAGGAGAGAACCGAGTTGCCGGAAAATGATATTACATGACAGCCATAGGAGTACCCGAGAGGATGTGAAATTCCGAAAGCCCCTTAACAAGGTGTGGAGCCCAAAGAAGCCTTTTGGTTCATGCACTTTTGAAGCATGTCAGTCGGAAGAAGAGCATGCTCTAGTAGACAGTTTTATTGTGTTTTGTGCAGTGACCTTTTAAGAGGGAAAGGTCCTTTCAGCGATATTTTGAGCCCACTTGTGCATTTGCCTTAGAATGTGCTTGGCAGGAGTGCATATCACACCAAGCCTTTCTTTGGAGCAGAGCCTGCCTAATTGTGTGAAGAAAGGTTCTTCAGGGGTATTGTTCAGATGCAACAGGAAGAGGTCTTCCCTGGGTTTATCCTGCAACTGAGTAGATAGAATCATCTAGGTTTTGAAGAGTATATTAAGAAATATCCCTTAGACCTCAAATTTGGGGGGCGCGGGCGGAAACTGGTTTTATTGGGCTTTCCACAAATTCCCAGCATTATGTGCCTAGATGTGCTGGGGGCTCTGCTGCCCTACACTGTCTGATAGCCTCTTGGAGAGTTCGATAGATGGTTATTGCCGGTGTAAGTGAGGGCTCTTGCTAAAGAGCTCTTTCATAGAGAGGAGTGCCTTCTTCCTGTATTTCTCTCAAGTGTCTATTTTCCCCTATGCTAGTCAGGGAAGACAATTCCACTCATCCGTTTAACAAACGTGTCCTTACCTGCCAGTGTCAGAGACAACACTCAAACCTGGGGCGATAGGCATTGCTGGAGGCTCTAATCTCATGCCACTTTCTCTGTGAAGTACTTCCACCTGCCCAGGTGCGCCTGGCTGCTTTCCTTGTGTCTCCAAGGCCACTGCTCTTGTGGCACACCTATTTAGGCTACCTGTCCTACAGCGTTGTAAGTCTTTTGGATGCCTGACTCCCCGACGGCTGGTATCATGACCCTTTTCCCTAGCATTCCTAGAACCAGATAGAGCCTGGCCTGTAAAAATTGGTCAAAAAAAAGTGTTGCATATATGATTGGCAAATAAAACATAATATCTGTCCATGGTCTACAGGTGGCTGTAAATATTGACTCACTGACCAAGGTAACAGAAATACCAGGTCATGGAGTTATGATCTGAATTCTAGCAATCTGACTCCAGAGTCCATGCTCTTGATAATTGTTCTAGACTGCCTCTGCATGAATAAATATTGCAGTGTGAAAAGTGCTGTTTATAGCCACTGGCATGGGAGAAAGAACACGAGCTTATAAAGTCTGCTCAGCCACTGACTATGTATACAATGTTGAAAAAGTCATTTATCCTCTCTGAACCTCAATTCACTCATCTCTAAAATGAACAAGTTGTGTCAGACAATTTTAGGAAATTCCTGTTAGCTCTAAAATGCTCTAAATCTGTATCTGGTGGTCCATGTTGGAATGTAAACCATACGTGTTGTAGGAGATGAAACAAACAAACAAACAAAAAATGCAGTCAAGATATGAATCGAGAAGCTGCAAAAGACTTCCTGGAGATGAAAAAGAGATTAAGTAATGAATGATGGAAAAATAGTATGGGAGCTAGAAAGTGGGTTTTAAAGCTGTTAACACAGTTGTATGATCCTGGAAAGACAACCAGATGCTCTTGGACAAATTATCAAAAATAGTTATGAAATTGAACTGTAATTATTTAACATGATCTTCCTCTGTAGTTCTCACCTTCTATACCTTGGAGTTTCTGCAAGTGACCTCTGAGTCTATATGAACATATGTCATTTTGTCATTCCAGAGATATTAAAGTATCTCTTCTCATTAAAATTAATTATTATTTGAAAGGGACCTAAGGTTTGATACAAAAAGATATTTAAGGACTAATTGCCTATGTCAGACCTCCAAGATTAACTAAACTTGTTCACATCTGATAGCTCATCATCACTAGAATTGTCCTATTAGATTCAGCAGCTTTTGGTAAACACTCAGCTCCGCAGTGCATAGATTATGATAGGCCAGTGTTACATTGTGTCCTTGGCCGTGAAAGAAGGGCCTTCCAAACTACAGGTTTTTCTAATTATGTCCCTGCATCCCTTCTCATCTGCCCCCTAGGTTGCTGTAATGTTCTCTTTTAACATCGTCAACATCTTCACATCCTCTCTTAACATTATAGGTGACTATCTCATGTAAATGAGAATTTATTTCAGTTTGAGGCTACTTCCTTAGTACCTTGATTAGTCTTAAAATTCTGCTGGTTTTCAGTTGAAGGAAGTAAACCATATTTCTGGAAAATCAGGGAGGCAAATGAAAAATGTTGTGAAGGAACCCTGTACTGACTTTGGATTCTAAGGAAGAGAATTTGAGCCAATTTTGTTACATATACCTGGACACACATGTACTTTCATCTTCTTCAGAAACTGTTCATCTATTAAAGGTTACACCTAGAGATAGAGTCTACCTGTCTTACAACACAAGTATTCATCACCCTGAACTCTCAGCAGTCATTTTATGTCCCTTATGGAGGCTATGTGGCCTTGAAATATGCTTGAATCTCTCTGGTCTCCCATTTTCTGAAGAGAGATGACACCTGTCTCTCAGAGGTGTGCATATGACTAGAGATGTCTTTGGTGTCTTCTACCAGTTTCAGAATGCTCTGATGACATAGCATTCCCTCTCCTTTCTCACCTCTTGACTATAGGCCAGTCAAAGTGATTCTTTCGTATCCTCGCATAAGCCTCACTATAATAATTGTGCTAGACTGTTTTTCTGGTTCTGTCTTGATACTTAACACAGACATAATTCTTACTGGTTTGATCAAAGTTATTTGATAATCTTTTTAATGGGATATCTCTGATTGCAATTGCATTCTTTTGGCAAAGAGCTGAAATTGCCCTAATTTTTTGTATTGTGAGGTAGGTTAAAAATGAAATCCCTTGAGGACAGTCTTTTCCTTACTGAATGCCTGGGGAGGGGGAATACTATGTGTGAGGGAGCTGGGAAAGGATGTTGCACTACATGTAATGAAAGCTATGCTTTCTGGCATTTTTTTTGCAGATCTCTGTAAAAATGTAAATGTTCTTTATTTTTAGTATCTCTTCCACATGTAATTCCATGCTGAGATGATCCAAACGATGGCCGGATTTACATTGATTACCATCACTTACATTTGTTTTTTCACTTGATTAAGAGAATCAAAGGTGAAAACGAAATTATGGAGGCTTCATCCTGTATCGCTGAAGCCTGAGACAATAACGTAGAATACAGAAAAGATGCTCTAGAGGAACACAGCTGCTACAAGGCCATCTGGAAAGAGACTTCAATCAAAATGATAATCAGTGAAAGGAAAACATTGTCAATGATCAAATGGCTGGTGTGACCAGTGCTTGATGGAAGGATTCCACATTACTTACTGGTCATTAGTAGTGGGTCACTGGACAATATAATGTATCGTTCATACTGGTGTGAATGAAAGGGGGAGATCTTAACAATTATCCTGGGACAACAGGCTTTGAAGCAGAGACTGTCTTGGGAAAACCAGGGTATACCGTTCACCTGGTGATAGTTGAGTCATGCATCCGCGCTCTAAGCACACAAATGACATCTTGTAATGAGAGAGACATTCCGCTAAGAAAAATGGCACTCAGAAACTTTCAGTCAAGCTGTGAACACTGATTAGGCCAAGGTGACAGAAAATTCTGAATGTGGTACAAGAAGCACTTCACCGAAGAGCAGGGAGTGTATCTCAAACTAATTTTAAAGTTGTCCTGAGTTCTCAGGTGTCTGCTGGCTGTCAAAACCACTTGTCCTCTAGACTGTGATTCAACTGCTGATATTGGCAGACAGTCACCCTAGTGATGACTTAGCTGATGACTCGAAATCCTGACAGTTTCGCCACCCTTCACATGTCTTGGGAGGAGGAGTTCTGTTATCAGCGCACACAGCGTATAGTGAACTCCAGCCTCATGGAGCTTTGCTTTTTAACTTCTTGCTGAAGTCTGTAATTAACAGGTTGGGAAGAAAAGGCTTATTGGATCCCCTGGGTGGCTCAGTTGGGTAAGTGTCCGACTTCAGCTCAGGTCATGATCTCACAACTCGTGGGTTATAGAGCCTGCTTCAGTTTCTGTGTCTCCCTCTCTCTCTGTCCCTTCCCCACTCACGCTTTCTCTCTCTCTCTCTTTCAAAAATAAATAAGTGGTTTAAAAAAAAAGAAAACAAAAGGCTTATTAACTGAGAAATGTGTAGATTATCATCAAGGGAAGTTATTTACTAGGATCATTTTGGTCCAAACTAATCCTTTTGGGGGAAATAGATTATATAATTCTAAGGTCTCCATGAGCATCTCTTTTCTGTTTAACAGCTCTTAAGGCAGCAGTTTAAGAATTGGCAGTCAAGACAAAACAAAACGAAAAGTAAAATTTTATGTACCTGTTAAATGAGGGCCATATATTAGGTGTACCTTTTAAGTGCAGACATTGATTTCATAGCAGCATAATTAATGAGGAAATTCAAAATTCTGTGGAAACTTTAAAAAAAATTTTTTAATGTTTATTTTTGAGAGAGAGAGAGAACATGAGGGGAGAGGTGCAGAGAGAGAGGGAGACGCAGAATCTGAAGCAGGCTCTAGGCTCTAAGCTGTCAGCACAGAGCCCGACGTGGTGCTGGAACTCATGAACCTTGAGATATGACCTGAGCCGAAGTTAGACGCTAAACTGACTGAGCCACCCAGTCCCCCCCTATGGAAACTTTAGACATGAAAAACACCAAAAATGTTCATGACCACCAAAGTTGACAAAAAAGAATGAAATTGGGATATGTGAGTTTCAGTTTTAGTCCTGTTGATTTGCTTTATGAATACATGAGATTTAGACTTTTCACCTTAAAAAAAAAATCTGTGAACACACTCTAAATGATGCCTAACCCTGCAGACGTGATTCTTATGGAGAGAAGTGGTCAGATAGGGAAGGACTTTGTAGTCACAGACATTTGACCTTGAGAGTGAACCTCAACTTTGGAGCAGACTGGCAGGCTTTTAACTTTTGGAAGACTTTCCACAGCAAGAAACCCTCTACCCCACATGCACTGGGTTGGGACATCTCACTTGATGAATCTTCCAAATACATTAACTGTGTTTTATGTATTTCCATTCCTAGATTACTGAGGAAATTTGGAAATTTGTCTATATAAGTTAATTGGCTTCAAATAAAGGAAAAAAAATAATTTTTCCCCATCTCATCAGGATTTAGTTTGACAAGTTTGCAGAAACTGAAAGTACCTGGATGTATTTCTCTGTAAACATTGGCAATTATCATCCTTTTTTCAATGTTTACAGAGTTTTCTGGAACAGAACCTGACCTACAAGATGAATAAATTTTCTCCCAAAGTCAAATTTTAGTAATATACCCATTTTGGATTTCCTTCCATTGCTGAACCTCTTCTCTCGGAATGGGATGGTATGGGTAGTGTAAAGAACATTGTTGTATGAGTCAGAAAGCTTGGGTTCTAGTCATTTTAACTTACTTTGTGATAGTTGGTCAGTCACATCTTCTATAAAACAGAAGATAAGCTCGGAGCTAAAGTTTGTTTCTACTCTAAAAGCTTTATGTTTTTAATGTTTATTTATTTTTGAGAGAGAGAGAGAGAGAGAGAGAGAGAGAGCCCAAGCTGAGGAGGGGCAGAGAGAGAGGGAGGCACAGAATCCGAAGCAGGCTCCAGGCTCTGAGCTGTTAGCACAGAGCCTGATGCAGGGGCTCAAACCCATAAACCACAAGATAATGACCAGAGCCGAAGTCAGACGCTTAACCCACTGAGCCACCCAGGCACCCCTGTACTCTAAAAGCTTTAGATATTTTATCTCAGTGACATCATGGTTCGTGAGCACGCTGAAATGAGACTGGCAGTTGCAAAGCTGACCATAACGTAAAGGAATCTGGACAGAATGTCAGACTTTGCCTGGGAAAGTGGATCAGGGGAGGCTGACAAAGTCAGACACTGGGTTACCCCATGTCTTAGTCAGTTTGGACTGCTGTAACAAAAATGCCAGAGGCTAGGTAGCTTCAACAACAGATAGTTATTTCTCAAAGTCCTGGAGGCTGGGAAGTCTGAGACCAGGGTGCCAGCAAATTTGGTGTCTAAGGAGGGTGCCCTTCCAGGTATACAGATGGCCGCTTTCTTGCTGTTCCTCACATGGCTGAGAGAGAATAAGCTCAAGTCTCTCTTTTCTTATTAGGACACTAATATCCCATTAGGGGGGACTCTTAACCCTCATCACCTCACCCAAGTCCAGTTACTTCCCTGAGGCTCCACCTCCTAATATCAGCCCACTGGGGATTAGGGGTTTAGCATATGAATTGGTGGGGGTGGGGACATAAACATGCAGTTTAAACATGCACAGGAGCAGATGGCAGGGGATGACAGATCCAAGAAAGACATGCGCGAGAAGCCATGGGACTACTCCAAGGCTCAGACAAGCTGGTCTCAATTGGAAGACAGATAGAAGGGATGGCAGAGTGGTGGATAGGAAGTCAGTAATAGTTTGTTGCCGGGGGATTTCTGTGAGAGCCAGGAGCTCTGATCGTGTGTGGCCTTACCTTTGTTGGTGGTAAGGAAACTGTCCTCTGGATGAATCTGACATTTATTCTGCCTTTGAGCCCCTTTCTCATTCAGGCTGAGGTGAGCATGCGTTTCATGCCACCGACAGCAGTGAAGCCTGCCACAGAGGCATGGATATTGATACCCAGGTGTGCTCTTTCGTCGTATTCCTTTCTGATCAAAAAGTGTCCCCGGTGCTATTGCCAGTTGAATTGCCAAGTGAATGTGGTTCAGAATCTTCTTCATCACTGTGGCCTGGACCCCTGATGACATGGTCTTTGTCTTTGTGAAGCAGGCACGTGTTCGGTACTGGGCGTCTTTGGAGGAATGGCAGAACTTAGACCATGAGGAAGATGGCATTTCTGAGGAATGATTTTAGGAAATTTACCCAGCTCCACAGGTGGGAAGTAAAGCGGAAGTAGCTTGAGGAGGGCCAGGTGTTCTCTCTTTGAGGAAGGGGTTGAAAGCGCTCCTCAAGTCCTGTCTGCCTGTGGGCAGCCGACTTATTCCAGGACTGGGTTTACTGCATGTCTTGCAGAGTTTGAAGTGGACCTCTCCAAGTCTGACATGTAATCGCCTACATTAAGCCAAAGAGCAGTTAGAGATTTGGATACTGCATGAGAGAAGAGCAGAAGTAAAATCCTCTTTTGCTTGGAATAAAGCATATTTTTGTGGGCATGTAGTAGATCTCATGGAACCTGGATTTTTAGGGAAGCTAGTGTTACAGCTAAGGTGAGGACAGTAGCAAAGAATCTGTTTCATATCCAGTATACCTTTGTTCTGGTTATCTGACTGGAGGTGAAGTGCAGAAACAGCTTGTATCTTGACAAGTAGTGCGTCCAATAGAGCTTTTCAGCACTGGTTGATGAACTCATGTCGGAAATAGAGACGGTGGTTGCAATAATGTGAGGCTGGGAAGTTTCCTTGCAGAAGAGGAACACTGCAGTGGAACTACTAGGGCATCCTAAGCCCTGTGAGAGATGTGGGCCCTTCTTGTGAAAATGCCCTATAGGGTAAGGATGCTCATGACCTGAGACTAGAGATGATCTGTAATAAAACCAACGATCCAGAGACCTTGAACTTGAGAGCATTGGCGGAGGTGGAAGCCTTATGGAAGCTACTCAGGGGATCCTTCTTTCTGAGCATGTATTTCCTAGATCTCCCTACAGCTGTCTGGAGAACCTGAGTCCTGGGTGAGACTCTTATGGCCCCTCCTAAGACTTGTCAGTGTAGGGTGCCCACACATCTTTCTCCAGGAAGCATGTAATAATAAGAATATAAATAGAGTAGTTCATTAGTGATGGAGAGCTCTATGTGGTCCCAACTGGGGAAGTACTTTAAAGGACAGACCTGTGAATCTACTTAAATAGTTTTACTACTTAATATGTCAGTTAGAAGGAAGTATATTTAGGAATATTTGAGAAGCCTCAAGGCATGGTGGAAATTACCTGTGTTCATTTAGGTAATAAATGTATACTAAGAATGTGCTACCTCTCCATGCCAGATACTGACACAGGTATTGAGCCGTAATCGAAAGCCAGATACACATAAACTCCATCATTGGGATGTTTGGAATCCAAATTCTAAGCCAAGCAGACCTTGTTTCTATTAATTCCCGGATTGGTGCCACGAAAAAGTAACTTCATTTTGTGAATGTCCATTTTCTCATGTGTGTAATGGCCACTATAATCTTGCTCTACAAGACTGCAAGTTGGTTAACTAAAATAGTATTTTTAAATGTCTGCTAAAGCATATAATAATGATCATAGCCATTATTATTTCAGCTTTTGAAATTTGGATTCATAAAAGGGTTAGAAAGTATTTTATTGGCTTTCATTTCTCCATAAAGAACATCATTTTTTAATTAAAAAAAATTTTTTAATGTTTATTTATTTTTGAGAGAGACAGAGACAGAATGCGAGTGGGTTAGGGGCAGAGAGAGAGGGAGACACAGAATCCGAAGCAGGCTCCAGGCTCCGAGCCATCAGCACAGAGCCTGATGTGGGGCTCGAACCCACAAAGCTGTGAGATCATGACTTGAGCCAAAGTCAGGCGCTCAACCCACTGAGCCACCCAGGTGCCCCCTCCATAAAGGACATCATTATCCACCTAGCAGCTCAATCAAAATCTTGATTCCTTCATTACTTTTACTTTCTGTACCCATCCTATCAGCAAATTGTTATTTCTACTTCAAGCTATATCTCAAACCCATTCATCTCTCTCTGTCCCCATGTGTGCCACCTCACTACAAGTTATCTTCATCTCTCACCCGGACTGACCCTTAACTACCCTCCCTGCCATCATTCTTTGCTTCTTCAAACACGTACTCTGCAAAAACAGTAGCCAAGATGGTATTTCACAATACTTACCAGATCACGAGCGCTCCTTGCTTAAGTGTTCGCCGGATCCTCGTTGCACATACCATTCGAATCTGAAGTTGACATCTTAACCAGACTTCTCTCATTCTCTTCCATCTCATATCATACCACTTCCCCACACTAACCTCAAATCCTGCTTCCTCCTGCCCTCCCTTGACTTTATTCTCAGCTCTTGGCACACATGGAGGGCTGTGCCACCTGGAGGCCTTTTTACCTGTTAGTCTGTCTGCCTCTGGTTCTCTTCTTTACACTCTTTGCAGAGCCATCTCTGTCTTAATTTTCTGCTTTCAGCTTTACCTGAACCAGCCCATCCCACTGTCTCAGTCTTCTTCCTAGCATTTATTTTGATTTGTGTTTGCTTATCCATCTTATCTCCTGCATTGACTACCCTGGTAGTAAAATTCTTACCTGTCATGTCCACGCTTGAATTCCTAGCGCTTGCCTCAGTGGGAGGCACTCATTAAAATTTTTAAAATAAATGATATGTTTTTACAGTAAATAATTCCAGATGACATACTTGTTCAAATATAAATCTGCACAGAGGTAGAATGTGCTTATATTAAAGATGAGCACTTAGTTTATATATGAATGAACTTTCAAAATTAGACCTGATCGCCTCAGTTTTCTAATTGAAGACCGTATTTCTGGAGATGCAGAGATCCACATAACTTAGTTTGATCCAGGCAGCCTACCTGTCCCTGAGGTGTTACTGTATTTGTCCATCCTGTATATTCACTATCTAAATTAGCCACGTGGCTTCCTTCTATGCTGTTAACTAAGGAGTTTTAAACACTTGGGAACATTTCATTATTAACTAGCATTTCTACTATGGCAGTGGAAATGTGGTGACCAGAGTGAGAAATTCAAACTGAGTGTTTCTTTCATGATAACTATTCTTGAAAACTAGGCATGGTGAGAAAGGAGTCATGAACGGGTGCATTGGTGTTTTAGGAAAGCATCTGATGCATGGGAGACTGCAGGGCCTTGTGGTCCTTTAAACCTGGGTTTGAATCTCAGCTCTGTTGTTTGTGAGTCATGAGAACTCAGCTGTTAAACTTCTCCCATCTCTGAGATGGTTTTGGCGGTTCGTTTAAGGTGAGTCCTTCAAATGGCAGCCATTTTAAAATTTCATGATAATACAAGGCAGTTAGGTGACAGAGGTCTGTAAAGATATTGCTAGCTTGATCTAAGGTTCTTTGAGAATAAAAGACAATGGGAAGAAAGGCAAAGTCCTTTCTTCTCTAGGTTTTTACACTTTCTTTTCTCATAAAAACATACGCTTCGTGTTCATAATTCACCTTGCCAGTTAGGTAACTAGTAAACAGGATATGGCTTTTACTATCAGATGAGCCCAGTGAGGAATATTTAATTTGAAGGAATTCTTTCAGATTTCACCATGAGTAAGCACTTTTCATTATAGAATCACCGGGGTACAAAAGAACATCACAGAAACCCTAAAGCTTGAGAAAGGAAGGAAGAAAGGGAGGAAGGGAGAAAGGAAGAAAAAAAGAAGGGAGAACGGGGGAAAGTAGGAGGGAAGGAGGGTGGAAGGAAGAAAGAAAAAAGAAAGAAAAAGAGAAAGGGAGGAAAAAAATGAAAAAAATAACTTGTGGGTAAAAAGAAAAAAGAGCCCTTAGTCATTGTGTTTCTTTTCAGACCTCTATCTTTAATTTCATGGGGGGAATAAGGTTCTAAACTGTTTTGGGAGTAACTTAGGTTGAGGCCAAACCAATTACTCACCCCCAAGCCCAAATCTGTAGATGCATCCTTTATCACCTGGTGGCTCTAATTAACAAAACAAATGTTCCCAGTGCTCTATTGTAGATCTTTCCACTCTGAATTGTAAAGGAGCTTTGTCTTTCTTCAAAGTTTTTGAAATTGTTTTATACAAAGGATGAGCATTAAGCCCATAGATAAAAATAATTTAGTAATAATGATCAAAATTACCTAAGTATAATTCTCTTATTTCTGGATTTAAACTGCTTTGTATCTAAGAGGACAGGTAATGTAACTGCTAATATGGTGATTTATTTTAAAGTGAAGCCAAATTTCTATGCTTTGAGCCCAGTTGGCTGAATGACAAACAAGAGGATTAATTAATTAATGTGTTTGTTAATTTGCTATGTTAATTTCTGAAAAACAAACCAGTGTCCTGATGTCAGTGAGGAAGACTCTGACAGCTCTAACTTCTGCGTGGTTCTTTCTCCTTCCTTCACTGCAATTTCAAGCCTTTTGCTAAAGTTTTCCAGTCCTTGTTCATTTCTGTCACTAGCACCTGTTGCTGTGTTAAGGGAAATTTTGAATGGGCCGATGAAATCTTCCTACTAGCTACTGTTCTAAATATAGTATCTGATGTCAGGTCTAGGGAAGGAGTGTGCCCAAAGAGATAGCCTGAGGTTATTTTTAGGAAGTTGATGCTTTGGGAAATTAACTAATAGTAAGAAGGTTCTGGTTTCTCTCTCCATATACCCCATTAGGAGACACAGGCATGTGTTCAGCATCTTGCTTTCCTACCCCTTGGGTGTTCCACGTCACTCCCTATCTTGTCCTTGGAACATTAAGCAGAAGCTTGAGGCAGAAGTAGCTAATGCAAGCTTTCCATTAGATCCTGTGATTTTTCTGCATGCAGCTTCATAGAATTTCATTTTAGGTTAAGAGGGGGGAAGTTGGAACTGGGAGGAAAGCTTAGGCTCTGCCAAAATATACCCAGGATTACTAAGTTCAAATATAAAAAAATAGAAAATGGAAATAAAAAATGGAAAAGTCCTGACAGATTTCTCTGTAGCAGACTTTATCCTTAAAAAGCAAAATTCCACCCAGGTCTTCTTGGTGGCATGTATGTGTGTGTGTGTGTGTGTGTGTGTGTATATATATATATATATATATATATATATATATATATATCATGGAATTAAAGCAAAATTGCTCTCTCTTTCCTTCCTAAAGCCAAGCTTCGTGCCTGACAGGAAGATGCTGTGTCTAAGGCCACCTTCATTTTATAGAAGGGAAATGTGAGATGGAAAACTATCACTACGCTGGCAGGAAAATATTTGTAAACATTTACTAATATCCATTTAGGCTTCCCCTATGCAATTCCACACATAAAGATAATGTCAAAAGTTCACTTGAATGATCCAGGTGCTTCAAACATACATTTGGTTTAAATTATGTAAATAATGCATTTAGGTAATTGAAAGTAGAGTTTTTCATTTAGAGTTTTACCAGCATGCAGGCAATTGTAGACCAGAGAGGTTTTCCTTTTCATGTCCTACCTACTTCATTTGTCAGGTTCTTTTGAATACTGTTGGCACATTTAGAATAAATACTGTTTTATCCAGAATCAGGATGGAGGGCTTATTAGATTATCAGATATTATTAATAAAAAGTTGCCTACATTGCATAAAAGTCTTTAAACAGGGCACCTGGGTGGCTCATTCGGTTGAGTGTCTGACTTCGGCTCAGGTCATGATCTCACGGCTGGTGAGTTTGAGCCCTGCGTCCGGCTCCGTGCTGACAGCTCAGAGCCTGGAGCCTCTTCAGATTCTGTGTCTTTCTCTCTCTCTCTGCCCCTCCCCTGCTCACACTCTGTCTCTGTCTCTCAAAAATAAATAAACATTAAAAAAAAAAGTCTTTAAATGAAGACATCTTCCAGAAAGTTAAGTAAGGTTCTCAATGGCAACCACCAAGATTTCATAAAGCAATTATGAATATAACTCTTCCAAGAGCTTGTATTAGGCAGGAGATGCTGAATATAATTTGGATACTTTCTGTGATGGCTGCTCGGGGTCATCAGTGTGGGTGCTCATTCTTTACTGCAAAGCTCAGATGTGTCTACATCTACTTTTGAATTGTATTTGTCATTTCTCCAACAGTTAGCTGTCACGGCTTCTTGCTCTAACGGTTGCCATATTCTTCAAACCTGATGTAAGCAGTAATCAAGTTTGATAAGATTTATAGACACTTGAGTTTCATGTTTAAATATGTTTAAATATATGTTTCAAAAGAATTCATAGGATTTCCATTGCAGACCAAAGGCATGGTTTTAGTAAAGTGGTCCAATGAAAGGTGTTTGGATTCCTCTTTCTCTGTCCAGTAAATGGAACTGTATTTCTGAGGGCCTCTGGTCTTTATCTTGTTGCCAAAGGTTCCTGGGACAGTGAATGGCTGTGGGTCAGGGGAAAGTGTGTCTGGGAATTGTATCTGGTTTGTTGATTAGTCATATTCCTTCCCTAAGCCCTGTTTATTGGTAAATTTAAAGTAATTTAGGCCATTTCATTCCTGGTCCCTGTCTCCAGTATGAGTTTGTGATGGAAATGGCAATGTGGAGAGAGGAATGAATATTGTAGATTTCATTCATTGTAGCTCTATTTGTAAAATATTTGGCGGGATTTATTTAGAAATTATTAAGTACTCCAATCAATATGAACAGTCGAGATGGAACACATTTAGTTTCAAATACTTGAAAGGCATATATTAATTAAATGAAGGCCTCTGGATTCATATGGCCCAAGTTCAAATCTCGAAAATGCTGCCTTTTGCTGTATGCTTTTAGACAACTTGCCTCGGTTTCCTCATGGAAACAGGGCATGATAATAGAGTTGTGAACAGGCCAAAGGAGTTCTTGTATATAGCATGCTAGAACAGCACCTGGCCTGGAACAAGCTCCATGTAAATGATAGCCCTTGAATATTCCATACAGATATTCCATAAAGACAACCTTGAACATTTACCTGAAGCATCTGAGCTCCCCAAAACATAAGCCCCCAAACTCTCCTATGACTTACCATATTATTATTTATACCTAAACCAAGACATTATTGATTATGCTAGAATAACAAATTGGGCCTGTCTCAGGAAAGGAGGTACATCGGTGATCCTGTCTGTAACATTACTTTGGTATTTATGGCAATGATGATGACAAGTAAACAAAGGATTAAAACTTTTTTTTTAAGGTTACTACCCTGTACAAATCGTGCTAGAAAGGATAGTCCTCCAGAAGGTCACTGCTGTGTCTTCTTTCCTTTCCCTTTCTTCTTCTACTGCAATTAAGTATATACTTTCTGATTGTCGTGTTTTTTCTCTCTTTGTTCTTTTCTGCCCAGTGACTCCAGCACCCCTTTACTGAATCAGGTGATGTTTACCATCACTATTACTCAGACTAGTGTGATTTATCCTCCTGGCCCCTTCATGGACAATGCTGGTTTCAGGGGAGCATTTGTTTGGGGCCATGCAGTGTTGGCAGTACAGATTAGAAGTGGACCAGTTCCACTCAGACCTTGGTTTTATTTATTATTTGGCAGTTTTTGGTTGTCTATTTGACCAATCATGGATATGTGTTTCATGGGAACATGTAAAATCAAATCTATTAGCTGAAAAAAAAAGTAAGTTGGCATTGAGATTGAAATCTCTGATATTAGTAACTTTGAGGATCCTAGTACAGATGCTAAGTGCTCAGAGTTCTCTATGAAAACGGTAAGCAGTTTGATCCATGATTGCGGGAAGCTGCCGGAGTGATGGTGAGGGCTGCATGAGGTCTTACGGATTTAAGACCAAATCCTTCCTAATGGGTCTTGAATTCTCTCTGGCTTCAGCAGAGAGGCCACAAGGAAATGGTAATGGAGTTCTTCCAAGTTGTTCAGAAGTCAGTTCAGTCCACTTTCCACATCAATTTGAAGTAGCTTTAGCCGTATAATATGTGCAATATTTGGTGGTGTTACTCTTATCCTTTTCCATACTTATGAATGATAAACCCTACCCTTCCCCCCCCAAAAAAAAAAAAAAAGTTCTCCCAAGCAAATAACATAGAAGAAGTAGCCAGAGCGGACCTGATCTGCCTATGTAGTGCTCCCCCAGTAGCCCTAGGTACCCTTTGAGGAACCTGACCGTGAGCTCTGCCTGCTCGAGTGTAACCAGACAAATGAAATGGCACCCTGGTTTTATGAATGGATGTCTCTCCAAATGGTTTTACCTTGAGGAGCTTTCTTTATTTAACTGTTTTCAATTTCCACCAGGAAAAAGCATCTCCTTGTCTCATTCTTCTCAGCCCACTTTCCTGAGATACAGCCTCCCTCTTGTTTAATTTTCTGAGGTGCCGTCCGACTGCCCAAACCTGAGAACATGAATCAGTGACTCACCCTCTATTCAGCTGAGGGTTTACTCCAGCTGGCTAGCGCTATCCTGCGCGTATGGGTTCCGTCAGCAGAGTTGAATTAAGATATTAACTGGCAGTTGTTCATTAATTTCCACCAAGAACAATGACTCGACTATATGTCAACCACTTCTGAAATATTTCCACTAACATTTTTCATGCTGATTAGAATGGGGCTTAAAATCTGGGACAGGCACATGGAAGGAAGGAAGAAGAACCAGTCATGCACTGCCCAGCTGGAACTAAGACGAATGGATTTAACACAGAATGTAGGACAAACCATACACGCACACACACACAAATGATCATACTTTATATTTGCATCTCCCCTTTAAGGTACCCCTAAGAGTATTTGTGGTCATTACTGTATTTTCCCCCTAATGGTATTCTTAAAATATAAAGCATATACTGTACTCCTATTTTCTTTACATAAGAGCATGGGTTCAACAGTATTAACAAAACCTATGTCCAAGTTTGCACGATTTGACTTTTTACAGCCACTCTGTAACGTAAATAGTATTATTCCAATTTACGGATGTGGACACTGAGACTAATTAATGTGCCTAGAATCAGGGTGGACAAGCCAAGAAAAGAATACAAGTTTACTTTCATTTAGTATTCTTTTCTGTACAAATGCAAATGCTCTTAAAAAATAATGAATACATAACAACAGGATTCATATCCATCAAGCAGAATTTTCTGCCAGAATTACGGTGTTTACCTGAAGTCAAATATGCTCATAAACAAAGCAGAGAGTGCAGCTGGTGCTTACATCTGGGATGATTAACTGGCATATACAGTATTTTTTCCCCCTCAGTTGCAAAGTGAATGCGGCAAAACCTCAGGGTAATGGGTTTGTTCCCACATGGGACAAGGTGATCTGAATGACGGAGTGAAGAAATGCTGCATGGGGGAATAATATGTCAAGGATTCATTATGTATCTTTTGTAATTCTTAAAATAATTTTCAGGGTCTACCACTTTTCAACATATGAAAAATTATATATTGCATGCATGCAAACCTATATACAAATACATACTTGGCTAAAATATAGAATATTTGTTTTAATGCGATATAGACAATATTATGCAAATAGTTATAGAAAAGAGAACAAGTTTCAGGGCTAAGGAGAAAAAATGGGGGGGGGGATACATAAATATCACACTTGACAATGTCTGTGGTAGCTCTTTTAAAGTTGCCAGAATATAGTGCATAAATTAAGTTAGTTAACCTGCCTTTAAAGGAAATTTTTCTCTCCCTTTTTGTCCAATCTTAGGGAAAAGAAGAAATTCTCAATTCTCAACACGATTATTAGTCATACACTGGATTTTAGGATTCTATCAATAGATTTTATAGAATTCTACTGATGGAAAATGTGTGCTGGTATCCTATTAATTGAAGGAAACAGTCTAAGGGAAAAAAAAAGGGAAAAGGAGCATCCTTCACCCTCCTCTTAAGGAAATGCTGAAGTGACAGACCAGGATGTGACATGGTGAAGTCACTTAATTTACCTCTTAGGCTTTCCTAGCACAGTCCCTGCATCTAAGCTCAGCTGGTGATAGGCAGGGGAGAAAAGCCTCCTAGGAATAGTGATAGAAATAAAAATGGGACTCATTGGGATAGATTCATTTTTAATTATGTAAATGAAAAGTAATCTGTAAAATAAAGGCTCCCCCCACTACCCACACTCCTGTCCCTGAACACCCAACTTAACCATCTGCATAGATTAGATCTTTTAATACTAGCTGTGATGGGAAATTTCCCATATGTCATTTCCAGACATAGTAGATATGGACAAGAATGCCAGAATGGGATATTGGGGGTATATTAGTCAGCATTCTCCAGAGGAACAGAACCAATCATATGTATATGTATAGGTGTGTGTATATGTATATGCGTGTGTATGTATTTTTCAATTAATAGACATTAGGGCTTCAGCATATGAATTCTAAGGAGACACAATTCAATTCATAATATAGAGGTACTTAAAATTCTCTTTCTCACATGTGTGTATATTAATATATTAATAAATATGTTAAGGAATCGTGATTATGGATGCTGAAAAGTCCAAAATCTGAAGGGTTGGTCAGCAGCCTGTAGACCCAGACAACCCAGATGTTGCTGTTCAAGTCCAAGGCTGTCTGCTGACACAATTACCTCTTGCTCAAGGGAGGTCAGCCCTTTGTTCTCTTTGGCCTTCACCTGATTGGATGAGGCCCACCCACATTGTGAAGGGCAATCTGCTTTACTCATATGTCACCAATTTAAATGGAAATCCAATCCAAAAGCACTGTCTCATAAACATCTAGAATACTATTTGATCTACTAGGTAAGCTCTGTAGCCCGGCCAACTTGACACATAAAATTAACCTTTATAAGTCCACCCCTTGTCAACTGGGCACCCATACACATCTGCTTTAACCACACTTAATCTCCAGATACAGTCACATTTTAAGGAACTGAAGTTTAGGGCTTCAGCATATGAATTTTGAGGAGACACAGTTCAGTACAGAATGTGCAGGCGGGCTTAGGATTCTTTCTTTCTCATTCCTACTAGCAAAGACACTTGGAGTGGAAGGGAAGCTCCCTTTCATTTATTTTACTATCCTCCACCTCTGAATTTTAATGCTTACCAGCTGTGAGAAAACAAGGTGAGAATTGGGGCACCACACAAGGATTGGAGAGTGGCTCACTTGAGCCCACACAGCCCGAGGACTAGGCAAGGGAAAACCTGTATTAGCAGGGTAGAGATCAAAGAATTGAAACTGGTAGAAACAGACATGTCCTCACGTGGGAGAGTGCGTCTCAAGTACAGTTGTGACCTCATAAGATTGTATTTGGCAAAGCAAACTCCACCGGTTCTCTGCCAATAAAAATATCTTTTCTAAAATCTTGGGAAAGTGAGCTTATAGTCAGATAAGGCCAGGCCATTCCCCTTGAATCCCAGAGTCTAATACAGGAAGAACTGGTGATTAAGTCCTTGGGGATGTGGTGTGCCACTCAGAAAAAAATACATGTATTCAAAACTGTGGATTATTATCTTTTGGCCAGGACAGTCTTTGACTCTTAGTAGGATACTATTTCTACCCGAGGAATGGAGACGCCATGGGTGTCCACACACCCGTGCATTTTGACTCTTCCATCTAGAATATACTTTAAGATCTGGTTTAAGAACAGATAGTTAAGTAGAACAAAATAAGCTTGCTTCTCCAGGGATCAATTTTCTCAAATTTCACAGTTGTTCTATGTCTAGTCTCATCGTATATTATAAAATAGATGTTTAACTGTCACATGCAAATATATTTCAACTTTTAAAAACTCGAACTGCATGCTTATAGTCACTATGAGTAAATATATATGTCACCAACTCCCATATCCCCAATTCTTTCCCCACAAAAGCTAAATAAAGGGTAAGTGAATAAATAAATAAAATTGTTCAGACTGCTGACCTTTCTGTCAACAAAGGTGACATGAATTACGTGAATCTGTTTTCCAGCTGGAGACATGGGTGCAGCCAATAGTGTGCCCATACCATTAACACCGCTAAACCCAACACACTCAAAAACACCAGCTGTGTAAAAAGGCCACGCTTGGTATTATGTGTATTTATGAGGGCTTTTAAAAACACATTCATGCACACAAAGCTGAATTAATGATAACAGATGATGGGTAGGTAATAGGAAATAGAAAATCCCCGAGGCAGTTTTCCCCCTTTTAATGAAGTACTGAAAATACTGTTTTACAGAAATGAAGGGGGACAGAAGCTTCAAGACAAGTATCCCTGGTTAGGTTTGCAGCTCTACTTCTGTTAGAATTTTAAGAGCCAAAGTATTGGAGGGCGTGTGTGCGTGTGCGCATGTGCACATGTGCACGGGATACATGCATGGATACAAGAAACGAAATGAATGTTGGGTGATTCCTGGGATGAAGCAGCAAGTTCTCTCTCATTTCCCAACCTTTTCTCCCAATGGGAGATTTGGACCATGAGCAGAAAGATTTGGCTTTAGGCTCGTTTTCAGGTTCCCAGGTTTTTTGTTCCTTCGTAGCACCACACTTAAGCTCACTAATCTTTTCTATCTTTAAGACAGCTGGATAATGAGCCATCTGCACAGTTGGAAGTGGATCTGGTTTGTTCCACATTTTATGTTAGATACAGGTCAGATATACAGCAATGGGGGGTGCAGTTTGGAAACATTAAAATTTATTTCATACCATGTAATACAGTATGTATGTATGTATATATGTATATGTTTTTTTCTTAAGGAAGAAAGCTACACATACAGTTGAATCTGATAAGATTTGGTCCTTCTAATGCAGACTGGAATAACAATGGTATTTATAGAAATCTCAGCAATGAGAGAAGGAAGTTTTCCCCAGGAAGATGAGTGACCCCATTTTTCAAAGTGGTGGAAAGAAACTGAGGCAGGAAACATACCTAAGAACAGTACTGTTGAAATGGAACAAGATAATTACCTTTTCTTGCATCCTTCCTCTGGAGTGTTCCCATTGCCATTTAACACAGATAGTACCAGAAAGAAATAGACATTCTAAATCAAGACCAGTGTGAAAGGTTATACCGATTGAGTATTGTTATTCTGATCACCCTTATAGAAACTAAAAATGGAATGAGTGCTTAGGATTTCTACTGTAACTGTCGGTTACTTACACTAGGTGACTATTTTTAGACCCATCACCCTTATTAAAGACATTCATTATGAGTTCACTTATGGAAATGTCATCTCACAGAGATTTTTTTTTTTTTGGAGACATTTCTGAGTTCTTGAAATGAGGTCTCAGAAGCATGATTAGAACATAGTCATTTAGCTTCCCAGCAAATGCTGATCCTTTCCAGGAAAATTCTATAAATAAAGAAGCAAAGCTGGTTGTCAGTGGTTTAAAGTAGCTGGGTTAGATTGTGAATATTAATGTGTAAATTACACCTTGTGCCAGCTTTATGCAACTATATGCGTATCTTGCAATGGCTTATTTATAATATGATTTTGCATACAAATGCTGGATTAATTGAGTTTCCAAAAAAAAAAAAATCTTAAGAGATACCACTTGCTACTTCAAGATGTTTTGCTTTGAAATTTTTTGATAGGTAAGACCCACCACAATTCATATTTGTAAAGTTTATTTGTATCATTTGTAGAACACTATTCTATTCTCAGTAATTCCCAGTGAAAGAGCTAGTTGAACTAGAAATAGTAAAACCCAGTCTTCAAAGGGCCAACCTGGAAAATGGTGGGATAGCTGATGGGATGGTTATAGCACCCTTTTGGTGAGAGATCAGAAATGAGGGGCTATACTGCAGGGCTAAGAGGCCTTCTGACGGTAAAGACAAGGTCAGGACAGGAGTACTGTTGTTGGCTACTCTTCTATTAAGAGTACTTTTAATTCAGTACTATATTGAGATAGTGAAAGAATTCACAGGGAGGAGTTAATCCCAGGCTAGGTAATGACTACATATAGTTTACTATCCAGTGGTCTTACATGTGTAAGTATATTAACACAACTACATATATGCACAGGCACAATTGCAGGGCTGCTCTGAAATTAGCCACAAACCCTTTGTCACTAGTCTGAGGGTAAAACCCTCAGCTCAAAGAAGGGAAGAAAGTATCTCTGTGATCATTGCTTTAAATCCTTTGCTTTTGACATAATTGATTTCCTGGCACTTAAAGTATATGTCCAATGGTGTGTGAGATCCTTTCCACTCTCTATTTCACTGGTTTTACTGGTCATAAGTTTTGCTGGTCATTTTCTCAATATTAATTATAAGGCATCCTCTGCATTTTTCATGATACTAGTCTTAATATGACTGAAAATTTCTGCCTGGTGCTGGAGAGATTTTTCAGTTGTGATGCTTTTGCTGAATTTGTCTTATAATTTAATTGCACTATTTGATGAAAACGCTAGAAATTCAGGAGCTACATCTCTTCTCTAATATTGTGTTCTTAGGCCTTCAGAAAAAAATGTTTATCATTACTTTTTTAAAAACTGGTTTCTGTGAAAGTGTTTTCTAGACTTGCTCGTTCTAAGTATGAAGATACTAACTTTTAGGCTGAGTATTCACTGGAGAGTTCATCTCTAATTATTCCAAAGTTCTTTATTCTGCAAATGTTGGTGTCTCCCTAGTTAAATGTATCTTTAACTGCAACTTAAAACCTAAACTAATTCCCTACATAAGGTTATACTGATGATTTTCAGTTTAACAATTTCTTAACTTTAACTTGATATCAGAATTTAAGGGAGGCCCAATGCCTTGGACACGGATTAGGTGTCTAGACCAGATGATTGAAGGCCACAACTCAGGATCTGTTGACCTGAAGCATATTGCATCTTAGAGTCACACAGTAGCCACACCAGGTGTGACCCTTGATGGAGCCATGCTCTGCCTCTCAGCAAGTTCTGACATCATTTCATATACCATGCTCCACAGTAGAAGGGAGGACCTTCTGGTTGTGATAAATGCAGTTGAGATTAGGAATCCCGTGTATGTCTGTGTGCCGAGACTTAGCTGAAGTCAAATGGGATGTTTCTGGTACTTTCCTTATAGATTCTTACCCCCCTAACCCCCCTGGCCATTTCCTTTTCTCCCCCTACTGTGTAGGGCATATCCTAGCCATCCATCAATGCCCTGCTCACATGCCAGCTTCACTAGGAAGTTTTGTTTCCAGGCAGAGTTCAGTCTCACATCTGGTGAAAACCAATGTCACTCTGTGGTACCTCTGGATAACACTTGGCAGTCCTTTCACTATATGTCTGTAGTGTGTCTCTACAGTGGGTGAAGGCTCCTGAGGGAGGGGGACAATGCTTTGCTCATTTTCATCTTTTCCATTGGGTCTTGCATTTAATGGGCTTATCTATTGATAGCTAGATAATCAAGTCTGAAAAAGTGGGTTATAAGTGTATACATTGTGGGAAGTGAGGTCACACTGTTACAACTGGTGAAAGGCAGTCTGGATACAGTTAGTTAACGGACTACCTGAGCATAGACATCTCTTCTAACTCTTTTCTCGAATTCATAGTAACTTAGGTCTGGAAGGAAATTTAGAAATCATCAAATGTAACCTTAGTTTTCTGACTTAGAAAACCTTGATCCAAAGAATGAAAGACTGACTTAATGCCAAGCAGATAGTGGCTACAGGAGGAGTAGAACTCAGGTTCCTTTAAGCCTACTGTCCATTTCTTTCTACTAAGCTGTACTGCCTCCCACATCCTGCCTATTTTGGTCTCTAAATTGTCATGAAAACAGATGTTAGGGCCCTGTCAAAATGTTTGTGTATTTCTGGGTGAGAAAATGTGTGTGTGCGTGTGTGTGTGTGTGTGTGTGTGTGCACGTGCACATGCTGGTTGGAGGGAGAAGAAAGGTATTTTGTACTTACAGATTTCCTTACATTGCACACAGTATATCCCACTCCTGGTTTATTCAAACTCCGCAACAATAGTACATTTGTTGGGAAAGTTTGATGACTTTTGCATCAGGCTCTTGGCAATGGCAAGAATATATCTGAGTGAAGAATGTCCTCCTGACCTTTCAGTGTTACCCACACTTGGGAATTAATGTGTTTGAAAGGGGTTTTTCTGCTGGGCAGTTGGGCATGCAACTTTTACATACCAAACATGAGTATTTTGTTCCCTTCCCTAGAGTAGTAATAATAATAAGACTGCTTTCAAAACCAACAAATAAAATATTTAAAGAATTATTTTCAAAGGGAAAACAAAGGCAATGATTCCAGGTTTTTTCCCCCCTGGGGCAACAGTATTCTCATATAACTTTGAGTTTACACTAAAAACGTCTGTAGCAACATATACACAGAATTATCCAACTCTCAGCAATGTTACTATATGCAGTGAGCAAATGCAGCACTATAGAGGTGGAACTAAGTCTAAGAGTACCAGAAACAGAATGGTAGAAAATCCTATATAATAAAAACTAAAAATTCGATTTAAGTGATCGTAGCTGGCATACATCTAGAGATGGGAGGAACTCACTGCCTTTGGTAAGGTCAAATATAGGAGAGAAAGAGAGAACATCTGTGACAGGAAGCTGCTGGGATTACATTTTGATTAAGCTTTGGGGGAATAAAGGAAATAGTAAGTTTTCTATTTTTATACATTTCTAAGTAATCTAGTTCTGTTGCTCATTAATCTTTTGCCCTGGTCTTGTAGTATATGTTGTGCAGTAGAGCTCCTTTATGATTATTTTTTAATGGTTACGTTTGGCAGTCTCTTTATAACAATTATGAGGAAACTCTTATATATTGACAAGAGCATAAATATATCACCAGCAGGTTCATGTCTAGAGTCTACCTCTTTCTTTTTTCTGATTTTTTTTTATGTTTATTTATTTTTCAGAGAGAGAGAGACAGAGCATGAGCAGGGGAGGGGCAAAGAGAGAGAGAGATACACATACAATCCCAAGCAGGCTCCAGGCTCTTCACTGACAGCTTAGAGCCCGATACAGGGCTTGAACTCACAGACTGAAACATCATGACCTGAGCTGAAGTCAGACACTCAACCAACTGAGCTACCCTTGTACCCCTGGAGTCTATCTCATAAAGGTTAGAAGACACTGGGCAAGTTAAGTTCACTTGTCCTTTCTGAACCTGTTTTCTCATCTTGTGGAATGGTGATTTAATCACACCTTACATAGCCAAGAAGTAAATGAGATAAGTTGTATGTAAGTGCTCAGGGAATTATAGAATACTATGCAATGCTAGCTATTCCTAATTTTGATTTTTCCTTCAAGTCTTGATAAATTACACTTGGCTGAATATACATGGAATCATTGTTATGGACTAAACTTTAAGAAGTCTTGGTACAAGAGTATTTTTCAAACCATGAACTTTATCAGCAGAGACATTAGAACTTCACAGGAAAAGGGATCTTAGAGTTCCACTCTAATTTTATGACCACCAGCCACCTCAAGTCAGAGGGCAATGACTTGTATACAGTGGCACAGGTGGGAGAAGTGTAAGCAGAATGAGGACTCAGGTTGTCTTAGGCCAAGCCCAGGGATCTTTCCACTTATTCCCCCAGACTCCACATTTGTGATCACCCCTACCACCATGATATTTGTCATTATGGCCAAAATTGAACGCAGATAACTTTTTAAATAGTTTTATGATATAGAAAAAGCATCTTACTTACATCAGTTGTCTCTTTTTTCAAATGAAGGAATTGGATCAGATGAGTTTTGTGGTTTACACAGTCTCTAAATGCCAGTGAAACAGTATTTCTTTTTTCTTTCTTTCTTTTCAAAAAATGTATCTTATTTTGAGAGTTGGGGAGAAGCAGAGAGAGAGAGAGAGAGAGAGAGAGGGAGCACAAGAATCCCGAGCAGGCTCTGCGCGCTCAGCACAGAGCCCCCATGCACGGCTCGAATCCACCATCTGTGAGATCATGACCTGAGCTGAAATCAAGAGTTGGATGCTTAACCAACTGAGCCACCCAGGTGCCCCTAAAATAGTGTTTTCAATGACATGTATAGTGGTCATGGTAAATAGGTAGAGAGAAGAGAAGCGGTACTTCTAAAGTAATATAAAGGGAGTAAAACAAGATGGTGGAACTCTGTGTTGACATGTGAGCCTTCTCTCATCCAAATCATGGTAAAGGAGCTGAAATAAGATTTTAGTTTATAAAAGGTAGTCACACGTGCCCCCATTGCTGCTTCCCCCCCCCCCCAACTCCCCAGCTCAGTTAGACTTGCATTGCTCTACGAGTTCAAGGGCAGAGCAAAGTATCAGTACTGACATGGGATTAACAAGGGCAGGATTGGAGCAGGGGCCAGTCAGTTCCCAGGGCTGGAGATGATTTGCTGCAGCTTCCGGAGGACAAGGTAAAAGAAGAGTTGAAAGGGAGACAGAAGAAGAATTTCTGGGATCTGAAAGTAAGTTGCCAAACTTTGAGAGGTGTGGATGTGAAAAAGGAGCCATCTGAGACATGGGCCGGTCTGAGCTGCTGGAAAACACTGTCCCTGATACTCCAGAAAACATGTTGCTTGAAGTTTCATGTCTGAATTAGATGACTCAAGATTGAAACTGAACATGTATTTTGGAAAAAGATGCTAAAGGCTTTCAGAAATAGGTACATTTTTTAAAAAAAATAAGATTTCATAAAATACATACCACTGTTAAAATACCCTGACATCCCAGTATTATATGTGTGGTTGTCCAAGGGGGAAGAGTATCCATTGAACGGAAGCTTAGTGAAGAACATTAAAAAGATTTCCTTATTTCCCAATTTGGAAATACTTTGCCAAAAATGATATAATATTAGTTCTGTAGTGGAAGAGGTATGTATTTTACCCCAATTTATTATTTTACTCCAATCTTACCCCAATTCTTACTTGAGAATTCCAGCTAAGTGTTTGTCTCTTACCTTATCATTAAGTTCTGTTCTCAGAACTGACACCTTCAGAATGTATTTATCTTCTTTCTCCCACCCACTTTCCCCGAAAAGTTCATTTTTTTTCATAAAATAGCTGTCCTGAATGGTTGCTAGCACCAACCACAACTATTTAAAAAGGAAAAAAAAAATCTAGGATTGTTTTCACTTGTGAACTTGCTTTCCGGTCTCTTATTTTTAATTTCAGCTTCTTTACTATAGCTATTGACTCCTCATTTACAACATAAGGTAATACAGCTAGAGGAGCCACAGGAAGGAATGAAAGTGAAGACCGGGCTCATTGACAATGTCTTTATCACATATGACATTGGTATCTCATTAGACAGACTTTCCCACATCTTCCGAATCTGTGCCTGTGTAACTCCAGATATTTGCATAAACTTAAATATTAATCAGTCATGTAGATATTTTGTGGATATGATACCAGTTATTGACTTGCTTTTAAATCCTTGCTTTACATAATGATTTGGGCAAGGAGACACGGACTTGGAGTAATGTCAGAACATGTAGCAGAGTATACATTAATTTAGCTGTCTGGGCAGGAAGAATAACATCTAGTTGATTAGATGTGTTTCAGTAGAACTTTGGAAAGAATAAATCACCCTAAGCCTTATGACTGTCCTGATACTGCCCTGCTATTTATAGCTCTGTTCTGGGCAAAGAACATCAAAACAGAATGAATTAATTGTTCTCCATGCCATTATGCCTTGGATATAGTCATATCAACATTTATAAAGTATTAAATCAGTACTGATACAAAACAGGAAGTGATTTTCCAACTTTGTCTTTGAAGAAGGAAAATTATTATGAGAGACTTTGAACCTTCCTCTTCCATGGGTTGAGAAGAAGAGTCCTTATTTGTCAAATGCAGTGGACTGGGTGTGGTAAATCTGGTCAAAAGGTAGATTTCATCACCACAGTTCCCTCCTGGCTCCCCTCTCATCCCAATTCCCATTTGTTAACTCTCTTTTCTTTATTGTGGTAAAATATGTATAACATAAAATGTACTATTTAAACCAGTTTTAAGTGTGTATTTCAGTGACATTACGTACAGTCTACATTGTTGTGTGACCATCACCACCATCTATCTCCAGAACTTTTTCATCTTCCCCACCAGAAGCTCTGTGCCTATTAAACACTAACTCCCTATTTTCCCCACTTCCCACAGCCTCCGCTAATCACTGTTCTAGTTCTATCTCTATGGATTTCCTATTCCAGGTAACTTATATAGGTGGAATCACACAATATTTATCCTTTCCTTCCTGGTTTAATTCACTCAGCACTAATGTCTTTATGCTTCATCCATGGTGTGGCATGTTTGAGAATTTCACTCCTTTTTAAGGCTGAATAATTTATTGTATTCATATACTACATTTTATTTATCCATTCATCTGTTGATGGACATTCGAGTGGTTTTCCACTTTTTGTCAAAAAATGCTGGTATAAACATTAGTATAAATACCTGTTCAAGTTCCTACTCTTGTTCTTTTGAGTATGTACTCGTAAGTACAACTGTCAAATTAATGGTAATTCTGTGTTTCAGTTCCGTCTTAATAGTTTAAGTATTTTGTATGGGTCTCCGTGCTGGCCAGCTTCTCTGTGGGCTTGCTTCCTCCTTAACCTTATTAAAACACTTAATGGAATATTTTAAGCTATAACATTTGAAGCAATACTAGGAATTAGCGTGGAATTTGTTTTGGTCATACAAAGGAAACTTTATTTGCAGCAAATAAAGAGATCACAGGAAAGAACTACCAAAGCCACGACTCAAGTGAGCATGAGTGGGTTTCTTTGATTGAGGGTTAAGATGAATATTCAGAAAGGGGAGTTATGTCATTGTATGTAAACATGGGCATAAGGTTGCACAAGTGCACTTAGACAACATGCCTGTATATTCTCTGTTCTGTTAATAAAGGTTGTGCTCCTCCCTGAGTGGAGACTTCACCATTACAGTAAGATAGAGGTAGCTGGCAGGTGCCGCATACTCCAT
Source organism: Acinonyx jubatus (assembly GCF_027475565.1). Lineage (NCBI taxonomy): Eukaryota > Metazoa > Chordata > Mammalia > Carnivora > Felidae > Acinonyx > Acinonyx jubatus. The sequence continues at coordinate 28,976,771 of NC_069382.1, forward strand.
CTGTGCAGGTGTGAGTGGGTGGTTGAGTTCAAACTGGTCTAGGCCAGCTGGATCTCTTTGTGGTCTTTGTCTCTAAAAGATAAGGAATATTAACCTTTGACATTTCTGTGAAGAAGAAGGGGAGGCAGTGGAAGTATTGCTGTTGACAGTTTTAACTTCATTAATCCTATGAAGCACTTTTTTTTTTTTAATGTGGAGAAAGAACCCAACAACACATTGTTGGTGGAAATGAAAACTGGTATAGCCACTGTGGAAAACAGTATGGAGGTTCCTCAAAAATTTTAAAAAGAATGATTCTATGGTCCAGTAATTCCATTACTGGGTATTTGCTCAAAGAATACAAAAACACTGGTTTAAAAAGATATATGCACCCCTATGTTTATAGCAGCATTATTTACAATAGCCTAGATACGGAAGCAGCCCAAGTATCCATAGATAGAAGAATGGATAAAGAAAATGTGGTGTGCACATGCACACACACACACACACACACACACACCAGAATATTACTCAGCCATAAAAAAAGAATGACATCTTGCTATTTGCAACTACACAGATGGATCTACAGAATATAATACCAGGCAAAATAAGTCAGTCGGTAAAAGACAAATACCATATGATTTCACCCATGTGGAATTTAAGGAACAAATGAACAAAGGAAAAAAGCAAACCAAAAAAAACCCAGACTCTGATCTATAGAGGATAAACTGATGGTTACCAGAGGGGAAGTGGGTGAAAGGATGGGTAAAATAGGTGATGGAGATTAAAGAGTACACTTATCATGGGGCGCCTGGGTGGCTCAGTCAGTTAAGCGTCCGACTTCAGCTCAGGTCATGATCTCACGGTTCATGAGTTCCAGCCCCACGTCAGGCTTTGTGCTGACAGCTTAGAGCCTGGAGCCTGCTTCAGATTCTGTGTCTCCTTCTCTCTCTGTTCTTCCCCATCTCGTGCTCTGTCTCTCTCTCTCAAAAATAAATAAAGATTAAAAAATTAAAAAAAAAAGTACACTTATCATGATGAGTACTGAGTAATGTATACAAGTGTTGAATCACTATATTGTACACCTGAAACTAACATCACGCTGTGTGTTCACTCTTCTGGAACTAAAAGCAATTAGTGATTTTATTCATTCAATAAATATGTAACAAATGTATGATGAACACTTAGAATGTCCAGGTACTTTTCTAGACCTTGGACTCAGGTAGTAAGATGTAAACAAGTAAGGAAACAATGTAATCCCAGCCTGTAGATACAAGAAAATAGTAAGGTTGTGTGATGGATGGTAGTAGGGCTACTTGAGTTTGGTTCCTCAAGCAAGGCCTCTTTGAAAAAGAAACCTTCTGAGATTGAAGACCTGACTGAGAACAGCCAACTGTGCTGGGAGGAGTATTCCAGGTAGAAGGAAGAGTAAGTGTGAAGGCTTTCAAGTGAGAACAACTGGGCTAATGTAGACAGAATCAACTGTACAAGGGTGGAGTCTGGGGTATAGTGAAAGGAGTTTGCATTTTGTTTGAGACTCAGCTGGAGACCTCATAGCAAGACATGGCATGATCTGATTTACAGTTGTAAAAGATCACTCTGATTGTTCTCTAGGAAGACAAGAGACAAGAGAAGCAAGGAAACCAGATGGGGGATATTTGAGTGGTGCCAAGAAAGAGATAATGTCAGGTTAGATTAGAGTGGAAGTGGTAGTTAGGCACAAAAGATGAGAAATCAGAATTTATTTTATTTTTTTGATTTAAAATCGTTAATTAGTTTTTTCACGTAAAATCTGTCTAGAGCTGTTATGGTGTTCTGTAGTATGTAGGACCCAAGATCTTTTTATCTTGTCATTTTACCCTGGATAACTTCCATTCCTACAGTCATCTCATGGCCAACAATGGCTATAGTATATCCAGCCATTACATCACATAGAATATATTTTGGAGGCGGAGTCAACAGAACTCATCAAAGAAGTAAATGTAGTTAGGGAAGGAAAGAAAGCAATTAATGCTTGTTTATGACTTAATTGGATGAATAGTGATGACACAGAGTGAGATAGGGAATATTTGTGGGATATTTAGTAGTTTGTTTTGGGTTTTTTTGAGAGATGAAAATGCTAGTTATTTGAGAGACCTATTATGCATCCAAATGAAGATGTAAGCAATTGCCTAGAAAAGTTTGTAACTCATTGAAGAGGTCAGGGTTAAAGATAAAAACATGGAAGTAGTTGAAATATAAACTTATTTTAAACCAACTAACTGGATGAGATCGCCTGGGTAGAGAATGTAGATGGAGAAGATGAGAGAGTCCAGAACCAAGCCCTGGGAACTCCAATATTAAAAGTTATTAGAGGAAGAGAATCCCACCAAACTAAGAAGCAGAAGCTGGTGAGGTAGGAGGAAACCAGGAGAGCGTGGTATCATGAAAGTGTCTGAGGATGGAGGAAGCGTGGATTGAGTAGAATACAAGTTTCCATTGGATTTGGCCATGTGAAGACTACATTTGTGATATTGTTAGGTACAGTTTTAGAGCGTAATGCATTTAAATTACACATCAAACTAAAAGACACCCCCCTCCATACACTCCACCTGAAGGGATAGCCACAGAGAGTTGGCATATCATGTACCTAGTATACATGTTGTGGTTCTGTCCTTTGGATTCCTCTCTTAAATAGAGTCTCAGAAATAATGTCTTGGTGATGAATGATTCTGACAGGATCCAAGAAATCCCAGAGTGTTAAGAACATCAAGTTTATTGTTAGTTGTTTCCTGAAAGCGTTTGAAGCCGTGACTCTATTAGGTAAAATATAACCCCATTAAGTTGTCTGACTATTTAATACTTTAATTTAGTGTCATGGGCCACTTTTAGCGTAAAATATTTTGGCAGAGGAATACCTTTTACACTGCTTGGCTTTTATAATTCTGCATTTTACCTTCCAGTTCTTTACCAGTGTAACTGGTAATTTGAGCAAATTTTCATCTTGCTCAACGATAACTGAGGCAGAAAGACCCCTGGGTTTTAATTAGCAAGGATGAAACAAGTTAAAATTATTCAAGAAGATGATGAGGTGAAAACAGATAGGAATAGAGGCCCACAACCTGATTCACCTCTCAGGTGTTCATCATGACCTTCCATGTTACTGTGCTAGCCATGGAACCCACTTTTCGTATTTGTAAACTCTGTGAATATGGAATAGGGATTACATCCTTAAGCATAATTATAGCATCTCATATATTCTAAAGCATGTAGTGGCAATCCGTGGAAGTTAGTTTGAATATGTAGATCCAGCCTTACTTACCAGCAAAGAACGTGCCCTGAATGTAGAAACTGGGAAGTACCATGTGGTCAAGGGTAGAGATGAATGACCTCAGCTCAGGGCAAGAAAGAAACTGAAAAGAAGACATGAGAAGGGGTCAGGAATGGAGGACCATGTGGTAGAAGGGAAAGATGTGACCATGAAGCAATTTGGAGATTGAATGGTGAGAAACTGATATCCTAGGCTTCACCCTAGTTGTTGGTCAGGCCAGCCAAGATCTCGCTGTGTGAAGGGAATGAAGACAAAACCTGTTTGGCTACTTTGAAGCTGGTCCACAGAGTGGGAAGGCTGTGGTTCAGCCCCAGCTGAGCTGATAGAAAACATGAAGCTGAACCCAGAGATGCAGTTGTGTAAAGAAACAGCTTCTCACTGTACTAAGCATTGTGTTAGAACACAGTGGATGAAGGTAGGATATTGGAGCCTGGGACTGGAGTGTATGTATGGGGAAGGGGGGGCAAGGAAGGGCAAGAGCTCAGGGTGGGGAGGCAAGGTCAATGACTTGGAGATGCTTGGCTAAAATTCTCTTCTCTCTCTCTTGCAAGTAAGAAAACAAGAACATGTTTATGGAACCAGCGTTGTTAACACACTTTGCTGACACCACCCCTCACAAGGAATAGTGGGCAAGATTTTTAAGTGGTGGTAAACTCAAAAAAAAAAAAAATTATGCTGCTCTTTGTAATACATAAAGCAACTTAATACAATTAACTCCTTTGAATTGATCATAACAATAATGCCTGAGGCTGATACTTATAAACCTCATTCCTGATAAAGAAGACGAAGTTCTGATCAATTAAATTTGCACCCTCAGGCTTAGTAATTGGTAAAGTAAGCCTAGCCTGCCTCCAGAACCCCTGATCCTCTGGCTCCAAATGTCATGCTCTTTTCATTATACAGTGCAACCTTATTAAAAAATGGGAAGTCTTTTTTGTTTGTTTTTAGGACAGTTTATGATTTTAGATACAGAAAAACATATTTATCACATATGAGAAAAGGAAGAAAAATTTGGGTCCTTTGTCCATACTCTGCTATGGATGATAAGGGCTAATGCAGCTGGCCAATGCAGAAGGAGAACCAAAGGACCTGAATAATTGATAAAGTACACACTAAATTCAGAGATTGTCCAAGTAGGCTATGTTAGAGACCCTGGGGTTCCCTGATTATTCATGACATCTGGTGACACTGGGTCTCAGTGATAAAAACTCCAGGGAATCTGAGAAAAAAATCATAATTCGCTGTGTTATTTTGAGTTTACAACCACAAGGGATAATCTGTAATTGGATCAAATGATTATAAATGACATATTTTTAGGAGCATAGTAAGCAATGCAAGGGACAGGTCTGGTTATTAGTGCCAAAATATGTATTTATTCCACATACTGCCTTTCTCAGGCGTTTTCTGGTATCTCATTTCTGACTATTAAATTATACTCCAAATAGAATATGCAACTGCATGTAACCGACCTATTTTAGTGGACATTAAGTGCAGTATAAATAGAAACTGAAAATAATCCGAGGCATTTAGAATTCCATTCTTATTCATCTAGCTTGCTTGGCCTTATTCTGGTTTGCAAGTGGTTCTGAGCCTTTTCTCACACATTCACCTTCCCCAGGCCTCAGTTCCTGGGCTTCCCTTTCTCTGGGGAAAGGATTCAAAGGCAGGCTTCCACCTATGGCTGTTTATGCACTGTGCACACACAAGTCTGGGTTGTTCAAAACATAGGAAATAATGATTGGGGATAAAAAGAGAAAGCCTGTTTTTTAGAGACCAGGAGAAGCCCGCAATCCTTTTCATACCTTCTTGTTTGTGGGAAGCAGATTCTATTTGTTATATTTTTTTAGTGAAAGCAGATTTGGAACATAAAAAAAATGACCTAGATGGTGTTTTCTTCTATCGTATCTACAAATAGTTTAGCTGAATGAGCTTTTCACCTATTGGTTCTAAATGGTAAATTTGATTAGTCATATAGAAAGCAACAAATGCAATTTTGGGGGCAGATATAAGGTTAAGAATGTGTAAAAAATAGATAATAGTAGTTATGTTTGAAGTGGAAGGCAGATTAAAACCAAACAAACTAAAAACCCACCAACTTTGAACATTCTTCCCCCATTACCTATATAAATTAGGAACTGTTCTATTCAGCTTCCAAACTGTACTGAGATTTTGAGTTTTGTAACTTGTACTTATATGTAACTAACTAGTTGTACTCTTTCTGGTTATGGAAAGCAGGTAAAATGAATTTTCAGTTGAAATGTACCAGCCTTCTTTCCTTCCTTCTTTCTTTTCGCTTTTCGGTTAGCTATGGAAGATTTGTAGGACTTTTTGCATGCAGACTGGAGCAAATGCATAGACTTCTTTAGAGAGTGAATCTGGGTGTTGGATCAACTTGGACTGTTTTCTTTTCAGAAGCAGACTTAGAGAAAAAGTGATTCTTGCTTTCAAATTCACTTTTAACAATGTTCAGGCAGATGACAAAGAAATTATTGAAGACTTCTGTAAGCGAGGCTCCGGGGAATACAAAAGTAAAAATGACACTATTCTTGCGCTCCAGAAATTTACAGTCTAAGGAGAGAGACAGAATATAAGCACACACACTGATAAATACACAATTATAAATTAGACTAAGTGCCTTGATAGATAATAATAGATGCACATTATCTCCATGCCCCCAGCTAGTACCTGGCCCATCCCGAAGGCCCATCAGGTATACCCATCAGTCTTCTAGGTGTCTTTGGTGCCTTTCTAGAACCTCCTCCTCTAGAACCCATGGGCATTGTAAGAGAGGGTGTTGTCTTCTGACAACATGTTGGTATTTTAAAAGATACTTTTTTGGGGGGACAAGGGGATCTGGGATCCTGAGAGAGATGACTCCGTGGCTGCTGCAGAGCCTTGGGGAAGGGAATGAGAGTGAGCAGGGGGTGTGGCTGGAGGCTTCCACCCCAGCCTCCCTCAGACCTGCCCTGCCTTTATCTGTGGAAGAACTTCCTGCTGAAGAAAGAGTAACATTTTAAATTCACTGTTGTGGTCCAAATAGATCAGTCTTTAGAACTAGATAATTTTGGATTCCAACAGTACTATAGCACCAGAGTGGTTTGTTTTAAATCCCTGGAGTCTGCGTCTCATTAACAAATGGCACTGAAGCCTATTGTGGGGTTTTTCAAGGCTTATAAACATTTCCTGGGAGAGAAGTAGTTACCAAGAAACACATCTCTTAGGGTTTTTATTACTCATATTTGTAATTAGCATGCACAAATTATAAATACATTATCATTAATAATAGTTTTTTCCAAAAATTATTATGTTGATATAATAAAACCCTCGAGTGAAATCAAACCTGGACACTGTGTATAACACACTCCATGCTGCTATTTCTGTCCCCCTTCGGATTTCTTCTCGATAGTGGAAATTCTTCTGGAAACTGAATCTCATCCCCCTGTAGACAGTAGTTCTAGATGTGCTACGAAATCTGTCAAAAGTACTGACTCTACTGCTCTCTTAGGATAGACTTACAGGAAGAAAAACAGAATTGAGAAGGGAAAGGCACACGTGGTAATCATATAGCTGCTTTCGATGTGTTGGGTCTGTAAACGCCCTTGGAAATTTGCATATATCTTGTTCCTGTTTCTAGCTTTTGCCCACGGGCGGGCATATCATTTGTTCTTTGAATTTAACCATTGTATTTTAACATACATGCTGATTTAATCACACTGGTCAAAATTTTCCTTTTATAGCATCCGGACAGCTTGTGCATATAACCACATGGAGTTTTATTTTGTCACCAACTGGTCACCATATGGAAGGCAGTTGCAATGTATTTTGATTATGTAACTCTTGGTACATAGGCAGTCATCTCAGAGAGGCTCAGGTAGCCTGCTGGGGAGGAGATTCAGCTTAAGACTAGTAAAGGTGTGGATCTGATAGTTGGCATTGTGGATCCACAGTGATGTCTCTTAGCAAGGCCCCTAAAGGGGCAATCAGTGCCTTACTTAGATTGCCTTTTTTATACGATGAGCTCATAAAATATGTCCTATCCAACCTCCTTCAGATGCGATGGTTAATGTTATGGATATTTCTCTAGTAATTTGACTACTGCAACAATACATTTACAGTCAATAAAAATATAGAAAAGAGAAGCAGAAGGAAGACTAGAATTAGTGGTGACTGTTGTTGAAATGCATATGTAATTTGTTCCTTTCTTAAAAAATTGAAATTGGATTCTGTGGCACAAAAAACTTCTGTCATAAAAGTCAAGTGGAGTGAAGAATAAAAAGTGCATTTCCTCCTTTGTTATGCATCCCTGTAAATATTATTTAAAGGCCACTTAAAATAATTCCTATTTAGATTTATGCACATGTGTTAAAACGTTCTTTTTTATAGTAGAAATAAATCAGGATTTATTTTTAGTTTCAAATTTAGGGATATAAGAAAGTAACATACCGTAGTTTTCTGGAGGCTATTAGCTATTTGTTTCTCATTTTGGCATTTCCTTTTAGTTGACCTGACGTGAAGATAAAAATAACAGCTATTTCTCAGTTGGCATTTGAAAGACATGAGCAATAAGAAACCCAGAAGAGCTCCTGGAGAATTTTCATAGGGAAAATAAGCATATTGACATTCTTTGACTTCTGTATATTGATTTTTGGCTCCAGCTGCTCCAAAGCCATTAAGAGTTAGAGTTAATCATTCTTGATTTTTTATTGTCAGACAGTTCCCTTTTTTATAATGCTGAATAATAGCAATACTACTTAGTTTTATTTATGCTTACATTCGGTGCTATGGTAAAAAAATTCATAGCATGCTGAAATTCTTGCAGGTAACTGATAAAATATATGGTCTTTAAGGGGCTGTTGATTGATGTTCCAGAAAAGAGGTAAATCTTGTGAATTTCAAGGGTGGTCCTAAAATGGTCTTAAATAACCCTACTGTGTTAAAAAAAATAGTAGTATCTCTTTCCTACCAAGATAACCTGCAGTCTCTTTGGAAATGTGTACATGTCCTTAATTTTCATAAATTTATTGGTGAAGTCAGCTTAATTATCTAGGAGAGGAATGACTCTTTACCCCTGTGTTCATGTCTACTTTGTGAGGTTATAAAAGCTTCTTTACAGAGATTGATGCCATATCTAATAAGCTCTCTCCGTATAGATTCATAAAGTGTTTCTGTCCATATCAAAATCTTGAACCTAGAAGAAAAAGCGATAGTATGATAAACAAACAGTGACTTCCAAAGATGTCTGTACCCTAAACCCTGAAACCTGTGAATATGTTGTGTTACATGGCAGAGGGGAATGAGCTTAAAGATGGAATTAAGGTAACTAATTAGTTGACCTTAAAACGGAGAGATTTTCCTGGATTATCCAGGGAGGTTCAAAATAATCACAAATTTTTGTTTTTTTATTTGTTTTTAAGTGGAAGAGAGAAACAGAGGAGAAGGTAGGAGTGGTAAGAGGGTAGAAAGACTCAATCTACCACTGTTAACTGTGAAGTGGAAGGAAAGAATTTGAGTAGCCAAGAAATGCATGCAGCCTCTAGAAGCAGAGACAAGCAAATAATCACTTACTCACCTCCAGCTTCCAGAAAAGAATGCAGTGCTGGCAGTGTCTTGATTTTAGTCCTGTGACACCTGGGCCAGACTTGTAACCTACACAACTGTAAGATAATACATTTCTGTTATTCTAAGGTGCTTAGTTTGTGATAATTTGTCACAGCAGCAACAGAAAACTAATACAGACTGCAAAAGACGATAATGTCTATTAAATTGTACAGTCATTGAACATCTATTAAATGCCTGTTTATGAAATAGGAGTGAATCCTACTGTAGTATCTTTGATGTGATTAAAACATCCTCCATGAATCAGAGTGAAAATTATACTTTAAGTGTCTGTCCCTTGCCTTGATAACAGCAAGCCTTATGATTTCTCTACTAATTGATTTAGAAGGGCTGGGGTCTAACAGAGTGAGTGTTGTGATGGAACCCCAGACATCTCTCCCCACCCCCCATACCCACATACATCCATTCATTCTCCACATTGTTCTTAAAGTTTCCCGTTAGTATAGAAGGATGCTGGATCATGACTAGCCCAGAGACAAGCAGAGGTCAGCTGCCTGAACAGGTTGATTTGGGGACCCCAGGAAAGATTATTAAAACAAAGACTATGAGGGGAGCCTGGGTGGCTCAGTTGGTTAAGCGTCCGACTTCGGCTCAGGTCATGATCTCATGGTTCATGGGTTCGAGCCCCGCGTTGGGCTCTGTGCTGACCGCTCAGAGCCTGGAGCCTGTTTCAGACTCTGTGTTTCCCTCTCTCTCTCTCTGACCCTCCCGTGCTCGCACTCTGCCTCCGTCTCAAAAATGAATAAACATCTAAAAAAAAAAAAAGAAGAAAAGAAAAGAAAAACAAAGACTATGAGAACCAGAGGGGACTTTTGAGACCCATCTGGTCCAAAATTTTGGTTTTACCAATGAGCCACCTCAAGCCTAGTGTTACTCAGCTGGTAGGTGGGAAACAGGTGTTCTGTTTCTTTCTAGTTCTGTTGTTTCTACTGTGGAATGAATTCCAACCAGAACTGCATACTCAGTTCCTCAACTGGCCCGTAATTAGAATCACTATCAAAGCAAACACAAGTGAGGTGTTACATACAGGAAGCCATAGTTAGTATCTGTGTATGTATCTTTTTTTTTTTATAATTTTTTTAAATTTTTTTTAACGTTTATTTATTTTTGAGACAGAGAGAGACAGAGCATGAATGGGGGAGGGTCAGAGAGAGGGAGACACAGAATCTGAAACAGGCTCAGTCTCTGAGCTGTCAGCACAGAGCCCGACGCGGGGCTCGAACTCACGGACTGCGAGATCATGGCCTGAGCCGAAGTCGGCCGCTTAACCGACTGAGCCACCCAGGCGCCCCTCTGTGTATGTATCTTAATAGGTTCCCTAAAGCTTTCCTATTAACAAGAAGCTCAGGGGAAAAAAATGAAAGTTCCATGTTCAACAATAGTAAGACCAACGGCATTCATGGGAATAAATAACATGACCTTTTTATGGTAGGAATCACCAACTCATTAGTCATAAAGAAGAACAATGAGCTTATATTTATTAGCCATAATCTCAACTTCTGGATCAGTAAAGAGCCTTGGGCTACTTCTGATATTAACATGGCCAAACTTTTTTTTTTTTTTTTGACTAGGGCTTTAAGTAAGTTATTCAGCTTGTCTGAATCTAGGCTTCCTCCTCTGTACAATGGAACTGACTATATCAGAAAGTAAGTATAAAGATTAGGGAACTAATATTTGCAAACACCATACTGTTGTTTGGAACCTAACAGGTGCTAAGTAAATGGTAGCTATTTTATCATTATTTTTTTTTCTCAGACTTGCTAGAAATCCTGAGGAGCCTGTTTATCTCAGTGGGAAAGAAAACAAAAGAAAAAAAACCTCAACTATCCTTAGGATCTTGAAAGCTAGAGGAAAGAGAAGGGGGGGGGAGAGCATGAGAGACAGAGAGAGAAATGTTATTATAGGAAGGGAGGAGGGCTTGAGGAACTTTATAGGCTCAAGAGTCAAAAAGGAGAGGCTAGAAAAAGTGGCAGAGAAGAAGGGGCAGAGGGAAGGTCAAAGGAAGGGAAGAACGGAAGGAAAGCAGAGAATCCAGCAGTGTATTATAAAGGTGATAATTGTGGAAGACATAAGAGGAGAAAAAGAAGAACGCAGCCAGTGATTGAAACCACCAGTTATTTTCTTCTGATTCATCTCTTAAAGGAAATACCGTCCAGGAGAGAGCTTTGCTCTTTTGTGTGCTAGAGAATATAAGGTTAGAATCCCTCCTTCCTTTTTCTAATGACGACCCTGAGCAAGGGCATGCTCTCCTTTTGAAAATCCCTTCTGTCTGAAGCTCTGTGACAATATGATCAAATAGGGTCTCCCTGGTTGATGTGACTGACATAAAGTGGAATGGTGCACCTGGCAGATCCTTTTGAACTGTCCCATCTGGGAACTGAACCAAGAACTCTGTGATCCTGAATTGCTGTGCTTACAGATGGCTCTCCCTTTTTCCCACAGTCCTGGTAACTACCCGTAAGTATAAAATCCTTGTCATAAGACGCAGATGAAGTGGCATTATGTAGTTTTCCCCAAACTTGGCCTGATGCAGATACCTGGGAACATGCCTGTCTGGAAATTCTGATTGTTACGTCAAGGAGATTCTTATAATCACAAACTGAAACATGGAGAAGTGAAGAAACTTCAGAGTAAAGCAACTTATCATCCTAGTGACTGGGCAGTTTTGAACATGATACCATCGTTCATCCCACCAACAGAACTTGACAGTTTGACAAATGGGCTTAGGATCCATATTCTTATGTTAGTTTTCTCTGTTTTAGCTGAGCTGTCTTACCGCTACTAGTGATTATAATTTTATGGATGACCTTCTGGTCTTTCTGTCAGTAACGAAGAGGCACCTCCTTTGTAAAGTCTTCATGCTATTTAACAGGCTTGCTAGTCGTTCCTTCCCTACTTCATGTTGTGCCCACAGACATGAATTGCAGTCACATGGTGTGACAACTAATTGTCTAACATTTCTCAAGACTCTTTGTCTTATTAAAGGCTGTGTTGTATTTATCTTTGTGTCCTTTGTGCTTTGCCTGCCTTGTACATAGTAAACACTCAGGTAATGTGTATTGAATGATTACCCAATGTAGACTTTTATATAGATTTACATGGGAGTGAGGAAATGGAAATGCCAATAAAAAAAACATGAAATAAGGGTAAAAGAGTTCCCTAAGATAATCTTTCTATTCTAATTAGCCAGAAGGCACAGTGTCTGTCCCAGATATCTCTAGTCTCCAGTTTCCTTATGTGTCTAGAATTTGTGTAGAATTGACCTCAGAGGTTGGTTTGAGCTTTCTCACTCTATGTATGAGCTTCTGATGATTAGAATTATCTTTTGTGCTCACATTGCAAGGAATCCTAGAGATAGAATGGGTAAATAAAGGTGATAATGATGACTAACTAATGATATTTTATGACATGGAGTTGAACAGTGGTAATATATTGTTGTATTGAATATTGCAGCATTAAAATGCTACTTAAATATTCACAAGCAATACAAGTGGCAAAGACCATATGAGTATTCTATGTAATAGCAAAGGATCACTGAAATATTAAGATGGGAAATTTACAGTACTTGCATTAGGGATTCTTTGGTTTAATTAATAGCCCCTCTGAGTTTACTACTGCCAAATTTGTTTGGCTTTATTCCCAATTTAATTGTTAGTAAAAACCAGAATTATCCCAGAAAGTGACGGTAGGAAGATTTCATTATAGGAAAACCTCATATCTAATAGTTTTGACAGTGGACAGCAGGAGATGGGCTCAGGTGGGGGTGAGTTGGCTGGTATTGGGGAGAAGTCAGCACTCACAGCTTCAATTCATTTCTAAGTAAGGGTTGATAAGGGCCTTGACATTCAAGTCAAGTCTGCATGTACTTTACATCCATTGTACAAGGCAAATTTTGAAGAAAAAAATCAGGGGTTGCATTTCTATACGGTGAGTTGTTTTGCTTCTTGAGCAGGAGAAATCCTATTTGCAACTTCTCACCTGCTCTTAATAAGCCCCGAAAGGCTGAGTTAATGATTGTTTGTGGCCTGGAGTGGTCAAAAGGGAACAGCAGAAATTATCATCTAAGTAGCAGTGGCCAAGGACATGTGTCCCTTCCTCGCTCTACTGGCAAAGATTTAGCTGCACAATTCTCCCGTCTGCTTTTTAGTACTGTTTTGGGGGGATGGAATTGACCTGTAGCTTACTGGAAAGAGTGTGGACTTTGGCTTCAGATATACCAAGCTGGTTTCAAATTTCACTGCATTCACTTTTGTGAAGCCCACAACAAGCTACTTAAAGTCTCTGAACCACAGTCTTCTCATTCATACAATTGGAATAACGATCATGTGCAATGGAACAGCTACACTGTTTGCAAGCCCAGGGCGAAATGAAAATGTGGGATCCTTTGTCCAAAAAAATACAATGAATTTCAAGATTGTGATAACAGAGCATTAAGTCAAACTCAGGGGTCCTCTAGAGCCTGGATGACTAGGCAGGTCATATGTCCACAAAACTGACCCCAGCTCTCCAGTATCTTTCCCTGTTCAGGTCTGAGAGCTGATCCCTGAAAATTACACTTCCAATGACTGCCAGCTAGATTTGACCAGTGGGAGGAAATGGTAGGAAATTGGAAGGTGGGAGAAACCAAGTTCCCCCTTTGTCTTTCCCTGTCTCTCTGTCCTCTCTAACCATCCCTACCTCCATCCTTCCTCCTTCCCTTCATCCACCTTCCCTCCCTCTTTCTTTCCTTTATTCATTTTCCTTGGAGAGGTATCTCCAGTAGTGACTGCCTACCTTCTTCTGTCTCTAGGACAGCTCACCTTCTCGGAGCCCACCTCCCCTGATGCCACTTTCTGCTAAACAGTTTCCAGGGTTCCAGGTCCCTGCAGGTGCCCTGGCTTGTTTGCTCAGATAACACCATCTTTTCCTTGACTCCTCCAACCTTACTGGAGATGGCCGTTTCTGATTGTTGCTAATATCTGAACTGCCTCACTATTCCCTATTTGACATTTTGGCTTTTGCCAGCTCTTTTTAACTGGTTCCCCTTATTACATATTCTCTGTTGAACTATTCTACATGGAATCTGAGACAGATATCTTCTTTGCAAGGTCATTACAAGGGATAAATTTGTCTAAGGCAGTGATTTTCAGCCACAGGTTGCAATCCATTCGTGAGTCATGAAATCAATTCAGTGGGTCAAAACCAGCATTTTAGAACACAAAATAATGTAAAGTAGGATGGAAAACATTGCAGTGTGTTATATTTATAGTAAGTGTCATTTCATAAAACCTTTGATTATCTGTATATGTACATGTGGTGTGTACCAGCTCATGGTATAAAAATGGATTACTTTCTAGCAGCTGGGATTGAAAGGAAGGATGGAAGGAAGGGGAGGGAGGGAGAAGGAAAGGAAGGAAGGAAAGAAAGAAAACAGAAAAGAACATAAAAAAGAAACAGAAAGCAAGCAAGCTTTCTAAGGTTTCTGACACAAGATAAGCACTCAACAAATCAGAGCAGCTATTTTTGCCATCCAACACCGTTTCATACAAACACAGTCCAGTCAGACAGGACCCAAAGAGTTTCCTCTTCCAATTCACTTTAGCTCATTAGGATCGTTCCATGTACTTGGGCCAGGATGTATTAAAGTGGCCAAAGCATTTACTTAAATTTGATTACACCTAGACAGGCCGAGCCTGAGTCACCAGCCTTGGCTGAAAGAGAAGCCAGCCGGGTTCAAAGAACAGAAACGGTTTTAAGATAATATTTTATTTTTCTATGATTCACTGCAAATCCATCCCTGCAACATGTTTCTCCTAACAGCCGAGTGCCTTAAAAAGAGCAGGTCTCACCTAGGAAAGTGGGAACAGGGAGGAGGTGATGAGAAGAGGCAGCTACTCAATCAGCCAATTAGTAAGACTACAACAAGGGTCCTCTGGCATTCCTTTTTTCCCCCAAAGGTATCAAAGGGCTCTACAAAGGTAACTGTGCTCCCAGACAGCTGTGAGATTGGCAAAAAGCAAAGAGTATCAGCCTTCCTTCCAGTTCTTCCAGATCTGAAAAATCACAAGTTATTTTTCCATTGCCGCTAAACTGACGGCTAGTGTAAAAGTATGTGTTGATAATGACAGGAAAATGGCTAGCAGAAGAATTTTTAGCCTCTTGTCTAGTTCTGGTCTGTTTCATCAGGCAAAGACATGATTCTTGGATCCATCCAACTCCAAAGAGCAAGGGATCTGAGGACTGGCAAAGACCTACAGGTCGTGTGGATTTATCTGCTCTGTGGCCTCCTCTGAGACCTCACAAGTGCTCTCTCCAGGGTTAAGGACAGCCCTCAAGCTGTCCTGCCTTTTGATAGTACAGTGGGTGGGGACACTTATGTAGTTGCTGGTTTTGTGTATGTCTAGTGACAAAACAAATGCCTGTTTTTATGACTAAGCAATAGTGTTTGCCACTGTCAGGTGACAGAGAAAAAGGGAACAAATTGCTAACGCTTAACATCGTGCCAGAGCAGTATTGAGCACTTTCCACATAGCAGATTATTTAATCCCCACGACAGCCCCGTGAGGTAATCGCTTTCATTGCCCTCATTCCCTAGCTGAGGAGGGAGGCAGAGAAGGCAAATAACTTGTCCAAATTCGCACAGCCAATTAGCAGTAGAGCCGAGATTCAAACAAGGTGGTTTGGCTACCAAGTCAATGCTCTTTAACTCTACCCAGGCTGGCAGCTAAGGGACAGCATTCCTATTTTACCATTCATTGCTTTCTCTCATTGGTTGAACAAATCGCCCCCTTTACAATGTCTTCTCACCTGTAAAGTAAAGAAACTTCTCTGGATGTTTTTAAGTCCCTTCTGGTACCACCTTCCATATTTCTTTGAGTTTTCGTGTTCAGAGAGATTGTATTAATTCATCTAGCACATATGGCCCTAAAATATTTCAAACATATCCGTTACTAACTACTTTCCCAAATCACCTAAGTAAGGGCATTTGCCTACTTATCTCCTCCCTAACGAAAGGCGAGGAAGCCTCATGTTTGGCTGCTGAGTCTCTGCCACCGACCTGCTTTTCCTCCTGACATAAAACTGCTTTTGTCTTTCAGCACCTGGCGGAAAACTAAATCCCTGGGTTTGTCGTATCAGCCCTTAAAAGAGTGTTGAGTTTGAGGGTGTGACTGGTCTAATGGGATTCATACATGATAGTCACACACTGAGGAGATTCTTGAGAAACACATGGAATAGGAGAGACAGAGTATTAAACAATGTTTCCAATTAAGAAAAGAACAAAGTCAGAGAGAACCACCCTTCTGGATGGAGCCCACCACCATCTGACCAGCTGATTAAATATCATGCTGCAAAAAGTAAATGTTTATGCCAAACCAGGTGCTTGGACTACATAGAACAATATTAGGCAGGAGTGAGGGGTTGAATTGGCTCACCTTTATTCAACTGTTAGTGTGTTCCTCTTAAGTTCCTTTTAGAGAGTTTTGTGTTTACCTTCTAACAGCTGGCTCATAAAAACATAAACTCATCTTAAAATGTTGAGGAGGGATCTACACATTCCTACTCCCTTTCCTCAAACTTGTATTACAATGACAGGAGAAAAAGAGACGGGAAGTATGGTATTCTAGTTGGCTGTTTTATCAATTTTATCAAAACTCATGGAATCCTATTTTAGAATTTGTTCTATATTTTAAGGGTTGTTTGTTTTCATCTCTTGAAAATGAAATCCTAGCCATACACTGTGGACTTAATATAAGTTGTGAAATCACCCAACTGCAGTATTTATTTATCAGAATGTCTCTAAGGGAGATGCATAGTGATATGCACAGAACATTCTTGTTAATCTAGGAATTTGTGGTCAGCTTGACATGTTAGCCATGATTGACTCCATGTTTCTTTTCCTTTTGTGGTTTTGTTGTTGTTGGATTTACTTTCCAAGCATTTTTTTTCAAACATGAACTTGTTAATTCATCTGCTTAGAGTGGTTTGGGTAGAAAAATATATCGGAAATGCTCTCCATCATAATCAAAGTAGCTGTGTGACTTTGTACCCACTCTACCCCTTCCTATTTCTTTCTCCGTTTCTTTTTTTTTTCCTTTTTTTAAATGTTTTTCATTATTTTTGAGAGAGAGAGGGAGACAGAGCATGGGCAGAGGAGGGGCAGAGAGGGAGACACAGAATCCAAAGCAAGCTTCAGGCTCTGAGCTGTCAGCACAGAGCGCAATGGAGGGCTCGAACTCCCTGACTGTGATATCATGACCTGAGCCGAAGACGGACACTTAACCAACTGAGCCACCCAGGTGCCCCCTCAAAATTTTTTTAAGGTTCATTTACTTTTAAGACAGAGAAAGACAAAGTGCAAGCGGGGGAGGGGTAGAGAGAGAGGGAGACATAGAATCTGAAGCAGGCTCCAGGCTCTCAGCTGTCAGCACAGAGCCGGACCCAGGGCTCCAACTCACCAGCTGTGAGATCATGACCTGAGCTGAAGTCAGCCACCCAACCGACTGAGCCACCCAGGAGCCCCTCTTTCTCCATTTCTGATGACCTGCCTCTCTGGTTACTTAGGAAATACTAGTTACTTGATTTTGAAATTTATGCTTCATTCAAAAGTTATATTTAGTGACTCATGATGTTTGTTTTGAAGACTGTGTAAGGAATGTGGAAATGCAGTTTTTAATTATAATAAATATGAATTAGTATTCTTTAATGTACTCAACTGCCACACTGTAAATGTAGAGATACTGTTCTTTCAGAACAGTATCAGCCTGGTTCTCTCTGAATTTCTGAACTTCATTCTCCAGTAGAATGTTTTCCCAAATAGAGTCCAAAGAATACTATCTTCATGTTATGCTTCTCTAATGAAGGTGTCATGATGTCACGAGTTGAGGAAACCCTATACACTCTTTCCCTGAACAGTAACCGTTAACATTAGCAGATTTGAGACCTAGACATTCTTTTAACTGAGTATTTCTCAAAATTATTTCACTCTGTCTGCCCACACCTTTTTATTCCGAAATGTTTATCGTTGTATGCTAGCACTCTTCAGAATATATGTAGGAAATGGATTCTAGATATGTTATCCTTATGAAATATCGACAGTAGGCATCATTTGTGGAACATTTACTCTGTGGCAGGCACTGTTCTAGGTGCTTTAGAGATTGTAATAACTAGGTATTTATTTGGAATCTGTAGCAGAAGCTGATATGACTGCTTTAAATAAGAAAGATTATTTCTTTTTCCATAAAAGTCTAAGACGGAAGGCAGTAAAGGGAGCTAGGCAACTGTCTTTTCCAGGTTCATTCAGGGGCTCAGGTACCATAACTGGCATTGCTTCTCCATCCTTCAGGGTGTCCTTTCTCTGTAGGGTGTAAGGTGGCTCTTTGCACTCACCCATATTCCATCCCTCAGAAATGAGTCGAAAGAGACATGCCTAATGAAAGAGCCAATGGAGGCAAAACAGCTTCCTGTTAAGGATCGGGTTTGTATTATGCTCCTATCTCAATATCCAGAATTTATTGACATGGCCACACCCAGTTTACCAGGAAGTCTGGGGAATGTAGTCTCTGCTTAGGGAACATATATCCACCTCAAACTTAGAGGAAGTTCTATTATTAAAAAAGGACAGGGTATTAGCCTTCTCTTCTGTGTTTTGTTCTCAGGAAATCTTAGAATCAACTCCAGGAAGTAAGTACTTCTGTCCCCACTGAGAAAATGAAGATTCAGAGAAGGTAAATCTGAAGTGATTGGTGACTTGATGTTACCTAGTTCGAGAGCCTGGGTTATTAGCTAATACTCCCAATTGCAGAGCTTTTCCCCCAAATTTTTGGTAGTTGTCATCATTTTGGGGCCTATTCTAATTTTAAAAGAAATTCATTGTCTAAGTCAGTGGGGTAGAGAGTAGTATCTTCACCCAAATCGTGTTCTCCATTCTTTCCGGGCGTGTCTAAACTATATTTCTCAACTGATATGTGGCCGTATAAATTGATTCTAACTGATGAAATACCCACAGATCTGATGTATACCACATCCAGGCTTGACCTGTAAAAACCCCCTTGTGTGCTCTTCACAGCCTTTTCCCATCAGCTAGCTGTGTGGAAACAACACCCAGGAGAACCAGAAGCCACGTGTCAAGGATGGCCGAGCCTTGCTCAGCCTGAGTCCCTGGTTGGCTGTGTGGAGGAGACCTACCACCAAAGTGTGTTCCCACCTAGAACTGTCATGTGAGCAAAAAAATGAACTTCTGTTGTGTTGGATCCATTTTAAGGTTTTTGACCTGTTTGGTCTAGGGGTTAGCCTACTCTAAATAATAAAATCTGTTAGTATGATGTCATGAATAACAAATAGGCAACCTAGATTAAAATCCTGTACCAGTGATGTGGCCTCGGGCAATATACTTAATCTCTCTAAGCCTGAGTTTTCTTAGCTTCCAATGAATATTCAATCACAGCAGTGTTGAAAGAAATAAATAACTCTCTATAAATAGTGGTATTTCTTATTACTTACTCCACTCTAGTGATCAATTTATACTTATTCTGGTTACTCCACTGTTTAAAATATATATGCCTTATTATGAACACGGTTATGAAGAAATGTGTTTTAGGTATCTTTAGGTTTCCACATTTACATTAGACAGCTTTCATGTTTACATTTCATGCCTTTATAAAAATCCTATGTCAGCAAAATGAGAGAATATCAGCTTGGGAATCATTTGACAAACCTGGATAAGCACATCTGGTTGACCACTTACTAGCTCTGTTACCTCTCGGAGGCTCAGATTCTGCATCAGTAATTTTGGGATGATAGTAGCTCTCTTCCAGGATTGTGGGGATTAAATAAAATTCTAAAAATCTGTGCAGCAGGCTCACTTGCTGATGATGTTCCTTTTCTCCCCAAAGAGATTTTCATAGGGAGCACTTCTAGTCACTTTTGCTGGACTCCAATCCCCTTTCTTTCTCCAAATGTTGGAACTCAATGACAGTAACCAGCAGTTTGGAATCTCTAGAAAGAGGATTTGTTTTTCTGAATGCAAGACTGAGTTGCAACTTATCATTCCAATGGGCCTGCGGATTTAGCGTGGTTTGTAAAGGAAGAAGTTGGTACATTGCTACATTACGAGGAGACAGGACAAACATTGGTTGCATTGCCTATCTGAGAAAGTGATGGTCACAGAGTGGACAAAACAAGGCTCATTTTGCAGAGGGGCAGAAGTACTGTAGGCTACCTAAATGTCTCTAGCACAACATGCCTCTGAAAGTTTTCTCTAGATCGGGCATATCATATGAACTCTGCATGGTGGGATTTCTGTTTGGAAGGCACGTGGTCAAAGAACATTCAGGCTCCATACCGACTTCACCTGATTGGGATTTCACTTGTTATGGGACTAGAGATTCTGGTCATTAGCCTCTCATACCCATTTGTGTCATAGTAGGGATGCTAGTGGTTATATACCTCGCCTTCATCTGTTGCATAAAAATATGCAAGGTATATTCGTTTCTGCATAGTCTTTGATTAGGCAAGAGAAAAGCAAAATCATTGGGAAACAGTAAGTACAATAGCATTTAATATTAAGATTTTTTGTTTGTTTGTTTCCATTCAGTGTAGTATCTGTGTGAAGATAATGCATTTTAACACAACTCAGTGGCAACTAACAGCAACATCACACTGAATGCATGGAGAACCTTGGGACTTAAGGGGTGATTTATTTTTAAGCACTCCCTTCGGGAATCCACAAAGATTGGTCATTTAACTGGGAAGCTTTTGTTTTTTGTTTTTCGCCTTACCTTTGTAAGGTAAATCACAAAACTTCAATTTACTGGAGTGTTCCAGTTAATCTTCTGCTTTATTGAGTGTCACTCTGAATTCCCTATTTCTTTGAACCTTTGTAGTGAAAAATCATTCTGGACACTGCTGAGCCACTTTTCTGCTTTATTAACAAAAAATATTGGGTTAAATGTAATTCTTAGTGGCTGAAAAATGTTTGTTTGTTGTACATTTTTGGAATGTAAACTATTTTGAGAATATAGTAAGAGCTATGGATAACTTCAGATACCATGGAGACAGAGGGAATTTTGCATTCAGTTTACAGACCCCTAAAAGTTCACCTTTGAGCTCCCGGCAATAGACCCCAGATTATGAATCCCCAGCACAGATGTTTTGACATTATCATTCCAAACGTTTATTTTTGTTGTGATAGAAATATAAGGAAAAGGGGATTTGGCCAAATATTCACTCAATTCAAAGACATTAAAACAAAAATATTTGCCATGTGTATGCCAGGGAAGTTACTTGTTAATTATTTCCTTTATTAGACTCTGTTTCACTGATTTTCCTTTTTCTTTTAAAAGTAGAATAGAAAAAAATTTTGATTAACCATGGGTTTTATGGGGTTGATTCTGTAGCTGAGCTATAATTTAAGAGCTCTTTTATGTATACGTTGAACTCAGCGATGTGGAAATAAATTCCAGAAGTTTTCCTTAATTTCAAAAAGCAAATATAAATACTTAGCAAAAACAAACCAAAGTCCCCCCAAACACCAGATACCATTTACTTCCAGCACATTCTACTCAATTTCTCTATGCCACTGGTTCTCAGCAGGAATAGTACTGTTCCCAAAAAGGGAGCTTTGGAAATTTGTGGGAACCATTTTGGTTGTTACAATGTCAGGAGGTGCTTTAATAGCTATTTAGATAGCCAAGTTTAGAGTTGTCAAGAAATCTTTTTCTTTTCCTTTCTTGCATCCTTCATGATTTGGTAATCTCCCCTAGGATAATCATGTAGCTGAAAATCCTAATGATAATTATCAAGCTAGATTATAATTTCATTTTACAGATAAACACATTCATAGGGTTTTTAATACACTCTGAATTTTTTAAGTGTGTGTAAAACTGCCGTATGTATTGAGACAAGATTGTCTTTTGATTTGGTTAAGAACTTTCCTAAGAGTTGTTTACCACTTTGGAAAATCATGCCAGGGGCACTCATGCTGTTTATGGTATCTGAGTCACCAAGAGAACATATCTGTGTCCATGTACATTTGTAACTATCAGATTCACAGTGATTCTTGTGCAGAGACGAGCTTTTCACTACTTCACTATGTCTTCTCGTACAGTTATCACAAACATTCATATATCAAAGTATTATGTATTGTCTATTCTATTTTAGTCTCTAATTCCCTAAATTGCAATTTATCAAGTAAGTCGAAATTTCTTTGAGAAAAATGTTCTCAGGCGAAGTTTTATCTCTTTAGTCTTTTCACTATTTGCTTAAAAAAACCACCGACATTAATTCTGGATTTTTATAGTTATTCAGAGCTGTGTTGTTAAAGGGACAAGTGAATTACTACCTTCCCAGAGCTGAACTCAAGGGAGAAGTTTGATGAATAACTGGCAAAATAAAATAGTGGAAATTTATTCCTTTGGTTCTCAATACAATCACCTATGAAACATCCTTAAACTGAAGAAATGAAATTATTTATGAACAGAAGTTGGGACATTTAAATCCATTTTCTCTCTTTTCCTTTTATTCTAGAAACCCTCCATAATGCAAGCCCGAATATAATGAAATTTTGCATAAATGACATGTGGCAACCTAATTTAGTATAAGCTAGGGAACCTGGTAATACTTTAACTTCAAAGCTCTGCATTTCATTCCTTCATTACTTTTCTTCCTTTCAAAGCATTCTTTAGCCATGCACCGAGTTTGAATAATGACAAATCAAATCCCCAGAGCCAAAAATAGTGTTTCAGTATTTCTGTGCAATTAATTGGTGCTTCTTGATGAGTATTCCGTGTACTCAGTGCTCTTGTAGAAGATTCTCAAAGCCTGATGCTAGGTTGAGGTCTGTGTTTGTCACAGCCTCCACGGATACCCCCTTGTGCTCTCAACCTCATTTTGCTGTCTGGGCCATCCACTGTATCTATCAGGTGAATTTGTCCCTGTCTTTTCAATCCGTCACCCTATCCCACTTAATCTTCCATCTCAGTAACTTCTCTAAACCCTTCTTCTGTGTTTCAAAGGCAATGCTAATTATCACAACAAAAGTAATTAATATATCTTAGATGCTCACGATGTACCAGAACTAACAAAGTGCTTTACCTGCATTGCCTCGTTGAAATCTCTTAACAGTGCATGTGATAAGCTCTATTGTTATCTCCATTGTACAGATGAGGAAATGGCATTCAAAGAAATTTACAGTCCTTAGCACTTGGCACAGGTCACACCAGAGGTCTGTTTGATTCCTGTGCCCCCTTTATTATTGTGTGTTCCTGACTTTTATCTTCATATACTTGGATTGCTGAGTTACTTTTCCATGAGGTGTTTGTTGCTGCCTTGACTGTCAGTCTGTAGGAATCATTTCTGCATTTTGTTGACAGGTTATACATAGATCACAAATATTATCCAGTCCACTCTCTACCCAGAGTGGACATGACTCCCCTACTAAAAAAAAAAAAAAAAAAACACAGTATAAAAATCTGCTATGACAAATCAAGTCCATATTCCTCAGTCTGACATAAACAACCAATGTAATATGACCCAATCTGTCTTCCACATTTCAGCCTACTTTATTTACTTCTTTGTTGGTTCCCATTTAGCTGTTCCCGTGATGGAACATTTTTCCTGTCCACCCCACCACCACTCCATCTTTCTGTGTGTGCTCATTTTACTGTTCTCCCAAGCAAATCCTTGAATGAAAGGAAACTCCTTTTTACCACCATTTATCTATCTCTCCTCCTCTTCATCAGTCATATCAGCCCTCTGGCATATAATTGTGTTATGACTTAGTTTCTAAGTTTTCTTGAAAGATCTTGTCACCATAAGATTGTTGGGCGCTGTAAATATCTTGTTGTTTTTTCATTAAGTTTCTGTTCATGTGGCATGTCGAGTCTTCCATTTTGTTGTGAAGATTCTATCCTCTTTTTTCTATGCTTCTACTGTGCCCTGGACATACCTCTACCACAGCCCTTCGTAGATCTTGGCATGCCTGTCTCTGTGGATGGGCCCTGCCATCCTTGTTCATCTTTGTATTATTCCAGAGCTAGAACTAGTAGGTTCTTTGTAACTGTTGAACAAATGAAGAAAATGCTAGGAAACAAACTCCAGGGATTTTGCAGGTTTAATACATTCGCCCTGGACCTTGCAAAAGCTAAAGGCTATTAATAAATTAGTACCCTCCTCCATCCCTGTTAAGATGATGGGATAGAGTATGTAACCACTTTCACCTTAAAACGCTATTAGGCAACAACAGTGCCTTGACTTTAGGGGCTGTAAAGCAAGCACTATATGATGTCCAATTGTTCTTGCTAGGGGCAGCAAGGACAGATTTAAGGAAGAAGAATATAATAAGATGAAATTTGGCCAAGATACAAGGTTAATGTCTCCTCACCTCCCAAAGAGTACGGAAAGATTATTTATCATCACAGCTGTTGGGGTTTAGAGCTTGCTTCTTTTCCAAATGACGGTGCCTTCCACAGAAGGCTATTCTCCAGGGCTGCCCTAATCAGCCAGCATGTCCTATATAGGCAAGATTTGCCCAGGCTGCTTTTATCCAAGTGGTGACTTAAACCCATCTAAAGTCCATCATTAATGCAAACAATGGCCCAGGCCATGGTGGCGCTGATTCCTAAAGCTGAAGACTTGGAGAAGGAGCCTGATTTTCCATCATGCTGATTGTTGTTTTCGGCAAGATGTTTACCTCTTCAGGTTTCTCTCTGCCAAATACAAATCAGTGTATTTCCAACATCCCAGTGTCTGAACAGTGTATTGCTGGCTTCCACTGTTTCTCTTCAATTAACAGGCAGCTGTAAAAGAGCTTTGCAACTGACATGGGGAGAAAATCTCTAAGGAGGGTATGGACTGCATCCCACCTCTCAAAATCCTCACCAGACATCTTCTGTTAGGTCACCAAGAGGACGTGTGCAGAGGGGACATTTCAAATAAATGAATAACTCATGACTGATTGATTTTAGTCCCAAACATATATGTAGGTTCCTATCCCAGGGAGCGAGGCAAGACCATACAAGTTCTGTTTAATACTCGTTTGCTTCTTAGTTGAAAGCCTAGAATGTAGAACAACTCAGTAGCTTGTTTCTTTAGTCTCTTCTTCCTAGGTCAACACACTGAATTTGGCCTTCTGGATTTTACCTCTTCAACCACAATAAGCATGAAAACAAAGGTTCAGTGCAGTGTTAGCCTAATCTGAGCCCTCCATATATTCCTTTAATGTGGCCAGAGCACTGAGGCCACTAGACCTTACAAGAGAAGGATGAGTACCGACCTTTGTCACTACACCATGAACCTCAGGAGGAAAGAAAATGCCTACAGCAAGTTTGCTAAAAGCAAGAGAAGAGAAGGCTTTACTCCTTTCCTTTTACTTCCTCCACTGCATAGATTATGGGTCTTTAATCCATTTGAGCTCCTCTCTTTTGGATAGAATTATATGTATGTGCACATGTGGATGGTTGTATGTGTGTGTGCATATGTGTGTGTTTACAAATTTATAAGCATGAGATCTTGGGCTTTCCTAGAAATCCAAGTGTGCCTTCAACTGAACCTTTGCAGGAAATGAAGGCTTCTATAGCTTCAGATCTTCCCATGTCCACACAAATACATGAATATAAAAAAGAGACTGAATAGGAGAACGTGAGGACGCACTATGCTTTTCTTTTTTCTCTTTCTTTTTCTTCCTGCTTAGTGGCTGCATCTAGAGCTAAAGATACTGTCAGTGGGATGGCAAGACATGTATTAAGAACATTCACTCTCCCTTTCCCTTCCCCTTGCCCAGCAATTTTTGATGGCTCATCTAATAAGTACATGTATTTTACAGTCAGAGGTAATGACATGATAAGATTTTTTTTTTCCCCAGCCCCTGCCCTGTGACGTTTAGTCGCCTACCTCCCTGAGCCCGGGAGCTAACATGACACATTTTCCTCCACTTGGTGGAGCTGTGCACGTATGTGCTTGAGGGAGGAGAAGGGAATCCTGCCAGGCACTCTGTTCCAGCTGTTTAGGATTGACTGATCTTTCCAGTGCATCATCCAGGCTTTATGCAATGATGCCTTCCCCGTGATGACAGTACGATTATAATTAGTAGGCAGTGTGCATTCCTATATAACAAAGCACATACATGGCCCCAAGGGGGCATATTTGCTACCCCAGGTTCATTGTCAGCCAGCTCTGTGGTTCTGGACAAATGGTTTTACTTTGCCGTGCCAGAGTTCTTGACCAAGTAGAGTGGGGAATAATCCCTCTTCTAGTTATCTCTGGAGTTTGGTAGAAGCCTAAAATTAGATGTGAAAATTAGATGTGAAAGTGCTCTGGGAGTTGAAACAATGGAGAAATCCAAATCACAATGCTCGTTGAATCTTATAAGTTTTCCCGGTATGCAGGCTGCCTGTGTCTTTTTCATTTTGTAGGCCATTTTCCACAGCACAACCAGAATGATCTTTCTCAGTGTGTGTGTGATCATAGCATTTTGGTTAAAATCCAAGGTATCTTCTCCCTCCCATAGAATGGAAGTCACAACTCCTTAAGTGGCTTGCAGAGCCCATCACAGTAGGTGCTCTTCACCTCTGGCCAGTGGTATCTCTCTTCTGTTACCCGAACAATGCACTGAACTTCGAAGCCTTCTCTCTTGATCCTTCAGACCCTGACCTTGTGGTTGCCTTGGTCTAGAACCAGCTTCCCCTGTTCTTCTCTCAGCTAACTCCCCCTCAGCATCCAGACTTCACAGAGAGTCACTTTCAGTGGGAAGGTTTCTGGGGTCCTCTATCAGAAGCCTCTGATTTGTACTCCCACAACACTCTGTACTGTCCCCAGATGTTTTATCTGATTGTTTTTCCTCCACAAAGTCACAGTCATCATCTGTGGAACTCAATATCATAAAACTGCAGCTAGCATAATTTCAAGCTCATAAACAGTACTCAAGAAATATTTTTGAATGACCAATTGGATGGTGTATTAGTTTTCTATGACTGTCATAATAGAGTACCACATACTGGATACCTTAAAACAACAGAAATTTATTTTCTCACAGTTCTGGAAGTTAGAAGTCTGAAATTCAGGTGTCAGCAGGGCCATGCTCCCTCTGAGACTCTGGAGAGACTCTTTCCTTGCCTCTCTCTAGCTCCTGGTTGTGGCCAGAATCAATCCATGGTGTTCCTTGGCTGCTAGCTTCATCACTCCAATCTCTACCTCTGTTGTCACTTGGCATTTCCCTTTTCCTATAAGGACACCAGTGACATTGACATAGGGCCCACCTCATTTAAACTTGATAACTTCTCCAAAGATCCTATTTCCAAATAAAGTCACATTTATAGTTACTGGAAGTTAGGACTCCCATATATATTTTGAGGGGACACAATTCAACCCATAACCATTTGCAAAATCAGTTAATTAACTTGTGGACAGAAAAACCTTCCTCTGATTATGATAAAAACTTGTATAGAACTAATCAATGTACTTATATAACGTGTGCGATTGTGTGTATATATACATACAGGCCTTAATTTTTTTATATTGTGCCTCAACCCCAACAGCTAATTATCCCAAGTAAAAAATATTGTGTGATGTGTCTAAAGCACTTTAAAGACATCTGCCTTTCCAGATGTAGTTTTTGGATGACAAGAAATTATTTTTTGGCCAACTTTCAGAATACGAAATTGTGACAATCCATCACCATATAAATTCTGTGCTTCTATCATTTAAAAACTTGACAACTCTGAAGTTAGTGTTATAGTTAAAATACAGCAGTTTAATGTCATTATTTATTTGGATTTCCAAATTAGGGGACTTTTGTGGCTAGAAGTTCTCATCTTTGTCACCCATCGTTCTTTAGTCCTGTCATTTATTCTTTACTTTTTTTCTTGAAGATGATTCATGTGTATACTAGGTCTTTTCCCAAAGTCTCAGATTATGAAAAGCAAAGTTAGATGAAGAAAAGCATTTGATCCTCTAAATTATGCCCTAATTTATAGTATTCAGCCCTGCAAAAATCAAGAAAGAAATGTAACAGCTCAGATAAAGTACTTTTTTCCTGATTAGCATTAGGTAAAAGAAAGTGAAATAGAGATTTCTTTTTGTTTTAATTAAAAACTTTGAAAGTCCTGCATGTGGGTAACTATTTAGTAAATTTTTCCTCTTGTCTAATGTTCATTTCAATTAGTGATGATATTGGGGTTAGCATTTAGCTCTAGCTCCCACCCAGTCATGTTGGCCTTGTTTCAAGCTTAGAACTGCTCAGCAATCCCTCCAGAAAGCGAAGAGTGAATAATCTTTCACATGGTTCTGAGTAAGAATCTATAATGTAGACTAACTTTGTTAAAACAGACATTTTAGAGAATGTGAATGCCTATTTCAGGCAAAGGGGATTATAGATGAGTAACTGATCAAGGCACTTTTTCAAATCCCATCCCTTTAGGTTTTCTTAGAGTTTCAGATTAATTTAGCCAAATACCAGCCTTATTCCTTCCCACCTTTCCCTAAATATGTGTTGTTGAATATCCTTTCAGTTTTAGGAATGGATTGCGATCCTAAGTTAAATGTCTAAATTGGAGCCCTCTAATTCTGATATTCTTGGCTGTGTACGTGTGTGCAAGCACACCACCATATGGCAAAAGGCAGAGTTGCTAAAACCAGATATAACGAAAAGGAAGATCAGTTAGTGAATTAATGAACTGAATCTTATACAAGGTACTAAACCATACTTTAAAGCTCCAGATCTATAGGTGTTATCAAAAATTTCTGCCTTGATAAAGCTATTGGGACCTACAGGTGTATTTACTGGGCATGGTTCCCCATTACAAAATATTAATTTCTTAAAAAAATCAAGCATGCTTATAAAAAGGCATTAATGTTCTCATTTTCAAAACAGTCTGTAAGAGAAGAATAAATTTAAGTCAGTGGAACAGCTGGAAATTGGGGCTACATAGAAGTAGACTGCATCATTGCCTACACCTGTTCTATTCGTGTGACAGCACCTATTCTACTCCCTGCAGTAGCCTGTAAGATACTACAGGGAAGCAAGTTGCATTTTTATCTCCATGTTAAGTATCCATAAAGGCAAATACCCAGTGACTACCCAAGGGTGATGGAAACCTGTTTTACCAAACCTGTCTCTGTGATTGCATCAATTTCCATGTTGATGTGTGTACAAACCCGTGGCTAATTATATTTTCATTTGTTCTAAGACTAGGTACACTAATATGTGAAAAACATTGAATATCACCAAGAGAAAGGCTTACAAGTAAATAAATGGTGTATGTCATTTATATTAATGCCTCTGTTGTTATCACTATTGTTGTCTTATTCCCATAGCTATTGGAGGATTGAATTTAAATGTTGATAAAGCACATAATAAGCATCCTGTGTGATAGGAATACTATACAATGATAATTATTTCCTCCCTTGTGCATTATTACTGAGGTTGTCCCTAATCAGGAACTGTAAATTCTAAACTTTTTTCTGCAGCCGTTTTATTAAAAGAGCTTCCGGATTTTTTTTCCCAGGCTGGAAACAAAGAAACCAAGCAACTACTAAAGTCCACTGAAAGGGAAATTAAAAAGACACAGTTTTTTAAAAAAGAATAATCAAGTCCACATTGAATAATAAATAAGATTCAAATTAAAATCCCCTCTTGGGATAATTATCTGGATGTTTTTGCTAACTGGCCCGCAGCCATTATTTTCTGGTCCTAGCAGGTCAGGCTATTGTTGAGAAGAAATACAAATAAGAAAAGAGAAAAGCAAAGGACTATTGTAGAGGACTTATATATTATATACCATGTCATGCCTCTTTCACACGTGCTGTTTCCAAGATAACCTTGTGAAGTAGACAAGATTCCCAACTGCCAGGCAAGAAAAAATTTCAGTTTCAGTGACTGACTTTCCAATGTCATACAACTATTGAAATAGACAGGATTTTAACACCAACTGCCTAGTTCCTAAGGCTAAGTTCTTTTCTGTATTCCATGCTAATTACTAAAAAGGTGTGAGATTGACATGTGGGAGTTATACCTTTATGTAAATGCAAATGAAACACAGCAGAGACCAGAATGTTCTCTGGCCCTGGCAAGAGACAGTAAGCACAAAGTGACAGATCTACTCTGGGCCCATAATTTTAAGAGTCACTGTAATTTTAAAATAATAACAAATATTTAGATTTCCTTTTTTTTTTTTTTTTTTTGTATCCACTAAGCCCTGTCCTCATTCTCTGGCTAAGGGATGTGCGAAGTGGGTCTTTGTGATAAATTATTGTGTTTGTATGTGAATGGATGGAAGGACACATCAGAGATAATGTAATGTTTACTGCTTTGCTATTAGCACAATGGGCTGTCTTTATAGAGTGTAATATTCAAATCTATGCACCAGTGCTCTTTCAAATAGAGAATTTGTTTCCTATTTTCACTTAAAACTATCTTTTATTTTAATTAACAGGAATGCAGTTTAATCAACCATCTTTATAGCTAAGGGAGTTTTACAGGCTTATAATACTGTCAGATTCTAGGGTATATAAGTGAGAAATAAAAAGGCAGTTTTAGGGAAGAAGTACATTTTTCTCCCTTCCTCCCTCCTTTCCTCCCAT
This sequence comes from Acinonyx jubatus, assembly GCF_027475565.1. Classification (NCBI taxonomy): domain Eukaryota; kingdom Metazoa; phylum Chordata; class Mammalia; order Carnivora; family Felidae; genus Acinonyx; species Acinonyx jubatus. The sequence continues at coordinate 29,007,228 of NC_069382.1, forward strand.
TTTTCTTTCCTCCCTTCCTTCCTTCCTTCCTTCCTTCCTTCCTTCCTTCCTTCCTTCCTTCCTCCTCTATGAAGAAACTATTCCAGAAGCTAGGAATTTTCCTTAATGGTGTGTGATTCCATCTCAGAACATCTGTCGGATTAAAAAAGCTGTCTGAAGCTTGATTCCAATGTCATTACCCAAGGGCGCCCAGTGATATGAGCACTTGTTTTTATAATGGAAGGAGAAAAGATTTGTACATGCATCTGTGGATTAGAATCAGTGGTGTACTGGTGTAACATCCCGCTCTTCAATGGGAGGTAGGGGGAAAGAAAGACTGGATAGGGGAAAATCCTTGATTACTAGAGTTTGCCAAATTCTGAGGTGAAAATACTCCCACCATGACCATCTCCAAGGTTATTGTTTCCATTACATTAGGGCCATATAACGTGTCATAAGGCAGAAAGCAATGATGAAAACCCATGTGGTTTAACTGATACTCATTTATGTCTTGAGAATATACAATTCAAATAGTTATTAGTTAATACCCCAGTGTTGTTTCTTCCAAGGAATATTTTCCTTCTTTCCTAAAGAGGTAATAATAAATATTCATGATGTAATTTAGGAGATATATTTTTATTCTATTGCACACCTCATCACTATTGCTTTGTACAAAACTAGATTTGTGAAAAGACCTAGGATTTTATGTTTATTATATTATTTCTTGTTGGTTTAAAAATGAGATGTTTATTTTGTTAATGTGTTTTCCTGATTAAGAAACTGAGGCAGCAGTCTCTTAAGTTTTTCTCAATGTAGTATAATGGCAGGGTAAAAATTTTCAAATTAAATAGTGGCAATTTCTTAGATCTGTTCATAGGCTATTCAAAATTGGGTTAAAATGATTTTGATTTTTAATTTTTTATGGGTCCAAAACACAATTACTCAAGGAATTATTTTACAGTTACATATGTCTATGTATAGAGACACCTACTTCTGTATATATGTGGGGATATACATATATACTTGTATGTTAGCTAATGAGGGTAGCTTTGTCAGTGTAAAAATTAGAAAACAAGATAAAATAATCTCATAGTCTGCCAAGGAGCTGTGCTCAGCTATCGATGGTTGGTTCTGCATTATGTATCTTGTTACTTATCAGTTCCAGGAAGATTCCCTTTTCTGTCCTGATCACTGTCAAAATCTCAGTCTCTACATAGTGATGACACATAGGAGACTCTCAAAACAGTTTTAAAAGTAAGTAGGTTGGGGTGCCTAGATGGCTCAGTCGGTTGGGCGTCCGACTTTGGCTCAGGTCATGATTTCGTGGTTTGTGGGTTCAAGCCCTACATCAGGCTCTGTGCTGACAGCTCAGAGCCTGGAGCCTGCTTCAGATTCTGTGTCTCCCTCTCTCTCTGCCCCTCCCCTGCTTGTGCTCTATCTCTCTCAAAAATAAACAAATATTTTAAAAAGCATTAAAAAAATTAGATATGTGAATTAATTAATTTAAAAGATAGCAAAGTCAAGTCTGTGCATTATTTCTATAGCATTGTTTGATTTTAAGTATAATAATTTATTAGGCAGGATGCTTAGAAACCATGTTTACCTAGAACTGGTTTAAAAGATTTCTCTAGGCAAGAAATATATATAAATAAATATAAATACAAATATAAACATAATTATTCATCTTCAAAGTAAAGGCCTCCAGATGTCTGAATACCTTCTAGGTATGTGGACCAGTCAAACTGTGCCAAAAGATAATGAGAGGATCTTATTGCTTTAATTACCTGTGTTGTTCTCCAAGGAACTCCCACCTCTGCCAATTCCTACACATGTTATTTGTTTATTCATCCATGCATCCATCCATCTTTCCATTTATTCAAGAAATACTTACTGTTCCAAGTACTGTTTAAGTAGCGGAGACACCAGAGTGAGCAAGACATCTACAAGAGGCCCTCATTACCAAGGAGCTTACATTCATGAGATTAAACTCATACACAAAAGAAATATTATATAGACAATTAAAATAGGATGATGTGACCTGAGAACAATTAGATGACAATATTAGATTGGGTGTTCAAGAATGAAATGAATTTAAAGTGAGATCTGAATGACAAGAAAGAACTACCCATGCAAAAAACAGAAGTGGGGGATAGAATTTCAGGGATGGGAAACATGGAACATGATGACCTTGAGGATGGCATGACTTTCTTTCTGTTTCTTGAATAGACCAAAGGTTGGACCATAAAGGGTGAGGAGAAAGCTGGTACAAAACGACGTTGGAGAGGACACCTGGGTGGCTCAGTCGGTTGAGTGTCTGACTCTTGATTTCAGTTCAGGTCATGATCCCAGGGTCATGGGATTGAGCCCCACATCAGGCTCTGTGCTTAGCATGGAGCCTGCTTGAGATTCTCTCTCTCTCTCCATGTGCCCCTCACCCCTGCTTATATGCATGCTCTCTCTCTTCAAAACAAAATGAAACAAAACAAAAAACATAATGAGAGAGAGACAGGACCAGATCATGGGGATTTATAGCTTGGCTAAGGAGTTTGCATTTAATTGTAAATGCAACAGAACTCTTGTTGGTGAATAATGTGACTTGATTTTAATTTTTAGAATATTATCTAACTGCTGTGTGGAAATAGATTATATATTAAAAGATAGAAGCCAGCTAGGAGTCCAGTTAGAAAACCATTGTAGTAGTCCTGGTGGAAGGTGATGGTGACTTAGTTACATGGTGATTTGAAAAGGAGATTCTGAACATGTTTTGAAAACAGAAAGAGGCAAGATTTGCCAATGAACTGCCCGAAGTGATTGGAGCAAAGGAAATAGAGAGTTAAAGGATAACTCCAAAATTTTCAGCCTGAGTGACTGAGTGGATGGTGTTGACATTTACTAAGACTGGCAAGATTGAGAGAAGAGTAGAATTGGAAGGTGAAATTATTCATTCTTCTGTGCCCATGTTGACATTTTGAGATGTATATTAAATATCTAAGTAGAAATGTCAAATTGACAGTTTGTTATATACAAATCTTTATTTCATGGGAGAAATTGGGCATGGAGATGGAATTTTGTGAGCCTATACCATATAGATAGTATTTAAAGCTCAAAGTCTGCATGAGTATTTACAGATGGTGTCTTAGCCAGCTTGAGCAGCCATAACAAAATGGGTCATTGGGTCTCTTGAGAGCCTTCTCTTTGGGTTCAGATGGGTCTCTTCTTGCTGTGTCCTCACATGACCTTTCTTTGTGGGTGGAGAGAGAGAAAGGAAGCAAGTTCTTTTGTGTCTTTTCTTTAAAAAAAATTTTTTAATGTTTGTTTATTTTTGAGAGAGAGACAGTGAGCACGAGCAGGGAAGGGGCAGAGAGAGAGGAAGACACAGAATCTGAAGCAGGCCCCAGGCTGTAACCTGTCAACATAGAACCCTACGTGGGGCTCAAACTCATGTACCGTGATATCATGACCTGAAGCTGAACCTGAGCTGAGGTTGGACGCTTAACTGACTGAGCCACCCACGTGCTCCTTTTGTGTCTTTTCTTATAAAGGCATCCATCCCATTACGGGGACCCTCATTATCATGTAAACTTAATTATCTCTCAAAGTCCCCATCTCCAAATACTGTCACATTGTGGCTTAGGGCTGGAACATATAAATTTTGAGGGGACTCAATTCAGTTTATAGCAGATGGGAAGAAGAAAGGATCTCAGGAGCTCCCTAACACCTGTAGATGAGCTGAGAAAGAAAAGGCAGCAAAAGAAACTGAGAAGGAGTAAAAGGAGCATAGGATATGCCATGTGACAGTGGTTAGGATGTTTGAGGAGAAAGAGGTTGAAATAGTCATTTAGGAGAGTGAGAATTCAAGTACAACAGAGAAGAGTGGTTTGGGGAGGCAGTTCTCCATGGGGCTTTTTCATTTTTGCTCATCTTATGGTCAGAGTCACTGAGTCCCTTGTTTCAGAACTTTTTTATTCAAGGCTGTATAGTGAATAGCCCTGCGAGATTGATAGTGTCCCTCTCCAGAGCAAGAAACAGGTCTGCATCGCAGTTCAGTGCAATAAAGAGAATGTCTCCCTCTGGGGCAAAGGTCCAACAGGCTGACTGCCCATTATAAAATATTCAGGTTCCCTAAGCACATAGTTTCTCTTCTGTAATGTGACCCACTTGTGTGTACAGATGTCACCTGGCCTTTTTACGGTGGTTATGGTGGCATTTTTTTTTCCCAGCAACATTCAGTGGTGCTGATGTAGATGCAGGTAGATGGGTTTATGTGTTAGGGATTTAATATGTGTGGTTTACTGCATGATCACATAGCTCCTTTGGAATATTTAGAGTCTCTCACTACTGGAGTGTGCCGACCCAGGAAGACCCACATTTGAACGTTGCCACGTAAACTGCTGATGAATATTACAGAATACTTAGATATTTCAAAGAGGGACTAAAATGGTAAATACTTTACTCAATCATTTGTCACAATCTTTTATATTCTTATGCTTAGAAAAATGATTCATATTAAAGAATTGGGCTTTTGTGATACTCTAGTATTAATAGTACTGTGACTAAACCACAGACCGTGAACTATACTTAATTAATAATAATAATTAATGGAACATCATACATGTTCAGAGCATACAAGGAGGTAATTACATATTACAGAGGCATGTCCTATATCTCTGGTTGATTAGGTTGAAAATCAATAAACATGTTTTTGTTTTACATGATTCCTAGCATAAAGTTTTAACTGAATTGAGAGAAGTGCCTTTACCACTTGGTTGCTAGTTTCTCTCTTTGTAATACAAGGATATTATCCCCATAGAGCAGTTAAGAAGTTATTTGTCTGTAAAGCAATTTAGTGAAAATGATATCGTCTCTGCAAGTATGCACACTTGCATGCATATATAATGGACTGAGGGATTCTGAGTATTGGCAATCTGTTTCATCTACAGATAGTTGTACAAAGGGAGAGCCATCTCCAAATCCAGTCTTTGGTTCTAGGTTTCCCTTCCTCTCCTACCCTTCCTCTTACCATGGTAGCCCCTGTGGTACACAGGCATCCTCATCCCCCAAATTCTGGTTGGCTGTCTCCATTTGGGTACCAGAAAATTGCTTCCCTTGCTTTCTGGAAGACTCCATGCTGCTGCAGGCCAGTAAGTATTGATTCAATTCTAGTCTTAATCCCCTCACTCATTCCTAAGTGTTATTTTGTATGTAGATCTTTTGCCAGAAGCAGCTTTATATTAATATTGAGATTTTCTTAGGTTTGTTGAACACCTCAAACGTGTTCTGTGTTTGCTAAGATTATTTTGATGTTGAGGGATCTAAAGTAGACAGTAGAGGCTTTTAATATTGTGGAAGAATGTCCACTGTCCTTTTTGAAGGGAGAAGAGGGGCAGAAACCTCCTTTAAAACCCTCTTTATTCCCACCCCTTGCTTGTCTCTTCTTCATATTCGACAACCATGCCTGACTTGGCAGAGCTGGACGGCAGCCACTAGCATCAGTTATGACAATAGTTGGTGGATTTAAGCTTCAGGGGCAATGGACCAATGGAATAAATAGAATATATAATTGTTGCTCTGAGGACAGAATGTGTCTGCACTCTCTATGGGGGTCCTCATTTAAGCCCAACACCCAAAAAAGACAAACATCTAAAGCTCAGCATGGGGTCCCTAAGGCAGGGGAACACAAGCAAAGCGTTTTCCTCATAAAATGCAAGTTTTAGGGTTTCATGTCAATCACAACACAGCTTTCACCCTTCTAGCAGCCTGAATCAGTAACCACGGCCCACTGGTACGCATGATTCTCTTGACTCACAGCACAAGCAAGCTCCAAGGTCATGCCTGGTGGGAGACTCACAACAATTTTTAATGTAAGATGGTTGAACCCATTTTTCTTTACTTTATTTCCTTCCTTAAACTTCAGCCAGGCATTTTTTTTCAAAAGAGCAAAACTAAACTAAACTACATGTGTTGCCTTTAGCATGGCATAAAAGAGTACTTAATATTTTGGTCTCAAGCAACCATTCCTACCACATCTTTCCCCATTCTCTACTCATTCAGTCTCTGGGCACACCCAAAGGGTTGAGTTTTCTGGAACATAGCCCTCTCTCATAATTCTGTGTCTTGGTATAAAATGTGTTCTCTGCTATGCCCTTTTCCACCTGATGCAGTCGTACTCATCATTCACGGTCAAGTGAGTGTAAATGTTTCTGAAGAAAGTTTTATTGACCCCTCCCACCTCCCTCCCACTCCCCAGAGTTTTGGCTGTCAGACTGAAAGAACCTGGGGCAGAAATCTGAATGACCTGGAGGTGACAGAGAGTGGAATTGGAAGAGAGAAGCACCTAGTAATTTCTTCTCTGTGCACAGTCATGAAGCAAAGATAGAAAAGAACCCATGTGTTACTTTAACAATTCATAAATTATCATGAAAGAAAATGAGATATTACAAGCCTTTGGCCTCTGACAAAAAAATGTTGAAAAGAAATATTACTGACACGTTTCCATATTACAGGAATATATGAGGTATGCTTTTTATAAAACGTAGAAGCCAGTTATAGTAGGCATGTTAATATGGATAGCAGTTTTTTTTTGAAGTATACAAATGTATACACTTACTTTTAAAAAGAGAAGAGTTGCAAATAGCAAGATGAAAATGCATAATTATGCCATGTGGATAATGCATGATGAAGTCTTGGCAACAAGACTGTTTTAGCTTCTTTTGGGTGTAATAAGCATCTTCTAAGAGAGGTTGCTAATGTGTCCTGTCCGAGGCATTTGCGTTTATTTGTAGCCAGGAAGCATCATGGGATCTAGGATGCAGTAGCTATAAGTTTCATGGCCACTGATGCAGTAGAATAGTAATGTTTCTCCGTCTGCATGGCACACTGACTCAGCTGATAAGTGCCTCTGAGACCCAGGGCCGATGGCTATTCCTGCTAGGAAATATTCCCTTGCATCAGAAATGAGTTACTTGAACACTTCAATTCTGGAATTTGTATCAACAACTGTGAAGGTCAGGGCAATCCTTCATGTAGATGGATTTCTGTCATCTGTACTGAGATGTCTATTTAATGTCTGTGATCCTGTCAGGCAGTGGTGTATCTATCATATGTTTTCCTGAGATGTCTATTTAATGTCTGTGATCCTGTCAGGCAGTGGTGTATCTATCATATGTTTTCCTTCATGTGAAGACTCAACCGACACACAGTGATCCTATGATCATTGATTATTGATCATCCTTTGATCATCTGAATCCTTCCCGCCTAACTTCGTTTTTCCTGCTCTATAATATAAATTCTCTCTTTTTGATAGGCAGATGTCCTTCCTGTTGTCCCCAATTTCTCTTCATTGTTCATGTTGTCCTCAAAGCCTGCAATGCTCTCCCGTCTTCCTTCTAGATGATTGAATATTCCAAGGCACCAGTAGAGCCCCATCACCTGCATTTCCATTGACTTCTTCTGGTCAGCCCCACATCTCCTTTTTCTGAAGTCAGTCTGAACTTGTGTTTCTTTCCACACTTATGAACCTTTGAGTTTATGTGTCTTCTGTCACTCTCTCTTTCTCTGTAAGTTATTTTATTCTGGTCCTTGGTACTAATTGAGCACATTTAATTAATATCCTACACTCTTCCAGAATGGGAAATCTGTATTTTGCTTCTCGTGTCATCCTTAAGGAACTTCACACAGGGATAAAAAAATATGTAGTGGTGGATTGATTGGTAAATAAGTAAAATAGGGATTCAAGAAAGGTCAGTGGGCCATTCTAGGACATGGTCAAGGAATGTGGTACCAGGACAGTAACAATCTACCAAGTGGAGATAAAGTAGACATTGTACGTAACAGAGGAATTCAGACTTAATATATATTTTTCTCTAACTCCTTGACATGTTCACCATCAACTATAGAAATGTTAACAATAAGTTAATATTTTTCGTTAAGAACTACTTCTACCTTTAAGAGACTTAAGCCATCCTTCTTTCTTTTATTGTGACCAGGGAAACTTTTTGTAATGGCCCCTTTTGATGGAATCCTTGATCCAGTCTATGTGATATAATACGTCGGGTATGAGACAGTTACTTAAATTTTGCATATTTTATAATGTGTATATGAATATGTACCCACATATCCAAACTATTCATAACTTTTCCACTAATCACTGCATACCATTTGGAAAATTGACAACTGTATCTTCTGGCTAAAGATCAGTATAAACCTTTCATTTGTTCGATGGAGGCTTGGGCCAGAATCTTGCCCATCTTGAGAAGTGCTTCATAACAAACAACAAGCAACTTTTATAATGCCAGCTACGAGAACTCTTTGCTTTTCCAATTTGAACATAAAGGATGGCTGCGTGGTTTCCATGCCTAATTTTCTCAATGTTGAAAAAAAAATCGGTTGAGGGAATTTCCCACTGCTGGAGTTTTGCTAGTAATCTTTGGCCCTGCGTGAGGTCTCTGGACTCTGTTGCCATCTCTGAAAGTGGCTGTCCTCTTCCATCATTTTCCTGGGCAGGGGATCAAACCAGCTATTAGGTATCTGTTTGCACTGCATGAAAACAAAGTTTAATGTAAAGAAACTTACAGCTTTCCTGCTCCTAATGCCTCAGAAGCTTTGTGCTGCCTGACTTCAGGCATTCTTTGAACTGAAAGGGGGTGGCTATCCCGTAGGTCTGTTTTACCAGATCATCTTATCATGTTGAGTCCTAATGACCATTGACTGAGCATGGTGAAGGGACCTTGAATGTGTATGTATTATCCTGCTTGCTTGTTCATTATTTCCAATCATAGGATTGGGTGAATTGTCTATCCTTGTGTTGTGAAGGTTCATAGCTTTGCCGTGTTAATTCTTAGGCTTCCCAGGCTGTATAATCTCTCTAAAGAGCCCTTCAGAGCACTTGGCTTTTGAAAATCAATATTAGGCATGATCATTCCTTCTCTTATGTGTCATTGACCTTCAGAGACCACAAATACAAGCATCAGACCAAATCTGCAAGCATCAGATTTCTAAACACATGTTTGGTAGAGAGAATTTCTTTTTCCTGGCTGAGGAATGGTAGCTACTGGTCTGGAGAAAATATGCCTAGCAAATTGGAAGAGGCCAGAAGATTAAACGTTGTTGAGAGCCACTTAGCATTTTTCCCCTACACACAGTATTGTAGCACAAAGCAAAAGAAAATCCTGGGTTGTTTTGTTTTGTTTTGTGTGGGTTGGTTTTTATTTATTTATTTATTTTGCTTGTACTTATAAATTATTCATTAGATCAATGAGATAATATGAGAATTTGGCCTCTAAGGAAGAAATAAATGTTTTTTTAAATAGAACTAACACATATGCACAATATAGAATTATATCAGGCATGTATTAGAATATGGATCAGGTTTCCAAACATATATTTGTGTCTTTCTTAGGCTTAAAACAAAGTTCTATGTATATCTTAAGAGTTTAGTATGGAATATGTGAAACAAACCAAAGCCATGTTACTTCCTTTATCATGTCATTAAGGCCCTAGGCAGAGGTACCTTACTATCATGCATGATGTGTGGACTCTCAGATTTTGGTCAGTAGCTGAGTCAACTGGTCTACCTGTTCTAAGTTGTAGCCTCTGCCAGATTAGGCACAGTGTAAACCATGTGACTTGTCTACAACTGCCTCTGATGAGGCAGATCACAGAGCAGATGGTTCAAGTCTGGAGTCCAAGCTGCTATGGCTTTTCAGGAGGAAATATTTATTTTCAAAAGGAATTACCTCTATTCTACTGTTACTGGATTTTTTATATTAATAATATCACATATGGTATATGAATAAATCAGAGTCATTTAGGACTAAAACTCTCTCAGTGCTGGATTATTCTGTACTTCAATAGCTTGCATTAACAGCTAGAATAATGGAAATATATAAGAAATACCCATTCTTCCTCAGATTATAAGCTCCATGGAGGCAGGGGCCATATTTGCCTGATTTACTGTGTCTCCAGTATTTCCATTGTGCCTAACCCATACTGGCAACAATCATGTTCCTCAAGAGACTTCTGTAGGTCAACACGGGGACAATGTGATGAAATGTGAGGAACAGCTAGAGTGATTACTTGACCCTGGTCACTGCCTAAAATTTATACTCCACAGCATTCCATACACATTGCAGTTGCCTTCTCCTTCCTAGAGTCAACAGACCGTACCCATTGAAACACACACATTCATGCATGGAGGCACATGCCATATTATCGTTCCACGAGCATCCATGTTTGTTTATATTTGTGTGTTCTAAATAGTGTCTTCTAAATATGCAGTGAATATTTGTAATTGAATTACAGTAAGGGTTTAAACGATATTTGACTTTCAGCTAGGTTAAAATTGATTAGTTCTGGTATGAGATTTTATCATATGTTGGGAAACAAAGTCAAAGTTACTATAGGTCTCTTCCTATATTTTCTTCCTTCTTTTCATATTTTTCTATTAAAGTATTAGTAATTACATTTCTAGTAGGATATTCTTGAAAGTGCTGGAGTTCCTAGAACACAAATAAATTGTCCTGGAACCTGGGACGTTCTTCTTGGGGCTCACACATGTGGGAGCCAAGACTTTGCTCAGAATGTTCGGTGCCACATCTGATACAGCAGCATCTGGCTAAAAATGCCAAGCTGGGATTGATCCATCAAGATGCCTGCTAAAATAAGAGCATTAAGCTTCACATAGATTCATGATCACAGCAGAAAATCACGTGACAATTATAGCAGATTCTTAAAAGACACCTGTATCCCATGTTGCCTATTTTCTTTCCTCAGTTCTACTTTCTGAGTTTGTGAGGTTTTGATGCTTCTGTGTGTATGTGTTCGTTTTTGAAACAGAATTTGAAGTTTGAGTGAAAAGTACTGCCCTTGTTCATGCTGATTTCCATTATTCCATCTTCCATTTATGTCCTCTGTTGGCATGTCAGTGGTAGTGGAGTAAAGCTGCCAATCGCCTGTCTGTCTGGGGTTTTATTACCTCTTCATGGAGACACTGGCTTAGCCAACCAGGTGGAAAAATTCACGGGTTTAGACATAACCAAATTCAATCAAAGTCTCAATCTTTCCTCCTACCCTGTTTTTTGTTATATCTAATGATTGGCCCAGAAAGGTACAAGGAGAGACTTTCCAGAAAAGGATAAAAGAAAAAAATATCAAAGGGGAACAAATTGCTTTCTTTTCATTCTTTTTTCTTGGAGGGGGAGATACTTGAATGAGAATTTCCTAAGTATTTATTTCCAATTATCTCTGCCCTACTATGATGAATAACATTCTTTGGTGATGAAAATATATTTTTTTAAAAATCAGGCATTCATATAAACATGTAAGAATTATGTTGCCCATAAATACGTATTAACACACTTCCAATTAATCTTGAATCTCAAGTTTTGTTCCCTAAGTCCAATACTCAGTTCAGAAAGGAAGCCTGACTCCATACTGACTAGCTTTGAAAAAAGCCTTCACTTCCCTTAAGGAAAAACCTTTGACAAAACTACTCAAATGAGAATCATGATTGTAAGTTTCAAAGTATATCACAGGGTCAGGTCTGGTCCCCTGGATCCTCCTTATCTGCATTAAAAATGATCTTCACCAGGGGTGCTCGGGTGGCTCAGTCAGTTAAGCGTCTGACGACTTCAACTCAGGTCATGATCTCACAGTTTGTGGGTTCGAGCCCCCTGTGTCGGACTCTTTGCCAACAGCTGAGAGCCTGGAGCCTGCTTTGGATTCTGTGTTTCCCCCTCTCTCTGCCCCTCTCCTGCTCACTCTCTGTCTCTCTCAAAAATAAGTAAACATTAAAAAATTAAAAAAAAATACCTTCACCATGATAAATCCAAGGTATATTAAGGAAAACTAATCAATTAAGCAATTTTCTATTCCCTTATGCTGTATATACTGTCAGTAATGCAGACATATATATGTTTGAAAGATTTTCCATGAAGAAAATTTCCACAAAAATTCTGAAACCTTTAATTAGGAAATTAATCATTCCTTGAATCCCAGTTGTTTGGCACCACTAGCAAAAGACTGGTGAAAAGCATGTTTAAGCTTCATGATTTGGTGGAAACATTTTTTTAAGGAAAAATGTGTGACTGTTAATCTGACTATACGTGTGTTTTTTGAAAACAGTGCCTTTGATGCTCCTTCCGCCTATTAGTTGAAGTACGCTTTTATGATGTATAGAATAATTTTTAATTTCTCTGAAAAACTGGCTGAGAAAAGAAAGACACCATAAAAAATATGTGCAAAGAAGAGGGAGGGAATAGGAGATTGAGAAATTATCATGAGAATTTAGTAAGAGAATTCTATGCCTAACAAGACATGTGGTATATATAGAAAGGTAAACAGTAATTTCCTTCTCTTCCTCTATACTTTACTTTTAGGCCCCTTTCTCCTTTTTCTGGCAAGAATTTTGGCCAGAGCATTGTGGGTGGGCCAAATTGGTTGGTCCCCAAAGAAAGGAAACTGGTGGTCTCATGAGACGCAGAGCCCAGCCAACGCCAGCCACTGCCGTCCCCTTTAGAACATGCATATTGGGATTCTTGCAGAAGTGTCCCCAAGTGCATTATTCTCTGCGGTGAGAAGTGTTTGTGTGTAGGGGGGAAGGGATTGTATTGGGGAGCGGGTATCAGGAAGTTCATAGAATTTGGGCACTGGTGACTGGCATTCTTTCCAGAGAATTTGAATCTCATTCAAGGAAATCATTAACTTGTATTGAGCACTTTAGAGTGCTTGACAGACTGTGTGCTCTATTATGAAATAAGAGGAGTTTCCCTTGGCTGTATTCTCCCACCTCTCCTTCCTGTGGCTGACTTTTTCTACCTCCAAGCTAACATGTACACTACGCCTCATTTCTCTGGGAGCTCTGAAGGTGATCACTTTGTTAAATCCACACTGCCCCTGATTCTAATATGCTTGCCATTATAACAAGGAATTATTTGTATTTTAAAAAGAGGATTTTAAATGTATAGTTTTAGATGTATAAGATATTAAGTTTTTTTATTTCAAAATTTGTTTCAACATTTTATTATCTATTTTTGAGAGAGAGAGAGAGAGAGAGAGAGAGAGAGAGAGAGAGAGAGAGAAGTGGGGGAGGGGTAGAGAGAGGGAGACACAGAATCCAAAGCAGGCTCCAGGCTCCGAGCTGTCAGCACAGAGCCCGAAACGGGGGTTGAACTCATGAACCATGAGATGATGACCTCAAGATATAAATTTCTCAGTAGAGTTTTTAGAACAAAGACCCAGAAGAATAAGTTTTGATTGGGAGGACTTTAAGAGTTCTCCCTTAAACATCATTCCATTTGACTCTGTCGAAGAACTCAGCACACCTGAGTTATTTCTTCTTAACTCTCAGGGGTAAGACTAAGACCTAAGATGTGCTACCTGTGAAGATTGTGGACTTTTGTTTTTGTTTTACTTTTTGGCTTTTTGAGAGAGAATGCTTAAAGGCTATAAATTAAGGAAAGCAAGCATTGGGCCAATGGGAAAACGGAATTTTCCTCTAGCTTCACTCTTCTAGCCGTGCGATATCACACAAGTTATTTAATCTCTCTGAATCTCTGTCACCTGTCCTATTTTTAAGTGGGAACATTAAAGGAAAAATGTTAAAGATTGTTGATACCTCGGTAGGTAGATAGATGGGCACTCTCCTGTTCTCTTGATGTGAGCTCCCATTGGGGTAGCTTTCATAGAGAACAACTTGACTGTTTAAACCGTAATGTATATTATGATACCAGTTGGCCATGCAATTTCCCCTTCCTGGAATTTATCCTAAGAAGGTAATTGAGTAAGTGTAGCCAAATGTCTTTATAAAGAGATTTACTGTATCCTTATTGAAAATTGTGAAAAAATTAGAAACAACCTAAATGTCTATGGAATACAAGAATAGTTAACTAAATTACATATAAAATCTTTACATTCAATGAAATACTATGTGGTCATTAAAAATGATAATATATAGATATATTGATAGTCATGGATAATTATCATAGCATATTAATGAGTAAAAAATATCACTACAGAGTCAAATGTTCCTTCTCAAATAAATGCCCCACCCACCAATCCTATTATATACACAAAATCCATAGATGATCTCTGTCCCCTAATCTTTCTCATCTCTCAGATCTAATCCATCATGAAATCTTTTATCTCTAAATGTCTTTCAAATCATCCACTTCCCTCCGACTCCACCAGTATTCCCAAATCCAGGTTTGGCATCCAATCAATGCTTGATAAGTGCACACTGAATATGACCCTATTTGTCACATTAACACATCTACATACACAAATTGTGAAGAAACAGATGCATGGAAGAGTGTTCAAAGGCCAACTGTGATTTACTGTAGGTGGTGGGATTCAGCATTATTTTTATTTTTTATTTGAAATTTTCTGTATTGTTTAAAAATTTTTAATATATAATCTACTCCCCTCTTTAAAAAAAAACTGTTACAAAATAAGGGTAAAAACCATTACCCTACCACTCTCTTTGGGAAAACAATGTACAAATGAACTAGTGAATGTGAAAGTCTTTTGTAAATATGAAAAACAAAGTAATTATTTTGGTTATTGTGAGCCAAAATAACAACAACAACAACAACAAATAATGATAGCTGCTCAAATTTCTTGAATTCATGTGCCTAATACCTTGGGTGCATTAACTCATTTAAACCTGACAACAGTCCTATGATACCATTCATATTTCACTATTACTCTTTATAACATTTCAGAGATGAGGAAACTGAGGTAGAGCCAGATTAACTAATTTACCTTGGCAGAGACAACTGGAAGACTAGACTTAGGATTTGAACCAGTCAGACCCCAGGGTGTAAGCACTAACCACTCTGCCATAATCATAACATATTGATGAAGTGACAGAATTTAGTTCCAAGTATCAGACTCTCCCTGCTATTCCAAAGCCCCTAAAGAGGATTTCATACAGATTGCTTTATTACCCACCTCTCTTCACTTAGAAAGACATTCAGGCACTGCTGAATGGTTTTGGAAATAAGGCCAAGCCATGTGACCACTGTTGGAAGTAATAAAAAGATTATACATGTAAAGAGTAGAGGTGGATAACATGAAGAAGAGAGAGGGGGGCACCTGGGTGGCTTAGTCTGTTGAGCCTCTGACTCTTGACTCTGGGTTTTGGCTTAGGTCATAATCTCACGGTTCATGAGTTCGAGCCCCACGTTGGGCTCTGCACCACTAGTGTGGAACCTGCTTGGGATTCTCTCTCTCTCCCTCTCTCTCTTCCCTCCCAGGAACACTCTCAAAATAAATCAAAACAACAACAAAAAACAACTACTAACTTGTAGAGTCAGAAACCCATGAAAACTCCCAAGATTACAGTCTGGACCTGTTCTACAGTTGGGCAGCTATCACCTAGTGGCTGTGTGTTGTAGTCAAGTCATTAAGAGGGAAGACTTTGAGAAAATAAACATTTGGGGGCTTGAAACCTGATCCTAGAGTTTACTGGTTGTGTGGAGTTGGGCAAGTTGACATCAGGAGCCTTGGTGTTCTCCTCCTCAAAGTGGAAATAATAAAAATGTTCCTGCTTCTTAAGAAGAGAAATTTAGTCACTCTATATTTTCAATTACTCTTCAAAGCATCATATAAACTTGTGCAAAGGATTACAAGGACGAAAGTTGGCTTAGACTTTAAGAAGCCTGGACTGTACTTTTCTCAAAACTGATCCACCTATTGTATGCTTAATTTTCAAAGTTCTAACAAAAGCAGAATTTCCTCTACTTGAATTGTTTTCCCCATCCTAGTTGGACTCTTCCTTGTCTTTTTTTTTTTTTGTAATTTTTTAATTTTTTTTTTTTTTTTTTTGAGAGAGAGAGAGAAAGGGAGAGGCACACAAGTGGGGCAGAGAGCGAGGGAGACACAGAATCCTAAGCAGGCTCCAGGCTCTGAACTGTCAGCACAGAGCCCAATGCGGAACTCAAACTCGTGAGCCGTGTGATCATGTCCTGAGCTGAAGTCAGACGTTTAACCGACTGAGCCACCCAGGTGCCCCTCTTTCTTGTCTTCTAAATAATGCATGCTCACTCTGGAGTGGCTAGTCCTTGCTCATAGGCCTCTTCTGATCTGGCATGGTGCCCTCCTCCCTCAGGAACTCAATCAGTTTCAGCACACAACCTTAGTGGTCACTTTAGCCCGAAGTGTGCCCTTCTTTTATAAAAGTCCATAATGCGGGACAGGTCATTTGATACAAATTCCCTTGGAGGTTATATATTTTATTTTGGATGTATGTGTTTTCTTTAAAAATAAATTCTAAAGTCCTTGAGGGAAGAGCATTCTTTTTTATTCCCATAGCAGATAGTATAGGAGACACTCAATAAATACATAGTTGTTGATTTTTTTTATTTTGGGGGAAAAGGGAAAAATAAGATAAAGTGGCCACTGTGGTCCAGGGACTTCATATAATTATTTCAAGTCTTAAAAACCAAAGCAAAACCAAACAAAACTATTTACTTCAGTTGGTTGTGATCCCCTTAGGGAAGAAACTTACCTTTCCTAGACTTCAGTGTCCCAATTTGGAAAATGGAGTTTGGCCATATATTTTGTCCACCAGCTTGACATTAAAAAACCTGATGGATGGTTATAAGCTCTTTGGAAACATAAAATGCAAAGGGAATACTAAGTAAGAGAATTGATCAACAGGGTTCAGCTTTAAAATTCTTTCATCTGCTGTAACTGATTTTCTTGGCAGTACTAGCAAGATCTGGAATTTAAAAAAATCATTCTTAAATAGGTATTGATTTTACTTATTAAGATGCTTTATTACCATATCCATCTGCTTCTAAGAAGACATTCATATATGTCAAATATAAGTCTCAAAAGACAATCAAATTAATGAAAATAATGTAAAGCAACACAGACTACCCCGCATTTACAAACTGCATTTTTACTCATTTTTATGTGCACAAAGGAAAAGAACAAAAGCTTGAAAGCCTTCTAGAGAGATAAATGCAATTCAGTGGGAAAAAAAACCCACATTTTAATTTGAAAACTTCTGCTGAGGATAAGTGTGGAAAAGGAAAAAGAATTTTGGCCTATCAGCTACTTAGCATTTCGGTGCCTTTGAAGCTATAAGAGGACTAGACCTTTAGTTTCCAGCCCATATTCAGATAAAAGAGAAAAGTGTGAACAAAGTAGGATGCTTCTTCCTATAGTTATTGCAAATTACCCTCTATTTATCCTCTAAATTATCCTGTTGCAAATTACCCTGTTTCCTGCTGGCCAAAAACCAGGTTGTAAATTTTCATCTACTTAAGTTTCCAGTATTTGTCAACTTATTGTCAGCATTTGCGTTAACAAAGAAGATGGGATGGGTTGTGTTATCATTGTCATCTTTTCAGCCGTAAACTGGAATGATGGCCAGAAAAAGAAAAAATAAGTTGGGAAGTTTTTAGGAAGACATGTCATAGCTAAGTGGTATCTCCATGAAATGGAATACATTATGGATAAGAAGCAGGACAGCTAGTAAGGAAAAAAAAAGTATGCCTGACAGGGGTTCCACAAGACCCAGGTCCCAAGGAAAAATTGGCATGTTCATAGCCCCCAGAGGTTTCTAGGAATTAGAGATTGGGCAATATTATTTCCTGCCATGTCTGGAGGCTACCTGGATGGAAGTTCTGGAAAACATCTGAGAGACAAAGGCCTGAACAGAGAACTTAAGAATCTGGCTGTCCTTTCAAAGAAAATAAAACCCATTGAATGGAATGAAATCACATGAAGTAAAACAAAATGACCTCCCAGATCAAAGGGCTGTTAGCATGTGATTCTGCAAGTCAGAAGAAGGTCTGAAGCAGGAAAGCACCTCTAGGGTTGAGGTGAGGTTAGGTCAGGCATATAGATGAGAGCTGTATTGACAGCAGGCCTGTGGAGAGCACGAGAGCCCCGGGTAAGTTAGATCCTAGGAAGCATGACTTCAAGGGAAAATGACAGTGGTGAGCATCAAAAACCTACGTGCCATGGAAGTGGGCAAGAAGTGAAAGGAGAGAGCCAGATGCAGCAGCTGGAATCAGAAATTCGGGCAAGAGGACATGCAATAGCCAGAATAAGCTGGAAGAACAGGGGCAGATTTGGAGCCAAGCTTTTTCCTCAGGCTCTAAACTTGAATAGTCCAGCTGTGAGGCCCAGTGCCTTTGGGTTATGTTCATAGAATTTCACTGTCAGAATGGATTTCAGAGATCATGAGCAAAACCCTTCTCTGTGCATCAAGCCCTCCGGAGTATTCCAGTGGGGAAAGTGGGAGCATTTCCCTGGAGTAGGGAAGAGGGGCAAGACATGGAAATTCCTTACCCAATTTATAAATGCCTTACCAGTGAGCTAGACAAAATGAAGCAAAATTTAAAAATAAGACTCCACTTACTTGTAATTTAGCTGTTTATTCTGTACCAGAGAACTCCAGAAGTGTATTCAAATAACTTTTTGCACTATAACAATCTTAATTTTTTATGTAGTATTTTGATATTCCGTCAGTGAGAAAAATTGCTGAATAAGTAAAAAGGAAATGCTGTTTTCTCAAAGTCATGGTCTTTATAGGGAAATAGCTCCTCGCTTTGGGTATTGGTGATAGAGATTTGCAAACAGTAGGGAGCATTTGTAACCCTTCTATTTGAAGAAACTGACGGCTATATCACATATTCCAAGTTTAACTTTTATTTTTAAAGGTGAATTAATGCGTAAAAGAAACATGTTTGAAAAAGACTGAAAACTCTAGTTTAAAGCATGTGTAAGTACTCACCTTTAAGGACATTTAATTCATTCTCATAACTCAGATAACGTAGGGGATGATCGATGATTATAGGATAATTTCCCATAAGATTTCTTTAAATAGTAAACTCCTTTGCTGCATGTAGCCCACACGTCAATTATACAGGACTTTTTCCAGTAATATAGTCAGTCTTCAATTTATGAGAAGATACTTGTTTCACAAGTTGATATATTTTTTTTTAATTTATTTTAGAGAATGTGGGTGGGGGGAGTGGAGCAGAGAGAGAGAAAATCGTAAGCAGGCTCCATGTTCAGTGTGGAACCCAATACACGGCGCGATCCCACAACCCTGGGGTCGTGAGTGAGACGCCCAACCAACTGAGCCACCTAGGCACCCCACAAGTTGATTTTAAGTGAGCTGTTGGGAATCCAGAAGCAACTGTCCCAAAGAGTGAGTGTCGAATGTGTTAAATTCCCAGGTCAGGCTGAAAAAAGCACATTGCACTAATTAATCTATAAAGCACGTTTGCTTACCTACTTTTAGATCAAACAATATTTTTAATCAGATGAAAAGCCATGAACCCCTGTCTAAAAAATTCACCTGGTAGAGAAGAATAAATACCACATATGGCAATAAATCTTTGGTAGAAGGCATACTGTATTTTAGTTTCAGGTGCTTAATAAGAAAATGGGTTATTCATCTGCCATGTGGATAAGAGTGAAAGAAAAGAGTTTTTAGTTCTACCCAATTCTAAAAATTCAATAGAAACTACAGTTTGGCAGAAGTGTTTTTGTTTTTGTTTTGTTTTTAATGTTAGTCCCAACAAGGACCAGCCTACTTTCAATCAAATGTCTCACCTGTTTGCTTTTAAGCCAGGCCCCCCCCTTCATTGTCCACTGGGATGGACTTTCTACTCTTTAGAATAAGTGAATAGGGGGTGCCTGGGTGGCTCAGTCGGTTAAGCCATCAGACTTTGGCTCAGGTCATGATCTCACAGTTCGTGAGTTCGAGCCCCGTGTCCACCTCTGTGCTGACAGCTTGGAGCCTGGAGCCTGCAGCCTGCTTCGGATTTTGTGTCTCCCTCTCTCTCTGCCCCTCCTCTGCTGGAGCTAACTCCCTTCTCTCTCTCTCTCAAAAACAAATAAACATTTAAAAATAATAAAAAACACATTTTATTATTTTATTTTATTTTATTTTTTAGTGGAATGAATTATTATTTAATTGCAATGATAAAAAATAATTTCACATTATTTCTCAACAGTCCACGAAGATTCAAGTTTAAACGTGAAAAACACATTTTATAGAGTAAGTGAATAAATCTGTTAGCAACAATGAGAAGCCAATAAAGTGCAAAGCCATCTCTGGTACTTTCTCTTTTCTTCCATCCTACGGTCAAAGGGGAAAAGTGCAGAGAAATGCTAACGCTGCATACACAAATGTTTGGAGTAAGACTCAGGTGAGACTAGCATTTTGGGGACTTCTTCCAAAGAAGTGGTGTAGGTGGAAGTGTTGTGTGAGGTGTGGAAGGTGGTGGGGTGAGTGATAGGTGGGGCTAGGGGCCCTGACAGGGACAGACTCACAGCCAGCTCCAGAAGTAGAGGAACCAGAATGCCAGGATGTGTACATCCTTTATGTCTCACTTCTTCCTTCACTACCAACAGCTTCCCACTTCCTGATCTTCCCTAGACTGACTCTTTAATTAGAAGAAAGGCCAAGTACAGAAAGGGAAGAGAGAAAGAAAAGAGGTGAATAACATGTTGTGCCATTGAGGAGGAAAAGGAGGGGAAAGCAAGTTCGTGTCTTCATGGCCTACCTGCTGACCTTACTATTCGTGTTTGAAGGTGTGCAATAAAAAGTGTTAGGTACCTGCCAACCACAGACTCCCTGAAATTCTCTTATCAGCAACAAAGTCTTACATTAAAATTTTTGTAAGTCAGGCATTCCAGTGAAAAGTTATAAAAGCATCTTACTTGGATCTGAATTCCCATGCATGTCTGACATCTCTGAAAGTCTTAAGGTTGGAAAATTTTAGAATCTAAGGAAGAAAGTGATAGTAGTATTCTTTATTGGCTATCAGAAGAAATCTAAGTAAGCACAGGAACTAGAAGACCTAAAAAGTAGGGTGGGAGAACTTGGTAACAGTTGAGTTCTAAGGATCCCATAACCACCCTGGCTGTTGAACTTCCTTCCAAGACAACATGGTAGAGACCACCTGTTTCAATCCAGGTGTTGGGACCGAGTCCTACTGAGAGTTTTGTTCATCTGAAACTTGGTTCTCATTCTCTCTTGGCTGCTTTACCTTCCTGGTGGGGAGAGTGGAGGTCTGCCTCATTTAGACTGCCCAATTACCAAACAGTAGAAGAATCAAGACTTCCAAGTGGATCAGTGAGCTCTAGATCATACTGAGGAAACAGAGTGCAACTTTACAATCTTTTTCTCCCTCCCTCCTCTACCTCCCTCTTCTACCTCCCCCTCAGTCTTCCCTTCCCTTCCTTCTTCCTCTCTCTTCTTCACCCTACCTCTCCTCCTCCCCATCCCTCTTCCTTCAGTAATATCTTAGCAATACCTGATGGAATTTGCATGCTTCCTACTTTTCCCCTCATCCTTCCTTCCTTCCTTTTACCTATACTTTCTCCCTCCCTTCCTGTCTCCCTCCCTTCCTTCCTTCCTTCTTTCTTATTTCCCTCCTTTCTTGTTTTCTTCCTCAACAAGGTCTTCATACCAGTTTCCACCCATTTTCTTATGTAAAGCACTTTTTGAATTCTAGCCATCTGTTAATATAAGGCAGTAAAAAATGTTGAAGTCACATCAAATTCCACTTTCTCTGCCAGTTAAAAATACAGATGCTTCCTGTTTTATGCTTTCTTCTCACTTTCTCTGGAGTTTAAACATGAAAATATGTTCAATGATAAAAACCAGCACATATCCCCTTTCATCGGGAAACATATTCCCAAGAATGAAAGGTAAGGTTATTTTCCCAAGTCCAGCCAGGATATTTAGATGTTGGTGGAATCATACATAGAACCACAATTTCATAGAGCAAGAACATAATTATTCACAACTATCACATTTTATACATGAAGAAATTGAGATCGCAGGGAGTTGTAATTGTTCTCATATGTGCTGCTCATAGACTTGCCAAAGTTCACATCAGCTTACATTTTCACCCAACATAGTTGGGCCTCAATTCCTCCACGATACTTTTTGCTGTCCACTGCTTTTAGGAAGGGTTCTTTTGGCTACCGGGAGAGGCCAAATTGTTGAGCAACGGAGCATTAGCTTGAAGTTCAGTCATTGTGCTGGGGTGGAAAAGTGTAATGCAAGACTGAGAGTCCAGACACCTGGGTTCTAGTTACAACTCTGTCACTAGCTACCTGTCAGATCTTGACAAAAATTTCTGCTCTTAATCCACGAAGGGGCTAGGTCAAATGATCTCTAAATTTCCTTCCAGCTCTTCAACTGTTTTTTTTTCCCCTTTGTTTTTCTGCTGACTCAGAGTATATAACCTTGGCCAAGTTGTTAACTGCCATAAATCTCAATTTTTCCAAGTACAAAGGGAGAAGAACGCATTCCCACATTTTCCTAGCAAAGAGATACTAAATGATCTTGCATTAAATGGACTATCTTTAGAAATCACATGAAGTCTTTTATATCTGTAGACATTTAATTAGTTTCTAAAGCTAGAATAAGACAATGGTCATACCATCGGTCACATTATAAAATACTGTATTAACCATGATTCTCACTTTTCCTCATTTCCATCATATCTTCTTATTTAAGTTACTTTAACTTTTATATTACTTTAGTACCACACACACACACACACACACACACACACACACACACACACACTACTGTGTTCTCTCCATACCATCTTATTTGATTCTGTTCTAGTATTTCCTATCTCAATGACAAACTAGTTCCTTACTTATTTTACTAATGTGAGATAGAAACTTCATCACTGGTTTTATATTTCTTCCATGTCCAATGATTCACCAAGTTCTTAATGATTTCATGTCCCCATGTCATTGAACTTCACTTTTCTTTCTCTCTCCCATCATATCCTGGTCCAAGCCCACCATTTCCCTTCATCTGAACTGCCCTCTTCCACAAAGAAGTCAAAATGATTATTTCAAAATGCAATTCTGACTATGCCACCCCTAAGGTAAACACCGCCTAAACTCCACAATGATTTTCCCATTGCTCTTCACATAAAGACCAGGATCCTTATCAAGACCTACGCTGCAGGCAGTTCCTGGCCTTTGCCTCTGTCCCCAGTCTCCTGGTCACCCCTAACCTTTTGCTATCCTATCTTTGAAGACACAGGCCTTGCTGTTCCATGTGATTACAATGCTCTGTCTAGCAGTCACTTGATTGACTCTTACTCTTCTGGGTTTACATTAATGACCATGTCCTCAGAGAAACTTTCTCTGACCTCCCTAAATCATTTCTATGATGTGTTTTCACTGCATTCTGTATCCTTGTTTTTATTCTACTCACATAGTTGTAATTTTACTTTTGCTAAATAATTTTTGGATAGCCTCTCCCTCATTATGTTGTAAATTCTACAACACAGTGTCCATTTTTCTGTCACCATTGTAATCCCAATGCTGAAGAAAGTATTTGACATGTAGTAGGTACACACCAAAATGTTCAATAAAAGAGTAAATTAATGCATGAAGAGAAAGAAGTTCAGAGGCTGTATCTTCATCCCCTCATAAGCAGGGCTGGAACCATAAGAGGCAATTAATAATTTGTGTTAAGGGATTAAAGGTGGTGAGGATTATGCCCTCTGGGATAGGAAGTTCAGAGAATTTTTTTTAACAGCACTAAGATATGGAGTGAGTGTTTTTAAGGAACAATGCTGTTAAATATAAAAAAAACTATTGATCAGTATAGCCTCCAACCAAGCTCCAGTATGCTACAAAAAGAATACCTTCAATTTCAAGTTATAATTTCCTTTCCTTATATGTATAAAGAGAAATGCCAAGACAAACTATAAGTGGTATGAATTCAAATAAGAAATAAGTAAAAACTAGAGTCACCAAGAGACGCTCCCAAGAGGACAAACTTGAACTGTGCTGTGGAAGGTAATTATAGTTGGAACTTGGGGGTGTATATGGCTTCTTTCTTATAAATCTATTTATGTGCTGATTATTCTCCATGTTTTCTTTCTCATACACTTTCCATCTGGCTCAACCAAATTCTGTGTCCTAGGATGTTGGCATCTATGGATCACATCAACAGGACTCCCATGCTGTCTTCAAGCTGGGATTGCCAAAGCGAGGCACTAGCGGGAGTTGGTAGGGTGGAAGGAGAGAGCCCTAGGCATTCATTTTCCCCTCAACCCCTCTTGCCTGGATGTGGTTGGCAGTAGCTAATTCTTCTTCTGAAGGCCATAGCTCCTGTTGGATGCTCCCTTCTTACAGCTATAGTTTTCAGTGAATTAGCCCTTAGACCTAAGAGTGGTAATGACTTTCTGATGCTCTGACAGCCAAGATACACTTAAATTCCTCTTATATATGCATTACGGGGGTGTCAGGTGTTTACTGCCAAGAACGAGAGAATGCAGATAAAGAAGAATAAAGAAACCGTCAGCCTGTCAATGGGAATTTTCTCAAATTATAGTTGTATTTTTCTCATCTTCTCATATGTTCAGTTCAGATGATTCATGTGCTTTATCTCCAAGCAGGGGTCACTTCAAACTGGTTATCTCAAGCTATCCAGCAGAATTAAACTTATTTCCCTAAGTAAAATAGAATAAATTGGGAGAAAAGAAAATAGAACCCCCCCCCCCACACACACACATACCCTCACATGCACACAAACACACTACAGTAAATGGATCTTCAGAGAAAGTAAGCCAATAAAAGTTAAGCCTAGCCCTTCTCCTTTTCCTGGGTATACACGTACAAACATTCCAGTCACTACTGAGATAACAGACTTGGGGAAAGAACAAAGGTGAGACACCAGCCCTGCTGGAAGTGTTAAGAGCTAAGGGTGGGGTGGACAAGAGAGTACAATCAGGGTACTGGCGTTTGAACTCAGATAAAAGCTTTTCTGTCACATCCATCCTGATTGTCAGAAGCATCTGAGAATAGTACTTTAGGTACCCCTCATGCAAAAGAGCTCAGCAGGGGCAGTGCTACCTAGCCATGGTCCAGAGACAGCTACTGCCACTTTATCTGCCATCAGTCATACCTATTGTGAGGAAAAGAATGCCCAATACACACAAAAGCCTTCCCTGGGACCAACTTTAGAGCTGACTAAGCAGTAACAGCACTAATTGATCAACCACTTATCTATCAGCACTGTCATCGGTAGTAGCGAAACCAGTAGCTTAGCCAGAATTGTGTAGAAACACAAACTTTGTTTAACTTTTAAAGTATTTTGGTTGGTTAACAAAAATTAAACTGTTACATGGAAAATAAGAAAGGAATTATTGCTTCTAAAATTATCCCCAATCTTGTTTAGTAAAGAAAGAGCTGCATGATGAAAAATACAGAATATGTGTAATAATTAGAATAATTGAACCCATTGAACAATGAACTTTGTCAAAAAGGCTTCCATTACACTGGTTAGGAGGTAAATTAATCTGAGTAATCATATTATAATAGTTCCAGTGATCATAATGGAATGAATCACCTATATTATAATTATGATTCAAATGTATATTTTGGAGATCAACTTTTTCATGAGGTGTTGGAATGGAATGTGGTAATAGGAGAGCCATGGTTTTGGCTAACACATTAGATATCCTGAGTCAAGCTAGCACAATAGAATTCATTTTCTCTAGTGACTTATTAAATGTCCAAAGAAGTGTCTTGGGGCAAATAAATAAGTATATGAATCTGGCATACGAAGAGAATGTATTTCTTCCCCTCTGAGGCATCTTGTGAGAGCCAAGTGTGGGGAAACAGTGGGATAATAACTGTGGCAGTGCTGGGTTCATTTAAAGGGATAAGAAGAAAGGGGACCAATTCAGATGTGCAGATCAAGGATTATAAAGATAGCTCATATTTGGTGAGCAATTGCTGTGTATCCAGGAAGTGTGCTTAGTGTTTCCTCAGACATAGTTCGCATTCATTCTCACAAATACTCATGAGATCAATCAATATCAGTATCCTCAGTCTTCAGATGAGGAAAATTAGAGTCATTGATGTTAAGACATGCTCAAGGTCACATCAGTAGTGATTGAGGGGCTGGGATTTGAACCCAGCCTGACTCCAGAGCCCATGCCCTTAACCATAAAGTGAAATAAGGTAACATCCCTCACATTCAGGACATCAATATATGTATATACACAGCCAAATATCTGGGGGCAACAAAGCCCTAAGTCTGGTTTGGTGATAATGCTAAAGTACTATGGAGATTTTCTTTATGTGCAAGGGGTTTTAATCTCGCCAGCTTTTGGGTATAATTATATTTCCTAAGTCCATATTATTAAAATGTATTAGAACATGAAAGACATTTTACAGCTTTTGTAGAGATGTTCCACCAACACTGTTACGGTAGATGGGGTCTCATCTATTCTTTGTGTGGTAATCACTAAAGTTTTGTAGAGAAGCCTTAAAAAATTCAAACATTTATGGACTTGAATACCTATATTTCAGTATAATAATGCTTGTGTCTTAAGGATGTTCCTGATTCACCTTGAAAATGATATTTTAGATGATGCCCTCTTTACAGATGGAAAAAGTTATAGCTGTAAGTGTTAAAACCTGAAATATTGTCAAAGCTAATAAAATCCACACTTTGCTTCCATTATGAAATCACACTGATATCTTTAAGCAACATTGAGGGGAGAAGTTAACATTCCAGGTCTTTAGTTTCTTACCATAAATTAAGACTTAAGAAAGTAAATGTAAATACTTTGCCTCATGGTTCACTGGACTAGAAGTTTTAGAGTTCTGAGTTCTAGTCTAGCTCCACTCCTCATTCCCTCACCAATAATTGTTTCCTTAGAAAGGGTTAAACAATTATTATATTTATAACTGAATGTTAGATGAATTACAGTTGCAAATTCTAAATGAGAAAATAATGAGAAATTGGGAAGTCTTTGGCAGAGGCTCATTGAATCAATTAGGGGTGGAAAAGGGGCTGTAATACAAGATGGCTTAAATGGGCCAGAAGCCTATCCATATAAATAAAAGAGCCAGTTATGAACTTGAAATTATAAAATTAAGTGTGGGCAATATATAATATTAGAGCATCCTCAAATGAAAAATAATATTGCTCATATAGAAAATAGTATGCAACATGAAAACACATTTTATCTACACAGAGGCATTTTGTTGATGCACTAGTGCATTCAAACTTGAAAAAAAAGAACCCATTATTTTTATGAGTTAGGACATGCTAACTGTTGTTTAAAAAAAATACCCTCAGATCTTAATGTTTTAGTACAAGAAAAACTTGTATCTTGTTGATTCAAATGTCAGCAAAGTTGTTGCTTTGCTCCTCTAAGTGGTGACTCAGGGATCTGTACTTCTCTGCTGTAACGGAAGAAGATGGCTTCTCTATCTTGACACATTACTTCAAGGTCATTATATCACTGTGAAGCCAGCATATTATGGGCAGAATGAGCGTGTGAAAGAAGACACGTGTGTACATACACACCCACACGCACGCGTTCTTAACTGGCTTGATTTGGAAGTGACACACACCTTCTGCTCACATCCCATTGGTCAAAATTAGTCATATGGCTTGCACCCACATCTATGGAGGCTGGAAAATGTAATTTGGCTCTGTGCTCAGGAAGAGAAAATGAATTTGTTACTCATCTAGTCAGTCTCTGTGATAACACTGGTTCAGAAATTGTGCCAGCAAAGATAAAAATAATTTTGTTTTGTTCATTACATTACATAAGATGAATTGATTAAAGTAAAATACATATGCATACACTTCACTGTTAGCCTAGTGAAGCAAAATGCAAAGTATGGTACTTAAGTTACTGATTTCAAGATTTGCCTTCATAAACTATATTCCAATGTCTTGAAATTTATATGAAAGAAGTCTTTTTTTCCTCAGAAAATACTTGATGCATCATCATGGAATGCGGGAAACCTAATCTATACCTGAAACTTGCCAAAATATGTGGACCAAAAAGTAACAGATCAGTCATCACAATTTTGTGAGACTGTAAATGTTTCACCTTGGATTCAGTTGTATTATTATTTCATAAGCATGGATATATATTTGGCTAAAATACACGATGATACAGCAACTCATGACAAAAGCATGGTAGTTTTAGACTAACAATAAAGTGTGAAAAAATATTTTCTAAGAACAAAGTCACCCCAGGTAATTGAAACTTAGAAAAACAAAAAATAAAAAATAAAATTGAGAGTATAGCAGATATTGTAACGAAAGGCCTCAGTTCCATGGGAAACATTTGCCACTTGCTCTCATCTTCAGCAAAATTGGAGTTATAATGTCAACTCAAAGCTCTTGAGTTATAATTAACCACATGTGCTTTATGAATTGGACAGTGGTTTAGCAAATTCAGGGTTCAAAAATATTGTGGGACCTACTACTGTGCTCTTTTGGATTAGAAATTTGAACGAACGTTGCTGCCTAGAAATATGAGCTGTGTGTAATGACTCCCACCTGCTGGGTAAAATCTTTATTACATGGACATTAAACTTCACTCCCAGGGTGGGGTGTGAAGAAATGCAATATGACCCAGCCACATCACAGGGCTTGTAAACATGATCCTTGCTCCAAGGTGGCTTTTGCCCTTCCCTACCAACTTCCAAATGTGGAATAACTTAGTCTGGAAAATTCAAGGCAATGTTTAGCTTATGAACAAAAGGAAATTTATTTCTCCCTCAAAAGAAAAGCAAATGGAGAGAGACTTGGAGGGACCCGTGGAACCACCATATTTATTCAATAGGTGGTTCAGGTGTAAAGACAGTGAGACAGTAAGGAGACTCTTCCAGCTGAATGGTCCTCAGCTCTGGCTCTCCAGCCTGTGAACCTAAGTAACAGGAACTTGGCCTTGGTCGCTGAGCACACAGCTTGCACTCTCCCTCAGACCATCTTGGTGTATGTGGGAGCCCTGGGATCAGAAACAGAGGAGCTTCCAGCTCTCAAGGGTAAACTGTTTGGTAAAAGATGGTGGGAACCCACAAGACTACAGTGCAGTCTTCGATGAGCTGTGCATCAAAGTATGAACATACTTTTGTTTCTAAGTAATAGGGAAGTTTTCTGTGGACATAAAATCTACCACACACAAAAACCCCCACAACACCATGTAAACATCTATTATATTAATAACTCCTTTGATCCTTGGCAGGAGGTGAAAGAAGTCAGGGGAAAGTCTTAGGAGCAAACATGGTTTGGGTTTCCTTTTCTTTTTCTTTGCTCACTAGCCTACCCTGACCAGTAGTTCAGGAAGGAAGGTTCCAGATATGTGATCTTAATCTTTTGTCTACAAGAATGGGGTCACAGTCCTTCACTGATATCTGAAGTATATATCTACTCCTTCTTCACTGATTTTCTTGACCCTGAAATAAAAACAGACATAGTTATTAGCAAAGGTGAAGACACTACAATGCCAAGAATATATTTGTTTTAGGGTTCTTGGCCCTCGAGTTTGTTTGACTGTTGTCTGATTGACAAAGCTGTGCTGCACCCTTTTATGATACGAAGTTCGTTAATTGCAGGCTTGGTTTTCTGTCCTTCAGCAACTGGAGTAAAGAGAAGTAAATCAGGGGCAACATAGAATTCATGTATTGTTGGCTTCTGGAACTGACAGTGGGAGTTGTGTGCGTGTGTGTGTGTGTGTGTGTGTGTGTGTGTGTGTGTGTATGCACACACACACATCCAATTCCTTTCTTCTTTTCCTTCTTATTTTTATATTCTCACTTTATAGCCCCTCACCCCTTCTTCTTTTTTTATTCTTTGTGTTCCATTGCCTTCACATCTTCTTTCTCATTTCCCTATCCTGTTCCCTTTTTTCTCCCCTCTTTTAATATGACCTGTAATCATGTTATCAGCTGTAAGCACCACAGAAAATGTTCATTTCATTGTCTCTATTAAAAAAAAAATCTCACCGAAGGAAAGGCTGAATATATCTGTCTTCAGTATCTATATTTGAATTTGGAGGGGTTCCTGCCAAGGAAATGATCTTCTGAAACTCCTTGGATCTTGCTGCCTTCATGAAGCACCCTGGCCAATAAGCTGCTTCCTGACACGAACTTGAGTATCTGGGTTGACTTTTGCTCCTAGCTGTTTCGGCCAGTGAAAGCAGACACTCTGGGCCAGTGTTTCTCAGATAGTTGTATTTTATGGAACAGTAAAATCTCTAGAAGAAAAATGAAGATAGGTTGCATGTTATTTAAATTTTAACAGGCAGAATACTCTTTAAAAACTATTCCATTGTCACCATTATTTCATAAAAGGAATATTTTAAGAAAGATGCTCTCAATAAGTTGAATACATTTAGCTAATGAAAAACATACTGGTCTGTCTTTATTTTCTCATTTTACCAAAGACTGGATGTGGATATCAACCAGCACTGATACAACGTTGCGGCCTTAAGTCCAATAAAATTGTTCTTTTTCCCATACAAATGGTTAATGCCTTGAGGCTGATTATTCTGTCTCTCAGGGGTTTTTATTTATGTCTTGTTGCCTTTATATTGAGGATCACCATTTCATCCTTAGAGTTACAATGTCCCAAATGTTCTGATGGTAAATTCTTAGCCCCAGTGTCTAAATGGAGGTACTAAGAAATAAAATGAAATGAATTTGACCTAACAGAAAAGCTAGTAAATGGGTCAACTTTATTTCTACATTTTTTCCCACTGTTCAAAACCGTGTGGTAGGAATTGCGGGCCTGAGGTGGACAGTGTAAGAAAGGGGTCGGTGGGGAGGGGGTTTGCTGAGGAGCACAAAGAGAAGGCGTGGCCCTTATTCTTGAGTAGATTGCAATCTCCTAAGACAGACATCTGCCCAGTTCATATAAGACAGACAGTAGTAACTGTTGAATAGGGAAATAAGAAAGATAACTTTTGAAGGACAGAAGGAAGAGTAATCCATTTCACTGGAACAATCAAGGAAGAGATCACAATAGCATTATGTGTGATTCTGTGTTTATGTGATTACTTGATAATTGTTTTGCCTCACAGATTCAGTAGAAGATTTATGAGGGTGCCCCTATCAGATGTGTAAACCTTTATATCTCAGTCCTTACCATAGCGCCTGTACTAGTACATAACCCAAAATATTTCCCGAATGATGCAATGAGTGCCTGTAGTGATAAGTGCTGTGAAAGATACCAAGAAATTGACGTTTCAAGCATTGCCCTTAAAGCATCTGCAAGCAGATAGGTTTTCAAACATGGCAGATGTGTTCAGTCAGCTCATTGTGTACAAGATCACCAATGGTCATATTGACTCACTTATTTCATTCTGGAATGAAATATTTTTATCCCCACTCTGCTTTTCCTTAGGCATGGGTTTTGATGCCATATTTATCAAGACATCTACTTGGAAGTAGATGTCGTGCTGTGAAGAGCCATTATAGAAAAAAGTTATAGCCACTTGCCAAGTAATGACTTATGTTGGGCAGTTGCTTAAAAGGCTGGTTTTTTTTTTTTTCATTTTATTTGCTATACTCTTGTACTGCCTAGGGGAGGGGGGAAGGCGGGAGGACGGCAATCTTTTTTTTTCTATTTATTTATTTATTTTTAGCCAGTAATTATTTGCAGAGGTCTGTGGGCAAAATACTCAGCTCACACCTGGGAACAGAATCCTATGTCAGACAGTGGCTGTGGTGATATTTATACATCTCCAGATTGTAGTTTGCCAGTTGAAATGCAGACACGCAGAAATGGCCTCATTGTCATTCCTTGTTTTTGTAATATTATCCTTGGCTCAACAGATTCATTTTTTTTTTCCTTCTTCTGTCAACACTGTTTCAGCAGTGAGTTATATTATCCGGTGACATCAGAGGAAGCAAAGTTACATGTGTCAGCTTGGCAGGAATCATCCACTTGCAGCAAATTTGTGACAAGTGCATTTGTCTGCCATTTTCACCTTGAGTAATGAAGTCTCCACAGGTTGAGGAAACCCCACAGGGTCTCGCTTAATGGTAACAGTGCTGTTTCTAATTGGGCTGCTATAGCTTCAATACTGAAGGAAAAGGAGCCTGTGATCTTTGAGTAATCCTTCCCTCTGAACAGTGGGAATGTATCCCCAGAGTTGATTGCCTGTATCTATAGGTAATGGAGGCTTAACTCGCATTAAAGTCATAGCCAGTTTCAGACCCATTAAGTTTAATGGTTTGTGTAATGATAGGCTGCAATTGACAAAATAACCAAAAGAACAATTCATGAACTATTTATGGATGAATACCTTTACCGTTCACAATGGACATTAAACTATGGCTGGTTTCATTGCAAGGCAGACTTTCCCCTCTTTATTTTCCATTTAGGTCTATATGCAGCCCACATGGTATGATAAAAATTATATCTCGGAGGAAAGGTTGAAGCTTTTAAGCTAATGAATTTGAACTTTTGAGTGTTTTCTATTATTTTTAAAATCAGTGGTGATGCATGGGGAGCTAATAAATTAACTTAGATGTAAGTCATATAATGTAAGTTAAAATCAAAATCCAGCTAGGGAAAAGCCAAATATGCACATTAAAATAGCAGCCTCTGCCCCTATCCCTTGATAACCCATGAAAAGTAGAAAACTTTGGGTATGATGCCAATTCATGTTATGTAAATCAACCTGTAAGTGCCATGAGATTAAGAATTGTCATCTGTTTGGGGTGCCTGGGTGGGCGTCCATCTGACTCTTGGTATTGGCTCAGGTCATGATGTTGAGGTTCCTGAGATCAAGCCCTATGTAGGGCTCTGTGCTGACAGGGTGGGCGGAGCCTATTTAGTATTCTCTCTCCCTTCCCCTCTCTCTCTGCCCCTCCCTCATGCTTGTGTGCGCTCTCTCTCTCTGTCTTTCTCTCTCTCTCTCTAAAACATAAATAAACATTTAAAAAGAAGAATTATCGTCTTTTTTATTTGCTCCTGTATCCTCAGGGCCTAGAAAAATGCCTAGCATAGAACAGGCACTCAACAAATATTGAACTTAAGTGGTTGATATATATATATATATATATATATATATATATATATATATATATACACACACACACACACACACACATATATATAAAACTGAATTATATAATTCACTTATATATATATGTATATATATATATACATATATATATATATATAACTCATCTTGAGTGAGATAGTTTTGTTTCATTTCTTCCTTTAAGAAAAAGAAATGAGAAAATTATCTCTACAAAAGAATTCAGCACTGATTAGTATTCTTCCCAGATCTACCTTTCTTCACAAAAATCTTTTCCTCTTTTCCTGAGAGCAAACCACAGGGATTTGTGGCTGTCACCATCACTGATAGGTTTGGGATATGATAAAATATAGAAAATGGCCAAGTAGGAGAGTACATGCTTTATAAAATAAAATTTAAAATAATAGCTATCGACAACAGAACTTTGTAGGAAGCACATGCTGGGAAAATATAAACCCCACCCTAGTGATGGCATCTGGTACAAATTGAGAAATGAATTGGACAATCAAACAGAATGTGTCTTCAGCAGCCCTTAAGATCAAACCACCAATGATAAGCATGGATCTTCAGAGCTGCTACCTTCCTCTTTTTGAAATAAGTAAAATCAGTAGGGGAATGAAAAGGAAAATGGCTTTATTATCTATGAGGAGCTTGTCCGTCCCTCCAGATATCCAACTCTCCAAACATGCATTTTGATATAGCTTGGGAGTTCTTTTTATTTAATAATTCTATTTAAAGCAAAATGTACCCCTCCCTGCCCACGTCCCACATTATTACATTGCTGATTTCTCATCATTCTGACACATTCAATAATCTAACAGGTAACTCAGCTGAAAGAACAGTCATAGCCAGTGATGTGCTGGCATCATGGAAGGTTAAAAAAAAGTGGAAATTTTAATAATCTTGGGAGAAGCAGATCTTAAATAGGAAGTTAATCCCACTGTTTGGTGAATGCTCCAGGAAAATGGTATGAGTTCAAAAAATTCAACAAAAATTTATTGAGCACCTACTGTGTGTCACACACTAGGATATGTCACTGAACAGCACAATCCTCTTTGTTTCCTGGTACTTCTGTTCCAACATCTGGTAAGCATATTCTGAACAACATTACAATTTGCATTGGGCTGGAACCATGAGACTCTGCAGGAGGGTTTAGTGTTGATTAAATTTATACAATTCTTGTGGAAATCTAGAGCTGGAATAAACGTGGAAGTGAGGGTCCTGTTGCCTAAGTCCAGTTGCTAGCTGAATTTAGCTTTATGCTTTGAAAGCCAAGAACCCAACTTTTGTCTGTGTCCTGAGAGACTTTCTACAAAGAGAATATATTTTGGCAATCACCCAAGAATTTAAGTTCTTGGAAAATGAAATGTTTTAAAACACAAAGTCCACGAAGAGAAAATTTTAAATCAAAGGGTTCTCCTTTTTGAAGGAATAGGAAAACAACTGGCTTCCAACTTCACCTCCTTCATATTTTGGCTCAAATGTTACCTTTTCAGCAAGGCCTTCCTTGACGCCCCCAACCCCTCTCTACTCCTGGCACCTCTCAACCCCCGTTACTTCTGTGTCTGGCTTATACCATATTATAAATGTCCTTAATAAATAAATTCTTTATTCACTCTGGAATGTAAACTCCACGGGGGCAGGGATTTTTCATAGTTGTTCCCAGGGGTAAGTTAGAAGCCTCCCATCTAAGGCTGAAAGACGTATCTTTTACTGGATCTGTGATCACTAGCACTTCCTGCCATCATTCCTGTCACCACAGAGTTTAAGATTCTCTGTGGCCAATGCTGGTGTCATTGTCACAGATGTCTTTAGGCTCCTAAAATGGGTAAATCAGATGTTAGAGATGATTAATACATCATATATCTACCTAAAAAGGAGCATCTCAGGTTGATATCTGAAACTTGGTAGACTCAGTCTCAGAGTCACAAGAAGAAGCAATGTGTAATTGTTTTAAGACATCCTGCTTTCTCCATCTATAGGTGTTGTTAGGTGGTCTTCTCCAGATACCAATTCATGGTAAATTGGTTTTCATAAATGATTCTGTGTTTCTGGTTCTTTGAACCATCACTGAAGAAATTTTGAAAGTGTATGGCGATGACACATGTAAGCATTTTAGATGCGTGAGGGTAAATGCATAGCAGTTTGAGAGCAGAGCCCAAACAGCCAAATGAAAATAAATTCTCATGTTGATAACAACTGTTAGAGATTCACTAGGGCCAAGAATTTTGGGGTTGAGTTTCTGGAAGTTGATGGTTTGGTGATGAGTTGTCTGATGCTGATTAGTGGGAATTAAGTTCATGTAGGTAAGAAAGTGATGGAAATTGGAGAGTCATTTTTAGTTGGTCAATGTGGAGGGATAGAGCACAGTAGAAAGTTGGTAATTGGTATCCCCATATAATTGTAACAAAAGGATGATTTTCTGGTCCAAATATGGAACTAGGAATAAATTGTTTTTCCTGTAAATAAGAGGAGATTTAAATACACACACAAACACAAACTGTGAGTAACACAAAAGCAACCTAGAGTGATTTCTTTTCTCCTTCTGTTATGGGTTGTATTGTGTCCCCTAAAAAAGATATGTTGAAGTCTTAAATAGGTGCCATTGAAGAGGAACTTATTTGGAAATCGGGTCATTCTGGGGGGAATTAGTTAAGATGGGGGTCGTACTGGAGTAGGGTGGGCCCTTAATCCATTGTGACTACTAACCTTATGAAAAAAGGGGGGAGAGACAGTTTGAATATACAGACACACAAGAAGACCACCAAAAAAGATGGAGACAGATTGGAGTGATACATCTACGAGTCAAAGAGTTTCTGAGACTTCCAGAATCTGGAAGAGGCAAGAAAGATCCTCCTCTAGAGGCTGCTGAGGGAGCATGGGCCGGCCAGCACTTTGATTTCGAATGTGTAAACTCCCAAATGCTTAGACAATAAACTTCTTTCATTTTAAGGCACCAAATCTCTGATGTTTTGTTATCGCAGCCCTGGAAACTAATACACTTTTTTAGGCCCACATGGGAAGAAAAAGGAGGACCCCCAAGTCAAAGATTAGAATAAAAAACTATATATAGGTTCTCACCACTTGAAGTGAGAGGTGTATGTCTGGAAGCCTGTAAGGTGGTCGGCCTTGTCTGGTGAAGGGGGAAATAGCTAGTTTGTCTCAGCAGCTGAAATCACAGCAGCCAAGACCCAGTGTCTGTGCTAGTGCCTCAGGCTTCCCAGGTGCAGAGTCACGAGGTCGACTTTATTTACAGGGCCACTTGGGATTGGTCTTGGCTCTAGAGAAGCTGGCTAAACTGACCACAAAATTACTTTAAAGTGCATTGATAAGAGCCAATAACTCTTATTTTTCAAACGTGACACTGATGCCAAAAACTCAGCCTGGTGCATTTCATTGAGTTGCATCAGCTCGTTTTATATTTGACTTCTATAGGTTTTAGTTAATTTAGGGATTGCATTATGGCCAAATAAGGTTTTATTAAAGATAGAAATGATTGGAGATATCTAGCCCCCTAAAATAATTGGCCTGGAGATACTTACTAATACACCTGTGCTTTCTAGACAGCTTTTGTTGTTGCTATTTCCACAGATCTTCCCCCGCTTCCCTATCAGTGGTAACCAGAGCAGGCTGGAGAGTGATTACCCATCTCCTGTGATCTGCATTCCTCACATTTACCCCTACCTGGTCTCTTCCACTCTCATTTACTCCTGCCGGTCAGTAGATTTTCGTTGCTTCCCGTGTGTCTAGCTTTTGGGGAGTGAGGAAGGGAAGCGAGGATGAGTAGATTTTTAGGGGTATAAAGGTTACCCAAACTTCGGGTTTTTTTTTTTTTTACATTTCACGGAGTTTAGGGAGAAAAAATGAAACTAAATACCTTATGAGGCAAATTGTTAAAAATCCACTTGTTTAGCAAAAAAAAAGGATTTTGTTGCTTCAGGTACAGTGGTAGAATAGTCTACCCGTGTGAATCAGGAGGCACCAGTTCATATTTAGTGATTATGCAAATAGCAAAATTGTGACATTTAATTTGACATTTTAAAAGAAATGTAGCTGTAGAAATATTATCTGTAACGCATTAGTACTCTATCAATATTATTTATTTTAAAGAGCAAACATCACACGCCTATCTTATTCATCTGTGCGTTTAGCAAATGTTTACTGAGTGTCTGTGAGGTGCTGTGATAGGAACTGGAGATAGAGTGACTACTTGGACACCATCCCTGGCCTCCTGGGCTTTATCAAGCAGAGACACAGGCACACAGGTGGGACAGAAGTGTCTTGCTCAGAACTGCTGCAGAAGGGCTCTCTGCCTTGTAATCTGAAGAGTGAGGGGTATTTGTCAGGGGAAGAGGACAGGAAAGGGGAGGGGGAGAAGGCTATATGAAAAGAAATAATATGTTAGAAGGCTCAGATTGCCTGGAGCCTGCATATCAGTGGAGCCAAAAGTAATTTGGTCAGATGGTTGCTTAGATTGATAGGGAAGGAGTAGTGAGAAATGAAGCTAGAAATAGAGTCAGAGGTCATGTTAAAGATCTTGTGCCTCAGATTAAGGAATTTCTATTAGATTAAGGCATTTCTGTTTCATTCTGAGGGCCAGTGGTTAAGGGAGATCACTATGGCCTGTGTGTGCAGAAGGTCAGAGTCGGAAAAGCCACGTAGGAGGCTGCTGCAGTACCCCAGGTGAGCCACTGGCAATTAGGAGTGGAGATCAATCTAGAAGTTAAAATACATTCAGAGATAGGATAGGACTTGGTGGTTTATTACGTTTAGAAGTAGAGAAGAGGGACGAGTCAAGGATGACTTAGACATGAAATGTACAGAACTTCCTTCTATCCTGGAAAAACATACTGCCGTCCTAGAGCACGATAGAAGTTGCTGAACACAAGAAAACAATCAAGATCTCAGTTCTTGGTGACATATGGAAGAATTGTATGCTTTTCTCGCATTTCAAGTGGAGGTGCACTTTTAGTTTCTGAAGATTCAATTTATAACGGAGTTAGGATTTCAGACCCATTATTCCATGACAGTTGCAGTGCAGGGTAGAGGGAACCAGGGTGAGGGCTGGACGAATGAGCCCTTTCAAAAGGTGTCTGCCACAGCCTTCTGTTCAGGTTCCAAGGTGCCGTGGTCCTAAAGATAGGCTGAGTGCTCACCTCCAGGAGAGCTTTCTGCGCTGCTCCCTCTGACGCCAAAGTGGAAAGTGAAAATGCCTCAGTGCCCTAATAACAGCTCACCTACTGAGTTCATCGACAGGTTTCAGTCTGAGAGAATTTACTACCCCTAGGGAAACAGTAGAAAGTACATTTCTCACAGGAAATCACCATTTGTGTCCAGCACTGAAGAGCTTCTTTCTTACGTGCGTACTTGCTTGAGAAAAGTGAGAAACTTTCCCAGGTAGTAACTGCTACATCAAATTACTTACCTAGCGGAGA
The DNA here is from genome assembly GCF_027475565.1 of Acinonyx jubatus. Taxonomy (NCBI): domain Eukaryota; kingdom Metazoa; phylum Chordata; class Mammalia; order Carnivora; family Felidae; genus Acinonyx; species Acinonyx jubatus. Next base: position 29,045,458 of record NC_069382.1, read on the forward strand.
AATGTGGGAACATTTGCCAGGATACTCTTCTGGAAGTCAATATACCCATACAGAGCTGCTTCCAGCATCCAGGCCAACCATGTGCATGCCCTGCCCCATTCCTCCCACTAGTCTTTATACTTAAAAGACAGTGCTGGGAACACAGGAAGCTACAAGTGCATTAAAATACCATATTATTGGGGCACCTGGGTGGCTCAATCTGTTCAGACTGCTGAGTCTGTTATGACTCTGATTTTGGCTCAGGTCATAATCCCAGGGTTGTGAGATCGAGCCCCTCATTGGGCTCTGTGCTGAGGAGCCGGCTTAAGATTCTCTCTCTCCCTCTGCCCCTCTCCCCTGCTCATGCTCTCTCTCTCTCTCTCTTTTTCTCTAAAATAAAAATGAAATACCATATTATTTATTATTAAGTAACTTGGCAAAATATCTAAAAGCTTTAAGCTCCTTGCTTCCATTTTCTGTATATTCTTTATTAGCCCTTTCCATCCTAGATGGGCCTTTTAATATTCAACTATGTTAGAACATGTAGTGTATTACCAAATTCCAGCTGAACAAACTGCCTGGCATATTCAGCAAGTATTTGTACTTGTTAGTCAAGACTGTCCATTCTGACCAATGTCATTGATGGTGGACCTTGATTTTCATTCCCTTCAAGCACAACTGCCTCTGTACCGTGGCTTTTTTTCTGGGAGCTACCGCTGTATTATTATATTATTTTAGGCCCTACTTTTTGCATTTAACCCCAGCATCTTTATAATTAATAATTTCTTTACATTTTTTCAAGGACTACACATGAAACTTTGAAGACCAATGTGCAACTAGAGACGTATACAACCCCACACACATTCGCCTCTGTTCTAAGGCTTCATATTCTGTACTTTTCCTATCTTTTTAAATCTGAGCACACGTTTTCATTTTGAGCCTTTTTTACTCTTCTGTCAATACTGTCCAGAAAGCTTTTTTTTTTTTTTTTTTTCTTGGTAAATTTGTGTTTTGCCTTGTCAAAGCATTGTCCAATTCCTTCTTAGGTCTTTTTGATACATTGCTTCTGCATTTTTTGGATTGGGGGCTTCTACAGTACTCTCTAAAGAAATTAGGGGTTCTCTTACACTTCCCTCTCCCTGTGTTTTTGTAGACCTTTGCAGATACAATTCTATTAGTGCACAAATTACCTTCCTATTATCCAGCTGGTTGCATCTTCTAGTCCTGGTGCTAAATGTTTTTGGTGTCATAGACCCTTTTGGCATTCTGGTGATGCCCAGGGATCCTTCCTCACAACAGTGTCTTTAAATGCATGCATAAAACCCATCAAGTTACCAAGAAGCCAGCGAAATTGAGAGACAGTTAAATATGAGGGTTGATGGGGGGTGGAGGGACAGGAGGGCAGGTGATGGGTATTGAAGAGGGCATCTTTTGGGATGAGCACTGGGTGTTGTATGGAAACCAATTTGACAATAAATTTCATATATTAAAAAAATAAAAAATAAAAAAGGAAAACAAAACAAAAGACAGTTAAATAATTTAAAAATTATGGTATAGTAATTAATGAACTTCTCTATTGGCACATTAAATGATAGCAGGGATATTCCCTTAAAATTTCATAAACCTGTGATTTCTCTTGGTGAGGAAAATCACAGGTGCTGTTGATATTACTGTTAATTGTTCATATTTTGTTGCTGACATTCATAATCAATGAAAATGCTAATGTTTAGTTAGAGTTAAGAGAAAAGAAACATGTGAATATTTTCTTCCCATCCAAGTTCACGGATCCCCTCGTATTCTGTTCAGAGGTGCTTGACGGGGGTGTCTAGGCCTCAGGTTAGAACACCTGGGGGTAGTTCTTTGCACTTTGAGACTCAGCTCAAATAACCCATCTCCTCTGTAGAACTTTCTGTAAATTTACTAGACCTACTTACTCTTAGTCCTATAGTATCTTGTTCATCCTGTTATGCAGTGTTCATTTATTATTATTATTATTATTATTATTATTATTATTATCATCATCATTACTACTACTACTCCTAGTACTAGTTTTCCTATATCTCTTCTCTGGAAATATCTGTGTTTTGTTCACTTTTATTTTTTTGGTATCTAGGACAGTGTCTGGGATACTGCACACACTTGATAAAAGTTTGTTTAGTAAGTAAATTAATACCCCCAAAGAAATTCTGGTAAATTTTCCCCAGTCTCAAGTAATAGAAGGAACTGAAGTTAATCTATTCACTTCTACAAGGGGCACGGTGTTCAAGTGTTGAGCTTGAGTAGAAGTGTGGTTTCTGAAGTGTCTTTGTGGCCTGTGTTTAACCTTTGACTCTGCATTGATACACACGTCGTCTCTCATGAAGTCAGAGCTATTGGTTTACAACTTAGTCTTGTGAGTATTTTAACTACCATATGAATGTACAAATAGATTAATTCTGTTGTTAGATAAAATGCTATAAAGATGAACAGCAAACAAATAAATATTTCCATTTATAACTGAAAAAGAAAAACCTGACAATGGAATATTAGTCGTTTACAAGACATTTATTATGAATAATGTGCTGGGAGACTATACATAACTTTAACTATCAGTAAAAAATGTGCTTAGGGAGCCTGGGTGGCTCCGTCGGTTGAGCATCCGACTTCAGCTCAGGCCATGATCTTGCGGTTTGTGAGTTCGAGCCCCGCGTCGGGCTCTGTGTGGACAGCTCAGAGCCTGGAGCCTGCTTCGGATTCTGTGTCTCCCTCTCTCTGCCCCTCCCATGCTCGTGCTCTGTCTCTCTCTGTCTCTCAATAATAAATAAACATGAAAAACATTTTAAAAAATGTGCTTACAGAACAAAATTATTCCAATTAGTCTGAGTGCATTAAATTTACCACTAAGTAGTATGAATTAGCTATTATTTAAGTGTAAACATTTGCTTCCATTGTGCCCAGTTCTGTTCTATATAAAGTTAACGTCAAAAATCAGCTGGGGTTGGGTGTCATGATATTTTAGTCACTATTAGAAGGTGGAGGTGAGCACATTCTCTGATGAATAATAATGGCATGTGTTCTGATAGAAAGCACAGAGAATCATAAAGAAAAACAAAATGGAGGAGTCAGGAGAGCAAGATCCAAGACAGAGTGAGCCGTGGGTTTCTTGTACTTGACCTTCAGGCCCTTAGGAATGCTGGTTGGTCAGTACAGAGGCCCACTCCTCTCTCTGTCTCTTTCTCTGTCTCTCTGCCTCTCTGCCTCTTTCTCTCTCACACACACACTTTCTACCTTTCCCTATCTATCCCTCCTATGTTCTTCCAGCGCGAGGGGTGGGAGAAGGGTAGTTTTCTAGGTCGCTATAAATTCTTACAATAATATATTTAGTTAATACAAAATATTTACAAAACAATGTTAATACCAGTCCACAATTTGTGGGGGAAAAATAATTCTGTGAAAAAAGTGTATTTCCCCTATGCTCTAAAAACATTTTTAATGTAGAAAATCATTGAGAGAAAAGAATACTAATATTGGTGATGTCAAAGTCATTCCTGCTTCACATTTTAAAAAATTCAGGGTTTTTATTTATTCTTGCTTGTTAAGATTGGCACTCACTAAATCGAAAGAAAAAATCACAATGAAAAGCTGAGAGAATAAATGAGGTCATAGGACCATGAAATGTTTGGGTAAGAACTATAATGATTAAGTCTTTTCTTTCTTTCTTTCTTTCTTTCTTTCTTTCTTTCTTTCTTTCTTTCTTTCTTTCTTTCTTTCTTTCTTTCTCTCTCTCTCTCTCTCTCTCTCTCTCTCTCTCTCTCTTAAGAGCTGGTTTCATTTCCCATTTTAAGAGAGGAAAAAATGAACCCTGTGAAGTTCTAGGGAGGGCAGAAGATTAAGTGTCCACTTCCAAGAACAGTGGCCCTGTGATGGTATCATCACATCTCTTCCCCACAGAAGTGCGTTCTAGCTTTAGGACAACTCTTGATTACAAACCTACACTGAGATGAGAGGGTTCTGTGAGGCACACAGGCCACGATTTCAACCTTACCACATGTCAGACAGAGTTTTCTCATGCTGCCAAAACTCGGGTCATGTCACTTTCTCTTTCCATCTTCTGTCTCCTTCTCTTTTTGATTCTAACCAGGGAATTTATTCCAATTTTTATTTTCTTTTTTCGGTTCAAGCCTTACAGGTCTGCCCAAGGCAAAATGCTGCAGGGTGTGGAAAGATGAAGCAACCACGTCGAATCGATAGCGACAGGCAGTGAACACATATAAATTTCAACAAGCAAATGCTCAGCATTGTCTCTTGGGCCTCCCACCAACAGTAACATCACTAAATTTCTTGATTCAAGGTTCTCACAAAACAAAAATCAAATAACTAACAAAGTTCCAGCCGCTCACAGACTTCAGGTTAATGAGTTTGATCTTCAGTAATCAACCTGGAGTTTCTGAATTGACTAACATTTGAGATAGATGCTCCCAACCTAAAAGGAGCATGTTTCTTATCAATCAGGCAGAGATAGGAAAACACTTCTCCAGCTCTCGATAGCCACTTCTGATATCCCATCCAGCTCTTTAACATTTGGACGTTGTGTTGGGAGAAGATGGGCTGGGAATTGAAGATACTAACACAAGTATCATTTCTCCTCTCTGGCCATTTACAGTGATTTCCTTTATTTTTTTTTTAAATGTTTATTTATTTTTGAGACAGAGAGAGACAGGGCATGAACGAGGTTGGGTCAGAGAGAGAGAGGGAGACACAGAATCCGAAGCAGGCTCCAGGCTCGGAGCTGTCAGCACAGAGCCAGACACGGGGCTCAAACTCACGGACCTTGAGATCATGACCTGAGCCAAAGTCCGACGCTCAACCGACTGAGCTACCCAGGCACCCCAAGTGATTTCCTTTACACCTTCTGTTTTATTGGTTGTGTTGATTCAAGCAATTATTTTCTTTTCTTTTTGTTTTTAGGTTTTATTTTGTAAGTGTTTTTAATGTTGACTTATTATTGAGAGACAGACATCAGGAACAGGGGAGGGGCAGAGAGAGAGGGAGACACAGAATCCGAAGCAGGCTCCAGGCTCTGAGCTGTCAGCACAGAGCCCTATGCAGGGCACAAACCCATCAGCCGCGAGGTCCTTACCTGAGCCAAAGGTGGATACTTAACCAACTGAGCCACCCAGGCACTTTGAAACAATGACTTCCTTAAACAAATAAGGTGTGCAGTTCAGAATGTGGTGGAATCTTGAAACAGTATGTAACAACTATCTAATTATATCTATTATATATCTAACTATATCTAATTTATATGTAAATATGTGTGTGTATGTATACATTGCATTTTTTATTTTGTTTCAGTGACTTTAAGGATTGATACAGAACTAATGCAGCAAAACTTCCCACAAGAAGTGCCATAAAACATGACTCTTTGCTTCTAAGTCATTGAACCTAGTGAGATGTTTCTGTTTTCCTGAAGGTACCCCTAGATACAATCTTAGAGCCTAATAGTTTGATGTTTTATTTTGTTGGGTCCAGACAAAATCGATGCCCAACATATACCCCAACTGCATTCTCACTTTCCATGAATTTGCTATGAACTGACATGGTATCAATAAGAGTTTTATTCAGTCGGTGACATTTTGAGTATTTTGATTAAGCATCATTTCTAATATGATTACATTTAAACTGGGATAGCTACCATTTTCTCAGTACATGTTAAATTTTTTGGAAAAAAGTAAGAAAAATATCCACTGGCTGGATAAAGATCGAATAGAATTAAAGACATTTTACTAAATAAACGTACCTGTTTTTCACATTCATCATTAGAACTATTACATTATAGTGTATCATGTACACACTTACAACAGGAATAAAATTTAAAGATTTAAAAGTTCTTCCTACACTACATGCAAGTATTTAATTTTCAAAATGATAGTGCAAGTGAGTTAGTAGATGACATTCCAAAGACTTTGTGTATAAAGTAGTAACTGAAATTCCGTAGATTTCTTTCTTTTCCTAAGCCTGTTTACTCTGTAAACAAATGAATTCTCCTTCCATCCTTGTAAATCCTTATTCTGTATTCCCATGAGTATGCGTGCATGTGTGTGCACACACACACACACACACATTCAACATTTGAGACACTAGGCTGTGGATTAATAACACAGCAAAGATAGCAATAAGGGCATTCATTTCTTTAGAAACAATTTTTAGAGAGAGCATACAAGCAGGTGAGAGTATCAGAGGGAAAGAGAGAGAGAGGGAGGGAGGGAGGGAGGGGGGGAGAGAGAGAGAGAGAGAGAGAGAGAGAGAGAGAGAGAGAGAGAATATATCTTAAGCAGACTCCATGCTCAGCATGGAGCCCAACATGGGGCTCAATCCCATGACCCTGGGATCATGATCTGAACTGAAATCAGGAGTTGGACGTCCACCAAGTGAGCCATTCAGGAACCCCAAGATATTTATTTCTAAAAGCAGAAAATAGGATATATTGATGTTACTTTAGTAACTCTGAATTCCTTCTTTCTTCCATGAGAGATTGGGGCAGCTAATCAAGCCAGAACCATCTTTTTGTTCCAGATGCTTTAATAAGTCCTCATACCATTGTCTCAAGTTAAATACCAAAACTCCTAGGAGTCAAACCAAAGCAAATGTGGAATAAGGTCAAAATAGTATAATTGTTCATAGGTAGTCATTCAGGGTTATAGCATTACAAAGTAAAAGGGGAGGAGTTATGTTTATTTTACATGTGGGGAAAACTGAAGCATACAGGGTCTGAATGCTCACTCGACTTTTGTTTGTTTGTCCCTGTGAGCCACACTTTTTAATACATTGTCTTCTTGGCCTGCTCTCACCAGTGAAAACCTGTGGGAACATTTCATGATTTAATGACCAAGACTATTAGGGTCCTATGGCTATGGTTTCTCCAGTGGTAATATAAAAATCCCTTCATAGATATATTAGGAAAGTTAGTGATGTATTAATTCAAGTAAATTAAGCCACTTTGGTTTTTGAATCAGAAGCAGTCTTTAAAATCATAAGCAAATTCTTCTTTAGATAGCATCTCAAAATGCTCCCCTTTTGGCAATAACTGTTCTGAAGTCAGTGCCTTCAGAAATTATAAGAACCCAAAGAATGTCACTCACAATATGGAGAACTGGCTATGCTTTAGCCAATAGCTACAATGAAAAGCCTCTGGTCAGCGTACTTAGTTCTGGTGCCTTCTTGCTTAGAACTTGTGCAAAATTTATCTGAGAAATTGGTTTTTTTGTTGTTGTTCTAGGATGAAAAATGATATGGTTTTCATTGGCTAGTGAGGTCACAAATTGTAACACATATTTACAGTTCAACCTCTTAGCTGCTGCTGGTGTTACAGAGATGCAGATACTCACTACTCAGAGTGTGGTCCTTCCTTGGAGCTTGTTAGAAATATAGGATCTCATATCCCACCTGTGACTTGGTGAATCATAATCTGCATTTTAACTAAATCTCCTGGAGTTTCATATGCACAGGAAAGTTTGAGAAGCATTGCTAGAAACAATCTGAACTTGATGTGATCACACCAGTCTTGGTGGTTGGCTTTGCATAGCTACAAACCTACAGACTACAGACCTACAGACCTAGCTACTCTGTTCTCTTTAAGCCACTCCTGGTGAGCTCCTCAATCAGGAGCTTAGCGACTTCCATGCCTGGTCTGTACCACACAGGTCCAGGGATACTTAGGAAAGCTAAATCTTCCACTTTCCCCTGCTGACCATGCCATGTAGTCACTGCCATTGTTCCAGACTGGTTCTGTTTCCACTATGCCACGGGCGCCGATCGTTCAAACTGTCACAGTGTGTCGGATGCTTATCAGGACATCTACGGCTGTAGTTTCAGTAAAACCTGGAGTGTACCATCTTTCAAATGGCAATAAAACTGGAGCAGGCTGACTATTCCATGACTGACTTCCATTGTGAAACTCATCATGCCCTTAACAGTTTTATTTAATTTCATTTGCACGAACACTTACCAGGGGTTAAAGGTGAGTGCCTTATAGGACTGCTGTTTGCCTGCTACCTACCAACACTGTCTACAATTTTCCTGACACAGTCCTTTGGGATCAGACGGCATGATGTGTTAAATATTGCCAGGGATCCTAGGAATGGGACAGTCCTTTCCTTATGACATTTTATCTTGAACTATTTATCTAAATAAAAAGAGCAAAATGTTTTCACTCTGTTATCCTACTTGTTTCCTAATAAAAGTGTTATCAAGATCCCTGACTCAAGGACAAAAGATAAATGATGATCCTTGGAGTTAGAGCCTCACTCTAGGCTGCTGATATATAAGTCTACTTGAGGTCTGCCTCCTGCACAATGAGACATGTCTGGGATTTGTGGGGCATTCATCCTGCTTCCAAAGTATGTGCTGCGCTTAGGCCAAAGTCATTGCAGAAGAATAAGTGGCTTATTATCAGGAGAGCGATTGTTTTGCCTGGGAATAGAAGCACATCAAAGTGGGGAGGGGTGGTTCAGAAGCAGCTCAGCCAAGAGGAAAGGAATATTTTATCACTGACATGGCTTCGGATGGCCAGCCCAGGTTGAGAGTAGAAAGCCGATTGGCTTCTGGCCGCTTTTATCCTTGTTTTAAAATCTCTTAAGACAGTGCCCGGTGCACTTTGGGGCAATATGTTCCCCCCACCCCTTTTTCCCTTGGTATGCCAGTGCAGGGGAGAGTGGTCACAAGTTTTAGGATGTTGCGTACCAAGTACACATATAATCAGTCTCTGAAGGTCCGGCACCCTTGAGAAAGATCAAGAAATGATTGGAGCATCTTAGTTTCGGCTCTTAATGGCTTCGGTGATGCCTTTACTTTAGGATTGTCAATTTTGGCACTTACATTAATTTGGCTGGTGTGATTGGCAAAATAATTACCCCATGTGCACCTGCCAAAGATGTTCACCTCCTCATCTCCACAACCTGTGAATGTTACGAGGCAAAGGAGAAGGAAGTCTGTGGATGGAATTAAAGTTGCCAATTAGCAGAAAGGAAGATTACCTTGGTTTATATGCGTGTGGTCCCAGTGTAATCAGAGGAGTTATTAAAAATGGACTAGGGGGGCAGAAGAAGAGTCCGAGTTCTGTGACCGAGGAGGAACGTTCCAGAGATGCTGCTGGCGCTGAAAATGGAAGGAAGAAGGCCATGAGCCAAGGAATGTGGGCTGCTAGAAGCTGGAAAAGCCAACAAAACGGATCCTCCCCTAGAGTTTCCGAAGGGGAGTGCGGCCCTGCTAACACCTTATCGTTAGCCCAGCAACAGTGGTTTGGACTTTAATCCCGCAAAAGTGTAAGAGAAGAAATTCATGTTTTTAATCCTCCAACTTTGTGGCAATTTGTGACAGCGGCAATAGTGAACTAATACAATTAGTAAAGTAAAAATCAGTGCAGTGTGTTCAGCCAGACAAAGCCAAGTCCTGGCTCTACTTCTAACGAGTAGTGTGCCCTTAGTAAATTTCCTTAGCCTTGCTTTTTTCATCTGTGGAATGGACATTATCATACGTGCCTTATAGGGTTGTTGAGAGGATGAAATAAGAAGGCAAATGGAAAGTGTTTGGGTTAATGCTGCCATGTCCAGGCCGCTGAAAAACTGATTTTGTTTTTATTCCTTTCCCCTTGTACAGTTTGGTGGTCCTTAGTGACTGGCCCCATTTCTTTCAGGCTCACTGCTTGCTTTTTTCTAGACAGCAGGGCAGAGTGGGCAAGTACTGACCTGGCAAGGCTACTTACAGGTAGAATCTTGAGAAATACTGCTGCATTTTCTTGATACTCTATCATGTTCTTACATGAACCGCACCTGGCCGTATGGTCAAGGTTTCCATTGCCAAGGTTTCCATTAGTGCTGGATTGCCATTGGGCTCCTCGTGGTTACAGAGATCTAGCAGATCCTTGTTCAGCGGAGATAGCACCAAGGCTCATGTTAAATGAGGGTCATATTTGTTGACTTAATTACTACCTCTCATACACTCTCACACAGTGCCTTTGTACATTCTATTTCCTTCTCTACTCAAAACTAACCAAGTAAATCACTTGAAAAGGATACATTAATTTGTTTAAATAGATACTTGCCAACATTGTTGACAAATTGAAAAAATGAGGCACCAGATGACTGTATCATTATGTGCCCTCACTAAAAAAGCTTTGGAAACATGCTTAAATCATTTTATCGAAATGTATTATTAAGAAATGTTTTCTCTTTCCTCTTTAAAAAAAATTCCTCTGCTCTGCAGGTATTTCTTCTAAGAAAGGAGAAAATGTATCCAACTACTCAACAGGTTACAAAATAATCTTGACAGCCTTTGTGGCCAAATTAGAATATTCACTTGATCTTAATGACACTTTTGATTCACTCTTTTCTTTACTGACATCCAAATTCTGAACTTTTTCTTGAGCAAATCAAGGAAACATTTTTTGATGTCCTGGTTCATCTTCTTATTTTCAATCTTACAGCAGCTGGCTCTGCAAAGTCAAGAGCAATTAACACCTACATAGTGTTCTCAACCCCATTTTTATTAAGTGCCTTATGAACAACCAAACCATTGGACTCCTATAGAAATTTCATGACCCCAAACACCTATGGAGGCGGTGATTCTCTTGGAATGTTTCTATGGGTGCAAACATTTATTAATCCAGGTCTCTTGAGAGTCCTTCCTAGTGGATATAAAAACTGTGGTTTTACCCCGCTTGCGGACTTGGTGCTTGATGTTGTTGATGCTGGCAGAAGACACGACATTCCCGGGTCAGAGATGAGGGGTAGTATATTCCTACAGGAATTTGTGCCTGTTCCTTAAAACTCAGTTTTTACAGGCAAAAGTAACAACAGCCTGCATACATAGTGGGGAGGAGAAAGCTGAGCTTAGGGAACACTGAAATTTTGTAATAGGTTGATGATCCTTTGGTCCAGAGAAGGATATAATCTTTATTATTGTGGATGGTGAATAAACTTCCCTTTGCTGCAAAAGGAGACACTATCTTCTAATGGATTTTCATTATACAAACATTCTGGAAACAATAGCCTCGAGCAAAGTTTTTAAATCTTCCATTCACAAGATGTACAGAGATGTGAGAAGCCATGGAGAATTGTCTGCCCACAATGTGAAAAAAAATTTTTCCATGTTGGTAAGAAGGCTGTATGGAACATTATCATAGACATGTAATGTCAAATCTTTTTCCCATTAGAGAAGGATTTGCTTGGCTTTCTTAACAGAATATGGGTTTCAGTTTTGTGACCAACCTGTTTGAGTGAACCTGCTTGAAAATAAAATCAGTTTTGTTCTTTATCAGTACTACATTTGGCTGGGCAGGTGGTAGGGGGTGAGGATGACAGAAAACTGACTGAGCAGTCTGTGGTGGGGCATTTCCCTTCCTTTTGCACCGCGCTGTCCATTTTAATGTTGTTGGTCAGCATCCAGGAAAGAGAGCCAAGGAAGGTCCAGAGTATTACAGACTTGGAGGCAGGAGAGAGTCAGAGAAACTCTCAGAGACTGAAGATGTCAAACCTAATTGTACCTGGCACAGGAGCACAAACGCAAGCAGGTCTTCGGCCGTTGGTGTCATTGATATCCACCGTGGCCTTCTTGCTGTTTCTGGAACACAACAGGCCTGATCCCATTCCAGACACTTGACACAGGCTCTCGTCTCCCATAGGTGCACTCTTCCCCAGAGAAACCAGGGCTCACTTCCTTACTTCCTCCAGGCTTTACCCAAATGTCATCCCGTCAGTGACCAACCCTGAATGCACCGCCACCATGCCCCCTACACACACACCACAACATCTAATCTATTTTTCCCATCTTCCAATATACTGTAGAATTTATTTAACATGGATGTAAGCTCAAGGGGCAGGGCTTTTTCTCCATTTTGTTCCCTGATGTTTCCTGGGCACCTAGTTCAGTGCCTGGCATATAAATAAATAACTATTTTGAACAAATATTTTCTGAATAATAAATGAATGGATATCAGGGGCTTTCATTGTTATTTGTTTTATTTCTAGGAAGATAGGCCCACTCATAGGATGTACCGGTTTTGAAATAGCATGAGCTCGGTTGGATCCTCTATTTGTGGGTATGAAATAGTAATAAATGAATGAAGCATAGCCACAGTGACCCTGTTGATGATAATAATGAATCACATTGATAAAGTGCTTTTCTTCTTTCACCCTTTTTTTGTGTGTGGAAATCCCCTCAGTGTCAGGGTGATGGATTATTCCCATTCCTTCTAGGAAAATGGCCATTCTATCTTAATGCAGGCTTTTAGAAATGAAAAATAATGCCTGCTACAATCAACTTTTAATTATCTACACTAATGGAGTGCTGATACTAAAGAAATAATCCCCTAATCATTTACGTTTGACTTCAGGATGCAACCAGGGGCTTGTCCTCAGAAAAACAAAAACAAAAACATCAGAGGCAGCATGTGATGGGATGTTGAAACTGGTCTGGGTGTTGGGAAAATGAGTTTGGTAGATACTCAGTGTTTTGGGTTGAGTTGTGTTCCCCAAAAAGATGTGTTGGAGCCCTAACCCACAGTAGGTGGGAATGTGGCCTTATTTGGAAACAGGGTCTTTCAAAGATAATCAAGTTAAAATGAGGTCATTAGATGGGCCCCAACCCGATAGGACTGGTATAATCTAATATAAACAGGGAAAATTAGATGCAGAGAGAGATGTGCAAAACGCCATGTGAAGATTGGAGTTATATTGCCACAAGTCAGGGAACTACCAGCAGCCAGGCAAGAAACCTGGAACAGACCCTTCCTTAGCACCTTCAGAGGAAGTATGGTCCTGCTGATGCTTTCATCTCTGACTTGTAACCTCTAGGAAAGCAAGAAAATACATTTCTGATGTTTAAGCCAGCCAGTCTGTGGTACTTTCTTATGGCAGCCTTAGGACACTAAGACACTTAGTGACTCAGCTCTTACGTGCTCATTTAGCATGCGATTCCTTCTCATCCTCAAGCTTCCATTTCCTGGTCTCTAAATAGCACATCCTGCTTTAAGGCTCTATAATGAAAGCTTCCTATGCATAGTCCCCGTCAGCCCTCCTTTTCCCAATTTGGCAGTAACCTCCATCCCATCTTGGTGTCCTCTAAATTATGTAGTGACCCTAGAAGAAAGTTCTACACATGATTTGCACAGCAGATAAAATGTATGCAGAAATGACTGTATTTGGGGAACCTGGGTGACTCAGTCAGTTAAGCTTCCAACTCTTGATTTTAGCTCAGGTCATGATTTCACAGTTTCATGGGTTCGAGCCCCGTGTCAGGCTCTGTGCTGACGGTGTGGAGCTTACTTGGGATTCTCTCCCTCCCTCTCTCTCTGCCCCTTCCCTGCTCACACACACACACACTCTCTCTCTCATTGACTCTCTCTCTCTCAAAATAAATAAACATTAAAAAAATGACTATTCAAATTTGAGAGTTTACATTTTACCTATCTCTCGGAAACTTAAAGGTTTAACATTTTCATGTAAAAAATAGCAAGAATGGTGTTCCATATTGTGATAATCCAGCTCTTATCTCTCTTTCTGTTGACAGATCCATTCATGACCTACCCACACCACCCTCCTTCCATGAACTGTTAGGTAGAGCAAACATAGGTATCCCCAGACTCTCGCATAGTAAAGTCAGCCTGATAAACAGTGCTCCACTAAGAGTGGGTATCTGACTTACAACCCCAGAATCATGGCATTCAAAACCACTGCCACTCACTGAATTTTTTTCTCCATTGCTTTAATATTTGGAGTGAATGCAGGAGGTATTTATAGCAGTTACTCCAAAACATGTAAAAAGGTAAGATCGGTGAAAAACATTGCTCCAAAGCATATTCTCATTTTAGAAGAGCTTCTTTGTAATATGCCCCTTATTATACATCTTTGAAAAAAGATAGAGGATTTTCTACAGATGACCATTTTAAGTATGAAAGTTGTTCTCCCAAAGAACATTACAGCCATAAAATAAAGTTTTAATTAAAAAAAAAGTTTCTTTGTCTTCTAATAGTTACCAACTTCTCTGTGAGTATAGCTTATCTCTAGGAAATAACTAGGGTGTTCAGTTTACCTGTGTTATAAATTATTTAGTACTATTAAGGTGGAAAGCATCTCATCATCATCATCACTATTATCACCAGCATTTTCAGTAATGCCTTAGACTTGGAAAGGTTACTTTTCTGGGTACTGGGATTGTGTAGCTTGGAAGCAAGAGGTAGGGGTCAAAATCCCCCAAATAATTAAAATAGGTCAATATGAAAGTTCATGAATTCTGGCTCTTAGTCAAAGGCTGTTTTAGACCTGACATAGTTCTGTTAGGTTTACCAATTCACATTAGAAGCCAATACCTTAGAACGGGAATCAGAAAATCTATTAAAAGGGAATGGAATAATAAAAGCATAACGATGTTATGCCATTACATCTGGGTTCAGATAACCTCCAAAACCACAGTGGTCTCTGAGTGCACCTACAGACAGAGCTCAGTCATCAATGATTATAATTATGACCTTGAAATAAATCATAGGACAGGGGCGCCTGGGTGGCTCAGTCGGTTAAGCGTCTGACTTCGGCTCAGGTCACGATCTCACTGTCTGTGAGTTCGAGCCCCACGTCGGGCTCTGTCCTGACTGCTCAGAGCCTGGAGCCTGTTTCGGATTCTGTGTCTCCCTCTCTCTCTGACCCTCCCCTGTTCATGCTCTGTCTCTCTCTGTCTCAAAAATAAATAAACGTTAAAAAAATTTTTAAAAATAATCATAGGACAGATATCAAACACTGTGTTTGGTAAGTTAGAGAACTGTATTATTAAGAAAGATATTCCTTGCATTGTAGTTGGTTTGGTGTCAATATCATCAATTCAGAAGTGGGTTAAGAATCATCGTCTTCTTGATGATCTTCTTAATCATCAATTAAGAAGAGGGGCACCTGTATGGCTCACTTGTTTAAGCATTTGATTCTTGATCTTGGCTCAGGTCATGATCTCACAGTTTGTGAGACTGAGCCCCGCATCAGGCTCTGTACTCATAGTGCGGAGCCTGCTTGGGATTCTCTCTCCCACTCTCTCTGACCCTCTCCTACAGGTGTGCTGGTATTCAGTATTCTCTCTTTCTCTGTCTCTCTCTGTCTGTCTCTCTCTCTGTCTCTTTCTCTCAAAATACATAAACTTTTTTTTTTTTTAAAGAAGTGGGTTATAGGATTCTGGAAAATCTCAGTCATATGGAAGGCAATGTCAACTAAGTGAAGATTTACCATGCCAGTGCCTGTACAGACTGTGTGGTGGGAACCATGCCTGCTATTCTTCAGGCTCCATAAATGAGAGAATGGATATATATAATGTGTGTGTGTGTGTGCGCGCGCGCATGTGTGCGCACGTGCGGACTCATATGATTTGGAAGTCAGTTGATCTGTACATATCCTTTCAGCTCACCAAACACATTTTTGGGTGCCTATGTGTGGCACGAATTGCTCTCAGGCCTAGAGCAGTTGTGGGGGTGGATAGAGGCAGTCATGCAGCAGGTGCGTGTGAGCTGAGGAGAGAGGAGGCAGGAAGGGGAAGGACATCACAGCCTCTTCCCCACGTTCATCAGGGATGGCTTTCTGATAAAAGGAATCTGTCATCATCTCTGCGTAGAACTTCAGATTCAGAGTACTTGATGGTGGGTTGAAAAGACTAGATAAAATGGACTGAGAAAGCTAGACTGCCCAATTCAGACAACAAATCCATTCTCCGAGTCAAGTGGGAGTTTGCAAAAGCAGAAATGCGCCCAACCGACAGCCCTGGGAACAGAGAAGAGGCAGTTTTTATTAAAGTCTTAGTTTCCAAATGATGAATGCCAACAAGAAAATAGTTTAATATATCCAAGAGAAATCTGCACCTTTCATCCCATTGCAGAATGATGGCTTTTCAAAGGACATTCAAATGAAGCCAAGGATGTTCAACAATATGTCTCATTAAATAGACTTAAGGTCTGTGAACCAAAGTCATGTTCCTAGTCTCCCTCTTATCTTCTAGCATGATATTATTCTATTTCATCTTTTCCATACACTTGCTCCCCTGAGTTTCTTTGGAATGAGATCGTTAGATTCTGTTTCTAAAGCTGGGTTTTTTTGTTTTTTTGGGTTTTTTTTTTGCCAGGTGTTGTTATCAGAACATTCTTACTCTGAGGGGGAGAAAAAAATCACAGCCTTCTACAAATTCTCTTGCTCTCACAGGACACAGTGCTCTGCTCTCAGCCTCTTCTCTTTATCCTCGCCCCTGGGAGGCTACCTAGTCTCTGCATTCATTGCCTCACAGTCTCTGCTAATGGCTGATTTGGTGACTGAATTAATCCTGTAGTCTACACATGCCTGGAGCTAGCCTGGTCATAATATGCCTCAGAGCTTGCCCAATTCTCTGCCTTGGGTATGTATGGTTTATCACTTCTGAGGCCTTGCTTCTTACTCAGAAAGTGAGAGCTTGGATCAAATCATCTCCAAGTCTCCTTCCAGTTCTGACCTTTTCAAAATGTCTGCTGTTAAATGATTTGCCAAAAGTCACACAAGTAAAAACATCTGGGATACATATATTTGTTGGCTTATTGTCTAACTTTGGGCCAGTCATTTCAGCTAAACAAATGGAGAGATAGGTGCTGGCCCCAAATCAAGTTTTAGAAGACTTCTTTCCTAATATTTGCTGCTGCTTAAATTAAGTCATTTTTTCTGTTTCCCTTGATTCCTCCCCTTCTCTGCATTTTTGTGTTTTTGTTTTGTTTTGTTTTGTTTTGTTTTGTTTTGTTTTTTTGAACTTGCAGAGCCTTCTGACATTTTAAGTAGAAGGTTGCAAATGCTTGTCTTAATGCTTGGCATGTCCCAGAAAAAGATCCTCACCTTGCCACATCCTATAAATATTTCCTGTGTACATGGGGATCACTAAGCGCATGTGCACGCGCACATACACTTGCATGCGCACACGCACCATCCAGGATTCTTCTGAGGATGAATGAATATTCCTGTGCCAAATATTGCATGAGAATTTGGGCAGTCCTTTGGCAGGTTGAACAATGCTTATATTTATGCTCTCTGGCTAGATCATTGCTTGACCTTCCTGTTCTCGGTGAAGGGCATTGTTTTCTAATCAAGATAATTTAGCTACCCTTGGGGTGATATTTAACACTACAATTGCCTGAAAAGTGCCATGTTTTCTTAAGGAATCTTTTTCCAGCATCTAGAAATTTAGGCAAAGTTGAAAGAAGGGACAAGAAGAAACATTTACGGTACATCTGTTTTCTGATTTTGTATGTCATTTGAGTTTTACACAAATTTTCTTAGGTTAGTATTATATCCATTGGACTGACAAGGAAACCAATGCTCTAGTTAGTTGAGGACCTTGAAATTCATTAATAACAGAGCTCTCTTATTGTCAAGCCTGTGTTGTTTCCCCTAAACCAAGTTGCTTTCCTAAAGAGAGTTTAAAATTTTGAAAATAAACAAAGAGGATGGTCATTTATTGCTTATGTTTCTAGAAGTTGATACATAAAGTCTTATGTAATTACTACAAGAATCCACCTTCCTCTTCTTCCTGCTTTTCAAGATTACATCACCACTTATATTTAGTATTTACATTGTAATTGCCGATGAAAATGTTGCTTGCTGCTGAGCCCATCATTGCACTACAGTTGCTGTTGTACCGTACTGTAATGAACAATCCTTCATTTGTTTTTTCTGGAGTTTATGATCGCTTTAGACTTTTATCTCTCTTGTTTTCTCTAAACCTACTATCCTATTCATTCAATTTCTCTGTCATATGCCTATCCATAAACTTAAACCTACATCAATTTCATTTTGTTTTTCATGGCGATGTCTCTTTCCCTCATCTCCACTGATGCCCTCCATCTTCTGTGTCGATTTCAATGAGACGCTTTCTGAGTTTACTGTTGGAGCTGTGGCCTTGTTACTTTCTTTATTCCTTGTTTTGGGACTTCACTTTCCAGCTATCCTGCTTCCAGATCTTATATCTTCCCCCTCCTTGTTTTTCCTCTATGTATAACATATTCTCCAGGAGCTTCCAAATAAGAATGCTTATGAAATAAATGGTTAGATCTTGCTTATCTGAAAACATCTTTATTACACCTTCACACTTAGAGATTGAAAGTCATTTCCTCGTAGAATTTTGAAGATTTTTGCTCTTCTGTCACTTTTTTTTTTTTACACTGTGGTTTTTGAGAAGTCCAATGACATTCTTATTCCCAATCCTTATATTTAATTTGTTTCTCTTTTGGATGGTCTTTTATCCCAAATGTTCTAATATTTAATAATGATGTATATATTTTATCTTCTTGTTGTTTTAGGCATTTAGTGCACCTAAAGGGGTGCATGGGGGGAGTTTTCTTGTCTTGTTTCTCTGATAACTTCCTTCACTTCATTTTGTCTCTAATATTTCACTTTCAGGGATTTGTATGAATTTGACATTGGATCTTCTGTACTGATCTTTTCTCTCCTGTTTTTCTAAACTATCTTCTGGTTTTCAGTTTCTTGGAACTTTTCTCAATTATCTTTCATCGCTCTCCTGGTATTTTAATTTTAGGTATCCTACTTTTAAGTTCTAAGAGTACTAAAAAAAATTTTAATGTTTATTTTTCAGAGAGAGAGGCAGAGTGTGAGCAGGGGAGGGGCAGAGAGAGAGGGAGACACAGAATATGAAGCATGCTCCAGGCTCCCAAGTTGTCAGGACAGAGCGCATTGCGGGGCTTGAACCCACAAAGTGTGAGATCATGACCTGAGCTGAAGTCAGACACCTAACTGACCAAGCCCCCCGGGCGCCCCATCTAAGAGTACTTTTTGTTGATGTGTTCTGATTATTCATTTCATACTGTTTCATGCAGTAGTAATGTTCTTATTTAAGAGGCCATACATCTCTTTAACTGAAAATTTTCCAACAATGTTTTTTCCACTCTTTATATTGTCTTAATTTTCTTTTGGTGACTTTCCCCCCCTGTTTGCTTAGGTCTCTTCCTTTCACAATGAAGGCTTTTCTCATTCATTGGTGACTTCTGTTGCCCACTTATATTTAAGAATGCAACATTGGAAAGCATACCGGAACATCTGTGCACAGGAACAGGGCTTGTGAATGATTGGAGCTTATCACAAAGTGATTAGTGAGAAAGTTGCCTTTTCTTTTTTTTTTTTTTTAATTTTTTTTTTTAACATTTATTTATTTTTGAGACAGAGAGAGAGAGAGCATGAACAGGGGAGGGGCGGAGAGAGAGGGAGACACAGAATCTGAAACAGGCTCCAGGCTCCGAGCTGTCAGCACAGAGCCCGACGCGGGGCTCGAACTCACGGGCTGTGAGATCATGACCTGAACCGAAGTCGGACGCTTAACCGACCGAGCCACCCAGGCGCCCCAAAAGTTGCCTTTTCTATAAGAAGCACACCCAATATTAGTATCTGCTATATGTTTTCTAGGGCCATTCAGTTTGCCAGTTTCCCGCCTAAGGATCTCGAGTCTGGTTGCAGGCGTTCTAGAACAGGGAGCTGGCAGTCTCCGTTCAGCATGTAGATTCTTACTAAATCCCATTTTCATTCCATCTTCCCCTCCCTGCCACCCTTTGCAACCTGCTGTACCTTTGTGTGAAGCGTGATGCTTCATTGACTCAATTTCCTCAGCGGTAAAAATTCCAGTCTGTTACGGAGATGGTGGTAATATATGTCATCTAGCTGCACAGTAACGAGGAGCCAGATAGTATTAACACCTTGTACAGACTTTCAACTAATTCTCTTGTTTTTCCCATACACGTTACTCCTTATCTTCCAGGAAAACTTCTGCCTTTGAGTTCTGACCTTTCCTAGATATTTTTCAGGCAAACTTGCCCGTACCTTGTCTATACACCTGTTTGCTGGCTCCCAAGTTAAGGTTTCCTTCATTTTATTTTATTTTATTTATTTATTTTTTTAACGTTTTTATTTATTTTTGAGACAGAGAGAGACAGAGCATGAACGGGGGAGGGGCAGAGAGAGAGGGAGACACAGAATCTGAAACAGGCTCCAGGCTCTGAGCCATCAGCCCAGAGCCTGACGCGGGGCTCGAACTCACGGACCGCGAGATCGTGACCTGAGCTGAAGCCGGACGCCCAACCGACTGCGCCACCCAGGCGCCCCAAGGTTTCCTTCATTTTAATTAATCACTTGGCACTCAGATACTTTTTGCTTTGTCTTCCACAAGACTGTTAAAAATTCTTATCTATTGGCAAATATCCTTTTGTTTGCTGCATTCTTATGGGTTTATAAGCATTTTAATTTTTTATTGCCATTTTAGTCGCATTTCAGGAAGGGGAGTAAGTAGAAGTGTGTGATCCATGAGTTGCATTCAACCAGTATCCAGCCCGTATTATAATTATGCTACAACAGGTCCCAGGTTCTGCAGCAGTAGCTCTAGATAGAAGAAAAGTGCCTCTTTTTTATGAAAACATACAGTGCAATTTACAGCAGCTGTCTTTCCTGTACAGTTCTATGGAATCTGAGTCAAAAGAATTTGGCGATCATTTATTCTAACCCTCTCCCTGATACCAAAGTTATATCCCTAATAGGTGATTTTACAATCCTGACTCAAATCTCTCCAAGGATGAGGAACTTATTTTCACATGAAATGGTCCATCACATTTTCGAGTCCTGTTGTGTCAGAGTTAGTGCTTCAAAAGTGTCTCCTGAATTTAACTCCTGAGTTTAAGACCTGAGTCCAGTGAATAACAGTGACTTACTAAGTAGCATTATAAACAGCAGGGGGTGGGATTCCAGTCTTTCTCAGTTTAAATAGATGATATCTGAGTTTGTCAAATGTATCAAACTCAACTCCTTACATATGGCATTGGTGTGTTTCTCATCCACGTCTCAACACAGCCCTGTGGCGTCGACTGAAGGTACCTGAAGGCATCAATCTGGATTTCACAGTAGCAAGGCTGATTGCTTCAGTCTTACTGAAAGTTCCGTTTGTTTAATGAGGAATATTTAGAGAATATTTACAGAGATTTGTTTCTCATATGAAAACTTTCAGAATTGAAAGAGGCTTTATTTGCTGCATATTGATCAACTCGTTGAGTGATCATTTCTCCTTGTTGTGGTCCACATCAGAAAAATGCAATCAGCTAGAATAAAAGCAAAAAAGAAAGGTCCTACCAGATGTTTCTTATCTTATTTTTTATGTATAATTTGGAACACTGGGGTAAAAGGATCTTTGTCCATCTTTTGACTTTGTCATAAAAAGAACATTTGAGGGCCCTTTGAAATACTTTTGTTTTTATGTTTTTTTTATTGAGGTACAGTTGACATGTATTAGTTTGAGATATGCAACATAATGATTTAATATTTGTATATATTGTGAAAGGATCACCATAAAAACTCTAGTTAACATCTGTCACCATAGATAGCTACAAAATTTTTTGATGAGAACTTTTAAGATCTACTCACTCAGCCACTTTCAAATATTTATTACAATACTATTAACTGTAGTCACCTCGCTATACATTATATCCTCATGATTTACTTTTTGGGAAAGCAGAATTTTGTTCCTTTTGACCCCCTTTACCCATTTGCCCACCCCCATCTGCCGTCTCTGGCAACCACCACTCTGTTCTCTGTGTCTATGTTTGCTTATTTGTTCTGGGAGGGGGGTATTTCTGCTTTTTTTAGATTAGAAGAAGTGATATCATTGGTATTAGTCTTTTTCTTTCTTAGCATAATGTCCTCAAGTCCATCCATGTTGTCACAAATGGTAAGACTTCCTTCTTTTCATGGCTGAATGATATTCCTGTGTGTGTGTGTGTGTGTGTGTGTGTGTGTGTGTGTGTGTGTGTGTAGACATACCACATTTTCTTCATCCAGTCATCCACTCATGAACACTTAGGCTGCCTTCATTTTTGGCTATTGTACACGAGGCTTCAGTGAACACAGGGGTGCATACATCTTTTCAAGTTAGTAGTTTTTAATTTCTGCAGATAAATACCCAGAAGGAGAATAGCGGGATTATATGGTAATTCTATTTTTTAATTCTTTGAGGAGCATCCACACTGTTTTCCACAGTAATTGTGCCAATTTCCATTCTTACCAATAGTGCCCAAGGGTTCCCTTTTCTCCAGATCCCTGTCAACACTTGGTATTTCTTGACTGTTTGATACGAGCCATTCCAACATGTGTGAGGTGATATCTCATTGTGGTTTTGATTTTGCATTTCCCTGGATGTTTGGAGATATTGAGCACCTTTTCATGTGCCTGTTGGTTATCCATGTGTCTTCTTTGGAAAATTATCTATGTGGGTCCTCTGCCCATTTTTTATATTGGATTATTAGTTGTTTGCTATTGTGTTGTATCGGGGAACTTTTAAATGGATTTTTTTTAGCAACCCCAAATGGCCAATGCAAGCCACTGTGTAGTTGATCTTTTAAATTATTTTTTGAGAGAGAGAGAGAGAGAGTTCAAACAGCGTAGAGGGAGAGAGAGAGGGAGACAGAGGATCCGAAGCGGGCTCTGCACTGAGAGCAGAGAACCTGATGCACGGCTCAAACCCACAAGCTGTGAGATCATGACCTGAGCTGAATTCGGATGCTTAACTGACAGCCACCCAGGTGCCTCCTATATGACCCTCAAGTTAGAAGTGAAAGTGTGGTTCAGTGTATCAAATAGTGGAATTTGACTTCTAGCACAGGCTTTGTCACAGGCCATGTGGTCCTGAGTGAAACTCTGATGTCATATGTTTGGGTACTCTTAGGCAACTGGGAGCAGGCCTGTTCATTTTAATGAAGTGGGCAGAGGGTAGGCGTGAAGTGTGAGATAATAAGACAGGCAAACAGGAAAAAGAAGAAAGGAAGAGAGAAAGGCAATTAGGGAGTGTTGAGATTTTAGAGGCAAATTTCTATATCACTGATATAATTTCAGTAATTTTCTTAGCTCTTAGCTATTTCATTCATTCATTCATTCACTCATTCATTCATTCAGCATGTATTTATTGTGTGCCTACTCCAGTCCAAACATGCTTCTTTGAACTCAGAATGCAGCAGGGAATGAACCAGTCCTCATGGAGCTACATCTGTATACCTGGAATCCTAATCAAAAGCAAGAATTAGGAGGAGATGGAATCAGCCATACATCCAGTAATACTTGCTGAGAGTTCTGTTGTGGGACCACAGAGAACATAGAGAAGGGAAGGGGATTAGGGTATCTCAGGGTTCAAGGAAAGTTGAATTTTAAACTGGGTGGTCAGGTCACTAAGGATGCAGCGTTTTCAGTAAAGATCTGAAGGAGGTGGGTGAGTAATCAGTGTAGATCTGTGGAAGAAGTGCATGCTGGGAGGGGGATCAGCAAATGTGAAGGCAGGGTTGGCCGTGGAATGTTTGAAGTAGAACAGGCAAGCTGGTATGGCTGCTGCCCACTGAGTGAGGTGGCAGTGAGGTCACAAGGGTAAGAGTTGTGGGTCACCTGGGTGGCTGTCAGTTAAGCATCCGAATTCAGCTCAGGTCATGATCTCACAGCTTGTGGCTTCGAGCCCTGCATTGGGCTCTCTGCTCTCAGTGTGGAGCCCGATTTGGATCCTCTGCTTCCCTCTCTCTCTACCCCTACCCTGCTTTATCTCTCTCTCTCTCTCTCTCTCTCTCTCTCTCTCTCTCTCTCTCTCTCTCTCCCTCTCTCTCAAAAAATAAATTAACATTAAAAAAAGGAGAAAGGTAAGAGTGGGAAACACAGATGATGTTGGCCCCTGTTTGCAATGATGTCAGCTCTTGGTATAAGATAGCAAACCATTATAAGATTGTGTGCAAATGAGTGGCATGATTAGACTTATTTCAACTAGATTATTGAAATTATTACATCATTAGCAGGATGGTTTTCTAAGAACATATCATTTCGATTCATCTGCAGGTCAGAATGAATCCATGAAAAACAAAATAGACTCCCTTCTGGGACAGAGGTACTGATTACATTTATTGTCCTAGAGGAAGCTCTTATCCATCTACCAGTCACAGTAGCTTCTAACCCTGAGCCACAAAACAAATTACTTTGGATGGTAACTGGACTCTAGCCTTCTCATTTGCAAACTAGGAATAATAGTATCTATATATTAAATGATCTAGTAAAATATCAGAATCAAATAAGAAATGATACTTGGGAAAATATCCAACAGTGCCTGAGAGAGAGGATCTTTAAAAACGTTAGCTGCACCCTCAATGGATTGTAAAAATAAATAAATTTCAAACAAACAATGTAAATGATGGTAAGTGTGAAACTTTTGATCATTTTGAATATATTTTTTGTGTGTACTCTCTTATGAGACTTTTGCAAATCATCTAAAGTCCTTAGAAACTGAAATAGTTCATACCAACAAACGTAGTTTTTTTTTCTTAAGAATGGCTTTCTTAATCACAATTGTGTTTAAAACTATATCTGTAAGGATGATTGCCAAAGTGGTAAGTTGTTTTTTGTTTTTGTTTTTGTTTTTGTTTTTTTAGAGAAAACACATGGAAACAAATATAAAACAAAAATGAAAGGATGGATGAATGAATTGTGCAAAAATAAATGAAATGCTAATGCAGTCTTTTTTAAAATTTATTAATTGTGTGTGTGTGTGAGAGAGAGAGAGGGAGAGAGAGACAGTATGCATACACACAAGCAGGGGAGGGGCAGAGAGAGAGGGAGAGAGAGAATCCCATGCAGGCTCTATACCATCAGCACAGAGCTGGACACGGTACTCGAACCCACTAACCACATGATTGAGAAAGTATATGTGATATATTGTTAAATAAACCAAAGATTTGCTTTTTTCTTTATTTACAAATATCCCTGAGTTGATTCTACATCACTTATGGAATCAAAAGTGGACAGTACATATAATTTAATCAATCGTAATGGAGTAGAGTTGCAGAGAAGGCTGGAAAGAGCACATGCAAAGAAAGAATCTACACAGTATCTAGACTCACAGAAGCTCAGTGCTGCTAATTTTTTTTTCCTGTTTTTCTGACCACATGTAATTATTTGCTAGGGAGCAGAACTGAAATTTGATGAGAGGTTTGTCATGTTGGGAAAAAATTTTCAAACAGAGATTTGAGATAAGGAGATACAAATGAATGTTTTAAATGAGAAATGAAATGTAGGAATATTCACCCGAATTCCAGTTTTCTCCATTACCTTGGCAAAAAGTAGCCTGACTTCCCTGTATTCTAAGTGGAAAAAGGAGCAAACTCAGAGAGTCATTTTATGCATTACATGGTCATTTAGCAAAATTGTGCATTTGCCTATTAGTGCAGTTCACTCTTTTTACTTTTTCCAAGGAAGGCGAGAGTTGCGGTGACTGAATATTGCTGAAAGTGTGGATTATTGGCCTAGCTGGTTGGGTTTCTCGTGATCAGCTTTCTCAAGATCACTCCCCACCCACAAGATTTCAAGAAAGAAACAAAAATAAAGCAAGCAAAAATTAACGCTAATGTGGTTAGCATTTTAAAATAATTAACCCCAGTTTTATTGGAAGGTGATGGAAAAGCACTTTGAGATTTTTCTGTTTTGGTAGCAGAGAGCTCACAGACACCTGTATATGTCCCGCACCACTCTGGAGAGTCATGTCACATCCTTCATTATGCAATCGATCCTTCAGGCATTAGTGGCTCCTGTAAAGCCTTCGGAAGTGAAAGTCAGGGAGGATACACAGCTAAAATCTGATATTAATTAAATACCTGTTAGATTAAAAGGGGGAGGGGCATAAAAGGGGAACTTGAAATTATTGGGGTCAAATACCTCCACAAATTCCCCAAAATAAAAAATAAACAAGCTTTATTTTCACAATGTTGACCGTTGTTTTTTTTTGTTTGTTTGTTTTTTTGTTTTTTTGTTTTTTTTTTGAGAATGGTTGACACAATGTTACATTAGTTTCAGGTGTACAACTTAGCGATTTGACAAGTTCATACATTATGCTGTGTTCACTGCAAGTGTAGAAGCTTTATTTTTTTTAAGCTATAGATTTGGGGAATATTTAGAAGACTAGCGTTTCCTTTTTTCTTATTCTAAATATTTGTAACTGCCTTCTCTGTAGCTGATTGAATTTTTTATTACTGTAAAGGCAATACATCTCTCGGACCAGAATTATTACCCTAATTATTGTGAAAGGAAAACCATGCCTGGCTAAAATGACTGAGTGCAGGGCTTTCACCATAATCCATTTCTTCTGTTAGTAAGTGTGCATTACCAATTCCAGTGTGATCTTCAGTACTATAAATAGTACCATGTTCCCTTTTTCCGCTTAATGTGTAAATGTCAAGGGTATGGAAAATGACATTTTGTTTTTTAAAATAAATTTTTATAACATTTTAAAGACAAAAGCGCCACTAAAAATTGGGGTATGATATTACAGGTAATTTTAAATTTTTTTTAATAACTGCTTTGCAATGTTTTCTACAAAAAGATGTAATACTATTATCATTAGAAAAAATGACTGAAAAAGCAAAACACATACCTCCATATTTTAGAAGATATTTGAGTGCCACTGCGTAATGCCTTTTATTATTTATTTATTTACTTACTTACTTATTTACTTACTTCTGGGAATTTTGGTCAAAATTTTAAGCAAAATAGGCTGTTATCCTACCCTGTCAAACATCTCTGCCCCCATCAGGAGCTACTCTGCTGTTCTTGCCTGTTCAGTTGGGAACAATCTATTTCCTTCTCCACTTTTAGCTGATCTGTATGAATGAAATGTGATTAAATCTAACAAAACTATGGAAGCATCCTAAGAGCATATGGGGAGCCTTCCTGTAGTGCTAGTTTGCTATTTCTGTCTAATAACAAATTTTAAAATCCAATTAGACAGTTTGAAAAAAGGAAGCCCAAGTTAAAAATATCTGACTGTTTGATTCAGCCCAGTGGGGAATGGTTTATAGGACAGTCATTCATGGTGACTAGGATCTTCGTGATAAGAAACTCTTTTCTCTAGCCCAGTAGAATAATACTTTTTTTTCCTCCTCGTACTGCTCCTGACGCTTCCTACTTAGTTATATCACATTAAAGAGTAGATATTCTCACTTCCTCTACAGGAAGGAAAATCACGATGATTTTCCCACATAATACCATCCTTGTGTGTTACAAGACTGGGGTTGACCTAATGGGAACACATACAGATGGTTTAGGAAATGAGACATGATTTTTCACACAGTGGTTAATGCATGAGAAAATGCCCAGGTCTGTCTAATGTCTACATGTGCTCATTGAATAATTCTTAAATGACCCTATTTGGTTTGATTTCTTAACTATATTAGAAATAGATGAAACAATTATAAAATCATTTTTCACCTATCATTTTAGCAGGTGGAATAAAATTCCTCACTGTAATGGAGGTTGTAAGGACATGGGTACTCTCAAACATTGTTGGTAGGAGTATAAAGTGGTTTAGTTTTTTAACTGTTTGTGAAAATATAATTATTGTATAAAATACTCTAGCCTAGGTAATATAATCAGAGATACAGTGAAAAATTGTGTTTGTAGATGCTCATTGCAGTAGCATTTATAACAAGGAGAAACCAGAAACAACCTAAATGTGCAAAAAAAGGGAATGGCAAAGTCATGAGAGAGGCAATACATACAGTGTTGAGTGAAAATGTATGCACTCTTAACCTGGGGAAATTTAAATATACTATAAAGAGCTGGACAAATATGAACGTCCCTCAAAATGCATAATGATCTCTACAAAGTAGCTTATTTGATCGTTTTTATTTTCTTATAAATACCTTTTAGTCTTGTGCAAATTTCCTATAACTAGCATGCATACCATAGTTTATCCTATAAAATAGTGCAAAATGAACACGGAGACTAAGATCATGGGCTTCCAATGAAGGTCCAGGTTTGAATCCTCTCTCTGCTGTTTACTAACTACATAATTTCAGAAAATTATTTAACTTCTCTGACTCTTCAGTTTCTTCATCTGAAATACTAGATACTAATGCTGTCTACACCTTAAGGATATTGTTTGCATTAAGTAAGTTCCTTTGTATGGGCCATTTTAGCAATGAATGTCCAACATAAAATATATGTTCCATAAGTCATCACTGTTGTTATTTTTTGTTATAAAACAGAAATGCTACAATTACATTGAAAATATGGCTAAATGAAAGGGCAAAGAAAAGCTCATTTCACTGTGTTTTTTAGCAGCTTTATTGGTATAATTCTCATACTATAAAATTTACCCATTTAAAGTGTATACTTCCATTCTACTACATTTTGCCAAATGATTATTTAAGGAGCTCTGTCGAAAGAATGTTATTTTGAGAAGTAAAAATTTGTCTTTTATTTAGTTGAGCAAAACCCCATCTACAGAGATCACCCTCATGTGATTCTCTTTCTTCCTTTGGTGAAAGGGGAAGGGAGGAGGCTTGGTGATAAACTTTGTGCTTTTCAGTGGAAGTTTCATGAGTGTCATAGACCCCAAGAAACACTTGTGGGTCAGCCAAACAGCAGCCTTCATGTTCTGGGTCTCACAGCTGTTACCTGGGACAGGAACTAAACTGGAGTAAACCTACTTAGGGGGGAAGGGAGTTCTTCCCTCAATTTTCAGTTTATGAATTTTTGCTTCTTCATATTCTTCTTCTGCAAATGAGTTTCTTTTTTTTTTTTTGCTATTTATTTAAATTCAAGTTAGTTAACATACAGTGTAGTCTTGGCTCCAGGAATAGAACCCAGTGATTCATCTCTTACATATGGCACCCAGTGGTCATCCTGAAAAGTGCCTTCCCTAATGCCCATCATCCATTTAGCCCATCGCCCCACTCACCTCCACTCCAGCAAGCCTCGGTTTGTTCTCTGTCTCTTATGGTTTGCCTCCCTCTCTGTTTTTATCTTAGTTTTCCTACCTTTCCCCTATGTTCATCTGTTGTGTTTCTCAGATTCTGCCTATGAGTGAAATCATATGATACCATTTTATGACTGACTTATTTCACTTAGCATCATACCCTTCATTTCCATCCACGTTGTTGCAAATAGCAAGATTTCATTCTTTTGCGATGATGAGTAGTAGTCCACTGTGTGTGTGTGTGTGTGTGTGTGTATACACACCACATCTTCTTTATCCATTCATCAGTCGATGGACATTTGTGCTTTTTCCATAATTTGTCTATTGTTGATAGCGCTGCATAAACATTGGGGTGCATGTGCCCCTTCCAATAAGCATTTTTGTATCCTTTGGATAAATTCCTAGTAGTGCAATTGCTGGGGCATAGGGTAGGTCTATTTTTAATTTTTTGAGGAACCTCCATACTGTTTTCCACAATGACTGCACCAGTTTGCATCCCCACCAACAGTGCATCCTCCACATCCTTGGCAACATCTGTTGTTTCCTAAATTGTTAATTTTAGCCAATCTGACGGGTGTGAGGTGGTACCTCAGTGTGGTTTTGATTTGTATTTCCCTGATGATGAGTGATGTTTAGCATCTTTTCACGTGTCTGTTAGCCATCTCATTGTCTCCTTTGGAAAAGTGTCTAGTCATGTCTTCTGTTCATTTCTTCACTGGATTATTTGTTTTTTCGGTGTTGAGTTTGAAAAGTTCTTTATAGATTTTGAATAGTAATCCTTTATCTGATATTTCATTTGCAAATACCTTCTCCCATTCTGTTGGTTGTCTGTTAGTTTTGTTAATTGTTTCCTTTGCTGTGCAGACGGTTTTTATCTTGAGGAAGTCTCAATAGTTCATTTTTGCTTTTGTTTCCCTTGCCTCTGGAGAGTTGTCAAATAAGAAATTACCACATCCTAGGTCAGAGAGGTTGCTGCCTGTTTTCTCCTCTAGGATTTTGATAATTTCCTGTCTCACATTTAGGTCTTTCATCCATTTTGAGTTTATTTTTGTGTAAGAAAGTGGTCCAGTTTCATTCTTCTGCATGTCGCTATCCAGTTCTCCCAGCACCATTTGCCAAAAATCTGTCTTTTTTCCATTGGATACTCTGTCCTGCTTTGTCAAAGATTAGTTGACCATATATATGTGGGTCCATTTCTGAGTTCCTATTCTGTTCTATTGATCTATGTGTCTGTTTTTGTGCCAATACCATACTGTCTTGATGATTATAGCTTTGTAATACAGCTTAAAGTCCAGAATTGTGATGCCTCCAGTTTTACTTTTCTTTTTCAACATTACTTTGTTGGTGGTCTTTTGTGTTTCAATACATATTTTAGGATTCTTCACATATCTCTGTGAAGAATACTGATGTTATTTTGATAGGAATTGCATTGAATATGTAGATTGCTTTGGGTAGTATTGGCATTTTAACAATATTTGTTCTTCCAATCCATGAACATGGATGTTTTTCCATTTCTTTGTGTCTTCAGTTTCTTTCCTAAGTTGTCTAAAATTTCCAGCCTACAAATCTTTTACCTCTTTGGTTAGATTTAGTCCTAGGTATCTTATGGTTTTTGGTGCACTTGTAAATGGGATCAATTCCTTGATATCTCTTTCTACTGACTCATTATTGGTGTATAGAAACGCAACAGACTTCTGTGCATTGATTTTATATCCTGCAACTTTGCTGAATTCATGGATCAGTTTTAGCAGTTTTTTGGTGGACTCTTTTGGTAGAGTCCATGTAGAGTATCCATGTAGAGTATTGTGTCATCTGCAAAGAGTGAAAGTTCGACTTCTTCCTTGCCAATTTGGATGCCTTTTATTTCTTTCTGTTGTCTGATTGCTGAGGCTAGGACTTTCAGTACTATGTTGAACAACAGTGGTGAGAATAGACATCCTGTTATCCTCCTGATATTAGGGGGAAAGCTCTCAGTTTTTGCTTGAGGATGATGAGTCTTTGGGCCTTTCATATATGGCTTTAATGATGTTAAGGTATTTTCCTTCTATCCCTACTTTCGAGGATTTTTATCAAGAAAGGATGGTGTATTTTGTCAAATGCTTTTTCTGCATCTATTGACAGGATCATATGGTTCTTATCCTTTCTTTATTAATATGGTGTTTCACATGGACTGATTTGTGAACATTGAACCAGACCTGCAGCCTAGGAATAAATCCCACTTGAGATCATGGTGAATAATTCTTTTAATGCACTGTTAAACTCAATTTGCTATTATCTTGTTGAAAATTTTTGCATCCAGGTTTATCAGGGATGTTGGCCTGTAATTCTCCATTTTAGTGGTGTCTTTGTCTAGTTTTGGAATCAAGGTAATGCTGGCTTCATAGAATGAGTTTGGAAACTTTGCTTCCATTTCTGTGTTTTGTAACAGTTTGAGAATAATGGGTATTAACTCTGCTGTAAATGTCTGGTAGAATTCTCCTGGGAAGCCATGTGGCCCAGGACACTTATTTATTGGGAGATTTTTCATAACTGATTCAATTTCTTTGCTGGTTGTGGGCATTTTCAAATTTTCTATTTCTTTCTGTTTGAGGTTGGGTAGTGTGAGTTTCTAGGAATTTGTCCATTTCTTCCAGATTGTCCAGTTTGTTGGCATATAATATTTCATAGTATTCTCCTGTACTTGTATTTCTGTGGTGTTGGTTGTGATCTCTTGTCTTTCATTCATGACTGTATCTATTTGGGTCCTCTCTTCTTTTTAAGAAGTCTGGCCAGGGGTTTATCAATTTTGTTTATTTTTTCCAGAAACCAGCTCTTAGATTTATTGGTCGGTCTGTTCTACTGTCTTTTTGGATTCTATATTGTTTATTTCTTCTCTAATCTTTATTATTTCCCTTCTTCTGCTGGTTTTGAGCTTTATTTGCTGCTCCTTTTCCAGCTCCTGTAGGTGTATGGTTGGGTTGTGTATTTGGGACCTTTCTTGCTTCTTGATATGGGCCTGAAATGCAATGTATTTTTCTCTTAGGACTGTCTTTGCTGCATCTGAAAGGGTTTGGACTGTCATGTTTTCATTTTCATTTGCTTCCATATGTGTTTTAATTTCCTCTTTAATTTCCTGGTTAACCCATTCATTCATTAGTAGCATGCACTTTAGCCTCCATGTATTTGAGGGCTTTCCAAACTTTTTCTTGTGGTTGTTTTCAAGTTTTATAGCGTTGTGATCTAAAAATATGCATGGTACGATCTCAATCTTTTTGTACCTGTTGAGGGCTGATTTGTAACCCAATATGTGATCTCTTCTGAAGAATTTTCCATGTACACTTGAGAAGAATGTGTATTCTGCTGCTCTATGATGAAATGTTCTGAATATATCTGTTAAGTCCATCTGGTCCAATGTGTCATGCAGAGCCATTGTTTCCTTATTGATTTTCTGTTTAGATGATCTGTCCATTGTTGTAAGTGGAGTATCAAAGTCTTCTACAATTATGGTATTATCAATAATTTTGCTTAGTTCCTGATTAGTTGATTTATATATTGGGGTGCTCCCAAATATTTACAATTGTTGCTCTTCTTGATGGATAGACCTTTCATCTCTTGTTACAGTCTGTTTTAAAATCTAGTTTGTCTGGGGACTCCCGAGTGGCTCAGTTGGTTAAGCCTCTGACTTCGGCTCAGGTCATGATCTTGAGGTTCTTGGGTTCGAGCCTGCATTAGGCTCTGTGCTGACAGCTCAGAGCCTGGGCCCTGCTTCAGATTCTGTGTCTCCGTCTCTCTCTCTGCCCTCCCCTGCTCATGCTCATTCATTCTCTCTCCCTCTCCCTCTCTTTCTCTCTCTCTCAAAAATAAATAAACATCTAAAAATTTTTTAAAAATCTAGTTTGTCTGATATAAGTATGGCTACTCCAGCTTTCTTTTGTCATCCATTAACAGGACAGATGGTTCTCCATCCCCTCACTTTCTATCTGCAGGTGTCTTTAGGTCTAAAATGAGTGTCTTGTAGGCAGCATATAGATGAATGGATCTCTCTCTCTCTCTCTCTCTTTCTTTTTTAATCCATTCTGATACCCTGTGTCTTTTGATTGGGGCATTTGGTCTATTTACATTCAGAGTGATTGTTGAAGGATATGAATTAGTGCCATTGTGTTATCTGTAGATTTCATGTTTGTGGTAAGGTTCTCTGGTCCTTTGTAGTCTTTTCTGCTTTCCACTCAGAGTCCACCTTAGAATCTCTGGCAGGGCTGGGTTAGTGGTCATGAACTCCTTTAGTTTTTGTTTGTCTGGGAAAGGCTTTATCTCTTCTATTCCTAATGAGAGCCTTGCTGGATAAAGGATTCTTGGCTGCATATTTTTCCTATTCAGCATATTGAATACTTCCTGCCACTACCTTCTGGCCTGCCAAGTTTCAGTGAATAGCTCTGCTACTAACCTTAGGTGTCTACCCTTGTAGGTTAAGGACCTTTTGTCCCTAGCTGCTTCCAGAATTCTCTCTTTATCTTTGTATTTTGCCAGTTTGACTATGATATGTCATGGTGTTGACTTGTTTTTGTGGATTTTGAAGAAAGTTCTCTCTGCTTCTTGGACTTGGATGCCTGTTTTCTTCCTCAGATTAGGGAAGTTCTCAGCTATAATTTGTTCAAAGAAACCTTCTGACTCCTTTTCTCACTCTTCTTCTGGAACTCCTATGATATGGATATTGTTTCGTTTCATGGAATTACTTAGTACTCTAAGTCTCCCCTTGTGATCTAGTCATTTCCTTCTCCTCTTTATTTTAGCTTGATTATTTTCCATAATTTTATCTTCTATTTCACCTATTCTGCCCTCTGCTTCTTCAATCCTCCCTGTCACTGTATCTTTGTTTTGCATCTCAGGTTTAGCATTTTAAAATTCATCCTGACTAGTTCTTAGGTCTTTGATCTCTGTAGCAAGGGTTTCTCTGGTGTCTTCTATGCTTTTTACAAGGCCAGCTAGTAGTCTTATGACTTTTATTTTAAATTTGTATTCATATATATTGTTTATATCTGTTTTCAGCAATTCTCTGGCTGTGCTTTCTTCTTGACATTTCTTTTGGGGAGAATTCCTCTATCTTGTCGTTTTAGCTAAGTTTCTGTCTTTTGCATGTTTTTTAAAAATTTTTTTTACCCTTTATTTATTTTTGAGACAGAGAGAGACAGAGCATGAATGAGGGGAGGGTCAGAGAGAGAGGGAGACGCAGAATCAGAAGCAGGCTCCAGGCTCTGAGCGGTCAGCACAGAGCCCGACGTGGGGCTCGAACTCACGGAGCGCGAGATCACGACCTGAGCCGAAGTCAGACACTTAACCAACTGAGCCACCCAGGCGCCCCTGTCTTTTGCATATTTTGAAAGCTTGTTATGCTTTCTGCATCTGAGAGTACCTCTGTAGTAAAAAGGGGTCATCCACTGTCCAGGGCCTGGCCCTCCAGGAAGTGTTTCTGTTGTATGTTGCCTGCACTCTGCTGTTGTGTATCGTCTGCTCTTTCCCACTGGTCAGTCCTCTGCAGAGCTCCTCCTTGCTTGTCCTGGTGGAGTGTTTGGACCTTAACTAGGTGTGCTTTGGTTAGTTTGTTGAAGTAACCCTCAATCCTGACAAGTTGTCTCTCTCCAGCTGTGGAGGTCCTTCTGCCACTCTGCAGACCTATTTCCTGGGTGATCCAAGTGATCTGACCTCAGTACAGCTGTGTTTGAGGGATGAGGAAAATCTGGGCCCCCTGACTTCTCCACCATCTTAACTGCCTCTCCTGCAAATGAACTTCTTTACATGGTTCCTACACAATATGATGAACACAAATGATTAGGAAGTATTTTGTTAAGGATTAATTCTTGAAGAAATTACTAGTGAAGCCAGAATGTAGCCTGAAGATGCTGTAAAGCATCAGTACTTAACCTTTTTGGTCTGAGAACCCCTTTACACTCCAAGACCCCAGAGAGTTGTTTTCTTCTTCTTTTTTTTTAATGAAGAATACCCAAAGACACATTTTTATTAGTCACCAGAACAATCACATGTCATCACATGTCATGTAGCCACTGGAAAATCCCACTGTAGATTTGTAGAAGAATAAGACTGAAACCAGCAAATCACACCCTATTATTGTTATGAAAATACTAGTCACCTCACAGACTGCCAGGAAAGGTCTAGGGATCTCTGAGGAACCCCGCACCACACTTTGAGAACTCCTGTTATAAGGTGTTTTTCCCCTTCCCCTCTGCCACACAAAACTACCTCTAGGACACGGACTTGTCTAAGGCCACAGTGCAGCCAGCTCTGACACTTTTAAGCTAAGAAAAGATGAACTTCATCACAAAAGCCACAGTGGTCGAAAGCATACACCAACTAGATTTTCTTTCTCCAACTCCACCGACCATCTCATTTAGCCGCTGTAGTAGCATCCGCTGGTCAGATTTATTAAGGACCAGTAAAGGGGACTTAAAAGACCCTGTTTGCGGAAAGAGGGTCTCACAGTCGCCAGTACCCATTAAACTCTGCTTTATCTCCATCTGGAGCAGCAGCCCAGGTCAGATCATTCCTGTGATGTTCCCTCTTTCCTTTTCATTCACAGATAGACTATCTGTTCAGGGAAACGGGGGAAGAAGTGAGTGAGAAGAGATGGTACATACTGGGCACTAATTTGTTAAGTACATTTGTGGGATTTTTCCCCTTTTTTTCTTGGTTGATCACAATAATAATACACCTTCTCTATAAAACATAAAAACAATACCTAAGTATAACGAGTAAAAAGAGAAGAGAAGCTAAGTGGCCCCTGCCCCCAACCTAAGTGCCCCCCCTGGCCCAAATCACATTTCTCGGAGATAACTGTATCAGTTTGGTGTACAATCTCACAGTCCTCTGTTGCAAGCATAGATAAATTGGAGGGTGGGGTGGACTGCTGCTTTGTTTTGCTTTTTCACATAAACAGTATTATCTCAGAGATAGTTCTGAGTGTCAAGTACATGCATGTCATTTTTTCAAAGCAACGCATGTATGTCACAATGTGGGTGAAGTAGGTTTATGTAATCATTCACTGATTGAAAGGTATTTAGGTTGTTAACAGTTTTCCTATTTTCTAAACAATGTTGCCATGCGAAGAAAATCCCTTAGGCATAATAAATCTTTGTCACCTGTTAGAGTCCCAGAAGTGGAATGCTGGACTAAAGACATCCTCGCTTTAAAATGTGAGGGCCATTACCCTCTAGAATGCATTGCATATCAGTTGACACAACTGACCGTAGTTTCTGAGGAGTTGCATGTGCCACACCATGCATAACACTCACTGCACATGCTATCCCTTTGAACATCGTCCAGTCTAATGGGTGAATTATGGTGTCTTTTCCTTGTCATTTCTCTGATTATCAGTGAACTTGAACGTCTTTTCATGTTTTTATTGGCCATTTCTATTTCTTCTTCCCAGAGGAATTTGCCCGTATATTAGGCCTATTTTTTTGCAAGGCTGTTTGCCTTTTTCCAACAGATATACGTAACCTCTTTCTAAGTACTAACACTTTACTTTTGTTTCGGATACCTTCCACCACTCTCTGGCTGTCATTTAACCATGATTATACTTTCTTTCGTCACATAGCAGTTTTTAATTTTTATGTGCATATATTTATCAATCTCTTTATTTAAAGTTTCTGAGCTTTTTCTTTTCTTGGGAATTGCTCTTCCCAAAAGTATAAAAATACTGTGCTTGGGGCACCTGGGGGCTCAGTCGGTTAAGCATCCAACTCTTGGTTTTGGTCCAGGTCGTAACGCAAAGTTCATGGGGTCGAGCCCCACATCAGGATCTGTGCTGGTGGTTCAGAGCCCGCTTGAGATTCTCTCTCTCTCTCTCTCTCTCTCTCTCTCTCTCTCTCCTCCTACTCTGCTCTCTGTCTCCCTCTCTGTGTCTTTCTCTCTCCCTCTCAAAATAAATAATAAACATTAAAAAATAAATAGAAAATTAGAAAATAAAAATACTATGCTTTCTCCTAGAGCTTTTATGACTTTAATTTCTTAGAATTATATATTTTTGCCCATTTTATGTATTTAAGGCTATATCTTTTAAACAATGTGAAGTACGTATTTAAGTTAATTTTTTCCCAAATGGATGGCCATTTGCTGTAACGCCATTTAGTGAGTATTTTATTCTTTGCCCACTCATTTGAATTGCCACCTTTAACACAGGGATGCTGTGTACCTTCACCATAAAAAGTGTGTTTCTAGAGTCAGACTTCTGTATTTCAATGGCAGCTTTGCCACTTAAAATTTATGTAAATTCTGATTAATTTTTCATCTTTCCTGCCCCTCTAATTTCATGACTTTAAAATGAATAACATTGTCATTATTATTATACCATGTGAGCATTAAATAATATACTTATAAAACACTTTAAATAGTGCCAGCCACTTTAGGAGTATTCAAGAAAGTTAGCTCTCATTAAGTTTTCACAGTTCCACATTCATCTGGGATCTGCTCTGGGTCATCTATGGAAGCACCATCAAAGAGAACTGTGTAGAATGGAAGGGTTTCATATGTGCACCATCCAGTGGTGACTAAAGTGACTGAAAAATCTAAATTTTTATTTCACTTAATTTTAATTTGAAATTAAGTAGCTACATGTGGC
The DNA here is from genome assembly GCF_027475565.1 of Acinonyx jubatus. NCBI lineage: Eukaryota > Metazoa > Chordata > Mammalia > Carnivora > Felidae > Acinonyx > Acinonyx jubatus. The sequence continues at coordinate 29,082,830 of NC_069382.1, forward strand.
TAGTAGCTACCATATTGGACACAATGTTTGCCTTAGGCTTCCACTAGTTACGCTATTATTAAACTATTACACTTTACTATATGAAACAAGTTTTATCGAATTCCTCAGTAAGGATTATTATCGGGACCATATTTTGAATTTAATCAAATGATTTTTCTCGCACCATCAAGAAGAATATATAACTTTTCTTCTTTAATCTGGTTGTGAGCTGCTAGGAACGATAAATCTAGTTCCTAATTGGAATCAACTTATTCTTCAAATCTTATTGGTTCTTATTTTATTCGTTGACCACATGGTTAAATTTGATTGGATGATTTTATTTGGATGATTTTTTATTTGGATGACTTTTCTACAGTCATATTGGAGATTATCTTAAATTTGCTTTGTGCTGTGAATGGTATCAGGGTTTGTTGGCCTGGGAAAATAAATTGGGAAGTTTCATATTCTAATTTTTTTAATGTTTATTTATATTTGAGAGAGAGACAGAGTGTGAGTCGGGGAGGGGCAGAGAGAGAGGGAGACACAGAACCCGAAGCAGGCTCCAGGCTCTGAGCTGTCAGCCCAGACCCCAACACTGGGCTTGAACTCACAAAACATGAGATCATGACCTGAGCTGAAGTCGGATGTTTAACCCACTGAGCCACTCATGTGCCCCAGAAGTTTCATATTCTAAACTATGAAACAGTTTAAATACTGGAGTTATCCATTTTTGAAGGTTTAGAACCGGGAATAACACCACCTTGGCTTAATAGGTTGAGGTGTGTAGGGTGAAGGGCTAGATTTTTGTCCGCCGTAACTGTTTCTTTTCTGGTGATTGTCTATTCTGGCACCATATCCTTTCATAGGGCAATTTTGAAATCACTGATGTTCCAAAGGATCTGTCCTTGGATAGTGTCTTAGCTCGGGCTTCTATAACAAATTACCATTGTGACTAGGTGGCTTAAATAAGAAACATTTATTTCTCACAGTTTGGGAAGTTGTAAAGTCCAAGATGTAGGCACTGGCAGATCCTCTCTCTGGTGAGAGCCTCATTGCAGGTTTGCAGATGGCTGTCTTCTCCTTATATCCTCCCATGGTGGGAAAGGAAAGGCTGGCTCTCTTCGTCGTGTTATGAGGACACTCATCTCATCATGGGGGCTCCAACCTCAAGAAGTCATGATCTTCCAGAGGCCCATCTCTCTTGGGTTCCAATGTATCAATTTTGGGGAGACACTGACATATGGTCTATAGCAGGTTGCAATATCTCCCCTCAGTAATAGCCTTGACTCATAAGTATGTACTTCAAATAAGGAGTTAGAGATCTATACAAAGATTTATCTTGAAGCATGTTTATCCCATCATTTTCAGTAGAGTCAAATTTGAAGCAATTACACTGGTTAAATAGATATTATATATCCATTAAAACCATTCTGTAGAAAAATGATTTCATTCTCATCAGACTGATAGATTACACAAATATTAATATTGCGTTTCTTTGGATGTTAGCATTTGGATTGTTTTCCTTTTATGTCTTTGCTTTCTTCAAGTTTTCTATAAAGAACATGTTTTTTTTTTAAATTTTTTTAATGTTTATTTATTTTTGAAGGAGAAAGAGACAGAGCCTGAGCAGGGGAGGGGCAGACAGAGTGAAACACAGAATCTGAAGCAGGCTCCAGGCTCTGAGCTGTCAGCACAGAGCCTGACGTAGGGCTCAAACCCACTAGCCATGAGATCATGACTTGACCTGGAGTCTGATGCCCAACTACTGAGCCACTCAGGCGCCCCTGTTTGTGTGTGTGTGTGTGTGTGTGTTTTAAACAAAAGTCAGAAAATCAATGGTTGAGTTTAATTCAATTAAACAAAACAAACCTGCTGGGCACTTCCTATGCTCTAAGCACCATGTAAAAACTAAATTGAGTCAGTGCCCACTGCTTATATAATTCACAGCCTAATGAGGGAGACAGCTAAAATATTATACTGCAAAGAAGGCAGAATAGGTTAAGTGCTGTGGAAATTATGTGGGGACTTGCTGATTTGGCCAAAGGCCCTATTCCCTTTCTTTACTTCAGATCTTCCTGGTAGGTATTCTAAAAGAAAGTGTAGAGTAGGGTTGCCAGATAAAATGTAAGGTACCCCGTCAAATTGGAATTTAAGATAAACAATGAATAACTTCTAACATAATTATGTCCCATGCTTACGTACACTAAAAATATATATTGTCTATCTGAAATTCATATTTTTCTGAGCTAAATCTGACAACCTCACTTTAGGAATAAATTATAACATCTTACGTTGCAGCAGGCAGTATTTCACAACTCTCCGACCACTAGTTCTGTAAAATTCAGCAAAAGTAACTATGTGGTCACAAAAGATAGTGAAGCCCTGCATGTGCTAACTCCCCTTTCACAAAGCTATAATTTAGAGTAATATTCATTTATTGTAACCACCAGGTAGCCCGGACACTGACCGTGCAGATTTTTGGCCGTTAACATCTCTGCAGCCATACTAAGAAGGAACTGGAGATCCACGCACTACAGTTTATACCCCTGAGCGTTTGCTGTGTACTGGACACCCTTTAGTGCTTTACATACCTCATTTCATTAAATCCCCATGCACCTGTGAGGAGCCTATTGGGCTTCTATACATGATGAAACTGTGGCTCAGAGAGGTTAAGCAGCTTGCCCAGAATCACACAGTAGTGGCACAGCCTGAATCTACCGCCCGTATACTTACTCAGTAGAGATTCACTACATGCACTAGCCCATCAAAAGCCCTAAAGAGTCTTTAAAAAAATTTTTTTTAAGTTTATTTATTAGAGAGAACACACACGCATGAGTGGGTAGGGGGAGAGAGAGAGGGAGAGAGAATTCCAAGCAGGCTTCACACTGACACAGTGCAGAGCCCCATGTGGGACTCCAACTCACGAACTGAGCCAAAATCAAGAGTCCGACACTTATCGCGACTGAGCCGCCCAGGCACCCCAAAAGCCCTAGAGAGTCTTAAAGAAACCTTTTGACTTTGCTTACATGACCAGTTCCTCTTACAGGGCACCATAGAACATGCTGGCAGAGTGTTTTATGGTTTACCAAGAACCTTTATATAATTTTTAAAAATTTTAAATATTTTTGGTTTCAGGGTTCAGTTTCACAAATCCATTGGACTTAAAAGTAAATTTTTAATTGTCTGAAGATTTCTCATTTTTCCTGAGCAGTTTGGTTCTTTGTGTTTTCCAGACTCTTTCCTTGTCTTCTTTTTAATAACCCAAAGTCTTATAAGAATACCCTTACATGGAACTACCTTTCACCATAAAATGGACTCTTCAGAAAATTCCACAATACTTCACAGACCTAGCTACCACTCAAACAAGATAATTTTGAAACTCTTCACTCTGTGCAATTATTCTTATTTAAATATATAACTGGAAAAGTCTGGGTCAACTATGACTGTTGTTCGAGTTTTTACATACTGAATAAGCCCACAGCTAGCCAGTAATTCTTAATGCAAATAATTGTACTGGTGAACAGAGGATATCAAAAGAACTGCCTAAATTCAAGTATTGCCTGTGTCACAAACTAGACTTATAATCCTGAGCGTATCAAGGCTTTGGGGCTAAATTACCATAAATATCTTAAATTACCGAATTAGCCGGAATAGAGTAGATAAGAAAAATTAAGATTCAGGGAGATTTGTTATCTTGCCCAAAGTCCTAACTGTGTAATTGGAGAAATGCTACAACTGAGTATGGAGGTTGACAGTTGTAATTTTAACACTTGCCAAGAAAATATTGCGCATAAACAAAGTATTTTTCAGCAAAGTTCTTAGATACATTTGTTTTAAATATCAAGAATTACTTCAAATAAAGCCAAGAATGATTTGAAATACAGTGATTTCCCTTTGTTGTTTATATACTATGATTTGATGGTATGTGATGTAAAAGTAATTACCAAGTGACTACTAAAAATAAACTTATTAAAAGTGGTTGTTTAAAATGTTCTTTGTGCCCCCTATTTATTCTAGATAGGTAGGTTTTTAAATTAGCTTTAATAAGATCATTATTTTTTCTATAAATTCAACTTTGTTCCCAGGATAGAATTCTAGGTACCTAGTGGGATGGTTAATTTTAGGTGTCAGCTTGACTGGGCCGAGGGGTACCCGGATATTTGGACAAACATCATTCTAGATGTTTCTGTATGGTGTGTTTGAATGCGATTAACATTTAAATCACTAGAGCAAGTAAAGCAGAAAAGCAGATTGCCCTCTATAATATTTTGGGCCTCGGTTGAAAGACTGATTAGAACAAAAAGTTGACTTTCCCCAGAGTAAGAATTCTCCTGCCTGATGACCTTTGAACTGCAACATCTTGGCTCTTCCTGGTTCTACAGCAGCTTCCATCTTTAGATTCAAACTGCGACTTCATTTCTGCAGACCTTGGGCTTGTCCACCTCCATAGTCACATGAGCCAGGTTAGGACAAAGTCTACTGGTTGGAATCAGCCCATTCAAAGTAATTATAATCCGAAACCAAATTTATATTATCATTCATCTTTAAGGCAATGTTTTTCAGCCTTCTTTGCTCATTAAAAACATTTGAGGCACTTTTTAAAGTGTGGTCCATTCTACAAAGTTTGATTTGATTGGTCTGGAGAAGAGCAGAGGCAAAAGTTCCCTGGGGGTTCTAATGCACAACCAAAGATGAAGCCAAAGAAGTGTTAGTTACCCTGCATTAGTTACCCTGTTAGTCAACACAGTGCCAGCCAGTTTTTCTAGGCCAAGAGTTGGTTATTTCAAAGCTCCTCTGGGAGAGTTTATTTAATACCAGAGAAGTCATTTTTTTCCCCTGTATCTACTGTGCAAATTCTTTTGATAGTATAATTTCCATCCTTTTATGAATAGGATGCTCTTATTAAATCCTCTTATTTAAAAAAAAAAAATTAAAAAGCTGAGCCTTTTAAAAATCACTCGTAGGAGGAAACCAGGTGGGAGAAAGGGAGGAATCATCAATAATTCGGAACACCTCTGTGCCAGAAATGTCCCCATATTCATTTATTAAATTTACTTATTCATTTTAAAAAAATTTTTAGTGTTTATTTTTGAGAGAGATAGAAAGAAAGAGAGAGAGAGAGAGAGAGAGAGAGAGAACAAGAGGGGGAGGGGCAGAGAGAGAGGAAGACATAGAATCTTAAGTAGACACCAGGCTCTGTGCTGTCAGCACAGAGCCAGATGCAGGGTTCAGACCCCTCAACTGTGAGATCATGACCTGAGCCGAAGTCAGACACTTAACCAACTGAGCCACCCAGGCGCCCCTCCATATTCATTTTGTAATTAAACATGCAATTCTGGAAATATTCATTGAGTACTGAGACTGTGTCAGGCAATGTTCTAGACATTCATGGTACATCATCAGATAAAGCAGGCAACAATCCCTGCCCTCGTGGAGTTTACATTCCAGTGCACTTCTGACACGTGCCAGGCTCTAAACTATGTCCTATCCAGATAAAGTCACATAAAACAGAGTCCCTGCCCCTCCAGCCAAGAAAACCATCATTTATAACATGACAGTTTTTGACAGATGATGAAATAGTGACTTGCTTAAGTTAAAATCTGTAGGTGTTGAAGTCAGGCCTCCAATCCTTCTTGTATACCTTACCACCTCCTTATTAACCATGTTCGAAACATGATTTACAGTTCTCTTCAACAATAAGGAGTTTTTGGAAGTTCTTGAGCCAAATAGTGGCATTATTAAGATGATGTTTTAGAAATCTAATTCTTGCCCAATGTTTGGAAACCCAAATGTGTAGAGATCATGCTGGGGTATAAAAAGTGAAGTGGATGAGGTGGGACACAACAGGAAGTGATGGGGACCTTAGCATTAAAGGACTGGAGGGGTGAACACTTGACACCAGAAGAAGTCGAAGACTGGGTTTGGGAAGCTCCAAGAATGTGTGTCCATCACCCTTGTTTTCAGGTCAAGCCCAGAAGGCTACCTCAGAATGAACTCTGCATTGAAAATATCTCTGGCCCCTACTGCAAGTCCTGGCTCAGGGAGGGAGGCTAGTAAGGGCCACAGAATACGTAGTATGAGGCATCTGCTCTCGCCTCTGGGCCATCCATGAGAAATGACACTTAGGACTGGTTTTCCTTCCCTGGCCTCAACAGAGCCAGGCGCTTTGTTACTCTGGCCTTGTCCTCCTCTGTAAACTGAACGGGCTGAATCAGAGGATTGCTAGGGTCCTTTCAAATGCTAACATTCTGTGAGTCACTTCTTTATGGTGTATATCCAAAAACATAGTGTATGTATGTATTTCAGGCCTGCCTTTGGCAGCATTTAGAGGTTAAAGGATGCAAAATGAGGCTGAACCTCCTTTGACACAGAGTCTATAACCATCTTGCATTCCAAAGAGGAAGAGCAGGATTTCCCTTGGTATCCCAAGTTCTTCCCCATATTGGGAGCACATGTCAGCACCATTGGTAATGACATATTCAGAATCAGGAAACATACTTATTCAGTGTGTATTTTCTGCCAGTCCCCGTGCTGGTGGTATTAGAATATAACTTACTAAAAATTTGGTAGTATGAATAGTTAAGCAGACAGCTTTTGCTGCTTTTAGGTGATTCAGAAATACGATTTCAAAAATGTATTGAAATGTGGCTGATGCTTTAGAAGTCATGATTTCTAATGTGTTTAAATTTGTACTTGTTATGATTTAGGAATTTAAATTTGAGTCAGTCACGTGATGCTATAGTTGGCAATGTGACTTATTTCTACCATCATAAATGGAGATCAGAAAATGTCACCCGTGTGAAATAAACATCTCTGGCACCAGGCGTGCTCTTTTCTCTCTTATGTAATGGAGTTTTATTGAGCTTTGGCAGAAAAACAAAGAAATCTACATTCAGGTTTTGGAGAGTGAAGAGGCTCATTCATAAAACCATTTCAAAACTTAGTGAAATGTTCCACCAAGAATGGATGCCCAGGGGCGCCTGGGTGGCTCAGTCGGCTAAGCGTCTGATTCTTGATTTTGGCTCAGGTCATGATATCACTCATGTTTTGTGGGGTTGAGCCCTGCCTTGGGATTCTCTAGCTTCCTCTGTCTGCCCCTCCCCTGCTCACCCCCTAGTTGTCTCTCTCTCTCTCTCTCTCTCTTCCCCCTTTCTCTCAAAAATAAATAAACATTAAAAAAATGGATGCCCAGTCTTCAAAACCTGTCATTTGTTGCTCTTATGATTCTATTTTCATAATTATGTATCACTGAATTTTCAACCCATGTGATTTGTTAGAAACCACTTATGAATCTGACTTTTTGTATGGGTTACAAGTGCCTATTTGCCTTTTTGTATGGGTTACAAGTGCCTATTTGCCTGCTCTGTTCATACACATTTGGGACCCCTTTAAGATGGAGCTGAAACACTGGCAAATACTTAATATGTTTCATTCGAAAGAACTATGATCCAATCTTTTTTTAAAGAAGCAAGTCAACCAAATACAGTTTCTTCTGCTTGGTTATTGTAGCTCATTCTTGGAATTACATCTGGCTTGTGTTGAATGCAGTGATCTGACCCTACCTATAAAGATATCTCTGGTTGTCAAAGGCATCTCAAAAATCTTGTTTATTTAATTGTTAAATAATATCAAAATTCCTGAATTTCACCTAGCCTAAGGGATTTTTCCACTTGTTTCAAATCTGAGCTTTGCCACAGACCATTCTTTATCTCCTTGTTGCAAATGCGCAAGAAAGCATTCTTAGATCACCAAAAAATCGGAAAGATACATCCCAGACTGTTAGAAGTTTAACCTTTGAGAATGCTGTGAAGGGCAATCTGGAAGGAAAAAAAAAAAAAGAAGAAGAAGAAGAAGGAGAAGAAGAGGGAAGTCCTAATTCCTCCCAGGGTTTAAGTTGAGAAAGTGGGGGGAAGATGGGTGCTCTTAAATGCATCAGCTCTTTGACCAACACATTGGGAATTACTAGCACCTGGTATTTTTCCTGCACTTATTCAACCTCGCGGGGTGGTGCAAGTTGCTCAGTGACTTATCAGATGGCATTAAAAAAAAAAATCTTATTTTAGCTTCAAGGACTTGGCTTGCTTTGAGGCTATGGCTCAGGAGCCTTTAAATGCAAATGAGGGAAACCCCAGGTTATAAAGCATCTGCTTCTGCAGACAGGTTTTCAATCCTGTTACCTTAGCAACATTTGCCCTTGTATTCCACAGGCCACCTTGACAGCCTGCATAATGTAACTGGCAAGGGGAAAAAAAAAACCGCGCGGTGCTGGGGGAAGGGCTGGGAAGTGGGGCACGTAGGGGTATAGCGTTGGTTAGTGCCTTGGGATCCTTCACATAATGTCCCTGCAACAAAAACAGAAACCTCATTTTCAGAAGTAAAAGAAGTTGGGGGTGGTGGTGGTGGTGGTAAAAACGTTGATTAAATGAAATTATATATAACATATATCTCAGCTCTATATATATCTCAGAACTAGCTGGACCTGAGAAGCATAGATTTTCCGAAAATCTCCTCCCCACCAGCCGTGCTGCAGATGTGTCACTGAAGCTCAGCCAGGCAGGCCATCTGCTGCAGTGTTTCCCTGGAAATTCCCGGCGACGCCCCTCCCGGCGCTCCCCCGCGCCTCCCCCCGCTCCTCCTCTCCAACCCGACGCCGCGAAGGAGCTCGCCTGTGATGTCACTGCAGCTAGCTGGGAGGGAATCCCAGGCCCTGTGTCCCTCAGGTGGAGCCAATCTGGTCGGCTCTGGATGCCCGAAACCTGGGGGTTTTTACCATAAAGAATTACAAAAGCAATATGCAATTCATCACAGTCCACAACACACAGTTTCCAACAGATTCTAAATTCGTGATTTAAAAAAAAAAAAAATTGATGAGCTTTATCTGTTAGAGTGCTGGCCAACAGTGGCATCGCGTGGCCGCCAGCCCTCCTCCGGAGTTTTAACCTACCCTCTGTGGATGCATGAAAAAAGAAGTGATTTTTTTTAACCACTTTTAAAAATAAAGGTAATGCATATTTCTAATCTATATATTGTTATTGTATTGGAGCTTCTGCAGAAAATTGGAATGCAAATCTCCGATGAGCCTTGGCTGCACGGGGACCCACAACGATGCAATGTTTAGCTAGTATGCATTTTGTCATTCCTTGGGTGGTAGATGAAATAAGGCTTTACCCAGTTTGATACACAGTGGAGAAGTGAGCCCTGCTTTCTTTCCCCATTCATCTAGACAGTTAACCTCTGGGTAATGTTGAAAATATGGACAAAGAGATGCCTTTGGAAGATTGCATTACCTCTGTGTTTAACTCATATGCTGACAATCAGAAAAAAAAAAACTAAAAAAATAATAAAGCAAGCTCTAGTAATGGTAGAGTGGGACACATAAATAGAAATACTCATAGAGGGCTTATCTCTTCTCAAGAGCTGTAGATAATTACAGCTTTATTGTCATATTGCTTCTAGGCAGTAAATCACAGTAAAAATAGTAAATTCTTAGGGAGTAACTTAATTTCCTTTATGTTTTGTTTTGCTTGAATAAAAACGAGGGTGATTACAGCATATATTGATTGGGTACTGATTATTGGGTATTTATCATTATTTTTTGTTGTCATCATAGACTTAAATGTTGAGTCCGTGAATCAATCTGTTGTGTTGGCATTGCTAGAAGCCAGTCATTTTTTTAAAATTGGTCTATAAGGAAAAAAGAAGAACATACACTTTCATATTTTGTTGACCTTGTTCTCTTTCTATATAGAGGGTTCTTCCTCTTACATTTACAATTCTTTACCTTTTTGTCATTCAGATCTTTGTTACCAAAATTCATTTTCCCTTTCTCCCCATTCAGTAAGCATTCTTTCATATTTTCACTATGCAGCTAGTGTGTCAATAAGGGAAACACACATACACATCCTTTCAGGCCACAAACAAGAAGTCATAGAAAAGTGTATATGTCTTTTCAGTATTTATAAACACAAAGGTCTCTTAAGATTTTTCTGGAAACACTACTTGATTTCACATTACTACAAAGCACTAGCTATATGTAAAAGTAGATTTTTTTAAAAAGATAAAAAAAAGTCAAGATGAATCCAGGAGCTCTTAGAAACAAGCTTCTTAACCCCTCCTCTCCTGCCTCTCGGGAATGTTTTGAAGAGTTATTATAAAGCATGTGGAATTTAGAAGCTTCTGTCTGACTGCTAGTTAAAATTTTCCTTACTTGCAACGTTTAATTTGTGAAATGAATCTTTCAAACATTAATCCCTTGAAGTGGAAAGGATAAAGAGATTTTGACCCACTATAAATCCTGTTCTCTCCGCTCTTTTCCCAGCCACATCATGGCAGGTCTGTGTTCTTCATAGCCATTCAGCCGGCCCACAGCTTTTGTTTTTTCAGTTTTTTAACAAATATAATTTATTATCAAGTTAGCTAACATACAGTGTATACAGTGTGCTCTTGGTTTTGGGGGTAGATTCCGTGGTTCATCGTTTACATACAGCACCCAGTGCTCATCCCAACATGTGCCCTCCTCAATGCCCCTCACCCATTTTCCCCTCTCCACCACCTCCCCCCCCCGCATCAGCCTTCAGTTCTCTGTATTTAAGAGTCTGTTACGGGTTTGCCTCCCTTCTCTGTTTAAAAATGTTTTTTTGCCCTTCCCTTCCCCATGGTCTTCTGTTAATGTCTTTTCAAATTTTTAATTGCACCATTTACCTCAGCTAGGAAAACCTTTGAGTACCTCCCCATCCCTTCCTTGTATTTCCTTCTCTTTCTCCACTGCCTCTACAAGCATCACACTTGGCTCCGGAATCTTCTGGATCCCTGGGCACAGAATTTTCCCATGCTGTCACCGGGTACCAAGTGCTACCACTTGTAGAGAAGTACCCTGTCAAAAATTAGTAGCAAGTGGTGAGACAACACAAAGCTTGACAGACTTGCCTTTGTAGATAGATTCTATTCCCCTTTTGCAGGTGACAAGGCCAAGTAAATGAGCAATGTTGCAGATGTGAGAACAGCTCACAAAGTATTCCATCAGTCAGGGACAGAAGAAAACAATGGCATGCTCTCAAAGATCAGATATTTCATAATGGGGAACTATGTTGTCTGTTTTCCTTTGCTTGGGTGACCAGATAGGAGAAGCTGGGAGAAAAGAGCATGCATTTGTTTTGCTGCAGAAATCATATTGAAGAAAAAACAAACATCACCAGAAAACCCCTGATAGTTCCGAAAAAGTAATCCATTTTCTGATTATTGGGCAAGACATTAATAAAGGGCATTTATATAATGTTTAAATAAACCCATTTTCTTAAAATGATACACTGCTTCCCTCTGAATGTGAGTTACAGTGCAACTGATGCTTTGTATTTTATTCATCCGAAATAACAGAGTTTCCATTTGATTGCATTACAAAGATACCATACTTTACTACAGTTAGGTTTAAATCTTGGGAAAAGAGAGATGCATTTTCACGTTTCACGTTAGAATTTTCTAGGATATGCCATTCAACAGGAGGATACACTATGCTATTTCTGTGACCATGGGTAAGTCACTTAACCTCTAAAAACCTTGGTCTCCTTCTTTTCTTGGAAATGCAGACAATAATGCTTGACGTTGCCTGTCTGTATTGTTTGAAGGTTAAAAGGGCGGGTACAAGCGAATGTGCTTTTGGAAATAGTGATGTACGCGTCTGATTCACCTTGTGCGTTTTTACACCTTCTGTGCTCCAGCCTCAGAGGCCGGCAGTGTCCTTGTCAGCTGTGTGTGATCATGTTGCCCTCTAGTGACTGCAGTTCGCACAGGCCCCAAGGAAGGCTTGAGGAGGAAAAAAAAGTTAATGAATTAAAAGAGGGAAGGGCAGGAAAGGGAGGCTGGTGGTAGAAAAGTGTGGATGTAAACCAACCACAGTGGTAGGAGAAATAGGCAACAGCTTGCTTATGAGTAAGCAGACTCTGGGCCCAAAGTGAGAGGATGGAAAGAAATAGAATCCAGAGAGAAATGAGTTGGAGATGACTCTGAAAAGCTCAGTGGCCATGGCGGCACGGGAACTGGAATCTGGGCCCAACTTTGTTAATGACCAACACCGAACCTTTGCAAGCTCTGGCCTCCATAACCAGTCATGTAACTCGGCAATGAGATCATCGAAGTAAGGGTTCACCAAAGCGCCTGGCAAGACCAAAATTCTTTGAGTCAACATAAGAAGATGAGAGAGAAGTAGAGCAATAAAAAAGCGTCATGAAAGGGATGTGTTGAAAGGTCCACTGAAAACAGTCCCAGGACTCTGTTTAATAGGCTTGGAGTCACTTCAGTAATTCAGGATCTGGAAAGCAACCTGGTGGCTGAATGATGCAAACACATTGGGAGATTCGGCCCACTCTATGACTATATACGCAACCACAGTTGTCTGCATTGTGGTTACATCCTCCAGGAGGACCCAGCCTGTGTGAGATCACAATCTCTGAGCCTGAACGCTAGGGACCTCACTGACTAATTTCTGAAAGGCTCCTTCATATTTTGGAAATTAATCCCCTCTTTACTTAGAATTATCGGAGAACCAAACGATCTTACTGTGGGAAGCTTTCCAAGTCCAGTTTCCCATTTCCTATTATAGATGTCACAATCTTTTATGCATTCTGCTGCTTTCTCTAAACCAATGGGGTATGATAAAAAAGTAATCATTAAAGTCCACAGGCACTTTAAAATGAATCTAAAATGAGTATGCTGCAAATGATCATATAGTTCTGTCATTGCTCTCTCTAGACAAATGATCACTCATGGTTGAGTATTTGACTTGATCTTAACCAAAACGTAGGACAACGTAGTTCAATGGAAGGAGTACTGTCAGAAGGGACAGGTTTCCATTGTGACATTGACATTTACTAGTTGTGTTATCTTGCACAATATTCTAAATCGATGTAAGCCTCAGTTTCCTTAACTGTGAAATGGAAATTGGTTCATTTATTCATATTAATTCAGTATTTACAGTGTGTCAGGGACTGTTTTAAACTCCTAGATTGCAGTGAACAGAGACCCTGGTCTTTCCAAGAGTCATGACAGAGATCAAATAGGTATTGTCTTTTAAAACTAAGTACTGGGGGCATCTGGGTGGCTCAGTCAGTTAAGTGTCCAACTTCAGCTCAGATCATGATCTTGTGATTCGTGGGTTCAAGCCCCACGTTGGGCTCTGTGCTGACAGCTTGGAGCCTGGACCCTGCTTCAGATTCTCTGTCTCCCTCTCTCTCTGTCCCTCCCCTGCTTGTGCGCTCTCAAAAATAAGTAAACATTAAAAAAAAAATACACTCTAAGTACTGTAACAATGTAAACTATCGTGCATTCCTAAAGAAATGTGGAAGCAACAGAAATATTTTCCAATCCAAAGACCAGCACCTAAAATTGAGTTTTCTCAGGGATCCTGGGTGTCTCAGTCGGTTAAGCATCTGACTGTTGATTTCAGCTCTGGTCATGATCTCACTGCTTGTGAGTTCGAGTCCTGCCTTGGGCTGCACTGACAGTGCGGAGCCTGCTTGGGATTCTCTCTCTCTTCCTCTCTGCCCCTCCTCTGCTCCTGTTCTCTCTCTCTGCCTCTCTGTCTCTTTGTCTCTCTCAAAATAAGTAAATAAACATAAAAAATTAAAGATGAGTTTTCCCTTGGGAGCCTGTGTCATGTGGGAGCACTGGCAGAGACATCTCCCAGTAAGTGTATTTTCTAGCCAGCACAAAACCTTCCACTTCCCAAGAACTATTAGCTCTGCTAAAGAGTTTTCAGGAACAAATGAACAAATCAGTTACAATGTATCAGACCTTACCTCTTTAGTTAAATACTTCTTCCAATGTACCCACCTCCTTAGTCTAATAGCTTCTGGCTACCATTCCACACAGAAAGGAAGGGGAGTGACCTCTGTCATCTCACGGCAGTATCCATTCCAACAGGCATCTCCCCTTCTACCCCGCTGTCTGCCTATGGATTCTAGAACTATTTTATGGGGCCACCAGGTGGCAGTTAGGGCAAATGGTTTCAGGTTTCTCCCCACATCCTTGGGGAAGACCGGGTGGTTGGTTCCTAATGAGAAGCAAGCCCTGGAAATTGAAACATTATGGAGCACTTTGGGGTGCCAGGCCCAGGGCTCTGTGTTTTCACGCACAGTACCTCACCCGGTCCTTGGGGCACCCTGTATTAAGGTTAGCCATTAGACAGATAAAGATAAGGAAATGGGTAATAAGGCATCGTTCTTCATGTGGAAAACCTAGGAAGTGCCCATGTGAATCCAGTTCCCAATGATGTTGCACCAAAGTGGAGCTCATTCCACTGCAGCACGGCGGCTAAACACTGCAGACCGGGCATGACTAGACTGTGTCATTAAAGCGACTTTTTCCAAGGATCTTAAGAGTTTTCAGATACATCTTATAGTACATTTCCTTTTAGATATCTCCTACCTCTTGGTCTTCTTTCTTTCCTGCTCACCTAGTTTATGATTTCTCTCCCTCTGTAGTTTGTCCCCTTAGCTTTCAGATTCCATAAATTTTACTTCTTTTGTGTTTCCAGTTAACATACAGGGTCATATTAGTTTCAGGTGTGCTATACAATGACTCAGCACTGCCATACATTACTCAGTGCTGATCATAAGAGCATCATAAGGGTGCTCTTTAATCCCAAAGCCCGTTTCACCCATCCGACCCCCCACCTCCCCTACGGCGACTACCAGTTTGTTCTCTATAGTGAAGGGTCTGTTTGTCTGTTTGCTTACTTGTTCATTTGTTATGCTTTTTAGGTTATACATATAAATGAGATCATACAGTATTTGCTTTTCTCTTATTTGGTCTTATTTTCGTTAGCATTTATACCCATAACATCCATCCATGTTGTTCAGCAAATGGCAACATTTCACTCATTTTATGGCTGAGTCATGTTCCATTGTATATTTATATATACCACATTTTCTTCATCCATTCATCTATCGATTGGCATTTAGGTTGTTTCCATTATAATTGCTACTGCCAATGATGCTGCAAGAAGCATAGGGGTGCATATATCTTTTTATTTCTCTTAATAAATAAGTCTTGGTGTATACCTGCTCAGAAGCCTGTTGTCCTGAAGACTGGAGATATTGCCCTGGTTTCCTCCCTGCTTCAGGTGGAGAATCCTCATATAAAAGCTCATGGAAGTGAAATTAAGAATGGAACATGTGACTTCTTATTTCCTTTTCTAGTTCCTAAACAGTAGAACTGATTTGGCCAGCTTTTCCTATCCGTATTTCAGGCCCTTGATGAGACACAAGTTAAAGCTATTTTTTTTTCCTTCAGAAGCACATTACTATTTTAAACGTAGAATGTCTACTCAGATCTGGCATAAAAAGATGCCTCCAATTCATTATCCATATTCTGGAAAGCTGCTCGTGGATTGCTCTGCATGGGTGTTCTGGTTGGCAAACAGTTTAGGTAACTCCTCCTCTCAGTTCACACGCTATATTTCAATATCTGTTTCAAGATGAAAGTCAGAGAATACCTTCCTTTAATAGACTTATCTTTTTATGGCATTTGAATTTACCTGGTGGAACAACTGATTTCTGACTCCACCATTTCTTTCTCAGAAATTTTCCAAATCATTACATGAAACTATTAAGGAATACACTTTCCAAGTCTATCTTCTTTTGTGTGAGAAAAAATGTGCTTTCCATTTTTGGTCCATCCCTATTCTCATGGGACATGCCAATTGATTATAAACTTTTTTCCAGAAGTATCATAGAATAGCAAACTTGGATTTTGCTATTGCACTATTTTGTCATCTAGCCGCATTCTAGAGGAAATAAATTTTCTGTCAAAATGTCAAGTTGTTTTGACATCACAACAAATGAGGAAGGAAGTTCATAAATGTAGAACAATAACTAGAGAGTGCTGAGTTCCAATTATTCTATCTTCTACCATTGGAGAGAAACATAACGTGTCCTACAAATGTCCGCACAGCAGCTCAGTCAACTGGCACACTTTTTTTTTCCATTATTATTGTTTCAGAAAATAAGATTCTGGGTAAATATTCTGGAATGTGCACAGTGTTACTGTTAGTACTTGTGAGGATTTCTGTCAAGGGTTATTACTTCCTTTCTCCTTTTATGCTGGAGTTTTCTCGAACGGAGTTGTTTGGACAAAAGACACACATTTCATGAATTCCAGCTATGGGAGTGTTTTCCTCACAGGACTCTGCTTCCAAGAGTGAGGTTTAGTGAACATGCTCACGAGCCCTTCTAACGTGTCCCACGCTTCACAGAAGTGCTTCATTCATTTATTAGTCAAAGAAGAACACATTTACAGCAACACTTTGCATTCTAGGCATTCTTTCTTTGTGAATGTATTAGTGCTACTACAAGATCAAGAACACAAATTACTCAAAGTAAAATACACTAAGGGGTATAAAGTTTTTAAAAATGGCACAATCTCAGGATTATTTTAAAGGAAAACTGGGCACCTATCTTTGGAGGGTTCAGTCTCAAGCTACACAGGGGAGTTAGAGGTAAGGTGTTAAAATACTTGAGGGGGACCTGGGTGGCTGAGTTGGTTGAATATCTGACTCTTCATTTCAGTTCAGGTCACGATCCCAGGGTTGTGAGATCGAGCCCCACATCAGCCTCTACACTGAGCGTGGAGTCTGCTTGGGATTCTCACTCTTCCTCTGCCCCTCTCCCTCACTTGCGCACTCTCTCTCGCTCTCAAATGAAAAACAAATGAACAAAAAAACTAGCATTTTTGAGCCATGCAGAGTGAAGTCAAACATTTCTCTTTCTCTGTTGCTTCTGAATTTCTTTGGGGGCAGAGGAGAAGGGGGGCAATACTGGCCTTGCTTTTCATGGGAGTAAAGGTTAGCCAGGACAAGCACCCTGAATCATTAACATCTTATTTCTCGGGAGGGACTAAACTCAAATCCATCAGTGGAATACATGCCAGGACCCTCTCCCCTTGTTTCCGGCCCATGCTTCTTAGGAATGTGCTCAAACAACCACCACATTCCTGATCGCCACCTCCAGGTGACAAAAAGGAAAAATGAGTAGCAGTGAACCAGAAGAGGTTAGGGCATCTATTTCATCCTAAAAACTGGAGATAAGAACTTTTTGTAAATTAGCAAGCACAGTGGTAATACAGATATACAAGATGTTAGCAACGTTTAGAAATAAAATTTTCTAGAAGTTTTTTGTTTTTTCTGATCTCTCTCAGATATTAAGTATTCCGTCTTGCTTTCAACCCCCATCTGTTGATTTTCTAACTTGGTGTTTTGGGAACTATTAACCATGAAGTTATCCTCAAATTTTTACATCATGATTGGTGGTACTTATAATTTCTTTACGCTACCTAATACTCATATTCACTAATTTTTGCCGAAATCTGAGTAAAGAATAGAGTGGAATGACGTATACTTATATCAGTGTCAATGGATACTGGGATTACTGCTCCTATTTAAAAAAAAAAGTATTTGGACCAAGTCCACTCTTAACAATTCCATGTAATAGATATGAAGTAGTCTCGATGAGGTAGGGTTCAAGTTGGTAACTCTTAAAGTCTTTTATAGTTTTACTTCTTTTGGTTCTAATTTTCAATATCAGCCTGAGTATCTGGTTAATTTTAGTATTAAAAAATGATACCCAATTGTGATAGGACCCTACTTTCAATCTCATGATGACATTACTTGTATTCATTTAGCTTTTTTAGTTTTTTCACTTAGCTTTTCACATATAGATGGGTTAGAGAACACCTCTGTCTTTCCTACATAGTACAACATGTCAGTCCAAGAGATTGACTTACTTCATTAGTCCACTATCTGTCAATCACTGTGGTCTATGTAAACCAAGAATATGATACCCCAATTTCCATTATAAATAATGGAAATAAATTTTATTAGCCTCACATGAAATAAATAAAGTAATCTCACAATTGAGACATGTATAAATGTGTGTATAGATACATATGTCATATTTTATGAATAGTCGTTATGCACGTGTACATAGTCTCCACCAACTGAAACTCCCTCTTCTCCCACAAACTTTCCTTTAGGAATGAATTTAAATCTCCTGTTTGTGAAACCAAAGAGAATTTGCACTGAACGAAACACTTACAAAGAAATGTAGGTAAATGATTCAAAGGACTGACTCAGGCTTAAGACAGTTTGATAGCTCTTTCTGCACCAGGAAGCACAGAAAATCTCAGGGCAGGCTTGTGCTAACTTGGTGGAAAAAATCTCTCCTTAAGAGTGCATTTTCTTCGATAGGAAATGCAGCAGTAACACCTCGCATCGCCAAGCTAATTAGTGCACCGGAAAGACCCATGATATTTCCTGCTGGCAACCGTGAAGTGAGAGAATTGGAAGGCTACCGCCTCTGTGGTGTGCCAAGGCCCCAAAATCTTGCAAGGAGCTGAAGCGGTGCATGCCAAGCAAATAGCAACTGCATGAAGAGGCAGATAATGCAAGGTTTTGTGTCGCCACTACAAATGTAAATACTCATGGACCAGGAGCGGTTTCAGATTGACGGCTTTCGGATTTGTGAGGATATTGTTAGCCAGAGTGCTCGTGGTTGGACAAGAGGAACAGCTAACAACAATGTTGTGAGGGGGCCTGTGTGGCTGAGAAACTTACTCATTCCTGCTTTAGCTGGAGCAGTGTGGGAATGGGGAGAAGGCCAATGGTTTCAAGGCAGCCTCTAGCTCCCCTCTGGCAAACAACCCAGACACAGCCAGGACTGAAACGTCACCCTCTCCTAGGTCCTGAAATCTCTTTCTTATGACCTTCTTAAGATCTGTAAAACACCATCGGCCTTTGGCAAATGAGACAAGAGACACAGAGTCAGTGAGGAAAATATTACCAAGACATTAGCCATGTAACTCCTACTATGATCAGTTTTGGACTGGATGCAATTTAGGATTCTATAGACCCGTTCTCCCCCATAATGGAACACACAGAGTTATTATTGAGGGAGTAGAGGTGGAGGGCAGCCCTCATTCTACAAACACTCAGACGTAACTGTCCTGCCCCCAGATAGTCTTCAAGACAAAGGTTGTAAGCCTGTCCCTATGTAATTCAAACCCATTGCCTGGAAGCTTCTACACCTTGCCTTTCACTCTCTGAAATATACCTAATAGAAATATATTATTGCTAAACAGGAAACCTCCACTGGCTCCAGGAGGCACCCTGGTGGGAATCTAAGTTTGATACCTTTGAACATTTAGCTGAAACCAGATATGCTGAGAGCTTGTATTCTAACTATGGAGCGTGGAAGAGAAGGAAGGGCCCTCTTTCCCTAATTCTCCAAAGAAAAATGCTAAGGTGGTCTTTGGGACAGCCCGTGGTTCCTGGAAGAGAATAGAAAGGAAGTCAGAGAAAGGGATGTGGTTACAGACAAATTTCTCATGTCTTGAAATATTGCTAATGTTGTGTGCGTCCGTAACAGAACAGAGTACTATCTTCTCTTCCTTCCTTCCTTCCCTACGCCTCTCATGCTACTGCTCCTAGGACCTGGAACTCTGGGGGGGGGGGGGGGGGGGAGGGGGGAGGGGGGGATTAGAGGTTACCATTAGTGGAGAAGAGATTAGAGAGTAGGGCAATTCAGGGAAATGAATCCTAAGAGAAAAAGAAAGTTACTAAAACATTTTGAGCAGAGAAAAATAAATGAATTGAATATAGAAAACAAAAATGAATTGAATACAGAAACAAAAGATGATAGGAGGTTATCCTAAGAGTCCAAAGTGAGGACAAAAAGGCCAGGACTCATGTCACTCAAGTAGAAATTGAAGAGAAAACAAGTATTAATGATGTGTCAAAGATGTTAAATAACAGGATTTTTGACAGATGGAACATAAGGGGCGAAGGAAGGGATGGAGTAAAGCATCACTCAGGTTTCTTATTGAGGAAACTGGTAAAAGAGAAACTGTCTAACAAAATAGTAAAGTTGGAAGAGGAGAGTTATTTGAGGGAGAAAATGACATATTTTTAGATATTTTGACTTCTTAAAAATTTTTTTACTGTTTATTTGGTTTTGAGAGAGAGAGAGAGAGAGAGAACGAGTTGGGGAGGGGCAAAGAGAGAGGCAGACATAGAATCTGAAGCAGGCTCCAGGCTCTGGGCTGTCAGCACAGAGCCCGATGCGGGGCTGGAACTCACAAACCGTGAGATCATGACCTGAGCCAAAGTTCCGCGCTTAATGGACTGCCACCTAGGCGCTCCTAGATATTGTGACTTTACCCACTTTATGTGTTGTGTCTTAGGGCTCCGTCTCAAATCTTGGTATGAAGTTAATGTATTTTATAGTACACGATTAACTTGAAGGAAATATATATATTTTGTTAAATGACAGAAAAAATTATAAGGTGTTTTATGTTATGATTCTACTTTGTAAAAAATGTTTTGCATATATATGGAGAAAGGAAATTTAATGTTATCTACTCAGAGGCATCGATAATGATAATTGTGAATAGTATTATTTTCCTTAGCTTTATATTTCTTTGCCTAACCTTCTCATTATTCTACCTTGAAAGTAAATATTTTTGTTTGCAATAAAGCATTTAAAGTAAAAGTTAGTGTTTAAAAACTTGATAATTCAAATTATTCAAATTGTTCTCGTGTCAAACAAAAGATAGTTTCAGGTCAGTTTGAAACCCTGCACATACTTTTGCAGCTCAACAAAATTACAAGGATGAATAGTTTGCTTTTTGTCCAGTTGTTTGGTGCCTTGTAGGTGTTACATTTTATGAAACTAAATCAGAATACATGGCTTAAAAATAAGACAGATCATTAAAAATTGTGCCTGAAAATGTTACAGATAGCATGGGATGTATGGAGTTGATCCTAGTTTAGAGTTGTCAGGGATCTGGGGCATCTGGGTGGCTCAGTGGGATAAGCGTCCGACTTCACCTCAGGTCATGACCTCATAGTTCATGGGTTCCAGCCACGCATCTGGTTGTGTGCTGACAGCTCAGAGCCTGGAACCTGCTTTGGATTCTGTGTCTCCCTCTCTCTCCACCTACTCAACTCATGCTCTTTCTCTCGCTCTGTCAAAAATAAATAAACAGTAAAATAAATTTAAGAATTGTCTGGGATTTTACTGATGCTTCATCACAGAGAAAGAAACCAGCTTCTCAGACCGTGAAGGAAAAGCAGAAAATGGCCCATAGCTTTAGTATTAGTTGTATTATTAAGATTTTTCATTTTGCGGCAGTTTTAGCTGATTGTGGCCATTAAAAATCCTTTAGGTTCTACTTTTATGTGTTATCCCTTTTAGCAAGGACCGTATGGACTGAGCCATTTCCACATTTTTGCAACATCATGTTTGAAAAGACTGTCTAATAAGTACAATTCGGAATTTCTTGTATCAAGAACTATATGATAAATTTCTTCTGTGAGTTTTTACCCAAAAACTTTTGATGTACATTCAAAATTATTATGTTTCCCTTTATATGTTAAAAGTGTGCAATTTATCATCATTTCTACTTTTATCTATATGACCAGGTCACTCACAGCTCACCCATGGTAACTCTATTTGCTTCTCTTACTTGTGCCAGGACTTACAAAATTGTGTTTCTGTGTGCACCACCCCATTGCCCCCTTTTATTATAGTTGCATAATACCTGAAACTCCTTTTGGGAGAAATTGGGAGTGTGCGTTATAAATAGTGTTGCATCTCCACATATGACGGGACAGTATAAAAGTATGCAAATATATTCTGGCATCATCTTGTTAAGAGATAGAGTGATACTCTCACCCTCAACTCAAGAGAAAATTGTAAACCCTATAGTGCCCACAAAAGCAGCAGAACGTAATTATAATAGTAGCATTTTATTTTGCATGCATCTCATAAGAGAGACTTTGAAAAAGTCCAAATCTTTATTTTAGTTGCTTACTTTTTCCATAAATTTCAGGTTTATACATGTGTGTGTTGGCCTAACTGTGAAAACATTAAAACTGCAGTATTGATTTTTGCTTGCAAAAGAAATTCATAAACATAGAATAATTATTGAAATGTTTTTATTGAAGTGTAATTGACATACAGTGTTCTACAACGTTGATTCAACAATTCTATACGTTAGTCAAACAGAATCATCACTGAAATTTGTGTAGAAGAGAAAGCGATGAGCATGGTTTGGAAACTTGCAAAAAGACTAAAGCCAGAATCTTCCTCTTTGTTACTTTCTTACTCTTATGTACATTTGCACCCTAATCACAGGAGTTTATGGGGCTTAATTTTAACTATGAGAAAGAAACTAGAATAGGAACAGCTATTTAGAGGAGTGGGAAGTCTTGTAGATATTTCTTTCCCCAATCCCTAAAGAGTGTGGTGAGTTTTGCCTTTTATTCTTTTTTTTTTTATTAAAAAAATTCTTTTTAATGTTTATTCATTTTTTGAGAGAAAGAGAGACAGGGCGTGAGTGAGGGAGGGGCAGAGAGAGAGGGAGACACAGAATCTGAGGTAGGTTTCGGGCTCCGAGCTGTCAGCACAGAGCCCAACAGAGGGCTCAAACTCATGAACCATGAGATCATGACCCGGCCAAAGTCAGACGCCTAATGAACTGAGCCACCTAGGCACCCTGAATTTTGCCTTTTCATTCTTAGCCTTGTGTTTGGTCTTCATTAAGTAATGATTTCTCACTGACATTGGCGAAGTACTCTGCAGTTATAAACCAACTTTCATATATATCATCGGATTCAATGCTCACAGCGATTGCATCTATATCACCTGATTCAATCTTCATAATTATATGTTATTTAAGTTTTTAGTTAGAAAACTAAGTCTTCAGCAAGCTAGGATGTGATTTGCCTGTTGCAAATTCACAACTTTGGATAGTGGTAGAGTCAGATCAAATCCATGCTGGGAATTCTACATTCTATATTCCCTCCATTTAATGGAACAAGATTTTGTAATGAAATTAACATCAGCAAAAGGTACAGAACAATGACTTAGTGACTATTATAAATGGCAGAAAGTATGGATCTCAATGAAATATAAATTCCAGGATCCCAAAAATGTTGATGAATTTACTCTCCACTAATTGTGAAATAAATACATTGGAGAGTGAGGAAATGTGGGTTTTGTTTCCAGAGTCATTACTAGCCAACTGTGTGCTTTGATAATTATTTTTGCTTCCTGACACTAATAATAATATTAATGCTTGCTCATACAAATCTTTGCTTCTCCGTACCTTATCTCTGTTTGATTCTTAACCTCATACAGAAGAGATTTTCATTCAGTGTCTCATTCTTCTTTCCTTGACAGGTGTGATGTAAGAATTAATTAATTCTTTTAGTACCATTCAAATAGTTGTTTCTAATGGGTACTTTACTCCCCAGTTAACATGACACCCTGTCAGGACCCTGAGAGTGGGACAAAAAGAGGTGAAAGATGTAATGTATCCTTTTGGTTCTTAATAAAGGACGGTAGACTGAAAAACAAACAGCTGTGTGGTTTTCCAGCTGTCTGACAAACTGAAGGTCATGGCTGACAGAGTCTCTAAACCAATGCTTCTCAAACCTTTGTTTACATAAGACCTGCTTGAAAATGAGATGCAGATTCCCAGCCCCCACACCCCATTACATTTGTTAAGTCTAGGGTAAGATCAAAGAGGTTCATTTTAATAAGATTTCAGGTAATTCTGAGTCTAGGGTCACCAACCGTTCTGGTTTGCCCAGGACCACAGAATTTCCCAGGATTCAGGACTTTCAGGCTTAGGCAAACTGGGATGGTTGGCCACTCAGATTCCAGTGCAGGTGATTGACGTTTGCAATTTCTAAAATACTATAGTAATTTTGGCTTGCTTCCAAGAGTTTGGCCCAGTTCAAGACTAACAAGGAAAATCTGTTTTGGGCAGTCTGGGGATTTGCAATTCTCCAAAGGTACACCTTGGATTACTTACTGCATATAGGTGAAGTAGAGATCTCTACATTTGAAGAAGATTCAGGGGCGCCTGGGTGGCTCAGTCGGTTAAGCGTCCGACTTCGGCTAAGATCATGATCTCATGGTTCATGAGTTCGAGCCCTGCGTCAGGCTCTGTGCTGACAGCTCGGAGCCTGGAGCCTGTTTCCGATTCTGTGTCTCCCTCTCTCTCTGACCCTCCCCCATTCATGCTCTGACGCTCTCTGTCTCAAAAATAAATAAACATTTAAAAAAAATTTAAAAAAGAAGATTCAAAGGCAAACTAAAGTTTGATCATCATTGTCATTGAGTCTCAGAACCAGAGCTGTTTTTCTTGAGAACAAATGACATTACCAAACTAGCTTCTTTGACCATAAGAATGAAGATGGTTTGGGGTTTTGTTTTTGTTTTTGTTTAATGAATGAGGTCCCTTTTTTGACTGAAAAGACGTTGGCTGGCCCACCAGCAAGTTTGTCTCTGTCTTTAAGACAGTTGACATCAAACCTGCAAAAAAATTCAAATTATGATCATATTAAAACCCCAACAAATTTATAAATTCCTCTCTTTTATTTCCTGCTCCCTCCCATTTCTGTCTGTTTGTCTGTAAATACTATATCCTCTCTAGAAACAGAAAATTTTGAGCCGAGTGGAAAGGAATTTTAACTTCATTACCTTTCCGGACTGATGCAGATGATTTGGCCATAAGCAAAAGTCAGTTTTTTTTGGTTCGTATGCCATGAATTGTGGATATTAGGGGTGGAAACAGGCTATTAGATCATCAGTTCACTTTTCTCTCCAAGCAGCAATTAAATTTGTTTTCTTTTTCTCAGCTCACTTCTTGCTAAAAAAAAAAAAAAAAAAAAAAAAAAAGAACATTTCAGCTCCTCCTCATGGAGTGTAAGCCCAAACAGATCACTTCTCTCTGAACATGTGCAGTGATGGAGAGGAGGAGGCAGGAAGGAAGCAGAGGAGAGAAGTGGGAATCACAGTTAACCTAACAGATGACTTTGGCTGCCCCCCTTCAGCTAATGTGAACAGTTTGGCAGTCAGATGTAGCTCTCTGAGAGACAACTGACGTTATTACACATCTTAAGCACATGCTCCAACTGCTAGTTTTAATACACAACTAATCTCAGATGAGTGTGCTGTTATCACAGTCCGGGATAACAGAGATACACCAAGAATTCCTTGCCAGGACTTAAGATGGGAATGAGAAAACTACAAAAACAAAAAATGTTAAAAAAATGAGCAAAACAAAGCAAACCACATTATAACTTTAGCCTTTAGGGATCATCTCCTTAAACTGTGTTGTAAAATCTCTCCACTCTTCATCTCAAGTACAGGAGACATATACATGCTATGTAAATGATTTCTTGCTTGTCTTCGAGAGGTTTCTTTTGTTTTTCTACTGCACTTCTTAATCTTTTTCCTTACCTGAGTATTAATTCAGAGTGAAGCTCCCCAAAGTGTCTGAGTTCTGGAGAGGGAGCAAAATATTGCAAAGCTCGATGAGATTTTGTGTCTGCACAATATGACTAAAACTTCCACATCCCCTAGAACGTTACAAAAACTACCAAGGTTGTCTTTCTTTTCTGGGCCCATTTTAGTACATTCTTTCACATCTCTTAACTACTTCAGTAGTTGGTCCTGACACTGCACATTTGAAGTTCTTTTACTGCATTTTGGTGGGATGCAAGGACACACATAACTGGCTTCTTTTTCCCAGTTGGGAAGCTTGAATATAAGGTGATCGTGTGCTTCAGAGATAAGTACGTAAGTCTTCTCTGACTGGGGGAGGTTTCTATTTTAGTAGACTGTTAAGTAGACAATGGGCATTGAGTTATGAGTTGATAAGTAGATGTGCTTACAACTAAAAATACCTAGTGAAACCACGGTTTGTGATTTCTCATTGCCTCTTTTGCTTATCATTATTGTTTGGATTTTGGCTTAGATTTGGATTTTCAGTTGGGTCTGTTAATTTTTAAGAATGGCTAACCTTGACAGTTAATTACATAAGCCCCTCCCTCTGCATTTGTTTCCATTTAAACAATTCACTAGGAACATCTTCAGAAATCTGAGACATGCTTCTAGGAAAAAACACCTAACACTGTGCAGATTCACAAACAAATAAGGCAGTTGCCAAAGTGCGGTTATCTTTTAGGGTCAGCACTGTGATTTTAATATGAAAACATAAAGACTTCCTGTCAGTTTTTGCTCAAAGGGCTGATTCAGTGAATAGCAAGTAAAGGAACAAATATAGATCTACTAAGCTGTGCTGTACTCCAAACTTTTAAAACCCCTTAGGGGCAAAAACCTGTCTCCTCTGTCATCATAGTGTCATGTTATTAGAGAAATGGCAAGGTCAAGGTTAGGACTAGTGAGGCTCAGATATCCTTGACTACAGGGAGAGAGAGATCATCCTTCAACAGGCTAAGGGGCACCAGCAATCAGCAAATTGGTGAGTTGCTTCTGGGTCGACATGTATACTCACAGTAATCATTAGCTTGTAGACATGATAAAGTTGACAGCTGTGACCATGTCTACTTTTTATGTTTCAGAAGGTTACTCCACTTCTCCAAGTTTTGTTTTGTTTTGTTTTGTTTTGTTTTGTTTTGTTTTGTTTTACTTAATTTGTATTTTAAGCCATTGGGTTAAAACAGGAGGCTCTTATTAAACCTGGTACAACTCATGATGTGTCCTATAGAAATCATTGAACTTGGCAGCCAGGAACTGTGACCAGGCCAAGGATGTGACTGAATTGAATAGGAAGATGCTGTGTATGCCTAACAGAGATATACTTCCCACCCAGGACCTTGGCAGCTGGAGGAGAGACGCTGAGGTGCAGGGAGTAGATGGCTATTTTGGAATTCAACAGACCTCATTCTGCTTGTTCTTCAACTTACTAGCTATGAGGCCAGAAGGAAATCTCTTAACTTTTCTACTCTTGGTTTCTTCACCATACTAAATCTAATGAAATACACCAGCAGGCATTTTTCAGAATATAGCTTAATCTAAAATTTATATGGAAATGCAAAACACCTGGAAACACTACAACAGTTTTTTAAAAGATGAATAAAGTAGGCGGAACAACTCACCCTGCTGTTAGGCTTTTTGGAGCCACGGTTAATCAAGACCGTGTGATATTGGAACAGAATAGACAACTCGGAAATAAAGCCAAAGAAACATGCCTGAGTCTTGACAAAGGTGCAAAAGTGAGTCAGTGAGGAAACGTAACATTTAAAAAAAAGTGGTGCTGGAGCAATTGGGCATCTGGGGGGGAAAACGGAGTATCTATGTAACTCTTACATCTTATATGAAAGCTCAGGGGCGCCTGGGTGGCTCAGTTGGTTAAGCGTCCAACTTCGGCTCAGGTCATGATCTCATGGTTTGTGAGTTCGAGTCCCGCATTGGGCTCTGTGCTGACAGCCCAGAGCCTGGAGCCTGCTTCGGATTCTGTGCCTCCCTCTCTCTCTCTGCCCCTTCTCTGCTTGTGCTCTGTCTCTGTCTCTCTCTCTCTCTTTCTCAAAAATAAATAAACATTAAAAAAGTTAATTCAGGGGTGCTTGCGTAACTCAGTTGGTTAGCGTCCAACTTCGGCTCAAGTCATGATTGCAGTTCATGAATTCGAGCCCCACATCAGGCTCTGTGCTGACAATGCAGAGCCTGCTTGGGATTCTCTCTCTGTCTCTCTCTCTCTCTCTCTCTCTCTCTCTGCCCCCTATTCTCATGAACGCTCTCTCTCTTAAATAAGTTTAAATAATTCAAAATTGACCACAGACTTAAATGTAAAATATAAAAATATAGAACTTGAGGAAAAAACATAGGAGAAAATTATCAGGATGTAGGACTAGGTGAAGTTTTAGACTTGACGTGGTAAGTATGATCTATAAAAGGAAACACTCATAAATTGAGCCTTGTCAAAACCGAAAACGTGTACTCTGCTAAAGTGTCTTGACTAGTGGTGGTCATCTGAATCTACACACATAAGAAACACAAACATATACCAAATGAGTGCATTTAAAACTGGTGAAATCTGAATACGTTTAGTGGACTGTATAAATGTCAATTTCTTGGTCATGATGGGAAATGCAGTTTGTTGAGATGTTACTACTGGAAAAAACTGAACAAAGAGTACGTGGGACCTCCCTGTACATTTTTGCAATTTCCTCTGAATCTCTAATTATTTCAAGATAAAAATATTTCAGAAAAAAAAAAAAAGAGCTATAAAGACCTCACACCCACCCCAGGTCTTCTATTTTGTAATTTAACCTACTATCTGACAAAACTAAGTTTTTGCTTACGACTGTTTCCTTCCCATCCAAAGTGGAGTCAACAAGATGTTAGAAGATAAGGGTAATGAAGGCCACCTGAGACTTCCCAAGAGCCTGTAGCCCACGATCTTTTATAGCAATGGTATCAATAGAAGAATAGAAGGTGGAACTCTAGGGGGATTCTACAAAACAGCAGCTCCCAAACTTGAGCATATATCTTATTCACCAGAGGGCTTGTGAAGACACAGATTTCTGGGTCCCAGTGTCAGAGTTTCTGATCAGTAAGTTGGAGTTTTGGCGGGGGTTGGGGGGCAGTACTCAAGAATGTTCATTTCTAGCGAGTCCCCATGTGATGTCAACGCCCATGCTGATGCTGCTGGTCAGTAGATCATACTTTAAAAACCACTGCCACAGAACATCTAAGAGTAGCAAGTTTAAATCCTCCCAAGAAACTTGCAGGTAGAATGAAATAAATTAAGAATTCTCTCTATTTATATCTTTTTATTTGTACAGGGTTTTTTTCCCCCTCTCAATATGTTGGCTAATAAAAGCGTTCTTTGGTTCTTCATCTGTGTGGGCTCAAGAGTATGCCACTGAGTTAATTTACAAAGCCTCTGGTGGCACATCTGTCACATTCTCAGAAAATATTATCCCAGAAAAATCCATCAACACAACACATAAGCCCCTAAATGTGCTGCACAATTGGCATGCAAGAGAGTGAAAGAAACCAATGAAATGCAAAAAGTGCTCTATTCAGAGGCCTCAAAATGAATTAAAAAGTTAAATCCCATAACAGAATATGGGACTCCATTAGGGGTTCATTTTTATGGGTTTCTTTAATGGGTTTCCAAAATAGAAATGCTGTCCTAGGCAGAACATTGTCATGATAAGTTGCTCACGCTTTGGAGTCAAATGCCCCACTTCTTTTTTTCCCCCGGTGTTGTCTATGCTACTTTTAAATTGGTCAAGGCAACTAATGTAAGCTCCCGTTTCCCCACATATAAAAAGACTATAGTAATTCCTAAATCGTAGGAATTATTAGCAGAATTAATATGAACATTAAATGAATTAATATGAACATTAATATAACCTCATCTAAAACAATTAGCACATTGCCTGACCCTTAAATTCTCAATAAATAGTTGTACAGCCATGATGTTTAGAAGGATGGAGATGATGATGGTTATTAGTAATCTTATTTGTTGATCATATTTTGGCAGGGATCCTCTGTAACAGAA
This sequence comes from Acinonyx jubatus, assembly GCF_027475565.1. Taxonomy (NCBI): domain Eukaryota; kingdom Metazoa; phylum Chordata; class Mammalia; order Carnivora; family Felidae; genus Acinonyx; species Acinonyx jubatus. Next base: position 29,112,182 of record NC_069382.1, read on the forward strand.
AACTGTAACAATCATCATCATTGCCATTAGTTGTCATTTTATTGAGCAATTACTATGTGTCCCATTTTCCATGACAGGAGCTTTTTTTTTTCATATTAATTTTTACAACCAGCTTATGGGATGGGTAATGCCATATAAAAAGAAAACAAAACTTAAAGAGTCTAGTATATTCCTCAAGGCGAGTTGCCCAATGTATTAGTTTCCTAGGGCTCTGTAACAAAGTGCCACAATTAAGTGGCTTAAACAACAGAACTTTATTCTCTCATAGTTCAGGAGTCCCCACCTCTGAAATCAAGGTATCAGCACAGTTTGTTAATTCTGAGGGCCAAGAGAGAAAGATCTGTGCCAGGCCCTCTTCTCTCTGTGCCTCTTCACGTTGTCTTTCCTAAATACATTCTGGTTGTGTGTCCAGAATTCCCCTTTTGCAAAGGACCCACCCTAGGGAACTCATTTTAACATGATTACCTCTGAGAAGACACTGTCTCCAAATAAGATTACAGTCCAAGGTGCTAGGGGTTAGGACTCTAACATTAGTCATTTATCAGGGGACAGAATTCCACCATAACACCCATGTAAGTCAGTGGTCAGGCTGAGATTTGAACCCCATTTCACAGGCAATGAATGCTCTGGACTGAATGTTTGCATCCCCCTAAAATTCACATGTTGAAGACCATGGAGGGTAGAGTCCCACGATAGGATTAGTGCACGTGTAAGAAGAGGTGGCTGTCAAAGTCCTCTCTCTCCCAATCGTGTGAGGATACAGCAAGAAGGTGGCCATCTGCACACCACAAAGCAGACTCCCACCAGATAGTGAATCTGCTGTCACCTTGATCCTGGACTCGGTAGCTTCTAGAACTCAGAGAATAAATGTTTGTTACTTAAGCCACCCAGTTGATGGTATTTTGTCATAGCAGCCAGAGCTAAGATAGGAAATATACTGCATTGCCTTCTGTTACGGGACTTTAAGGGGATATGAATCTCATTGGCAGTGTTACAGTCAGTGTTACAGACATGTTGTTGTTTTTCTTCATATACTGCCGACTTTTTTTGAGATACATAAAACTTATAAGAAAACATAGATTTGCTCTCTTCATAATCCACTTGTTGGCAAGGTCCCTACAATAAGTCATGTTCAGATCATTCTGTGGGAACTTGGAAGGGAAGGAGAAGTAGTTTCTTTGTGTCTATTTTTAGAAATTCATTAGTCCGAAGTCTAAATAATGAGCCTTGGTATAAGACAAAACCAGTCAAAAGTGATGTAGGCTAGTTGTTTCTAGGAAATGCACTGAAGCAGAAACTAAACTTAAGAAGTGGGATAGAACTGTCAGAGTCCACATGCACCTGGAGATCAAGGAGATTCTGTTATTCAGGCTATTACAGTTAATGGGGGAATACCTCAAAAAAAATAATAAGATGATGTGGAGTCTTAGAGATATTAGAGATTGGGGGAAGGCGGCATTTCTCAACTGCTTCTCTTTTCTAGGAGCACGGGGATTAGGTAATGCTCAACATTATCAGTTCCTCCTTTTGTTCAAGATGAACGAATGTCATTCAACCCTGAACAACTCAGGTTATTCTCATAAACCTCTTGAGTGAGGCTAACGAGGGTCTAGGAAATAGTGTCTTAAAAATTCTTGTTGGCACAATGCCTGTTTAGAGATGGTGGTAAAAGTCAGTTGTTTCAGAGTCCTGAAGATCGGGCTCCTTAAAAGAGAGATACTTGAAATAAGAAATATTAATGTCAAAGATTATATAAAGGAAAAGAGACAAGAGTTGAACCCTGGGGGTGCCAGTCCATTGGATTCTATGGCGTTGATGGAGGCAAATCTTTTCAGTTATGAGCACCCTTCACTGAGGCTCTTGGTGATGTTGCCTACTCTTTCTCAGCTCTCATGTAAGAGAATGTGTGACCTGAGCTTTTCACTGGGCTTTACTAGTGGCCCTGACAGTGGCTCATCTTGGGGTAGATCCACCCTACGCATGATCTGTTGTAGCTGTGAGTCCTTCCATGTTCATTTAAGTTGAACTTCAGCTTTTAAGATTCTTCAGATCTTAGAGAAAAGGGCTATCTACCAGGCAACTTAGAATCCCAATAGGATTTTAGTTTTAGTTCTTCTTGGTGATGCTGAGTCAGGGAAAGGGAGAAAAATTGGAAATGTTAGTTTGGAGGGTTTTTGCCAGATACTGACGGAAATGGGATGGTTGACAAATCTGGTCGATAGATGATTTGGTCAAAGTAGCAGAATCCAGTGCAGTTTATACCTAGCTACCAAAACCGGTTTTTGCACAGATGGGAAGGAAGTTATTTAAATCTTTCTAGACGAGTCAGAGTTTGCATATCTATCAGTGACCTGCAATTTATAAAAGATGCAAATAGCTCAAAGGCAATAAACATGTCTACAATCTGATAAACTGGAAGGGTGTGCTATGGTTTCTACTGAAACAAAAAATTTATTTCTACAGTCACCTCTCTTTTGATCAAAGATATTCTCAAAAATTATTGTTGATCACAAAATAAGGCTGCTCTTATCTGATTTGGCCTGGTTATTTACATAGGTGCAGCAAGAATGATAACTTCCATATAGGGCTTCTTGTATTAGCTTTTATGGAAGTTTTTATAAGGAATCTTAGATTGGATTTTTATAAACCTCTTGAGACTAGGAAACTAAGTGAAGAGTTCATCAATAGATTTCACCTATAGTATGTATAAGTTTGGATGAACTCCTTTCTCCTGGAGGTCCGCTAAATATCTCAATTTTCCTGGGCCTGCCAAGAAGTGACCTTCCACACTCACCTGTAAAGCTAGGAACCCTGTAAATGAGGTGTCTGGTCATTAACATGGCTGCATAAAGTCAACTTTTTTTAAAAGTGCCTCGTCATATATGTGATTACATGAGTATCTTCTCAAACATTTTAGGCAATACCATGGTTACATGCCTAATGCTTCCAATATGCCCTGCTAACAAGGAAAAGAGATTCATATTGAATCCATGCAAATAACTAAGGTGTCATGAAAATAAGAATATTCCAAGGAGTTTCTGAATTCTGCAACAGGCAGGCAGGAAGAAAAAGATACCATTTACAAAGCTTCATTTCTCTTTACAAAAGCATATAGTATTGAATTGTTATGAATTACAGGTAGCTTTAGAGAAAGAGGTACCCTGTCTCCAGAAAACAGACCATTAAAACATCGACAGTATTCAAGTATCTGCAGTCATCCCTTATCATTTTGTTTGGGCCTTTGTAATACTTCTGCTCCATCATGGCTTAGCAGTCTCACAAGCACATCGACTTCTCCACCAGGGTTCTGGAAATCTTGCCTCAGTTCTCTGGTATGGTGTCCAGGCTGTTTAAGCAATGTCATCAGAAGGTTCTGCCTCAAATCAAAAGGAACCTAGCATGGCCCTTTTCCATAGGGCTCTGACACAATCGTTCGCTGAAGACAGTGTGCTCTAGCCTGTATGTAGCTGATTTGTAAGAGCTTTCGTGGAAGCACCAAAGTAAAGCAGAATGTGTCTATGGATGACAAAAGGCTTAACATGATGGTGGCTAACATCTTATTGATAATTTTTGAAAGCAAAAGATCTGATAAGGGTTCATTGCAAGCATCCCCAATTGAACACCACTGGCTTAGAAGATGTGAGTTTCAAATATACAAAGTAAAGCTGTGACCAAATTAACATTTTAAAAATAACTGAAATCCTGACTGGTTACAACTATGCTTGCTGTTTACTATCCGGCAGTGTAGCACCAGGACTCAGATGAATGGAAACATAAGCAGGAAGGCCATTGATGATCCCCTAGGATCTCCCCATACAGCACACAATTTCTGAAATATTTACAGTTATGACATTTTGCTTCTGTAGGAAAAGCCAAGTGTAGCTTCTGATTGGACAGGGACTCTCTGCAGCTCATCAGTAGCAACATACCAAAGAAACCTAATTTGTTTTACCATCTCTCTTTTTACAAGGTCCTCTAACAAAACACTTGTGATTCCCAGGAAGCCCTTGGAATGTTTCAAAGACAGTTTTAGATGCAAGAGATATCACGTAGGAATCAGTTTTGGGAAAAGAAAATCTCAAAAGTTGTCAGAAGATTTGAACATCTGATTAAGATACGATCATGGGTTCCTGAGGCTGGGCCAATACTTGGCTACCTGTTTAAAATGACAGTAAAAGATTTTAAACATCTACACACAGAGTAACATGATTGTAAAGAATCTGAGCTTTTTCTTTTGTTAAATAATATGTATGTATGTATGTATGTATGTATGTATGTATGTATGTATTTTTGAGAGAGAGAGAGAGGCAGAGAGAGAGGGAGGACAGGGAATCCCAAGCAGGCTCCATGCTGTGCTGTCAGCACAGAGCCCAATGCGGTGCTCAAAGTCACGAACAGTGAGATCATGACCTGAGCCAAAATTGAGAGTCAGACGCTTAATGGACTCAGCTACCCAGGTGCCCCTAGAATCTTAGCTTTTTCCAAAGTAAGACTTTGTTCTCTTAGATAATCAATGACATGATACAGGTAACATAATACAGAAAATTATTCTAAGACACAGAATCTTTGCCTCCTAGCGAGATTATTCTGAAGATAAAGGACAACATTTACAACCTGTTGTTAAGAGTAGACTAATAATCGAGGGAAAAGTTTGTCTTTTTAACAGACTGAAAAACAAATTCTGCTTTGTATCAGTATAGTAGTTGATATTAAAGCTCTTTTTGAAAATCTTATAAATGAATCCATCAGACCCTAGCCAGCTTTGACTACAGCGAATTAAGTTCCTTTTCTGCAAGCTTTCTTATAACTCTCTGCCTTCATTCTGGTATTGTCCTACACATTAACAACTAACCATTTGACTTTAGGATAGTTACTCTTTTTTTTCCTGAACAAAAACACATCCCACAAATCTTGCATACAAAGTTGAACTGCTCTGCCACTATTTATCTTAGTTAGAGGTTCATTCACACATATTGATTATAATTTTAAACCACAGTAACATTTATTTCACAGAGGGGAAAAAGGGGATGGATAGTTGTGAAGTGTCTGTGATGCACGAGCATTTTGTAGCAGACCAGCAGAGCTCATGAATACACATCTCACAACTCTTAATAACGATTCACATCCCCTACGGTACAACTTTACAAAATGGTAAGAAGGAACACACTTATTAACAGACCCAACTATTATCTAGCCTGTGTAATACATAGGAATGAAAGGGAGAAAGCATATAAACTTAAAATGATGCTTAGTGGTCAGTATTTCAGTATTCAGTCTTACTTAGAAGTGGACATCCACTAATTAGCTCAGCTTAGTATCAGTGCAGTATTGAGTAACTCAGTTTTGTATCAAATTTCTTAATCTTTAGAAATTTTTGAAATACTTTATATAAATGATTATTTCTAATTTTTTAAAATGTTTTTATTTATTTTTGAGAGACAGAGAGACAGAGCATGAACAGGGGAGGAGCAGACAGAGAGGGAGACACAGAATCTGAAGCAGGCTCCAGGCTCTGGGCTGTCAGCACAGAACCCGACACGGAGCTCAAACTCACAGACTGTGAGAGCATGACCTGAGCTGAAGCTGGACGCTTAACCGACTGAGCCACCTAGGCACCCCTATAAATGATTATTTCTAAAACAATTAGAAGAGAGCTCTTTTAAGAGATTTTACAATGTAATTTGCTAATGCTATCCTGAGACAAGGAAATATTACCTACTCACCAATAAGAGGTCAAATCCTTTCTGAGTTATAGACATAGACATGCAAACAGACTAAGAGTTTAGTTTCAACTGGAAAATTTAAGCCATGGGTGAAGAGTAAACACAGAATCACAAAAGTCACTGGTCCATGTCAAAGAGCTGTTTGCTTCCCCGTGGGTATGAATCTTAATTAATTTTAGCTCAAAACAGACAAAATAGACAAACAGAAAAGTGTAACAAACAAAATTCTCTGTTGACTTTCACCTAAGAGAGACAAGATCTTTATAGATCATTAGTCCTTTTACAGAGATCACCAAATGGCCAGACGACAAATTAATTAATTAATTAATTAATTAAGAGTGTGTGACTGGGGAAGGGGCAGAAGGCGAGGGAGAGAGAATCTTAAGCAGGCTCCACACGCATCCCAGAGCCCAATGTGGAACTCAATCTCAGGACCTGAGCCGAAATCAAGCTACCTAAGCTTAACCAACTCAGTCACCCAGGTGCCCTAAACCACAAAATTAGAAGAAGCTAGCACCAGAAAACAAATGAGTACTGAAAAGGAATAAAAGTCAAATCTTTGTCATGCTACCAGTGGACAAGAGCCCATATCACAGGATCAGGAATTTGATTCATCACTGGGTCCTTGGACCAGGAATGAAGGGCAGTGGGTCCTGAGAGGCCGCATTACTTGACTGGAGTAAACAAGGATCAGAGTGTAAGAACCAATCTATCCAAGTCATGGCACCAAATTGATAAGATACACCAGCCAATTAAACTATTGCAATAGTGAAACTATTCAAACTATTGCAATAGGGAAACTATTCTTTAATGGTGAATGCCTTGAAGAAAAGGGAGGGGGCCTGGGGTTTTGCGGAAGCAGGTAAACAAGGAAGGCATCTACAAGTCCTGTGGAAGTCATGAGGAAAGGTGGAGATGGGTCTTCTCTCAACATGTGAGAACAGGTGTGTCCTTTGCAGCCAGTCGTTTGCTAGAACACAAAGGCTTCAGAGATCTCTTAATCTTTGCTATTTTCCAGGAGTGCAGGACTCAGATAATGGCCAACATTTCCAGTGTCTTTTATCTTGTCTTTCAAACTGTTCTTTTTGAGGCTATAAGAAATTGTGTTTATCATTCTCTTCGATTGATTCCATAAAATAGATGACATGACACATCTGAGTTCCACTACATTTTAGTCATTTACTGTGTCACGTGGTCTCGAGGAAGTTTTTACCTTGTCATTCCAGGAAAGCAATGAAGTGACATCCTTTGGAGATGGTCTAGTATTTGACCAGAGGCAAAGAAGAGATCTCTCTAAGGTTGATATCCACAGTCCAAAATGCGTTCATCGTTTCCTATGCGTGTGTTCATGTAATTCTCTCAATAGTTTAATGATTGTCGTAACACACAGCTTTATTGTATATGATGCACACGGACATTTTGTATTCTATTTTCTAATGTTTTTAAGCTGGCAGTGACTCATTAAAATTGATTCCCACTATGGGGCACCTGGGTGGCTCAGTCGGCTAAGTTTCTCACTCTTCTTGGTTTTGGCTCAGGTCATGATCTTGCAGTTTGTGGATTCAAGCCGTGGAGCCTGCTTGGGATTCTCCCTCTCCCTGCCCCTCCCCTGCTTGCACTCTCTCTCTCTCTCTCAAAACAAATAAATAAACTTCAAAAAAATTGATTCCCATGAATGCATTGCAAAGCAGTTTGAAGTAGGCTGACTATAATATCTTCTAAAATTACTTATGTTTATTATAAAAATAATTTAGCCATCTTTCAAAAAATTTGCTACTATCATTTTTGTGGGTTTGTTTTTTAAAAACAAGTATGTTGCTTTCCATCCTTTTCCACATGAAAGGTGGCAAAGTCCCAAGCGTATTTTGATAGGTCAGCAGCTTCCGGTCTCAATTTTGGTATTGAGAGAAACTATGACATTGTAGTTTGCAGATTATGCGTAGCCAGTCTTTATTCAACAAATATTGAATGCCTTTTGGATTCAGGAATGGTGGTAGGCAACTGAAGACAAATAAGAAAGGCCAAGTTCCTACTGAGATGAATCTTTCCCTCTAATACAGAAAAAAAAAAAAACATTGTCAGATCTCTTTTATTGAAAAATACAGACTTTTTCCTTCTCATATTCTAATTCTCTCTTTTTTTTTAGTACAGGAATTTTTTTTATAATTCCAGTAAAGTTAACATATAGTGTTATATTAGTTTCAGATATACCATACAGTGATCCAATGTTTACATACATCACCTGGTGCTCATTGTGACAAGTGACCTCCTCAATTCCCATAACCTATTCAACCCATCCACCCAACCCACCTCCCCTCTGGTAACCATGAGTTGTCCCTGTATAGCTAAGGGTCTGTTTCTTGGTTTGTCCCTTTCCTTTTTTTTTTACCTTTTGCTCAGTTTTTATTTGTTTCTTAAATTTCACAATGAGTGACATCACATGGTATTTGTCTTTCTGTGACTGACTTATTTCACTTAGCATTACACTCTCAAGCTCCATCCATGTCATTGCAAATGGCAAGATTTCATTTTTTATGGCCCAGTAATATTCCATTGTGTATTTATATCACATCTTCTTTATCAATTCTTCTATCAGTTGGACACGGGCTGCTTCCATAACTTGGCTATTATAAATAACACTGCTGTAAACTAAGTGTGCATGTATTCCTTTGAACTAGTATTTTTGTATTCTTTGGGTAAATAGTAGTAGAATTACAGGATCATGGGATAATTTTATCTTTACTTGAGAAATCTCCACGCTGTTTTCCACAGTGGTTGTACTAGTTTATATTCCCACCAATAGAGCAAGAGGGTTCCTTTTCCTCCACATCCTCTCCAATACTTGTTGTTTGTTTAGTTTTTGATTTTAGCCATTCTGACCGGTGTGAGGTGATGGACTTTGGTTTGCATTTCCCTGATGATGAGTGATGTTGAGCATCTTTTCATGTGTCTGCTAGCCATCTGTATGTCTTCTTTGGAGATATGTCTGTTCATGTCTTCTGCCCATTTTTTAATTGGATTATTTATTTTGGAGGTGTTGAGGTGTACTATGGGTATTAATCCTTTATCGTGTATGTCATTTGCAATATCTTCTCCTCAGTATGTTGCCTTTTGGTTTTGTTGATTGTTTCCTTTGTTGTGCAGAAGCTTTTTATTTTGATGTAATCCCAATAGTTTATTTTTGGTTTTATTTCCCTTGCCACAGGAGATATAACTAGAAAAATATTTCTACAGCCTAATGTCAGAGATATTACTGCCTGTGCTCTCTTCTAGGATATTTATGGTTTTAGGTCTCACATTTATGCCTTTAATCCATTTTGGGCTTCTGTGTATGATGTAGGAAAGTAGTTTGTTTTTTTTTTTTTTCTTTTACACGTACCTGACCAATCTTCCCAACACCATTTGTTGAAGATACTGTCTTCTTCCCATTTCATATTTTATTCCTGCTTTGTCAAAGATTAATTGATGGTATAATTATGGGTTTGTTTCTGGGCTTTTTATGCTGTTCTATTGATCTATATGCCTATTTTTGTGCCAGTGCCATGCTGTTTTGATTACTACAGTTTTGTAATATAACTTGAAGTCTGCAATTGTGGTACCTCCAGCTTTGTTTGTTTTTCAAAATTGCTTTGGCTATTCAGGGTCTTTTGTGGTTCTATATAAATTTAAATTTTTTTCATAGTTCTGTGAAAAATGTTGGTATTTTTATAGGGATTACACTAAATCTGTAGATTGCTTTGGGTAGTGCAGACATTTTAACAATATTTGTTCTTCCAATCATGAGCATGGAATGTCTTTCCATTTCTTTGTGTCACCTTAAATCTCTTTCATCAGTGTTTTACAGTTTTCAGAGTACTGGTGTTTCATCTCTTCGGTTAGATTTATTCCTAGTTATCTTATTATTTTTGGTACAGTTGTCAATGGGATTGTTTTCTTACTTTCTCTTTTTTTCTGCTTCATTATTAGTGTATAGAAATGCAATGGATTTCTGCACATTTATCAGTTCTAGCAGTTTTTTGGTGGCGTCTTTAGGGTTTTCTATCTACACTATCATGTCATCTGAAAATAGTGGAAGTTTTATTTCTTTCCTACCAAGTTGGATGCTTTTCATTTCTTTTTGTTGTCTGATTGCTGTGGCTGGGACTTCCAATACTGTGTTGAATAAAAGTGGTGAGAGAGGACATCCTTGTATTGTTGCTGACCTTAGGTGGAAAGCTCACAGTTTTTCCCCATTAACTATGATGTTTGCTGTGGGTTTTTCATATACGGCCTTTATTATATTGAGGTATATTCCCTGCAAACATATTTGTTGAGATCTTTTATCATGAATGGATGTTGTACTATGTCAAATGTTTTTTTTCTGCATCTATTGAGATGATCATATAATTTTTATCCTTTCTTTTATTGAGGTGATGTATCAAGTTGATTGATTTGTGAATACTAAACCACCCTTGCATTCCTGGAATGCACATGATCCACTTGATCATGGTGAATGATTTTTTTAAGGTATCATTGGATTCTGTTTGCTAGTATTTTGTTGAGGATTTTTGCTTCTATGTTCATCATAGATATTGTCCTGTAGCCTCCCTTTTTTGTGGTGTCTTTATCTGGTTTTGGTATCAGGGTGATACTCCCCTCACAGAAGTAAATTGGAAGTTTTCCTTCTTCTATTTTTTAGAATAGCTTCAGTAGAATAGGTACTAACTCTTCTTTAAATGTTTGGTAGAATTCGCCTGTAAAGCTATATTGTCCTGGATTTTTGTTTGTTGGGTATTTTTGAATGCTAGTTCAATCTCCTTGCTGGTAATTAGTCTGTTAGAATTTTCTATTTCGTCCTGCTTCAGTTTTGGTAGTTCATATGTTTCCAGGGATTTATCCGTTTCTTCTAAGTTGTCTGATTTTTTTGTAATATTCTCTTAAAGTTGTTTGCATTTCTGTGGTGTTGGTTATTTCTCCTCTTTCATTGATAATTTTGTTTATTTGAGCCTTTCTCTCTCTCTCTCTCTCTCTCTCTCTCTCTCTGATGAGTCTAGTTGGAGGTTTATCAATTTTTTTTTTATCTTTTCAAAGAACCAGCTCCTGGTTTCATTGATGTGTTCTATTATATACATATATTTTTTTTCTATATCATTATTTCTACCCTAATTCTATTATATGTTCTATTATATGTATATATATATATTTTTTTCTATATATTATTTCTACCCTAATATTTATTATTTCCTTCCTTCTGCTGTTTTGAAGTTTTGTTTGTTGTTCTTTTTCTAGCTCCTGTAGGTGTAAGGTTACATTGCTTATTTGAGCTTTCTCTGGCTTCTTGAGATAGGCTCATATTGCCATAGACATCCCTCTTAAAATCTTTTGTTGCATTCCAAAGTTTTGGACTGTTGTGTTTTCATTTCCATTTCTTTCTATGTACTTTTTGATTTCTTCTTTGACCCATTCATTGTTTAATAGCATGTTATTTGACCTCTATGTATTTGTGGTCTTTCCAGAATTTTTCTTGTGGTTGATTTATAATTTCATAATGTTGTGGTCAGAAAAGATGCATAGTATGACTTCAGTCTTTTTGAATTTGTTGAGGCTTGTTTTGTGGCCTAATATGTGATCTATTCTGGAGAATGTTCGATGTGCACTTGAAAAGAATGTGCATTCTGCTGTTTTAAGATGGAATGTTCTGAATATATCTGTTAAATCCATCTGGTCCAGTGTATCATTCAAAGCCACTGTTTCTGTGTTTATTTTCTGTTTGGATGATGAGTCCATCGATGTAAGTGGGGTGTTAAAGTCCCCTACTATTTTTGTATTACTGTCGATTAGTTCCCTTACGTTTGTTATGTATTTGGTTTCCTTCATGTTGGGTGCATAAGTATTTACAATTATTATATTTTCTTGTTGGATTGTCCCCTTTATTATTTTATAGTGTCCTTTTTTGTCTCTTTTTTTTCAATGTTTATTTTTGAGAGAGAGAGAAAGAAACAGAGCACAAGTGGGGGAGGGTCAGAGAGAGAGGGAGACACAGAATCTGAAGCAGGCTCCAGGCTCTGAGCTGTCCACACAGAGCCCAACGTGGGGCTCGTAACCACAAACCGGGAGATCATGACCTGAGCTGAAGTCAGATGCTTAACTGACTGAGTCACCTAGGTGCCCCATGTGTTTTTACAGACTTTGGTTTAAAGTTTGTTTTGTCCAATATAGGCATTGCTACTCTGGCTTTTTTGATATCCATTTGCATGATAAATATTTCTCCATACCCTCACTTTCAATCTGCAGGTGTCTTTACATCTGAAATGAGTCTCTTGTAGGCAACATATAGATGGGTCTTGTTTTTTATTCACTCTGTCACCCTATGTCTTTTTTTTTAAATATACTTTATTGTCAAATTGGTTTCCATACCCAGTGCTCATCCCAACAGGTGCCCTCTCAATGCCCATCACCCACTTTCCCCTTTCCCCCACCCCCAGTCAACCCTCAGTTTGTTCTCAGTATTTAAGTGTCTCTTATCATTTGCCTCCTCCGTCTCTGTAACTTTCTTATCCCCTTCCGCTCCCCCATGGTCTTCTGTTAAGTTTCTCAGGACTCACCCTATGTCTTTTGATTGGAGCACTTAGTCCATTTACGTTCAAAGTAATTATTGATGGCTATGTACTTCTTGCCATTTTGTTACTTGTTTTGTGGTTGTTTTTGTAGTTTTTCTCTGATCATTTCTCCTCTTTCTCTGTTTCATGGTTTGCTGGTTTTCTCTAGTGATATACTTGGGTTCCTTCCTCTTTATTTTTTACATATCTATTATTGCTTTTTGATTTGGGTTACCTTTTGGTTTATATGTAGCATCTGCATATATCAGTCCATATTAAGCTTATGGTCACTTATTTTTTAACTCATTCCTTACTGCTCTCCCCTCCATGTTTCAGATATCTGGTATCATTTTTCCATGTTTTTATTTTGTGCTTCCTATTTTTCTTACTCTTACTTACAGTTTTTGTTTTCCACTCAGAGTGGAAACATTTCTTGTAGGGCTGATGTAATGGTCATGAATTCTTTTGACTTTTGTTTGCCTGGGAAACCTTTTATATCTCCTTCCATTTTGAATAATAGCCTTACTGGGTAGAGTATTCTTGGCTGCAGATTTTTTCCTTTTCAGGGCTTTGAATACATCATGCCCCTCCCTTCAGGCCTGCAAAGTTTCTGCTGAAAAATAAGCTGATAGCCTTATAGGGTTTCCTTTGTATGTAAATGTCTTCTTTTCTCTTGCAACCTTCAAAATTCTTTCTTGTCACTACCTTTTGGCCATTTTAATTACTATGTGTCTTGGTGTGGAACCTCTTTGCTTTGAATGTGTTGGGGGATGTCTGTGTCTCCTGCATCTGGATTTCTGTTTCCCTCCCAAATTCAGGAAAGTTTTCAGCTATTATTTATTCGAACACATTTTCTGGGCCCTTTCTCTCTCTTCTCCTTCTGGGATCTCTATAATGCAACTGTTATTATTCTTGATGGAGTCACTGAGTTCCCTGAGTCTCTTCTCATAATGTGGTATTTATCTCTCACCTGTTCAGCTTGATTGCTTCCCATTACTCTAGCCTCCAGGTCACTGATACATTCCTCTGCACCCATAGCCTACTATTTTGTCCTTCTGTTTTATTTTTATTTTCATTTGTTGAGTTCTTCATCTTTGATGTATTACTTTTTTCTCTTTGTTAAGAGTCTCACTGATGTCTTCCACCCTTTTCTGAAGTCCAGTGAGTATCTTTATGATCAGTACTTTAAATTCTGTATCAGGAATATTACTTATTTGTGTTTTACTTAGATCTCCTGCTGTGATGTTGTCCTGTTCTTTCATTTGGACCATAATTCTCTGTACCCTCATTTTGTCTACCTTTCTGTGTGTTAGGAAAGTCAGATACATCTTCTGCTCTGGAAATTAGTTGCTTTTTGAAGAAGAGGTCCTGTGGTACCTTGTAGTGCAGTGTCCCCTGTTCACCAGAATTGTACTTCAGTCTCCTATGTGTGTTGCTTGTGTTCTGCTATTGTGTCTGAGTCATATTTCCTTTCAGTCTAGACATCTGCACTGACTCTTTGCCTATTATGGGTTGCCCTTGCTCTCTATGATGTTAGTGAGTTCCAGGAAGGCCAGCTCGGAGAGGGTGTGGCAGCAGGAGGGCTTAGGGGCAGGGCGGTAACTTTAGCAGAATTTGCACAGACCTACTTGGCACATGCTGGATCCCCCCCAGCTGGGTGGCCAGTGGGGCATGGTGCATGGGAACAGTGGTGGTAGCCAGGACAGTGTGGCAGTATCTGGGCAGCAATTGGGCAGAGTGAGTGCATGGCATTGTCAAAATTTACACTGAGCCACTAGTCAGGGGCCAGCTCCTCTAAAGTGCAAGGCTGGCATCTGGGATTGCAGCACATGGGAGCAGCCAATGGCCAAGGGTGCACAGTGTCTGTGCACAACTGGGTGTGGAGTATGGCTGCTGGGGTGCACGACATCTGTGCACACATTGGCTGGGTAGGTGGGTGGGATGTTAGCCAAAATGTCACTGAGCCCCTGTCATAGGCCAGACCCCACGAAATGGGGTTGCTGTGGGAGTCTGGCATGCAGAGGCAGATGGTGGATGGGGCTTGTACACAGTGTTAACCAAAATTGTGCTGAACCCACGACAAGATCAGAAATACGATCCAAATGAAAGAACAGGCTTGGAGTGGGCAGGTCCTCAGGAAAACTTGTGAGTGGGCTACACTGCTAGTAGGTTAGGTAGCAAATGTCCATGTAGCCCTGCCTCCCACAAGTAGCCCTGTGTTTATGCAGGGGTGGAGGGGGTGGATGGGGGGGGGCAGGAAAGGAAAATGGCACCTGCTAGCTCCTTTGTTCCCAGAGAAGCCCCCCAACACTCTCCGAAATCATTATAAACAGATCTCGCTGTCACTGTGGAAGCTGTCGCTTTTATGTTGTCTCTCCTTGGTCTGTTCCCTCTTCAGGGGTGAGGACCCAGCTATCACTCGCCATTGCTGCTTGCCCAGGGCTGAGTCGTCTGCCTTTTAAAGCTCCAGGCTCCAAGTCCCACTGGCTATACAAACTTTCAGAATTCAGCTCCTCTGCTTTTCAAGACCACATGTTATGGGGATTTGTTTTCCCTGCATAGGCTCCCTGGTGCTGCTTCCCCTTCTGTATCTGCAGCTCCCTCCCTTCTGCAGGCAGCTCCCAACCACTGCTTCTGTGAGTGGTGTACACTCCTATGGAGATTCTTCTCTATGTTTATTGATTTTTTTAAGTGTACTTATTTATTTATTTTGAGAGAGAGAAAGAATGTGTGAGCAGGGGCGGGCAGAGAGAAAGGGAGAGAGAGTGCTCCACACTGTGAGCACAGAGCCTGAGATGGGGCTCAAACTCACAGACTGTGAGATCATGACTTGAGCCGAAACCGAGAGTCAGATGCTTAAGCAACGGAGCCACCCAGGCTCCCCTCTACATTTAGTTGTTGAGTTTGTTCTGCCAGTTTTCAGATAGCTAGCCATTTTACCGACTTGGATGTGAGTGATACCGAGTTGTAAATGTGGGATGGAGTGAGCTCACAGTCCTCATACTTTGCCATCTTCCTGGTACCCCCAACTCCTTTTCATATTGTAATTCTTGACAGGATCCGTCTGTGTGTATATACACATACTACATATATTATTAGATTATAATTATATAATGTGAAATTATATAACATGTATATATATTTTAAGTGTCATGAATAGTGATCAATGATAGTTTTGTTTGCTTCACTTCAAAAATAAATTTGGCAACTTGATGTCATTCCTCAATTTTTAAAATTATTATTTGTCTCATGAAATTTAAGTCTTAAGTAAGCTAGATAAGTCTTGATTTTTCACTCCCACCTTGCCACGAGGTGACAGTTCACGCCTGACCCCAACTATACAAAAAAAAGACAGGAAGACCTACCTTCTCCTACCTTCTGAAAGACCACCATGGACTCCAAGAAAGTGTCTCCTGTCTCACTTCTAAAAGTGTTTTGAAAATCAATAGCAAGCTCTGAAATCCACTGTATAAAAAAAATGGGAATGTTTGGGATCATTTAGAAGAAAGATTAGTTTAATGAATTTTGGCCCCCGGTTTAAGGCAAAAAAAACCCATGACCATGTGTTAGATATAACCATATTTCGTGCAGCATGTGATCCGAAAGAATGATTTAATAGCTATAGTCCAAGAAGTGTTGAAAACTCTGATCCGGTTTATAATTCCCAATATAGGACACATATAAACAGAAGGAGTAACCCAAGAATCAAACTGATGACTGTGTCAAGGTCTGGGGAAACTCCATTTTAAGATAGAAAGCCAAAATTTTATCTTCATGTGTGCACATTTGCCTCCTACAATTTTCCTTGGGCATTTCTGCATGGAGGCAAGGGGAGGATTTGACTAGTATCTTTGTCCATCATCTCCCCTCTGCTCCTGTTCTGATATAGCATATCAGTGTTGGCGGTGGGGGTAAAGTAACCAAGCCTCCTGCAATGAATGATAATGAGGATAATAGCTAATCCTTACTTACCTAGTACTTATGTGCCAGAGAACATTCCATGCACCTCATGAATTCGTATTTCATCTATGAACTCATTCAATACAACCCTATAGGATAAGGTCCCTTATCTTCATTTGACAGGCAAGAAAACTGAGTACAAAAAGGTACAAAGTGAGAGTACACAACTACTAAGTGGTACAGCTAACAATCAAACCCTGACGATCCGGTTACAGAGTCCAGCCTCTTAATCACTGTGTTTTACCACCTCTTGAGAGAAGAAAACTTCAAATGGGTAATGTTAGTATCCAAGCGTGAGTGCAAAATGAAACAGGGGGCACCTGTGTGGCTCAGTTCATTAAGCAGCCAACTCTTGATTTTGGCTCACAATTTGTGAGATCATGAACGGCGCTGACAGCATGGAGGCTACTTGGGATCCTCTCTCTCCCTCTCTCTCTGCCCCTCCTCATGTGCTCTCTCTCGCTCTCTCTCGCTCTCAAAAATAAATCGATAAACTTAATTGATGAAATGGAAGTTAGCCCAGCAGCCTATTATTTACCCAAGATCATGAAGAGATCTGAGAATACTTGGCTCGGGTAACGGGTTTGGGAGATCTCAGTGATCTGTCTCCTGGACCCACATGTGGGTGATGAAGATACCCTGACCTGGAACTCACCTTCCTGGTTAAAACCACCAAATGAGAAAACCCACATGAGTTTGAGTTTTTGTGGTTAAAAGGAGAGGCACATAATTAACCCCCTTAAAAAAATCAATACATTTTTTTAATCCATGTAGGACTAGCAAATAGTAGGTGTCTGAACTAGGGAATTTTAAACAGTGAAGGTAAACCAATTCAACATTTCTTATTCGTAAACTCTCATTTTTGTCAAATGTAAAACCTTGTGGGTTTTCCTCTTGTTCCAGTTTATATAATCACATTCCAAACAACTTATGTGGACTTTTGTGAGGGTTTTTTTTTTTTTTTTCCCCTCCCACACAGCTCTCCTTCTCTCATCAGGCTCTTGTAATCAGCTTTGGACAAGAGTTATATTCCATTCATTTCTTTTTCTATCCCTTCTATTTTATATGTTCTGAGGCTTGGCTGTCAACTGAATCTTGAACTGGGTAATTAAATGGTTCGTGGGCTCCAACATGTTGTAACATATGTCATACTCCAGAGAGCTTCTCTGCCTCAACTTGATAAAATGAGTGATACCGGGACACCATTGTCATACACACCCCCAAACCTGGGTGTGTAGCCTTCAGCTGCCTGGACTTGTTCAGATGGAAATGGGATTGCCAAAGCACCTAGATATGCATGCTGTGCTTTTATTATGAAAGCTGCATGAGAAGAGAAGGTCATAAGTGAAAAGTGTGCAGTGGGAAGAAGGAAATCTCTCTGAGCCAGAAGCCCTTTGGAAAAACCAAAGGTGACAGCCTAGATAATTTTGAAACCCTGTGTAGTAATGGAAGTTGATTTCACTAACTTAACAAATAGTCATAGACAAAATATGCAATTTTGGAAAGAGTACCTGGCTCTGCGAATGGTTCCACGCCTCCCCTCTGAACAGCAGCAGCCCATAGAACAAAGGCACCATATGTCTTAGTCCTCACTTCTTTTGTTCCTGACAGTTTCCTTCTTCTTTTTTTTTCTTGTGCCCACTTCTTATTTTTGAATGCACTGTAGATGAGCTCCTCTTCATTCCTGAACTCATTTCGCACTGGCATGAAGTACCTACTTTACTCAAACCTTTCTCAACAACCCTCAGATCTGGATTCCCCATGTCCCACCAGAGCCCTGCCCTATATCTTTTGCTAAGTGCCCCAATCCTTCAATCATTTGTTACTGCAGTGTAGAGCAGACGGCAAAGGAAGATCCCTCTAAGGATGAGCCTACTCTCTGTGATTCAGGGAAGCTTCCCATGGCCCCAGCACCTTCGGTGGGCTGGGGTCTCCCAGTCTCTGCTCACCCCCCCCCCTTGTTTTTCTTGATCCTTTTCCCCCTCCTGACCTTCATTTTCTCTCTTCTCTGCCTTCCCCAATGCCACTTACAGTTTTGGCTGTGGGAAAAAGAAGCTTAATACTATCTCGACTACCTTAGGATACACTTCATAACCCAGGAAATAGAAATAACACTTCGAGAGTTTTAAAACTGCATATGATGGTTTTAAAACAAAAACCATTTTATTTTAGAATGATCTTCAAGTCTAAAGTCACAAAGCTCGTACACAATTCTTATATGCCCTTCACCCTAACATTCCCATCTTCCCCTAATGTTAAAATTTTATGGGTGCCTGAGTGGCTCAGTTAGTTAAGCATCCGACTGTGGGTCAGGTCATGATCTCACGGTTCATGAATTCAAGCCCCACATCAGGCTCCCTGCTGTCAGCACAGAGCCCACTTAAGATCCTCTGTCTCCTTCTCTCTCTGCCCCTCCCCAGCTTGTTTTCTCCCTCTCTCTCAAAATAAATAAATAAATAAACTTAAATATATATACATATATATATGTATATGCATTGTACATTTGTCATTTGTCAAAATTGGGAAATTTTTGATACAACTATCAACTAAACTTCAGACTTTATTCATGTTTTACCAGTTTTCCACTATTGTCCTTTATCTATTTCCAGATAGCATATTGCTTTTGCTACATGATGATTTTAAATGATGATGAAAACAAGAACTCTGCCTACACTCCTGTCACTGTGTGTGTGTGTGTGTGTGTGTGTGTGTGTGTGTGTGTTTATTTAATGATGCAAATACAAGAGCTTATAGTTCAACATGGAGGTTTTTCTTTCTTGCCCTTTTAGTTATACACCACTGCTGAAGTGGCAGGCGTTATCATAGAATATGAAATACCCTTGAGCCTCTGCTTTTCAGCTGTGACTATACCAGCTTCATTTGAGAAATGTTTGTAAAATATACATGTTTTTCCTCATCAAAGATTTATTGAACAGGAATCTCTAGGGAGTCAGGTCCATCCAGGTTGTACTTTTACAACCTTCCCAGTATCAGGCCATCGGGGCCAAAAAAGATTATCTTAGGTATTTGCATTTCAGAAGCTACAACAGACTCCCCATTTTGTATCTCCTAATTTGGGACATATGTCTTAGTATGAATATATGCACGTAACGATTTATGATGCATGTTAGATGTTTTTTTAATAGCTTCCTCCTTCAGAATATTATTTCCCCTGGCAATATTACTAAGTCTATCTTGAATAAAGTGGGCTTCATGCCCCTAAATCTGCACTGCTGTCAGCCCTACTTGGATACAATGTTGTCCGTGAACCTGTGCTTTGGAGCCACAAAGATCTTGAGGTCAAGTTCTACATCTGCCACTTAGGGACTTAACAAAGTTATATAACTTCTTTGTAATTGTTCTCTGTCTGTAATAGAGGATAATTATTGCTACTAACATGCAAGATTGCCATGAGCATAAACCACCTAACATATGGAAGGCTTAGGATACAGTATTATTTACCAAATAGAGGCAATCCTAAAAGCCTGTAACACCTGGGAAATGAGAAGATTTATAAAAATCACAAAATTGAGAATACACACTATTAAACCCTGTGTTTGTCTTAGTTTCTTATATAGTTATGATGGCCTCTAAGAATTTCCAACACAACCTCCAATTAAATAGCTCTTTGATGTATTGTGTGTGTGGAGGAAATCTGATTTATTTGTATTTGGAGAGAAAGGAGACCAACTCCCCCCCCCCCCCCCGCCAAATTCTGAAGATGTGAAAAGAAGTATCAGAAGTAGAAATTATCAGGGTGCCTGGGTGGCTCAGTCAGTTAAGCATTCGACTCTTAATTCAGGCTCAAGTCCTGATCTCATAGTTCATAAGATCAAGCTCCACATCAGGCTCCATATTGACAACATGGAACCTGCTTGGGATTCTCTCTCTCTTCCTCCCTCTGCCCCTACCCTGTTCATGCTCTATCTCTGTCAAATTAAATAAATAAATAAGTAAAACTTGAAAAAAAAAAGGAAGTAGAAATTATCAGGATACTCTATAAAGTTCTAGAACTATAAACACCTGGAGACACCTCATTTTTATATCTTTTCTACAAGTTATGTTCTCTTCTGAAAATTCATGTGGATGTTTGAGAATTAACCCTGCAAAATGACAGTAAATGGTGTGTGTGTGTGTATATATATATATATATATATATATATATGCCCTAGATTATAAATCCCATTACCAAGTATATTACCTTATGTTTCACAGAAACAACTTTGAAAAATGGGGGGGGGGGGGAATGTTTGTAAAGGATTAGAGGTTCTAAATGAAGAGGCTTTCCTATTTTTGTCATAATTTGTCTTATTTAATGTGTTGATTTTTCTTCAAATCATAAAAACAATGTTAAGAAAATGCATTAACAAACTTATCCAAATAATACCGGCCAAATCCTGCAGATGCCACAATATGAGATAGTTCACCAAGCTAAGAGGTCCTTGTCATTCCCAAAAGATTTTCTCCAACTTCTTCTTTTTGTCCAGTCCCATATTAATTGGTATCAAGCTTGCACACTATACTGTCTCTCCGCTGGGCCATTTGTTAACTGGTTCTATTAATTAGCTACTTCTAAAAGAAGTTTCACTGGGAAGGAATCTTTACCTGTTTTGTTTTATCTTCATGTTACAGACAATAATATGGGTAGATTTGAAAATTACTAACTGTTACACAGCTGATACATCGATGGCAAGTACTTCACAGCCCCTGTAGAAACATCATGGGATACTGCCTTCCTGTCTGACATTTGAGAACATGTGATTCTTAGATTAGGATAGGTTAGGTTCAGGAAAGTTTGGGACAATGGGAGAATATGTAAGTCATGGTAGAATTCCATCCTCAAGGCATAAGCCACATATCCTGCCCTCATTGTCTGACCCTCACTTTGTATCATTTTTTTTCTCCACTTGTCTTATTTTGTTTTTCTCCTCAATTTGTTTTCTAAGACTTTCAAATTAAAGTCAGTTTGTTTTCTAAGCATCCCAGGTTAAATCACTAACCATTAATGGTGAAAATATCCCTGAAATCATTGGGCTATTTTTATGTCCTATTAGCTGAGTAGAGATTAACTTTTTTCTCGTCTAACTCCCCATACACACACACATGACTGTGGAGCTTCAGAAAAATGCTGAAATTTTCCTGGGTGGGCTGTGTATAAATTTTCACACTGTCAAATTCTCCAAGCAACTCGTTTTTAATTCGTCATCAGTCTAGAAATCTAAGCCAACACTGAAAACCTAAGGGCCTGAAAGATTTATTTCAGCATTCAGACCTCCTCCCTGATATTCTGGGGCTGTGTCAACACAGGCAGAGTGCAGTAGAGAGCCAAGGGTATTTAAGAATCCCCTAATGTTAGAAGTGAAGGAGGACTTCCAGGTTTTAGAGCCACACCTCCTTTTGCACAGAAGACAATGGAATGTAAAGCCAGCAGTAGCCATACTGGCCTGCCTGTTCTCTGGGTAATTCTAATAATAATGGACAATCGTGGGGGTGGGGGGAGATGAATATGGGTAATGAAGATTTTAATTTATTTTCAAAGATTGACATCTTTTACTAATTACCACTTTTCTGAAGTTCACACAGCCACAGAATAACTCCTGTGTAAGAAGACTTTGATAAAAGCCATAAAAAAATTTAATTCGGTAATCATTTATTGAGTGTTTGCTGATACTTCTTTTTTGAAATTTTTTAAATGTTTATTTATTTTTGAGAGAGAGAGACAGAGGGCAAGTGGGGGAGGAACAGAGAGAGAGGGAGACACAGAATCTGAAGCAGGCTCCAGGCTTTCAGCTCTCAGCACAGAGCCGGATGTGGGGCTCGAACTCACGAACCACGAGATCATGACCTGAGCCAAAGTTGAACGCTTAACCAACTGAGCCACCCAGGCACCCCATCTGTTTGTTTATTCTTAAATATTCCATGTCATTCCATGGTTGATCTAAAATAGTTGCAAAAATACATAAATATAAAAAGTTAATATATCTATTTGAATTAATTTGAGGGAAGGGGAATAAAAAAAAAAAAAAAGAAAGAAAGTATTAGAGCCAGGGGTAAGATAAACACGCAGAAATATATGTCATGAAACTCTGGAGGGAAGCCTAATGTCAGTCAAGCTCCCCAGTAAGCAAAGTAAAGAGAGGAAAAGTTAATCAACTCCAACATTCATAGTTGCTGTAATAAAAAAAAAAAATATTGTAAAGACACTGCACAAGAGTTCATGACAAAAAGACCTGAAAAGTGTTTCCTGTTTGGAGAATGAGGGTCTACAATTTGCAATGCACTTTGGTAAACAGAGAATATAAGCCGAATACTGTTGTCACTGGGCTTATAATTCAGTTGGAAAAGACATAAAAAAAAAAAAAACCTGAATATGATATGAACAAAAATGAAATGAGTGCTCTAATAGTGATTCCAACATAATGTTAGAAGATCACAGAAAAAGAAAGGAGTCTGGTAGGATTATGAAAGA
Source organism: Acinonyx jubatus (assembly GCF_027475565.1). NCBI lineage: Eukaryota > Metazoa > Chordata > Mammalia > Carnivora > Felidae > Acinonyx > Acinonyx jubatus. Next base: position 29,134,912 of record NC_069382.1, read on the forward strand.
CTTCACAGAGAAAGTGGCATATCCACAGGCCTTGAAGGCTGCCCAGATCTGTAAAGAAAAAGGTTAGGGGAAACATAGAATAAAAGAATTGGGTGGTCAAAGGTACAAACACTTTTACTGAGAGACTGTTGAAAAGTGTAGTGTCTGTACTGCCATGTATCAATGACAGATTTTTTTCTCTTTCATCTAGAACCACCCTGGAACATTGACCAATCCATGTGGTATTTATCAAAGCCACACTTAGTAACTCCAGCCATCTTTTAAAATAAAACGTCTCAGCATAAAGGAAACATTAATATCTGTATAAGTCTATGACCTTTCAGTTGGAAAGTCTGAACAAAGTGTAATGATAGTTTCACGACAGCTATGGCACGTGCTGTTGTGTCGGAGTAGAAAAGAAGCCTTGGGTTTTGATTTTAAAACCTTCCTGAAATATGAAACTAACAGCCAAAAGGATTAAGCTAACCAGTGAGGCAAGAGGGACTGCTTGCTTTTTGGAAGTGAAATTACTTTCTTGACCCTAAGGATGCCTTTCTGCTCTGTTAGTGTCACTTAGCCAAACAAGACCCAAGAAGAGTTAATGCACTATCTGGCAGGGTAGTCTGGAGGTGTTGAAAGGATCAAGACCGTTGTGATCTATCCTGACTTTTTATTCTCCCAAACTACCTGTGGATATAGTCTGAATTATGAAAGGTGGCTTCCCTAGTTTGGGGAGAAAAGCATTGAAGAAGGATGCTGTCAAAATAGAAAGGACTTTCAGCCTGAGTAGATAAAAATTAGTAAGAAGCATTAAGATTAAGTGTTAAGAGGTACAAAAATGACAGTGTTTTTGCTCCTTAAGATCTTATTGTTAAAAAAAAATGTGTATCTGTAGATCTGAAGACTATTGAAGCATGACATTTTATCCCCAAACTAGCGAGAGAAAAGTAATTATTTTTTAAATTTTTTTAACGTTTATTTATTCTTGAGAGAGAGAGAGACAGTGCATGTGCACAAGCAGAAGTGGGGCAGAGGGAGACACAGAATCTGAGGCAGACTCCAGACTCTGAACTGTCAGCACAGGGAGGGCCCAACACAGGGCTTGACTCCATGAACTGGGAGATCATGACCTGAGCCGAAATCAGACACTTAACCAACTGGGCCGCCCAGGTGCCCTGGAAAGTAATTCTTGAAAAGACATTCTTCCCATCAATATACATTATGATGTAAAAGATGTACCCTAGACAATGCTTTGTAAACCACATTTTGTGATTCCATTGGAAAAGATAATGTGGGGTGAGCATGAATCGGAGAATTCCAAAACCACTACTCTCTAGAGAAGTGCGCCCTTAATTCCACTGAAGATAAAGCATTTGGAACAAGTAGCCTTTCCCCCAGGAAATAGTTGCGACTTTCAAAATGAGCTGTCACTTACCAAATGCAAAGTGACTGATCTTTTCTCAGAGAAACACGCAGTATCAAACATGGTTTAGAATAAAAACAATACTCCCTTTGAATGTAGGAATAAGTTAGTCGAAACTTCTTGTTCTAAATGAAGACCAAGTATAAGCTTTCATGGTACACATGACCATAAGGAGTCAAGAATGCCCTGAATCCCTGTTGCACAGGATTATACAAAGGACATATATTGTGACACTTTCTGTTTTGTTCTGTTTGGCTTCTGTTGATGGATGATAATTTGGATAATTTTAGTTCTAGGCATTTTTTTCCTAGTGTCCTAAAATGGGGCAGATGTTCATCCATTCATTGTGCCACACTTTTCTTTATGCAACAATTTCATAGAAAACCATGAAGAATATTTCTGAGGAATTTTGGGGAGATGGTTCTAGGTCATTGCTACCATGGTGGACTCTGAAAATGGTCCCTGTGATCCCTGACTCCTGGTGTTCCCTCTCTCATGTGATTCTCTCCACTTGAATGGCAGAAGGACTTTTGACTTGTTCCTTGCTGACAGAGTACAAGGTTGACCAAATATATATGACTGCCTGTTAGTGATTACGTAACTATGTTAAATAAGATTGTGATGCATGTCTTGCTAGAGTCTCCCCTTTCCTTGCTGGCTTTGAGGAAACAATTTCCCATGTTGGGGAATCCCACACGACTAGGAACTGTGGGTGACCTCACGAATAGAGGACGGCCTCCAGCTGAGAACCAGCAAAGAAGTGAATTCTACCAAAAGTATGAATGAGCTTAGAAGCAGATCCTTCCCCACTTGAGTCTCCAATGAGACTGTAGCCCTAGTCAACACCTTGATTACAGGCTTGTGAGACCCTGAGCAAAGGACCCAGTTAAATTGTATTCAGACTCCTAACCCACATAAATTGTGGGATGGTAAGTGTGTATTATTTTAAGTGGCAATTTGTTACACCCCAATAAAACACGAATACACTTACCAAAAATGTCAACAGCTATTATCAGTCCTGGCAAATGGATTTATTTTCCAATGATATCCATGAACACTGTGTAGATAGTGATAATTTATGGTGATTTGCTTTATTTCATTTCCTCAGATTCTGAGTATTAAAGATACATTCAAATTTTAGTATGCTGATCATCTCTGCCCTTTTCCCGTGTGTGTGTGTGTGTGTGTGTGTGTGTGTGTGTGTGTGTGTGTGTGTGTTTAAATTCAATCATGGTGCAGGGGATTATTAAAAACATTTTGGGGCACCTGGATGGCTCAGTCAATTAAGTGTCTAACTTCAGCTCAGGTCATGATCTCAGAGCTTGTGGGTTCGAGCCCCATGTTGGGCTCTGTGCTGACAGCTCTGAGCCTGGAGCCTGCTTTGGATCCTGTGTCTCCCTCTCTCTCTGCCCCTCCCCTGTTCACACTCTGTCTGTCTGTCTCTCTCAAATAACTGAACATTAAAAAAAGTTAAAAACATTTTTACTAAACAAAACTTTATATGGGATAGTTCCTTAAAGGCCAATCCTCAACACTGTCTCAAGACTTCTCAGGGCATTTCCTTCTGCAATGTCTCCACACATTCTGCCTTGGATTTTAGTTTGTGGTATTAGGGATCAGTAATGCACCCTTCAAGTCTTTTTGAAGTCTGTGATTTGACCAGCTCTGTGCAGGGCCCTAAAGTGTTCATGCCAAGGAGGGGTAAGACACATCCCCATCCCTCAGGGTATGGAGGCATTAGACTAAAGGACAGGTCTAATCTACAAGTTTGAGGAAATAGTCTATAAAGCTTGGAGACTGACTTAGCTTATAGAACAGTATTCATTACCCAATTTACTTGAGAAACTTAAGAATAAAATCACATATTAATTTATTATTTCCTCCCTTCCTCCATTTCTACCTTGTTTCTTTCCCTTCTTCCTTCATCTCCCAAATATTTATTATATGTGCCCATTAGTAGCATAGTGTGATAGACACTGATGTCTTTTAAATACCTTGTCAAATAATCATTTCGTATCTTCTTATAAATATATTGATTGTCAAGTTTAAAAAGACTCGGTGTAGAAATAAAGGAGCGTAAAGTCATATTTTTTAATTGGCCGACCAGTGCTAGAGATAATAAAATAGTTCTAAATTCTAGAAGCTAAGGTCAAGGCTCCAAGGCTCCAGTGCTGCCTGTCGGTGGCTATTTTCCTAAAGGCAATGCTTTTGACCTGCTTGTGGTCTCACGTCTTATCTCCCTGCAACATGGAGCTTCCAGGTCCATGTGGAATAATGATGGCATAGCCACTGTCCTATTCCTCCTTGAGCCAAGACCCAATGGGAATGACAACTTCCATGCTGGAATTTCTGCAACCAGGTCACCTGGGAAGGGAGAGACACTCTCTGGGTAAAGTCACCCTAATTTTTTGAAGTGAAATGCTAGTAGGAAAAAGCAAAAGAGCTAACTTAGTGGGATCATAATGCCATACATGGTCTGTCACGCCAATGGGAAGCAAAAGAAGGAAATTCTTGGGGTGCCTGGGTGGCTCAGTCGGTTAAGTGTCCGACTTTGGCTCAGGTCATGATCTTACACTCGTGGGTCCGAGCCCTGAGTCGGGCTCTGTGCTGACAGCTCAGAGCCTGGAGCCTACTTTGGATTCTGTGTCTCCTTTTCTCTCTGCCTTCCCCCTACTCGAGCTCTCTCTAAAATGAATAAATATTAATAAAAAATTTTTTTAATAAAAAAAAGGAAATTTTCTATCAAGGCATTAAGTAATTCATTGGTTCATTAATTCAAGCAGTTAAGCAAAAAACAAATATTTGTTGAGGACCTCTTATTACTTCTCTTACTCATAATGAAGTTTTTTACAACAAAGTTCATCTGTTGCTCCAGGAGCAATATAATGACAATGGCCTTAATAGCATGTGAACCAAAAATGATTGCGATGTAATTTATATACAGAGTCCTTGTTCCTTTCTCTCTCAGAAGTTGTTAGCATTTAAAGCTTGTAAGGGAATTTAATACCTGTTTTTCATATATGCATACCCACACGTGACAATATTGAAATATTTTATGAATACTCATGATAAACACCAAATTCATTATGATAAGTGCTACTGTGATTCTGAACATTTTAATGTACTATGGAGGCATCGGAGTAATATAAAGACAAGGTTGTATGTAAGTAAGAATGCTAACTGATCTGCTTTGCATGTCCAGCATATTTTAGGTCATAAGAGATTTTGTTAGACTCCTCTGTTAATATTGTGCAGTATGGAGTCATGAAGGATTAGAAATAAAAAGTAATAATAATTGTCTAAGCCATCAGGAAGGGCCATCGAGGCTCTGAGCAGAGATGCTGTGGAATCATGCATGAATTACAGGCAATACAAGCAGCATCATTATGGACTCCTCAGTTTACATATTTAATCTAAACTTCTCAGTCTTATATCATGGGGATTTTTTTCACTTAACGAAATAAAAAATAAATAAGCTATTTAAAATTGGGACATGACCACACCTGAAGATGATACCAAGTCACGGGAATACTTGTGAGGCAAAAATAGGGAAATACAAAATCTCGTCTGCAAAAAGGAGACATTGTTTGAACGCGTATTTAATCAGTGTGATAGCGTGCTGTTTCAGCATGTTGCCTTGAAATGCCCTGTACTGTGTCTTTGGGTTTACCAATCACAGCATGAAGGTCCAACTTAACTTAGGTCCTCAGCAGTAAGGGAGAACTGGCTTACACCAGCTCGCACATCCCGGTATATAATGTCTCTTCCTAACACACGTCCAGGGACATCCCTTTGGTAGCCCGCAATTGGCCACGTTGGACACATTTATGCCACAGAAACTGGCAAATGCAAGGAATCAAACTACAAATGCTACAGATCCGTTTTCTCTCTTTTTTCTAGATTCTTGTCAAACATATTCTGGCTCTCATTACCACCTGTAATTTTATGTCCCTGTACCTTGTACAAGGTACCTTGTACCCTTGCACAGTGAAAGCTATTGCAGGTCTATGTATTTGAGGGTAAGGCCAGTTCTAGCAAAATATAAATTAGGTGAAATGTGTTCTGGAGCTTCTTTGCCCCTTTTACTTAACTCTCTTTCCCTTTCTACCTCTCCTTAGAATCTCACCTTTTTGTCTTTATCTTTTTAGCCCTGTCCCAGCCCTAGGTCTCCTAAATCAGAAAACTTGCCAGCAACTGTATGAAATTATATGGAACTGTATGTGTGCCGTAGGCTGAAATAGTCTTCCTAAAAGTCGGAAAAGTAGAGCAAAAGAGAAAGAAGAGATTTAAGTTTTATATCAAACCCTGTCTACTTAGGACTAGCTTCATCAAGCATCTTCAAACACGATTAACAATAAATTCTTTACGTGTGATTTAAGAAGCGGATGTATGAGGATTTGGTTCATCGCCTAATGATAGGGAGATTCACAGATGAGGGGCAGATACAGAAGAGCAGAGACTGGGTACGAACCACTACACAAATCCCCAAAGTGGGCTAAATTCTTTATTAGGAGGAAACACTCCTTTTGCTCCCACATAAAAACTCCTAATAAAACATGTTATTACATTCATTGCAAGTCTTTCAGTCTTTCATTTAAATGTGAACCAATGGTCCTTGATTTGCTGGAATTTCGCACGGGCAAGGACGAGCCTCGTGAATCCCCACGGCATGGGTACGTCAACAGCACGGCTTCTCTTGCAGAAGCGTCTTCTGCACTATGGACCTTTGAGTGGACTCACCACCGGGTCTGCGCCTAAGCCCTGAGAGCCACCTTGGATTAGGGAATTGGTCAGCGTACGTCTCTGTGTGTGACCTCTTGCCTATACTCGTGTTCCTGGGGTCATAGGAACTTCCTGAAACCAACCTCAGCTCTAGGAGTGTGAGACAGTGCCCGGCATGCCTTTTCAGATCAGGCTCCAGACACACAGCATGGCATCCTTCTAGAAAATTAGCTGGGCACAGGAGCAGTCCAGGCAATGACTGGGCTTTCCTCCCCGCCCCCCCCCCCCATTACTGTGCAAAGAGCTATTTTTTTTCCACCAGCCTGCCTTGGTGAGTCAGCATCAGCAAGAAACTTCATCTCTTCATTGATGCAGGTTAGAGCATTGAGTTTTCAAGCTTCTAACATTAAACCGTAATTTTTCCTGGGTTAGGGACCTATTAACTAAATATGAGCCAGTAATAGATCTTTGGTAGGATCTATTACATTGGCCATTAACAGAAAGTAGGACCCTGAGGGAATGATGCACACACAGGTAATTTTCCATTTGAGGTTGGTGGAAGGAGACGACTCAGAACACATTTAGTTTAGAATGTTGTAGTAGACACAGAGGGGGGTGCTGGGCTGCTGGAGGCGTGGGGCCTAGATAGTGAGCAATGAATGCCATGAGCATTCACTGAAGACAGATTCCTACCTCAAAAGTGGCCTATAACTGACCCTGCCTCTGTGTCCCAGGGGATCATGCATTATTGATCAAAATGTCAATACACCTTTTGGGCTGTGGTTCACAGGCTAACTCTGTTATCTTAGAGATCTGTACCAAAATATTCATGGTTCCCAGTAAAATAAATCAGTGCTTCCTTCACCCAAACCAGAAACACCTATTGGAATGTTATCCAATTATCTGGTGGAAGAAAACATTGATAAGCACACTTGCAATTGAAAGAAATATTTTTTGAAGTTCAGAGGGCTGACGAGTTGCATTTTGATTGACAAAATAATGAACCTGCTGATGGCATCCAGGATTAGTTGGCTGAATTTGTGTTCATTTCTCCATAAATTTGCCAAAGTCCGAAGAGAAAATGTGTCGAGGCAGAATGATGAGCCATTTGATTAAGCGTGTTATCAGCCTGGTGGTGGCCAAATTCTACCCTCATATATTCATACACACATCCTTTGCTATGAGTTGCACATGTGCTTTGTGGTTGTGGGGCAGATTTAGGTTTGTTTTTCTTTCTGTCTTTTCGAGTCTAAAAACTCATCATTTAAAGTGTTTCGAAGCAATTTAGAAATACTCTGAGATTCCCAACCCCCTCCTGACTTTTGGAATACGTGCAGTTATTTTTTCTGGCACAAAAACAATCAGAAAAGAACAAAAATGCCAGGATATCTTCCAAAGAAAGACATGAAGGTACTATTTACTTTATTTGTAAACCACCATGACTTCTTTATTCTTACCTGCTGTTACCAAACAATCATTTAATAGTGGAAAAAAAAAAGTGGAAGGTAGAGTTTAAGGTCGGGGGTTGGGTATGCAGTATTCCTGAACAATTGCAGAGAACTGTTCTGTCACTTTTATTTAGTTGGTGTTAACTAATTTTTTTTTAATGTTTACTTGTTTTTGAGAGAGAGAGAGAGCATATGAGCAGGAGAGGGCCAGAGAGAGAAGGAGACACAGAATCCAAAGCAGGCTCCAGGCTCTGAGCTGTCAGCACAGAGCCTGACGCAGGGCTCGAGTCACTGGATACATTTTTTAGAAGCAGCATCTTGAAATGCAATGTCAATTGATTTAGAATTCCTAATCATTACACTTTATTCCTAAAAATTGGTAATAATGAGAACATTGCTTTTTAAGTAGATTGTGGTAGGTTGGGAACCTGAAATGAGGGAGAAAAAAAAAAACCTTAAAGACTGATGTTTTTCATAGTTACAGAATTATGTGGGATTTGTTGGCTAGTAAACTCATTTCCATTGGCATTTCTTTAATATGTGAAAGGTAGTCCACGGTTTCTATCCACAGTGATCTCCTATCTGCAGAACAATGCCCAGTCCTGATAACTCTGTGCGTGAAAATTAAGCATTGTTCCTCCAAAACTGGCAGGATTAATGTCTTTGTTTTCTTTTTTACAAATATCCCTTGTGGCTGAACCCCAAATGCTTATAATTTGTTTATAGGACTGACAAGCGGGGGCGGGGGACAGGGGAAGAAGAAAATCAATCCCAAGCAGGAAACCTGAATAAAGATGATGACAAGGGTCACTAGATAATCTCTTTGTGCTTCGGCAACTAAAAACATGCGTGCGATCCAAGAGCATCTTGCTGGTTCCTACGCTCTCTCATCTCCGTACAGCTCTTTTCCGTGTAGCTCCCAAACTTTCACATCTGTTATGTCTCGACCCCATTTACAACTTCCTCTGTCAGCTGGCTCTATCCTCAACCCACCCATGGTTCCTGGGAAGAGTTTTCCTTAAAACTAAGAGGTTGAGGTGCGTATAGGGTGGGTGGGAGAAGCTTTTCTCCTCTCTAAAGATACTTCAGGCTCTATTTTTTAGCTTTCGGGAGACCCAAGAATAGATTTGAGCAAAATGTTCTTAAACACAAAGTGTTCTTCAACCCTAAACGCTCAGAGTCTGTCCTTATGTCTTTGTTTCCTTTCTTTCCATTAACATTCAAAACAGAGCTTTGACAGGGCAAGAAAGCGGAAGAGTTTTCATGATTCAGCCTGCTACATTTTATTCCGCTCCTTTTTTCACATTCCACGCTGGTCTTTTCCCAGCCACCTGAGTCTTCACACAGTTTTACCATCTTCCCCATCTTAACCCCAATTTAAACATCTTCAGGAAGCCAAACAAAACATGCCCGTCTGCTCCAGATGTGTCAAATCAAGTTCTCCTATTTTAATTTTTTTCCAGGCACATCCTCCAGCAAATGTATAAACAGGTTGCTTTTTAGAAGAAGTAAAGATTAATCTTTCCCTGGAAAAAAGAAAATCACGTACACTTTGGAAACTTTGGCCATTTCTCTCTCCAGAGAAACATCGTGTAAATGAAACTCACAGCCTGATTCTTCCATGTGCCAGAAGGGGAACGGCAGCCCCGTGCTTTGTTCCCATATCCTCTGCTTGATCTGGCTTATTATCCTCTGCTGAGAAGAAAATCTGCCCCACAGCCAGATACTTGCCTTTGGCCCATCTCTGGGCAGTTTGAAGAGAGCGTCGCACGATGTCGACAAGGCGGCCACGCTAGATAGTGTGAGGTGATCAGAAGAAGCCAGGCTCCGTGCTCTTGTGGCAGCTTCTCCCTCTCCAGGTGTTCTGTCCCATGAGATTGCACGATTCAGTCACCTATTCAGTCAACAATTCTTTGTTAACAACCTATTGGGTGGGAAGCACTGCTCTGGGGTCTGGGGATCCAACAGTGAGCAAAATACGTGTCAAGTCCCTGCTGTCATGGACCCAGAGACAGACAATAAAAAGATATACCACTATATATATACTATATAACATGGCAGGTGGAGATGCGTGCCCTGAATTAAAATAAGGCAGGTTCCATGGATGGGGAGGGGCCTGGGCAGAAGAGGGCTGGCAGCTCAGGAGGGCCTTACCTACTGTGGCCAGGAAAGCCTTCCGACTGAGGTGACATTAGAGCAGGCACCTGAAAGAAGTGAGACGGTGACTGGAAGAACAGAAGCCTGGGGCTGGATCATGGTTGGCAGGTCGAAATGTCTCCAGGAGCCCCAACTAGCTGCAGAAGAGGGAGCAAGGGGAGAGGGGAGGGAGAGGAAGTGAGAGAAATAACCTCAGGTCAGAGCATGAGGATTGAGCTTCTCAGACTCTACCATTTGTACAAATCCTTCAAGGACCTTGTTAAAGTGAAGACCCCAATTCGGTAGGTCTGGGGCAGGCCCAGAGACGATTTCTAACACACTCCCAGGTGACATCCTTGACACCGCTGGTCTCCTCACCGGGCTCTGGGTAGCAAGGACGTGGGCCATCTTGGCCACAGTGAGAATTGTGTCTTGAGTGGAAGGAAATGGGAAGTCTCAGAAGCTTTTAAATAAAGGGAAGTGGGGTCTGACCAGTTTCAAAGGAGCCGCTCTGGCTGCCATGTGGAAAATGGGGCTAGGGAGGAAGTGGGAGACCTGGCGGGTGGAGGGACTGGTGATTGGAGTGGTCCAGGTGAGACGGAGCCGTGTTGGGACCCGGTTCATGCTGGGGAGGAACAGTCACACCCGGCCGCTGCTTCATGCGAATGTGGGGATCGGCCCTGCCGTCCAGGTTGAAGCTCACATCAGGTGTTAGTTAACCTGTGGCCCAGCAGAATCCCGCGGGTCAAAGGGTCTTCGATGACTTGGTGAAACCAAGTCTGAGATGCTTGCTTCTGGGATCTCAGCTGCCTCATTCCTGAATTTGATTTCTATTCCCGACGTGCGTGTTACTAGTGAATTAAATATGAAGTCATCCCCTGGTGTCCCTGTAATGTGCGTTCGTTATTGCAGGTGAGGTATTTTTGTCCATCTCCAAAATAAGCCAGCGTGACTTGTGTTGCATCACAATGTGGCACATTAGACTAAAACAGTACCCATTTAATTTTTGAAACTTTATTTGTGTGTCTTTAAATTTAGGGCACGACGCTGGACTGTAAGTTCATCTCAGGAAAAGAAACTTCATTGGGGATAGAAACTAATATCCAGCTGGTGGTGTATCATTATGCTGGGGTAGTCTTGCTCACTTTGAATTCCCCAGCTGAGTTATTTTTCTTAATAATCATTATGTATAATTCAAAACATTTATATTTTTACCCCGCCCACTGGTTTTATAATTTTCCCGAGGAATCTTCCAAAATGTATTCAAATTGTCCTAGTGTAGTGTTTCTCAACTAGGAATGATTTTGACGCTTATGGGACATTTGGCAATATTTGTAGACATTTTGATTGTCCAGACTCGGGAAGGTGCTACTGGTGTCCAGCAGGTAGGGGCCAGGAATGCTGTTAAACATCCTCCCTGCACAGGACAGTCCCCACAACAAAGGGTTATTCATTACTAAATGTCAGTGGGGCCAAATTTGAGAAACCCTCCTACTCCAGTAACCCTAAGAACTCCCAACTGTAGGAAATGTAATCCACCAAAGACCCCAAGTGCTGTGCCCTGGGCTTTGTCAGACATGTGCACTGAGCCGTCCTCCTTCCCACAGGCTGCTCCCAGCCAGTGACTGCGCGTGGCATGGCTACTAGGGCGGCTCCTTCTGGGGAGAATAGGGATTCCCCTGAAGGTCAGCTTTGGCTCCATGATTCCCCAACACCCTTGCCAAGACCCGCTTCCACAGCACAGCATCTAAGACACTTTGGCCTAACCTCCTCTCTCCCCTCTCCCCTCCGCTCTTGCCAGACTGAAGGCTCTCCCCGTCTTTCTCAGCTCCCTCCCGATTTTCTCGGAAGACGTTTTCCCTAATAAAATCCTTGCACATTTTATCCCATTTTAGGATCTGCTCCACAGAGGGCCTGGATTAATATATCATGGCATGAAATAATTGAGAATAGTGAATTTATGAACCTTCCCCATTATAGCAATAAGGGAGGCAAATGTTCTAATAGACAAAAATGATTCCTAAGCGAGAGCTTGGCTATTAAATTGTTAGGGCAAAAAGAATTAATAAAAAACTAGAAGACGGGGCACCTGGGTGGCTCAGTCGGTTAAGCGGCAGACTTCGGCTCAGGTCATGATCTCGCGGTCCGTGAGTTCAAGCCCCGCGTCGGGCTCTGTGCTGACAGCTCAGAGCCTGGATCCTGTTTCAGATTCTGTGTCTCCCTCTCTCTGACCCTCCCCCGCTCATGCTCTGTCTCTGTCTCAAAAATAAATGAACGTTAAAAAAATTTTTTTAAAAATAAAATAAAAAATAAAAAACTAGAAGATAAAAATATTTAGGAACAAACTGAGGAAACCCAATTATTCAAGAAAACACAGCAAAACAAAAAGAATTAGTTCTTGTTCATCTGTTTAAAATGCAACTCGAGCCTCACCTGAAGCATCTAAACTTAGGAACCAGAATGAACCCTCCCCCCGATGCTCACTTTTGAAAACCCGGACCTGTTCCAGGCACGGTCTGGACGGCGTCATTTCTAATTAGTGAGATAATTTCCATTTTTGGATGTTTGAGACAAACATCCTGCCATCCTCAGAAAGCCTGTCAGTATTTGCAGCTCTGTCTACTTCGTGTGCGAACTACCCATAGGCTTTGGTCAGGAAGAATCCCATGTGTGGGCACATCCTCATAGACCACTCAGCGCCACTCCCTTCCCTTTACTGGAACAGTCTGCCTCCCTTCTGTGTGCTTTCATGGGTAGATTCTGCCCAGACAACGATCACTCTCTGTGGGTTGCCAAACTCCACCCTGCTTCCTGGGGATATATGAGTCCCTCCTTGCATGGCATGCCCCTCAGCCACCCACCACTGCACAGGTGGCCCCTGAAGTCAATGGTCCTGAGACTCCCAGGTCCCGATTTGTGCCATTAGGAACGCCAGCCAGAGAAATACCCAGATCTTATTCCCAACTCATACGAGATTGTGTTTTCTTTGGATGTAACCTCTTTTTACACTTTTGAGATATATTATGCTGATGGATAAACCGGCAGTTCTCTCCCTCAAGCTAACATGATGGCCTTTCTGAAACACACTCTCCCTGCTCCCAACCATCAAACTTAAAGAAGCCCAGGAGATGCTCCAACTTTATTCTGGTGCTTGCAGGTCAGGTATAGGGCTGACCTACTCCAGAGCTGCATGTGGCTTTGGTGGGGGGGGGGGGGTGCTCTGCAAGGGGCCCTGGTATTTCAATGCCTTCTCTGTGCCAAGCCACATGCATGTCACTTGTTATGCACTAACTCATTTTATTCCTACAAGAGTTCTGTGGCATGGGTATTTTTCATCCCATTTTATTGATGAAAACTGAGGCTCAGGAAGTTTAAGTGACTTGCCCAACATCACAGGGTTAATCGGCGGCAGGAGAGTCATTTGTGCATTCCCATTCAAATTCCAAAAGTGCTTGATATGTCTAGATTATATTCTAGGCAATACTAGTTTTCAGTAGGCACTCTCAGTACCCAGATTGGTATTTGAACCTGCTATGTTTTTCTGGCTAGTATATAGAGTAGCACCACTAAGGAACCTCTACCAGAAGCCAAAGTCTCCACTCGGGCATGGAGGTAACTGGCAGTCCTCCCGGGGTCTACTCACCAGTGCCAGCTGATTGAGAGCAAAAGCCAGTGTGTTAGGGCAGTGCCCAAGTTCCTGATTCCGCTGCAGAAGTTGGGAGCCAAGTCAATATCATCAGTCACCACGTTGCATCAACAGCCATCATTTACATGCGGTAGGTACTCAGTAAGTGCTGACAAATTCCTATGGTGAATAAATGAAGGAACAAACAAAAGCATTTGTAAAAGTCACCAGGTTGTAGAGTAGAATGAGAGATTTAAGCTCATCTAATTCAAACTTCTGCAATATCCCCACCAAGTGGTTATCTAAATTCTGCCTGATACTTCCATTGGCAGTGGAAAGAGTCTGTGAGAGAGTCTGTCCAATTTACCAGGACTCGGGCTGTTCAAAAGGAAGCCCTGGTCAAAAGACACTTTTGAAAAGGAAAGTGCAAGAAACTAGAAATAAGGAAGAATTATTTTACGTGACAGCTTATCAGCTTAGAGATTTTGTTTGCTCAAAATTTTGGTTCAACTTGAAAACATTATGCTAAGTGAAATAAGCCAGACACAAAAGTGTGATTCTACTTCTATGAGGAGCCTAGGATAGGTAAATGCATAGAAACAGAAAGTAAAATGATGGTTCTCAGGGGCTGCGGTGAGGGAGAACACAGAATTATTGTTTAATGTGTATGACGGTTCAGCTTGGGAAGATAGAAAAGTTCTGAGGATGGTTAGTGGTGATGGTTACAGAAAGACGTGAATGTTTTTGATACTGCTGAACTTCACACTTAAAAATGGCTAAGATGTCAACTTTTATGTTCTCTGTATTTTATCACATTGAGAAAATTTGTTTAAAACGAGTACGTTTACACAAGACCAAGAAGCATTTAAGTCATCACTTTCAGATATGAGAGTACTTATGAGTATTGGTATAAGGATATTCTGAGGCTTGAAGGTGAAAGTTAGGTGAACAACTCCCCTTTCTGAAAACTTACCCAACTCTCACAGGCTGGTGCACTAGGAACTGGATGACACAAGTTTTAACTGGATGCTGTTCAACGATAATCAAGGCTATAGGGATTTTAAATGTCTTGAAAAGTTTGAGATGGAATGTAACTGGGCACAGGGCACCATTAGGATGGTGTATTTGTGCCCCTGGTGGGCAGAGTACAATCTGCACAATGTCAGACCAGGGCTTTGGCTGGATGGTAAGTTTTCTCTCTCTCTCTCTCTCTCTCTCTCTCCCTCCCTCCCTCCATCCCTTCCTCTCCCTCTCTCTCCTTCTCTCTCCTTCTCTCTTTCTCTTTGTCAGTTTCAAAAGAAGCCATTAACTTAGAGCTACTCAGGACTTCCCACTCTGAATATGAAGAGCGTGTTGTTTTCCTCTTAGATCCAGACTAAACTAGTTGACTGGCTGGGAGCCAACAGAAGGGGTGTATACAGTCTTCATTAGGCCAGATTTACCATCCGCCTTCCATAAGTGGTTCAACATGCCTTGTGACATGCTTTCCATCCTGCAGTGGTTCCTGCTGGCGAAGCTTGCAGTTGGCTTCCTCGTGTAGAGAGCTAATTTTCTCTAATTGCTTCCAATGAGGGGTGGGAGGCAGGGGGTGGGTGCCTTGCTCAGGGCCGCTGCTCTCATCGGCCTCACCAAGTCGTGGAAGCAACTTTCATGCTCATGGTCTTGTTCTGGATATTTGAGTGGGAAGGTCAGGCCGCACATCCTGAGATCGACAGATCTTCAACAGACTGCTTGACTCTTAAAGATCTGACTCATGTGGCCTTTAAAAACTTTCTTTGTTTTGTTATGATTTTTCAAGGAATTTTATTTCTGATTTTAAGAATAATTTGTACTCGTTATCTTTTGAAATGGGCAAATAAAGAAAAAGATTTTTAAAAAAAAGCACTAAAACCATCTTCCACTGTATTAATCTAGGAAGATCACTATTAACATTTTATCCCTGTTTTATTTTTTAAATAAGTCATTTGAGAAAATATCATATATGACAGATTTATATATTACTTAACATTTCGCATAATATCAAAAAACATAATTTTTGATGACTCTGTAAAATGCTATTGCCTAGATGTATGTTTTGTAGTTAATATATGTGCTGTTGATCATAGTGTGTTCCAGACATACTAAACAATCTCTGTCCTTACTTATGATATTATTTTAAGGTTGAGTCCTAAAAGGAATACTGGGCTGAAGGGCATGTGAACTTTTAAGCTTCCTGGTACATAATTCGAAAGTATTATACCAATTTCTAGTGTGCCACATGACACCCTTAACCAGCATCGAGGGTTACCTTTTTTGTCAATATGATAAATGAAAAATGGCACTGTGTTGTTTTAATTTGCATTGCTTTGATAACTGATGATGTTAAAGATATTAGGTCTTTTTTTTTCTCATTTCCCCATCCTTTATGAATTCCTTCAGAAGCCATTTTTTGGGATTAGGGCGTTGTATGTTATGTCTAACACATAAAGCTAGTCAACAGCAAGGGGATTAATCCATTATTCCAGATGTCCACCAAAAGAAAGGTAGAGATAAGTTCATTAGGGTAAAGGGCAAGTTAGCTTTTTGTTTGTTTAAAGAACATGGGTAGAAGGTATCCCAAAGCCAGAATGGAATGCAGTCCAACCGTATCGTAAAACACATCTGAAGCCCAATCAAAGGCAGTATAAGATGGCAGATGACAGGGTGGAGATGTACAGAGACAGCTTTTCTGTCTGTTAGAGTTTCTCCAGAGTCTGGCCATGATGGCATATTCCAATATGTCATTGTTACACTACTACCTTGTAAGGTGCTGGCTTTCCATTCCACTTTTTGAAATACAGTGAGTTCAAGTGAATACAGTCACACCTTGGTGACACATCCATCAGGCGTTCCCCAGATCCATGCTTAGAAAAGCTTCTATCACAGAGTGTGTCTGTCTTATCTTTTTGGAAGTGGCTGGGTCCCGAGAATTGACCTTCTCTGTCTTTGTGTTACAAAGACTGTGTGGAGGACCTTGTGTTTGAGTTTCAGTTTGACACAGAAGCATTAGTTCTAGGGCATCTCTTGGGCCACTTTAGGTCCATAGTACCCACCAAGCTTCCTAGAACACCGTGGGGCATAACAAAATGTTGCACAACTGTCATGGTATAGAATACACTTAGTTTTGGTAGCAGATGACATTTTTCTTGGCACCAGAAGTACTTCCACAAATAACAGCCCACTGGTCCTCCTTATCGGAAATCAAAAAGCCTGACTTGCCTCTGGCTCTGTGAAACGACTACCTAAATATTTTTTAGACTCTGTGTGCCTAAGTCTTGGTCAGAATCTCTTCTTAGAAATCATTTATAAAACAGGGGCACCTGGGTGGCTCAGTCGGTTAAGTGTCCAACTCTTGATTTCGTCTCAGGTCATAGTCTCTCAGTTTGTGAATTCGAGCCCTACACCTGCTTGGGATTCTCACTCCCTGTCTCTCTACCCCTCCCCTGCTGGAATTGTCTCTCTCTCTCTCTCTCTCTCTCTCTCTCTCTCTCTCTCTCTCTCTCCAAATAAATCACTGTAACATTAAAATAAATTAATTAAACGGTCCGTGAGTTTGAGCCCCGCGTCGGGCTCTGTGCTGACAGCTCAGAGCCTGGAGCCTGTTTCAGATTCTGTGTCTCCCTCTCTCTCTGCCCCTCCCCTGTTCATGCTCTGTCTCTCTCTGTCTCAAAAATAAATAAACGTTAAAAAATAAATTAATTAAAAAGAAAAAGAAATCAATTATGAAACATATAACCTTGGAGCCTGATTATTAAATGAGGCATTTTAAGCTGGAAAGGACCTTAGAGATCATTTAGTCCAAATGAATGACCCATTTGACAGTTGGGAAAACTGACATGCAGAGAGCTAGAACTTGCTTAAGGGCCACTGATGCACTGGTGGCAGGGGTAGGACTCAGTAGTCTCAGTGCAGAGGTCTTTCCGGTACATCATGTCGAATTCTGTACACTTGTTCACAGATATAAACTCAAAGGGCTCAGATAGCAAGATGAGAGTGTGAAATTTTATGGGACTAGAAGGATCCTCAGCAGTTATCTGGTATTGAAGTGTCCAGGGGACATGGCCACAGTTATTCTAGAACAAGGTAGAACAAGGACAGTAATCTACCTCTTGACTTCCAATCCAGTGCCCTTTTCCCTCCAGGACACAGTGCAACATCAAAAAGCATGTTTTCTCCAGGGCTGGCTGAGGTTGGGCAGTTAACATGTTATTTTTGGTTTCCTATCTACTCAGGGTAGAGGGTCCTGATTTTTATTTCATGTGTGTACTTGAGACTTGGTGATGAGGTTCTGAATGTCTCACTGTAGGTGGTGTTTTTATTGTTACCATGTTGTCTTCCTCTAAAGAGTTTTTACAGTGAACCAGAAAGCTGTCTGGTTTATTGCTACGGTTGTAGGCAGGAGGGAACATGGTGTGTGGCTTCTGAACAGACGGTGGCTGCTCTTTAAGTTCAATGAAGTGAAAAAAAAAGGCGAGTTAATTGACTACAGACATATGCAGGAGCGCTCTCAGCCGAGAGCAGTAAGTTCTTCTGGAATGTGAGTGCTTACAAGGCAGCCAAAAGTACTCTCCAAAGCACTGCATCTGTGGACCCATGTACTTTCTCCATAAGAAGGGTATCACTGCTTGCTTCTTGGGGATACTGTGTCAGGCCATCAGTAATTTTTGGAGATTCTTCTGCATGTTGTGTGTGGTAGGATACATGTAAGTAAACAAGGTGCCTCCACTTAGTGGTGGCATCTTGGTATTTATACTGGTTGGCTGAGTTTTATTAGTTAGATATTGCTATATGACTTACCACCCAAAAACTCAGTGGCTTCAATAATGAAAATTTATTACTCCTCATAAGCTTGGTCCAGGGTGGCCCAGGCTTGGCTGGTCTCTGATGAGCTCTCCCCTGCCTCCGCGGTCAGCTGGCTGGTCAGCCGGGCACTGGATGTCCCAGGATGCCTCACTTACCTGTTTGGCTATTGGCTGGCTGCCATGCTGGTCCCTGTGTCCCTCATTATCCGACAGACCTGCCGAGTTTTGTTCCTATGGTAGAGGCAAGGTTCTGAGAGAGAGTTGAAGCAGGCACAGAATTGAGGCATGGGTTTGGGCTGGGACACTGTCACTTCTGCCACATGCTGTGGTGTTGGCCAAGCTACAAGGGTAGCTCACATTCAGGAGGAGGGGAAACGGACTCCCCTCCTTGAGGGGGAGGGGGTGGCAAAGCCCAGTTACAAGGGGTGTGGATACAGGGAAGGGCACAACTAAGGACATTTTTGTAATTAACTTGCCACAGGCTTAAGGAGGTTTTGGGGATTTATCTTCTACTCTAGCCGATTTCAATCACTGTGGCCTCGAGAACATTTCTTAAAGATGAGACATCTTTCATGAATCCACTGTCCTGCCGAGGGGCTGCAGTCCCATCGCACCGCCAGACCGGCCGCAGTGCTCCTGTGTGCGTCCGTGAAAACCCCCCTTAGCTTGGGATTGTAGCACCTGAATACATCTGCCAGCCGCTTTTACCAGCCCCTGGGTCTCTGCACCTGAACACAGAACTCAGAACACGGCAGTGCTCTAGAGACGGAAGAAAAAGTGTGTCATTCCAAAATGAAAAATGAAAAAAGGTGTTGGTTGTCTTCTCATTTAGAGATGAGCACATTCTCTTTCGGGTCATTTTATTTGTTTGCTTTCGGGGCACCTGGGTGGCTCAGCCTGTTAAGCAGCTGACTCCTGATTTCTGCTCAGGTCTTGATCTCGTGGTTTGTGAAATCAAGCCCCGCATCGGGCTCTGCACTCTAGCAGTGCGGAGCCTCCCTGGACTTCTCTCTCTCTCCCTCTCCTTCTGCCCCTCCTCCCACCTCTCTCTCTTGAAATAAATAAATAAATAAATAAATAAATAAATAAATAAATAAATAAATAAATACACTTTAATTTGTTTTCAGTCTGTTCCTTGTTTCTGGGGTACCCCCCCTTTTTTTTTATCAGATACAGATATCATACCCACTTATCATGTCTAAGATCCAACAACCTAAGAGAGAAAATGAACCTGTCCAAAATTAGCTACCCTCAGAGTACCTAGGGTAACAAATATATTTGTTCATACTGCACATATATTACATATATATATTTGCATATACTGCATGTATATTATACATGTATCTCACTAATAGTACACATATTTGTGATTCACATTTTCCAGCCGGTTCATGCCAATCTACCAGTGATTAGAACCAAGACTGGGAAAAAAGAATGCATTGCCGTTTTCAATCAGTGTGAGTGACACTGAATGGTTGATTCCAAAATGATTATTTTGCCTAGGGCAAAATAGATAGGCAAGTCAAATAGAAATTATTCCTAACCTCAACCTGCTATTTAGAGGAAAATTGTTTTTCTAATGCTTATTTATTTATTACGAGAGAGAGAGAGAGAGAGCGCGCGTGCGCGCAGGTGCACTTGCAAGTGGGGGAAGGGCAGAGGGAGAGGGAAAGAGAGAATCCCCAAACGACACTGCAAGCTCAGAGCCCAATGTGGGACTGGAACCCACAAACTGTGAGATCACAACCTGAGCCAAATCAACAGTTAGACCCTTTACTGACTGAGCCACCCAGACACCCCTAGAGAAAAGTTATTAATGCCAAAAACAGTAGGAGTGATTACCGATTTGGGTGGTGGCATCGTTGCTGTATTGAGTAAATGCTGCTGATTTTCAGCAAGTTCTTTAATTCTCAGAACTGTCTCGTTATTTCTTGGAAGAACTTGTTGAGGAATAAAAAATCTGTGACCAAGATGGATAGTTTGTCCTAGGACATATAGAGTGTCACAAATCCATAGAAAATAAAGATTTCAGTTTGACTTAAAAACAACATTCCCCTTACAGGCCTTCATTGTCTTGTTTTTGTTTTTGTTTGGGATGCAAGTTCGTCATGAAATCAATAAGGAGATTCTCATGGATTTCCTGAGAGGAGCCTGATTCTAGGTGTCAAAATTCCTTCACATCCAAAAAAGTAACTTTGTCACATTTTACTTATGTTCACTCTTCCCTGGGCAAAGTCACTTTGACGTACTCTCGCCATCCTTGAACCACAGCGAAGTCTTTGAAAATCCTGATTCCTTATTTCCTTTTGAATTGCCAGTAGAAGGAAGTGGACCCACTGGTAAGATGGAAAATCCCAGTAAGAGCTTGAACCACTCACTAGCTACAGGAAAATGTGACTCTCTGCTTTCTTTTTCTCTTTTAGTTTTGTTTATTTCTTCCTTGAAGAGCTGCAGAAAAGGGGAAAGATCTCTATTTACGCTAAGATCCTTCATAGCGATGTCTGATGATTAGCTTTAACTCTCAAATTTTCATAAACAAACTTAGCTACGAGGACAGAGGAACTGTGCTTGCCAGTGTGCTCCCTTCGAAGAGCTCCTGGAATTCTCTGAATTCCAGTTAGAAAGAAGAGTATCAAATTATTTCTCTTCACTTTTCTTTCTCTTGATGGCACCCCCAGATAACAAAAATTGACACTCTCTAACTTGGTGATTTCTTATTGGTCAATGACTTCTTCTAAGACACTCGGAAAGTAGTGGCTCTCTGGCTCTTTGCCTTTATACCTTTTAATCCTGAGGGAAGGATTCCTGATCTCTCTGCACCTAGAGTCTAGACAGGAGGAGATCAGCTGACTTCTCACCAAGTCTACCTTGCTGCTGGTCCTGGAGAGCTGGGTCCGAGCTCGTTCTCCAGAATAGTCATCTTGTTTCTCTAATTCCAAAACGGGACTTTGCAGGATTGTTGTCAAGGGCAAATGCGGACAATAATTATGCCTAGAAAAGACTAGTCAGAGGTTACTTTGATTTCAAAACTAGACAGTGCCACCATTGAAGTTACATGAGCAAAATCATAGCCATACTTAAAATTTTGAGTTCAGCTTGCAAACCTTATCAGCCTGTTTGTAAGTCAAGCTAGTTTTGAAAATGACTCTTAAGGGAACTTTGATTAATGATTTTGTCTCATTTTCAAATGTAGTTAAGCATTTTTAAATAAAGCTTTAATTCTAAATTTAATACATTTAATATTCCTTTGCGGTACTTTAGCTTGTGTGACTTAACAAATGAGATCCTCATGAATACTTGAATAATTCATCAATTAAATACTTCTAAGTATGAAATATGATTATTGTTAAGTTCTTTTAAAGTTTTAAATTTGTATGTAAATTTGATAAGATTCCAACTTAAAACTACAAATCTAAATCATTTTTACATGACATTAAAAATTGGAATCATAATTCCAATTTACTGTTACTCTAATTGGCTTAAAATCACAAGTAGATAAAACATTAAATGTATACTCTTAACTGCAAAATTATTGGATACCGTGGGTTTGTTTCTTACATACATATTTCTCTTCTTACTTCTAAATCTTACCATGACTAAAGGATGCTTACCCATCAATGGCATTTTACGCATCATGGGAATTCCCTTCCATCGTAACTGTTGGACTTGCCTTCTCAGCGTGCTGAGATTTCTCGAGGCTCAGAGAACCACCAGGCCTGAATGAGGACTAGGTTCTAACACAGAACCCTAAGAGCCAAACTGCACCCCTGTTACAGTGAGTGACTCTGTTAAGTGTCCTCAAATGAAGTGATCTTGCAGAGCATGTATACTGCATCAAAGCTGATTCCTAAGTCTTATACAAACTCGCAGAAGCCCCAAACCCCCACCCTTATAGTCATATGGGTTGATTAGATTTAATTACTGTGTTTACGGCAACATTCTCTTCTGTGTGGTTTTATTCTGTTTTTTGATGGTCTTCTTATCCACCTATTCTTATGGCTATTACATTGAGATCTGATTAAATTATGAATATCTCTCAAGACTCTGCCTGGTTTTATGGTGACAACTTCCAAGTGTATTTGAGTTAGAGTTTTCCAGAGAGACAGAACCAAAAGTATGTATATGTGTGGAGATAGAGATAGAGATAATGGATACGGATATAGATGTAGATATAGCTATAGCTATAGATGATATAGATATATAGGCATAGGTATAGATATAGATATAGATTTATTATAAGGAATTGGCTCATATGATTATGGAGGCTGATAAGTTCCAGAATCTGTGGTTGGCAAGCTGGAGGCCCAGGAGGATTGATGTGTAGTTCTGGTCTGAAGGTCAGCTGGTTCTACACCCAGGAAGAGTCAGTGTTTCAGTTTGAATTTGAAGGCAGAAAAAACTGATGCCCCATTCAAGGCAGGCAGGCAGGCAGGCAGGCAGGAGGAATTCTCTCTTACTCAGGGGAGGTGGAGGTGGGGGTAAGAGGGTTGGTTAGCCTTTATGTTCTTAGGTTAGCCTTCAACTGATTACACAAGGCCCATCCACATTAGGGATAGCATTCTGTGTTCCTCAGTCTACCCACTCTTATGTTAATCTCATCCAAAAACACCCTCACAGAAATACCTAGAATAATGTTTGATCAGATATCTGGGCCTAGTCATGTTGACATATAAAATTAACCCTCACTGTATTCTGCTGACACACACTTTAAAATCATTGGCCCATCATAAAGTACTTAGACTTTTATAGACTATCTAATAGATAAGGCTTTCAATTCCTGTTTGTTTATAAACCACCTTGATATAGATTTGGAAAGTTTCAAATAAAACGAATGAATCAGCGTGACCTCTTGAGCCTATTAATTCTAAAGTAAATAGCGCTTCTTAAATTTTTATCCACTCCTAATCCTATATGGCAAATGATCCAAAGTGAACAACAATTGAGAAATATAAAGTAGAAAATGAGCATACCTACTCATTGTTGCTTAGAGGCTTCATACCGGCACCAGTTATAGAAGTTTATAGCCTAAGCTTTCAGTAAGACAGCTATTCATTATAGGCTAAGAGGATTGGTATCCTCAGTAATAACCAATTCAATCCCAGACTTTAAATATCAGTGACAGCACACATGCGTTATAAGAGGGAGGCCAAAGCAGGGACACCATCCCTCCCCCTCCAAACTCTCTACAAAAATGGATAGACCTAAAATTTCCAATTTTATTATCTTCCAAAATTACTTGTTTGGGACACCTGGGTGGCTCAGTCCATTAAGTGTCCAACTCTTGATCTTGGCTCGGGTCATGATCTCACAGTTCGTGAGATCGAGTCCTGGGTCGGGCTCTGTGCTGACAGCACAATCTTGCTTGGGATTCTCTCTCTCTCTCTCTCTCTCTCTCTCTCTCTCTCTCTTTCTCTCTGCCCCTCCCCCGCTCATGCTCGCTCGCTCTCTCTTTCTCTCTCGAAATAAACTTTTTAAAAGCTACTTATTTTATTCATGTCAATAAAAGACCAAGATAACCAAGTAAAAATCAGTCTATTCCATCCTTGCAAAAGATTAAATCAAGTTGATTATTCCACCTATGCTGAATTTCACTGCAAATACTACATTTACAAATGCCCTATCTGCTTGTAGTAAATGCCAGTGACTTGAACTGTGTGGTAGGTAATGTGAAGAAAACCATGCGTCATAGATTCTAAATACATAACCACCAAAAACGAAAGCGGAACAAAAAATCTGAACTCTGATTTGGACTTCTCAGCAACTATTATTGATTACCACACTACTGTCGATTAGGTTGACTCAGTTGGCATAGCAAACTGGTGTCTTTCCTTCTTACCATGCTCCCACTCCATCTCTCCCCCCCACCTCCCCTGCCCTTCTTCTTCCCTTGTCCTCTCTTCCATCCATTCTTCCTCTTTCT
This sequence comes from Acinonyx jubatus, assembly GCF_027475565.1. NCBI lineage: Eukaryota > Metazoa > Chordata > Mammalia > Carnivora > Felidae > Acinonyx > Acinonyx jubatus. The sequence goes on from NC_069382.1 coordinate 29,158,985, forward strand.
CATTAGTAGTAGCAACAAGTAAAGTACTTGAGGAACTTAAATGCCATAATTCATATGGTAAATAATAGAACATATGACACTGAATGAGGAGGAAAAGACAATATATCCCACACTCTATTGAGAGACACAGATGAGTATATTGAGTTAGAGTGACTTGAACACATATTCAGGAGTAATGGAATAAAGACAGTGCATAGGCCAAAAAAATGGCCTCCCCAAAGGCATCCATATCAAATCCCTAGACCCTGTGAATGTTACTTCATATGGCAAATGATGTGATTAAGTTACAGAACTTGAGAAGAGACACTTATCCTGGATTATCCAGGTGGACCCTAGATGCAGTCACATGTATCCTTATAAGACAGACAGAAGGAGTGTAGGGACAGACACATAGAAGTGAAGGTGATGTGAAGACAGAGTAAGAAAGGGGTAATATGATTACAAGCCAAGGAATGCCACCAGCTACCAGAAACTGGAAGAGACAAGGAACAGATCCTCCCCTACAGCCTCCAGTGGAGTAGCCTGGCCAACATCTTGATTTCGGAATTCTGTCTTCAGAGGTGTGAGAGAGTACAGTCCGTTGTTATAAGCCATCCCCTTTGTAGTAATTTGTTACAGTAGTCAAAGGATACCCAGACACTTTGAGAAAATAAAAAGTTAAGGCGTGTTTAAGACTTTGACATCATCACTTGTTTGATTCCTAGGAAGATATTTTAGTCAATTGCCTGAGTATTCTAAACTAGGAAATAAGATTTTGAAAATGCATCCTGGCTGCTCACGGTAGCCAGATTGCAAACAGCTGTCCATCTTATTTATTAGGAAACTAGTGTCTGGCCATAATTTATACAAGTGGGGAAAAACTTACCATTAAGTGTCCTAAAAATCCAATTTATCAATGCACACCTGATCCATCATTGTTTTAAAATAGCTCTTTTGAGGCACCTGGGTGGCTCAGTCAGTTAAGCATCCGACTGTTGATCTTAGCTCAGGTCTTGATCTCAGGGTCGTGAGTTCAAGCCCCGTGTTGGGCTCTGCGCTGAGTGTGATGCCTACTTAAAAAAAAATAGCATTTTTTACATCAGGATTTCAACCCTGTATAGAATCAAATATATTAGCATCTTACTCTTATTACTTGGTCTGAATTGGAAACATTTCCAGTGACTACCAGTTGCACACATCATTATCCACTCATAATTGGTTGTTTAAACTGAAAAGAGCAAGTTCTGCTCCATCACCTAACATCTGTTTGCTCTGCTCCCAGCACTAGTCAACCAAATCCAATTACTGTCGGCAGAGGCTTTGGGTAGGCTTGTATCATTTCCGAACCATTTCCATTTCTTTGCAGATCCTTAATTCTTTGTTTTTCTCGTAACTGCTATGTTTTCTAATAACGAACGGTATTCTGCAGTTATGCTTCTGAAACTGTGCTGGTTTCCAAAATAGCAACAATACGAACTGAAGACTCATTTATATTTGAAGTCATATAATGCCTCAAAACATGTCTCAAACACTAAAAATATTAACATTCCCAAACTAAAACCTACTAATAAGAACTCTTTAACAATTCTGAGAGTACTGGATTACTTACAATCTTCTCTTTGTTTATTGTTAAGCATCCTTTTAACTACCAGTGGTATTGAAATCGTTTAAAATGTTACTTAGGGATGCCTGGGTGGCTCAATGGGTTGAGTGTCTGATTCTTGAGCTCAGCTCAGGTCTTGATCTCACAGTTGTGGGTTTGACTCTTGTGTTGGGGTCCTTGGTTTGAGCCCCGCATTGGGCTCTGCGCTGGGCCGGAAGCCTACTTAAAAAAATACAAATAAATAAATAAATAAATAGTTACCTTGCTTTGATTTTCATAGTGAAAAAAGAAAAAAAACAATATTATGATGCAGGGATAGTGTAATTCCTAAACTAAGACAAAACTGTCAGCAAAGATGGTTATAATTTGATAAGGCTTCACATTATTTGTGAAATTTCCTCCAAATTATATAGCGATATCTTTTTTTACACATACAGAAATGTCCTGAATAATACATGTCAGAATAAAGGAACACTTTTTTTTTATGGGTCTAAAATTTGCTCCATTGTAACGCACCTAGAAAAATTAGGGTATTGGCCTTGCAAAGACGCTAAAGAGGGCGTAGGAAAGTGGAAAGGAAGGGGAGGAAATACTGCTTCATGCTGTTTTCTTGCTCAGTTTCCCTTGCTCTTAGTGCACAGGGATGGGGATGAGTCTCTTATATTCCTGCAACCTCCTGTTTAACAACTGAAGAGATCTAACATCTGATAGTAGGATTTTGCTTTCTGGCAGACTCCTCAAAATACAATTCATTTCAGCGATGTTCTTTGCATGTTTTGTTGGAAGGCATACATTATGATGGCATTCTGGTCCTTCTGTGTCCTGGGAAGACAAGTGATTGGAAAGGACTTTAAAGGGCTCTATTGTTTTCTTGTGTGAAAACCCCTTCACCGACTTTCACTGCCATGAGTACATACACATAGAAATTAGCCTTACCAATTTTATCATTGGCAAGCCATGGAAATAAGATGTGTCGTGGAGTCGCATAACATTAAGGAGTCCTGGCCAGAACGTGTGCAAATTTCCTGGCTATGGCAGTGCAGTCATTGAAAGTCTGTAATATGTTGAAACCATGTGTATCTACATGGCAGATGTGTATGCTAACATATTAATTTCTGTTGTGAAAGGGGATGTAATAGGAAAAAGTAGCATAAGGAAGGAACGTTCAGAACATTCTTTAATACAAAGAAATGTCTATGTTGCCATTATGTGGGCTATTCATTTTTTTTTTCTTAATGTAAAAGATATGCGTGCTTAGTATATATAACCTTGGAAAATTCACAAAAATAAAAAAGCGAAACATTGAAAATCCTGCCATCCAAAAACAAACATTGTGAAATATTTACTTCTAGACTTACTTTTAATGCATATTTTTAAAACCTTTCTGTTACCATAGACTGTATTCAATTTGTGTTCTGCCCTTTTGTATTTATCCAAAATGTGATTTTAAAATTTCTAGGTCACCCTGTCAAATCCTAGAATAACCAAGGCAAATTCTTAGTGATCTACTGAGTGATCTATCAAAATGACTTGGCGGTAACTAAAGGCCATCCTTTCAGGTCTAAGTAAGACCCTAAAAGAAATTCACCTATTAGTTCATCTTTCAGCTTAGGATCACTTAAATAGTAGACTTCTCAATGCAGTTTATTCCAAGCAGAGGCCAGGCATGGTGTCTGGGGTTAATATATAATTAGTTCCCGAAGTCAAAATACCAGGGAAGTATATGAAAAGGCAGCAACCAGGTGTTGGGTGAAACGACAATACTCAATGGCTTGTCTTACAGTTGCTGCTTTCCTGGGATCCTTTGCAGGGATTCCAGGCACATAGGACTCATCTGTCAGGAAGGAGTCATTGCCCAGGGCTGTTTATCTCAGTTAAGTCCAGACAGGTAGACACTGGAGTGAAGTTCTATAATGATCTCCTGTTTAGTGCTACCTCTGAATTGGCCCACAGCTGAAAGGTCATCTAAGACTACTATAAGCAACATTTCACTTAATAGCATGGGCAGTAGAAGAGATCATACAAATCTAGTCAATTCAAAATCATAGCTACAAAAATATCTGGAAAGGCAAAGTCGAGTGGACCCATAGAATTCTCTCCATTTAGGATGAATCACATTGAATTATCATTTTTGCAAGGAAAAACCATCCATTCCATAGGCAGTCACATGCAATGCAATTAGAATACTTTGCGAACAGTGCTACTGGAAAGTGAAGTAATTAATGATTTAGTTTTAAATGAATAGGACCCTTAGTTAATCTATAAGGACATCATTTAAATAAAAGGTTTTAAAATATGCAGTGCATATGCAATAACATTAAAGTATTAAATAGCATCTTAAAGAGCAAAAGAAACTATTAAGACTAATTAAGTGAATTTATTGGCTAATTGGTGTTTCCACGTGTAGTCATTTCTACAATTATTATTCATTAGCTCATTTACATAGTACTGTTCTCTAAAATTATGCTGGCATGAAATGAAGCTGGAAGATGTCTCCAATTTGGAAAATCTATTAAGCAAGGATTTTCAACTTAAACTTGGAGTAGTACTGAATCAAGGCCTAGCAGGATTGACTCCAGAGTCAGAGGAAGTTTGTTCATGGTTCTTACTGTCCATCTATCCTTGAGCCCAACCTAGCAAAGGCTTTCATTTTCTACACCCTATTTTTAAAATCTGTAGTATGGAGATGATGCCATTTCCACTGTAGGGTGAGGATTAGCAAATTCTCCTCTCCCAGAGCTACCATAGCTCTTAACATTTTAACAAGTTATGTATAGATCACTCAGAATTGTACTTCCTTTCAGAGCACCTGGGTGGCTCAGTCAGTTGAGCTTCTGACTTCGGCTTAGGTCATGCTCTCGCAGTTCATGAGTTTAAGCCCTGCATCGGGCTCTGTGCTGACAATTTAGAGCCTGGAGCCTGCTCCGGATTCTGTGTCTCCCTCTCTCTCTCTGCCCCTCCCTCCCCCATTCTCTGTCTCTCTCTCTGTCTCTCTCTCTCAAAATAAATGAACATTAAAAAAAAAAAGTAGTGCATTTCCTTTCTATACTATTTCACCTTCCATATAAATAGATTAACGGGAAGTTCTCTTTGATTAAATAATCCCTGGGCCTTTTGTTTCCCTAAGAATTACAAACAACAAAACAAACCTGTTTGCTCTGTCTAGGAACATAGACCTCAGTGTTGAAGATTGAAGATAAATTCGGCTCCCATGGAGAAATAAACCCTAAAAAATAAGACTTTATATCCAATATAACTGCATATTAACCAAATTCATTAGTAAAGACCACCACTCTAGAAAGTAACCTCAAAGTAAATCAGCCCCATTTAAAAAGTCAAAGTGGTAGAACAATTACTGGACAGAAGATGTGATATTGCAGAGACACAGGAGGAAAGAAATGATATTAATTAGCTCCCCTAAAGCAATTACATTTCAGTGGTTAGATGATGAGAGAACAAGGTCCAGAGTGAATCACTTTGAATGATGGAGAAGATATAAATAATTGAACAGGATGAGCACCAGTTAGTTTAGAGAGAGTCTATGACAGGCAGCTACCTCATCTGATTTCATAAAGCCTCACCCACACCTTCTTTGCCAGCAGATTTTACCTAGAACCCACATACATGCTCCCTATGACTTCCAATTAGGATCAGTCCTGAAGGACTCATCACAAAGCTGAGAAAACACTGTGATGTAAGATTGAACACCCTATGATTGTTAACACTATTTCTGATGAGGTTAGATAACCAAGATGTTTGAGAAAGTGGAACAATTATTAATAAAGAGGAGCTAATTCTCACAGGGTTAGCATCGCCAAATTTTATTTTCATAATTGTACTTCATCAAGAGAAAAACATAGGATTAATTTTGGTTTTCTTCTCTGACTACCTCCCATCAGGGCAACAGATTAATCTTTAAAATATCACCAAAACCTCAAAGTTAAGGCTTTCTATCCATGCACATCCCTAAAGACACTTTACACTGTAGAGTAAGTAAATAACACAAGGAAATATAAGCCTGGGGGACATGTGAAAAATGAAATTATGAGCTGGAAATGCTACACATTAGTTTAGTACAGAGTGGAGGTTGCAATTGATTCAAGAATGCCACCCAGTTGTGGAATAACTGTTGTAGTTTTCCGAAAATGTCATTTTGTTAAAGCTTTAGCTTTGAATATCTAGAGTAAGACACACTTGGGACACGTATAAGGCCTTAGATACAAGTTCCTTGAGGAAAGTAACTCAGTGGTTATTCAGGGACCGACAGGCCGTCTGTGTTATTTTTGAGTCACAAAGAAGATTGCACAGTTGTAAACTGCTACGCAATGCACGTGGGTGAAAGATGTGCCATGACCCAGCCATTTATACAAAAGATGAGCCTGTTCTAGGAAGTGACCCTTTCTGCCAAATGCATCTGTGTTCTTCCTGATCAGAAAATAGCACACAATGTGACATGTTAGAAAACATTACAAACGCAGAACACCCTCATTCTGTATTTAGAACACTCTAATCATGAAAGTCTCAAAGTATTTACCTAGGAACTGTTTTCTTAGCATAACCTGAATAGAGGGCATGGAGTTTTATATGACCCTTAACTCTTCTTAGCAAGTGTTTTAAAAAAGGAAGTTTCTATGTCATTATTTAATTTCAGGTTCTTTTTAAACAGGGACATAATGAGTAATGAGAGTATGCATTTATAAATGTTTGTTGCCAATGGAGTTCACTGGAGATGACTCAAATCACATTTTATACTGGAAAAGGTGCATTTAACTGGCAAATGAAAAGATCAGGCCAATTTCTTTTTTGTGTCAACTGTAAGTAAAATCTCCTTAAGAAAATAATGATTTGTTGAGTAGGGAAAGAATTTAACTACTTGTTAGCATTCCAATAGGCCCTAAGGAAACATGCAAATTAATTAAATCAGAACTCCCTTTTTGAGTCGGCTACTGGCTGGGCTAGGCATCAACTAGCCTTCCCATAAAGCCATTATTGAAATCAACAGGTTCAGGGCTTTGTGTTGAGCTTGGATGACAAAGAATTGGGTAAATGACACCACGGTTTATTAAAGAGTATGACCACAAATACATGATAATGCTTTTCTCTCTCTCTTCATTTAATTCTGTATCTCTGCCTTTGGAAGGCCTTGACTCTATTTCAAGTTGAGGTAAGAAATAGGATAAAGATGTTTTTGCAGTGATAGGAAAAGGAGGATTGAGTTTGATCCTGATTTTTGTGACCTTGTTAATTTTCAGAGGAAAGTTTTTGCAGGAGCAAATGTTAATCAATCAATCAATTAATCAATTAAAAGTGCTGCCAGAGAAGATTTTATTAATTGAAGGACCGCAGCCAAGTGATTCATGGTCTATGGTTTTATCATTCTATTCTAGAGCATTCTTTTTCTCTGAGGGCTTAAATTTAATTGAAATTTTAATCCCTACTAGGATTTTAATACAGGGCAGCTTTTGAGACATTAAAAAACGTTATTCACACTTCCCAGTAACAGAGGTTGTGCAGATGTCATAATGCTTTTAGGGGCATTTGTGTAGCTGGGCTCCTCCCAGGGCATGTTTCCAGTTTCTTTAAAAGTATCTTAACCTGTCCGTATGTGCTCAACTTCCCCTTGTGGAATCCATTGATAATTCATGGCAAAAGGAAACCACTCCATGGAAATAATGTCTAAAGGAGACCCTCTTTATCCTAGAGATGAAGACAAGAGAACGGGCCCAACCTGCCTGATGTAAAAAGGACCACTCCTTGTTCAAATCAAAAGTGTCTATGTAGCCAATGAGAAGTGGGAAGAGGGTGGTTCACCTGAAAATCTGGGGCCTCAGGCATTTTCTGGAATGTGTACAGTCAGAACGTGCAAGTGAGTCAGCAAAGAGAAAGCATGCAGCCACACCCCTCCTGCTGACTGAGTAGTCACCCTTCCTGTGTGGTTCAGAAGTGTTTGTCTTGGAGGGCTGCGTGTAAAACCAATTGATTTTAAGTAAAAGTGGCAATGTTATATAGTGGGAAAGCATTGGAGAAAACAATCGGAATTACCAAAGCTGGCCATGCCATTTCTTCCCACGTGGAAATGGCCCCATCATTCCCCTCTCTGTGCTTTGGTCTCTTTAATGTGTGGAATAAAGATGTTAGACCAGGTGACTTCCAAAGTACAGTCTAGGTTGCCATCGGTGTTGACTTGCTTTGAGGGTAGCTTGAGTGTGCGTGTAGGGGAAGATTAGGGGCAAAAGAAATGAGCATGACCCTGGGGCATTCTTGGCACTCATACATTGTAATGACCTCCCAGCATCTGTCTGTCTGACCCCAGCTGACATGCCTCCTTAGATACTGTATCTGTGAACATTGGAAACCACCGGCACAACCTGCATGACCTTTCTGACATTGATTGTAAACCCTCCCCAGCCCCAGAACTTGTCATAGATATGTGAGGTTTATCAGCACTGCTCAGCTGGCCAAGCCTGACAACACTGGGTGAGGTTGCGTCTGTAATCTGGGCTGGAAAGTGGGAACCATCCTCCATTTTCAACCAGCACCCGGCCACTCCCATCTCTCTCTAAGGGTTCTCTGTTTTCCTGCTTTCAACTTTGGGTCACACTTTGCCAGTGGGCATTCCTACAAAGGAAACTTGATTGTGTCAGCTTAGATTTCCTTATTCCCATTTAATAAACATAATAAATTCAGACTCCTTCACTTTCCAAAACCCTAACTTATTTGACAGTAATGATTTTTAAAATTCATTTATACTTTCTTCATTCTACCTTCGCTGTTATGGCATCCATATGAGCTGCCATGCATGGTTTAACTACACTCTTGCATTTATCTGAATTTAGTTATTGTTTTCTCCAAAGTATGTTCTATCTTAGACACTATCTCATCCTTTCCCCTGCCAGATATTGATTATTCATACATTCTCTGATCCCAACTGCTTCAGCTTTACTCATTGTTATGTCTTTGTAGGTCTTCTTTCCTTTAAATACAAGGACAACCTATTGTTCCCACAGCTCATCACCCTTAACTGGGTCTTGTACATTTCCAGAGCCTCAAAGCATTGTTGTGGGCTTGGTGCTTCTTTTCCACATGTCCTTTCCTTCTCTTAACTCCTCACATGCGCGGTTACTTTTGTCCAGGGTCTTCCCGATGTAGCTGCCACCACAAAAATGTGCTCCTGGCTGTCCCTGGCTGTTTTGATATAAATCATTCTCTTGTAGTAGGGCAGTAAAAAACTACTAAAACAAACAGAACAGTGAGCCCCTTGGTGCTGTGGTGTCCCCTTGGAGGAGAATGATGTGAGGAGAGTAGTAGTCAGGGTCTTGCAGTGCACCAGTGTTGTGGTTGAATGTACTAGACTTCTGTTTCCCCCTCTGTGGCCTCTGAACAATTCCCTCTACCACACCTCACTGAAGAGTTTTGATACATTAGACTCCTGAGACTGTGTCTCACGGTCTTCCATTTCTGATGGCTGCCTTCTTTTTTTTAATGTTTGTTTATTTATTTTTGAGAGAGAGAGAGGCAGAGAGAGAGTGGGCGAGTGAGCTAGGGAGGGGCGGAGAGAGTGGGAGAGACAATCCAAGCAGGCTCTGCACTGTCAGTGCAGAACCCAGTGTGGGGCTTGAACCCACAAATCATGAGATCATGACCTGAGTCAAAATCAAGAGTTGCACACTCCATTGACTGAGCACCGCCCCCCTCCCAGGTGCCCAGATGGCTGCCTTTTTGACTGCTGATGGTGTAGCCTTCCTTCCGCCATTTTTAAAAAAATCCTTTTCCAGCAATTCAAAACTCATCAACGTGGTGGACTCCCTCCAGGCCTTACACATGTAAATATTGCTGGACTGCTTCCGTTTTCTAGAGAACTAATATACAGTTGCTAAAGTTTGGAACACATGACCAGCTCACTTTGTGTTTCTGTTCCAACTGTGATGACGCTAATCCTGGAGCTTGAAAATCCCCACCGACTGACGCTCTTTTGTGAAAATATACAATTTTATACACGCATTTCTGACAAAAAGGAAAAAAATGTTAAGTCCACCCTAGTTTTGTCTGGACAAGCACAGAGAGAGGCGTGTTGGATTGCCAGACAAATATTTTCTCCTAGTTTTGCTCAATGAACTTGATTCACTGTAGGGCTGTTTTCCCACATGAGTAGGAGAGGTGGGCTGCCTCAGACCAGCCACTGCCCCACTCTCCGCAGGGCACTGGTGTGAATCATCGGTTTCATGAATGAAGAGAGTGGGGGAGGTGGGGGGAGACGAGGAGCGTGTTGCTAATGCCTTCAAACAAGGCAAACATTTTGTGAATAATTTTTATATAATATATGATGGGTTGACTTTTTGGTTCTGTTGTTTTGAATGGAATGCATAGAAAAAAGAACTTGTTTCAACAAAAGTTTTTATCTGATATCCTATTCATATGCCCATTCTTTCTAAAATCTTTGGCAACGTTTCCGGGGTGCAGAAAAGGCACAGTGTTGAATCATGTTGCTCACAAGCATTGTATCCGTGCAGGCATGAAATGCGCTTAAAGAGATGGTCGATCTCGTAAGGACAAATCTGACCAGAATATGTGTCCACTTAATTTCTGAGGAAAATTAGAGTTGGGGTATATTTTGCCACTGACCCAGTGCCTTTAGTAGGGGTTTGGAGGAAGAAAAGAAAAGGCAACCTTCTTCTTCACTGATGTCCAGTGACTGGTTTTCTAGAATCCACTCAGCGAGAGTCTTCCCTAATCCAGGAATAAGAAGGACGGAGGTAAAGAGAGCAAGCCCTGGAATAAAAATAAGTAATAATAATGTTTAATCCTCATTTCAGGTCTGGCTAACTCTTGCCTGTTTTAATCATCTAAGCTCAGTAGAAGGTCTCAGCTTTTCAGTGTGATGTAGTCCGTGGCATGTGTGCTCTGAACTCTCGACCTCCTGCCCTTAGCAACCTTGGACTTCTCCTCACATCCACTGCGAGGAGGTTTCCGGTTTCCACTGGTAGCTCATGCTGGTCCCCCTTTCTGGAACATCTCTGTTCATTTAACTTCATTAATTCTAGCCCACAGGATGTAGCACAGGCAGCCTCTCCTCTGCCTGGTCTTCCCAAACCCCTCAGTGGGCGAAGTGTACCTCTTCTGTGCTCCTAGACCATGCTGGATATAGCTCTGTTTGCACCTTCCTCAGTTCTGTTTGCCAGACTCTGAGGTGCTCAGGGAAAAAGGCTGTGCCATTCATTCATCATTTGTTCCTTCAACAAAGATTTATTAGATTCCTATTATGCACTAGGCACCTCTTCAGAGACTGGAAATGATGGGATGAACAAGACAGGTGAGACCTGTCCTCCAGCAGCACAGGTTCTAGAAGGGAAGACAGCTAAATGAAAGCAAACAACTAAGGTAGCAAGTGAGGAACTAACAGAAAATTGCAGCTATGGGGGCACCTGCATGGCTTAGTTGGCTGAGCGTCCAACTTTGCCTCAGGTCATGATCTCATGGTTGTGAGTTCAAGCCCTGCATCAGGCTCTCTGCTGCCTGCACAGAGCCTGCTTCAGATCCTCTGTCCCCGCTCTGTCTGCCCCACACTCACTCACTCTCTCTCTCCTTCTCTGTCTCATAAATAAATAAACATTTAGAAAATGCAACTATGATACCCAGCAGAGTACCTGCTGATTTAAGCTGGGCAGTTAGGCAAGACTTCACCAAAGACGTGGCTTTGAGCAGAGACTTCAAATGCAAGGAGGGGCCAGTTATATGAAGATCTGGGGCAAATGCAAGTGCAAGGCCCTGGGGAAGGAAGCGTGGGTGTGGTGAGTTAACCAAACTTTAAAAAGGGCCATTTGGCTGCTGAGTAGCATGTACTAGCAGAAGTCAGGGGGTAGGTAACGAAGGGCCTGAGAGTCGGTAAAAGTTGGGATTTTCTTCTTTGTGCCATGGAAGCTCTGGGACAGTTCTGTACACGGGATCATAGGATGAGCTTTGCAGTTTATAGAAAGCACGGGGGCTCTGTGTGGCGGATGGATCTGGCTTTGTGTCCCCAGAGGCCAGCAGAATGCCTGCTTCTGTTTCATCATGACACTTGAGCCCTACTCCTTTCCACCCATGAGAATTGCCTTTTCCGAGGTGCGTGGTTGTCCAGTGAAAAGGAAAATTCAATTGAATTTCAGTCCAATACACGTGCTGAGCTGAGCTCCTCCTCTGGTCTCCACTATCTACTGGCCTCTTTCCAGCTTTTCAAACCTTCTCAAAATCAAAATTGCTATACATATTTTGTCTTCCAGTTCCATAGACAGTCCATTTGATTTTCGCTCACCAAGTAGGACAGCCTCAGATGTTTTGACAAACGGTCTCCAGGCAAGGCCACAAGGTGGGGCAATAATAAGGTATTGAAGGATTTGTGGTATCTTCTGAGTTTGAAATGGTACTTTCGAGAACACGTTGAAGGCAGTAATGAAGGCTTGTATTCATCTGTGACTTTCTTCCAAGGGCCTTTAACCAGAATTAACCCAGGCATAACCGCAGCAGCCTGTATTTTTAAAAATAAAACTCAGAAAGCAGAGCAGGAACGCACACACGATGGTACCCAAGATGGAAGTTCATGCAGCCTGTTTCCCATCGCCGGGAGGGCAGCCCTGTGTTACTCTACTTAGCACTGGAGAATGTCTTGCTCTTTTGGCTTACTGTCACATCTGCTAAAAGTGCCTAGAATCCACAGTGGGGTGTCTTAGGTCCTACGTGAGAGACTCCAATCCCCCGGGAGGAGCATCCTTTGGGGGGGGGGGGATGTATTTCACCACTATTAAAATACACTAACATGATTTAAGAAATTCTGCATTTCAGGGGTGCCTGGGTGGCTCAGTCGGTTGGGTGGTCAACCCTTGATCTCAGCTCAGGTGATGATCTTACATCTTGAGTTCCAGCCCCGGGTCAGGCTCTGCGCTGACAGCACAAAGCCTGCTTGGGATTCTCTCTCTTCCTCTCTCTCTGCCCCTCCCCTGCTCACATGCTTGCTCCCTCTTTCTCTCCCAAAATAAATAAATAAAACTCAAAAAAAAAAAAAAAGAAATTCTGCATCTCACAAGTAAAGTGTACCTTTCAATTTGAAAGGTTAATGTTGCTATAGATGTTGGCAATGGGCTCTTAACGAGCCACCTTTCTAGGCCGCAGCCGATCTGCTCTTCTTCCCTTTACCTGCAGCCTGAGCCCCCCTCCTTCACTAGCAACACACACTAGATCTCGGCCGTGCCGGGATGGCTGGAGTCCACACACCCTTGTGCTTCTAGGTAGAAGTTAGGTGTTTTGCAAAGTGGGAGGCTCCTGAAAAATGCAAGGCTGTTTTAATCTTTTGAAAAGAGCATTTCAAATTCACATTCACAAGGAGCCAGGCCTCTTGCCACAGACTGAAACTCAGTAACAACAGTGACAGTGAAGTATGCTAGCTGGCAATAAGCAAAGAAATGCCACGTCCCCGGGACCACTTCAGGATGTTTGTTCTTTCTAAAGTAGGGAGTTGTCATTGCCATTCATTCCTAACATATATTTCTAACATTTTTCTTATTATGCCATTTAAAAAACTGGGACATTATGAAAAATAAAATAAGAGATCCTAAAAAAGCTTTGAATCCCAGAGAAAACTGTTATGGTTACAAGTATGAGTATGCGGTGCCCCTGCTTATCCAGACACACTTGAGATCTATATACAGTTACCCTTGAACAACACGGGTTTGAGCTGCACAGGTCCACTCACTTGTGGATATTTTTTGAGACATACAGTACAGTGTTGTAAATATATTTTCTCTTTCTTGTTTTCTTAACAGGATTTTTCTCTTCTCTAGCTTACTGTATTGTAGGAATGCAGGATATAATACATATTGTATACAAAGTATGTGTTAACTGACTGTCCGTGTTCTCAGTAAGGCTTCTGGTCAACAGTAGGCTATTAGTAGTTAAGTTTGGGGGCAGTGAGATGATGTACATAGGTCTTCAACTGTGGCACCCATAACCATGCATTGTTCGAGGATCAACTATACTTTCCTTTATAAAATGTTTCTCAATTTTTATATTTTATATAAAATACAGAAGTCGATATTCTTTCTGTGTAAGCAACCACTAGTCTTTGCCTTAATCCAAAGGCTAGACAGGTGGTTTTCACTGCCCTTAGGCTTTTCTTGCAATATTTGTATTATGCATCATGTTGATCAGTGACAGGAGACAAATTTGTTTAGTTAAAACTTAAAAAAATGCCTTCCTTCTGTGTGGGTGTCTTTATTCATCCAATTAATCGCATCCTTAGTTTTTACACCACTATGCCTTGTAGACTAGCTTTTAAATGGAAAAAAATGCCCTTCTTGGGGTCATAATGGCAGTGTGAATTTATAGAAAGAGCACTGAACCTGGAGTCCAGGGGTCTGGTTTTGCACAGTAGCTGTGCTTATTATGATAAGCTGTATGCCTTGAAGTTTCCTTACTCCTAAAATGGAAATGTGGATTTCTAAGGTTCTTTACAGCCAGAAAAGTTGACCCTTGGTTAGCAGTGTGTTGATATTGTGCTTTTCCAAATCACCTAAAAAATTGGTTTTCCTGCCGTGAAAAGTAGATAGAAGTTCAATTAACTTCCTAGGCTGGCTTAAGCAATAAGCCTAGTGACCTCTGTAAAGCCATTTGATAATACAGAAGTAAACAATTACTCTACACAATCTCTCCTTCCACGTGCTTCCCACGGGTCAAACATTAATCATCTTGTTGGTCTCTTCAGGCAAACAGATTCATTAGTTTCTTTCTGCTTCTTCCTGAGCTTCATTATAGAAAGGCCAAAAGTCTAACAGACAGTGAAGGGAGAAGGTTTCTTCCTCACATGCTGAGGAATGGGTGTATCTCTTCATGAGCGCCGGAAGGCAGCTCCCAAATGGGCCCCTGTCCTTAGAGCCTTGGTCCACTCTGCATTTGCAGTTTGCCGTCCATATTTGTGCCCCCATTCTCCAGCCCAGCCATACCTGCCGCTCCGTCACGCTTGGTCCTCTCCCTTCTGGACCCCTGCTAGGATTCCATCTCCTCCCATCACCTGCCAACTCTGACTCTTGTTCTGTTCTCACTTTTAAAGGGTACCTCTTCTCAGAAGCTCTCAACCTTTCTCCTCCAGATTGAGTTGCATGATCTTCCTCTAAGCTGTCACACACCCAGTGTTTACCTTCTCCATACCTCCATCACTATTCATCAAAAATGTCCATTTTTCTGTCAGTTTCCCCTCCTAGAATATAAATGCCTTGAAAAGGCCCACTTGTGTTATTTACCATTGCATCCCTGGCACCTAGCATGGGGCCTGGGCCCCTGATAGGCCCCCAAGGAATATTTGTTAAATAATGTGACTCTGCATGCTATTCGTCTACTCCCCTCTACAAAGTCAGTGACAACCAGTAGGACTTGATAAAAGCATAAGGAGGAAAAGTGTGTGTGACATTTGTTTCTTTTTTTGAAAATATTTATTTATTTTTGAGAGAGAGAGAGACCAACAGTCATAGAGTGAGCAGGAGAGACACAGAAGCCAAAGCAGGCTCCAGGCTCTGAGCTGTCAGCACAGAGCCTGACATGGGGCTTGAACTCACGAACTGTGAGATCATGACCTGAGCCGAAGTCAGACGCTTAACCGACTGAGCCACCCAGGCGCCCATGTATGTGACATTTAAAATTGTGCTTCCATTGGGCCAAGAGCTTTGTACATATTATTTCACTTATGCATTTACAAAGCATCCTTTTTGTATTCTGCATTTTGCTAGGCACTGTGGTATATGGAAAAGAATAGGAATTTTGAAACTTGTCTTCAAGACAACTGAAGGGAGACAATGGACTTGTATGGAACAGTTAGAACACAAGTGTGATAAGCTGTGTTTGTATTGACTATGAAGGCTGTGAAAGGGCAAGGAAGTTCATTGCATTCTGAAAATCCCATGAAGGATGCTAGACCTGAAGCTGGAAAGACCTGAAAGTTTCCTGCCTTTTAACAGGTGCACATTCCTTGAAAGCACAGTGGTGGGAGGGAAGCAGACCTTCACTCTTTTTCGGACCCGGAGGAGACAGGAAGCTCCTTTCTCCTTTTCCTTTAGACGATTGTTTGTAAGAGTAATACAATTGAAAGCTTCTCTGATAAAATTGCAGCTCAGACATTACCCTTACTAAAGGGTAATCGCTTTGATCCTCAGCTTGAAATTTCACTCACCACCGATTTAGCAGAGCTCCCTTTTAATAACACATTAGGAATTTTAAATGAGTTAGTGGAATCAGCTGATATAGTTGACTCTGAAAGAGAGTCTGCGGGCTTGGGGTATGGAACAGGTGTTCTGGGAGACAAACCTCGGGAACGTCCAGAATGGCTCAGAAAGAGAAATCAGAAGACCCTAAAGCTAGGCTTTGGCAACAGGAGGTCTAGAGGGAGTATTTTCTCCTTCCCTTATATAAATGGAGTGGTAAGGTTTGTACAAAACAGGCCTCTGGCATAGGCTAGGGAAATCATATATTGTTCATCCAAAGTAGTAAACTCTGTCTGAAATAAAGCACTAGGCTAGATATTATTTTTTAATATTATCCATAGATTTTCTCTCCGTTCTTTAGCAGACTTTTCTGGGACTGATTAGGAGTCTTCCCTGCCCAGAGTACTATAAAAGTGTTTTCTCAGTGGAAAAAAAAAAATAGAAAGACCCAGGGTGGAAGAGGGAACATCTTGCTTTTAAAGCATCTCTGCTTAAGAGACCATAGGAAATAAATTACATTTCCCAGGGTTCTGATTTGATTTTTAAAGACTTACTGGCTCTGCAAAACAAGACACTCAGGAGAAAGTGCATGTGAATAGACAGAGATCTATGTTAAAAAAAATCTGTTCCTTTCTTTTGGGATCACAATCAGAACATAGGTATAATTTAAATAAAGCCAAGGAAGAAGCGTTTTCTTATGGTCTGCAGTAGTTTTCTGTTAAATATATCAGACGCTTTGCACACTGACGGCAGTCACCACCCCTCCTTGACTGAAACTCAATGCAAACATATTTATTCATATTACCCAGTTATTGCTAAGATTGTTTATGTTTGAGACATAGAAATCACAAGAACCCTTAGCTTGAAATCACAGAACGTCGCATGATTAAACAGACAAAGAACAAACACAAAGGCGAAAAAGACAAACTCTTTCTCTACCATAACTAGGCTCTTTTGTAAGGAATGCTACTGAGGTGACAAATGAAGGAAGTCATTACCTGTTGCTGAGTGGCCAGGCAAAGCGACATCTCTCAGGGTAGTTCTGGTGTTTAGCAGTTGCTGAGCTTTCTTTGCCCCTGAAGCAGTAGAGGGCGCTGTGCTGACATAATTGGGATGCTAAGTTTCTGTGCGAGGCCGGGACTTAGGGCCCTTCTCCATCTTCAGGCTACTTATTCCTCCCCAAAAGACCTGGGAAGAGGGGGGAAATTAGTTACAAAGGCCATGCTGAAGTACATAGGTAACACAGTAAGTCCTCAGAGAACATGGGAAATGATCAAATTCTTCTCAAACTCTTGTAAAATACTGTTTTGAAGCATTTGGCAGAAGCCAAGGGTATAGCAAGCTTTAAGAAATTATAAGGTGACTCAGACTTTATCTATCTGAAAGCAGAAGGCAACATTTGGAGCAGAATGATATATCCACTTAAAGAAGACTTTTGGTGAAGGGTGAAGTAATTACTATCATTTTATTACTGTTTGCTCTGGCTCTTTGAAAACTTTGTGTATTTGGTGACAAATTTTACCAATATAGATTTGGCATATATTTTGAGAAGACTCGGCCATGCTTCTTTTAAAATCCTGCATTTTGGAGCTGGTCAACCCCTTGGGCCCATCAAGTCCAATATCAATGTCTTAACATCCAGAGAGGTTGGCACCAAGAGGTGAAGTGACTTGAAAAACCTGCCGGCCTAATAATGGCAAGGCCTGAACAAACACCCAGTGTCCTTACCCCTGGTCCAAAGCTCTCTATTTTGCTGCCCTGCTTTGAATGTCAGCCTCTTATATGTTGATGGTGCATAATCATAGTATCATATTATAATTGTAGATCGCTTTGGTTTTCAAAGCAGTTTACATATATTATCCCACACGTATCTACCAAAACGTCTTTTGAAAATAGATCATTCATCAGGTTGCTCAAAGAAAGTCTGCCCAGTTTCACAACTGGTTAATTGAGATGTTAAGTATCTGTTTGTAGTTCTGTTTACCCTATGATACCATTTGCACCTAGTCAATCAAGTTTCTATTTAGCCTACTTTTCCCACCTGGAAACTCCTTGCTTAGTTCCCGATTTTGCTTTTTTGTCTGAACAGTGGAGTAAAGTTCAGCTGACTCAGAGTAGGGAGCCTTGGCCAGATTAACGAAGTTGTGTAACACCTTCACGGGAGGCCCCGGTACCAGTGATGGCGTGATGAACAAAAGGGTAGCCGACACTGCGGATGCTTCACAGAAGGTGAAAAGTTCAATGGCCCAGAGAAGTCCCTTGCATGTTTCTCTCAAGCCTGAGACCTGAGGAACACCTCAGGTTACCTGACAGCTGGGATCGTGACGCTTAGAGTCTCTTTACGGCATTTGTGCACCTTTCTTACCACACATCCCCCAGTACAGTTAAATGAAAAGACAGAGTCAGCCCCATCACTTATGAAGTCCAGGCAGCTATTTTCAGGGATATTGATGGAAACAGGACCAGTCACACCCAGGGTCATGTCATGAAAGTATAGATTTCAAAGTCCTAGTCTGCCTTTCCTGGATAACTTAAGGTAGTTCCCCAGAATGAGGTAGCTAAGTAAGATAATCAATGTCTATACAATTTTGAAAAAGTTAATGGAGGAAACTGTCTTGTTTACTGTTTTATCACTCCAGGAGCCTCCCATGAAGCTGAAAAAATTTTTTTTTGTTAAAGGGAATACCACTTTATTTAACAAGTAAAAATCCATGAGGAAATTACACCAAGAAAGAACATAGGCTAATAGGTTTTAGGAGGAGTTAATATAGATATCTGTATATAGATATATCTATATCTATCTTTATATCTATATATAGATAGAGATAGATATATAGATAGATATAGATAGATAGAATAGATAGATATAGATATAGATATAGATATAGATATAGATATAGATATAGATATATATAGCTCCCCAAGGGAATAATGAAGGAAATTAGTACTAATTTTGACATGATCCCTATTTTTTTACTATACCCTGGACTTGTAGAGGTTTCTGTATATAAAATACATATTATGAATATAAATATTAATAGATAATAATATTCTCTCACAGATTACCCATTAATGTACATTTCAGTTACAGAGTATAATACCTGCTCACAGACCCAGGAGGGAGGATGGAATATGTGAAATAATGTAAGATTTTGGAGCCAGACAGGCCTGGCCTAACCCCAGATCTGCTGGTTAAGAACTGTATGATGGTGAGCAAGTTATCTTAAATTGTTAAATCCTGTCTTTCTCATTAATAAAATAAAAATATCCACCTCATGTTATTGTTATAATTTTTAAATTAAAAATATGATTGCATGAACCCAGCCAATGATTATCAGACTATAGATACTTCATGGATCTTTGCCTCTTCCCTCCATGGGCAGAAAGAATTCTGGCATTATCTTATTATAATTATTAGTTTTTATTGTCTTCAGAAAATGTTTCTAGCCTTTCCCTTTCAGTTTCTTGTTAGGAAGCTTTAGTCC
The DNA here is from genome assembly GCF_027475565.1 of Acinonyx jubatus. Lineage (NCBI taxonomy): Eukaryota > Metazoa > Chordata > Mammalia > Carnivora > Felidae > Acinonyx > Acinonyx jubatus. Next base: position 29,178,274 of record NC_069382.1, read on the forward strand.
CTGAATATGTTTGTGCTGCAACAGATTGCTCACCAAGACTTCAAAAGGCAGATCATCATTACATTTATCTGGCACACATGTATAGTCTTGTTCTTCATTTCTTGGGTAATCCGATTGGTTGATTCTGCTATTGTCCATCAACAACATCAACTTAAAGGCAGGTTGGATTTGTGATGTTTGCCAAGGTTCTCTGAGAAAAGTAGTTTCCTTCCTAAAATTTTCATAATCTTAATTTTATTATTACTTTTTTTTGGTAGTGGTGGTAAGGGAAGAATCATTCACATAATATTGTTTCTTGGGAGTATGAGTCTTCTTAGGAATGTGCTGAGTTACCTGATGATCCAAGCACTGTGGCACTGGATGATACCCAGGAAAAATACAACCCCCACAAGATCTGTTGTCAAGTAAATGATCAGTTGTTACATACAACCTTTGATTGGTTGAGCTCAAACTACTAGTCAATTTCAAAATTATCTCATGAATCATCAAGACAATTGAGAGGGAAGCCTTACCTTGACTTATCTTTTCCCAAAAATTTGGGAATATATGATTTTATAGCTTATTGATAATGATATTTCTGTGAAATCAAAAGCAGTTCCATATTATGTGAGACATGTCAACTCTTTTTATGTCCCTCTATCAAATTAATTGAACCTTATGGTTCCTAATCACCATCTTTCTACCTTTGTAAAGTTACAGATATTAGAATCATGTTTACCATAAGTGAAAAAATCTGATGGCAGTGCTATTTTGTTTTTTGTTTTTTGGTTTTTTTTTCCTTCCCTACCACATCCTCTGATAATGATTTCCATGGGCTAGAAACACTGTGAAGAAAGAAATATTTCATTGAATTTATTTTAAATGAAACTGATAGCTTCACTAGTGATCTCATAACCTCAAAGCACTTTACAAACTGAGTAATCATTGAGGATGCTAAATATAGTAAATACAATGTTTAAAACCTTCACAAATAAATCCATATTTAAATCTTCTTCTATCACTAAGTAGTTTGCTTTTGATGTACCTTTTAAAATTATGGATTTCTTTAGGGAGGTATTGAGTTTGGTTCTAACTGTTGTGTTTTTTTGTTTGTTTGTTTGATTTTTTTTCCCCAATTAGATCAGTTAGGCCTCACTCTCTGAGACATTTTATCCTATGTGGAAGGAAGTTGCTGCCGTGATTGGAAGGATGGTCCAGGTGCCCAAAGGTCTTTCTTTAATCCTTAGCTCAATTAGTGAGTGCATATCTCATTTCCAGTTTTAAAATAACAATGAAAATATTTCCTTTCCTTGTAGAGGTTTTCAGCACAGAATATGCACGTTATTATAAAATAATAGGCTTTACAAATGTAACATGTACTGTGTAGTTCTGTTGGCACTGAATAAGGATACTACTCATTTAAGTATATGCATATCCATCTGTTTGATTTTTTAAAATGTAGTCATGGACATGGAGAGATCACAAATTATAATTTGTAAATATATTAGGATAGAGCAATTACAAGATAAAAATTCTAAGTATTCACCTTTTCCTTCACCCTTTCATTCCATATCTTGGTTTAGGACTTATTCCTAAAGTTATATCCTATGAATAATTAACTTTAGACATGAGAGATGTGATCCCCATGTCTTCTCCAGTAGAGTCCTGGGCATCACGTATGCTGCTGACTCCTTCTCTGTAGGCTCTTCTGGTTGTTGGGCCCGATCCTAAGGCAGCTCAGGAAAGAAGGAATATCCTGAATGATACGTTTCCTTTAGTAAACAGTTTTAGGTTATAGAAGACGGAGCAGATGGTCAACTGGAGCATCATTTGATGCATTCAGAGTACATTTTTTCCTATATAACAGATATTTTGCTCTATGGTACCTGTTCTCGCTGTTTTCATATATCTACATAGCAGTAGTGGATGAAGGACTTTGCAGGAATGTGTACTATTCTTAGACACTGAAGACACTGCTGGGTTTGGGCACCACCTCAGTATCCAAGCAGGACTAAAGCATAGAGACGAGAAGCCTGAGAACGAGTGCCATACCAAACTCCAGCTAAGCAGAGCCCTTCAGTACAGTCATTTTCCTTAATAACCTTTCGTGAGAGTAAGGTAATTATGAGATGTGTTGGGTTTTGCCAAGTGCTTTTTAAAAAGCCACATAAAATAGTATATGAGGTCACCTCTGGTTCCTATGCAGAGAGGGTCCCTCCTCCCTTCCCTCTTTCTACTCCACACCCTACCCTGAACCCCACCTTCTCTCCAATCCTAGTAACTCACAGAAGTTTAATTTTCCTTTCCAAAGGCTATGTACTTGAAATTCCTATTCTTAGTCATGTGTATTTTGCTTTCCTCTTTGATTCCTTCCCCCCCCCCTTTTTTTTTTCCTCCAGGTTTCCTGTTGATACCAACATGGGTATCAAAGGGCTTCCCTTTGCTTCTTTTGGAAAAAAAAGAAAGAAAAGAGTTGAATTTAGAACCTATAGGATGGAAAATAATAGTCAGGAAAAGGCAGCCATAGTATGCAGCGGTGCAGAGACAGGGCTGGCCCACCCATCCCTTCCAGAAGCCACGTCCCTGGGAGGGCATTCCTTTGGAACAGAAGCAGCATCCATCCCACAGGGATTTGAGAATTGTGAGCTCTGAGTGATAAAAGGCTGAGTCATAGGTTATCAACGGGCAGATTGCTCCTTTGCCTCTGCCTTGAAGGCAAGAAAGCCATTTTTTCCCCTCTTTTTTACTAAGTTTTTGGAATTTGATTCATTTTGTCTTTTTCTCCCCCTCTTTGGCTCTCAACTCTAGGATTTTGACTTTATCTAGAGGAGGGGTTCCAGATCTGGGCTAATCCTGAGGAGCCTAAGACTGCTGTCATAGCTACGAGCGCAGATGGTTGGTGGATGATTTCTATTATAGAGATACCTCCAAATGAGCTATGTGGCTGGGCTTTAAGAAGCCCAGAGTGAGATCAGAAACAAAGCCCACCTTAGAATAATGTTGTCATAATTTCAGTTGTTGCTGATTCTCAAGGTATTTGCGTGGCCAGTCTTTACCACTTTCTTCTCCATCTGCCTCTCGCAGCAACGGTGTAAGGGGAAAGCTAATCAAAAGGTAAAGCGGCCAAGTGTTGGGCAATGACAGGATGAACACCCTGAAACATCACTCTTCAGGAGGTTTTGTCAAAGATCCCTAGCGAATCTTCCAACCTAAACCGTTCCTGTTGTTATTCATCCAGGCTCTGGCACGTTCAGGCACCCTGAATGCAAAGTCCGCCCATATTTACTGTCGAGTTGTCTTCAGACCTCTGTGACGGATGGCAGGGAAAGCACACTGCCTCATCTCTGATGGTCCTTACTGCCGAAAGCAGGCTTATGCCCCGTAAGCAGGGGGGTTTCCAAACGGTGCAGGAGGCAAGTCACTGGTTAGGGATTTGCTTCCTCTATTCCTTGAAACCATCTTGCTTGATAGAGAATTTTAAGTGTTGAGTGGAGAGGTGTCTTGCTTGGGCTTGCTTTTGAGTACTGGGAATTCAGCTTTTCTGCCTTGGAAGCCCGCGTTGGGATGTAGGTGTGTAGCAGAGGGAATGGGTGGAGGCTTCCCACTAATGGGGAAGGCATCTTAGAAACAAGCTGAGATGTGGAGCTGGGACTCTGGGAAGCAAATATTTCTTCCCAGCACCAAAATTTGATGGGAGGGTACTTTGATATCTGTGGTTGCAGCGTAAATATGATTCACTCTGGGGACTCTACCTTGCAATTGAATGAGCCAGAAAAGGCAAATAAGAAATCTGAAAAATTATCTGTAAATACTTCTCCGTCCCAAGGACACTTATTTCTTCCTAGTCATGATTTATTAAAATTTTCAGAATACTGTCTTGTTTTTGGTAGTGCTAATGTAGCAGCTAAGAATGCAGCCCCTTGGTTCAGTGAGAAAGCTGCTTCTTATGAGTTGTAAGCCCTTGAGAAAGCTACATAAATCTCTCTGTGCCTCACAAATGCCAACTGGTAAAGTGGGGGATGATAATATTATGTATTTCATAAGGTTGTCTCAATGTTTAAACCAGATTATAATACTTAATATTAATTGATGGCTTTGAAGCCAAACGTTGTTCTAAATGCTTTTTAAATATTCTTTTCATTGTCATCATCATTACATCAGTCCCCATTATTATTTGGTATGTTGTGGTATAAGGAGCCATGGACAACTTTGATTCCACAAAGAAGGAAATTCAAGACTTAAAAAGGAGGCTTAAGGACTTGAATCATCTTCTAGGGAGCCAAGCAAGACTAAGCCTTTATTGCAAAGTTCTGCCAGGCTTTTTACACTTGTAAAAGGTCAGGTAAATAAAGCCATAATCAGCAGCAGCTGTTAAAGGAAAGAGAGTGATGGTATAGATATCAGGAGATGTAGATTATAGTCCTCAACCAGCTATCACCTAGATGTATAACTTTGAATAAGTTATTTAATTTCACTGGGCCTCAATTTAAGGAAAATATTTTATTTGTGTATTTATTTATTTGCTTTTTAGTTTTAGAGAAAGAACGAGTGTGAGTAGGGGAAAGGGGTGGAGGGAGAAAGGGAGAGAATCTTAAGCAGGTTCTATGCTCAGTGTGGAGCCCGATTTGGGGCTCGACCCTACCACCCTGGGATCATGACCTAAGTATAAATCAAGAGTCAGATGCTCAACCGAGACACCCAGGCACCCCAAAGAAAATATTTTTAAAAATAATCAATAAAGGAGCTGAATTAGGTGACATCAAAGGTTTCTTTCACCTCTATGATCTTAAACATTACTCAATACCTACTCTATTCACAGCATCTATTTCCACAAGATATCACTGATAGCCCAAGCCTGTGCCATATTCCTGTTCCAGCTGAGATTCTGGTCACTCGTACGTAATTCATCCATAGGTCTCTATTAAGTCCAGGAATGATTTTGTCCAACTGGTGTTTTCTCTGCTCTTAAGGTATCAGAGATTTAGATAAAACAGTGAGGGACTACTTGCCCTGATGTATACTTTTTACTATAGCCAAGTCAGACCCGTGAGTCCTAAAATTGGATTTTAAAAAGTATGTAAGAAACAGAGTTAAAATGAAGATTATACTCTTAAAGCTCTGCAGAGATAAGTGGTAAAGTCGTATCACCGCGTTATAGGGAACTCTGCACATAAATCAGAAATTGTTTAAAATTTAAAAAAAAATCATGTTCAAGCAATATTATTGATTTCAAGACAACTCTGGCAACGAGACAAATATTTGAAATCTCAACAGCCCTAAAATGTGCTAAGATTTTGCTTTCAATAGATGGAGAGCCTCATAAAGAGGTCTTGGGTATTCTGCTAGTCAATGGAATAAAAATAATGAGTCAGATAGAAGTCCTCCAGCTATGCGCTGGACCGAAACGTCCCTGACTGCCTGTCCTATTCCGGAGGACTCGGCTCCTGAGAGCAGTACGGTGCTGGCACAGAGATGAAAGACAAAGGGTTCCTCCTGGTTCCTGCTCCTTTGAACCTGAGTCAGACCAGAGAGGAAAGAAAGTGATGCAACCTAGGAGCTGCGAGGTGGTGATCCAAGTTTTCTTCCAGACGCTAACAGCATTGACTTGTATGGCATCATTATGCCCAGATGCTATGTAGTAACAGGGCAGAAGTTTCTGACTTCTAGAACTGAATGTATTTTCTGTTTGTTTGTTTATTTGTTTTTGTTTTGTTTTGTTTTAAAGACAGCAAAGAAAAAAGAAAGCAGTCACATTGCTTTAACATCTCCGTTCTTGGCATGTTTCTGCCGGGGCGAGTGATAGTCTCTCTGTGTTCTTTTCTGCTTTGACTGTGTCATAAATACTGGTTTCAATATAGGGTAATGTATATTCAGGGAAAGCCTGACACTTAGTATCCCACTCAGAAGGGATGAGTAGGTTACCGAGGGTCTGGAAACCATCCCTATATGTTATAGTTGGATCTTCCAAGGAAGTTGAACTTGGATAGAGGAGTAGAGAAATGCTTTCAAATATGTGAAGAGCTTCCTCAAAATCTGTCTTTCTAGAAGGCAAAACAAGTGAAATAAATCTGAAAGACAGATTTCAGGTCACTGTAGTGAAGCCCTTTCCGACAGTTAAAAGCGTCGTAGAGATGGGGCAAACAGCCTTATGAGGCGATGAGCTCCCTGTTACGGATGGGAAGCAGACAGAAGCCAGGCAAGTGTCAGTAATGCAGTAGGCAGGGCTTCCAGTCTGCCTGGGAATTTGGAAGGAAAAAAAAAGGCCTCAATCTCTTGTGATTAGAAACCTGAATTGAGGGTAAAATATGTGGGATTTTTTTTTGAGAGAGAGAGAGAGTGTGAGCAGGGGAGGGGCAGAGAGAGAGACGGAGACACAGAACAACGCAAGCTCCAGGCTCCGAGCTGTTGTCACAGAGCCTCATGCAGGGCTCAAATTCATGGACCCTGAGACAGTGACCTGAGCCAAAGTTGGATGCTTAGCTGACTGAGCCACCCAGGCACCCCTGAAATATGTGGGGTATTTGGAATCAGTTACCTCTCTTCAAATCTCTAATGTAAAAGGATAAAGCTATTGTTGTAGACCTTCTTGAGCACAAAATGACTTGTCAGCAGAAAGGAGTATTGCATAAAAATAGAATGTTCCAGATTGAGAACATGGTTGTCCCCTTAAGTAGAGTGGAGATAATAGTATTGGCCACCCATTTACCTTAACCGAGGTTTGTGTAAGTCTGTGACTTGGTGTTTTTTGAAGGGCTTTGAATGGCTGCTGTGGTGAATGTGTCCCTGCAAATGCTTTTGCAAGGCAATTATTTGGATCAGAATGTCACTCAGAGTCAGCAGGCTGCCTTCATGAGTCACTTGAGGAGGATATTGTAGTTCGAATTTGTTAAGTCTTGTCAAATATTTAAAAATAATAATAATATGTAGTATAATAAAGAAAATACTCTGTTTTATGTCCTAATTTAAAGTCACTTGGTTTTCTGGAAAAAGAAAACTGTGCCTACACTTAGGTCCAAATTACTTTACTTTTTATAGATACAAATGTCTATGTGGCATCCAGCCACAGGTTATTTACAATGATGTCAGGTTGTTTCATTCTATTTTTTTTTATTTTTTTAATGTTTTTATTTATTTTTGAGAGACAGAGACAGACAGAGCATGAGCAGGGGAGGGGCAGAGAGAGAGGGAGACACAGATCCTGAAGCAGGCTCCAGGCTCCAGACCCGAGCTGTCAGCACAAAGCCTGACACGGGGCTCAAACCCATGAACCATGAGATCATGACCTGAGCTGAAGTTGCACACTTAACCGACTGAGCCACCCAGGCACCCCTCAGGTTGTTCCATCTTAAATACATTTTGTAAAAAGCCCCCCATCCCTGGAGAGTATGGACAGCAAAAGCAGAACCATCACAAAAGCTGAATGTGCAAAACCGCCAGGACTTTTTAGCGTAATGTGATGTCCTAGAGGAGTGTCAGTAGGGTTCCTGGAGTGACTCCTTCGTTGGGTTCTGGAGGAAAGGTGAGGCAAGCCTAGATCTACACAGTGCACTGAATACAGTAAAGGTCCAAGCAATGGGAAAAGTCTAGTCAATCATCATGGAATGATGAATTCCTCTTGGTTGTTTGGCTTTGGGTTCACTGCCTGTTGCTGAACTTGGAGGAAGATTGAATGTGTTTACTGTGACATAGAAGAAGCAGCTTATGACTTGGTGAAATCCTTGGCATCTGCAGATTGTCACTGATTATTCTCACACTGATCTGCCTCAATATCAAAATGATTTTGTAATAAAACTGAGACCTCGAGGGATGAGATTCAAAAATATGAATCATATCCTAGATAATAGTTCTGTCACAGGTCTGGGTATATGTTAGTATCCATGCAGAAGCATGGATACTAATATAAAAGTATTTTAAAATACAAAAGTATTTTTAAAAAATGGAAAGTGTGCCTGGGTGGCTCAGTAAGTTGGGTATCTAACTCTTGGTTTCAGCTCAGGTCATGATCTCACAGTTCTTGGGTTCAAGCCCCACATCAGGCTCTGTGCTGACAGTGCAGAGCCTGCTTGGGATTCTCTCTCTCTCACCCTCTCTCTGCCCCTCCCCAGTTTGTGCTCTCAAACAAACAAACAAAACAAAACAAAACAAAAAAACAAAAACAAAACACTAAAAATAATGGAAAACACATGACTTGAATGAGTCATTGACCCATTGGTGCAGTAAACAAACAACTCTAGATGATGGCACTCATTTCTGGTTTGCCGCTGCTGTTGTGGAGTCCCTCCTGGGAATTATTATCTTAGGAGCATAACCCTGCTTAGATGAGCCTCCCCATCTTTCACATTTCCAATTAAAAGGAAACAGAAAACAAAAACAAAAAACAAAAAACAAAAAAAACAAAATTTCAGGTAAATAGTATAAAAGACACTAAAATATTTCAGGTCGATTTAGAACTACACTTTATGGAAATAAAATGGGTGACATAGGACAAAGCTACAGCCTTTAGGGATTATTTTCTAGGTCTTTGCTGTCAGGGTCAATATTCCAGGTGGATAGAGCCCTTAACTGGACCAGGAGTCAATATTCTATTCCCAAATCCATTACTTAACAGCTGCTCTACCTTGGACAAATCACTGAGCCTTTCAGAGACTTGAGTTTTTGTGAATAAACAATGATAGGGTCTAGACAGTTGCCTCATATCAGGTTGTTTTGGAGACAGACTCTGAGGGAAAGAGATCTGAGGTGAGTGAGTTTATTGGGGTGCTCCGAGGAATACCTGGGAGGGAGTGGAGGTGGCAGAGGGCAGATGAATTCATTTGCAAGAGAGTTCTCAGCTTCCCTACCAGCTCCAGAGTTGGGATGGTCTTTGGAGTTGTGGAGAGCTACACCGTGGGGAGCTTATAGTGTTAGTCTTTAGATATCCCTATGTCACTTTGTCAAGTCTTTGAGGCTGTCCCCCAGGAAAAGGTGTGGCAAGAAGACTCTTTTCAACAGAGGGCAGGTCCTGGGGAAGGAGTCAGCTATGAGTTGTCATCAGGGAACATTTCCAGCAGTTTAGGAAATGAGAGCCTCTGAAGGCCAGATCGGAGTCGCGTACCCTGGCACCCACTATGATAACCAGCATTATTTTCAGCGTTACATTCTGTGATGTTAACGTATTGTACAGTCACTAAAATCAGGGTGTTTTTATATCCAACTACCCCTGAAATACATTCGCTCTGGGTATACTATTTCTCCCTTCATCTAGAGATCCAGATAGATTTTCTACACTTTCATGTCCATTGAGGAAAAAAGCTTTTATTCTTCTAGTTTTATAGTTTCAGTTATCCTCCTTTTCAGGCAGATGAGCACTTCATGATAGTTTCTTTTGCATTTTTTGTGGCATATTAAAAAAAATAAAACATAAACTGGGTCATTACAGGAGTCTCTGTGGGAGAGTTTCCCCCTTTAGTTTCTGTTGCTACTGTTTCCCACTTTTCATCTCTCCATTGGGAGACGTTTTTTCTTCCTACTTTCTATCCATTGTTCATCATCTTTCCAACCAACCTGTAGCCAATAAGTTGTTATTAAATATTTGTTATTAAATTGCAAGTCCCTTTACAATTTAATATTCATAATCACATTTCTCTCCAAAAAGAAGGATTTTATCTTTATTCAAAATCAAATGCCCCAGGGATCTTTTCATGAAAATGAGAATAAGTTTTGAGGTAATGGAAGGAAGTGTGAGTAGTGAGTTAGGGAGTGGATTGAGAAGGTGGGTAGGGAAGGTGGTATATGATTAAGAGATAATCATCATGGACAAGTCCATGTTGTATGCTTATGGAAGCATGATGACCTAGCCTTGAATATTGGACTTAGGAAGTTACACAGGTATTTGGGCTTCTCAGAGAGTGTTCATGCCCTCGATCAGTATCTTAGATCAGCTTATTCAGTGAATGACGATAGTGCCAAATGGAATGAAAATATAAGACAGGAGGATGATGGAAGTAAAAAAAAATCCAGTAAAGGGTAAAGAAGGGAGGCATAATAACTCACAAAGGAGCAACCAACACATTTAGATTCCATTCTTTAGATTTGAACAACTTGCTGTCTTTCATCCTATTGGTAAAACAAACAAACAACCCAAATAGACACAAGAGCCCCTTGTTCATGTTAGGCATTGATTTGCCTTCTTTTCTTCCCAAGATACCTCCTTTCCCATTTTCTCTCTCTGAGTACAATGTTGAATGTCTTCCTCATTGGTCCAGATTTATCCTAATTAGAGAACTTCCCCAAGTGCCTGCTTGACAATGCCAGATGCAATCAGTCACTTCTCTGTGACTGATAGTCGTCCACAATCTCCCTTGGAAACTTTATCATGGCACTCGGGTTACTCTATTACAGTTATTATTTCATATAACAAAAACACCTGTTTAGTTTCTATTATGTGCCAGGCACTAATCTAAGTGATAATTTGTCTCGTCCTCATTACAACTCTATGAAGGTTGTACTGTTACTTTGACTAATTTACAGATAAGGAAACCGACGCATAGAGAGTTGAACACATTTCCTGTGATCTCATAGCTAGGAAGAACTGGGATTCTAGCTCAGGAGGTCTGGCTCCACAGTATTTGCAATTAGCCACTGTGCCACACAGCCTTTCTGTCTTCTTCTAATTTTTCTGTTAGGCTCATTAGACTCTGAACATCTCTGTTCAGAACATCTCTGAACATCCCTTACATCTCATGGGAAAAACAACTTTTTTTATTATATAAATAATACTTGCCCATTGTAAACATTAAATAAATCCCTAAAACATACTGAAGTAAAGAAAGGTTACCTGGAGTCCCATGAACCTGAAATAATCATCATTAGAATTTTGGTTTTTATCCTTTCATGCATTTGTTTAATGAACCACCCGCCCACACCCATAGACATATAATTAAGTGAGATCATGTCATCTTTTTTTTCTTTTTCTTTTTTTTTTTTAATCATGGATGTTATCTGCCCTTCTCCTCCAAGAGTTGCCAGTCCCAGTAAGACTTGTTAAAAATCAATATAAGAAAAATACCCATGTATTTTCTTCTCTCATGGCCTTGTGTTTCACCTATGTTAATGGAAAATTTTTTTCAACAATGGGATCATATTAAACATAATTTTTTGTAAGTTACTGTTCTCGCTTCGCAACCTCTCCAAGTCACTTGGCAAAGCCCCAGCTCATTCTTCTCACCACCCACATGACATTCATCTCTCTGTGTGGATGTACCAACATTATTCAGCTATTCCCAGTGACATGAACTTGGTTTTCAGCCCTGGACCATTGCAAATAATGCAGGGGCTGCTGCTTTAGCCATTGTGTGTCTGACATTGTGCCGGGCACAGTGTGATCTCCTGAATAAATATTTCTTGGATTTAAAAATATGGATAGCATAGTAGTCAGACTTCAGAAATTATATAAATACAATTTATATATATTAGTATACATATACTAATATATATACAGTTTATATAAATACAATTTTAGTAAGGGGATTACGATTTAAATGAATGAGGAGAGCTTACTATTTAAAAGACTTGTGTGATAAATGCTTTCATAGCTATGTAATTGTCCTTAGTTTTTTAACTGGTGAAAACATCACTTTTTTCATGTGGAATGTTTGCTTTAAGTGACCTCCCTTAGAGCATCACTAAAACACCTCTCTGTATTTTCACAGTTCATTGCTCAAATACTGGGTGCTTTGTGATCTGGTCTCTGTATTTCCACCCTGCTTTTCTACTACTTTTGTGGCCAAAATGTATGTTGTGCCCATCCTAAGGTGTTTCCAGGCGCACAAGCCCATTGGTTTTTTGATACAGCTATGTCAACCCTCCGCTTGGAATCACATTTCTATCACCACAGTGCCACTGGTGATTTCTGCTCATCCTTTCCTGTGCTGAAATGCCACTTGCTCTCCAGAACTTTCTTAAATCTCCTCTCCTGATCATGTTCCTGCTCAGCTAACGTTTATTCATTTGAGCCCATGGAATCTGTCCAATACTTCAGAACAGTACTTAAATCTTCTATTTTAACTCATCTGTATGACCTCAAAGACTTATCTTTTTAGGGTTTGGAGTTTGTCTTTTTTTGCCTTTTCCTCCAGCTCTCTTCATAGACAAGGTACTCAAAAAATGTGTTGAATGAATGAGAATAGAAAAAATAAAAATGTCCTGGATTGGAATTACCAAAACTGCCCAGTAATCTCTAATATTAAAAAAAACTCAGTGGCATCTTAGAAAAAAATAACCTGGAGGCTGAGACTTTCCAGAGGGCACTTCCACGGAAAAGGAGGAGCAAGTACTCTGATCAGAAGTTGAGTAAATATCCTCTGAGGCCCCTGATTATCCGGACTTTGACAAAAGAAAGGCTCTCCATGGCCTGCCACTATTACTATAAGGAAGTCCTAGCTCATATGATTCATAGTTAAATATTTGCATACCCTCTGGCTAAGAAAAACAAAAGCCACAACATTCCAGAGCCTTTAGGCATATAAGATCTAGGGACTTTCCCAGTTATTTCTCCTTAGCAACTGGTAACTGAAGAGGCCCTATTTCATAAAAGCAAAGCCATGTAAATTGGTAAGAAAGTACAATAGCTATCTGCTCAGAATTTAGAGAGTATATCAAGGCCAACAAAGTAATTGTTAAAATTGACTATTATTGTTCTCATACTTTGACATTTCCGGGGGGGGGGGGTTGTTGTTGTCCTCTAGAATCAGGAGGCAGACGAAGTGTGGTAAACATTGTTAATAAAGAAGGGCAAAATACAAATAACTTATTTCCCCAAATCCCCACTATGGGCTGAGCTCACGATCCTCCAACACCAACAGTCAGGGCACTTATTTGAGTTCAGAGTCTTCCCCATTGTCTTTTGTGGGTGCCTTAAATGTATTTCTCTTCCAACAGTTCTGTGTGATCATTTCCACTTCACGGATAATATTTCCATTTCACAGATAAGGAAATGGAGGTTAAGACAAGTAACAATCAATAAGTGATATTATCAGGATTTGAATCCAGCTGGTAGGAAAATGGCAGTCTGCAGAGAATCGTTTCAGAAATGTTGTGTAGACACCTCAGCCTTAAGACATATAAATATATTTTCTTCTTACCCGAAAATTTGAAATTAGAGCTTTATTCTTTATGGTTTAAGACAATGGAGTCTCCCTACATTGTTATTGCAAATCCTCCCCAAATCTTGCAATCCATCTCTATTTCAACATGGATGAGCTTATCGCATCCTTTCTAGGAAACAGCTGTGATTAAGGAGTATAAACAGTTATTCTGTTATTCTTCCCTATCTTCAGTCTTGCAGTGTCCTTCGAGCTCTGGGGGGAGTCCTTCACCAACCCATTGTTAATCTGGAGCCAGCCTTTCAGCCTTAGACCAAAAGGATGTAACATTCCTATTTGGTAAAATATCTGTAATGTTTGAGGGCCCAAGGAGGCTCTTCTAAAAGTGCCCACACTGAAACACTCCAGTACTAGGAAATAAATTATATGACAGAAGGAATAAAGACCTCCATGCCTTGCACCTACTAGGTATTCCATAAACGTATTCCACAAATAAGCTCATGTTAGATGGACTGGCAAATGGAGCCCCAGTTTATGGTTCCAGCTTTGGTACTAACTTGTTTTGGATCTTGATCACAGCACATCTTCTCAGAACCACATCTGAAAGGAATGTAGCTCAAGAGGAGTGATCTCTTCATGATGAGAGGGCTATGGGCCTCATAGAGAAGCACTCACAGCCAGAGCATGTCTCTGAGCGTCTGATAAAATGCCAAGCTGAGAAGACAAGGGCAATGTTGATATCTACCCTTCACCTCCTACCCCTGCCACACACACACACACACACACACACTCACACACACATACACACACTCACACACACACACTCACACACACTTACACACACACATTCACACTCTCTGTCTCTTTCTCTCTCTCACCTACAAGTGTATCCAAAGGGTGCCATTACTAAGTATAAAGCAAGTGGCACCATGGTTTGCCCATAGATGGTGATCAATAGCCCACATTTAGGAGAGATCTTTTAATCCAGAGTACTCTCTTCATTTAATCCAAACTAACAAAACTTGTTTTATTTTTCTTTTCTTTTTTTTTTTTTAATTTTAGAGTGAGAGAGAACAAGAACGAGCACCTGGGGAGAGGAGCAGAGGGAAGGGAAGAGAGAATCTTAAGTTGGCTTCATGCTCAGTTCCGAGCCCAACACAGGGCTCTATCCTACGACCTTGGGATCGTGACCTGAGCCAAAATCAAGAGTGGGGCTTGATCCCATCACCTCAGGATCATGACCTGAGCCAAAATCAAGAGTGGGATGCTCAACCAAATGAGCCATCCATGCACTGCCCCCCTTTATCTTTGCTCTTCTATGATCCCTTCCTTCCTCTTTCATCACACATTTATTGAAGACATACTTCATACTGGCCACTTACATATGCACCAGAAATAGGGTGATGGTCAAGAGAAGCAAGATCTTTGGGCTTATATTCTAGCGAGTGGGGCAGATAATAAATAATAAATAGGATAATTTAAAGCAGTGATTAGTGAGAGCAAACAAAGCTGCAATGAGAGCAGAGAGAGACTAACCAGATCCAGTCGAGGGGTCTCTAAAGGAGGCTGTTACAGAAGTCCTCTCAGGTCAGTGTGAGGATGAAAGCAAAAGAGAGGTCTAGGCAGAGGAGGAAAAAAAGTGAAAACTCCCTGAGGCAGGAATGAGCCCGGGGTGTTCTAAAAAATTAAATAAATAAAAAAAAGTCTTTGTGACCCAAGGAACAGAGGGAAGAGATTGAAGAGATGATCAAGGTGCCATGGTCACATTCTGTAGGAGTTTGTAGGCCATGGTTGAAGTGTTGTTCTAATTACAATGGGAAGTCATTGGAGGCATTTAAGCAAGGGACTTACATGATCCACATGGATGTTTCAAAGAGCATCAGGCTGGGGTGCCTGGGTGGCTCAGTCAATTAAGCATCCAACATCAACTCAGGTCATGATCTCACAGCTCGTGAGCTTGAGCCCCACATCGGGCTCTCTGATGTCATTGCAGAGCTCACTTCACATCCTCTGTCCCCCTCTGTCTCTTCCTCTTCACCATTGGTGCACTCTCTCTCTCTCTCTCTTTCTCTCTCTCTTTCAAAATAAATAAATAAACATAAAAATACAATAATAATAACGAGCACCAAGGCTGCCATGTGACCAAGGGTGGTGGCAGGGAGAACTATTGTGAGTCTGCAGCAATGTCCAGGTAGAGAGAGATGATGACAGCAAAACGAAGGTGCTTAAATCGTGAACTGACAGGTCTTGATTTGTGATCTGTTCTGGAGGTAGAAGCCACAGGACTCAGGGAGATTTCAGACTAAAGGTTCACATGGCTTTGAATAAGGACTACATGGACATGTTATTGATTAGCCCTGCCCTTCCCAGAATCAAATTCTGATTGAGAGAAGGACCCTGAGTCCTTGAAGAAACAAAGGGGGTTACTGCAAAAAAAAAAAAAAAAAGAAAAAAGAGAGAAAGAAAGAGAGAGAGGGAAAGAAAGAAAGAAAGAAAGAAAGAGAGAGAAAGAAAGAAAGTTGATACAATAAAGAAAAGGAAGCCTATTTGCATAGCAGTACTAGGGCCAAGCCTACATATCTGTGCAATCTAAGAAGTCTATTTCTTGTGACAGTGTCAGAGCTGAAAAGATCTATAGGTATCATGCAGGCCAATTATCATCTCAGAAATGAGAAGACATAGCAGAGGAGATTGACATGCCTCACCTAGGGTCACGGATCTAGTCGCTGGTACAACCAAACTTAGAGCACATGTCTCCTGGCTCTCAGTAGTATGCTTTGTTATTACTTTTTAATATATAACCTGATTTGTTCCTAATAGGCTTGTAATACACAGTGCCTGAAATTTAAAGATTACTCACTGTTTGCCATAAGGCGGCAAATGCGTTAGTTGAAATTTTAGGACAGGTGTAACACATCATTAGAACTACTCTCACTTATGGGGCGTCTGGGTGGCTCAGTCAGTTAAGCGTCGAACTCTTGGTTTCGGCTCAGGTCATGATCTCACAGTTTTGTGAGTTCAAGCCCCACATCAGGCTCTGTGCTGGAGGCATGGAACCTGCTTGGGATTCTCTCTCTCTGCCCCTACTCCACTCACATTGTTTCTGTCTCCCTCAAAAATAAATAAACTTTATTAAATAAATAAAATTACTGTCACTTGTTCTATCCCTTTAACATGAGCTATCACATGGCAGAGTCTCTCTTCAAGAGAAGAAGGGAGGACAGGGGAGTGAAGTAGACAAGGGAATTGAGGAATGTGGGGAAGGAACACTTCTGGAAAGAGTTAATATCTTTACCTTAGACTCAGCTACATGTAGCTGTTAATCATATTGTCTTTTTCGTTTTTGTTGACAATGTGGACAAAAATAGTAGCCTGGTACCTTTCTCCTTGATGTAACTCTGTCTACATTACTTATTTTGGTTGAGATGGATAGCCCTACAGTCCTGACTTGATGTATGTCATAGTCATACCATATTCTATAGCCACACAGTTTGCTTGGTCTGTGCTAAGCGCTCATGCGCATCATGAAAGAGCCTTTGAAACATTTATACACACACTAAGACAATGGTTGAAAATCAAGCAGACAGGTGGATCTCACTGAATTCTCTTCTCCAATAACATGGACTCTCCTCTCTGGTACTGATTTTATGAGTAAAATTAGGAAATTTTCATTCTCAGCAAGCTCCAAACTTTTCAGTAAAGCAGAAAAAAAGACTGATATTTTAAGAGACATGTTTATGCCCTTAAATTCAAAGGTACTTTATAAATGTACAGTTGCTGTCACTCTTCAATGAAATCTTTATCACCTGATGAAATAACACTCTGATAAGTACCAACCTGCCTAGGTTGCCCACTCCGCACTGCGGAGAATGTTCCTTTCTAAGCTTATTAGCATCTCAATAATTTAGCATCTCATACTAGTTCTCCATCTGACATCAAGTCTCCGGTGAGTCCTTGGGAGCTCAAATCTGCCAGAGGAGCTTCAAGGTGAGTTCAGAGCTCAGATCCACCAAGGAAAGGAGAAACAAGATAAGGACTAAATCCCTGATAAAGTGGATGAAAAAGTCGAATCCATCACTTTGAAAGACTGGCAAGGAGAGGTGGCAGCCAGATAGCTTCCATTTTATGGACTTGTGGTGTTTCAAAGAGAATAGAATCCTTCTTTTCCTCTTGCAATTATTTCCATGTGCTCTGTTCTCCTGCCCTAGCTGGATTTGTCAAGTTTGAAAGCAAAAGGAAAGTTGAATGTGCATCCTGGTGGCATACTGTTAATAAAAAGGACAGAAACTGTTCAAAAGTATTTTAACAGCAACCATGAAACCTAATTCGTCATTTCCTTCCCTGCATCCCTCAGCCCCAAGTGCTGACTTTACCTGTCTGACTTCTCCAAGTAGAATTAGGAACTAATGAGAATAAGCATCTTCATCAAGACAAGTCTGGTGTATACTTAAGAAGGTAAGGAAGTAGGCTGGACCACCTGTAAAAGAAGTTCTTGTGTGGTACTAGCTCTGATCCTATAAGGACCTTGCCAAGCATACATCCAGAAAGTCACATAACTCTTAGCATTTTGTGCTTTATGTCTGTTAAACGGGGATGCTAACAGTGACAGTAAATGACATCCAGGAGGACTTTCAATGTGGCAGATACTGTGCTAAGAGCTTTATGTGCATTTTTTTTAATCTTCACAACCAATTTATGAAATGGGCATTTCCAGGTTTAGTCATTTGCCTGTGGTTCCAGCCAGTAGTGGAGGGAGGATTCCAATCCAGCAGTCTGACTATGGAGTCATCCCACTGTCCTCCTCATCTGGTCACAGGAGGTTGAGTGAAACTGTGCATAAGCTTGGAAATAAAAAATACACTAGATAAGAAAGGTTTTATTTATCATTTCTATTTTTCAAAATATGTTGTAATCTCAATATGGGTCATGTTATCAAAAAAATGTGCTTGGTGAGGTCTGAGGGAGTAGATTTTTAAAATGTTTTTATTTTTATTTTTATTTTTTTTAATTTACATCCAACTTAGTTAGCATATAGTGCAATAATGATTTCAGGAATAGAATCCAGGGATCCATCCCCTACATATAATACCCAATGCTCATACCAACAGGTGTTTTCCTTAATGCCCCTTGCCCATTTAGCCCATATCCCCACCCAAAACCCCTCTAGCAACCTGAGGGAGTGGCTTTTTGAAGTCAGGCAGAAATGATTCCAAAAGAACTTTACTTTCTCCTTTCCCTCTGCTGCTGGGGGTTCAGATGGGGGTGGTTCTAGGACTTCTGCCATAGAACTAGATATATTAGTGGCAAGAAATGGGAAAATATAGCCCTGCTGCACAGTGCTAATAGATTGTCGTTTAATAGTCCATGCCATGTTATTTCATAGTGTGCAACATTTAAACAATACACACACATGCACTCCTACACGTGAATGCACGTGCATGTGCACACACACACACCACACACACACACACACACACACACACACACACACACCCCTTCTGTCCTACGTTGGGCTGTGGTCTGCTTATGGAGGCTGAATGACAGGGCCAATTCTGACCTAATTCAACCATTCTGATGTTGAAAAGTATTAGAACCTTCAGTATCTGTCTAATCCTGAAGAAAAAAAAAAGCCTCTTTCTGTGCTTATCTCTTCATGACTGTCGTAATTATAAGAGTGCCATTTTTGCCTATATCCCTTTGATAACCTCCTTGATTTTGGTGTGGCTAGAGTGCTGTAAAATTGGTTCTAAGATATACTTCCTTCTAGTGAAGGAAGTCCCAAGGGAGCAGGAATGGACTTAGTTACAGGAACTTAGGTACCATTAAAATTGGCCGGATGTGCCAATTGGGTATCATCTGAATTGGGTATCATCTCCTTATCATAAAGAGTGAAAGACTCAGAGAAGCCTTCAGAGAAGTTTCAGAATATGGCAAGGTCATTTAGAGAATGTCACAGCTGGGATTCTACCTCAGTCTCTTACACAATACACCCTGTAATTATTCTGCTGTACTTGGGGTCAGCAAATTTCAGCCAATGTGCCAAATTGGACATGCTGCCTGGTTTTGTAAATAAAGTATTATTGGAACAGAGCCATGCTCATTCTTTTATATTCCATCTATGGCTGCTTTTGTGTTACAACAGCCTAACTGAATTGTTGTAGTTGAGGTCTTCTGGCCTGCAAAGCCTAAAATATTGACTGGCCCTTTACCGAAGAAGTTTGCCAGATCCTGGACAATCCCAAAACATGATAGATTCAGCTCATATCACGTATGTCAGGGTATCTACATTTTTACATGTCTTTCTGAAATCCAGTGGGTATAGATCTATTGACTTCCTGTCTTAATCCCAGTTTCCTCTATATATGTAAGTTTTCTTCCACAAGGCATGAAGAAACCTGAATTCTAGACAAATCTCTAATAATGAGTCATATTTTAAGAGGCTCTATTCCACTCTGTATTTCTAGAACATGTTTCTTTTATAGAAATCAAAGTATTTTCTAAAACCCATTCATTTGTCAGGCATCTGGAAAACTAGCCTCCTTTGGCAAAGGGGAGAGAGTAGTTATTCACTCAGGAAAAGTGAGACACCAGTTAGTTTATGGATGAAACCCACATTATGTCATCCACCGGCTCTACATTGAGTGTAAGGTCATAGGAATGAAGTCTTTGGCCGTCAGGGTCTTCGAAATCTTAGATTTCTGAGGCAAGTTTGAGGTTCTGCATATCCTTTGAGGCCTGAGGA
This sequence comes from Acinonyx jubatus, assembly GCF_027475565.1. NCBI lineage: Eukaryota > Metazoa > Chordata > Mammalia > Carnivora > Felidae > Acinonyx > Acinonyx jubatus. Next base: position 29,198,077 of record NC_069382.1, read on the forward strand.
TAAAACCAAGAGTGGCAATGCAATTAGAGCTGCTTTAACTGCTGCCTGATTGCCCTAACCACACAGACCTAGGCAGGGTGAGTGGGCTGATCTCATTTGTTTATTGTCTGTGTCCGTTCTCAGGTGGTAACAGACATGCTATCATCTCAGTTTTTAAGGGAAACCAGATGGCAGTGTTAGAAAATAGATAAAGAAGAGGTGCAGACATTTTTTAAGGGAATGTTATGACTTCTATGGTACAAATGTAGAAGTATTTCTGAATTACTGAATAAAGTATTACAAAATATTTTTTTAAATGCCATAGTAACATATAGAATTCCAACTGAAGTAATTTCTACTATGTAAAAGTAAGGGCCTACTTGAGTGAATGCATAAAACACTAATTTGTATATCAACTTTAAAATATCTAATATTGATGGGGCACCTGGGTGGCTCAGTTGGTTAAGCGGCCGACTTCGGCTCAGGTCATGATCTCACGGTCCGTGAGTTTGAGCCCCGCGTCGGGCTCTGTGCTGACCGCTCAGAGCCTGGAGCCTGTTTCAGATTGTGTGTCTCCCTCTCTCTCTGACCCTCCCCCGTTCATGCTCTGTCTCTCTCTGTCTCACAAATAAATAAACGGTAAAAAAAATCTAATATTAAAATGGAATGTATTCCAGGGCACCTAGGTGGCTCAGTCGGTTAAGCATCTGACTTCCACTCAGGTCATGATCTCATGGTTCGTGAGTTTGAGTCCCACATCTGGCTCAGCACTGTCAGCACAGAGCCTACTCTGGATCCTTTGTCTCCCTCTCTCTTTGCTCCTCCCCCACTCACCTATGGACACATGCTCTCTCTCAAAAGTAAGTATTTACAAAAATGTTAAAAATAAAGGAATGTATCCCATATGGATGTCAGCTTTGCAATTTTTTTAATTTTTAAAAAAATTTTAATGTTTTCATTTTATTTTTGAGAGAGAGAGAGACAGAGCACGAGCAGGGGAGGGGCAGAGAGAGAGGGAGACCCAGAATCTGAAGCAGGCTCCAGGCTCTAAGCTGTCAGCACAGAGCCCAGTGCAGGACTTGAACTCACAAACCATGAGATCATAACCTGAGGGGAAGTCCAACGTTTGACTGAGCACCCAGGTGCCCCTGCTTTGTGATTTTTAATACCATTTATTTTCTCATAATTCTTCCCTTTGTTTTTTGGGTTTGTTTTTATTTTTATTTTTTTTACTAATGTTATCAAAATTTATTTCAGTCAAGTCCATCTCCAAGTTGCTTGAGTTCATATTTATATATGGGTGTGTTTCTGTGGGTTAGGCATCCAGCATTTTGCATTTGCTGGGGAAGAGTCAAACATCTCTAAGTTGACAGGATGTAAGAAACTATCTGTAAACCATATGTCTCATAAAGAGTTAATATCCAAAACATAAAAGGAACTCCTATAACTTAATAGCAAAATCAGCAAGCAACAAAACAAATAAAATGGCAAATCAAAACAAAAAATAGCCAGACTTAAAAACAGGTAAAGGATTTCAAGAGATGTTTCTCTAAAGAAGACATGTAAAAGGCCAACAGGTACATGCAAAGACGCTCAATACCAGTGAGCCTCAGAGAAATGCAAATCAAAACCTCAGTGAAATATCATCTCACACCTGTTAGGATGGCTGTTATCCAGAAAACAAAAAAATATTCTGACAAGAATGGAGTGAAAATGGAACTATTGTACACTGTTGGTGGGACGGTAAAATGGTGGATAGAAATGTAAATTAGTCATCCATTGTGGACAACAGTAAGGAAATTCCTCAAAAAAAAAAATCAAAAAGAGAATTGCTATATGATGTACCAATCTCATTTCTGAGTGTTTACCCAAAAGAATTACAGTCAAGTTCTTAAAGATATAGGTGTACTCCCATGTCTATTGCAGCATTATTCACGATAGCCAAGATGTGGAAGCAAGCCTAATCTACACCAGCAAATGAGCGGATGAAGAAAATGTGGTATCATACATATAATGGACTATTACGCAGCCTTGGAAGAAGTGGAAATTCTGCCGTACGTGGCAACATGTGTGACCCTTGTAGACATTGTGCTAAGTGAAATAAGCCAGTCACAGAGAGACAAATACTGCATGATGCCACTTATATGAAATATCTAAAATAGTCAAATTTATAGAAGCACAGAGTAGAACGATGATTCCCAGCGGCTGGAGGCAGCGGAAAATGGGGTGTAGCTTTTCAACAAGTACAAAGTTTCAGTTATGCAAGAGGAATAAGTTCTAGAGATCTACTGTGCAACACTGTGCCTAGACTTAACAACACTGTACTACTGTATGTTTAAAAACCTGTTAAGGGGGTAGATCTCATGTTAGAGATTCTTAACACAATAAAAAAAAATCTCTAGGTAAAAACTGCTCTGAAGCAGCCGAAATATCCCTAAGAAAGCTCATGTTCTATTATATGCAATTTTATTTCTTTTTTCAAGGTTTATTTATTTATGTTGAGAGAGAGAGAGAGAGAGGGAGAGAGAGGGAGAAAGCATGCACATGAATAGGTGAGGCAAGAAAGAGAGGGAGAGAGAGAATCCCAAGCAGGATTCACGCTACCATTGCAGAGCCCAACACAGGCTCCATTTCATGAGCTGTGCAATCATGCCCTAAGCTGAAATCAAGAGTTGGACGCTTAACCAACGGAGCCACCCAGGAGCCCCCTATTATATTCAATTTTAATACACATGTCTCGTTTCCCAGAAGACAGCAGATTGAATATCAGACATTAAAAATGAAAGCAAGACTATTCATCACAAGAGCTACAATTTGTTGACTTTTTATGCTGTGCTGGACACTGGTGTAAGTCTTCTGCAAGCATTTCACCTCTACAACGACCCAACGTCTGGTACTGTTGTTACTCCTTTTAAAGAAGAAACCAATATGCAGAAAGTTCAAGTTTGTCCATCTGGTAGGAAGCAGAGCTGGAGTCCACAAGTAGTCTAGATTCTTAATGTCAGTGGTCTGTTGCTTCCCTGGAAATACCACTTCCCCCTCAGCTTCCTTTTGATAATATTGTTAATTGCTGATGTTCCTAATGATGACCTTAGAAGTTTAGCTTATGTTTCCTATACCACATTTAAGAATATAGGTAAATATTGGAGACTGTCAGAAAGATTCACTTAAATATGGTTGGATAAAAGTAGATTTATTAAAAACAAAACAAAAAACACAACAGGCTCCTCTTTTCTAGAAAGTTTACTGACATGCATCATTTTGTTCTATAGCAATGCAAAATAAATGAGGTGTTACCATTCAGTTACACAGCACAGACTTGGATGATTAATGAATACTAATTGATGGTGATGAGATCTTTAAGAATAATAAAAAAAGTAATAAGCTGTCTTCTGGAAGTGTTTCTGGAATTCTCCCCATTTTTAGGTTGTGGATAGGCATGATGGTTTTACAATGCCAAAATAATCTGATTTGCAGAGAAAAAATTTAGTCAACCATTTAGACTGCATTATGCTGAACAGTCAGTCACAAAGGACTTTGAAACTATTTTGACAGCTTGCTTTGGGTTTTGTTTTGTTTTGTTTTTCTTTTTTCTTTTTTTGACAGCTTGCTTTGGCTGTCTGTAAATACATCTCCCAACTAAAAACTTCAGAAAATATCTCAAAGGAAAGAAAGGTATATAATTAGTATTTGGTTTAATTTATTGTCAGCTTTTATTTTACATATTTAATCCAACTTGTTAAACCTTCTTTGTGCTCATTGATGCTTACTAGAGAATAATATCGTATTTTAATTTTCCAATTATATGTGAAGGTCAGGGTCAGGATTAGTCAATATTTTTACATCTTCAAATTTAGAAACCTAGTATAAAGCCTTACATATACTAGCAAATGTTTGCCTTTCATGATAGAAATTTAAAGAGTGTTCTAGTTTTGTATATGCATTTGTTAATGGCTTTCCCTGCTATGAACTTGAGAAACATTTAATGTCCGTTTAGTCATGACATACACACAGCCTTTATGACCTAACATGCAGGTTTGCAGAGCAATAACCTTGCCAGCTAATGTCAGCCTGCAGTAAAAGGGGAGGTGGTAATGGTGAATCTGTTTTTATTACTTGATGCTTAATCATAATGAGTCAGACGCTTTTATAAGAAATCTTTAGCCATCCCCTGAAAAACTTGCTTGCCAGAGATGTACAGATTTCTGCTCTATTAGAAAATTTGTTTAGACCTTCATTGTGTATACATAAGAAATTGTTGGGAAGTTTAACAGTCATCTTATGCTATGTCAGACATGCACACTGTTGTTCTGTGTTCACTTTTCCAATGTCCTCAGATTCTATAAAATGTGATTTAAGCAAATAGTTCCTGGTCAGAAGGACCCATTAGAGGGCATCTGCAATATATGAAATTGTGGCTCAAATATGCTCAGTCTTCCCATGTAGATGACTACCTGACGGTGGAGACCTGTATGGAAAGGTCACCGTACTGTCTAGGAATCCCTTTAATGCAAGGCAGCTTTGTATTTGAAGCCTGAGAAAACGTCCAGATTACTAATGGCACTTAAAAGTATATATGTCAGGGCCCCTCCTGAAAACATAGGAGGGTGGGGCTTATGCAATGGAATTTCATCCACTTTAACTGTACCCCTTCTGGGTTCTTGGAAGTGACAAGTGTTTGGGGTGCCTCCTTCTTACCAGGGCAACACGGTTGTATCCACTTTAAAATTATAGTAGCAAAAAGCCACATCTTAGGTCTGTAGAAAACCCCACAGGTTTCATCTGGAAATTCAAATTCAACACATAAAAGCCACCTGGTTTGTTGGTAGACGTTAATTTAGTAGACATTTAAGTACATTAGACAACTCATGAGTTATATATTCTGCTTAGGAAAGGGTAAGATCTGCTGATTTCAAAGAAGAAACTCACTGAGACCCTGTTTCTGCTAAAGGACTGCCAGGGAGGATACGCTCCTAGCTCAGTTTCCTGTGTAAGGAGCTAGCTCACAAAAATGTCAGTATTTTAGTAGCTATGTATTTAAGTGGCCAGGCCTAAGATTTGGCCTCTCCGTTTTTTCCTCTGCTGACAACATACACATTAACTCTGGGACATCCATGTTGATGACAGTCCAGAGTTATCTGCATTCTGACTACACTGAACAGGAAAATTGACGGTAAAGGCGGAAAATATCCATTTAGTTGCAGGAGTATTTTTTTTTTACTCTGGGGTGGTGCAAACACTTTATACTTTGAAGGAATGGTTAGAGTATATTCGTTTCATTGGCTAGAAGCACCTGTTGAAGAAAGGCATGATTCTTATATCCTGGACACTAGCCATGCAAATTGATCCAAAGAGGACTCCATCTTTTTCAATGTGATATTGAGTGCTTTATACATGAGTGGTGGCCCCATAGTGGTTCTGTTTCAGTAGTTTCAAGGTCCCAAGTGTTTGAGGAAAATCCAGACTGCCATAGCTACTGCTCAAAACATGTAAGACAGTTTGAGTGCCTCTGTTGGTCCTACATGGGTAGGTGGGGCCAGCGTCCTAAAAGGGATCCCTCCCTAAGCCATCCCAGGGGCCCAAATACTTCATATTTTCACTGCAGCACAAAACATGGGTGTTTTTACATTTACATTAGAATTAAATTGAAAGTAACATATTCACATGACAAACTCAAACAGTAGTGGAAGTATATATATGACATGAAAAACTAAAATCTCCCTCATTGTTGTACACTTTATTCCTTCCTTTTCATCCTACTGTCCTGAACAAAGCACTGTTATCATCTGTTATGTGTGAGTCCAACAATGTTTTGGGTAGACACAAGCACGTATATTTATGTAGATTTATAGCTATACCTAGATAGCCAGTTCACTAGAGCCCTTGAAATAAAACATTTTTTCAAAAGGCATCTCTTCAAGCAAACATTAGGGGGGCAACTCTGGGGGGGGAAATCATATTTAGCTCAAAGCCTTTCTCCTTCCAATAAACGAATGATCTGTCTATAGCTTAGTGTTAATGTAGGTGTGCCTATCTCTCTTTCTGAAAGTCCCTGTTTTGATGATAAGCTCATTAATGACAGGAACCCTGCAGGGCCTTGAATATGATCCCTAGGTGCCCCGATTTTTCAATACATATTAATACAAGTTCATTGCCAACTCACATGCACCTCATATAACAAATGAATTCACACAGCCCAGATTCCTGAGCTCTTTTCATTGACACCTCATGTGGTAATGAAATCATGGTAAATTCATGCCACTGAAACACTCATTAGTTTGATATACTTGTTGCTTTTTCATGTACTTTTACACGAGATCTACAACCGAGAGATTAAAAAACAGAGATCTATAGCCAAGATTTGTAATAAATAAGAAATTGTTTAATGTTCTGCATTAAATAAATTGAGGAAGGTTAGACAAAACAGGATTGGCAAGATATCATGCTTTGAGAGTGATAAGGGTAATTGGGTGGAATTAATGAGTCTGAAGTGGTCTTGACTACAAAGTTGTTTTTAAAGTGTCACTTTCTCAGAGAACATAGAAACTTGCAATGCAACAAGCATGAATATGGGAAGACCTTTTCTTTCTTTTTTTTCAATATGAAATTTATTGTCAAATTGGTTTCCATACAACACGCAGTGCTCATCCCAACAGGTGCCCTCCTCAATGCCCATCACCCACTTTCCCCACCCTCCCACCCCCCATAAACCCTCAGTTTATTCTGTTTTTAAGAGTCTCTTATGGTTTGGCTCCCTCCCTCTCTAACTTTTTTTTTCCTTCCTTCCCCACCCCCCCCCCCCCCACCGCCATGGTCTTACATTTCTCAAGATCTACATAAGAGTGAAAACATATGGTATCTGTCTTTCTCTGTATGAAGACCTTTTCAAAGAGAGGCCGTGGGCACTCTTTCACATACAGCATTTGGCTTTTCAGGATAACACCTACGCTGAGGGCTGCATTAGGCTCATCAGCCTTTAGCCAAGTTGTTTGGCATTCAAAATGGCACCAGGGAACTTAATTGAAATCCAGGGATCCCCCATTTTGCTAATTACTTCCAGACGTTCAGGCTCACACAGGTAATTTTTCTTTTTGCTTTTAATTATCACTACACAGGTAATTATAGCTCCAAAGATCATTCCTTCTGGTATCTACCTACACATCCTCTTTAAGCTCCTCCTGTTTGTTTGTGGGTCTTGTTTTTGCTTTTGGTTTTCATCTCACTTTCATCTGTTTTGTGGTTATTTCAGGAAAATCTTTTCTCACACCACATTCTGGTCTATTCCTTCTCCCTTCCCTCTTGACTATAAAATAAAATTTGTTATAAACAAAGTGTCTGGATAGCCTTAGAAATATTTTTAAGTGGCATGAAGAAATCAGTGTCATCACTCTTTGCACTTGCTTTAGGGTCTACTCAGATATTTTCTTCACCTTTTCATCCCTCTGAAGCGAAATCTCAAATACTTTATATTTATTTTTCAGTAACTATATTAACAACTGTTTCTGCATGGTGCATGATGATTTTTTGTTTCTGAAATATCTTATATACTCTAAAATCACAATGAATTACATTTGTACTCAGAAAACAAAAAGAAAATTACTTTATAGCCAGTTACTTAAATTATATAGTGTGTTTTGAAATTCTAACTGTAATATCAGTATCCTTTTTTGCTATAATGTGGTATATGTATAGATTTTGGCCATATAATAGGTGATATAGGTTTCTGTGTTAAGCTAGACTAAGACAAACCACTATCTATAACATCTTTTACCGGAACATGCATCCACATGAAGCCCAGATTAGTGCCCTTTCCTGACCCGAAACTGACTCCACGATGGGCTACCAGGCCCAGGTTGACTTTCCTCATTAGCTTTCTCCTTTCTGATGCTCTGCCTTCCCATCATCTGACTACTTGTAGTGACAAGATTGCAGTTGTCAAGATGCACATTTGATTTCAAAATGGTTGTGATAAGTGGATGTCCTCTTCTTTTCTGTAGGAGTCTACCTGAATGAACAAATCTTCCTCCAGGGTTTGGAGGAAATGGGGTGAAGCATCGCAGCAGAGAAGAATGGAGGGTGCGGGCAGTAGCTCTCCTGGATCTCTTCCCTTCCTTGGGGGAGACCAGCTTTTAAAGGATTTCAAAATGCACCCTAAGTGGTCCCTATGTGCCATCCTATCTCCTTTCTCAATCCTGCCTGGTGGTTGCAGAAGAAACAAACACTAAACACTGCCACAGAGAACAATAGATTGTAAGAATGTAGCAGAGAATGTTTTTTTTTTCTTGAACTTTGAATCCTTAGGTCCAAATGTACTCCTTCTCTTCTTCCAAACCTCCCAAGTATTAAAGATTTTTGTTTTTTGGACTTATGAGATGCATACAAATCCTTTCTCTAGAAGTTCACAATTCCTGTCAGGAATATTTGGAAAAAAATTCTTCAATTCTTCACTTCTTACCCAAATAAATGATGACTTACCTTCTTCACAACAAAGTCAGAAAGATGCAAGAATACCTGTTTACGTGTAGCTACTGAAGATGTGGAATTTCTGTAAAAGAGTGAAAATTTACTTGACAGTGTCTAGCACCAGGCCTGGCACAGAGTAGGTACTCATTAAAAGTCTGATCAGGGGTGCCTGGGTGGCTCAGTTGGTTAAGAGTCCGATTTCAGCTCAGGTCATGATCTCACAGTCCGTGAGTTCGAGCCCCGCGTCGGGCTCTGGGCTGATGGCTCAGAGCCTGGAGTCTGCTTCCGATTCTGTGTCTCCCTCTCTCTCTGCCCCTCCCCCATTCATGCTCTGTCTCTCTCTGTCTCAAAAATAAACGTTAAAAAAAAAAAAGTCTGATCAGGAGACTTGGGTTCTAATCCTGTATGTAAGACTATTACTCCTTCTGGGACGCCTGGGTGGCTCAGTCATTTAGTGTCCAACTTTGGCTCAGGTCATGACCTCATGGTTTGTGGGTTCCAGCCCCGCATCAGGCTCTGTGCTGACGGCTCAGAGTCTGGAGTCTGCTTCAGATTCTGTGTCTTCCCCTCTCTCTGCCTCTCCCCTGCTTCTGTTCTGTCACTCTCTCTCTCTCTCAACAAGAAAATAAACACTAAATTTTTTTAAGAAGTCTATTCACCCCTTCTAGGCTACTGTTTCCTCATCTATAAAATAATAAACAATATTATGTATTATGCTGTTTAATAACTAATATAATAATATAGTACATATTAGAGCCTTTTTGATTTTATGACATATTGATTCAGTGACTCTCTAGATAAGCACTGTGTCCCCACCACTCAGCACTGTGCATTTTCCATAGCAGATGCTCAGTAAATATTTATCAAGTAATTGTTTGTGTTCAAAGGGAATGTTTAACCTCTTACTGTCTCAGTTCCCACCTCCCCTTGTTTGGTCTTGTGTTTACTATTAGTATATTGACATACTCTGGGCTGTTTCCAGGAATCTGAAAAAAGTTTCTCTTTTGATATAGGGAAATGCAGTGCAGTTTTTCAGAGAGAAGATTTCATATTGATTAGCATGAACCATATTAGACTCCCTGTCTCCATATCCCTGCATACATACACATAATCTTTGTTCTCTCTTTCTTTCCTTCATGAGCTATTGTAGTAGGCAGACTACTTACTTCTTCTTCAAGGAATTCTGAACTCCTATGTCCATGGAACTCTGGGAAGATTTGTGGCAGGACTTGTGAAACCAATAGACAACTTTCATAGGATCCATAAACCCTCATATTGTATGAACCGTGTATGCCTTTTTATGGAAAGAGGGTTGAATTTATGTTATCAGATGCTCTAAGTGTACTTTGACCCATAAAAGGTTAAGATCCACTCTACTCAAATGAATAATGTTTAGTCATTTAGAAAATCCTGCACTTTCTCCTTTGTGATTGCCTCAATTTCTTTAAAAATCTTTTATAAGATCATAAAGAAACTTACTTTACATCTTATAATTCCATCCTATAGCAAGACCAGCTTAAGGATGTGCCATAAAGTTTCCATCTCTCCATCTGAGGAGTCTCCATTCTCAACCCACCCAAGCCAGGAAGCCCATAACTCATGTAACTAGGCAACATCCTCTGCATTTACCTGTGCTAATATGTCTCATTACCCTGACACTGGGCAAGTAAATTGCCTTCACATATACCATGACTTGTGAGAAGGTGGTATTTTCATTTCAATGATTTTGGGGCATGCGATGCATGTCAAGGACACCAGCCTTACAAAAGTAGAGACCCATTTGGGAGCCCTGGGTGGCTCAGTTGGTTAAGTGACCAACTTCCACTTAGGTCATGATCTCACGGTTCGTGAGTTTGAGCCCCACATTGGGCTCTCTGGAGCTGTCAGTACAGAGCCCACTTTGGATCTTCTGTCCCCTCTTCTCTCTCTTTCTCTTTCTCCCTCTCTCTCCCCCCTCCCCCGAAAAAAATAAATAAGTAAAGAAAAAGAGAAAGTAGAGACCCATTTGGGGAAATAATAGGAAGTAAGGACAGTTACAGTGATGTAACAGAAGAGACACTAAATGATAGTAAGGGGTCACTCTTGAGACTGCTATTAACATACTCTAGACATTAAGGAAGTGCTTCAGCTCTTTGGGCTTTATTTTCTCATAGACTAGTACAGATACTGGACAGGATAATCTACAGTGTCTTTCAGTTTCAATCTGTATAATTTTGATTCTGGTTGACTGCGATTGGACAAGTTAAGGGAAGGATCTAGAACCTTAAAGGCCCACATTTTCTAGCTTAAGAGGAAATAGATAGGAAATTCAACAAATCCAAAATACTGAACGTATGAAGAAAGGAGTCAATTTAATGGACAAGAATACTTAATATTGTAAAGGTCTTATTTCTTCCAAAATTATAAAAAATATAACTCAGTTCTGATTTTTTATTAAAATGAGTTTCATAAAGTTTTACAAATTCTGAAATAAACGGATGAGAATAGCCTAGGCTTCCTCTCACCAAATTATGCTAATTAAGAATAATTAAAAGTTGCAGTGCTATTTATGAAAAAATAATATAAAGCAACAAAATTAAAATAGCATGACATAGCATGAAGTAGGTCAGTGAAATAGATTCAAAAATCCAACTACCAGTCCAAAATACCAATCATTAATAATAATTATAATAATAAAACTATACTAATTTGGTCTTTACCATTTTTAAAATAACAAGTAAGAATTAGGATGCCTGGGTGTCTCGGGTGGTTACGTGTCTGACTCCTGATTTTGGCTCAGGTCATGATATCACAGTTCATGAGATCGAGCCCCATGTCAGGCTCTGTGCTGAAGGTATGGAGCCTGCTTGGGAGTCTCTCTCCCTTTCTCTCTCTCTCTCTCTCTCTCTCTCAAAATAAATAAGTAAACATTGAAAAAAGAAAACCATTTATATAAAAAAATAACAGGTAAGAAAACAACAAAATAAAATAATGATTTTAAATCTAACAATTTTATGTAATAAAATGACAATAATCCTATAATTATAAAGCTATAATAATTTTACAATTACAACCTTATTTGATAATTGTGATAATGTATTATAATAAAGTAATAATTTAGTTGTTATAATAATTAATAAAACAAGCAGCCCAACAAAAAACGGGCAAAATATTTGAACATATGCACTTCATCTAAGATATATGGATAGCCAAAGAACGCATAAAAATATGGCAAACAGCATTAGTGATTAGGGAAATTAAAATTGCAATCAAAATGAGATTATCATAAATACCTACTAGAATGTCTAAAATTAGTAAGACTGGCTATAGAAAGGATGAAGAGGAAATGGAATTCTCATACACTGCTGGTGAGAATGTGAAATGATACAACCCCTTTGGACAATATTTTGGCAGCCTTCATAATAGGTTAAACGCACGTCTTCTATATGATCCAGCTACTTCACTCCTAAGCATTTACTCAAGAGAAAGGAAAGCACACATCCATTCAAAGAGCTGTGCATAAATATTCATAAACAGCTTTCTTTGTAACAGTCAAAAATTGGAAGGAACCCAAATGTCCATCAATAGATGAATGTATGAACAAATTGTGACATGTACATAGGATAGAATAGTACTTAGTAATAAAAAAGGAGTGAAATGGACACCAGCTATACAACATGAATGATACAAAATAATTATGCCGAGTTGAAAGAAGCGAAACTAAAAAAAAAAAAAAATTCACTATGCAATTCATTTATATAAAACTCTACAAAGTGCAAACTAATCTATTGAGCCAGCTGCCTCAGTTGTTGCCTGGAAACTGAGGGTGGGATTACAAAGGGGCAGGTGGATACTTTTAGAAATGATGGATCTTTATTACCTTGATTGTGGTGATGGTTTTACCTCTATATACATATGTCAAAATTCATCAAATTGTATATGTTAAGTATGTACAGTTTTTTATATATCAGTTATACTCAATAAAGCTGTTTTTTAAAGTGTGATGTGGCATAAAAAGACCAGTGGAAAAGTGTCAAAGTCCAGAACACCAGATATTAAAGGTGGCTTCTCAAATCTGTGAGAAAACAATATTAGAGAAAATTGGCTAGCCATCTGGAATTAAATTAGATTCTTACTTCATACCATTAGCAATATAAATTCCAAGTTGATTTAATTTAACAATTTAAGAGATGAAAGAAACTATAGAAAACTATGCAATTATTTATCTGATCTTGAATAAATATAAATTTTTTAAGCATAATGCAAAGACAAAAATTTTAAAGTAAAAGGATGGTTGATTTGATATCCTGAAAATTTTTTCATAGTTTACATTAAAATAAATATAAAATTAAGTCATATAGTGAAAAGGGTATTATGTGTCATGAATCTAAGAGAAAATATTATATCCTTGATATATATATAAAAAGATCTTATAAAACAGTAATGACTTAAATGAACATCCCTATTTTAAAAAGGGCAAATCATAAAAACAAGTTTCATCTCCCTCCAAAAAGTAAAAGAGTGAGAGGGGAAGAGAGGAAAAGGAAGGGAATGGAAAAAGGAAAATAAGGGAAGAAAGAAAATAAAGTTCTTAGCAAAAAAAAAGAGAGATTTCCCCCATCTTGGTGGTATCTTTATTAGGTTGTTTTACTTTTGTCATTGTGTTTTTCTATATTTTTATAGTTCCTACAATGTACTTGTAGTGTTGTACCTGGGTAATCGCAAAAATAATCTAGAGAGTAGAGAGGATCATTGAGCTCAGCAAAGTGTTTAATAGTCTTCCAGATGAAGGAGGTGTGGAATATAGGCCTGTCCAACTGAAGACAAAGATAAAGAGTGTGTGTGCATGCGTGTGCGTGCGTGTGTGTGTGTGAGAGAGACAGAGACAGAGAGACAGAGAGAGAGATTGACAGACAGATGGATGCTGAGAGTATAATTAGCAGGAGAAATCAAAGCCTTAGAAGTGGAACACAGTCTTGTCACTGGAAGACAGAGGTAGTGCCTCACTCCTGTGTGAACCCTAACTGTCCAACTACGATGCTTGAGAGAGTCTTGAAGTGCGGACACTTCAGAGATGCTTCTTAACCAGTGGTGAAAGATATTAAGGGGAAGATTGTATATTACATTCAAATATATTACAGTGTTCATCATAAGCTCCATTTCCTTTAACCTTTACTCATAATTCTCATTTTTCAACCCTTGGTTCAAAACATATGTGGTAACTGGACCTTGACTATGGAGTCAACATTATTACCAGGCTACATAAAGTCCTGCAACATCATCCTATCTTAAGGAATTTAGAGTCTAGCTAGGAAGATAAACCTCTCAGGAAATAATCCCAGATGATTCCTAACTTACCATGGTTTGACTTTACCATGATGTGAAAGCAACACACATTCAGTAGAACCAGAACTTCAAACTTTTAGTTTTAATCTTTTCCCAGGCTAGTGACATGTAGTACAGTTGTCTCTCTCAGTGCTGGTCAAGGGCAGCCGCAGCTCCTGGTCTGTCATTTGAAGGTAAACAACCAATATATGTACAATCATTCTGTACCCATACAACCATTCCGTTTTTCAGTTCCAATACAGGGCTCAATAAATTACAGGAGATATTCAACACTTAATTATAAAAAAAAAAAAAAGGCTCTGTGTTAGATGATTTCATCCAACTATAGGCTAATGTAAGCATTCTGAGCACAGTTAAAATAGGCTAGGCTGTTAAACTGTGATGTTCATAGGTTAGATGTATTAAACGCATTGTCAACTTATGATGTTTTCAACTCGTGGCAGGTTTTTCAGGACATAACCCCATCATGAGCTGAGGAAGATCTGTAGATAGTAAAGCCGTTTCCTCCATATCATCATGGGGCAAAACACATTCTAGAATGAAGAGATTACAACCTTCGCAGGAGCGTACACTTTCAACATCTAAGGAAATGTTTTGTTTTGTTTTCTGAAGACAGAACTATTAGACATTAGGAGGCCTTTAAATTGCAAGGGGAGTTCTGTTGTTGAAAAGAGGTAACATTTAATGGATTAAGTCAACATGTAAATATGTAGTCTTGGAGTCTGTGATGATCTCACAGGAATATTAAATGCTGGGTTTTATGACTGTGGCTTAAAATCATTACATGGTCTTTCAGTTTAGTGAAGCTGGCTTTAGCAGAAGGAGGAGCACAATGTTGATGGTGCTCCCTGGAGTTGCTTGAGGTCCGGTCCAAGCCTTATGAACTTGCTCTTTAGTGAAGCCACAGGGTAGAAATTTTATTGCTCTGTGTCCTTGACCAGAGCATTAGTTACAAGTTGTCAGAAGAGAAAAAAATAAGTGAGAAAGAAAAAAATGCTCTTTAAAGCTCCTGAGAAACTCATAACCTATTAGCACAAGAAAGTAGTTAGAACCATTTAGGATAGCAAGAGAAGAGACAACATTAGCTGAAAATGAAAGGCTAACGTTTCAAACAGTGATAAACGTTCAAGAATGTACGTAATGTATCTTCTTGTTGCCTTCACCATAAATAGACATGACTTAAGGTATGTCTGAAGATTCATTTCCCTTTTATTGAGCTCACTCAACAAAAGTTGTTTTTTTTCAGTATGTCCTGCTTTTATAAACCAAGATCTAATTTGACACAATTACGTAATTGTGTGGCCATTTGTGCCCCTCCTCCTCCTCCTCCTTTCTGCAAAGTAGAAAGTCTCTTTTTTCCTGGAGCTTTATAAAATATGCTAATTTGCTTAATCGCAATAATGGTTTTCCCACAACAACTAATTCATCTGTTTGCTAAATTGTTATTAAGGACCTATTAGTTGGGAGCCACTGTGCCAGGTGTTGGAAATAGAAAACTGAATAAGACACATTCCCTTCCTTGGAGCTTTCAGCCTAGTGGGGAACTCAGAGAATTCAACAGATAATTTGAAAAGATGGTGTGATACGTACACAGAAAAGTGTGGCACACTGCCAGATGCCTACCCTAGCACAAAATTTTCCCGATTTTCATTAGAAACAGAACCCTTTAATTGTACCCAGTTAAAAGACCGATTCTCCTAGCCAGCCTTCTCTGAGATGAATAAGCCAGAAGAAGGGTCCTTTTAGCTTTCCTTCACCCCCTAGAAGGCTCATGAAGCAGTTGGGAGAGTGGGAGCTACAGCAGTAATCCTGGACTATAAAGTAACCTGGAGAATACTAGGGGGTTAGGATTCTAGTAACTTTGTAGAACCACCATGTGAGCCCCAGGAAGCTGCTTTGCTGACTTACTTCTTTTACATGAGAGAATTAGACTTTGTGTATTTAAGCCACTGTAATTGGATCTCTGACCGTTACAGGCAAAAATAATACTGATAGGATGGCACTTAGAGAAAAACATGGGAGTGGCTCCCCACTCTGTTCCTGGGGAGACGTCAGAGATGGTGTTCCTGTAGAAGTCACATTTATTTTATTTTTTAAATGTTTATTTATTTATTTTGAGAGAGAGAGAGAATGACAATGAGCAGGGGAGGGGCAGAGAGAGAGAGAGAGAGAGAGAGAGAGAGAGAGAGAGAGAGAGAATGAATCCGAAGCAGGCTCTGTGCTGTCAGAGCAGAGCCTGACGTGGGGCTGTGAAATCAAGACCTGAGAAGATGAAATCAAGAGTTCGATGCTCAAATGACTGAGCCACCTAGGCACCCCTAGGAGTCACATTTAAATGGAAACTTAAGGGACAAATGAAAAAGGAAGGTATGGGAAAGTGTTTTAAAAAGAAGGAATACCATGTGAAGATCTGAGTGGATTAGGAACATGGCAGGAGATAATTCTGGAAAATCTTATAGATGCTCCATTTTTCACAGACCATCTTAAAGATGTGAACCAGTAGCTGCAGAGCATTGCAGAGATCTAGAGTAGAGGTACAGTTTGGGAGATATCAATATATAGATGGTTTTTAAAGTCTTGAGAAATTATGAAGTCACCCAGGGAGAGCATTTCAGGCTAGAAGACCACTGAGGACAGAAACTTGAGATCCAACCATTTAAAGATCAAGTGAAAGGGAGCCTCTCCATCCTTGTTTAAAAGGAGAGAGAAAGAGAGAGAGAGAGACAATATTAGAATAATTTATTGTCACAAAATCTAAGAAATCATTGGGACAGAGGGCAGGGGTTAGATGGGATTTCTTTTCTTTTGTTTTGTTTCTAAATAGCTAGAAGGAACTAGTGATGCAGGATTTCAAGAGGGTAAACAGCTCTCTTCACAATTTTGACCCACTAGAGAGACTGGTGGGTGGATAATTAAGATATTTACAAACAGGATGATCCTACGTAAGCCCCTAAGGTCCTCAGTTTCATTATTTGTAAAATACAGATAATAACACTCACCTTGTAGTGTTTTATGAAGACTAAATAAGAGATAGGGAGGTGCCTGGGTGGCTCAGTTGGATGAGTGTCCGACTCAGCTCAGGTCATGATCTCGCCATTCATGGGTTCAAGCTCTGTGTTGGGCTCTGTGCTGACAGCTCAGAGCCTGGAGCCTGCTTTGGATTCTGTGTCTCCTTCTCTCTCTGCCCCTCCCCTGCTCATGCTCTCTCTCTCTCTGCCTCTCAAAACTAAATAAACTTTAAAAAGAGAGATGGAAAAGGGTATGTAACTGGATAAGGAAACTCTGCTATGATGATTCATTCACCCTTTAAAATTGGTTGATGTTTAGATGGAAAATCATCACATATGCAGATTGATCTTAGTTTGTCAATCTTTTGACAATTAGTTATTAGTATACATATTTTTAATTTTCAAAAATTTTTATATTCCTATGCATTGATTCATATTGGCCTATCACAGATAACTCTACAAACAAACAAACAAAAACACCATTTCTTTGAGAGGCCCTTGGACTTTGAGGATTTACCCTGGAGCTAATGAAGCCCAAACAGAAGAGCCCTTCTTTCCATGACCTTTTCCAAGACTCCTGTTGGGGTTCCTAGCCATGCATTCAGAAGCTTATACATTTGTATAAAATTTACAAGATAATACAATTA
The DNA here is from genome assembly GCF_027475565.1 of Acinonyx jubatus. Taxonomy (NCBI): domain Eukaryota; kingdom Metazoa; phylum Chordata; class Mammalia; order Carnivora; family Felidae; genus Acinonyx; species Acinonyx jubatus. The sequence continues at coordinate 29,215,499 of NC_069382.1, forward strand.
AATTACAATCAATTTAAGACCAAAGTCTCTTTCCATGTTGACGTTCCCTCTAAAATATTCCTCCTGTGTGGGTAGAGTTGGGAGGGCCCTGGGCATTTTGGAATCCAACTCAGGAAAAGTTGAGTTGAAAGATACATTTATTTGGTGTTTTAGTGGGATGTCTACTAAAGTTATTGCAAGGTGTCCCAGAGTAGGAAAGGCTCCCAGAAATATGCCAAAACCCACTGTGCTGACTCACATGGCATCATGTCAGGAAGGTACAGGGCCAGAGATTGTATTATGAATGAATGTGTCCTGGTGTGCCAAGCACCAGTGGGATGTGAGCCGTGACAGGACAAGTTTTGAAATGGTAGGAGCCAGAAACTAGCATGTGGAAAATTCTACCAGGCATCAGACGTGTGGAATTGTGACCAGAGGACTTAGTTCCATTGATGTCTAGTCACAATGGAAATTCTATTCTGTCAAGAATACAGGGGCTCCTGGGTAGCTGGGTCAGTTCAGCATCTGACTTCAGCTCACTTTATGATCCTGTGGTTCATGAGTTTGAGCCCCGCATTGGGCTCTGTGCTGACAGCTTGGAGCCTGGAGCCTGCTTCAGATTCAGTGTCTCCCTCTCTTCTGCCCCTCCCCTGCTTACACTCTGTCTCTCTTTCAAGAATAAAAACGAAAAACAATTTTTTTTAATTTTTTAGAAAAGAAAACATAATATTTCAATGTATGCAATTATTAATTCGCCAACCTTTTTTTGTAAATTGGAACCACAGGAAACTGAATTTATCAGAGTCCTGATGCTTGTAGGGCACAAACCATTGATAGTACCATAAACTCTGAGTGTCTCTGTAACAACTAAGGCAGAAAATATAATAGAGGTTTTTTTCTCCTGAAATTTAAAATCATAAACATTTGCAGGACATTGTCAAAATAAGTTGTAAAGTTGAAAAATCTTCTTTATTAATAATTAAAAATGAACAGATTTCAATCAACCATGTTAAAGACTGACTCTCTTTCAATGTTCTCTATAGAAAAAAAAAATTACAGAATCATTGTCAGAGGAAGAGGCAATCAAAAAATATTCAGATGGAAAAAGTTGGAAGAAAAGTATGATAAAGGTCATCAGGCATTTAGTTAATAAAAAGATCATGTTGTTTCTCTGAATTTTGTCACATTTGTGGTCTTGTCAGCTTTAAAAATTTTGTAATTGGTGGAATTTCTTTTTTTCTTTAATACTCACTTTTGTCCCTTATAAATAATATGTACAGCGTTGTGTTCTTCTTCATAATTCTGGAGATGGTATGCATGCCACACCCCACAAAACCTGAGTCACTGTGTTCCTTTGTGCTGCTGTCCCATTGTCTGCCTCCAGCAAGGTTCAGGGTCTCTTCTAACAGTGTCCCTGGTTCCCTCACCTATCCCTGAGGAGTCAGCAGTTAATGACATGATCAGCCTGCCTCCAGTTCCATATAGTTGGTATGGAAAACAGAGCCTAAGTGCCCAACACATGAGGTTTTGACTGGTGATTTGGGCGTAGGGCTGGCCCTTGGTACCTCTGTGACATATGCAAGAACTAAATACACCAAACTTCCTTTCGGGGACTCCCAGCTCTGCTACTAGACGTATGACCTTAAAAAATGAACTCGACTCTCCTGAGCTTCAATGTCCTTATGCACATGACAGACTAATACATACCTACTGTGAGGGCCAAGGTAGTTGATATACATAAAGCACATGCTGTATTATAAGGGGCTCTTCGGATATAGAATCTGATTACTCTCCCTCTTCTCCATCGCTGCCAAGGAGCCAAGGACTCACTGCTGTTCACCCGTCTTTATTTTGGAGAGGTGTCCATACCTTGAACAGGCAAACAGCATGGTGCCACTTCAGAATGCTATTATCACATGTGTGTCTGGCATTTCTTAAGCAGGGAAGCTGAGTGTAGCGAGTGAAGGGCTGGGAAAGGATGACCACTGGTGGCAAGAAGCTCCTCTTGCCACGAACTTGCATATCCCATTGAACCAAATGGAAAGCGTCCAGGCACCCATAGGCCACTTCCTTCCTAGGCTGTGCAGGAAGCAGGGCAGCCTTGTGGTATCGTGCTCATGTATATTATAGGGGTATCAAGCCTCCACCGCTTCTGGTCACATACAGCATGTTTCATGAAGGGACTCTTGGGAATGTTAGTTTCACATCCATCCCATTCCCGGTGATTTGTATGCATCCTATGGATGGGCATCCTCCGAAACTGTGTGACTGCCCCTCCTTTTAATCCAGCCCTGGCCATAAAGATCATTTGGGCTTACTCGGGTATTTTACCAAAGTGATTGAGGACTTTTCCTTAACTAAGCCTGAGATGATCACTGCCATTCATCCTCTTTCAGGGCTTACAACCTGTGAGTGGTTTTCTACTTGTCTTGGGGTGAAATCCAAAACCAAAATCTTAACATGACCTCCAAGGCCCTGCATGATCTCACCAATACCTACCTCTCCAGCTTCCTCTTGCCCACAGCTCTGCTTACGCACCAAGCCATTCCCAACCCCAACCCCCACTGCACATAGGCAGGTCTCCGTGCCCAACGTGTATCTGACTCCCTGTCACCAAGCCATCTCCGACTCACCCTCCAGACATCAATCAGCTCAAACGTCACTTTCTTGGGGATGTCTGCGCTGGTGACACCCCCCTTCCAGATTTGGTTAGTGTCCCCCATTCTAGCCCACTACAGGTTGCTAGTGTTTTTGACTACAGAACCCTTCCTCGCATATGGTTCTCAGCTCCCTGTGACTCATAGTCCCCATCACCATTGCTATTAAGTAATTACTCAAGTATTTGATTAATCTCTCTGATGAATTATAAACTCGGTGAGAGTAGGCATCATCTCTGTTGTGTCTATTTCCATTTAGCACACAGTAAATACCGCCTAATAAATATTTACTGAACATTATTTATTCAACGGCACAGATAGATTCTTTACATTTTCATGTCCATGACTTATACAGAATATGCACTGTAGTGGAGAAAAGTGCTATCTAGCGGGTTTTGTTGCTTTATTTTTTAAGGCTTTAGGCATTAAATGTCATTATCTAGTATTTTGCAATGTTCTTTGTAGTACTTTAGCCCTAATGTTCTTTATTTGGTGATGCTACCGCATCGTACATGTGGAATACATCCTGGATGTACCATGAGGCTCCCAAGACACTCACAATCTTTTCAGTTTCCTTTTCTGCTATGATAAATCTGAAGGAAAGAGTCTCTCCAAAAGAAGAGTGGAACTTTTCACAATCTTGTGCCAAGTAAACACTCTCAGATTACAAAGCAAAAGAGGTTGCAAAATACTTGAAAAGATGCAGTTTATGGAGCAGAAGTTGTACAGATGTCATGGAAGGTCTAGTGAAAAACCACAGATGATTGCACCATGAATTTAACTCCTTTCGAGACAGCAAAACCACTTCACGTGGGACAGACGCTCATGAGGACGTTGGGAGCCCAGGGCCCTGCTTTCTAGAGGAGGAAACCCAGTGGGTCTCTAACCACGGCAGAGGGGCCCTCATTGGACCAGTCAAGGACCGCACATGCCCTGTGCCAGCCCTCGCGTGCAGGCTTGTGTGGTCAACTCTGCCCACGCTGCTAATTCTTCCGTCCATCAGCCTGAGTGAATCCTGGCCATCCGTATGCCTCTTGGCCCCTCACAAGCATACGCCTCCTTGTCTCAATCTCCACACTCTTTCCACATTTAAAGACGTTTCTCAAAGTCTCATCGCAAGCTGAAAAACGATGCCTGGTTAAGAGCAGCAGAGGTGAGACTTACATCAACACCCGGCCTCTCAGGACCCGCTTCCTGTGCCTCTCAAACCGGCAGAACACTACATGCGTTGCCCTCCTCCCCATGATGCTGTGGGCATCCCTTGAGATGACAGCTGTGTAAGTGAACCAAAATGCATCGATCGGTACACAAATAGAAGGGCTTCTTGTAACTCACCCCCTGAAGAATTTCCTTCCACTCCGCAGGGGTCATCAAACTTGGAATACTGGTATAAATTCTGTAGTGGGAGCACAGTGCTCCACATGGCTAGTCTAAGTCTTTTCATGGATGGACAGGTTTTATCATAAATCACCCTCAGTGGTAACATAGCATTCCAACTGGCCATATAGCCCTTCATTGGAGCAAGAGCAGCATAGCATTTTAGTAAATGATTAAAAAAAAAGATCTTTCTTCTTCTCTGTGCCTGTCCATCTTTGTCCCTCTCTTCCTTCTCCTCCTTTCTTGAAAGATTATTTCTGTTTTTTGACAAATGAGTATTTTTTTCCATCAAAAGCAACTCATGAGCCCTTCAAATTAGTCCATAAATACAGAACTCAAAGGTATAAAAAAGATTAAAAAAAATAACCTGTAATAGAATACAAATCAATGATTGCCAGGAGCTGGGTGAGGGACGGGGTTGTCTACAAAAGGGAATGAGGAAATTATGAGGAGTTATGGGATTTTTCTATATTTTATAGAGCTGCACACTAAAAAGGGTGAATTTTACTATAAACATCAATTTTTTTTTTTAATGGAACAAAAAACACCTATAATGTCACTAACCAATGCCAAGTGCGATCAACACTTTGACATACTTTTGACTGGTCTTTTTAGTGTGTGGCTGTGTGGTGGGTTTTGTTTTTGTTTTCATTTTGGTTTGGTTTGTTTTATTTAAAGAGAGAGAGAGAGAGCACATGAGGAGTGGGGAGAGGGACAGAATGGGAGAGAGAGAGAGAGACAGAGAGAGAGAGAATCTTAAGCAGGCTTCATGCTCAGTGCAGAGCCTGATGCAGAGCTCGATCCCACAACCCTGTGATCATGACCAGAGCCAAAACCAAGAGTCTGAGGCTCAACTAAGAGTGCCACCCTGGTGCCCCTGTGGTGGTGTTTTAAGATTTAATTGTGATAATGCAGTACACACATATACATATATGTGTACACAGAATGATTGACAGAATAAACTTTAAAATATAAAATAGTTAATTCATGCCACTTGTATAAAATGCAAAAGTACAAAAACATAGACTATGAAAAGTCCCCTCTTACCCCTTTCTTTAGTTCCCAGAGGGAAAAGGAGAGAGAGAATCCTGCACTGAGAGTGAGGAGCCTGATGCTGGGCTTGATCTCACGAACTGTGAGCCCAAATCAAGAGTCAGACACTTAACCGACTGAGCCACTCAGGCTCAGGGTATAAATGAAACTTTATACCCATTAAACAATAACTTCTCATTCTTTCTCCCCCTCAACCCCTGGCAACCTCCATTCTACGTTCTGTCTCTATGATTCTTGACTACTGTGAGTATCTCATGTAAGTGGAATCATACAGTTTTTGTCTTTCTGTGACATTTTACTTTATAAAATGTCCTTAAAGTTTATCCATGTTGTAACATGTGTCGGGATTTCTTTCCTTTTTAAGGCTAAATAATATTCCATTGTATATATGTGCCAAATTTCGCATATTTGTTTCTAATGTTTTATATCTTTCCTGAGATAATCTATGCGTTTGCAAGATAAAATACACATATATTTCTTTTCTAATGCTAACATTAAGACACCAAATCCCTTCTTCTGCATCTTGTTTTTTGGTTTTTATTTTATTTATTTATTTTTATTTTTTTTAACTTAACAAAACATCTTAGAGATTTTTCCAAGCCATACATAACATAGTCTTTCATTGTTTTTAGTGCTCCACAGCATTTCCATATTTGGATATACTGTAATGTCCCGTATGGTACTGGTAGCCCTCTGGACTGTTTTCACTCTGGCTATTGCAAGCAATACTACAATGGAGATCTTTGTACCTGTGACTTTCCTTCACTGTGAATTAGTATATTTATGGAAGAAATTCTCAGCCTTGGGATGGCGAGGTCTACCTCTGCGTTTTACATTTTGATAGATAAGGTTAGATTGCCCCCTTTAAAGTTGTACCAACTTTTCCTCCATGAGCGTGCCCTTCCTGTGTTGCCGATTATCAAACTTCCCATGTTTGACCAACTGATAAGTGGCAAACGGCATCTTGCAGCCATTTCAATTTGTATTCCTCTTACTGTGACGAATTTTGACCTTCTTTCCACATGTTGAAGAGACAAATGTGTTTTCTTTCCTTTGCACTGCCTGTTCAGATCCTTGGTTCATTTTCTATTTGATAGATAGCCTCTTTCCTATTGATTAGAGTGAGTTTTCAGAGAGATTGGGAGTATTAGCCGATTTGGTGATGATACATCTCATACACTTTCTTTTGCTTGCCGCTTGCCTCTTGTCTTCATTTGGATTTTTTTGACTTGCATCATTTATTTAATATTTATGCTTATATTTGTCACATATGGCCTTTTCCATTCCAATATTATTTAGGGAAAAAAAAACTCTGAAATAATGAATTCTTGTACTTTTGTGGGTTTTTTTTATTCTGATACTGGACCCGTCTGGAATTTATTTAGGTATAAGAATTAGGTGGATTTTCAGTGTTTTATTCGTTCAGCTCATGAGTCAGCAAACTTTTCTGTAAATGGCAGAGTAGAAAATCTTTTGGCCTTCCTAGGCAATAGTCTTGAGGTTTGCTACTTAGCATTGCCATTACAGTGAAAAAGCAGCCACATGGGTGTGGCTAGGTTCCAATAAAGCTTGTGTACAACAGGGAGCTGGCAGGATTTGGTCCTCGGGCTCTAGTTTGCTTACCCCTGGTGTAGAAGCTACTTAATTCCTTCAATAGCATTTATTAAATGAATCCTTTGTTCCCACTGATATGCCATGGCACATTTATCATATACCATATTCTTTTTCATAGGTAGGTCTTTTATAAAACTCTCCATGTGATTCCATTGTTGTTTCTGGTTATGTTTGTACCACACTGTTTTAGTTACTATAGCTTTATACATTTTTTTTAACATCGGAGAGGGCCAGCTTCTCCTCAAAACTCTGATTTTTCAGGATTATATGCATTTGACTCTTACTGAATAGATTAGAGTGTCAGAATACAGTTATGGTCCTAGGAGACATTTTTTTTTGAAAACATTTAGAAATACTTCCAGGGGGAAAAATGGAAATGTTTAATTATATTAGTTCAGAGTCATTTTTACAGGTTACCTTAATGACTTCAGAGGAGTGAAGAGAGACTGGACTTAATATCCCCCGTGTTAAAAGCACCTCTATTCACTTTTTCAGCTACTAATTTAGGGGGTTAGAGAGGATTTGCTGCAAAGTACTTCCCCACTCTGAGGTGCCAATTTTGTATTTCCTGAATACTACTTCCTGTCATTCTTCCTGCCTCAGTAGATGCTAAATCAAGGCTTGTTTCCTGCCATATGACAGGTTTCATTCACCACCCTTCCACTTCCATCAAAACATAATTTTAGCTATAAAAATAGAACAGACTTACTTTAGAAAATCTAAAACTGTAGGAGTGCCTGGGTGGCTCAGTCGGTTAAGTGTCCGACTTCAGCTCAGGTCATGATCTTGCAATTCGTGGGTTCAAGCCCCATGTCAGGCTGTGTGTGGACAGCTCAAGCCTGGAGCCTGCTTTGGATTCTGTGTCTCCCTTTCTCTCTGACGCTCCTCTCTCTCTCTCTCTCTGTCTCTGTCTCTCAAAAATAAATAAGCATCAAAAATAAAAATAAGAAAATCTGAAAACTGTAGAAAGGTACGGAAGATACTAAAATCACTTCACACTGCACCCAGAGATAACCGGTGTTAAGGTGTTTGTGTATTTTAGTCTCTTCTATATATACTTGTAACATGTGTATGTGAGATCCATATGCAAACAAAGCCCAGTAAACTCTTCTGTCCTTTTTCCATTGGTTACTCTGTCATGTCATATGCTATTTTTGACAGACTGGCAGTGTTCCCCAAAAGAAATTGATCAAGTTCTTCCTCCTTAAAAAGTGCAGTTAGAATTTCCATTGACGTGGGGCCATGCCCTCACCACCAGTTTCTTCAGGCTTTGGTTTTGGTTTTTCTTTTTGAGAATGATGTTCTCTCTCTCTCTTTTTCCCTTGCCATGAGGAGACTTTCTCCCTCCATTCATTGTGAGGTGTGGGGGAGGCAGAACCCGGATGAGAAAGAAAGCTTCTGGCCAGCACTCAAGGTCTCAAATTTTTTACCATGTTTGCCCCATGGCATATCTGTCGGCATCTTCCTGTGCTTTTGCCAAAATTTATAAAGAACAATCCTACTTTAGAAAGGCACTGTGATACTGTTGTCTGAGGATAGGTACTTAAAGGAAGAAGATACTCGCTTGGAAGCCAGTCAAGGGGCTGAGTTGCTGAGGTGCTGTGCTATGTCTTGACTCTCTCCCTAGTATGCTAAGGGGCCTTGAGGGCATCTTGAGAGAGAAGTGCTCACATCTGCCCTTTTTGGAAGGAAGATGATGTGAGATCTAATTTATTAAAGCCACAGGTTGTCTGCATATTTTCAAATTTCAAGATAACTCTTTATTTAACAAATGCCGATTCAGTGGCACTGTTAATTAAAATGCGTCCCCCTCTACTTTCTTTCCCAGTGGAATTTCAGATTTCCCCATAGAAGTGGTTTTCTGGCATTAAAATAATACAAGTTTGTGTTTGCAACATATCGGAATACGACAATGAAAAAGTATTGCACGTTTTAAAACTCAGGAAAGAAGTAAAGATTACAAAGATGCACTTTAACAGACAGACCTGAAGGGCTCTGACCCCAGAGCAGGGGACAAATGACAGAAGCATAGACACAGAGAGTAGGGAGCAAGAGGTAAAATGACATGAAAGATGAGAGAGATTGAAAAGTTCTCGTTCAGAGAAAAGAAGAAAAAAGGACCATGGATCAGGGAAGGGGAGAAAGACCGACGTGGCTTGGCAGACAATGGATAAAAGTGTCAGCTTGCTCTGGTGAATGGGAATATTTTTTAGTCATTTTTGTTTATGTCAGTATGATCTCGTTTCTTTTCCTAAGTGAGCTCCTAAGTGAGCTTGAAAGTCAAGGGAGGTATAGAAGAGAAAGCCAAAGATTAGGTGAAAACATTTTTAGGAGAAGTTCAGAGCAGACTAATACACATTTAAAACACATATTCTACACAAATAATGACACACATTTGAGAATGGGAAAAAAATTAAGTAGCAGGTAATATATCCAAACATTATTGGTAGCAAATGGAGTGATACGAGAGCAGGTGGTATTTTGCAGGGCTGAGAACATGATGTTTATCTTTAATAATTTGAATGACTGCCTTACAAAAGGATTAAAAAAGGAAGATCTAAGAGCCATGAAGTGTTCTACTTACATTTTTGTTCAACGTAAGTAAATATTATCAGTGTGTTATTGCATACCATCATTACCTAAAATAATAAACACTGCCAACAATGACATGGAATGTTTTGTGGAGTAGTGAGATTCCTCATATTCAAACTGGCCAAGCAAACGTTGGATGGACATCAGGCAGAGATGCCATAATGAGGCTTCCAATGCCAGCATTCTATGACTGAGTGGTCTTCAGACACTCAGTTTTACGTGACAAGGAATTCTTCCCCTACTAGGATCATTTTTAAAAGAAGGGCTCAGCAGGGCTGCCTGGGTGGCTCAGTTGGTTAAGCGTCCGACTTTGGCTTGGGTCATGATCTTATGGTTCATGAGTTTAAGCCCCACATCAGGCTCTATGCGGACAGCTTGGAGCCTGAGGCCTACTTCGGATTCTGTGTCTCCTTCTCTCTCTGCCCTCCCTCACTCAGGCTCTGTCTCTGTCTCAAAAATAAACATTTTTTAAAAATTAAAAATAATTAAATGTAGGGGAACTAGAGCTCACCATTCTCATCCTCATTTACATGTGAATTTGGAGAGAATGCAAATTCTTTCCACTTTCACCTCCTAGTGGAACAGCACGACAGACTGCCTCATGGCCATGTGGATTATCTGCCGCCAGAACTGAAGTTTCAGTCGCTCAAATCCTGGTGTCATTTGCATCGTTTCTACTGGGAAAGGTCAGGTGTCAGCAGGGACCAGAAGCAAAAAAAAAAAAAAAAAAAAGCCTGTCCCCTGGAACCACAAGTGTAGAGAGGAGGAGGAGGCCAGTGACAGCCGTCTCTGTGCTGGATCATTTTCAGGGGTAGCAGACCACTACATCCTGAGGCTTTTTTTTTTTCAAGAAGGAAGCTGAAGGACAAACATCTGAAGGAGAAATTAATCTCTGTGAGTAGGTGACAAGCAGCGATAAGCCCTCAGGGTACATGTCAGGGTAGCACAGATGTTAGGGTAAAAACTATCACTTGATTCAAAGAAAGTGGGGAGAAGGGCAGAGGAGGGGGGCAGAAGGCAAAGAAAAACAAAACAACAAAAATCAAAATCATCTTTGCTAGGCAGCTGATTTTTTTTTTTTAAAGGCCATATATCCTTCAAAAGAGCAAAGCGTTAAAATGCACCCATATGGCAATGACATGGTGAAACGGGTATTTTCACCTCTTGATTTTGACAGTGTAAATTTGCTTGGCCCATTGGAAGGGCAATTTGGCAACAAGATAGGAGAGCCATAAAACATGCACATCCATTTATCCAGTGACCCAGCTCTTAGAGATGCATCTGAAGGAAATAACTCAAAATATATTTTTTAAAAGTTATGTGGCCAATGTGTCTATTTCAGCACATCTACAGGGGAGAAGAATAAGAGCCAAATGGCTGACATGGAGATAATATTAAATAATTCAATGTATGCTAATTTAATGGGATGCAACACTGAAAATTACAGTATTTTAGAAAAGCATGGAAAATGCTTCTAAGACAAAGGATCTGTAATTAAATCACTTCTGTGTCTTCAAATATGTAATTATTATAACTGCATGTAGACAAGAATAAAAAACCTTCGAAGAAAAATATGTTTGATATTGTGAGATTATGTGTAACATTTTCCTCTCATTTTAAAGTTCTGTTATTGTTGCTGTAATATGAACAGTTTGGTGAGGGTTTTTTTGCTGTTGTTTTTGTTTTTGTTTTTTTTAAATAAAGTAAAGCCAAAGACTGAAGAGAAGGCCAGAACTTCACAAGTCGGGGATCAACCAGTCTGAGCCTCTCATTTTATGGATGACAAGTTGAGTATAAACCTTATACAGAATAGAATAGGCTCATTTCACTGGAAACAGTAAGAAATACTCATTTTCCCAAGTGCCTATTACAAGTCCTGTCACTTTCCAGGGGCTGGCAGTAAACAGCTTAAAAAAAAAGAAAAAAAAGAAGAAGACCGGATACTGTGATCTGAGCCTTTGCTCTCAAATCCCTCAGCTTGCTTGCTCTCAACTGCTCCTTCTCACAAAACAATGTTACTCTACATTAACATCACACAATGAATAGAGAGTATCAACATGGAGCCTCCAGGAGAGGAAGGAGAGAAAATATTTTCAGGAGATCCAAGAGTTTCAGAATTCCCCTTCTCTAGTACCTCTCTCTGTTGTATTAGGTATGTAGGTTATGCAAAGAACATGGCAACAATTTAGGTCCTAGCTGTTGTTTGAGGAATGGCAAATAAATGACCAAAATCCTTTGGAAAACATAATAAAGCCGAATAAAATGAATGATTCCCCACTTCTGCTTCCTAACAGCCCACCCAGAGGGTCTTCTTTATACTTAGTAATTTTCCTCGAATTTCACTGTCCTTGTAAGAAAATAACCCTAGTGAGAGAATGGATACGGTTCTTGGGGGATAGAAATGACGTGTGTCCTATGGCTGACATATTGTTTGATCATAGGCCCTCAGGCAAAGCTAGTAAGTGACTAGATGGGGCTATGTAATGGAGGGGAAGTGGAGAACAGGATGTCTTCGGGAGGATTAAGCACCCCCAGATCTTCAGGGAGACTGGAGCCTGGATCTCAACAGCAGAACCCTTGTTGTGAGGCAGGGTTGGAATGAGAGTTTTTGCCTCCGCCCAGGGATGCCATCAGAATTTTCAGATCCCGGAGCACCTGGGTGGCTCAGTCGGTTGAGCAAACCACTCCTGATCTTGGCTCAGTTCATGATCTCACAGTTCATGGGTTTGAGCCCCACATCAGGCTCTACAGTGATGGTGCCACACCTGCTTAGGATTCTGTCTCTCCTTCTCTCTGCCCGTCTACCACTTGTGCTCTCACTGTGTCTCTCAAAATAAATAAACGTTAAAAAAAAGAAGAAGGATTGTCAGACACATACTCCCCTGTGTTCCAAAGCAAATTCAAGAGACAGGCCTGGAGTTAGGAGGAAGGATGGAAAGACAGGTATCTCTGGTCCTGCATCATTTTTCCAAAATCTGTTCTTGAAAAACTGTAGTTGATTATTTGATAATAGTACTCTTTTTTTTTTAATGTAGTTGTTATGAAAGTTATCTGGAAATCGATGTCTGTTTCAGTTAAGATTAGGAGAAAAGGTGTCACCCGTGCCCAGCCAGAGTTCTGAAGGTGGAAACACTAGGTCGGGGTAAGCCAGTGATGAGAGGAGTCTCCTGGGAAGGTCAGACCTTCAGCCGCAGGGTCAGGTGACTCCATCAACTGCCTCTGAACTCCCTCGCCTAGAAATCTTGTCTCAGGGAATTCTTCAATTGCGGTTCATAAAGAAAACACTTGCCTATATTTTATTTTCTCCTTACATGTTTGTCTTCTTCTGTTAGGAAGTGTTTATACTCTATCAAGGAAGAGCTTCGTCTTTCCTTGTGACGAAGTCTCTACCACAAGCATGAGGCCATCACAGCCTGGTCCTGTTCAACAGCAACCCCGTCAGTCCTTAAGGCAAACATTTACTTACTCTTCCCTTCCCTTTTTAACACACCTGCCACCTTACTCTGAGCTTTATTCTTCTCTTTATTTTCAAGAATAAGGTACTTCTGCTTTCAAATTAGTATCTTAATATTCAGCAAACTAACGTAAGAAATTATTTGGTGAGACAAACACAATGGTTTGTTGAAATTCTTTCCTTTATTTCTCATTACAAGGACATTTAAAAGCTTCCAAGAACAAATCAACTAATAAAGCCATAAAATAAAATAGAAAACTAAAATTAGAGGTAAAACGGATCCAAGCTGGAAGATCAATGTAATTAATTTCTGGTGTGGGCTTCATGTTTTCCTACAAGCTACTTAGTACTCAGAGCAAAAAGGAAAACAAATTATATTTCACTAGCTCTTTTCACAGATGGCTCTGGCTGTGGTCTTTTGTCTACCCTGCATGTTTTCTCATGCTCTTCTTCTGTTAACAGTGCTGTTTTTCCTTTGGAGAGCTTCTTTTCCACCCTCTGCCTGGGGCTGCCAATCATCATTCCCCATCACCTTCCTTTTTGTGTAGTACCCCACCACCTTGACACTGTGATTATCCAGAGGTGGGATTCTGACCACTGAGAGCCAGCATCAATGAGAATCTTCCCAGGGGGTGATACACGGACTTCGGGGGGCGGGGGTTATTTCCCACCGAAGATGCTGAGCTGGAAAAATATGAATGGGGAGCAGCTGTTGGCCATCTTCCTTGCCCTGAGGAGCAGGCCTGTCTCCAGTGGCAGGAAATGAAAGTAAACACAGAAGACAGGTCAATGAAGAGAGAGCAAGTCCTGTGTGCTGAGTCCTGGCTCCTGTCCCTGTACCCTGAAGCCTGGTTTCTGCAGCTCTTAGATTCTCTCCATGACCCAAGGGTCCTTCCCAGCAATGAGAGTGAGTAAATTTCCTTCTTTGATTAGTAAGTCTGAGTAGGGCTCTGCCACTTAAAGCAGAAAAAAAGAATCCTAAAGAACACATCTTTCATTATTGGGAAGGAATCAGAATATCAGTTGATCAAGGAGCCCATTTTATTTCCTAAAATTAATTTTGAAAGAATAGTCTCGTATAGAACTTAATAGCACATATTGAGTGATGTAATGGACACTGCCCTTAACCACACTTTTACAGTAAATGCAGAAGTGAATTTCATGTGATTGTTTCTAGTTTAAACCTTGAATAAAAGCCAAGGGCATAACATTAAAGCAAAATCGAGTTAAAGCAATTCTGCAAAGATTTGCCCAGCGTACAGGGCGTATGCAATGTTCTACAGTTCCAGTGTCACCCAGGGTTAGAGCTTCAAGAGGACACTTTATGGCATCTTTTTAATTCAAAGTGTTTTGAATTCATTATTGAAGTATAGTTGACATTACAGTGTTATGTTAATTTCAGGTGTACAACATAGTGATTGGACAATTCTATTAATTACTTAATGGTCACCTGGATAAGTGTCGTCACCATCTTTCACCATAAGACATTATTCCACTATTATTGAATATATTCCCTATGCTGTGCTTCTCATTTCTGTGACCTATTGATTTCATAACTACTACTTTGTACCATTTTACCCCTTTTACATACATTGCCCATCTCCTCACTCTCCTCCCCTCTGGCAACTATCACTTGTTCTCCTTTTTCAGTCTTTTTTTTTTTTTTTTTTTGGCTTGCTCATTTGTTTTGTTTTTTTAGATTCCCCATATAATTTTGATGTCTTCTCCGTGTCCACCCTTTTCCCCTCATTTATCCAAACTGCTAATAAGGGCTGAATAACAAATATGTTAAGATTCTACTCTCCATCAAGAACTGGTGTTTTCTGTTACTGAGTGAGAAATGTTCTATGTGCTTTGGAGACTGGGTGACAATTAAGGAACGTAAATAGTTAAGATACTTTTACCTGAGTGTAAGACCTTTTTGCCTCTGCACAGAAGTGATCCTTATGGCCCTTAGGGATACCTATAAAATATCTAGATTTTTTTTTCAGGAATCAGCTTTAGATTTGTAATTGCACTAAAGCAAATCATCAATTAGATCCACAGTGCTTTAAAGCAAGATGGTTTGACTTGGAATTTTTTCCAAGTAGGAATTTGTAGTCACCTCCTGTAAGTATGGAAAAGCCACAGAGGAACTTGACTTCCCAGTATGCTCCCCAGCGTGAAATAGCTTTAAAATGTTCGTTTCCCATCTTCCCTCCTCCCCACCTCCACCCAATATCTAAAGCAATATACTTACCAAAATAGTATCATTAGAGAGTCTGCCTAGAAATATTAGTTAATCATGGCTAATACCAAGGCACTCTTTCAGAGAAAAATACAAACTAATCTTCTCTTGAAGTTACCTCTAAACTGTGTCTGATTTTGGTCACTGCTGCACTTCCCATTGTCATAATATATAGAACCAAATTTAGAGGCTTGCTGAACTAGTGCGTGAATTAATTACTCAAGTAATAGAATCAAATTTGTATTTTAAAATGAACACTCCAAATAAGTTCTGGAATTGGAATTGGAATAGGCTCTGGAACTTGAGTTGGAGGTAGAGGTCCAGATTAAAGGCCATTATACTGGGGTGATTGGGTGGCTTAGCTGGATAAGCATCTGACTGTTGTTTTCAGCTCAGGTCACGATTTCACGGTTTGTGGGTTCGAGCCCCGTGTCAGGCTGTATGCTGACAGCTCAGAGCCTGGAGCCTGCTTCAGATTCTGTGTCTCCCTCTCTCTCTTTGCCCCTTCCCTGCTCGTGCTCTGTCTCTCTCTCTCTGAAAAAAAAATTATTAAAATATTTATTAAAATATTTATTTAAATAAATAAAGCTCACATGAAAAAGAAGCAAACCATATCTCTGTTTCATACGATGTGAGAATATTTTCACATGCAGGAAATTTTTCCTGTTTACCCCAATTCTTGAAGGCGTGTTTAAATACAGATTTTGATGAGTTTCAATAGTTGAGAACATATCATTACTCCTTTATAATTTAGCATATGGCCATCTGTCATCTACTGGGTCAAAAAGCCAACCAAAAATAAATAAAATATCCAACATTTTTTGTGTGTGTGGTAGTCATGTCATTTTACATATATATATATATATATTTTTTTTTTTTAATTTTAATTCAAGTTAGTTAACAGACAGTGTAGTGTTGGTGCAGGAGTAGAATTTAGTGATTCATCACTTACATACGACACCTAGTGTTCATCCCAACAAGTGCCCTCCTTAATGCCCACCACCCATTTAGCTCATCCCCCACGGGACACCACCAGCAACCCTCAGTTTGTTCTCAGTGTTTAAGATATATAGTTATAGATATAGGTATAGATGATATAGATATAGATATAGATATAGATATAGATACAGATATAGATATAGATATCCAAACATTTTAAAGTTCTTGACGTATTTTTCTATAAAGGAAAAGAGACTATAAAATAATTAATCAATTGAAGGGTGGAAATGACTTAAAACCACTTGACTCTTCTGTAAGATACTACTCTGAGATATGCAGACCTGCACATGGTGAAAATCACAAACTGCTTTTCTATTAGGCCTTAGTCCATGTTTTCCTGGATAAACTTGTGTTATATTCATGAATTTGGTCTATTTTTCCTATCTCAATAGCAAGAGAATAAAATTACTTTCTGGTCACAGCTGGTAAATTGGTGGCACATTGGCATTTTGAAAGAATCAGTCAAAATAAATAAGAGATGTGCCAAAAAGACTACTGGAAAATCCCCCTACCAGGAACACTTATTTGCACATGATTGATTTATCAAATTTTGGTTCTGCATTTACTGAGCTCCTACTCGATGTCATTCATTGTGTCAGATCCTTTCATGCATAACACTCTGAATTAAATTCTCCCTGTAAGATTAACGTAGACCCATATCACTGTAAGATATCAATGGGCCTTTACAGATGAGGGAAATTCAGTCTATGGGAAGGAAAATGGTTTGCCCAGGATTGTGTGAGCATATTCCACTATCTCATATCCTAAAAAATCAAAACAAAACAAAACAAAACCACATCTGTCTTACTCCATTCAGGCTGCTATACAAAGCCATAGACTGTGTGGCTTATGAACAACAGAAATTTACTTTCAACAGTTCTGGAGGTTGGGAAATCCAAGGTCAGGATGCCCACAGATGTGGTGTCTGGTGACAGCCTACATCCTCATAGCTGGCACTTTCTTACTGTGTCCTCCCATGATACAAGGAGGTAGAGAGCTGTCCATGGTTTCTTTTATGAGGGTACTAACCTCATTCATGCGAACTCCACCCTCATCACCTAATCACCTCCCCAAGGTCCTACCTCCTAATACCATCACATCACATTGGACATTAGGCTCCAACTTATGAACTGGGGCGGAGGGGGCACAAACATTATAATCTTATAGCACCTCCCCTGATTCACTGCCACTCTCAGTGGCTCTGCTCCCTTTCATGGCCAAAATTTTTAAAAAGTTATTTGTCGTCACCTTCACTTCTTCACCCCAATCCATTCCTGGTATGCCTCCATTCTTACCTTTTCACTCTTATTTTCACATTGCCAAATGCAAACAGTCACTTCTCTGTTCTTGTTGTGCTGTGTGTCTGAGCAGTATTTAACATAGTTGACCATTTTCTCCTGCTTGAGATGCTTTCTTATTTTGCCATATCATCTCTTACTAGATCTTCTTTTGGAACCCTTTTACTAATTCTTCCTTCTCTGCCTGGTGGATAAATGTGGAGTGTTTCTAGAACTCTTTTTTCTACACATCTCTCTAGGTGACCCCTCCTGTCCCGCAGCTATGTATGTGACCTACATATCTATGACTCTCAACCTTGACCTCTTCCCTGAACTTCAGACTTGACTACCCAACTGCCATCTTGACACCCCTACTTACATATCCAAGAGATCTCTCAAATTTTACACTACAAAGTGGAGTCCTTGATTTCTGCCCTCCAATCCAGGTCACCTCTCCCAGTATCCTACTTCTGAGTAAACAGCACTACCAAGAACCTCAAACCAAAAATCTGGGAGTTATTTTTCTTTACTTCCTCACCACCATATTACGTTGACCAGTATTCCTGGTTGCCTCCATAATACCCCAAGTCTATTCATTTTTATCCACATTCTCTTTTATCACCCAAGTGAAAGTTACCATCATATCCTGCCTGGGTGTCAGAGTGGTCTTCTAACTCTAATCTCATTGGCCTCCTTCTATTTCTTGAATATAACAGGCAGTTCATTTCCAGTGTGGGACCTCTGCATTAACTCTCTACCTGGAATACTCTTCCCCTGATCCTTGCAAGGCTAGATCTTTCTTGTCATTCCATGCAAATATCTTCTACTCAGAAAAACAAAGCCCCTAATCTCAAGTAGCCCCTCATTCATCCTCTCTCTAGAGTGCTTGTCACCATCTGATTGTGTTTGTTGGTTTGGTTGTATGTTGGTTTATTGTCTGAAATATGAACGTTATGAGCGCAGCTATATATTTTTCCACTGGGACATTCTCAGCACTGAGACAAGGCCTGGCACCAAATAGTCCTCAATAAATATTTGATAGTGAATTAAACAATTTAGGTTATCTTTTAAAATAATTCTTGGCATTTAGTTACATACAGCTGTATCCAGGAGACTGGGAATCAATACTTGAGACCCAGACTAGCTTTCAAAATTATATTTAACCTCCAAATAAAAATTTCTAAGTTACCAATGATAAAACAAAATATCAAGATGGACATGTAAACAAATATTTACAATTATAATCAGCTATGGCTATATATATCCATAAATAACCAATAATAATCAAGAAAATGTTATAGATTTGGCCTTTCAAATTTTGACTCAGAGTTATACAAAATATGAATAAAGAACAATTTCTTTAACATTATTGAAATGCACTTTATAATTAAAAATTGGTATAGTAATGATTTAAAGCCCAGAGTAAATAGAACCAATGCACTTGAACTTATTTGACAAAATATACACACCTAAACATGAAAGTGTTCTAAAAGTGAAAAAACCCAGAGAAGGTTCAAACTCTTTTTTTAATTATTTTTAATGTTTATTTATTTATGAGAGAGAGAGAGACAAAGCATGAGCTGGGGAGAGGCAGAGAGAGAGAGAGGGAAATACAGAATCCGAAGCAGGCTCCAGGCTCCAAGCTGTGAGCACAGAGCCTGATGCGGGGCTTGAACCCATGAACCAAGAGGTCATTTTTCATGACCTGAGCCGAAGTCAGACACTTAACCAACTGAGCCACCTAGGCGCCCCAGAGAAGGTTCAAACTCTTATGCAGTGTTTTCACTTTTAGATTATGAATGGCATAGATGGGATGATAACAATTATAATAACTGTAAACTAACTATATGTTCCTATAATTCTTAAGATACCATTCTAGAAGGTTTACATGAATTACCAATTTAATCTTCACACAGCCCTGTGAAGTACGTATTATCATTTCCATTATTACACATGAAAATGGAAGTTTCAAGGGGGCAGAGAGCTTGCCAAGGTAACAAAGGTAGTAGGTGGCAGACTGCTATTCTGCCAGAAGAAACAAATAGAACAGAAAGATGGGTCTGTTGAGGAGTAGATAATTATGATGGTTAACATTTTTATAATAGTTTACAATTCATTTTTCCTAGCTGTATAAATGATGCAACCTGTATAAAGCCAACATATGATTGTACTTATTTGGATACGAGTTGAGAAGACAGTGCCTTCCGTAGCAACAGAGCTTACATTTTGTCTAAAGAAACATCTTGAGCTGAAAAAGTGGATGTTCTGAAGAAACATGAGATACAATGCCAGAGTGATCCAATTGCCTGTCCTCTCACCAATCCACAGATGTCCCACTGCTAGGAGGGCCTGTCCGCTTGGGGGAAGTTTTACAAATCCACTTGGGTAAATGCAACTCAAGATTTTAACTGACTTATTTGTAATATTCATATTTACCATCTAAGTTTTTTATAGCAGACTACCAAGGAATAGACTTAGGTTGCAGGGTGCTCCCAGCCCGACCTGAAAACCTAGGTCTGTAAACCAACGGAACTCTCTTTACAATGGTAGGAGAAAGAACTCCGGGTTGTGAATTACATTGATTCATTCAACAAATACTCGTTGAATGTAAATGAGCAAAAGACAAACACCCTGTCCTCAGGAAGCTTATGTGGATGGAATGAAAGGGTTTATATATTTAAAAGAAAAAAAAAAATAAACTCAGAATGGGGGCAGGGACAAGGAATAGGTAAACAGGTTTTTTTTTTCTAGACTCATCACTGAAGGTAACCACCAGAGGGCTACCTAGCCATAGGTAGAAAGAAGTAATGTGACAAAAACTTGCTCTTACCTCTTCTTCTTCCCACCTGTGAATTTAGCACACTGAGATTTAGCATTATGAAGTATCCAAGTGGAGGCAGTCTTTATCATTTTTGTCTGAGCCATTATAAGGAAACAGTGGGCTTATCCTTTAAGACTGGAACTGAGACTACCTCTGGAGCCATAAATCAGAGTCAGATAGATAGATGTGACTGCCAGCTTTCTCTCTCTCTCTCTCTCTCTCTCTCTCTCTCTCTCTCTCTCTCTCTTTTCAGAGTTTTGCCAAGGAAAGCTGTCTGTTGTTCGTAAGATTATACTCAATGTTCTAAAACAAAAATTTCTCATTAAAAGAAAACCTGCAGTTGTTTCAAATGAGGTTTCTATCTTCATTGCCTACAGGCTGAACCAGATGTGATTTGTTTCTGTTTTTCAGTTAGCGGTGGTGAGTTTTTTATTGTTTGTTTGTTTTTGTGTTTCTAGTATGGATGGCTAGGACATGGGGCAGAGGGGGAGGGGGGGAGAAGATAGCTTCCAGATAAAGATGTGCATGACAGCACCCTATGATCTGACCCAAACTCATTGTTAAATATTCATCTAACATATCAGTGTCCTTTTCCATTTTATTCCAGTCATTCCCTTAGATAGAGCACATCCTTCAGTCAAATCATACTCCTTAATTTTCCCCAGACTTGCTGTGAGATGTCTCTGCTTCCCTGTCTTGTGTAAATGACAAAACTGTTCTTTAAGTTTAGCTTAAATGTTCCTTCCTGACTTCCTCCTCTTCTTGGGCTGATGAGTTGCGCCCTTTTTTTGTGACTTTTAAAGCCTTTATATACTACTACCTAATGGATAGTAAAGCCACAATAACAGAAGGTTTGAGCTGACAGGATCCTAGTGACTCATGATCGCCCAACTGGCTTCTTCCGCGGTTCTGAAAAACACTGAAACATATAGATGTCTAGGTCCCAGCTACAGATTCGGGAGGCCAAAGTAGAACCCAGGAATCTATATCTTACTAAAGTCCTTTCAGGTGATTGTCATACACAGATAAGGAAACCGCCGTGCTGGTGTAAATCTCTCATTTCATAAATGAAGAAGCATACGTTGAGTGATTTGTCCAAGGTGGCAGAGAGTCCATTACTAAGTCAGGAGTTAGACTCTGATCCTTTTCACTAAACCACATATGTTGCTTCAGGCACCATCTGGTGATGGACTGGTTTGTCACACAGTATCAGTCTACAGACTCAGCTGTGGTACATAGGGACAGTGAGGGGTAGAAAAGAGACATCTAGATTAGAAGTCAGCTATTTACCAACCAGGTGCCCTGCTTACTTTCCTCATTTAGAAAATTGAAATAAGGAGGCCCATTCTGTTTTAGCCCACAGTAGGAGATGTATATGAAGTGCATTGTAAACTGTAAGTGACGTCACAAGTACAAACAAGTAATGCCAATGACCAATAGTAAATACAATGAATGCACCAATAACAAAAGTGAAGGTTAGAAGTGATTCCTTAGCTCAGAGGTAAAAGAGACTACTAACCAGCTCATGGCTCAGGTGAAGCCTCACTGGTATCTGTCTCCTGGCGGGACCAATGCAAGGTTTGAAGTCTGGTCTGTAGCATTGCTATTTCAGTTTGTTCTGTTGACCAAGCTCTGGGATCCTGAGTAACATCTTTCTGTTGAAATGTCTGTGGTAATTTTGGGCTAGATTAAAGCAGGTACATTATTGACCTTTGATTCTCCTTTTCCCAAACTAGTCATTCAAATATGGTATCTTTTCGGGGTAAGAAAAAAAATTATAGTTGTCAATGTAAGAGGGTCACTGAGTCTCAAAATATAGGAAGACTATATGTGTGTGTGTGTGTGTATATATATATATATATATAGAGAGAGAGAGAGAGAGAGAGAGTTAATTATTTATTTTTGAGAGAGAGAGTGAGCGAGCACGAGCAGGGGAGCAGCACAGAGAGAGGGACAGAGGGTCTGAAGTGGGCTCTATGTGGACAGCAGAGAGCCCGATGCAGAGCTTAAATTCACGAACCATGAGACCATGTCTGAGCATAAGTCGGATGTTTAAACAACTGAGTCACCCACGCACCCCAACCTCCATCTTTTTCTGAGTTAGTTTACCTTGGGCTTGTTATAGACCTGGATTATTTTGTTCTGCCTACTTTTTAAATTGTGATGGGATGTGAAAGTTACCCAAGTAACCTAACGAGATTTCAATAGGCCCTAATCTCAGTAACGTTTTACACGCTGTCTTCTAGAGTGGGTAACCTGTGCACTTTTTACTCTCCTCCCTTGTAAGTAGGAGTTCATTGTTTCCAATTCTAGAAAGTTTCCAAACACATTCTCTCATTGAAGGAAAAACCATTTGGCTGCCTATCTAGAGCTCCCATCACCCTCTCTTTTTTGAGCAAGATAACAAGGAGCAAAACAAGAGTAAACAGCCTTGTTCTTGCCTTCAAGGAAAGCAGCCTCTCTGTTTACAAATGAAATCCTCTCGTTGACGCCAATCTTTTACACTGTGGTATTGTCAAATAGGAAAATAATAGAGCAAAATGTCACTAGGAACCACAAAACCTCATTGATTCGGATTACATGAGAAGCTTGAATCCTGTCTCCAAAATAACCTCCCCACTTTTGTTCTTTTCTTTTTCCTAGCGTCCAACACATTATTCTCCCTGTACTGGGAGAATACAATCTTCACAGGCCAGTGTTGCCACTGGAAGACAATTACATAAGAATCCTGTTTCTTTATTCCATTAGCTTTTTTATGCAAAAGGTCTTCACAGGCCAGTGTTGCCACTGGAAGACAATTACATAAGAATCCTGTTTCTTTATTCCATTAGCTTTTTTATGCAAAAGGGAAAAATAAATCAGTGAACTGAGCCAAGAGTTAGGAGACTTAGATTCTCCTTTCTCTGTTGCCTCATTTTCTACATTTGTAAAGAGATTAGGCCGAAATATTCTTAAACCTTCTCCATGCTCAACCATTTGATGATGTTAGGTATTGCTTGAAGTGGTTCTTTGGGGGTTCAATGAGAGATTCTCATTTCAGTCTTTTGTATCTAGTCAGCAAATATTTCTTGAGTACCTACTATGTGCCTGCCAGTGTTCTAGGCACTGTGGATACAACAATGGACAAAATGGACAAAAATCCCTGTCCTCATTTAGTTTACATTTGGTTTACAAATATTGTCTACTCAAACACTTAAAATGCGTTCTTCCAGTTTGGACCGAGACAAGACTTTTGCGGGGTTAGGAGAAATAGGGAAGAATGAAACAAATGTGATTGATGGCACGTTCCAATTTTGTATTTTCTTTTCCATCTTTCTTTACTTCCTTCTCTTAACCTAATCCTAGGACAACAAAATTTTACTTTTTGCTACCAGCAACTCGTTATGTCCTATGTAATTAAACTGTGCTGTGTGCAAAAGATTCAAGGCAAATCCAGACAGACGTAGCACCTGCCCTCAAGAGCTGGCAATTTAATTGTGGAAACAAAGCTCACATATAAAAGAAGAAATTGCTGATTCAAAATACTATCAACTGAGAGCCAGACAAGCAGCCCAGATAGTTATGTGCCCTCAGTTCCTAGAGACATAAGAGTAGATTGACTTCAGGAACACTTTTTAGTGCGCGTAGAGCTTGAATTTGAGTAATACAGGTAGTTTCTAGATTTAAAAAGAGAGTTATCACTAAATGTAATAAAAGATATGATCCACAATATAAGAGAAGGATATACCAAAACAGGTTTCTTTTTCTGCCAATAAGTACACAGTGCACAGCTTTATTGACAAGATTTATTGACTATTGTGATGTCCTCAATAAGAGCTTTGAAGTACGGAATGTGGGAAGAAGTTAATGGGAGAGATTGACCTGAGGGAGTTTACACTTTAAGCGTGATGATTGGGCTTCTAATGTATTATTAAATAATATCCAGCCGATCAAAAAGATGAGCATTTGAAAAGTTACATGCAATACCTGTATGGCTTGGAACTGGCCCAATCTGAGCTCAAAAGAGAAGCTCCTTGCATTACCAAGGTGGTGGTTGGATATACTCTGAGCTAGAGCAAAGCCTACATGCATGACCATGTCTGAATACCAGGAGTCCTTTTGGGAAACACCTCCTGGATTCAGTGATATTTACCCACTTGGCCTTTTCTGAAGAAGGCCTCTACAAGTTCTTAACCCTGAAAAAGTTCATGCCCCAACCCATGCCTTACTCCTGCAACAATTAAGTCGGTTTCCTTTTACCAATGCTTTCGGTGGTCACATGATGAAATAATGACATTTTTACAAAGGAAACAGAAAAGGGGTGGATGTCTTGGTTGACTTTGAAAAGTTCCCTGGAAGCTTTCTGAGTCTCAACACGTCTCCTCTCAGGTCTGTGTGAACTGAAATAAAAGTGGAGAGGGGGAGACTGAGGTCACCACTCATGCTGAAGCAGCAGCTGTTAGCCTTGGTGACAGCTCTTATTATTTGCATCCACATTGAGCAGGGATTAGAAAGCCACCTGTCTCCCCAAGCTTGTTGTGATTCAGTCCCTTGAGGGAGAAAAAGACCTCCAGATGAGGATTTTATTTTTTCCTATTGCTTATTTATTTATTTGAGAGAGAGAGAGAATCCCAAGCAAGTTCCACACTCTCAGTGCGGCTATGGAGATCGATCTCACTAACTGTGAAATCATTACCTGCGCTGAGATCAAGAATCAGATGCTTAACCAACTGAGCCACCCAGATGCCCCCAAGAGATGAAGATTTTAATGCCCAGCAGACCTGGGAGAAGAAAGGCATGACTAGCCAGTGAGCAATATGAAATGAAGTCCTTAATCAGAATTCTCGTTAGCCTCAGCCAGCAAGCACTACCTATACCAATGTTCCTTCAGATGTATTTGCCATGGTATCTTCAACCGTGTAAATTTGGCAACTCTTATCCCTTAGAGTAAGTTGCAGAACTTTCAAGGGGTGTGAACATTACCTATATAAGTGAATAGAGTATATTTGAAAAGGCTCTGTGTTGTCATAAGTAATTAGGTTATTAGACAAAAATCTGATCTAATCGCTTTCTTAGTATTGATTCAAATCCAAGAGAGAATGTGTCACTGATTATTACTAAGCGGTATTTATTTGTTAAATTAATTAGTTGTTTCAATTGAACTACAGCTGACACACGGTCTTATATTAGTTTCCAATAGACAACATAGTGATTCAGCTTCTCTATACATTATGCTGTGCTCCCCACAAGCATAGCTACCATCCGTTACTGTATAACGCTACGACAGTATCACTGACTATAGTCTCTATTCTGTGTCTTTCATCCCTAACTTATTTGCAAAACTTTGAATGTAGAGATTTTGAATCTGTCACATTCCTGTAGCCTATAATTATGTCTGAGCCTCCACAGGTGTCTAATAAGTGCTTGCTGAATTAATGAATGTGTCCACATCTTCCAAGCGGCTACAATGACATCAAGGAGGGATATGGTCATAGAGTTGGAGTCGTCTCCTTAGGCTCTGCTCCCTGACCTGGAGACAACCTGACTGGAAGAGGGTACATGTCTTACTTTTGAGGCTTTTCAGCTTCTCCGTTTGGCTGCTGATGGCAAGAATGTCTTTCTCCCACCAGCATGCTTCATTTCTCAGAGTACTATTTCGGTGTTACTGGTTTTCTTTCTCACGATTCTATTTTCTGCCTTTTCTCCTAAGGACCTTTAGGTGAAAAATTAGTAATAATAAAAATAAAAGTAAAAAAATAAAGACAAAGTTTTCTTTTTGGGAAATAGAAGTGAGTTTTGTGTTAGGGAAAAAGGAACATTGCAGATGGAATTTCCTCTAATTTTAAATGTACCCGTCTGGCTTCTGGGAAATAACAAATGTTGATGGGCCTTCCCTCATATTAGGGCAACCTAATCCTGCACACTTTTAAAACTTATGTGAGGAAATAGCCACATGTTGACCTTCCTGAACTCAACCATGTTCATTTAGTGATCAAAAATATAAAAGGCATTTTATTTATCATGGTTGAAATCAATAATCTCATTCTATTACGAAATTGTCCTAAAATGTCTGCCCAGCGCATCCTTAGTCTTTCCTGCCCCTCCCACTGTATATCGAAAGCCACACGTCCCAAGCGAAATTCAGGGAACCAGACCAAATGCCATTTCCACAAACTCTAAGGGACAATTGTGATTCTTTTTAATGCTTGGCATGCTTGGCTTGTAATATTTCCCTGCAAAGAAGACTGTCAGTTGAGATGATAAAAAAATTTTACTCTACAAAGATTAAAGTAAATACTGATATTTGTCAAACTGAGTTCAACCTGTGGGACACCTAGTCACTGGTCTTTGAGAATTTATACATACTGAAAAGATACTCAGAGATTTGACTGAAGTGTCATAGGCTCCCTTCTGCATACCTTTCTGAGTATCTGCTAACTGTCTCCTCTTTATGTCCCTTGCCAACTGAAAGATCAATCCCCAAGCCTTGGTGATTCTATCTCCTATTATCTCTTGAATCTGCATTTCTTTATGTCTCTGTTGCATTACCCTCATTCAGACCATCGCCATTTATCATCTGACTTTCTGAAACCTCTACCTAATTGTTGTCTGTCTTTCTGGGCTTACGCCCTTTCAATTCTTTCTCTGCATTCAGAATGATATTGTTGCATGGGCACTTCTTACAAAGTCCTCCTGATACAGACATGGCTTTTCTTCCATTCCTGTTCTTCACTGCTTTTCCCCCTATCCTCCACCCCCTTCCCCACTCCAGGCTGCATCCTTGATGATGCTGTGCTCCCTCAAGGTCTCTCGTGTCCCCGACTCCAGAAATACTTTTCTGCCATCACTTCCTTCAAATAATTCCTCTCCATCCCTGGAATTTCATTGTAGGTGACAGTCCTCTTCTTACAGAACCTTCCCTGACCTTGTAGCTTTAAATGATACACTCTCCTACCTGTTGCCATGATGCTCTCTTCCTCTATCACGGTACTGACCATACATTGGGGTCAATGGCTGCTCATCTGTCCAGTTCCTTTCCTATAGGAGAAGCCACTAAAGGGCAGGGCTGTATTTATCCTGTTCTCTTTGTATTACGGTATCTAATGCAGTCACTGGAACTTCGTACGTGCTAAATAAATCGTCGAATTTTTAAAAATTGAGAATTCAACACTCCCTTAAATCAATTGTAAATACGTTACTAGAATGTTCTGACAACTACTACAAAATATCAAATATTTGAAATAAAACTGTGTTTTTTGTTGTTACATCTTCCCCAGTATTATAGATTTTATACACACACACACACACACACACACACACACACTCAGGATCTCTATGACTAAAATTCCAAAGTATGCCACTGGTTAAAATAAATAAATAAGCTTTGTGGGCATGTGTGTATGCATATTCTTTTTGAATTGACAAAAAACAACAGCCTACGGAATAAGAAAGGGAGAGATTCAGTTGCTGATATTTTAGGCATAATTTCTCAAGCTTAAAGATGATTTGGTCAACTTAAGATAGTCGTTTAAAAATGCAAACAGAATTTGTGGCTGTCAAGACACAGATCACAGATCATTAGGAAGTATAAAACTTGAAAAACAGCCACAGTGTATAAAAGAAGAGAACTGTCGGATCTTTACTGCCAAGAGCCACTTTAATAAAACATTATGTTAATGATAGAAGTGAGATGGTTCACTGGAAAAAAAATTTAAATAACGATTAGTGAAGTTGGGGGCGAATGGCCTCCAGTTTGAAGGTGGCAGCCTGCAGCATTATTATTAGGTGCTGACAATAAGAGGACCACGTATAACTGAATGATGACTTTATGAGTCCTTGTAAATCTGTCCCCGGACAGCAGCTTGAAACTGGCATCGCATTCTTACTCTTAAATGGCTTTAATTTAGTAAAGCCTTTTTTAAAAAAAACGTTTACAAGCAAAGGTGAACTTTTAAAGATTCTTACATTCCATAATAGCAAGAACTGAGGCATATAGTTCATAGACATGAAATGAGTAAATGCATGTCATAGCAGTAACTTCTTGAATGTTCTATTCAATTTGACAAATCTAATACATGGCTCTCTCTTCTCTCCCCTGTTTATTTACATAAAGGAGTTTTTGTTGATGTATTTTAATATGTCAAATTTAATTTATTTTATACGTCATCATCAATTTATTTACAAAAGTACTTTTAATTGCCTTAGACTTTAATCCCCATTTTCTATGAAATATTCCTCTATCTTTATTCTAGTTATTTCCTTCCTTTTGAATGTTACCAAGCAGAGGGAATTTTTAGGATCTCCTTGGTAATATAGATTCGATAACACATTCTCCCTGTTAATGTTTCAGTGTTGTTTTGTTATTTCGTTCTTGACCTCATCATGTTTTCAGTGATTTGAGAGTGATAAAATGAGTCTTAAGTAAAAATCTTTTAATTAAAGCAAACAAAGGATCAGCTTTTACGGGAAACCAGTCCATCAGCAAGTATTTGCGGTTAAAGTCCAGAAGGAGGCTTGTGTGGAGAGACTGAGAGAGAGCCCCAGGGGTCTGGAGATTGTAAAGTAGGTGCCCCCATGACATGATGCTCCCTTCACTCTGACTCCTTCATTACTGGTTGTTTTTATTGAGAGTCCTTGCAGACATTTTTGGGAAACGTGGTAATTTTCCCTGACCACACACCTTAGAGCTCAGGAGCTATTTTGTTCTTTGTTGTTGTTGTTGTTGTTTGTTTGTTTGTTTGTTTTGTCTTTTTAACTTTATACTTCTACTTTTCCTCTCTTATGCTTGGTCTGGTATGGTATTCCCCTCCCTCATGCCGTAGGTATCATCTCCCTCAGATGAGGTATGAGACTGTTTTGTTTAAAGGTGCAGTTTCCTGTCCCCCAGAGGGAAAACCATTCTTTACTCTGAGCCTCAACTGAAACTTGGCCCCCGATATCAGATATGTTAACCATCCTCATTTCCTTTATCAAATTCGTTTACCATTCCTGCCAGCCACTCGGTCCTCTTCCTTTACTTGTTATCCTACTTCCTTTAATATTTCCAAATCTCTTTTATTTCTCCTGGCTCACCCTACCAGCTTCTGTTTTCCTACCTTTTTTTTTTTTCAATTTGGTAAATTGATCACATAGCGATCAATTAATAAGAGCCCGGAATAAACCGTGTGCTCCTGCTTTTATCTATGTACAGTGTGTGGCAATAGTTTTAGTGAAAATGGAGCTACAGCATGTTTTGTATCTCTTTGCTGAGCAGCTGGTTGTAAACCAGGGGATAGAATGTTCCCCCAATATTCTTGAACTTCTTGCAGTTCTTTCCTGCTACATATCTCCCCCAGTCTCCTTTCCCATATCTACCTACTCCTTTGTATCACGTAGGCCATGTTTTATCTGTATCTTCTGTGCCTCTAACCTTTAGTCACTTGAGACAGGCACACAGACACACAAAAAAAGGACTCTGACATAAACCACATTTTGCAGGTCCCGTGAGATCTTGCCTCATCCTTGACAGCAGCCTAAAAAGTAGATCTGGGGCTGTGGAAAGTTCTCCTGTTTCCATCTTTTCCTTCTTGTGGAATTTGGGGGTGTTTTCGCAGAGTGAGTTACCAAGAAAACATTCCAAATCCTCCTCAAGGATCACATATCCTTTACCTTATGGTCGATTCCCAGAGACCAAGCTTACTGGGACATCGCTGAGCTTCCTTCCTTCTCTTCTTTCTCCTCCTTCCTCCCCTTCTTCATAAAGCCTGACCTCAGGTTGGTCTTCCCACAAGATCGAGAGATTTAGCTTATTCCATTTGTCCCAGTGTTGGACAAAAGAACAAAAGTGCCGTTTTTACTGAGTGACATAACACTGAGAAGATCCTTGTTTCTGCCCTGCTCTCCTTTGTTGTGCGTGAGCCCTAAAGTGGCTCACAAAAAGAAATATAGTCAGGCTAACAACAAAGTTGAAGATGGTATATAATCAGTGATGAAGAGAATGGCTATCAAGTATGAGCTCTACAATTACTGTCACTCTCAGAAAAAAAAAGTTTAAGGAATATTTGTTTCTACCTCTGGTAACCTGGTCCACCTTTCCACACATACTTCCTAAATAGTACAGACCTTCTTCTCTTTTCCCTCCTGTG
Source organism: Acinonyx jubatus (assembly GCF_027475565.1). Taxonomy (NCBI): domain Eukaryota; kingdom Metazoa; phylum Chordata; class Mammalia; order Carnivora; family Felidae; genus Acinonyx; species Acinonyx jubatus. The sequence continues at coordinate 29,245,652 of NC_069382.1, forward strand.
TGTACAAGCTACTGTATTAAGGTGTGTGAGTAATACAGCCTGGGTGAGCTTATGAAATAGTGTAGGACATCTCGTTGTTAACAATAATGATAGCTAACATATGCCACCCGTTTACTTGTCTCAGGTTAAACAACTGGTTAGTGGTGGAGCCGGGACTGGGTCATGTGGTAGATGGATGTGCAACATTTTAAGCTATTGCCAAACTATTTCCCAAGGTATTGAATTATTTTATATTCCCAACAGCAGCAGACAAGAATTCTAGGAAATTCACATCCTTGCCAACTCTTGGTATGGTCAGTCACTTGGATTTTGACATTCTAATTTGTGCATAGTGGCTTCTCATTGTGGTTTTAATTTGCATTTCCCTGGTGACTAATGATGTTGAGCATCTCTCCATATGCTTATCTGCATATGGATATGTTCTTTGGTAAAATGACTATGCAAATGTTTTGCCCATTTATTAATCAAGTTGTTTTTTATTATTGAGTTGCTAACTTTGCAACTCAATAAATATATATATTCTGGATGTAAGTTCTTTATCAGATATGTGACTTACATACATTTTCTGCCATTCTGTGGTTTACTTTTTCATTCCCTTGACTGCTTATTTTATTTTATTTTATTTTTTGCAAAAAAGATGTTAAATTTGATGAAGTCAAGCTTTTCAGTTTTTTTCTTTGCATTTCTCTTCTGCTGTTGTATCTAAGAAAACTTTGCCTAACCAAGATAACAAGGATTTTATCTTTTCTTCTTTTTTTTTTTCTAGACAATGTTATGCTTTAGGTTTTGCCTTTATGTCTGTCTTCCATTTAGGTTAATTTTTATATATGATGCAAGATATAGATCAAGGGTTTTATTGTTTTGTTTTTTTGCATATGGCTCTTGGGTTATTCTACCTTCTTTTGTGAAAAAATGATCTTTTCTCTACTGAATTACCTTTGCATTTCTGTTAAAAATCAATTGACTATTTATGTATGGGTCGATTTTTGGTATCTCTTTTCTGTTCCACAGATCTGTTTACTTATATTTATGCCAATACCACACTGATATGATTACCTTAGCTTTATTATAAGTCTTGGAGTCAAGTAAAGAAAGTAATTTCTCCAACATTGTTCTTTTAAAAATTGTGTTGGCACTTTTAGGTCCTCTGTTGTTTTCAGAAGACATTTACAATCAGCTTGTCAATTTCTACGAACAAGTCTGCTCGGATTTTGATTGGGATTCTGTTGAATCTAAAGATCAAGTTGAAGAGAATTAACAAGTTAATGTTGAGTTTTATTTCTCGGTTGCTGTTGTTTTTTTAAAAACTTCTTTCAACAGTATTTTTTTAAATTTTTTCATATATAGGTCTTGCACATATATTGTCAGAATTACCCCAAGTATTACATGCTTTTTCTGCTATTGGTGCAGATTTGCTGAACACACTCATTAGTTCCAGGAGCTTTTTTATAGATCACATAATATTTTCTATATCTACTATTTTACTAAAAGCAACAAGGAGAAACCAGGCCACGCTTTCCACAGGGTGCTTGGTAATTCCTTCAGCTAAATACCCCAGTTCACTGGTTACAAGTTCTACCTCCCACCCATCACTAGAACACAGCTCTGCCAAGATTTCTGCCACTTCATAACAAGGAATACCTTTCCTCCCATGTCCAAAAACATCTTCTTCATTTCTGAGATCACACCAGAATTACCTCTAGCATTCGCATTTCTAGCAACATTCTGTTCACGGCAATATATATGTATTCTCTAAGACAATGGAAGCTTCCTCTGCAGCTCCCCACACTTCTTTCTGATCCTTCACAGAATCATCATTCGCATCTATATTTCTACCAACTTTCTCTTCAAGGCAATCCAAACTTTTTCTATAATGTACCTCAGAACTCTTCCAGCCTCTTCCTATTACCTAATTCCAGAGTGAATTACCTAATTCCAGAGTGACCTGCACATTTTTAGATATTTTTATAAGCAATAAAGGGAAATCAGTCTTCACCTAACACACTTTTCTTGGAAATCTCCCCAACTAAATATGCAAATTCATCTCTTACAAGTTCTACTTTTCAGCCAATATAGAGCCTAATTTTGCTATATTTTCTGCCACTTTATAAGAAAGATCACCTTTCTTTCAGTTTCTGGTAAGATGTTCCTCATTTCCTTCTGAGACGTCACCAGGACCCTCCTTAACGTTCAAATGGTTGCCAATATTTTGTTGATAATGTATGTATTCTCAGAGATGATAGAAGCTTTCTCTACCACACTCCTCACATTCACCTGAACTTTGATCAAAATCATCTTTAATGGCTATACTTGTACCAACCATCTCTTAAGGCAACTTAGACATTTTCTATCATATGCTTCAAGATTCTTATAGCATTTATCCTTTATCCAATTCCAAAGCCATTACTACACTTTTAGATATTTGTTAGAATAGCAGCATACTTTCTGGTACCAAAATCTGTATCAGTCAGAGAAATAGGACCCATAGGATATATACATATCATACATATGTATACATGTATGTATACATAATCATATGTATATGCGATTAACATATATATATATATTAAATGTATGATGGTTAATATATATTAATATATATCCAATGTCTTGGATTTATATCCAATGTCTTGAAAACTATTGTTTCTGTATATTTTATCTATTTTTTCAGTTGTTTCAAATGGGAAGGCAAATCTGATCCCTGCTCCATTTTGGACAGAAATGAAAGTCTAATTAAACTTTTGAACTTAAGTTTTTTTTATTTGTAAAATGAACATAATAATAAAATCTGTGAGGTTATTGTGGGTGTTAGTTTTAATATATGCAAAAAATTAACAGCGCCTTATACATGATAACTATTCAAATGGTATTTGATACAATTTTCAACAACATATTTTTGACATATTGTGATTCCTAAATATCCAAAATCTTTTTATTTATGTATATATGGAGGCAATTTGAGTTACTTTTTACAAAAGGCCATAATTTAATGTGTAGGGTGTGGTCAATAGCAGGTTACGATAGCATGTTTGGGCTATGGACACTGGTTTCCATCTTACTTTGGAGCCTCTGATTTTTAGTTCTAGTGACAGTTACTATATTAGTTTCCAACATCATTAAGATCAGCGAATGAGCCACTGTTAGCATGTGCATTCTGGTTCTAAAATACATCTTCCTTTTTCCCAGCTAGCATTCACCTCTGTGGTAACATAGATTGCAGTTTATGTTCTTTCTGAATTAAAGTGGAAACAAATTCATATTCTTTCTTGGTTTAGTTTTATATATTATTAGTATTTCAACAATAATTGTGTTTAGAAATAAAAGCATGAATTTACTAAAGACATGTGCCTTTCAAATTCCACACTCATCATGTTAGTTTTAGCTTTCTTATGATTATCTGTTCATCAGATTTTTTTTCTAGGAGTATTTTTTTAAATATAATCTCTTCTGCTATAACACACAAACACCTGATCCTGCAATGAGAATTAGTTGGTATGAGATCAATATACAAAGAAATACTTGTATATGCAGAAGTCATTTGGTTTCTATATGGATTATTCTTGGCTAGGGAAGCCACCTTCCTGGAGTAGAATGACTTTCTGTAAGAAAGAAATGAAAAATTCTCAGCTCAGTGGTGCCTGGGTGTTCAGTAGGTTAAGCATCCAACTCTTGATTTCGGCCCAGGTCATGATCTCACGGTTCGTGGGTTCCAGCCCCACATTGGGCTCTGCACTGACAACATGAAGCCTGCTTGGGATTCTCTCTTTCCTCTTTCTGTCCCTCCCCTGCTTGCTCTGTCTCTCTCTCTCAAAATAAATAAGTAAACTTAAAAAAAATCCCCAGTTCAGTGCTTCCTGCACAGAGTGATGCAGCCCGGCATTGTACATGTGCAGCCCCTACTTTACAGCAGTTTCTGCCTCTAGTGCCCAACTTCCTAGCAACCCAACCAACTGAGGACCCCAATTCTATCCCTTGTTTGGGCTCCCACCAGTCAGCTTCCTTTACTGTGTAGCCTGCATTTCCACTCTACTTTGTTAGGGTTTTGGGGGGGATGTATTTTGTTTTGTTTTTATAGCCCTCACTGTAGCAATCTCCATCCATGCTGAGCTGCTGGCCTGGGCAATCCAAGTTATCTCCCTGGGTACCAATTATTATTTTTGTTTGTATTCTGGTTGTAAAGTTCCATACGTTTGAAGTGATCTCTCCTTACTGATTTTTCTCATAAGTTCTGTTTTTATAGTGTGTGATTTTGCAGAAAATGAGGGTTATTTTTTTATGGATACATGTATTGCATTACAGTAGAAATACTTATTCTATGTTACTAGAAGTCTTTTTATTTCTTCTCTTCCTAAAATACAAATGTCCAAAAATAAAACAATGTAGTTCTTATTTGGTGTTTTTGTGGAAACATCAGAAGATAAAACCCAAAACCTGAAAACAATAACAGAAAGAGACATCTTGCCCTGATTATTTATACATTAGAGAGTCTTGAATGGGAGGTGAATTTGCATGAGAAGAAACAAAAAATATTGACGGTAATTGACTAGAAAATAAGAATAGTTTAAAACTCCCAACATAAAGTAAAACAGGTTAATTATCTGTGTTTTTTCAAACCAACACATTGCACACCTTAAACTTATACAATGGTATATGTCCATTATATTTCAATAATAAATACATGCATACATAAATTTAAAGTAAAAAAAGTTTTAAGTGTTTTTAAAAATATAATTAGAACCTCTTGTTTGTTGTTGCTGGGACACTTTAAAATTCCCCTCTATTCAACTGATGGTCTGTTATTTGATCTTGGTCGCAAAGTTATTTTAACTGCGTTTTTGGAGCCACTTAAAGTAGAAGAAAAGTCATACTTTTTTGTAGAGCCTTTTCTTTCCTGGATTTAATTTTATTATTGGGAACCAGGTGTTATAAGATCTAAGTCAGTATTTTTTTCCATATTATTTCCAGAAGTGTTGAATTGTCCATCTCTTCTGCATTTGAAAGTTCTAGGTCTAGAAAAAAAATCTATCCATTTTTTAAATTAGATACATTCAAGTACATTGCAGCTCTTCCTTTGAAGAAAGCCTTCTTGCCTCCATCCATATGACCTGCCTGCACTTACACTGACATATTCCAGTCATGTCTTTGATACCAGGGCCCCAGTCAATAAACTGTGTACGAGTGTCAATATCAACCTCTCTCTATTGTCCTATAAAAAACATAAATACCCAAATGCCGTTGTTTAAATAAGGAAATTCTAGATAGTCACAATATTAAATTTACTGTAAGACTTGTAATATTGCTTCAGATGTCTATATAAAAAGTATGCTGGAACACCTGGGTAGCTCAGTCAGTTGAGTGTCCAACTCTTGATTTTGGCTCAGGTCATGATCCTAGGGTCAAGGGATCAAGCCCCACATCAGGCTTCATGCTAAGTGGTGGACCCTGATTAAGATTTTCTCCCTCTTTCCCTCTGCCCCTTCCCCCCCCTTCTCTCTCTAAAAAAATGTTAAGAAGTAGTTTTGGGGTGCCTGTGTGGCTCAGCCAGTTAAGCATCCAACTCTTGATTTCAGCTCATGTCATGATCTCAATCTCATGGTTTGTGAGATCAATCCCTGCTTTGGGCTCTGTGCTGACAGCATGGAGCCTGCTTGGGATTCTCTCTCTGACCCTTTCTCACTCATATGTGCTCGCCCTCTCTCTCTCTCTCTCTCTCTCTCTCTCTCAAAATAAATAAATAAACTTTAAAAATAGCTTTATATAGAAAGCATACTCTATTAAGCTTAACATCTATAGCAAGTTAGTATCAAGAGAATTATTTCTGAATTCTAATTTCTCATATTTTATTCTGCCTACTTTTGGGGAGTTTCTTTTATATCAGTTTAATGTTGATAATAATCAGAATGGTTGATGACTCTAGAGACATTTCTATCAACTAGAGAAAAAACTTGGAAGAGACGTGATCATTGTCTTGAATATTTTATTAACAGCTATTGGGAGGAGGAAACAGACATATATTTCATAGATAGCCATGTGGAGGAGGAAGCAGGCATATGTTCTTGATGTCTGAATGGAGTTCAGGCTTGTTGAGGCCAAGATCTCAGTCTTCATACTTAATTGCCTTACACTTAATTTAAAAAAAAAAAAACGTGCCCTCAACACTCAACATAGAAGACATTCGATAAATACAGCTATAAGGTGAAGGACTCATTACTTAACTAATTAGCAAGAATCAAGATTTAAAGATAAAACAGATTTTTATTCAAAAAGATATTTCTTGGGGCACCTGGGTGGCTCAGTCCGTTGGCTCAGGTCATGATCTTCCAGTTGGTGAATTCTAGCCCGCACCAGACTTCGTGCTGACAGCTCTGAGCCTGAAGCCTGCTTTGGTTTCTGTGTCTCCCTCTCTCTGCCCCTCCCCTGTTCACACTGTCTCTCTCTCCATCAAAAATAAGTAAAAGACATTACAGAGAATTTTTTTTAAAATAGCTATTTCTTGTGTTTGAAACAGAGAAGAGAATGAGCCGCCCTCAGAAGTAGCAATCTCACCATCACTACAAGTCCTGAAGCTAATACTGACTACCCCTCATGAATGTTGGTTATAGTATTTTCTCCAATGCCAGAGAATTCTCTTACAGTACTGCAGGGGTTCCCCGCCCCCCCCCCCCGCAATGATTTTAGAATTCTACAACAGAAAAGTTTCAGGCCAGAACTTAGAAGCTTGGGAGAATTCCAGTAACGATGATACTGTTTAGGCTACCACTGGAAAGGCTCCTAGCAAGTAGAGGTGAGAGAAACATTTTGAGGCCTTTGGCTCATGTGCCAGGGAGTTTGGAGACTCCAGATTCCAGTGCTCATATGTGACTATATTACTGCATGATTTGAAATCAGGAGTTTGCGGTTAGCAACTTTATGTGTATATATTACAAAGATGACTCAAAGAATTCCTGATGAATCGTTAAGACCTTGCCTTTCCAATGTCAGATGCAACAGCTCCCTCTCTCACCTCCTTCAGGTTTTTTTCTAAATGTCTCCTGATCAGTGAGCCCTTAGCTGACCACCTTATTTAAAACCACAGTGCTCTCCCTGCTACGCCCCCAACACTTACAATGCTGAGCATACCATGGACGCTCCGTGAAATATACTGACTTGAACTAATAGGGAAAACACTATGCTTGCCATCTGTGCCCCATCGCCTCTCCTATCAACTGGGAATCTCTTGCAAAGCCATTCACAAGAATGAAAGAAAATAGGTGTGGAACTGTATATCCGTGCACTACTGATGCTACTTGGTTTCGTCTCCTTAGTCTGGTTTGGGAAAATAAAGGCACGGAAGCAAAAGAGGAAACGCACCGGTGCTAAACACCTACCGTGTGCCAGGCATTGTGCAGAGAGTTGTCATTTATTCTGGCTAAAGTCCCATGAGGTCGTTGTTATAAACCCTGCTTTTCGAGATTAAAACTAAGTCTCAGAAAGCTTAACAAATGCTTCCAGTCACAGTCTATAAGAGTGAAATAACTAGGATTCAACCAGATCTGTATGACTCTGGCATGGAAAGCTTCCAGAGTATTTGAATCCTCCCTATTCAAAACTTCTCTTTGGTACTCTCACATTCCACAGATATCGGGTTTTTTTTTTTTTTTGAAAATATGTATAAGACCCGCAAGACTTCCATGTTTATGGATAATTTACACAGACCCGGTAATTATATTAACCGGATCAGCATCTCAGAGTGAGGGTTGTTCATTGAGAGAAGGAGGAAGTGGCCTTTTGGAAACATAATGAGTAGGGATTTGACTTTTTAAAAATTTGTTATGTCTTCATATGGTAAAAATGTAAAAAGTAAAGAAGCACAAGTGATAAAATCCTTCCTTCGTCCCCATCCCTGTCTGTAGCCACCCTCTCCCCTTCCAAAGCAAGAGTGATTCTGGATGCCTCCTTCCCAAGAAAGCTGGACCATGTGCTTTTTTTTTTTTAATGTAAATGTTAGCTCCTGTATATACTGTGATGCATCTGGCCCTTTTCCCTTAATTAATATACCTCACAATTGGCCATAGGAGATTCTGGACCAAGTGTCAGGGGTAAAGATGGTCCTGGTCACCTGGGTACGTTAAGAAGCAATCAAAGAGCCAAGGCCCCGGAGAAACTTGCCTTTTCTGCACTTGGATGTGTTTGTTGTGTCTCTGAAAGATATCTGGGTGCTACACAGTTCCCGAACTGCAGCAGTGCCCCAAATGCCAAAACCTGGAGATTAGAAAGGGATAACAGCAGACCACCTGCGTGGCTCAGTGGATTAAGCGTCCAGCTCTTGGTTTCTGCTCAGGTTAAGATCTTGCAGTTCGTGAGTTCAAGCCCTGTGTTGGGCTCCACGCTGACACCGCAGAGCCTGCTTGGGATTCTCTCTCTCTCTCTCTCTCTCTCTCTCTCTCAAAAAATAAATAAACATTTTTGAGCAAAAGGGATGAAGGTAAGGAAGAAAATCAGAGCAGTAAGAAACATTAGTAGTCCAATGAGCACATTCTGATATTTCCTAAACCTTCTCTCTTTAGTGCCCTGTGTCCTTAGACAGTAAGATCTCTGAAGACATGGTCCCCACCTATAGTATTCATCAGTGTGTCCACAGCACCCAGCATGGCTGCTTGGTACCCGTTGATCAGCCTTCAGGCCTTCACTTAGATGAAATCAGCTTACCCTTCTTCCTTCCTCCTTCATAATGTCCAGAAACTAAAAGTGTTTTCTTCTTAACATTTAAAGCTTCCATCGTCCCTTCTATCCAGTGTGGTTTTCTTCCCCTAAGACTGTTGTGGCTTAGGCTATCCTCTCCCTCTCTCCCTCCCAGTTGCTCCCAAAGATGAGCAAAAATGACCTCCTTCCACTTTAGGGATTTTAGTGCTAATTATTAAAAAGGAACAGTTGGAATATCAAACAGGAGAAATTTTAATGCTCACAGAGGAGTGAAGTTGGGGTGGGAGGTGGTGCCTGGGTGGCTCAGTTCAATTGAGCATCTGACTCTTGATTTCAGCTCAGGTCATGATCCCAGAATTGTGGGATCGAGCCCCACATCAGGATCCATAAGCCTACTTAAGATGCTCTCTCTCCTGGGGTGCCTGGGTGGCTCTGTCGGTTAAGCATCCAACTTCAGCTGAGGTCATGATCTCATGGTTCATGAGTTCGAGCCCCATGTCGGGCTCTGTGCTGACAGCTTAGAGCCTGGAGCCTGCTTCAGATTCTGTGTCTCCCTCTCTCCCTGCCCCTTCCCCATTCATGATCTCTCTCTCTCTCTCTCTCTCTCTCAAAAATAAATAAACGTTAAAAAAATTAAGAAAAAAGAAAGTTGCTCTGTTTCCTCTGCCCCTCTCCCTGCCATGCTCTCTCTCACTAAAAAACAAACAAAAAATAAAGGAATGAAGTGGGGTACCACACAAGTCTGATTTCACCAGCTTTCTACATCCACGCTGCCCCAGGTTCCTCTAGTTCCTGAAGCGATGCAATTAAATCCAGCAGGAAAGGACAGGAAGGAGGCTTCATGGTTCTTTCTCAGATGAGGAAGCCAGATGCCAGCCTGAGACTCCTGTTTTCTTATGGCCATTCAGCTCTTGATCCATTTGGGGCCTTGCTGTCTAATGAAAGTCCTTGTGAATTTGGGGCACCTGGGTGGCTTGGTCTGTTAAGCATCTGACTCTTGATTTCGGCTTGGGTCATGATCTCTCAGTTCGTGAGTTCAAGCCCCGTGAGGGGCCCTGTGCTGACAGCACAGAGCCTGCTTATGTTTCTCTCTCTCCCTGTCTCTCTTCCCTTCCCCTGGTCTCTCTCTCTTTCCATCTCAAAATACATAAACACACACACACACACACACACACACACACACACACACACACGAAGTACTTGTGAATTAGACTATTTCAGGTACTTCTATAATTAATCTTTCTACTCCCATCTGAAGCTGACCAGGTTGTCCATTAACTAATCCAATATTTCAAGCAGTCACTTCCACTCTCTCTTTCCAACTAAAGCCTTCCCAGCTGCGGAGCAGAGCAGACCAGCACAAGTTACATAATAATGTTGTGCCTAGTAGGGGATTACTTGGCTGCTCTGATGGATATATGACAAGTGTCTTTCTTAGGAGTATTTTCACACAGATGCTGGATTTTCTGTAATCTTTTTCTCTCAAGAATTGATGATTTCCCTGATGCTCACACTTATACATTCAATATAGAGACAAAGTGATTGCTCATAATTCCACATATCCCATGTAATTAGTGCTTATGATAACCAGGCAATCTTTACGAAGCGATTACTGTACAATTTTCTAATCTCACTTTACAGTGATGAATATTGCACACTAATCTGCAAAATGCCCTCCTGATTATATTTACTAGCTGTGAGTTTCAATGTACTGACATTTAGGTTAAACATTTCATAGTTCTTTTTTCATTTGGAGGCTTTTAAAAATGTACTTTCATGTGAGAATCTGATTCCTGAGTGAGAGGAATACCCTCATTAATTCTTCCTTAGAATAATCTGAAAAATAGTAGGTATAATGTGAATTTGCCACTGTCAAGAAATACATAGAAAAGAAAATATTCTAGTTAATCATAAAATAACTCCTCTGCAGCCAGGGCAATTAGGCCTTGTGTCCTGGGGTTGAATAGTCATTGAATCACTGGATTTGGAGAATCTTCCCAACTCCTAAGCTTACTGTCTCTGTGTTATTTCTTGGTCAAGTACACCAACTTCTCCAAACTTCAGTGCCCTTATTTACAAAATAAGGCATAATAATGCCTCTCTCAGAAGGTTAGTATCAGTATTAAATGCAGTAATGCATCTTGTACTCTTAAGAGCACAGTCTCAGGAACCAGACCGTGTGGATTTAAACTGTCGTCTTGGGCAAGAGACTTATATATCTATGCCTTTGTTTTATCATCTATAAAGTAGAAATAATTATAGTACCTTACTCATAATTTGTTATGAGCATTAAAATACTGTAAAACACATAGGTTCTTGGCACAAAATAAGTGCTCAGTAAAAAATTAGCTGTTTTATGATATGCATAAGCATTGTATAAATTCCGATATGCTTTCTCACCTATTATTTGAGTGCTGTGTACCAGTTTATATATTTACTTTTTGGAAGTATAATTAACAGGCACTGTCGTGTTAGTTTCAGGTGTACAATATAAGGATCCAAATATTCGATACATTTCTCAGTGCTCATCAAGATAGGTGTGCTCTTAATCCCCTTCACCAAATTCACCCATCCCCCCACCTGCCTCCCCTCTAGCAACCACCAGTTTGCTCTCCGTATTTAAGAGTCTGGTTTTTTTGTTTGTTTGTTTGTCTCTTTTTGTTCTTTATTTGTTTTGTTTTTTAAGTGCCACATGACTGAAATTATATGGTGTTTGACTTTCTCTGAGTTATTTTACTTAGCATTATACCCTGTTGTTGCAAATGTTGAGATCTCATTCTTTTTTATGGCTGAGTAATATTCCATTGCATTTATATAGCACATCTTTATCCATTCATCTATTGATGGACATTTGGGTTGCTTCCATATGTTGGCTGTTGTAAATGATGCCACAATAAACATAGGGGTGCATGTATCTTTTCAAATTAGTGTTTCTGTTTTCTTTGGATAAATACCCAGTCATGGAATTACTGGATCCTATGGTAATTCTATTTTTAATTTTTTGAGGATGCTCAATACTGTTTTTCACAGTGGCTGCACAAGCTTACATTCCCACCAACACTGCATAAGGATTCCTTTTTCTCCACGTCCTCACCAACATCGGTTACTCTTGTGGTTTTTCATATGAACCATTCTGACATGTGTATCTCATCATGGTTTTGATTTCATTTCCCTCATGATTAGTGATATTGAGCATCTTTTCATGTGTCTGTTGGCCATCTGTATGTCTTCTTTGGAAATATGTCTACTCAGGTCCTCTGCCCATTTTTTAACTGGATTATTTATTCTTTTGGGTGTTGAGTTGTATACATTCTTTATAGATATTTAGATATTAGATATTAGATTTAGATTCTTTTAGATATTAACCCCTTATCAGAGATATCATTTGAAAATATCTTCTCCCATGCAGTAGGTTACCTTGTCATTTTGTTGATGGTTTCCTTTGCTGTGCAAAAGCTTTTTATTTTGATGTAGTCCCAATAGTTTGTTTCTGCTTTTGTTTCCTTTGCCTCAGGAGATATATCCAGAAAAATATTTCTATAGTTGGTATTACAGAAATTATTTCCTGTGTTTTCTTCTGTGAGTTTTATAGTTTCAGATTTCACATTTAGGTCTGTAACCCATTTTGAGTTTATTTTGTGCATAGTATAAGAGAATGCTTTAGTTTCATTCTTTTGCATGTAGCTGTCCAGTTTTCCCAGTACCTTTTGTTGAAGAGGCTATCTTTTCCCCATCATATGTTCTTGTCTCCTTTGTTGTAGATTACTTGACCATATAAGTATGGGTTTGTTTCTGGGCTCTCTATTCTGTTCCATTGATCCATGTGCCTATTTTATGCTGGTACCATATTGTTTTGATTACTACAGCTTTGTACTATATCTTGAAATATGGGCTTATGATACCTCCAGATTTTTTTCTTGGTTATATATGTGTTTAATGGATTTATTTTTTACAGGCTCAGGTAGATTTTATAATACAAAGTGAGAATGTACTCACTAGGTATTGGGGAGCCTAATTTTGATGTTCCTACAGTTTGATTCACATTTATTCACATTTTACTATTGGGCACACAAGTCTTATCCTTCTTGATACTTTTTTTTTATTTTTAAGGCAGGGGCATCCTTTTTCTTTCTTTCTTTTTTTTTAAAATTTTCTTTTACATTTATTTGTTTTTGAGAGATAGAGAGAGACAGAGCGTGAGCAGGGGAGGGGCAGAGAGAGAGGGAGACACAGAATCAGAAGCAGGCTTCAGGCTCCAAGCTGTCAGCACAGAGCCCGACGCGGGGCTCAAACCTATGAACTGTGAGATCATGACCTGAGCCAAAGTCGGACGCTTAACTGACTGAGCCACCCAGGTGCCCCCATCCTTTTTCTTTGTATAGCTTTCAGCGCTTAGAAGAGTGCCTTGTTAGTAATGAGGAGTTGTGCTTAATATTTCTTGACTGTAAAATTGGTTACATGTTTGGAAAGAACTCTAGCAGCAAGTGAGTAGGCTTAGATCATTGTGGCAGGAGCTCACTGGCCATCTTAGAGCTGAATTCAGTAACAGGAATTTGTGGACAGAAATTCAGTTTGGTGTAAATTCAAATTTTGAAATCCAAAGGTTCCATGATATAATTAAAAAGGATGTCTTTAGCCCTGGAGTCCCATAATCTTGGGCATGTTCTCAGGTAAGTAACTTCATGACATCTCTACCTCCCCATCTGTAATATGAATACCCCCTGTTTCTATTTCCAAGGATGCTTAAAATCATTAAAGAGGTAATCTTTGGGAAAGCACTTTGTAGACTATAAAATCAATGTACAGTGTCAGGGTTATTGATAATTGTGAGAGGCAGGCCAATGAAAAAGACACCAAATATTTTTCTGGCCAGCTATGTATCGGTACCTTCTATTTTTTTTCTGGGCTTCTTTTAATCTTGTCTATTAAATCCTGTAAAGAACAATGTAGAATCAATTAGTCCTTTAGACTAAAGGATCTGTTTGCTGAGTCGCTACTAAGTCCAAAATTGTACCCTTAGAATAGGAGGGATGTGTGTCATCAGTGGAGGTAAAGGCTGGGGTAAAGAGAGAGGGAAGAGGGGTCAACACTTCTCCCTATTTTCATGGAGGTCCCCTGTTTGAGCCCTCAAAATGGATGCTGATGTACCCTCCACTTCTTTGCCCGTCTCTCTATCCCCTTCCATTCATTCCTATCTCCAGCCATGTCTCCAACTGCGGCCTCATCAAAAGTGTAAGGCAAGCGGAGAAGTGGGGGGCGTTCCTACTTCCATCCTTGAGACAACGTAACAACTGTGAAATATGTTTCTCTAAGTTCTGATAATAAGAAAATTAGAAACACTATGATTTTTTTTAAATCAAAATATGCTGATAGCTCCAAAAGTAGACCATGGGAGTCTCAGTTCATTGCTAGGAGAGGTGTAACTGATAAAATTCTCTTGTAGAATAGGTCAGGATGGAAGGAATCAGAGAGGTCACTGAGTCCACACTCTAAATGTTAGTATAAGGAGACACCTTGTTGCATTTCCTTTGCATGCCTGAGAACAAAAAGTTTTCTGGGACTCATTTATTGTCATAGTGCTCCCTAGCCTCTGACCCCCCAGAGATGTTCCTCCATAACTCATGGGAGGACTTAGGTCTTTTCTGAGATAATAAGTTACTGTTAGGTCACCGAAAATACTGGCAGCTGGTGGGAGGAGGGGGTCCCTATGATGAGAAAGGAATGATGTGTCCTTTTATCAACAGAAAACTGCAGCTACCCCTGACTCATTCTGAGGGTGATGGACATTTCTCATTGAACTGTTTTCCTGATGATGGTCTTGCGCTGAGCAGTGTGTCCCCTTTGCTTTGCCCTGTTCTTTTCAGGCCCAATGGTCAGGGAGTGTAATCAGCTGGCTGGGATGGGGAGTCTGGGTTACAGATTCAGAAGCAGCTTTCAACTGTGAGACAGAGCCAGACAGACTGGTTCAGAGTTTGAAGCCATGGCCCTCAGCACATGCAAATTGTTACTTAACACTCTGACTCTGACTGGTTGGGGAATGGCTGAGAGAAAGCACTTGGATTCCTACTGAGCTCATTACCTTAAATTAGTTTCCATGGTCTAGTGGCCTGTGCATGAGAGGGAATTCTCCAAAGCCCTGGAAAAGTGTGTGTATGGAGGTGGGGGAGCATTCTCTAAGACGAGAAGGAGATTAAGTTAAGCTTCCATGAAAAAAAAACTGGGGGGGTGGTTAATACTTTAATTCATACTAAGAAAGCACACACTCTATGAGCAGAGAGGCTGTTTGTTTGGCACAGTCTGAGGACCTGAGCCCACTGCCCGAATGAGAATGGAAAGTGAACAGAGCAGGCTAACAGTTAACTCCATGCTTTGCCTTTCCCCCTTAGCTCCGTGCTAAGGGATGAGCTTTACACTTCTCTCTGTCTCTGTTTTCTTCTTGTGCAAACAGGGCGATGACATTGACTCTCTTCACAGGAAAGCACTAAGTGAGGATTAGCTAAATAAGGAGAGCAAATTGCAAGGGTGAAGGAAATGCTCCATAAAATTGCTGATGGATTTCTCCCCGCGGGAGAATCCCTTCAGTGCTCCTTTCATCTGGGTCTTACGGGGCAGCATGAACTACTGCTGTCTCCGCTGTCTTCTGGAGCCTTCTCCTCTGAGCCCTTGCCCCTGAGGAGCTTTGAACTACCCGTTGAAACTATTCCCACATTCTCCCACCAGCAGCTAGAAGCAGCAAGACTCATTTTTTCCCTCCCTGTTCCCATCCTGAGGAAAGCAGCTTTTTAAAAAGATTCCATGCTGAGTATCCATGTCACAAGCTTCCTGGATAACATTTTAGTAAGATAATGCATTTAAAATTCTTAGAAGTGTGCCTGACCGTTGCCGGAGGAATTCACGTTCAACACATAATCATCTGGCTTCTCATTTACTTTTTTCTTCTTCACACCAGAGTGTATTGCCTTCAAGAGAGAATTTAACCAGTTTTGGACTCGGAGCCAATCAGTTGCTTACCCCGTCTTGCCCACCCAATTGCTCATAGGTCTGATGAACCTGCTTCTTTGTGGGGTACTAACATTCCACAGGCTGTTCTTTCTCTGGTGATGGGCATCTTCAAGGAAATCTATATATTTGCACAGAACCTTGTAAATGTAGATGTGAGCAGGCTTAAATAATCACAGCCCACCCTTTCTATTTATAGATGAGGGCTCTGAGACTCTGAGAAGACAGTGGCTCACCCAAGAGTTCATACCCCTTCAAGACCACAGAAGAAACTAGAACCCAGGGCCTTGTACCTCCAGTATGGGCTTTTCTGTAGGTGTGACAGGTTAACAATTTGAAACATAAAGTAGAGAGAAGTCACTGTAGGATAAGCTTTTATGAAGTAGCAAAGGAAATCTTGTTTGTACCAGGTATCATGGTATCCTAGAATCCGCTAATAGTTGTACCTCAGCTTATTATGCGTAATTGGGAGGCTGGGGCCATGTACCTCAGTTCATTCACATGTGTATCCAAGGAGTGTAAGGTCTAAAATTTTAAAAAGGAACGTTCTTTATCAGTCACTCAGCTAAGTCTCAATGTGTTGTGTGCTCCTATATTTGATCTTTATGAGGGCATTGTGGACAGGTGGTTACTATATGCTAAGCTATTTCCATATTGTGATGGTTAATCTTATATGTCACTTGACTGGGCCACAGGATGCCCAGACATTTGGTGAAACATTATTCTGAATGTATCTCTCAGGGTGTTTCTGCATGAGATTAACATCAGAATTGGTAGACTGAGTAAAGAAAATTGTTCTCCCTAACGTGGGTGGGCCTCATCTAATCAAAGACCTGAATAGAACAAAAAAGCTGAGTACGTAGGTAACTCCTCCTGCCTGACTTCTCGTAGCTGAGACATCCATCTTTTCAGCCTTCAGACTCATGCGAAAACATGGGCTCTTCTCAGATCTTGAGGCTACCAGCTTTTGAGCTGAAACGTACACCATTGGCTTTCTTGGTTCTCAGGCCTCTGGACTCAGAGTAGCACTACTCCGTCTGCTCTCCCAGGTCACCACCTTCCTCACTGCAGATTTGGGAATCTTTTACCCTCCATAATCACATGACAAATTCGTTATAATTTATCATATGTATATATTTTTTTCTAAGTGAATGCATGCACATGCACATCCTGGCTCTGTTTCTCTGGGGGACCCTGATTAATACCTATATGTGTTTATACGAAATCCCCACCAAGAACCCCTGAAGTAGATTCTGTTGTTGTTATTGTGGTTGTTATTACTCTGTCTTAAAAATGAGGGAACCACACTGAAACTAGTTAAGTTCCCAAAGCTACGCACTGCGTCCAGCAGGAATCTGAAGTCACTCTGGAGTCTTCATGCGCTTTCTCTATGATACACTGTCTCCTAATGTGTCCCAGAAGCCTTAAGCATGTGCATAGTCTTTGACCTAGCCATCCAGTTCTAAGAATTTGCCCTAAGTATTAGTCATGGATATGTACGTATGATGATATATCCCAAAACATTTATAATAGTGAAAACTTAAAAAAAAAAAAAAAACTAAAATGCTATATAATGGGTCAATAGTTAAATAATCTATGATACAGTTATTCAGTGAAATACTACTGAATAGTAGACTCTCTCCAGGACTATTCATTAACCTATGTATTCATTCACCGTGTATGACTATAAAAAGCATGTTACAGGCATAAGGAAACAATGACTAAATGTCATGTTGTATTTTGGATGGGATCTTGGAATTGCATTTAGTTGTCATGTTTTCTTAGACTTGTAACATGCTTTTACTCTTAAACTGGCACAGAAAGGGTGAATAAAAATAAAGAAATTTGAATGAGGTATAGATTTTAGTTAATAATATGTCAAAATTGGCTCATTAATTGTGACGAATGTACTATACTAATGTAGATGTTAATAATATGGGGAACTGGGTGGGGTATCTGAGAATTCTTTCCACTATTCTCCTAATTTTTTTCTGTAAATCTAAAGTCATTCTAAATAAAACATTTTTTTGAAAAATGTGTATCCAGGAGAGCCCCTGTTTATACAGAAAAAGAATGTATACATAAATGTGTTATAATTATGAAAGGAAGGATATAAAAATGTTAGCAGGAATATTTTGGATTGGGAAATATGGCTAATTTTTATTTTTCCTTTTTTTTTGAAGTTGTCTATATTGAGTATGCATTTAAAAAATTTTTAATTTGAAGGAAAATAGTAAATACTATTTAAAAATTTTAACTCCCATTTCTTTCTGAAGTGCCTGAAACTTTGGCCATTAAAATACTTCTTTAATGTGAAGATAATTAGAAAATATGTTTCCTAAAGAGTAATCCTTTATTTTTATTTTAAGTTTTTAATTTTAATTCCAGTATAGTTAATGTACAGTGTTATATTAGTTTCTGGTGTATAATATAGTGACTCAACAATTCTGTATATTACTCAGCGCTCATCTGGTAAGTATATTCTTCATCCACATCATGTGTTCCACCCATCCCCCTCTCTCCTCCCCGCTGGTAACCATCAGTTTGTTAACAGTAACCCTTTAAATCTTTTTTCTACATTATTCCATTTGCATGGATCTGTTGGGCAAATAAGCTGGCTGTCATTTTGGAAAACAGAGTGTATAGAGAAGGACACCAGAAAGGGAGGAAAGGGACAACCATAGATCAGTCCTACTATTGTCCTTCACTGCCTTAGCGAAAGGCTTCAGTGACTCCTAAAGGACAAGATAGTACATTTTGTTCTGTGCATAGGTGGTCCAGGTGTGCAGGATGATTTCTGCATAGGTGGGGTGTTTCCCATGCTTTGATCCAAGACAAGAAGAAGCACAGTTTTGGTTTATTTTCTAAAATAATGCTGGGGGCACCAGGGTGGCTCAGTCAGTTAAGCATCTGACTCTTGATTTCAGCTCAGGTCATGATCTCATGGTTCTTGTTTGAGCCCCACATAGGGCTCTATGCTGAGAGTGTAGAGCCTGCTTGGAATTCTCTGTTTCTTCCTAGCTCTCTGCCCCTCCCCCACCTCTCTCTCAAAATAAATAAACTTAAAAAAAAAGTTAAAAAAATAATAAATAAAATAAAACAATGCGCTCACACAGACAGCTCTTAGATATGAAAACACACCTTGCCCATTTACCAGGCTGCCTTGTGTTGTGGAGAGAGCTTGTTGAAGCACAAGCCCTAGTTTCTAATACCCTGCCACTAATTTCATATGTGACCTTGGAATAAACCTGCTAAGCTTAGGTACCTCATCACTGAAATGAAGCACCTGGATGAGATCACTGGTTTTCTCACTGTGCACTACTAAGCCCTAAGTGTTCTTTACAAGTCTCCTCGGAGCCAGGTTTGGATTAGAATCTGGACTCCCTGACCTGGCTTGAACCAAAGCACGTTAACATTTACCTGTTGCATACTGGGTTTCTGTATGCAATTTTGTTTGAAAGCAAGTATTTTGTGGAACTCTGACATTATGTGATCCTAAAATTCTGAAAAATGGCTTACAATGAAATCAGTGTTCAAAAATCTGTTTTTCAGGCGAATTGTGAATATTATCCTGGTACAAGAAGAAATGAACTACCACAAAATGAAGCAAAATCAGATTTAGGTGGTTTCCAAAATAAAACATCCCTGCCAAAGTAGTCCCTGAAGCATTCCTTTCTCTATATGGCAGAGGTGATGTGGGAGGGTATGTTTTGCAGGCATCTCTGTCATGATTCCTGTTGGATATTAAAACCTGCAACCCAATACCTCTGCCTCATGAGCTGGAAGAGCAACCCAAGTTAGTGATGGTCCATAGCCTTTACAACCTTGTTCTATGAAATCGGTACTTAGAATGTAAGAAATGGCAAGAAACGGGAAAATATGCTGGGGGAAGGTATTGCCCTATTAAGCAGAGGAGGGCAAATGCCTTACTTCCACTTTGAATTGAGGTGGTCTGAATCAGTTGAGTCAGCTTTGAGCTGAACACATGGATCTTGTGTTTTTGTGGCATTTCGGCTCTAACCTTAATGCAGACAAGCAAAGAGCAAAGCACCAATGGACTGGGCCAACAATGCCAACATGTCCAAGGGTCTTGAAACTAATTTAGGCACTCTGAGTCCCCCAAGGCATTGATGGCCAGGAACATTTAGGACTTCCACCTGTAAGAATAGACCATGCCTCACCTCACATCCCCTCTGGGTTCAAATTGGGCTGAGCACAAATGTCTTGAAACCTTTTATAATTAACTCCCCTGTTTTACCTCTCCTGAACCCTGGCAACATAGGTATTATTTATTATTGGAAAGGACAGCTAGATAGCAGGAGAAAGGTAAGAGGAAACCTCCCTGCTGCAGGATAGACTTGATGGGTTATACACCTGTGCCCCCATTCACTCCACAGTGGATAAACTAAGATCAATCATATGCTCTTCACCAAATTAAGGCATCTATTTGAAAAAAGTGTACAAAACTCTTCTTTGTTGGATCTCTTTTCTAGAGTGTATTTCTATGGGGAATATGTTCTTAAAAAGTCAGATGTTGGGGCGCCTGGGTGGCTCAGTCGGTTAAGCGTCCAACTTTTGGTTTTGGCTCAGGTCACAATCTCACAGTTGGTGAGTTCAAGCCCTGCATCAGGCTCTGTGTTGATGGTGCAGCTCTCTCTCTCTCTCTCTCTCCCTCTCTCTCTCTCTCTCAAAATAAAAAAATAAACTTTTTTTAAAAAGGCAGATGTTACTGTATAACAGGAGATGTGAAGGGAAAGAGTTTGCAAAATGCCCAAATTACAATCAATGTATGTTTTTTTAATTTTTTTTTTAATTTGGCATTTTTTTCAGTAATTCTTTTCTTGCTTTCTCATTTTTTGTGAATCGTTATGTTTACAATATGAAGGGAGCAATTAGCCCCATGTTTATTCTCTGGAAGACTTGCTGGTAGTTCTAACAGGAAAACAATATATGAGCATGAATATTTAATTCCATGTAAAGTTTGTAGAAATGATTGCCAATTCCCTAACCTTTCCCCTTACGTATATACCCGTTTCCAGATTTACTTCAATATTCTCCACCTTAGTTTTTCTTTTTAATTTTCTTCACATCCTTCTGCCCCCAACCTTCATCCTTATTTGACTGAATCCCTGCGTTACAATCCAAAGTTTTTGCATCTGATCCCTTAAAATTGCTCACCCTATTGAAAACTCTGGCTGGCCAAGTACAAGTTATCAGGGAAATCCTAAGCAGGCCCTTTGTACAAACCTCATTATTTAATTTCAGTTTCTGCAGGTTGCTGCATGCTCAGCCCTGCAGCAGAGACTGCACTGTGCTCTCTAAGGAGGCAGGGATCAGGATAACGATACATCCTCTAGACACGTTCATGACTAAGCTGCTAAACCATCAGCACAGCATCATGGTGAGGGCTCTGAAATCAGCCTACTTGGGCTCACATCATGACTGTTGTATCAATTATATGATCTTTTGGATAGTTATTTATCCATTTTAAGCCTCATATCCATCATCTGGAAAAGTATATAATAATACCTATCTTTGTATTGTCATGAGTACTAAATAACCTTAGTGACATAAAGTGTGTTTGACATGCGAGTGGTACCAGACTCTAGTAATACTTTAATAATTGTCTTCTCCCTTCCTTCTTTCCTTCCTTCTTCCCCCCTACTTGTCAGCCACCTCCCTTTTCCTTTCCTTCCTCCCTTCCCCCTCCCTCCCCTCTTCCTTCCTTCTCTTCCTTCCTTCCCTCCCTTCCTGCTTCCTTTCTTTCCTTCCTACCTACCTTCCATCCCTCCCTTCCTTCCCTTCCTTCCTCCCTTCCTCCCTCCTTCCTTCTTTCCCTTCTTACCTCCCTTCCTCCTTCCCTTCTTTCCTTCCTACCTACCTACCTTCCTTCCCTCCTTTTCTTCCTTCTTTTCCCCTTCCCTTCCTCCCTTCCTACTTTCTTCCCTTCTTTCCTCCCTCCCTTCCTCCTTCCCTCCTTTCTTCTCTTCCTTCCCCCCTCTTTTTCTTCCTTCCTTTTCTCCCTCCTTCCCTTCTTTTCTCCCTTCCTTCTTTCCTCCCTTCCTCCCTCCCTTGCTTTCTTGTTTTCTTCCTCCCTTCCTTCCCTCCCTTCCTTCCCCTTTCCTTCCTTCCTTCCTTCCTTCCTTCCTTCCTTCCTTCCCTTCCCTTCCCTTCCCTTCCCTTCCCTTCCTTTTGTCCTTCCTTCCCTCCCTCCTTTCCTCTTCCCTTCCTTTCCCTTCTCTTTGATCATTTTCTGAGGGTATATCTGGGAGTGGTGATAGGATAGATATCAAAGACTTTGGTTTTCAAATGTAGCCTTCTAACCACCAGTAGCATCATCACCTGGGAACTTGTTAGAAATGCAAATCCTTTGGCCTTACCCCAGACCTCCTGAATCAGAAACTCGGGTGGGGACCTAGCCGTCTGTGGTTTAACAAGCCTGCCAGATGATTTTGAATATGAATATTCTGGTGTGAGATTTTAAGTCATGCAAATGAATCTCTGCCTCTATTGAGGTGAAAAGGGAAAGGTCTTGGCTTGCAGAGTAGTTGGACAGTATGACAGGATGCAGAAACACTATTAAAATTACTAGAAAAACACCATCTTGAGCAGCTCAGTCTGTCAGGGTGTGCCTTCTACTCGAGATGTAAATGAGGACGAAAGAAACAGCACTAGCATCAGCTGCTCCATGATTAGTCACTCTCAGGTAACTAAACAGCATGTGAGTGTTGATCAAGCATGCTCTTGGGTAATTGGCAGTGGAAGTGGGAACTCTCCCCAATTTAATACATATTAGAACACTACAGCAAGTATTGGTAACAGGAAGCAGCTAAATAGAAGACCTTTCATTACATCGTGAAGGAGGTAGTTCTCAGTTTTTTGGAGAATATTATAGAAAGAAATGTACATTGAGGGTAAAGCTGGAAGATCTGTCTGGTGTCATAGCAACTCTAACAATATTAACATACGTACAGATCTACAGGAGACTTGAGGAAATTGTTTTTGTGTCCAATGGTTACATAGAACATTTCACTGATACACCCTTTCACACATCTCCCCATCTGATATATGATGTTTAGTTCAGTTTAACTGAACTTGCTTTCTTGGTCTTTTAGAGAACTTGTGATATTCTCAAGATCTGTTCTAGCTATGGGAAAGAACATGGAAGAAGCTATATACATCCTTCACCTCAGGAGTTAATTTTTTGCTAAAATACTTTGTGGAGAAGTTGTTCTGATGCCATTCCTCTTAGAAAATTTTCTCTTTACCATTGTAATAGTGTTTATCTTTCCCTTTTGTGATCAGGAAAGTATATTCACCACAATATTTATTATTCGTCATTGGTATGTTTTTCTGTGCACCTTTTCCAAATCAACTCTATTGTACGTATCTTGAAAAACTAAAATAATAGCTTTAAGACAAATCCTAGTGATTATTTCATGTTAACCAAAGCTGGTAGAGAAAGTACGGGAAAAAGGGATATAGGCATCCTTTCTGGAAGTTAAGAGCCTCATACTAAATGTTTTTGAAGCACTTAAAAACAAGAGCAGTATTTGTTTATAAAGCTTAACAGTATTGCAGTTATCGGATCTGAATAACAAATCTGTCATCTGCAAAGTACTTAAGTGCTAATCAAATTCTTCTAGACGAATGCTGTCCAATAAAAATATGATGTGAGACACATACATAATTAAGAAAATTTTAATAGCCACATTTAAAAAGGTGAAGTGAAACAAGCCAAATTAATTTTAATAATATATCCCACTTAACCCAGTATACCCCAAACATTGTCATTCTAACATGTAATCTGTATAAAAAATGTACATTCTTTGTTAGCATTAAGTCTTTGAAGTCTCATGTGCTTGACACAGCACATGTGAGTTTGGACTAGCCACATAGCAAGTTCTCAGTAGCCACTGATGACTGAGACAGGGCAGTTTTAGAGTTATTAAAAGAAAAAGTCTATAAGATATCTTCTTAAGTAAAGTTCCCCCAAATGTAACAGATCATCAGATGGAAATACATACACATACAAATAGTTATTGTTCAAGTTGAAGTGCATTGAATGTAAAGCTGTTGATTCATCAGTAATTATACATGTTAAGAACCAGTTTTCATTATCTAAAACTGTTCGTAAAAGACAGCATTTTAGTTCAGTTGAGCAGTATGGATATTTGAAGATGAAATGTTTTCGTACCATTCATGTCAAAATTTTATGAACTTTATTGGGCACTACATTTCCTTGAGTCTGAGATGGACTCTTCATATTTCAACATTTATTAACACAGAACACATGTTACAATTTAATGTGTACATCCAATGTGCTTCTTTTCCTGAAATGTTGTGATGTCCTCAACACAGAAATAGTTGTGGGACATTGTATGGTTGTGTTATTTGAGGATATGTTTCAGCACTTGAGAGATGAATTTCTTAGAGCTTTTTTAAGGATCAGAATTAAAAGGTGGGAATTTTAAATTAAATTTAAATTTAAATTAAAAGGTGTGTATTTGTATAAATACACAATGGAATTAGTGTTTACCTTAGATAAGCAAAAGTAAGAGTGATAAAGGGCAGCTTTCAGTTCACAGCTCCATTTCAACTCTAGGGACTATAAATGTTGAGATCTTGGGGCACTTGACCTTGTTAGTATCTACATACTGTTCTGCAGAGCATGCTGGAATTGGGTTTCCCATTTATATGGTAGACAAGCTCATGCTCTTTAGTTGGTGAGTATGTTCTCTAAAACAGTCAATGAAACAATGGCTAATACAATGTGTTTTCTACATCACTGCCTTATTCTAAGAGGAATCACGGGTGACTGGGCTACATTTGTAAAAAAAAATAGAACTAGACTTGGGGCGCCAGTTGAGCGTCCAACGTCGGCTCAGGTCATGATCTCACAGTATGTGAGTTCGAGCCCTGCATCACACTCTCTGCTATCAGTACAGAGCCTGCTTCAGATCCTCTCTGTTTGCACCTCCCTTGGTCATGCTCTCTCTCAAAAATAAATAAACATTAAGACGAAATAGAACTCGAACCCCAGTCAGTTCATTCTGTTGGACCAAGTATTTAAATACCCAAGTATTTAAAGATATTCCCGAAATACCTTTAGGCAGGAAAGATAATGGATCCAGGGGAAAGATGATTGGGACAGAGAATCAAGTTTAAAGTTCATTCTAAATATATTTGAATTAGCTGAAACTATGCATCTTCAGTAGTAATAGACTCTTCTTTTCATACAGGTCATGTTTGTCTTTTGGCGAATTCAAAGGATTTTTAAAGTGTCAATTCCAGTAACACTGCAAGCTGAGGTAAAAATAAGAAGTTAGAATAACCACAATAAGGCTTGGCTTTTCTTTTACATAGATGCAAACTGAACATTGTTTATCTCTCTCCACAGTGTCGAAAATCTGTGGAGTAAATCCTTATCATCTCTTCATACCCTGTTAATACTGAATTAATAAAATCCTTCTATTTTATTAATCCTGATAAACAGGTAAAAGCATGAAAACCTCACAGGGACAGTTTACACAGTTGGTCAATGACAGGTAATTCTTGCCTCGGGAGGGTGATCCTCTTATAAGGGTCACAGCCTAGAGCCCATGTCACTGCTTGTGCTCTCTGTGTTTAGGTCCAGCTAATAGGATGCCCACAGAGAACTTTCAGACTCATCAGACAGAGGCAAGGAGCATGTTTTTCCCTGTGGAATGCGTCGTGTTCTCTTGTATTTAATGAAAGTTGTGGGTTCACTTCCCCTTAGAAGAAAGAGGTTGTTTGAGGTTATTGTTCTCTCATGTTATTGTTCTCTCTTTTTCGTATTTCTGCTTGAAGATCCAGTACATTTTCTGCTACTGGCTTTATTCGGGTGTCTTGCCTAGAGTTGCTGAGGAAAAGGTGTGGGCATCTCTAGTCATGGCCTCAACATCAAAATGCTCCATACACATGCCCTCCATCCTTTAGTTTCTGCCACTTGATTGATAGGTAACTGTACTTGTTCTTTTTCCAACCCCCAGCTACAAATGGGATTGCTGGTATGTAAGAATTTGTCAAGTTTTAACCCACATGGGGACTTTCTGACCCTCACGATTACATTACCAGATGCCTTTGCTTATCTTTTGAATATATTACGTGCAGTGCAACCGTTTTCCCCAAACCAAACCAGACCTGACTAAATCCTTTACTGTGAACCCCAAAATTGACAAAGAGGAAGGGAGGATTTGATCTGAATCAAAATGACTATTTTTGAGGAGTAAGATAGGGAAGGAACCAAATGTCAGATGCTCAAAAGTTGACCCCTTGGTCAGTGGATCAACAAATGGAAAATATCGATCATAGAACAGTGACCAAAGGCAGAAAAATAAAGATTTTACTTGTCCACTTTTGGCATAGCATTTGCAGGTCCTGGCCAATGTCTTACCCCTCTCTGATCCTGGAGCTTCTATCTTTAAACTGGAAGGTAATTGCCGGCAGCTAGAGCTGACAGGCATACCACATGATGAGTGAGGTCATGTTCATAAAGCCCTCAGAAAGAAAAGCAATGTGAAGCAGCAGGGCTATTACCGTTCCAAGATTATTTTATAAAAGCGAAACTTAAGTTCAGAGTGATGATTAATAAGCTATTAGAGCCTAGTTATTGATTCCTCTATCTTTAGAGTAGCTAATGCAGTGCAGACCACAGACTCAAAGCTTTTCTTCTTCCTGTGTGCCTGTGCTTTGTGATGGCACTTGCCTTGGGAAAATGCAAATTATTGAACATGTGCAGTGGGACATCTTTATCAGGCAGGTGCTAGGAGAGAGGAAAAACACCTAAACTGATTGTGTGTTGTATTAATTTTTGCTGATAACGAAGATTAATGTGAATATATGGGAAATCACATCATGAAGAATAGAATGAAAAAAGTAAAGCATCAGTGCAAATTTCCTTACTCTGAAGCATCTTGTGTTGGCATTCTATGTGCATTTTACATATACATGTTAAATATGCTGTTTTGCAACTTGTTCTTTGTTCCTTTCCTATCCTAGTCCCCATTAATAACCTTATCATTGATGGTTTCTCCTGTCAGTTAATATGAATACCAATATTGCTTTTATCAGCAATATTTCATGGGTGGTAAATAGTATTGGCTAAGCCATTTAAACGATTTCCTGTTGATGGACACTGAGGTGTTTATAATAATTTTTGCTCTCACAAACAGTGCTCTGATGAACTTCATGTATACATCTTTGAGAATTGGGCCAATTTTCTCTCTGTGTTAGATCCCTGGGAGCGGAGTTGTTGAATCAGAAGATTTGGAGATCTTGTATCTTTAATCATATTGCCCATCTACCCACCGGAAGGGTCATAGCAGATTCCTTTCTGCCTATGCTGTAATAGAGCTTCTGCTCCTCCCCAACCTTGCCCACACTGGGTATTGTCGATGTTTTTGATCTTCACCAAACTGATAGGGGAATGGAATGTCTAACAACTTTTCCATTACATTCTAGCCATGCCTATCAGACTATAAATGAATGCAGTTTTTATGCACTGGGGACCTGGTTTAACTCATAGCACACTGTTTGAATCTGAGTAATAACCAACCATGATATGATGAGACTTTCCTGTAGTTTTGAAAAAGAAGCCAAACTTTCACCTGGCTTCAATTATTCTCTCATTTACACTTCCAATGTGCTAGACCATCTGGGAAGCCTTTTGGAGGTGCCCTCAATGACCCAGTACAAGTTGTTAGCTCCCTGTCCATGAAAGAAGGGCCATGCTCAAGACGAACAAATGCTACAACTGAGATTGCCCCATTGGGTGGCCTGTGGCATTTGAGTCACTGGGAGGTATTGATCCCTTTGCCATCAGCAGTAATATTTTTACAGTTTTGACGTGCATTAAGGGTTATTGTCTCCAGAACAGGTAATTGAAGAGACCCCACACTCCATCAGAAGCATTTCATCTTTATTACAGAGCCACAAACTAGGCAACATATTTCTCTTTTCACTGACGGATTATGCCAAAATTTACAAGGCCTGGTCTACATGAAAGCAAACACATGTTTGGGCAAAGATTCAAGTAAGTCAGAGATATAGGGTTAGCACTATCCTGATACAAAAGTCAGGACTTTCACCTCTTCTGCCTGTGCCAGAGGCCAACCCCTCAACACACACACACGCATGCCAGTATTTTTTTATTTTTCTTTTTTAAAATATTATTTTCAGATATGTGCTTTAAATCTGGTTTTCCTAAGACACCCATGATTGGTTTACTGTGGGTTACTGTTCTGGAAAGTCAGTCTACCCAAAGTTTTCTGACTGGCTGTCAACTCACCAGTTTTGAACCCTGCCATCACACGTTTTCCTCACATTCCTTTCAGGTAGTAGAATAATGAGGAATAAGAAAATTCTCATCAGCCAGTAATTGGAAACCTGGTATTTGGAATTCTAGAAGAGTATGACTTCTGCCCAGTTCCTAAGCCCTCTTTCCAGATTACTATCAAGCAGCAACCCTGGTATATACAGCTGACCTTGTTAGTTGGATCTGGGCAGTATACCCATATACCAATATGCCATATGCTCTCCTCTTGGTTTCTCAAATTCTTTTCTATGACTAAGAGTGAGCACTGTCTTCTTTAGGCTGTTCCTTCAGCTTCTGTCCTTTGTTTCCCCTTCCTTTCTCCATTTGTGGCATCTACAATACATTATACTAACTTTGTAATGAAGGACCAGTGTGAGTACAACATGCTGGAAAGTCCTGGCCCTGGGTCTCAAGAGTCCCAGGCCAGCCAGCTAGTAATGTATCATTACCAGCTGCCTCCTCCAGTCTTTAGCTCAATACACTTCACTATGGCTTCCCAAAGTATCCTCATACTAAACGTTAATTAAAGGTATTCTTTTTCAGGTTCAATTAGAGCAAAAGCACCGATTGTCAGTTTTTTGGTGAGGGATCCAGAAAATCTGGTAAACAAAGAACAAGATGAGATCTTCTAACTTTGGTGCAAAGATCATGTTACAGTGAGTCAGGAGACTTGGTTGAAGTCCCAGATCTGCCTCTATTTTTTAGAATCTTAAGCGATTCAATTAACGTATTTGAACATTAGTTTCCTCATCTATAAGATATAGTGAAGGTACGCGAGATAATGATTGTTCCTGGATAATATTTGGCACATTGTAGATGTTCTTTAAAAGGTGGCCATCATTCTGATTTAAGCCCTCTATGGCTTTATGTTTCTATGATTTTCTATATATCAGAAACATTTCTCTAGCTCATCTTGGTTAGACAGGTGCTACTGAATGTGAAAGACAGAAATGGGATGATACGATCTGAGCTGAGAAAAGAGTAAAAGAAAACACCCAAAAGCATCTTCTTAGGGGTAGCATTTGCCAATATTCATAGAACAAGTGCCTTGGAGAGGGAGAGGTTGGAATATCCATGTTCATAGAT
The DNA here is from genome assembly GCF_027475565.1 of Acinonyx jubatus. Lineage (NCBI taxonomy): Eukaryota > Metazoa > Chordata > Mammalia > Carnivora > Felidae > Acinonyx > Acinonyx jubatus. The sequence continues at coordinate 29,274,756 of NC_069382.1, forward strand.
TCCTGCTTAATAAGTAGTAATTATGTTTCCATATTGGTTTTTCCCCAGTTTTACTGAACCGGAATTGACTATATAAGTTCAGAGTGCACAGCACAATGTCTTGACCTACATATAATAGCAAAATGATTACCACAATAAGTTTAATCACATCCATAATCTCATGTAGATACGAGAAAGAAGGAAAGAAAATGTTTTCCCCCCTTGTGATGACAACTTTTAGGTTCTTTCAAATATACCATATTGCATTTTTATGTTTCTTAAATAAGCCTATGGCCTTCTTAAGGAAGGCCATCAGGGAGTGTGATTTCACCAGGATAAGAATCTGATTTACAAATTGTTACTATGACTAAGGGTGTCTGTTTGTTTTGGATCAGGAGATGACAAACTACAGGTCACCAGCCAAACCACGCCTCTCAATCTGTTTTTGTAAATAAAGTTTTATTGGAACATACCCAGTTATTACATCTCTGGCTGCTTTCATGCTACATTGGCAGAGCTGTTTAATTGCAACAGAGACCATATTGCTCACAAAGCTGAAAATATGTACTGTCTGACTTTTTACAGAAAAAATTTGTCAACCCTTAAGTTAGATTACAGTGGCATTGGTGCCGATTAAATAGGTAGTGGCTGGTATCAGCATGTAAAGTTTAAACCACTTGAGGGCACATAACAGAAAGACTGACAGCTTAAGAAAAAAGTATGTGTGAGTTTATTTACTTGGAATAGTAAGGAGAATGACCCTGGCACCATCATTCTTGTTGGTAGAATCCCTTTCTCAAGAAATGGTTTCTCTGGCCAGGTTACAGTGGGTAAAGCCTAAGGAAAATCATCCCACCCTGGGTCTAAGGAAACAGCATTATAACTCTATACAGTGGCTATGGAGAAACATAAAATAAAGGTGTCTTCTGCAAGTATTATGGTAGGTGAGAAAAATGTAGTAAGTAAGAGCAAGAAGAATTTATTCCATATTGAGAGGATCTGTTTTGGAGCCCAGACCAAATGGACCATGCAGCAAGAAATACAAGGTCAATTTTGGTGATTTTATTTAGGGAGAAATATCAACTGTGCAGATATCCGGAGCAGAAATAAAAGAGAATGTTCACCAGTCACCGTAGGTTGCAGCAAACTACCTGCATGGATTTTTAAAATGTTGTATTGGTGATGAATGTGTTGATGATTATGTGCACACTGTAAAAAAAAAACAAAAAAACCAAAATCCATTGTTATCAGAACTGGAGAAAAAAATAGTTCAGATGTTTGAAACTCTACTGACGCAAAATATTGTGTAATTCATAAACAATCCTTTGTGAGTGTTTGAGTTCATAGTATGCCCAGAATATAGGACTCACTAGCTACCCTCATGCACGAAACAATTGCTCTTTGGTGTATTTGTTTGTCTGTCAAGTGGTAAACATTCCCCTGGAGGATACTGAAGCTTGTGAAAAGGATGAATTGATGGATATGTACATGGAAAATGTAGTCACAGGGCCCTTCTCTCACTGATCACCATCCCGCCCCCAACTCCATACCCCACGCATGCACCCTGCCATCCTGCACTGTGACACTGGCCATGCTGTCTCGGCAACACACAAAGCCTATGCCCAGGATAAGCTTCTCTTTCAAGCGCCTATCTGGCTTTCAGCATGTGCTTTGAAGAGATAGTGACATTGCTATGCTCTGACATACACCATAATGTCAGCACAGCAGAAGCAAGTGGAAGATTCTACTTTCCCGATAAAGATCAGTTGCTGTTTCCTGTCTTGAAGACGAAAGCTGAGCAAATGCAAAGGTCATCTGTGTTTATATTAACAATGCAGGAGTTATATTATGTTTTCGCAACAACATCAGATCATTATTTATCCACTTGTCCTTTTTTTTTTATAATTCCTTTGAACTGCCTACATTTGCTTATCATGATATTTCTAAATCTGTAAACAGCCCAAGTGTGGCTGTTCTATTTCTCTAAATAGAGTCTTAGGTCATTTTATTATCCAACATTATAAGTCATCAAAATGCATCCATCTGTTGTCTTTCCACATCTGGTGTAATTTTAACTCTTTAAGCCTAAAGAAAAACTAGAAAAACCATTGTGACGTTAGTGTGTTACTTTTTCCTACCACACTGTTGTCTGATACATCGTTTTCCCTGGAACACCACAAGGAAATAATTAAATCTATCTATTTCTTTGGAAATGGCATTAAATGCAAAGTCTTCTCCCCCTTCACTTAGTGATCTTTCTGGTTTTCTGGTGCCCTGATTATTTTCCCTGGGATCACAGCCACTCAGAGCCTTTTCTCACCAACTCAAAAAAATCTTTAGAGATGTGAAGTCATAGAGCCTCTGAGGCTGCTTTCCAGTGGTCCACGGGCAGATCTCTGTAGCAATGGAGCTGTAAGCAAGGCAAAAAGCCAAAGCCTGTTTAGCACCACCAACCTTGTCAATTTGCCAATCATTCTTTCAGATTTTATTGCATGCATGATTAGATTTTCTTGCATGTGCATTTTGGGGGTAACAGCATTTTGGTTGACCTGTTTTCAATCCGTTTGACTACCTTCAGTTTGGTAGCTCCTTCAGCAATAAAGAAAAAAGTTGAGCAATTCAGCTTTAAATCACATGATGAGGCAAATCACAGTTTATCAACTGGTTATAGGATAGTTCTAACGTGTGAGATAAGATGAGCTCTCTTTCCGTTATCTGTTGGGGAAAGAAGATGCTCAACATTCAGGAAATTGACAAATGTTTAATTACTTAGGTTGGGTAGCTTATAAATACAATGTGAACAGGAATAGTTTCCACCACACAATTATTTTCTTCCAAGTTGTTATCTGTTTCAGCTGGGATAGGCTAGATTGTTCCGTGGCAACAAAATTACCCCCAAAGTCTTGGCAGTTTACAACAACCAAGATTCATTTTTCAATACACTATCTGCTCAATGAGTATTAGCAAGTGGTTCTGCTCCATGTCAATACCTATATACGACCCACAGTGATAGAGGAGTCTCTTTTGATATTGGTGTCTGTTATGGCAAAGGCAAAGACAAAAGTAGACCTTGGTCATAGAACAAACTATGGCTTAAGTTTCTGTCTGGATATAATACGAGTCACTTCCCTTCCCATGTCCATTTCAGTGGCAGAACAAGTCAATCCAAATCTGACTTCAGTGCCTTTGGGAAAATACAGTTCCAACCCCAGGAAGGGAAGCAAGGTCTGGATGAGTGGTAATGAAATCCACCTCTCCATCCAACTCAGGTGTCATTGCTTTATTTGAGTGAGTTTTTTTCTTCTTAAGATCCCCCTTTAAAACGAGCCTGGAAACAGTGTTTATAGAAATAAGCTTCACTAGTTCTAAAGAAGGGTCTCATTGTTGGGATGTGTTGTCTGACCCTATTAGTTGATTTCAACCATAGGCTGAAAATGGATGACCCATTTTAGGACTATCACCACCCATAGAACTATAGGTTTTCCTGCTTAAGGGTTTCACACTGATGCAACAAAGGAGTACACTCTTCACCAAAAGGACCAAAGCTTTCTCCTGCTCTGTCAGCTGCTGGTTTCCTCCAGCTAGTTACTAAAACTAGGTACAAGGAGGTGAGATATCACTCCTCAGCAAGTCTGCAGCATCTGTGCTTATGACAGCACCCTGGTAATTCCTGATAATTGTATCACTCCCTGATGGAAAACCAGCTTTTATTTCAGCAACAATAAGGGTTGTGCTGGACCCCTGACCTCACCTGAAGATGTCTTTATGTTGGATCTGCCTTATATATGGGGCAGTTGGTTCAAGACTTAGAGAAATTTCTACAGATACTCTCATTCCAGGTAAGTTGTTTGTTTTTGTTTTGCTTTTGCGATAGGACCTAGTCATATTTTGTCCACTATTGGAAAGCATAGATTAGTATTCCATACGGAAACTGGTTTATTACTTCCAATGTGTTTTTGTAAATAAACACTGGCTGCATCAACACCAGGATCTAACCTTATGCAAGTCAGTATAGTAATGCTGGACCTTAGCGAACTGAGGGTGGAATGAAATGTGGTATTTTTTTTTCCAAGACAAAGTAATAAGCTGTATGTTTTACAATATGAATAGGATTAGGGATACATAAGGATATTTATCCAGAGTTTCTCTTCTCTTTGTTTTGTAGAGTGACGGGACCCAACCGGGGGAATCGGCCAGAAGCAACAATGGCTTCAGGCTTGGCGAAATGGACTAAAACAAGAAGGTAAGTGTTTGAGATTCTGGTTTCCTAGGACCACGTCTCTGCCTCATCATACAGAGTCACGACCTCCTTTTACCACCATGGTCCCGACACTGTGAAGCCTTCGGCCCATTGGCAGTGCTTTTCCTGCCGTATGCTGATTACTAATGCCAGTAAAATACCTACGTACTTTGGCAGTAATGTATGCAGATACGTGTGTTTCTAATTACAGGGATATTGTTAGAACACGACTTGGCTTTGAGATACACAGCTAATAATCCAAGCAAAAATAATGCTTTGTTTTCTAGCAGAAAAAAAATAAGAACTTCATTTTAATCATTTTTCCCCTTTCTCTCTCTTTTTGTTTGTTTGGTACACATACCTGGGCACTATCATGAACTGGCAATACCAGAAGTTGTTGCAAACAGTGTGGCCCTTTCTTCTCAGACATCGGACATACCACATCTCTTACCTGCTTAACCATCCATCTACTCCTTTGCTACAGCTGCATATCCAGAATTCTGTGTGCTATCATTGTTCTTTATGGATACCATGTATATTTTTAAAGAATAAGTGTAAATTAATTAAAGTTGTTATTTTAAAATATGTATCTCTATAGTGTACGTGCATAATTTTTGCTTTTCCTCACCTTTTTCTTGCAGACCTAAAAGGTTAAATCTGAGAGCAACACATGTGTGCGGAACCTGAGTGCACTATAGGTTCAAATGGGCAAGAAAGGTGTTCAGTGAAATCACACAGTCCAGTTCTTGACTATGATATTTTAATTTGCATTTTCAAATCAGTGTGTCTCCAGCCTTAGGACAGTGCTACTATTATTGTTGGTGGATTTTGCAACCTAATCTTGACTCACTCAGTGAACCACAAAAAATCACCCAAGGCCAGATTCCCAGTCCACAGGAATTCCCTTTCAAATGATGAGAGATGTACTCTTCTTCAAGATCTTCTTAAGAATTCACGATTTCTTGAATATAGAATCATTTCTGCTTATCAGTGAAGCAGAGAATGCTGACACATTCCCTTTGCTTCATCATGTCCAGAGAAGTAAAGAAATCTAGTAACACTGATGAGCAGCAATGAGTGATATGTTCTGCTTTCTTCTTGAGCAAACCTGGCAAACGGTTTAAGAACACGTGTGCAGAATTTGGGCAAGCGGTGTGAGCTTGAGATGGGTGTGTGGAGTGTCTGCTGTGGGATCATTTCCACTCAAACTCAGGACGGAGCTGTCTTCCTATAATCTAGGTCATTTTTTTTTTCCGTATCTGACAGCTTGTGTATGTTCATCACTGAAAATAGGGACTGTGCTTTTCATTTTGCGTAAATGATGAGTAAAAGGCAAAGCAGCTAGAGAGGCATTGACTAAAGATGACATTCCACTTATTAAATGCACCATTTGCTACTGCAGACATGCAATGTCTGCTTGTTTCTTCTGTCACGCTGCAACTTTTTTTTTGGCACAGGAGAAACACTTTTCTCAAGGTTTGTTAGTTTAAACAGCAGTCAACATTCATTTATTGAGCATGACTGTACAATAGACTTCAGGGATATGAAGATAAAGAAGACACAGTCTCTGCCCTCCAGTAGCTCACAGTTTAGAGATGTCTCCGTGATAAAAATCATCATAATAATAAGTAACACTTATTGAACATCAACTGCTTCTCTTCAATTGGATTCCCTGATTTAATTGTCACATGACCTTGTGCAGTGACTGTTGTAATGTACACACAGGTAATGGATGTGGGGCTCAGAGAAATCAAATAACTTAGCCACGGTCACAGAACAAGTTATGTGGTCACAACAGAGTTGTGATGTCAGGCTAGATCTCTCTGATTCTGGAGTGTCTGTTCTTGTTGCTTCTATTTTAGATCAAGCTAACTATGCAATACAAAAAGTCACTCAGGAAACGTGACTGCATGATGATTATGGGAGGTGGTACATGTTCTAATCAGCAAATAGACATCTGAGCCCTGGGGTAAAGCTCCAAACTTTCACTAGGGTTCTGTCCCATTCCACTCTTGCCAACAAACAAGAATCCACCCCCCCCTCAATTAACCCCCCACTCAATAGTTTATATATCCCTTTATATATAGTTGCATTGTTGCCAACTTGTCGGTACCTTTGTTTACATTTACCAAACCTGTCACCGCCATTACGAGTCCTCAAGAGACAAGATCTCATGGGACAGTTACTGAGTTCCTCAGAAATACTGTTTCTAAGGTCAGAGCCCACCTTAGAAAGGGCATCTCTGTGAACCCAGTTTATGCTTATTTTGTATATTCTTAGCCTGTCTATCAATATCTCAGATTGTTTCTATTTCATCGTTGCTTTTATGAAAGAAAGAGAGAAGGAGAGAAAGGAAAGAAAGAAAAGAGAGAGAGAGAGAGAGAGAGAAAGAAAGAAAGAAAGAAAGAAAGAAAGAAAGAAAGAAAGAAAGAAAGAAAGAAAGAAAGAAAGAAAATAAGAAAGAAAGAAAATAAGAAAGAAAGAAAATAAGAAAGAAAGAAAGAAGAAACTTGACTAGGTGACTTCCTATCCATCTTTGCTCTGATTATCACCATAGGCCAAAATGTCAGTAGGGATAAGGTTTACCTTATGGATTGTTAAACACGCTGAGATAAGAAATGTCACAATTAACTAGAATGTGTCTCTTCGCAAATGGTAGATGTTACTATTTATTGGCATAATATATTGCCCTTCCCAGGAACATGTGTGTTTTAAAAGAAGCTTAGTAATCAAATCCAGGTTAAAGAAGTGAATTTCTTATTGTGGAATTTTCCTCAAAGGGAGATCTACTTTGGCAAGATGTGTGTGGAGAAGGTGGGTTCCTTGAGATATACCTGGTAGAACTCTCACCATTGGAGAGCTCTGGGCCTATCTTGACTAGACAGTGATAGACAATTTGAGGATGAAAAGACAGACATAGCAATAGATAACATATTGAGAGCTAATTATGTACTAAACAGGTTGTAAGATCATTTTTTAAATGTTTGTTTATTTTTGAGAGAGAAAGAGTGCAAGCGGGGGAGGGGCAGAGAGAAAGGGAGACAGAATTGGAAGCAGACTTCAGGCTCTGAGCTGTCAGCACAGAGCCCGATACAGGGTTCGAACCCACAAGCTGTGAGATCATAGCCTGAGCCGAAGTCGGACGCTGAACCGACTGAGCCACCCACGTGTCCCTAAGATCATTTTAAATCAGTAATTCATTTAATCCTCTCAACAACCCTAAAAGTTAGGTATCATTATCCTTATTTTACAAATAAGGAAACGGAGCCTAAGAGAGATTATCTATTTTGCTCAAGCTTACATAGTCAAAAGGCAGATGAAGGATTTGGATCAAATTTTTCTTGATGTGAGAATCCATGTGTTTTCCACTACATCACACGCTATTTAATACCACAGTGAAGTTGTGCTGTCTGTCCTTCCCTGGTGGGTCCAGAATATTCTTGGCAAATCACATTTAGGGGGAAGAGGTGCTCTAAGTGGTGGTCAGTCACACAATGATTAAGTTTAATTTATCCACTTGGGCCAAAGGGAAGTGGTAAGAGTGGAATGACTGTATTTGGGGGAAAATATTTGTTATCTTTGTAGTCATGGTCTACAACATCGCCTGTACTCCTGAGAGGACAACAGGAAGTGAGGCTAGAGAGGGTGTTTGAGGGCATGGTTTGTGTGTCCACGCTCAGAACAGTATCAACCCAGACAGCCATCTGCTGGGGAATGGAAGACATTCCAGGAAGGTATGAAAGGAACAAGGGAAGAGACATCAGGGAAATGTCAGAATGAAAGAGAAATGCAAGTCTTTAAAGGAAGTTCCAACTCACTCCTTGCCCCCTACAATTAGGAAAGAGGTGGTGATAAGGGCCCAGAAGGGTAAGAGAGAGATTATAGATTTAGGCAATGCTTACCAGGCTCATGGTGGAAAAGTGAGATATGCCCAGTAGCAGAGCTGTGGAAACTATTAGAAACTGAGCTAATTGTAGACGTATTAGTGTGCCTCAGGAAATGGGAAGGCATTTGCCCCTTTGGGGCTTGTATTTTTTCCAATTTTCCTTGTTCAGGGAAGAATTCATTCTTTGAGCCATGTAACCTCCTGCTAGGATTTCTCAACTCTGCAAAAAAGAATAATTATAGATGAATAATGGACCAAAATAGAAAATGTTAAGTGTGTGTAGCAGATAAGTGGAAAATGTTCTGTCTTGTAAACTGTATTGTTTCAGTTCCTGGCAACAAAAAGGAACAAATCTCACCTATGCCGTTCTTGATGGATGTTAGAATTCACCTCTCTTTCCAACTGGTGTAAAGTTTCAGTCTTAGTGGGAGTAGGACCCTGAAGGGCCCTAACCTTGGTCAAGAGCAAGAAAAATGTTTTACGGTACAGGTCCCTTTTCTTCCTTGACTGAGAGACTTGTAGCCTTTCACACACATGATAGCTGAGCAGTTCTCAGAACTTTTCTCATTAGTAAAAGTTTAATTTAATTGAGAACTTTCAGTGGGTCAGGCCCTCAGCTGGATATTTTCCACCTGTTATTCATTCAACAAAATGCTTGTGAGTGGCCGCCCTCTGTTAGGCATTACAGCTGCAGTGCGAAAAGTTCTCAGTTCTAACAAAGCCTCTGAAAAATAAGTAAGGTGATGCCTACCCATTTTACAGATGCAAACAGCGCCAGAGTCAGAGAAGTTAAGTAACGCCCACAAAGTCATGCAATTCATGTGTGACAGACGGAAATCAGAATGTTTAGAGTCCCCTAACTTACTGAACTCTTAAGTGCCCCCAGGAGACCAATTTAGGCCCATTCCTAGGACCCCAGCCCTTGAATTGTTACTTCATTCTGTTTCTTGTTCACCACTGAAGCTTAGTCCAGAGTGTCAGTTCCTGATACCCTGTGCCTTCCAGAGTGACACGGACCTAATTTGACAAAATAACTTACAGGTATAAGGCTAGGGGAGATTGCCAGGAATCTCCAGCTCTTCCCAGGTGCATGTGAACAGTGGCCTTCTGGAGACACTATGCCTGTATTTTTGTCTGATAGTTAAACATCAAAATGAAGAAAGATGGCAGATAGACAAGGTGGGAGGCAGATATTTCAATAAATGCCTCTTTTTTTTTTTTTTTACATTCGTTTTTTGAGAGACAGAGAGAGAGCACAAGCAGGGGAGGGGCAGCGAGAGGGGGAGACACAGAATCCGAAGCAGGCTCCAGGCTCCGAGCCATCAGCACAGAGCCTGATGCTGGGCTTGAACTCATGAAACGCGACATCATGACCTGAGCTGAAGTCGGATGCTTAACCAGCAGGTGCTCCAATCAGGCGCTCCAATAAATGCTTCTTTTTTTTAAATTTTTTTTAACATTTATTTATTTTTGGGACAGAGAGAGACAGAGCATGAACGGGGGAGGGACAGAGAGAGAGGGAGACACAGAATCGGAAGCAGGCTCCAGGCTCTGAGCCATCAGCCCAGAGCCCGACGCGGGGCTCGAACTCACGAACCGTGAGACCGTGAGCCGAAGTCAGACGCTTAACCGACTGAGCCACCCAGGCGCCCCAATAAATGCCTCTTGAATCAGACCCTTTCTAGATTCACTTAGGGCCCCACTTCTGAGAGCTGTCACCATGGCAACCCAAGAATCTCATTGGTTGGGTGGACAAAGGTATCCATGAATTACAAAAGTGTTCTGAGGGGATTTCTCCCCAATAACCAGAGACACTTGTATTAAAAGCAGCCTTTAGCTGGGACGCCTGGGTGGCTCAGTTGCTTAAGCATTGGACCTCAGCTCAGGTCATGATCTTGTGGTTCCTGAGTTCAAGCCCTGTGGTAGGCTCTGTGCTGACAGCTCAGAGCCTAGAGCCTGATTCAGATCCTCTGTCTCCCTCTCTCTCTCCCCCCCCCTCCCCTGCTCATGCTCTGTCTCTCTCTCTCTCTCTCAAAAATAAACATTAGGGCGCCTGGGTGGTGCAGTCGGTTAAGCGTCCGACTTCAGCCAGGTCACGATCTCGCGGTCCGTGAGTTCGAGCCCCGCGTCGGGCTCTGGGCTGATGGCTCAGAGCCTGGAGCCTGTTTCCGATTCTGTGTCTCCCTCTCTCTCTGCCCCTCGCCCGTTCATGCTCTGTCTCTCTCTGTCCCAAAAATAGATAAACGTTGAAAAAAAAATTTTTTTAAATAAACATTAAAAAATATTTTTAAAGAAATAAAATAAAAGCAAACTTTAGCCAAACTGAAGGAAAATAAAGTTCACAAATGCGGTATTAGCTCAGGTTGATGAGTTGGTGGGTTTCTGTGAAATCATTGCTGGGTAAGCCCCAGTTTGCTGGCCAGAACAATTCTCTGTTACCTGAGTCAGAGAAGATCATTTTGCATAATCCAGACCCTTCATATAGGAGTCTCCTGCTGTTGCACTGTGAGCTGTTATATTCATAGTCATGCTGTTAGCTTGGTGGTTAATTCTGTAAACGTGTCTGGTTAATAGTCTACAAACTTTAGCAGTTTACATTTGCCGTGTAAATAAAAAAGCCTCTTTCCTCAGCAAAAACACCGTCAGGCAATATGTTTTTAAATAAAAATATAAAATACAATCCAATGACTTCAAAGTTCTAAAGAATGAGAAGTCAAGAGAACTTACAATCGTTTCTTTTTTAATGATTCTGGATGCACTTGGGGACATTTCAGTACATGCTAGTATAGTAATGTCCAGCTGTCATTTATTTTCATACAGTCGTACTGCTACTTCTAAAGGAAAATATTTTTTATTAATAAAATGTTTTCATTAGCCAAAATGAAGATTCCTTTTATAATGTTTATTTATCTATCATTTCCCCACCCTTTGAATTCTGGAATAAGTCCTTGCTTTATACAATCACTAAGTGTGTATACTTTCATTTTATTCCTTAATCTTCATTTCTGAAGTTTTCAACAAATAATTTGCTTTGAAAAAAAAATTAGAAGCCTAAGCGTAAAGTTACATTTTACTGGATTTACATCTAAATTTTTATTTGGTAATTTCCTTCCAGGAACTTAAACAAGCGACCTTTTGTTTTGTCTAAACAATGATTTGTAAAGGCACTTTTGATTCAGATGGACCCTTCCCTACTTCATCTTCCATTGCTAAAGTAAGCATCAAGTTTGGTCACTGAGACGATATTCTGTCTTTGGCAGAGTTGTGCCAAGGTGTTTTTATTTATTTTTATTTTTTTTATGTAAAGCTGTCATCGATTAGGCTGTCATCATTTAATCAAGATGAAGCCATACATACTGGAACCGTGTGAATGTTCATAGATCATTATATAAGTATATTGTATAAATATTGTATAAGTATTATTATATAAGTATGTAATATAAGTATATTATATTTCTTTTCTTTGACTTGAGATTCCAGTGACATAAAGGCGCCTATAGTGTTTAAAAGTACCGGAAAACATTGTGTAGGAGTGTCGATGACATAGCACACAAGCTGGGCCTCATATGCCCAAATATTGTGCACGCGCGCGCACACACACACACACACGCTCAAAAAATTCTTTCTGGTGTCTTTTGTCATGCTCAGCACCAACATCTTTGTCACAAATCACCAGGCAGGTAGCAGAGATGCCCGGGCTATGTGCAGGGCTGTGCGCCTACTCAGCATAATAGTGTCGGGGGATAAACGAGAGGGGGTTTGATCAGTGTGTTAACCGTATCAGAGCATCTTGGACTTCTTCAACATGCTCAAACTTGGAATTTATCCAAGTTGAGACTACAGGTCTTTTCCGGAACTCCCCCGTATTGTTTTTGTTTGTTTCTTTGTTTTTAACCTGGCTAACACCTATTCATTGATCGTGACCTAGCTTATCTTGAAAAGCCTTCCATTTCCCTAGCCTACGCCAATTCTCAGTCTGAACTCAGCATCACTCCTGTGGGCTCCATTTAGTGATTTCTTTTGTCACTGAACTTAATACTTTTTTTTTTTTTACTGCATTTATTACTTTGTATTGTAAAAGTCTATTACTAGGAAAGTAGTCCTTTACATGTAGACTTCCTTGACAGGACGAGGTCATATGTGTCTTCAACCTACCTGTTCCTGGCACAGAGCCTGGCTATATAATAAATTCCAAAGAAATCTTTGTTGAATGGGCAGATAAACTTTTGAGAATCTCGCCGTCTTTATATGTACCAGAACTCTCCATTTCACCTGGTTGCTTTTCACAAAGACATATATTAGGGAGAGAAGAAGCAAGATCATTAGCTCGCAGAACACCGTACTATGGCATTGTGAACATGAAGGTTTGATTTTGGAGTTCTTATCAACAAAAATTGTTTTTGAAACTAAAATTCAAATTTTTAACTCTTCACGTTCTCCGTTTTAACATCATTACTTCTTCCTACTCTTGGTTTAGTTTTGAGTACTATGTTTTCAATACTAAACATCTGATTGAAATACATTTCTATAGGGGAGGCTGGGTAGCACAGCCCATTGAGCATCTGATCCTCAATTTTGGTTCAGGTCATGATCCCAGGATGGTAGAATCAAGTAGAGCCTGCTTGGAATTCTTTTTCTCTCTCCCTCTGCCCCTCTCCACCTTCCCCCATCTCTAAAATTAAAAAAATATCAAGAAAGAAATACATTTCCTTAGGTATCTTTGTTACACCTCATTAGCAACATTTTCCAAATACACAAACCTCACTCAGGAAATAAGCTAACTTATTAGCTAACTCTGATAGCTAACTCTTTTAGATATTAGGTTGTTTGTGCAAACTATAACCTAATATATTTTTAAATAGTGTCTTTCTTTAAAATCACATATTGGGGCACCTGCGTGGCTCAGTAGGTTAAGCACTGGACTTGGGCTCAGGTCATGATCTCACAGTTGGTGGTTTTGAGCCTCGCACCAGGCTCTGTGCTGACAGCTCAAAGCCTGGAGCCTGCTTCAGATTCTGTGTCTCCCTCTCTCTTTGCCCCTCCCCGCTTCACATTCTCTCTCTCTCTCTCTCTCTCTCTCAAAAATAAATAAACATTTAATAAAATTTTAAATAAAAAAATAAAATCACATATTAAATTAAACCTTGTATTTTGAGATAACTGTGTTCACATGCAGTTATAATAATATCGAGAGATCCTGTGTACTTTTTACCCAGTTTCCCTCAAAGATACAGAACATTTCAGTCCCTACAAGAATCTCTTATGTTGCCCTTTTATAGCCACATCTGTCCTCTCCGCATGCCACCCCCACCTTAAACCCTAGCAACCATTAATATTTTGTCATTTCAAAAATAGTGCATAAATGGAGTCATACAGTCTGTAATTTGGGGGGTATTGGCTCTTTCCATTCAGCATAATTCTTTGGAGAGTCTGGGAACAATTCTCTGGACATTTATCCAGGTTATTGTGTATATCAGTAGTTTGCTCCTTTTTCCTGCTACATGGTATTTCATGGGTTGGCTGTTGAATCATTTACCCATTGAAGAACATCTGAGTTGTTTCCAGTTTGAGGCTATTACAAATCAGGTTGCTATGAATATTCATGTACAGGTTTCTGTGTGAACATACATTTTCAGTTGTCTGGGATAAATGCCCAGGAGTGTAATCGCTGGGTTATATGGTAATTTCATGTTTAGGTCCTTTTTGTAGAAACGGCCAAAATCTTGTCCAACACGCTTGTGCCATTTCACATTTCCATGAGCAGTGTGAGAACGATCCGGTTTTTCCGCATCCTCGCCAGAATTTGGTGGCATCACTTTTATTATTTTTGTCATTATGGTAGGTGTTTAGCGATACCTCATTTTGGATTTAATTTGCATGTCCTTGATGGCTGCTAAGGTTGAACACCTTTTCATGTGCTTTTTTGCCATCTATATATCCTCTTTCGCGACGTGTCATAGTACTTTTCGCCTATGTGGTAATTGGATTGTTTTTTAACTGCTAAGTTTTGAGAGTTCTTTATATGTTCTTGAGAGAAGTCCTCCTTCAGTTACGTGGTTTATAAATATTTCTCTTCCAGCATGTAACTTATCTCTTCATTGTCTTTATTGAGTCTTACACGGGCAAATGTTGTTAATCTTCATGACAATAACTTTTTATACCTATTTTGCAGCCAGATACTTAGTTTCTCCTGATTAAAAAAACTTGTCTGAGATAACGTGAAATCATTTTTGCATATTCATAGCTCTATCTCCACTAATGTCATGCAAATGTAACCTTCACAATAATACTGAAAACAGAATCCTAAATTATAAATTGGCTGTTTTCCTTGCTCAACTATTTTGTTATAAATACACTTCCAATAACATTTGCTGAGCACCTACCTGCGTTGAGTAATAAGGTTACAGAATTCATAATTTGCCTAAAGCAAATAAACCACAATTACCTTATACTGGATTTACATCTGAATTTTTCTTTGGTAATTTCCTTCCAGGAAGCTCAGGATAGTCTTATTTTCTATTATCTCTATTGCCTTATGATGAAAAAGAGAAATAAAGGCTTAACTTTGCTTTTAACTATGAAACTTGAAGAAATACAGTGAAACAACTTATATGTCCTTCCGCCAGACACAGTAAGAATATTCTCACAAGCAGACTTTGACTTCTCAAACCCTTTTGGCAAACCATGCTATTTCTTAGGACCTAGAAACTTGCTTTCAAAACACATTGGAATGTGTTTTTTTTTTAATTTATAATAATTTAATTAGCAAACATTGCAACTTAATAAAAAGTCCTGCTAACCAAGGAGCATTGTATAGAACTGCCTATAATATTAAAATTTAACGGCTATTGTACTGTGCTGTGTTTATAAATATGTGAAAAGTAGTTGTACATGTAGCAATAATTAAGATTAACCAGTGAAAAGAAAAGAGTTAGGGTTAGGAACAGTTATTTCTAGGTTTTCAATTTCACTAATTTCTGATTACTTTTAAAGGAATCATTGTTCTTGGTCATTATGATCTCTAGCATAGAGGGCATTTTTTAACTTGTGAAGATACAAGTGAGTTTGATTTGACTGAGTGTGGCAGAGAGAATTGATTGATGACTAAGGCTGCCGCGAGGTAACATGTGTCATCATAGTGGTTTCCATGGTGATGAACTATGACGTCACCAACTCCTTGGAACTGTGACTTAAAGAACCATTTAGACAGAGGATGAAAAGTAGTAAGTAGTTCACTGGGATGCATGCCATCTTTGCTTTATATGACATTATTAATTAAAATGAAGGGCTGGGTATTTCTCTCAGTGAGATTATATAAAGATGTTACATGTCTTCGGACTTGCCTGAACATGGGTATGCTGGTTTTAAAGTGAGGCTTTTCCAGCACGCAAAAATTCACAAACAGAACTTGACTTGGAATTGTGTATTCGTAAGAAAAGACCTTTTCTTCTCACATTTAGAAAAGGCTCCTCACGAATCATAGGTAAATTCAGACAAATTTTCATCAGTCTACTTACCCTTTTATTATTTCATGGTCTTCTTTTTCATTTGGAAATATTGGCACTGAGGACATGGAGGGAAAAGGTCTTGGGGCTCGCATGCTCAGAGAGTAAGGAAATAGTTTAGATTTAAAATTAGGCACTTCTCCTGATACTTTTGGTGGGTACACGCTCTAGGCTAGGTTTCTATGACACCACCAGATGCAAATGAATTGGCAGTCACTGAGCCTGCTTGCTGTTTGTACCATCTCCGTGGTAGCAAACATCCGGGCTGCTGGAAGCATGTATTTGGCTCTAGGAGTCAATTTAGTGCATCCACCTGGGGATTTGCAAACCTTCCTGTGACTTTTTGATGGCAGTATCTTGACAATTCCTCTGATTTCAAGAGTGCTCAAGGATTACAGAAAGCAGCTTTCACTTTAGAGTTCTGAGAGAGAACATCCAAAAAGTCAACCTGGCTGTTCAACCAGAAATTGGAAATCTAATGCTAACAGTTGGTGCCAAGACGTAGCATAACAGAAAAGGCATCAAAGAACTTGAGTTATAGCCTACATTTCACCAGTTTATGACCTTCAACTCTGATACTTGATTTTCTCGTAAAAAGTGAGATATGAAAAAACTGTATCACAGAATTGTTGTGAGAATTCAAAATAAAACACATTTAAAGCTCTTAGTTCAGTATGTGGTATAGGTTAGTGCTTAGTAAATGATCGTTCCTTTTTTCCTTCACAACAGATATGCAAAAGGTCTGATTCCATTAATGTTTCACACAAGTAAGAATTAATTCCTTTGCCATCCCCAAAGCTTACGGAAGGCAAGTTATCCATGTCTCCATCTCACTGTCACTCACAGAACATACAGTTGTTACTTAGCTCAGGGAAACATGGAGCTACAAAGTGAGGTCAAGATCTGCTTCTCACCAAATGCTGACCCTCCCTTGCAGGATTCACAGATTGTCTTCCTTAGGCAGGTCTACCTGGGCCTCAACTCAAAAGAATTGCGTTCATTATGAGCTGGAGGAAGTCAGATCCATTTTCTGCTGCATTGGCCCTCTGGCTCTTTGGCACTTTCCACGTCCTCCTCATTTGGAAAGAGCTTCATCATTTTCTGTCTTACAAAGCAATCCTATTGTTCCTTAGTTCCACTGCAGGGTATAGGTGAAACCTCTCACTCAGGGCTGGAGAACAATGGAAGTCCCTTGAAGGAAAGCTCTGAAAGCAAAACCCAAGTTGCCTCTGAGATATTCCAAAATCCAATTGTTCTACCGTTCTAAAAAATGTTTGGGAAAATTTCAAAATCGTCTTTGACAGTATATCATAAAGCCTGTGATTGGGCCAAAAGGCCTATTTTCACTGTGTACCAAAAATATTGTACATTGACAAAGAAAAAAAAATAAATTAGAAATAGATTTATTGAGGACATGCCATTAAAAACAGGCTCTATTGAATCAACTCTCTTTTCAGAGGGACTGCCAAGCTAAACTTGAAGTAGTCTAATGGAGGCAGGTGGTAGATTCCAAACTTGGAAAAAAATGAGCCTTTATATTCCATTAAGTATTGTAACTATTTGATGGAGAAGTGTTGAAAACACTAAATGTGAGTATCTCAGAAAGCAGGAAAGAATAAGTCTGTCCTTTTGCTAAATGGCCAAGGTTTTCCCTTTGTCTTTCACCTCTTTATAAATCCATGGTTTAACTTTTACCAGACCATTCAGGTATCTATGTGTTATCCTAGTAAGTAGTAAAGTTAATAGTGTACTTCCTCTAGGGACTATGGACAAAGGACTAGAAGCAGAAATAAAAGAGTAGCAGGATATAGGGATATGTGGATAGGTATATGTGAAAACATATGACAAGGTGGACCTGGTTGAAGAATAGACTTTGGGAACTTAAATAAGGAGGAAAATGGTGGGGGCGGGGGCAGTGGCAGCAAATGCAGAGAAAAAACAATGGTGACAAAAGTCTGGCTAACAAATGGAGGGATATATATTCCAAAGTTTCCTATTCCATACCACAATTTCTCTGAATACAAATTCCTGGTAAGGGTTCTCGATTGCTTTGTGGGCTAATGTACATTCTCCTCCACAGGTACCAGCTTTCTGTATGTTATTTACCAAACTTTCCTAGACAGCAGTATGATTATTTATTATTTGCTAGAAAATCATGTGCTTCCAGAATTTCACTCAATACGAAGTTTCTTAAATTTGAAGTGAGGAAAAAAATATATGCCTCTAGAAAATATTCTAGTGACTTTTATGGGTTCCTGTCTAGGATTAATATCGATGGCATAAATACTTTGTACTATCTGGAGATGAAATGAAATCCGCAATCCAGTTTCCTTTTTTTTGATATATGAATTATTATACTTGCATGAAATTTTGAATAGATGAAACACATTTTAATCTTCTATTTTTTAAATTATTATTTTTTTTTTTATACTTTGTAAAAGAGCCAAGGCAACATCAGCCAAATCCTTAAACCAGTTGACTTGTTAATGGATTGACATGGCTCAGGCATTTTCCAAAGGGTGAACTCATACTTTGGTAATCCTGTGGACTTTCACATGTCTGTACCCCAATGTCATGATGAACAACGTCATTCTTTCCTTGGAAGTCTGACAACTTTGTCAAGAGTAGAAAAGGTGCTACTGACTAGTGCAAACCCAGCAATTAGAAAGCATATCTAACAAATAAGCCCGCCTTAAAGAAGTCATTTTACACCTCTGAGCCTTGTCCACCTCACCCCTAAAGTAAAAAGTGGGACTAAATCACCTCAAGGATTCCTGGTAGCTCTAAATAAAAGTCTATGATTGATTTCTGGAGTAAAACCAAACAAAAGAAGACTAACCAGCTTCTTAGCTGCTGCCATTACAATAGTGATAATTCAAAGAGACTTTGGGGAGGGAGGTAGCCATCACTGGATGTTTCCTGAAAGGCAATAAGGCAAGTTGGACCACTCGCTGAGGACCACATAGTCATAACCAAAAGTAAGGGTGGTTGGTGGTAGACAAACCGATTGTACATATGCCCTGTCTACAAATGAATCTCTCCTAAGAGTCTTCATTTCCGGTACATTTCTTCATTTCTCAAGATTATTGAACCACCTGATTTGCCTTTTTCTACAACCTCACTCTGCTTATTTCACCTGCTTGGTGACATGTGTGTTCTGAATGTGCAACTCAAGGCCTAGCTATTAGCCCTGATTCAAAGTGAACATAATCCAGGACGCCTGGGTGGCTCAGTCAGTTAAGCGCCTGATTCTGGCTCAGGTCTTGATGTCATGGTTCATGGGTTTGAGCCCTGCATCAGGCTCTGTGCTGACAGCTTGGGGCCTGGAGCCTGCTTCAGACTCTGTGTCTCCCTCTTTCTCTGTCCTTCCCCCGCTCATGCTCTCTCTCTCAAAAATAAATAAACATTAAAAAATATTTTTAAATGAACATAATCCAAAAAGATGGGCAACAGTAACACTCCCCAACTGACTCCTCTCCTCTCTTTTGTTTTGTTTCTATATGTTATTTACCAAACTTTCCTAGACAGCAATATGATTATTTATTATTTGCTAGAAAATCATGTGCTTCCAGAATTTCATTCAAGATGAAGTTTCGTAAATTTGAAGTGAGGAAAAAAATATACAGCTCCAGAAAATATTCTACTCTACGAAAGCACTCATTTATAACAGAAAAGTCTAGGTTCTCTTTTCTTGCTGTGACATCCAGGATTATTATCTATTAAGATCAATTAGGGAAGGCCTCACTGACTATCACAAACCATCCATCAAAAACCATTCATCAAAAGTGAAGATGTTTCAGATGGATTCCTAATCGCTTAAAATTTAGCTCCAAGCACCTGAGGGTTACTAAACACCACAGAGATGGTGTTATATATGAAGGAAAGCTCAGGTAAGTATGTTTCTTAAGAAGACTGCCTTGCGGTTAGCAGGGAGACTGCCGTATAGTTAAAAGGGCAAATATGTTATTTTATCGCCATATCCCCAGAACAGGCGCTGGAAAGGAAGCCAGATGTCAAATAAACAGACTAATTTGTTGAAATCTGAACTAAACCTCTGTTTATTTGTTTAGTGTTAACAGATATTTATTGAGATCATATCACAGATACGGAACTGTTTGTGTCAGGGAAAACTTTTAAATCAAAATTGACGGGTACTGAATCAGATGTGAAACAGCATTTCATTCAACTGCAGCCTGGTATCAGAGCATAGTCTTTCTTTTCCTGACAGGGGCATGATCTACCTTTAAAAGCAGCTGATTGACTGCTTTCCTTTTTCACCATGCTTCGGGATTTTCATAGAAGAAGGAGCACCATGTGGGAGTGATAGCCATTTATAGAAAGACTGATCTTCCCATAGGCAAAAGAGGGACCAAGGTTGGCAGCAGCAATATAAATCAAAACTTTGAGTTCACCCTCTTGCCTATTTCATTAGTACCTCTTCTTGGTTTACGAAAACACTCGAGGAGTGAATAAATGAATGAAGGGCTTGGGAGGCTTCTCATTTCAATGCCCAACATCTCCACACTGACCAGGTGGAGTTGGGAGGGACAGTTGGACATGAGGAACCTAAGTTCTACACTGTAATAGAGTCACAGGACAGAAATTGGTAAGAGCTTCTTAACTTATAGACAAAGATGTTTAGTTCTCAGTAAAGTAAAAAGGCCTCGAATAAGATTATTTCGTCTATATTCTTTGTAATAAGAACATGATAGTCCAAAAGGTCTTAGAAAATTACAGCAGCCAGAATAAGGTCCTCTCTTGTCTTTTCATTGGAAATGGTATGATTGAACTCTCAGACACATGCCTTCTGCAGTCAAAAAATCATACAAGGCTGATCACAGTGGGGAAACATTTATACCATACGCAGTTATAAAAAGGTGATCTTGAGACATCAATGTACAGGAATACCTAGAGATACATCTATCATATGCTTGATTCTATTATATTCTATTAGCTCGTTGCAATTTTCACTAAAAAGGGAAATGAAAAAATTAAGTTTAAGGTAACAGTTTAAAATGGACTGCATGATAAAAGAAAGGATGTCTTGGGGCACCTGGGTAGCCCAGTCAGTTAAGCATCCAACTTCGGCCCAGGTCATGATCTCATGGTTCATGAGTTTGAGCCTTGCATTGGGCTCTGGGCTGACAGCTCAGAGCCTGGAGCCTGCTTAGGAGTCTGTGTCTCCCTCTCTCTGTGCCCCTCCCCTGCTCACACTCTTTCTGTCTCTCAAAAATGAATAATTTTGAAATTAAAAATAATTTGAAAAAAAGAAAGGATGTCTTTCTTACAGTAAATCTCTATGAGGATTTTTTCCAAAATGTAAATCTCAGGTGTTGAAATTTTTGTAGGTGGTCATTAACTTCAACAGAACATTATTTTAAAGTTTAGATATTTAACCAGATTGTACTACACAGGCTTTCCAGAGCTTAGTGTTATATATTCTCTTCAGTTTGAGTCTCTACCATATTTGAACATGAAAAAACAAAATGATTTTATTTAACCCCATAGAAGCAATCGTTTAATCGTGGCTACGTTTAGTCATGACACACTTACCTGAGTCTGACCTAGGGAAATAAATTTATTTCTACCAGCAAGTGATGTTGATATACCTACCTGAGCAAAAACCATCAAACGCATAATAACCACCAAGAGAATTTGAAAACGTTCTATTTGAGACTTCTTTTGCCATTGATTAATGCTTGATGCCACTCGCTTGAGATTTTGCTTTCAAGAGAATTCTTAACCAGGTTCTTTATTTAAATCAATAGGAATAAAATATCCAGGGCTTAAATTAGCGTAATCTCTTAAGATCTGGCGTTTGACACTTTCATAATTTTTACATAATACTGGCTTCAGGGAGTTGGAATTGCTCTTTTAGCTGGCTTGAATCTGAGAAGAGTATCCAAAGTCTCTGAGTTGTTTTATTTTATTTCCTTTTACCCCCTAAAGCACTGGAAATGGTTGGCTCTGATGTGCTCCTAAGGCAACCGCAAGATGAGGCAAAACAGGATTGAGATGAAAACCAAGCTCACCCACATCCTACGTCAATTAGTTATTTTCTTTTTCTTCGTAAACAAGGCATGGAGGGGTGGGGGTGTTACAGCTTTTACGGTAGATGTTCCTCTGCACCCCCAGTCCTCCCCAGATTTCTCTTCTGCCCTACCATTACCCCTCAACCCCCAGCATAAGCTGACACCAGAACATGTTTTTTCAAACAGTGCTCCCTGTTTACTCTGGCTTCATCTCGAAGGTCATCAGCACGTTGAATTATCTTGGGAGAATCTTCAGAATAGTGTGTGTGTTTAGGAAGGATGTGAGCGGGATTGAGAGGTGGGACTCTGCATAACATGTTGAAAGAAGAGTATTAAGGAAAGTGGTGTTTAAAATTGGGCAAGGTGCAATCCGTTGTTGATAGAACTAAAATGCAGGGAGCTCAATGGAGACTTGGGTTGTGTCTCTATCCTAAAACAACAACAACAGAAGTTATTTCCAAAATTGCTCACACTCCATTTTTTTGGTTGAATTTTGTTTCAGATGTAAAAACAATATAATCATAGATGGGCTAGGTTGCTGGACCTGAGCACAGAAAAATTTACTCATTCATTTATGCATTGAGCACCTGTTACGTGCCAAGCGCTATACTAGGCACCATCAAAGATGAACAAGATGTGCTGGAAGTCACAGCCCAACAGAAGAGGCATAATAACAAAGAGTAGAAATATATTATGGCAATAAATATTTAGATATAGTGGTGTCATAAAGATATTTCAGCTAAGCCTTCAAGCATGAGGAGGAATGTGCCACATAAATGATGGAAGAGGGAGCCAGTACTTCTGGGAAGAAGCCACGAGTATAGTAGTGTGGGGTTGTGGCAGAGCCCAGTGGGCTCAGGAAGAGTAGGCAGTCCAAAGTGGCTGGCATATAAAGTTCCAAGGTGGGAATGGGCTGCCCAGGGAAGAGATCATTGGAGCCAAAGTAACTGAACTGTGACTCAGTTTGAGGTATGATAACGTCTACAAGAAATCTGGCAATGCGATGGGCAAGTGACTAGGAGAGAGAGCAGAGAGAGACCATTTAGGCTTCCATGGGCCTGAGCAGAAATAGAATGATTTTGTTGAACACCTAGTGTGGGCAGAACACTTACGTACTTTTTCGCCACAAGCTTGTGAGTTAAGGTTGATACAGGATTAAATAAAGGCAGACTTCAATGAATATCAAATGAAAAGCATAGAGGAATGTCTTACATCTTTGTCTTGGTCTGTGTGCCAGCAAAGTGAGGAGCTATTTAGGAAAGAGATCAGGGTGCGGGTCAGTTGCCGGCACTGGTTTTGTTCACCCATCGGAGTGCCTAAGCGGGACTTGAAATAGAAGTTGGGGGCAGTTGAGGCACGAGGCCTGGTGGCTCAGTCAGTTAGGTGCCCAACTTTGGCTCAGGTCATGATCTCAGGGTTCCTGAGTTGGGGCCTCCCATCGGGCGGGGTCTCTGCTCTCAGCAAAGAGGCTGGAGCCTGCTTTGGATCCTCTGTTCCCCTCTCTCTCTTTCTGCCCGTCCCCCATACTCTCTCTCTCCCTCTCTCTCTCAAAACTAAAAAATAATAAAATAAAATAAAATAAAATAAAATAAAATAAAATAAAATAAAATAAAGAGAAGTTGGTTGGCCTCCCAGAAACATCTGGAGAAAAATTGGAAAACTGTCTCTCGGGGTTGCCCTCAACTACTTTTTAACAAAACTGGCAGTTTTTTTTAGAAACCTGAAGGAATACACAGATCTCTTTTGGCTTTTCAAACTACCACATCTCTTAGTACCGTTCCGAATCTCAATATTATAATAGTTACAATTTTCTCGAACGTCCCCAAAGTGGAACACTGTGGGCAGTAACAGAGAGTGTGCATTGGCTTGAACTGGTTTGACTTGCAGCAGAAATCTCTTGTCCAATTCTCCCATCATCTCTCACCATCTGGGTCATCCACTCCCCTGCTTGATTAGACCCTGTTTTTGGCCTTGCCCTTGCTATTCTCTCTCCTGCCCTAGCAACCATGGGTTCTACTCATTTCTGCCTAGAAACCTGAACTAACTTCTTCCTGCAGGTGGTCCCTGGCAGAAAAGGGCAGGAGGGAAGCCCAGCTTCAGCCCAGCTCTCCTTCCCAGCACAGGAGCAAGGAGGGTCCCTTTTTCCTGGGGGAAGAGAATCTTCCTTCTCTCTTCAGGGGCTGCCTTTACCACTCTCATGCCCTATCCAGTGGTTCTTTGTGCCTCAAGCAAAATTTCATGTCTCTGGAAACTGAATTAGGAAACTGGGGGGTCGCCACTTTTCTGGCTCCATAAAGGCAGGGATTACATTAACTTGTTCATGGCAATTCTTTGCCTCTTGACCCTCAATGAGTCTTCAGTTTTATTTGACTGAACCTTTAGCGCTGGATCAGGGTCCCTGAGAGCTATGTCTTTTGGGGTTTTTGTTTGTTTGTTTTTCTATCCTTAAATTTCAGTGTTCACCTGTCAAATGGACTCCTTTCTGGTCAAGTAGATGCTGAAAATAAACATTTAACTGAGCACCTACTACAGTGATAACAAGACAGTGTTTGCCTTAAATGAACTCTAAATCTAGTTGGAGATATGACACAAATGGAAGGGGCAGTAAATAAAAAATGGGCTATACTTGATGCTACAATAGAGGTATATCAAATTATGCTACAAACAGAAGGGGCCATTTTGAACTTTGAGACGGGGAAGTCTTCACAGAAGAGGTGATATTTAAATTGGAACGTGAATGAAAAGTAGTATTTCATGAAATAGGGAAGGGGAAGGTCATTCCAAGATGAGAGGGCAGGGTGAAGAAAAATACAGAGGCACAGAAGGATATGTCTTACCCAAGGAATAATAAAGACTACAGGCATCCTAAAGTAGAGCATGCACAGGCTAGAGGAAGTAGAAATAGCTGATCTTAGAAAAATAGATTGGGCCTTTATCGTAGAAATCTTTGCATGTGGGGCGCCTGGGCCGCTCAGTCGGTCGAGCATCCGACTTTTGATTTCAGCTCAGGTCATGATCTCAGGGTTTGTGAGTTCAAACTCCATGTCAGGCTCCATGTTCTCACTGTAGAATCTGCTTGGAATTCTCTCTCTCTCCCTCTCTCTCTCTCTACCTCTCTCCTACTTGTACTCTCTCTCTTTCTCAAATTAATGGATTACTTAATTAATAAACTTAAAAAAAACTTAAAGAATGAAAAAATCTTTGCGTGCCTTACTGAGAAGCTTTGATTTCATTCACCTGGCAACTCTGAACCATTACATGTTTCAAAAGATAGATCTTTTGAAATATCTAGGTTATTATAGATATAGAGACGATGATATTCCCATATGTAAAGTTCTACTGATACTGAGAGTCCAAGAACATGCCACATGTCTGCTCCCTTTTCTGATATTCTGCTTACTCTGTTTGAACCATTTGAGAATAGGAAATAATAGTGTTTTCTCTGATAACAATATTTAATAACTTTTAGCTGCCAGTCCCTACTAATTTCCCTTTAAAGAGACATTTATCCCAAATAGATACCAGCTCTTTGGAAAGTTCTTATAAAATAATAGCTACCTTTTAAGTTTTAGAATACCACTACATGATGATATCTAGTCTTATTAAGTAGCAATTTCCAAGAAGTGTTCCAAAATTGTGCTCATCTGTGGGGGGTTGTGTATTTTCAGGTAGTAGGAACCAGATTCTATACCTGTAGCTCAGTTCAACATTGCCATGACTTTGAGGAATTTTCCAAGGTTCTAGGTCTTCCCTTGAACATTTGGAATGCTCTTGGAAAGATAATTTCATCACAGTTTTTCCCTCTGAAAAACTATTTTGGTCAACACTGAAAGGAAAAATATAACTGAGTTGACATACGTCTTTCCCTTTCATAAGTTCTGTTTGAAATTATTATCATACTGATGAACTAAGTATTAAAGATTAGCACACAGGAGCTATTGAAATGTTGTGTCAGTACAGAAAATTGTGTTCACTATTTCTCATTCTCAACATAAACGAGCAGTAAATCACCGCACCAGGGGGTGTACGCATTAGGGCCTCCCACATAAACTTCGCCTCTGCGTGCATAAACATTTTCTTATTATTGCAAATAATCAACAGGGGAGTAGCAAATGCAAGTTTAGCTTTTCTCCAGAATGTTTATCATGGTTATTTTAAACTGTTTATAGGAAACAGAGAACTATAAATGTCCTGCAGGAGGTGGGCAGGACCATATGGCTCGGAAGGCTTTTCTGTGATAAAATGTTTGGTTAAATTTTAGGCAACACATGGTTCTCCCGTAGCAATTATTTGTCATTTCAAACATTGTTGTTGATATTCCACTCCCGAAACAAATAACACCAACGTAAAACATTTATAATAACTTAAGAAACGAGGTTCGCTCTAGAGCTGTGAGGGCGCAGCTGCACCCTGGCGACCCGTTCTCCGGTCAGCTGTGGCTGGTGCTGAGCCGCCCTCCCCACCCCCTCCCTGCAGAGTGTGCCACGAACTCGCGCTGGCCTTCAGAACCAGCACTGCGTGTCATCCACCTCTGGGCTTTCCTCGCGGGGGCTTTGCAAATTTTCGTTCTCCCCAAAGAGCCTCTATAGTCCATGGCTTGGGTAAGTGTTTAATTTCTGATTCGCAAAGCATGGCGTGCCTGAAAAGTGTCTCCAACAGAGCCCAGGCGTTAACTGCATGTTAGTTGAGTGGAAAGGCGGGATTTCTTTTTAAGTGACCATCAGATTAGCTTAGACAGTGTTTCTTGGTTTGTCTACATTCAAGGAGTAGTGAGTGAGATGAACACAAAAAGAGGCAGACCTCGTCCCAAGGTCTTTGTCTGCCATGTTCCCTGACTTGTCTACTTCATTTATGCTGACCACACTAAGTGTATCTTGGTTAAACCCTCAGAATTTCGTCACCACAACAAAAACCTAGGCAAGTCCTCTTGGACGCCTTCTCAAATAACATATTTTATTTATATACATTATTTGGTCGGTACAACCCTTTAAGAATAATTCTTTTTTGGGGGGCCTAGTTTATTGACTGGACCAATGAAAAATAAATTCTTTCAGTTTTCCCTTCAGGAAGTTAGCTATCTTGGCCCCTTCTGTTCTATGGCAATCCGAAAGAACATCGCCCCCACCCAAATCTCCTACACACAAATACACATTTCTCTCTCATCTTTACTTTCTATATTTATTAGAAGGTGTTATGAAATGGATAAAGAAATGAATAAGACAGGTTTTTAATTCAAGATATTGGCAGTACAAGAGGGAAGGCCGTAGCACCAACAAGGAAATGTGACAGATAGGGAATGTCAGACATCTTTTCTCAATGTTTATTTATTTTTGAGAGAGAGAGAGTGCGTGGGAGGTGCAGAGACAGAAGGGAATGGAAGATCTGAAGCAGGCTCTGCGCTGACAGCAGAAAGCCGATGCAGGCCTCGAACTCATGATCCATGAGATCATGACCTGAGCTAAACTCAGAGGCTTAACTGACTGAGCCACCCAGGCACCCTGGAAAGGTGATACATTTGTCCCCGAAGGTACTGAAAGAGTACCATGGAAGCAAAAAGAAGAGAGAAAGATTAATTAATTCCGGTGGGCGTAGTGATCAGAATGAAGACATCTGAGGAGGTGGTGTTTGAGTAGGCTTTAAGGATGAATCTGATTGTAAGAGGTAAAGAGAAGGGAAAGAATGCTCAGAGAACTTATAAAATAAAACAAACAAAAGAATAACTTGTTCTTGTTCTTGGGCATCTCCCTCTCTCCCTTCCTCTCTACCTTCCTCCCTTCCTTCCTTTTTACCTCCCTCCCTCCCTCCCTTCACTCCTCCCTCTTTCCCTCCCTCCCTCCCTTCCTTCCTGTTTTCCTCCCTTTTTCCCTCCATTCTTCCCTCCGTTCCTCCTTTCCTCCTTTCCTCCCTTTTTCTCTCCTTCCTTCTCTCCATTCATCGCTCCCTTCCTCCCTCCTTTCTTCCCTCCCTCCCTCCTTTCTTCCCTGCCTCCATTCCTCCCTCCCTCCCTCCTTTCCTCCTTTCTTCCCTCTTTCCCTCCTTCCTTCCCTCCATTCATCCCTCCCTCCCTCCTTTCTTCCCTCCTTCCCTCCCCCCTTCCTCCCTCCATTACTCCCTCAATTCCTCCCTCCCTCTTTTCCTCCCTTCCTCCTTCTCTACCTCCTTTCTTATCTCCCTCCCTTTTTCTTTCCCTCCCTTCCTCCCTTCCTTCCTCCCTTCCTCCTTTTCCCTATATGTAGAAAACTAGACTACCAAAAGTAACGGGCATTATTTTTTATTTAGGGTGTCTTCCTTGCCAGTGCCTCAAAATTTGGTGCATTTCGTTTATAGTTATTTTTGTCAGAAAGGCAGAATCCTTTAGGAAACAACATACAACAAAGATTAAAAATAAAATTTTGAGGGACGCCTGGGTGGCTCAGTCAGTTAAGTGACTGACTTTGGCTTGGGTCATGATCTCACGGTTTGTGAGTTCGAGGCCCGTGTCAGGCTCTGTGCTAACAGTGCAGAGCCTGCTTGGGATTCTCTCTCTCCTCTCTCTCTGCCCCTCCCTCCCACCCCCCTCTCTCTCAAAATAAATAAAATTTGAAAAATAAAATAAAATAAAATTTTGAAACTCACCAAGATAGAGGATAACAAAATCTGTATGATCAAACTCGTTTGCATTTTTGTTGGTAGTATTATGGAATTGAATTTCGAAAGCCCCACAAGTAGATTTGGATGGACCAGGGCTTCGTAGTTGTAAGGCAGAATGGTTTGATTAATAGGAGTGCTGTAACTGTAACTGCTATTTATAAGATGGTTTACGGTTTACAGCAGGAGTTCCCAGTTAGGTAGTATCTCCTGCCTAGGGAGCTTTTGGAAATTTCACTTTGCTACTGCACAGTGAAAGACTGTCCTGCATCCCACCTGTCAGTGCTTGATGTCCAGCAAATACTCATGTAGGTGAAAAACTTATGTCACCTAACTCTGTCTTATATATAATTTCACATTTTCACAGGATCGTAGTATCCAGTATCGTACACCAATAGCTTATGTTATTTGAGTCACCAATAAAATGCAAGAATGTATGTCTTTCAACTAGAGGTGCAGACATCTGACTACTTCTCTATGGCTTCTAGACGAATCATGCCTGAGCATGTGCCTATTGAGATACAGTACAGTCTCTTGGTAAAAGCAGGGGTACAGACTGCCTACATTCTCTTACCATCAGCTGTTACCACACACTAGATGTGTAACTTTGGGCAAGTCAGTTAGCCTCTCTGGGTCTCATTTTCCTTATCTGTAAAGTGGAAATAATACTAAAACTTACCTCACAGATATTAGAAAGGTTTGGGAGCTTAGAACAGTGCCGGGCGTGGGGCGCCTGGATTGCTCAGTTGGTTGAGTGTCCGACTTTGGCTCAGGTCATGATCTCACAGCTTGTGGGTTTGAGCCTCATGTAGGGCTCTGTGCTGACAGCTCAGAGCCTGGAGCCTGCTTCAGATTCTGTGTCTCCCCCTCCCCTGCTCACACTCTGTCTCTCTCTTAAGGATAAACATTAAAAAAAAATTTTTTTAAAGAAGAACAGTGCTGGGGGTATAGTAAGCATAATAAAAATATTAGTAATTACAAGTTTGCATTGCTTCTCTAAAACTGGTGAGACTAAATGTGTTTTAGAATTCAGTACGTTTTTGGGGGCGCCTGGGTGGCTCAGTCAGTTGAGCATCTGACTCCTGATTTCGGCTCAGGTCATGATTCCAGCATCATGGGATCGAGTCCCGAGTCAGGTCTGCACTGAACATCGGGCTCCATGCTGAACATGGAGCCTGCTTGAGATTCTCTCTCTCTTTCCCTTTGCCCCTCCCCTGCTCACACACTCTCTCTTTCTGTTTCTAAAAAGAAATAAAAGAATTCAATATATCTTTTAAAGGTCATCTGGTTCTTGTATTATTTATATTATGTAACATGATTAGTGGAAATCAGAACACCTATAATTGAAAACGATGATGATGGTGATGATGGTGATGATGGTGATGATGGTGATGATGATGATGGTGATGATAATGATGGTGACGATGGTGATGATGGTGATGATGATGGTGATGGTGATGATGATGGTGATGATAGTGATGGTGATGATGATGGTGATGGTGATGATGATGGTGATGATGGTGATGGTGATGATGATGGTGATGATAATGATGGTGACGATGGTGATGGTGATGGTGATGATGGTGATGATGATGGTGATGGTGATGATGGTGATGGTGATGATGGTGATGATGATGATGATGATTTGCTGAAAAACTTCTGGACTATTCACATTAATTGGGAAAAATAAAGACCACATCAACATCTTGGGTGTTTCTGTTAGGTTTTGTTGTCAAACAAGTTACAACACAGTTTCGAATTTCCGAATCATATGGATTGTGGAATTGTGGAATAACTATGAACTTGTATTTTATTATTTGTTTACAAATCATTTTCCTCTATTTCTCTTTTATGTGAGAGGCATAATTTATTACTTTAAAAAGTGTCTTTATAGATAAAGTATAGCATCTATGAATCTCATTTTGAGATAGTTAAGGTGCTTTATAAACTATTATTAAAAGAAGATATTGAATCTCATAGGGTTGAGAACCCCTAATATATGACCTTTGGCTTTGTTTTTTGATATATGTTATTTCATTTGATCTTCACTACAACCCTATGTTAGAGAGAAGGCCGTTACATGAGACAGAAGAAAACCAAATACAAGAGAAATTAAAACATGTCAAGCTCCTCGATCTCAGTAAGGGAAAGAATTGGCCTCGACCCAGATCTTGGACTTCAAGTCCCCTCTTTTCTCCCATTCATCCCCTGATGGCTCAGCCACAGCTGAAGCAGGTGCACACGAGCACTCCCTATGTGATATTTGGGACCAAAACTGTAGGAGGGAACCCAGAGTGAATAATGAGCTACTTCCCATCAAATGTTGACCTTTATGCTATTATATTATTAATGTAGCTTCATTTTCCACCTACTATGTTAACCAAAAGTATAGTACTTAGATCTATTTTTCCCTGAAAATATTTTCATATAAATCTCTGCTTTTCCGATAAGATGTTCTTGATCTAAATTCCTTTTCTGGGGGCACCTGGGTGGCTTAGGCAGTTGGGTGTCTGACTTCAGCTCAGGCTGTGATCTCGTGGTCTGTGGGTTTGAGCTCCGCATCGGGCTCTGTGCTGACAGCTCAGAGCCTGGAGCCTGCTTCGGATTCTGTGTCTCCCCCTCTCTGCCCCTCCCCTGCTCATGCCTCTGTCTCTCTTTCTCTTTCTCTCAAAAGTAAATAAACATTAAAAAATAAAATCAAATTAAAAAATAAACTCCTTTCAAAAAACTACTACGATGACCTCAGCTGGGTTTCCATTTGAGAAAGGATGCAATTGGCAGTGCCAAGGAGCAGAAAGAACACTGTAGTACTAAGAAGGCTGAACAATAAATTCAGGCCCTGATTTAGCTTAACGAGACAGCATGATTGACCATAGGCAAATCAGTTGCCTTTATGAATCTCTGTTTTTCCATTTGATTTACTGTGAAAATGAAATGAAGTGCCATATGGAATAAACCAGAATAAAGCCTACCAAAAATAAATGCAGATTCAATACGAAACCACTGTTTTTATACCTATGAAAGAAAGGATTGGTACTATATCAGGAGCCTCTCATCTATGAAATTCAGCCACAGTAGAGTAAGGCCAAATTATTCCTCATGGAATCAACTCCCTGCTGATGATCCAGTGATTTTCTAAGTTCTGTGAATTTCATCACAGTCTGTTTTGACCCATAAATAATAACATACCACTAATTTCAATGATTTTACTAATAAATTGCATTTCCAAGTTCAATCAAAACAACAATTTAGCAGACACTGCTCAAGACACAAGGTAAATAAAAGATATGGCATTAACCAGTCAAGATATTTTTTTTTTAAATCAAGAAGCAATCACTGAATAGCTTTCCTTGATTTACATAGCAATTAGGTTAATAATCAAATGAGACTTGTAATCACAGCAGAGGAACCTAATCAGCCAGATTACAATGTATTTCTTTAAACCTCTTGAAAGATCACATCACAGCTGAATAGCGAAATCTACTTAGAACTAATGTCCCTTGATCCTTACTAATTGTTTCACTGGATGCAGTCCTTAGGGGGAAAATTGTTTCAAACAATCTTTCCTTCATAGAATTATGTTATTTAATTTTAGAATTATTTCCTATGTATAATCAACAGGATTGTCTTCTCCATAAAAGCAAATTCTGTAAGTAAAAAAAATGTATTTTTCACCCTTCTGTCTCACCCGAATTCAGCAATGTGTTCCGACCCACCGTCTGCATGATCTGCACTCTTGTTTGCTCCTACTCCCTTCCTTTCACAAAGGAGAGTGGGTTTTCTTTTTAAAAGGCACCTGAGAAAAATACACGTCCTTATTGTTACTTGCTGCTGAAAAGGAACAGGTATCTCTCAGAAAGTGTGTTTCTGGGCTACACAGCAGACAATCCCAGGGCCACCTACAGAGAGCCACATTGCTTCCTTCCTCCCAAGAGCTTCTCCTGTTTGTCAGACTCTGTTCCACACACACTAACAAGCAAAAACATGGCCCCTGACCACATGGAGCAGAGAGTCTGCTCACATATGGCCCCGGCTTCTTTCTGCAAATCGCTTTGGAATATGTCAGTCCTTCCTTTCCCAGGGCATTCCTGTTTCTGCATCCTTGTAGAAAGGAAATCATTTTGGCCCCATCACGAATTTTCCAACCCAAACAGTAGAAACTAGAATAGAGACTCCCTAGAAATTGAAAAGGAAATAGAAATCCCTATTCTATTTCCTTTTCACTAACTTCATCTAAAAAAAAATTGTATGACTGCTCTTCGGTTAAACAATAAGCAATGACCAGCAAAAAGAAGATGTTTCTACTTTAATCTTTTATTTGAATGGCAGGATGGATTCCTCTCGTCATTAGCATGGTCATCAGCACAAACCACTTGACAACCAGGACCTGGTGTACAGATTGAGGGGCTCCAGTAAGTTCAAGAGGGTGTTTCCTGAAAGGTTTGTTTGGTTGTATTTTGTCTTCAAAAGGCATAGTGACCAGGAGGGAGAAATGTCTAGTTGATGTGTGCCTATACAGAAGGAATACATATGTATGTGCTCATGGTCACCTACTGGGTATATGCACATGAGTCAGTGTTTATTCTCTGTAGCTACAGAAGGGTGTGGGGGAGCCATGTTCTGACCATTTTTATCTGACCTAACACAGCTTTCCCTTCCCATTCTGAAAAGCTAGAAAAAGAATAAAGTAATAAGAGACTCTTTCCCAATTGTTTCAGACCTCAGAAGTCAAAACTTGATCCATCATAGGCTGAGAGAGGGTAATTAAAGTCTCCCACTAGTAATATGTTCCTGCGTCTTTCTCTTTGATTCCTGGTTAGGTCTTGCTCTATGAATTTGGGTGTGATGTTTTATCCTGTGCAGATATCCATACCTCTTGTATCTTTGTTGTACCTGAAGTCATGTCCTGATATGGCTGCTTCCTCTCTGTACTTCCAGAAGAAGTCATCCATGAGGAACAAATAAGATGTTATTTGTGAGGTTAAGCTAACTCGGATGATTAGCATTACTAAGGAGCTTACATTTACTCTGGACTTTGCATTTGCCCTTCCACCCCCATCCCATACAGCTGAGGGGAGGGAAGAATCAACCCGTTCTTTCACTAAGCAAAACTATAATTTTTTAAATGACATCTTTCTTCTGGCTTTCTATTTCGCTGAATATTCATTCTCTGTGTTCTTGCCTCTTTCTCCTCTAGTTGATGTCTACATGTCCAAAGTTTCCAGGGCCTCATTCTCTTCACTTATTGCACCCAGTCAGATGGCTTCGAGTACCATCTATCTACTCTTGGCACCCCACAGTCCAGTCCTAGCTCCTGTCTCCCCAAACTCCAGGCTCATGGGTGTGCTAGGCATCTCCATTTAACAGAGTCAACACACAACTACAGCTTTCCCCCCCACCCAGCTCTTCTTCTGGTCTTGTCACCTTGGTAAATCCTACTGCTGTCTACCCAATTCCTCAAGTAATGAGGTAGATAGCAGTTACTCAAGTCAAATAGCTGGGAGTTCTTCCTCTCTTTCCCTCACTGTCTCCCCCTGCCACATCTAATCCATCAACATATCCTATAACTTCTAATTCCAAATATTACCAGAACCCTCCTGACTTTATTTTGACTTCTTCTCCTTAGCCTGAGGCATTATAATCTCTTGCCTAGTTTCACAACAGTTTCCACATTTATCCTTCTGATTTTACATTCGTCTCCTCCAGTGAATCCTCCATAAGACAGCCAGAATGATCTCTTTAAAATATAAGTTAGATTATGCTACTCTCTTCTTTAAAGTCTTCCACAGCTTTTCACTACATTTAAAATAAAATTGAAACTCCTTCTCCTGACCCCTATTTGATCTCATTCCATATCACTCACCCACTTATCTACTATACTCCAAAATCACTACTTTTATTTGTTGCTATTCCCCTACAATGCCAACTTCAGTCCCCAGGGCCTTTGCACTTGCTATTGTCTATAACTATAACACTTTCCTCTAAGATCTGTGGAAGGCTGACATCTGTTATTAAACATCACACCCTCAGAGTGTCCTTCTCTGATCTCAGTCCAGTGAACTTCAGAGCACCTTATGTTAATTATATGCAGAATATTTACTACTGTCCACTATTTTACTGATTTATCTTTTGCCTTCTCCTTTTACCTCCTACCCTTGAAACAGAAGGTAAGCCCCATGAGAGGAGGATTTTATCTATGTTTTCATGATAATAATTCCTGCCCTTGAAAGAGTGCTTGACACATAGATAATCCTCAATAAACGTGTAGAATTAATTAATTAAAATCATTAGAAAACATGACCTAAAGCAAGTCAGGCAATATATTTAGCTTATTGTTCATGCTAATTAATAACACTTTGGTGACTGCTTATCTGTATATGGCAGTCTCATTTCTTATAGAGCTGATGAACAAACAGGTTCTGTTTTCACAGGTGAAAGTAACTTAACATTTAACTTGAAGTGAGCTGTGGGTCAGGAGCAGGTCTAGGCTGTAAGCATTAAGAATCACTGCAGCGATCTGTTGAAACACTTTCTGGGACGACTTACGTTTAACTATCTGTCAAAGTTTGCAATTTGAGAGCAAACATAAGTGAACCTGAATGCCTTTCAACTTGGAACACTTGATGCTGGAAAATCACCTCGATTTCACTCTTTGCTAGCTAGATCTACTCATCCGTTAGTTTCAGGGCCTGATTCATCAGTTTCTATAGATCCATTTATAATCTCAGTCAGCATTTTGCTCTGCCAGCCCGTGAAGAAAAGTGGGTAACTGCAGTCTTGGAAAACAACAACAGCAACAACCCGTTTCTCACTGATTCTTTCAACTAATTCCAAGAGCACAATACAATAAAAAGTGATAGTTATCTCATTTTCTCAGTCCTTCATTTGAATACAGAACATATTCTACTTCCCTGCTCTTTTCTTTTTGCCCTCACTGTGAGACATATCCAAGAAATAAAGAAAAGCCAAACATTCTATTCATAGGCAGAACACCACCCCAGCATGAGACCTGTGTCTAGATGGTAATAGACAATACATCCCAGCAGACTGTAGTTTTTTTTTTACAGATCTAAAAAAAGGTGATGACAGCAAGTGATGCAGGATTGCTGAACTTTTGAAGGCAGTGCTTATGAGCTCAATGACCATTTTGCATTTTTCCTTTCTCTCTGAAACAAAACCTCAGGATTCTGGCTCTGATTGGTAGATAATGGAAGACGATAATGGATGATGTCTCTGAGGCTCCTGCCCTTCAAGTTGACTCAACTTGTCTCAAAATCGTGCTACAAACACCTTATCTAAAAAATCTCTTTTAAAAGTTAAGTCTGACATAAACAAGAAATTTCCATATTATGGGAGACTGGTTTGCAAAAGACGTGTCTTCTGATCTAATTTCAACCATAGTCAACAGAGGGAACTTAAACAAGTGCCTTCTACAACTACCTATTAGACTAAGACAGCTGCTCTTTATGAGGAAGGAGCTGTTTTATGTGTTGTATTCAGCAGAAGGGCTTAGAGGAGCTATCATCAAACTACTTACCTGTCTCTGTATCTAGCTTCAAGTAAGCACCCTGAAAACCTACTGTGCCCTTCCAATATTCAGTAATCTAACCGACTATTTTAAAATGACCCAATCTCTTAAACTATCAAATAGGTTACATAAAATATCCTCGGGTACGTTTCATCTACCCCTCCCGGTTTTCCTTGTTTCTGTTCCTGTTTGCTGCTGAACCTCGCTACGAGCATTTAGAATTGATTTGCTTCCTGGATGGAATATTGTATCTATTTTTTTCTGCAAATGCATATCCTGATTATTCATTTCTTCTGGTCTCATATATTATCTACAAGAGCCTCAAGACCGAGGGGTGCCTGGATGGCTCAGTCAGTTAAGTGTCTGACGCTTGATTTTGGCTCAGGTCATAATCTTACCGTTTGTGAGTTGGAGCCCTGTGTCACGTTCTGCACTGACAGTGCAGAGCCTGCTTGGGATTCTCTGTCTTCCTCTCTTTCTCTGCCTCTTTCTCTGCCTGCTTTCTCTCTGTCTCTCTCTCAAAATAAATAAATAAGCTTTAAAAAAAGATTAGGGGTGCCTGGGTGGCTCAGTCAGTTGAGCATCCAACTTCGGCTCAGGTCATGATCTTGCCACTCATGAATTCAAGCCCCGCGTCAGGCTCTGTGCTGACAGCTCAGAGCTGGGAGTCTGCTTCAGATTCTGTGTCTCCTTCTCTCTCTCTCTCTCTCTCTCTCTCTCTCTCTCTCTCTCTCTCTCTCTCCCCCTCCCCTGCAAGTGCTCTGTCTCTCTCTCTCTCAAAAATAAGTAAACATTTTAAAAAATAAAAATAAAAAAATCTTTAAAAAGAGCCTCAAGACTGAAATAACTGAGCAGTTTCAAGTTATACCCTATAGAAAATTTAGAGCTCTGATTCTGGTTCCCATGCTACTTGATTTCTAAAGATTCCCTAAACTCCACTTGGAAGACTGTGTCTTGTCCCTTTTTATATTTGTGTTTACTCACACTTTGTATTGTTTTACGTCTTAATAGTGAGGAACTGCTATTCTCATCAAACTATTAGTATGAATAAGTGAAGTCTTAATATACTACAGAGAAATAGCAGATAGCTGTATTCAATAATTTCTGGACGGTAAATGTGTTACATCTAACCTACTGACTTTAAGTACAGCATGAACCTAGGACAAGAAATGATACTTACTTCCTGCTTATAACCACAGAGTTGGATGAAATAGGGGGGAGGGGGAAGGTGAGATGATATTTGAAGACCAGGAAAAATTTAGGCTGGATGAAAGACTTTCAAGGTAAATATTCACTCTAAAATGAGAGATTTACAGAGATGTTAGGGGCCCCTCTTACAGAGATCTTTACTGTCTTTTCTTACACGTGGCATCTGTATATGCTTTTGAATCCTAACGCTTGAATGAGGTTTAGAAAGTTAGGTGCCTCAAGACCAAGGTGAGAAAAACTACTAGCTTTCATCTTCCTCTTCTCCATTCCCACCCTCCCCCAGTACATCTGAAAACTCTTTAAATGTGAGCTTTTGAGGAAATCCCAGGATCAGAGCTAACTTAGCCAACTTGTTACTGTTAATACACCATTGTTCGTACCATCCAGATAGAGTTGACGAAGGCAGGCGCGCGCGCACACACACACACACACACACACACACACACACTCCTGTAACTTTTTCTTTTTCTGTCCACTTTCCTCACATTTTGCCATGACAACTCTTCTTTTTAGGTAATATTGTCCACATGTATAGCACTACAGCTCTTCAATTGTTTCCTGTTACTTTTATATAGAACCAAAAATGAAAATCAGAGTACCCAAAGACCTGATGAGTATGGTGTGGAAGCTGCAGTTCCCACAAAAAGCCACGAGGGGCACACTTCATGAGAATGCCGGCCCCCTACCTACCTTGAAGGGACTGACCAGGCACCTGTACTTTACCCACCGTGATGCTAGTGCCACTGCCAGGGCACTCTTGGCACCCACTGGAGTCTGGACCCGCACCGAGCAGGGAACATGCAGAGGCCGGGACGTATGAATGGCCACAGGCTAGCTGTAGGTACCTAATGCAGGCACCTCTCAGGGACCATGTGGGTTGCAACCTTGGGTGGTGAATCAAATGGCTCAGGAAAAGACTGTTTCTCTACCTTAAGTGTTTTAGTAATCATATGAGCATACAAACGCATACCAGCTGACTATCATCTCTGCATATAGCTATAAGTATCTTACATAATTACCCCCTTCCGCACCAAATCTGCTACCTATTGATGATCTTCATAAATTATAGATTTTTTTCTTTTTGGTGAAAAAGGAACAAACTAATAATATCAGTCCAAAGTCAGTCGGCTACAGGATGAATCAATAAAGTTATCAGGACTTGAATGGTCCTAGGAAAACATTATGCCATCATTTCATATGTCATTTTAATAAATGTACAAATAATGAGTCATACTTGAGAGACTATAAGCTAGCTCTTCACCTGGACATTTCAGCACAGGCCCTCTGTAGCATATTATTCCATTGGTTAGAAAAACTGTTAGTATTGTGCTAGCGAAGGTGGCAAGGACAAAAACATGATATTTCTTGTTCTACTGAGAGGGATTTTAAACATATTTTTAACCACTAATTGTCCAAGAAGCATGATCTTAAAGCATACTGGGTCTGGGGCCATCTAGGTGGCTCAGTTGGTTGAGTGTCCGACTTTTGGTGCCAGCTCAGGTCATGATCTCATGGTCATGGATCAAGCCACACGGCCAGCTCTGTGCTGACAGTGCAGAGCCTGCTTGGGATTCCCTCTCTCCCTCTCTCTCTGTCCTCTCCTGCTCATGCTGTTTCTGACTCTCTCAGAAATACATGAATAAAATTTTAAAAATACATAAAAACACTTAAAAAAAAAGATACTGAGTCTGATAAATAATTAATCAATTAATTAAAGCTGAGTCTGAATAAATAGCTTATGTAATAAAATTGCGACAGAAACAAAGGACCCCAAGTAATCTTCCTTTAAAATTTAACATCAAGGGTGCCTGGGGTGACTCAGTTGGTTAAGCGACTTTGGCTCAGGTCATGATCTCACGGTTCATGAGTTCGAGCCCTGCATCAGGCTCTGTGCTGACAGCTCGGAGCCCAGAGCCTGGAGCCCGCTTCAGATTCTGCATCTCCCTCTCTCTCTGCCCCTCTCCCTCTCTCTCTGCCCCTCCCCCGCTCACACTCTGTCTCTCAAAAATAAATAAACATTAAAACATTTTTTTAAATAAATAAAATAAAATATAACATCAGTTAAGAAAAAATAACATCAGTTTAGAGAAAACTTACTGACAATTGTATGACCCTATTATTGGTGCATTCACTTATTAATTCAACAATTATTTGAGTTCACATTGCATAAATGTAGAAGATAATAATATTGGAAAAGTGCTCCAAGAGAATTACACCAACAGGGCTGTAAAATGTGGGAGAGGAGTGAATTTGGCAGAAGTTTCACATAGAAGTTACCTGGTGATCAAAACTTAAGGATCCAGGGGCGCCTGGGCGGCTCAGTCGGTTAAGCGTCCGACTTCAGCTCAGGTCACGATCTTGCGGTCCGTGAGTTTGAGCCCCCGCGTCGGGCTCTGGGCTGATGGCTCAGAGCCTGGAGCCCGTTTCAGATTCTGTGTCTCCCTCTCTCTCTGCCCCTCCCCCATTCATGCTCTGTCTCTTTCTGTCTCAAAAATAAATAAAACGTTAAAAAAAAAAACAAAAACTTAACGATCTGGGCAAAGGTAAGTGGCACCCGAGGCAGGTTTGACATGGTGGCTGAACACTGCTGTGTGTGCTTGGACGTAGTTGTATCCATATGAGTGGGAGCTCCTGTGGGTAATTTTAATAAAAATCTAAGTCATTAATTAAAATTAAAAATACAATAGCCACAGTCCTCTACTAACTACAGAAAATTGCATATCACCTCTCTGGGTTTTAATATCTTCTTTATAAAATAAGAGGCTTGTATTAGGAAAAGAAATTTGTTTTAATGTTTGTTCATTATTGAGAGAGAGAAAGAGCATGAATGGAGGAGGGGCAGAGACAGGGGG
Source organism: Acinonyx jubatus (assembly GCF_027475565.1). Taxonomy (NCBI): domain Eukaryota; kingdom Metazoa; phylum Chordata; class Mammalia; order Carnivora; family Felidae; genus Acinonyx; species Acinonyx jubatus. Next base: position 29,314,614 of record NC_069382.1, read on the forward strand.
GAACAGAGGATCCGAAATGAGTGCCGTGCTGACAGCAGCAGTCACGACAAGCCTTGAGATCATGACCTGAACCAAAGTCAGACACTCAACCTACTGAGCCACCCAGGCTCCCCTAGAAAACTTTTAATCCTAAATTCCCAAAAGTCAAGCAGAGGAAGTGAAACTGTATGTGCTGGGCACCCTATTTCCTTCACGTGGGTTTTTTTTTTTAATTTTTTAACGTTTATTTATTTTTGAGATAGAGAGAAAGAGAAAATGGGGAAGGGACAGAGAGAGAGGGAGACACAGACTCTGAAGCAGGCTCCAGGCCCCATGCTGTCAGCACACAGCCTGACGTGAGCTCAGACCCACAAACCGTGAGATCATGACCTGAGCCCAAGTTGGACACTTGACCAACTGAGCCACCCAGGTGCCCCTCCTTGACGTGGGATTTAAGCATTTTCTTTCACTTGCCGCTTCAGAGAACCCAGTGTTCGGTTGTGTTCCATCATTAAATTCTGAGGTCAAGATTCTGAAGTGCTTGGACATGTTCATGAAAATTAAATCCCACAACAGCCTCTAAAAAGGAAGCACCAACCTGAAGTTACTTTAAGTTGAATATGAATAGGAAAAGTGATATTAAAACTTAGAATTTATTACAGTCAAATAACTTTTGGTGTTTGCACTTTATCTTCACATGCATCCCCTAATTTAAGCTTATTTTAACCTTATGATGTAGCCAGGACAGGACTGTTTCCCAGGTTAGGAAACTGAGAATAAGGAAATTGTAGCATCCAGCTTATGGATCAGGGCTTCACTCACGTTTTAGAATCCCACTCACTGTTCTTTCACAAAGTCCTGGAATTACCCCAGTTCTAAACATCATCTTAAGTGAGGATACCAAATATAAATAATGTTCTTGTCGGAAAACACAGTTTGTGAACACAGAGATGTTAATGCTACTGTGACCCATGCTTTAAATAGACTGTAGGAGATAGTTTCATTTTTCATTTAGACAATGTATGAGATGTTCATTCTGAAGAGGTTCTGTCACTAACTAGTTGTATGACTTGTCCAAGCCATTAAGTCTGTCCAAGTCTTGGCGTTTTATTACGTATTGTCATTGAACCAGAACTCACTGACATCTACATGATTTCCAGCTGTAAAATTCTAGAATCCTGAGGTTCTCAAATGTTTATTTCTTGCTTTATTATTTTTATTTTTGTTAAAAGATTTATTATTTTTTTAATTTATTTTTGAGAAAGAGAGCAAGCGTGCACGTGCACGAGCAGGGGAGGGGCAGAGAGAGGGAGAGAGAGAATCCCAAACAGGCTCTGCACTGTCAGCACAGAGCCCCACCTGGGGCTCAATCTCAGGAACCGGTGAGATCATGACCCGAGGGGAAAGCAAGAGTCGGGTGCAGAACCCACCAAGCCACCCAGGTACCCCTATTTTTCTTTTTATCAAACCAAGTGATACCAAGGGAGATGGCAACTTTAACAATGAAAAGTCTGCCATATGCAAGGAAAGGGTGTTCACCTGGCCCACCAATAGCCTCTCTGTAATTAGTAACAGTTTTGCAGGATCATCCTTGCCATCGTGTCTGCCGTCACACCTAAAGCCATTCCTTTCTCTCTCTCTCTCTCTCTGTCTCTCTGGGTTTTTGTTTGTTTGTTTGTTTTGAGAGAGAGAGAGACAGAGAGAGAGGCTCTCATGCCTGTGTGGTAGCTGCAGGATTCAGCCTAGGGGCCAACAAACTGAATGTGCCTTTGAACAAATGCACTTCTTCAAGGAAAAAGGTTGTTGGGTATATTCCTGGCCTTTGCTGACAGTTGACTTTCTCAAAGTGGTGAGCAGGCCATCAAGGAGAGACTATTTTTTATTTTATTTTATTTTTTTACATTTATTTATTTTTGAGAAACAGAGTGAGACAAAGCGTGAGCGGGGGAGGGGCAGAGAGAGAAGGAGACACAGAATCTGAAGCAGGCTCCAGGCTCTGAGCAAGCCATCAGCACACAGCCTGATGTGGGGCTTGAACTCACAAACTGTGACATCATGGCCTGAGCCGAAGGTTGGACGCTCCACCGACTGAGCCACCCAGGCGCCCCAAGGAGGGACTATTTTTTTTAAAACAGTTTCTCTGAGAGGATATGACTACAACAAAGACAATTAAAAAAAAAAACAGTGAGCTTTTTGGAAATATGTATTACAATTTTCCAAAGCACTGACCTAGCAATTGCTATTCTGAAAAACGACTTCAAGAATATCTTTTTATACAAAGCATTTTCTGGACAGTGATGTTCAGGACAGTATTATTTATGAACAAAAATAGATGGAAATAATGCCCATCATTATGGAAATAGTTGTATAAAATATAACATACATTCTCCTTTGATATTATGTGGTCATGTAATCAAGAAAGGAAATAGTTCTGATAGATTGTCAAAACAACAAAACACAATATTAAAAAGTATCATTAAAAATATTTGAAAAGTTAAAAAGTGTATTAGCAAAACAAATACATATAAGAAAGAATGATTAACAATGACCATGTTAGGGTGATAAGCCTTCCAGTAATTTTTATTATCACTTTTTCTCTACTTCTGTATATTCCAAATTTTCTCTGGTAATAATAACTATTACTTTAGTTTGGGGCACCTGGGTGGCTCAGTCGGTTAAATCCCCAAGTTCGGCTCAGGTCGTGATCTTGCCATTCATGGGTTTGAGCCCCATGTCCGACTCTTTGCTGACAGCTCAGAACCTGGAGCCTGCTTCGGATTCTGTGTCTCCCTGTCTCTCTCTGCCCCTCCCCCACTCATGCTCTGTCTCTCAAAAACAAAAATAAACATCCAAAAAAAATTTTTTTAATAAAAAATAAAAACATATATCCAATGGCTGGATGATTATTCATGGCATCTGAAATGGCCTGTGAATGTATACCTGACTTCTGATTACAACATTGACACTAGTCTTGTTACAGGAAGTAACTAGTCCAGTCTCCCATTTCCTCAAAAGGAAAGTAAACTAGGTAAACTGGAATTTTAGTGGTTATTTGGCAAAGCAGTCAGCTAGCTGAGAAAGAAGCAAAGTTGTCTCCTCCAGCCCCTTTCACAGCCTTCTTCCTAGTCCTGGAGCCCAGACGCGTGTGTGCTGTAGACCAGAGTTCTTGCACAGACTCTGCTAGTGTGCATGTCTTACAGGTCTGTCCTGGACTAGATCTTTCCATAGATGCCTAACAGAATACAACGCACACCTCGTCCAACACACAGCTGCTGCATGAGACAATTTCTTCCTAAGCATGGGAAATTTTTTCATACAGCTCAATTTATGGAAATCACTTATTCATTCAAAAAGCAATTGCTGAGTTCCTAGTAGGGGCCGTATATTGTGCTAGGGTAGATAGAAAGATGAGCCAAATCAAAATCCTTTTTTCAGAGAACAGTGTAGGAGTAAATCACACACACTGCATAAATACAAGTGGGTACAAGGCACAGGAGAGACCCAGTTCGAGGGCTGTGGAAGCCAGAAGCAGTGTGTGTGAAAGGTCAATGGCATTAGAAAGGGCCTGAAAGAATTTATGGTCTGGCTCCTTCCACCCCAGCTCTGCATATATGCTCGACTTTCAGATTGCCAATTCTCTCTCTTTTCTACATGAAATTGTCTAGTGCATAGAGCTTCCACAGTACTTTCTAGGTACTTTGAAAATCCCAGCGATAAATACGGACTCAACACAAAAGCTTCCAGGAAGCTGTCTTGTTGGCCCATCTTAGAGCAGGCAATAAAGAAAACACATTAAATAGCATGGAACACTCTGGGGATTGCAGCCCCCTGCCTCCTAATCCCTCAGTCCTTTCTCCCTTTATTGACTGACTAGTCACACATTTAGCCTTCGCATCACACTTAGCCAACCATTAGAGCAAAAGAAATGACTTTCCTGCAAGGGGGCCGGGTGGGGGTCTGCTGGAGATACTCACTCTTGGAGATAGAAAGTTACAGGGACACAGGGTAATTAGGGTCCAGTGCTTTAAGGGATAAATCTTGTTTTTCTTCCTAGCTTTGTCTGTTTGTAACCTAAGGTCAACTGAAGTTAATTCTTTTCGTTGGTGCTTGAGAAAACTCTTTCAGTCTGTATTTTTAGGCACAAATCTTGATTCCAACTTAAAAAAAAAGCCCTCAGAACAGTTACTTGACCCCCTTTAACTTATAGGTGCCTTCTCATTGTTTTTTTATCACCCAGACAGACATTACTCTTCCTACAATTTTGGCCTAACTGTTCAAGTTAGCTTAACTTCCACCTCTGTTGTTAGCATTTCTTTGAACAACTTGAATGTCTCTTATTTCCCTAAAAAAAAAAAGTATATATTCTTTCTAGAGAATTTCTTCTTAGGTACCTTTCCAAACACTTTCAGTCACATCAGAAAATGACGTTTCTCTTTTCCACTTGTTATTCTATCTACCCTGTTCTCTGAGCTGTCACTCACTAACATCTTTATTAGAGCAATCTAGTATATGATTTTGTTTATGACACGAAGTACATTCTTGTACTGAGAACCCAGGAGAGGGTCTACTATCTTCACACCAACAATATTTATTTTTATTTCATATATATAATGTTTATTTTTGAGACAGAGAGAGAGAGAGAGACAGAGTGTGAGCGGGGGAGGGGCAGAGAGAGAGGGAGACACAGAATCTGAAGCAGGCTCCAGGCTCTAAGCTGTCAGCACAGAGTGGGACATGGGGCTCGAATCCACAAACCATGAGATCATGACCTGAGCTGAAGTTGGACGCTTAACTGACTGAGCCACCCAGGTGCCCCTGAAGTTTCTTTTCCAAAGAATTACCTGGGTGACTAAGTACCAGGACAGACTATGAATGAGGTGTTGAAGCCACTGAGAAAATCATTCATTCGTTCATTCATTCATTCATTCATTCATTTGCAGATACCTTCAGAGCACCGTGCTAGGACATACAGACAGAGTGGTGAAGGCGGAGTAGATCCCTATTCTAGCACAGCAGCCGAAACCAACAGGGAGTGAAATTATCAGAGATGATCCTGTATGTAGTCCTTTTCAGATAACTAACCAGGCTAATGGTGGAGGTGATATAGAAGTCTAAGCATGGCACAAGGAAAACTCAGCCCTAACTTCTCACATCTTTGGGAAATTTAGATTGATATAGGCCAAGAAGTGATGTGATAGATACGTGGTATCATCTGGAGAGTACATTTTCCATAATGATGAAGACATGGAAGATATCTTTACAGAAAAAGTGTCTATTCACAAAACATTGGAAGGAGAAGGGAGAGGGTGGTAAAGTGGGTGAGGAAAGACACAACCACAAAAATCCCCACACTCTGACAATAGGGCTCTAAGTGGAGAATGCCATGGATGTTGGGCCAAGTTTGGGGCCACAGGAAGATGAAAACTTGTGCTGTTCTTGTTGGTTATCATGCACAGGCTGCAAGATGCAATGTTATTAACATTCCAAAGGCCAAAGTCCAACTGAAGGAGCTCAGGTGACCACACCATCACGCACCAGCTGCAGGGTGTAGGTGAGGCATCTAACCTCTATAAGCTTCAGTGTCCTTGTGTGTAAAACAGAGACCAGGGACACCTGGGTAGCTCAGTCAGTTAAGTGTCCGACTTTGGCTCAGGTCATGTTCTTGCGGTTTGTGAGTTTTAGCCCCACATTGAGCTCTGTGCTGACAGCTCAGAGCCTGGAGCTTGCTTTGGGATTCTGTGTCTGCCATTCTCTGTGTCCCTCCCCCACTTGCACTCTGTCTCTCCATCTCTCTCAAAAATAAATAAAACATTAAAAAAATTTAAAACAGAGATCATAATTGTACCAATGTGATCTCATTTCAAATTTCTTAAGTTTATTTTGAGAGAGAGTGAGGGAGAGGCAGAAAGAGAGGGAGAGAGGGAATCCCAAGCAGGCTCCTCACTGTCAGCCCAGAACCTGATGTGGGGCTCAAACTCACAAACTACGAGATCAAGACCTGAGCCAAAGTCAGATGCTTAACCGACTGAGCCACCCAGGCGCCCCCCGAGTCTGATCTCATTTTAGTGAGGATTATATGAAGATTGTGCCTATAAAGTGCTTCACTGAATGCCTGGTTCATATAGTAAGTATCAATAAAAGTTTGCAGGTATTGTAAGTTGTTGGGGAATGAAATGAGACCCTCGAGATGCTAATCTTTGAGGGGTCAAGGATGCTAAGTAAAGTGGAGGTACACAAGATTTAGAGAGTCATGAAGACACATGAATGAAAGGATAAGAGCAAAGAATTAGAAAATGTTCAACCCCCTCAGTGTGGAAAATTGACTCTAACCCATTTTACTCATGTCTAACCTGATTCAACCTTTTCATTATTTTTTTTTCTTTTCTTTTCTTTTCTTCTTTTTTTTTTTTTTTTTTTTTTTTTTTTGGTCATAAGTACTTTCCCCCCTCCCAACAGAATATAAAAACTAGAATTCCTTTGGGATGGGAGTCTGAGAGAGGGCGGGAAGGTTGGAAACACACTACTTGTGTTTGAGGGTACCAACCTTGTCCTAATATTTGTGAGATGTACCTTACTGGATCTCTCCTCAGCAAAGAAAATACTCCACAGTTTAAGGAAACAACAAGTGCCACATTCACCTCACATTGCCAGTGATCCCTAGTTAATGAAATAGTTTGCCATTCCAATGGTAAAATTCTTTCTAAAACTTACTCTTGGTTCCATCACACAAACCACAAAACAGAGAATTGCCTCCTTCTGCATTTAGCCATTTGCTTTAAATGTTTTTCCTTTCTTTTCTTTTTTTCTTTCTCTTTTTGTTTTTTTTTCTTTTTCTTTTCTTTTTTTTTTTTTTTTCTTTTTTCTTTTTCCTTGCTTTAAAAATAGTTCTCACCACCCTTTGGAAAGATCTACCAACTGCAGTAAGAATGAGTCTTGATTTTTAATGAGCTGGATTTTAAAGAGATGAACTCAAGTATAGTTTGAATTATTTTAGAAATTTTGCTTTGTTTGACACACTATTTAACTTGCCACCATATTGCTTCTAGGAATCTCTTTTTTTGCTTTTAGGAATCGCTTTTAGGAATCTTTTATAACCTGTCTCCTTGCCCTCATTAGATCTTTACAGATGTCACCAACACTTAGAGGCATTGCCGCCTATAGACAGGCAGACAGCTATTTCTCTGCAAGCTGTTTTAGTTTGACTCCGATCGATAGGCTTATCTTTGCTTCTATTCAATTATCTTTTTTAGAAACAATAGAATTCTTCATCTCTGAGACATAGTGGATGAAAGGGCACACTGTCTTGACCTGATGCTTCTTTTATTTCAGAAAACCCATTTTCTAATCACTTTTCCTTGTACCCAAGTGGGTGTTTTTTCCCTACATTTTATAATTTGTCACCATTTGCATTTTTGGTGGATTGTTTTGAGTTGGGTTTTCTGATAAGAAGGTTGTGGTTATTGATCAGTCACCATCAGTTATGGTACCAGGCCAGTGAAAAGTACCCTTCTTTCTTGACTGCATTTAGAAATGCTCATTTTTAAAAATTTTTTTTTAATGTTTATTTATTTTTGAGACAGAGAGAGAAAGACCATGAATGGGGGAGGGGCAGAGAGAGAGGGAGACACAGAATCGGAAGCAGGCTCCAGGCTCTGAGCCATCAGCCCAGAGCCTGACGCGGGGCTCAAACTCACGAACCGTGAGATCGTGACCTGAGCTGAAATTGGACACTCAACCGACTGAGCCACCCATGCGCCCCAGAAGTGCTCATTTTTTACTCAAAAGAGGCGATCCAACTAGAATCTACTTGGGTTTAGTAAGAGAAAACAAACAAGCAAAAAACATTTGAAAACAAAGGCTTATTCTTTTTTAATCGAAAAAACATCCTATCAGACAGATTCTGTACTGTTAAATAGTTAACATTGATCGTATTGGGGGTAAAAAAAGATTGTGTTGCTTAAAGTCTTCTCTTGAGTCAACCTACCTTCTCAGCTCCAAAAAGTGTGTGTGTGGGGGATGATTTTATTAACACTTTTAAGTTCTAGATAGTTATTTGACTATTTTATGGCCAGCTTTAGGGATGATGCTCAAAATTTGGAGACTAGATATGAACAGAAAGCTACCAATGAGAAAGAATGGAGAAATTGGTCGTAAGTGCCCATGAACATACTCTCATGCTTTCCCTTACAGGCACATGATTGAACTTGTCCAGGTAACATCCCATCAGGTATCTCCACTGCTTTAAAAAGTCACTGTAATTTCCATATGGCTTACCAAGGGATAAATTGTGGTATAGAGAGAAAGAAGTAGGAGGTTATTTCCTAAGATTCTGACCTTGAGGTCTCGGCCTTTATCCTTGATTTCCTCTCATACCAGTCCTCAATGAAATATATTTAGTACACATTCATCTTCTTTTAATGCAGTTTTCTTTGCTGAAATAGTGTAAAGGACACCAAAAAGAGTTGGAAGATTGTGTTCTCTGGAGGCCTGTTTTTGTGACCTTGAGTGAGAGTTAATTTTTCTGGCCAAGGTTTCTTCACTTCTAGGTGAACATAATCATAGCTACTCTGGAGGCTCAAATGGAACATCTGGGGGCATGTTTTGTACTTTGCAATATGCACCTTAGTAGGATTTTTATTGTTGTTTGTTTTGTTTTGGCCTCCCTTCTTCCTCCACCCCGCCTCCCCCTCCCCTCCCGCCCCCCCCCCGCCGCAGCACCATAGAGAAATGCTGAGGCTGCGTGGGAGGAAGTGAGAGCCATCTGGTGAGGATGACACATGAAGTCCATATTTGTCGAATGGCTTCTCCTTTTCAATTCTGCTACTTACCAGTTTCTCCTTGGACTTCTGAGAGTGTTCCCTCTGTGTGTTTTGTCCCTCTGCTGCTTGGGAGATACAAGTCTATTAATGACAAATGGGTGGGGGAATTTAGGCTATAGGATAAAGGAGAAAGAATGAAGTCTTTGAAGATGAGTTTGAATCCACTTTGACCTTAAACAAGCTATATCATGACTGAACCTTTTTTGTCACACTGAGTTGTTGAAGGGATTAGAGATGACACATTACATGTGTACCCTAGTACACAGAAGGGCTGGATAAATGGGTGGTTAGTACCCACCTGCTTATTACTATCACTATTTGAAAAAAAAGACAGTATTTTCTGCACACAGGATACTCACTAAATTTTATTTTCCTTAGTATACAGAGATGGGCTTTTAGAATAGGAATGGTCTTTAGAGGCAATCTAGCAAGTGACATCGAATTTGGTTGTTAATTTTACAGATGAGGAAACTAAAGCCCTAGAACTAAAAGTCATCCTTTTCCTTTAAAATATATAAGTAACCCAAATCTTGGACTAGAAAGCCAAAGTCACAATCAGACTCTTTCCATGATAATATAGTATTTAATAATGCTCGGTCTTTCATTTTCTGGTTTCATCCTGGATTCTAGACCCAACCAAATCTACCTGTTGTCCTCTGACCCTCATGTACCTGATTACTGAGAAGCTTGGTCAGTCCATCTTCAATGGTTTCCTCAGGCTTATAACACCCTGGCCTTCCATTCATATATGTTCTTTTTTGGCATCCTACCCTGGACACAACCCTACTGAGATGCCTTTTCGTTATATATGTATATATATATTTTAGTTACTTACCAAATGCATTTATAGTAATATATTCCTGTACATTTGTAACAGAGGACAGTTCTGATGAACACAGAATGTTCTCTCATATTCTAGGTAAAAGAATCATGTGACATTAAAATAAAAATTTTATTTAAAAGAGTAATCTTGAGTATCTGTACACTTAATCTAACAGTCTTGCTCATCCCTCAAAACATTCTGGGAACTCCTTGCATTCTCTGGCTTGAGGAATGACTGTGATGAGAAGAGCTTTTTCGGGAGGTAAGGAGACTGATAACATTAGAAAGCAGATTCCAGAATCCTAAGTTCACACTCTCTCTCATGAAGTCTCTATTCTAGAGTCACAAAGATACTCCCCAAAATATTCCCCTCCCTACCAGGTGCCAATGATCCTTCTTCTGGTTCTTCCCAGTAACTGTTTTCAGTGCTCTTCCTGCTTCCATGGCTGCAGTTTTACATTATAGAACAGGTCCTGTGTGGCAGGGATGATACTAGGTGCTCTACAAATGTTGTCTCATTTGACTTTTGTGAGGATTATTGGTTTATGCATGCAAAGCACACAAAATTGCTCTCTAGTGGCACAGAGTATTAGCACTGAGAAGACTTATTGATAACAATGTTTCCCTCCCTAGAAATCCAGTATCTTTAATTTTTTGGCAGTAATTCTCCCTCCCTGCTTCTTGGACCTTCCTTGTCACCTTGTTAAAAACCCCAAGGGTCGTCAGCTGCTTCCTCCGCCCCTGCCATCTCTCCAAAGGTCCCTGGCACCACTGCTTGACCTCTTCCTTAGAAAGTTTCTTCTAATACCTCCATCTTTTGACTTGTAATTTGTTCCTGGTTTAAGAAGAAATGTACTGCTGACTGAGAAAGTGTGGCAGTTGGGGGAAAATGAGACGTAGGTGTTAAATAAATCTAAGCTCAAATCTTGGTTCTGTCACAGTTGGCACCATCTTAGGCCAGTTAAATCATTTGACAATAATAATCATTAATGTCACAGAACACTTACTGATTGTTATAGACGAGGCATTAAGTTAGGTGATTTAAGTGGGTTATCTCAATCTGCTCTCTGGTTTTTAATCTCTGTTTTCAAAAATGAAGACAAACATGCAGGTATTGTTGAGGAATGGTAAAAATTGAACGGGTACCATCAGGATCCTGAAGAGTGGAAAACGTATTCTGTGCCCCAGCGTGTGGAAATCAGGGAAATGGAAATTGATTTGAAAAACGTATGTGACCAAAATTGTGGAGAAAGGAAAGTCTGCTGAAAAAGATACCTCTTTCTCTCTGTGCAATCGAGGACAAATGGAAAAATGAAGAACCAACTGCATGGAGAATAAGAGCGAGGCATGTGCAGAATTTTAGAATTGGACCTAAGACAGCAGAGGGTCATGTATGAAAGAAATAATTCATTCTGCCAGGGTCTTCTCTGCTGGTGCTATCTTCTTTCATAAGCTATCAGGTAATGAATTACGTTTTCTCCTTTATGTGCTCACGGGCACTAAGAATACCATGGATCCCATACGATTACAGAAAAGTTTCATTCCAGGAGGGCAAAGGGGACGTTTCCTTCTGACTTATATTGAGGCATCCATGATGACTGTGGACAAAGATGAGCATAAACTTTTATGGGTGGGCACCAGGCCATTTCTTTTCTAGAGGGTCTATAAGATATTTTCCATGTTCATTTTGATGCAAGAAGCTATCTGTTCTGTAGGACTGACTTTTTTGGCAACACATGAGAATTACCAGTGATTATGGCTTTTGCTACTCTCTATAGTAACTCCCCTCATTTTCCTTCAGTCTTTATATATGACCTGCTGTAAATATTGACAGTTATGTTGTTGGAAAAAATAACACAGGGCAGCTTTTCTTAAGCTCCAAACTGCATTTCGTGGTTAATTGATTGGCCAGCTGGCCCTGCCGTCTCTTGACCTCTACAAGAGCCAGCAAGATTGATGGTTTCAACAGCCTTTCACGGTGCACTGAAGCATTCAGATCCATCTTTTGTTATTTGGGAAACACTAAGTTCTTATGTAGCACATTATTTAGATGGATTCCGGGGCTGATGAGTTGGGAGGCAGGCAAATGCCCAACTGGAAGACAATGTCTGTAGATCAAAGGAGCCGAAGAGACAGAGAGTTCATAAAATGTGAATACAATTCCAGGGGAGGATTGATGATTATGGAAGCAGAAAGCCAATCAAGTTAAATATTCATTCCAGCAACAAGTCCGATCGCCTCACTGAGACCCATCCCTCCGCGAAGTTTCCTCAGCTTTTCAAGGTCTACACAAGGAAAGAACAAAGCCGTGAAGGATGCTCTCATTCCGGAAAGCCGGCTGCAAGATGGCATGAATCAGAGGTCAGCAACTACCACTGAGAGTTCATCTCATTCGACCCATAAAGAATAAGTCTCAAACTCCAGTTCTGCAGGAGTGGTTTAGCGTCATCAACACCACTGAGCCCTAATGAATGTGACAATGTAGGATTATTGGGTCATTTCCTCAGAAACTTTTTTTCTCCCTAGAAATAAAACAGAACTGAAACTCATGTCCTAAATGTTCCATTTAGATTTTCACATATGAATGTCATGGATCAGGTGATAGAAAGGTAGATTAACAGGAAAGACCCTGGAAGATAGTGTCATATTTCAAGAGCATAATCATAATATTATGATTACAAAACACTAGATGTCTATGTTTAAAAAAAAACTGTTGGCTTAATGTTACCGTCTGTGTCTCTCAGTTGCCATTTAAACATCTCAACTTTTAATGACTTTTAGGAGTAGGTGAGGTGGGACAGTGATAGAGGAAGAAAGGATAAAAAGAAACACTGAATCCTAAAAGTAGGGCTGGATGGTTAAGAGTGATTAATTTAGTCTTTGGTCTCTTATAGTATGTGGTTTAACTCCCTGTACAGTGTAGGGAATAAAATGTCTCAGTTTAGTTGTTGGTTTGAATCTTGTAAAAAAATCCTAATAGAGATAACTTTGTTCCACTCTATTCCTTTTTGCTTAGCTTGCTGAGTTATCCTGACCAACGACACCGTCCAATACAATGGACACATTGGAGATTTGGAAAATCACAACATGTAATAAATCTGTGTATAATTCTTACCCTCCACAACAATTGAGGAGTTGAAATTGCCTGATCTTTTCAAGTGAATGTTGCCACTTTGACCCAGGCAAGCAAGAGATAAAACAACAATACCAACCAGCAGTTTCAAGCATCCTTGTGCTGCATAATAACTCAGCAGTAGGCTTTGCTAATGGTGTTTATGAGCTGCCAGGCTAGGATTGGCCCTGAGGCAAGGAGGCATTTGCCCAGTGGGCTCCTTCTGTGTGGGGGGCCTTTTTGCAGCCTGGGGGCCCTTTTAGGTGACTCTCAGCAGGAGTGGTCTCTGCAGGCCAAGGCCTTTTGCAGTGAGCTAACTGTGTTCAATTATCACTTTAAGGTCCATGCAGCATTCAGAATGTTTTAGGACACCAATATAATACCATAAAAACTATTATGTAGGGCAGGACCTCCTCTATGCCAGGAGGTCATGGCTGCTGTTTTTTTTAGGTATTATTTATTTGATGCCATCAGTGGAAATTAAACAAACCAAAACCAAAGGTTTCCCAAAGTTTACTCGAGATCATCATATCCTAAAATCAAGTGGCCCTATAAAGTGAAGCTCAGTAACAGTCAACCATGGGCCATGAGATGAGTAAAGAAGTAGCTTATATACAAAAGAAGACAAGAATAGAGACATGGTGATGGCTAAACACAGGCAAATGAAGCAGTAATTGAGAGCCAAGCTTTGGACCATCCAAACTGTCTTTTGACCTTAAAATGATACAAAATATTCATGAGTTCACATTAAAGAAGGAAATCAGCAATGCTCAATATACTTTAGGTTTCATTTGACACCCACAACTGAAACTACCTTTTAGGGGTATGTGTATTCACGTCAGCAAAGAATGTAATTGAGTTTGGAAATTATCTCCAATGCTACCTGTTCAGACCTGTGATTTCAGCTCCCTGTTGTACTGTTGTACTGAATTCTACTGGAAAGAGTTCTCATGATGGTATCTGTTTACCAAGGGGCCGTGCCCACATGCTCTAAGGTACTGAGATAAATTGTAAATCTGTACCTAATTCACATAAAACATAATTTTAAGGGAAATACTTGAGAGACAGATCCTGGCTGGGTGCCAGGGAATCTCAGACAGGTTCCCAGTCTCTGTAACTTGTGGAAGCAATGGAGTCATTGAAATTGAACAAACTGAACCCAATTTATTCGTCACAGTTTAAAGGGGAGGAGAGTCAGGGATGTGGTGCAAACGAGGGGCGGCACACTCAGAGGTCAGAGGATTGTTGCCTTTTATAGCTCTTCACTTATTTTTTTTTCTAATTATTATTTGGTTTTTGGTAAAAGAAAAATACAACTTTTGATATCTCTGTAAGGTCCATCAAGGATGCATGAGATCTGTCCAATATATGTCCAAAATTCTGGTGAGTTTAGAGAGGAGGTGAAAAAAGGATGAGGAAGATTTAAGAAGGTCATTACCCGAATCAGTGAACAAAATCCCATTAGGCCCCGCAATGCAAGGAGGATACATCTGGGGGAAACAGACCCCCAAATCCCAGCCTTTGAGGCAATGGGGCAAGATGGCAGAAGTGATTACTACGAACGCAAGGCAATGTGGGGAGTCAAAAAAGGAGGCACGATTGTGGTCTCCAAGATGGCACACCCGAGGCCCCGTCCGTCTGAGAGGCTGTTTGCAAAGTGGTTCGGTTTATGGAGCCTGGAGTCAGGCTGCACCGATACCCATCTCAGCTTTACCACTAACAGCTGCATGACTTTCTCTGCTTTCATTTGTCATCTTTACTATGGAGCTGAGAGTAGTTGGGAATAGTTGCTATAAGGATTAAGTAAATTGATACAAAGGGCTTAGAACAGGGTCTGGTGGACTTTCTGCTGCATCAGGAAATTGTCTTGATGTTGTCTTCCAGTTGTCCTGAAGACTGAGTTGGACAAGGATAGGGAGGCACATCTCACTCATCAGTGAGAGGTGTCAGTGTCGGTGGGAACACAAGGAAGGAGAAATGCCCGGCCTGCCTGGGGCAAGGAGGGGAGGATCAAGAAGACCTCTAACTGAGCCTGAATGTTTTAGTGAGTGTGAGAGCTGGGATCAGGCCATCAAGACCCCTGAATACTAAGACAGGGAGTTTCTTTTTTATTCTCTACGAGAGTTTTCCACGTCTCTCTTCCTTTGAAGACAAAAAATGGTGCTGTGTGAGTAACAGATGACTGGGTATGACTGTGAACAGAACTAAGCACCTGTGATCAAATAAAATTCACAACAAAATTGATTTATCACATTAATGATATGCATAGTCAAATAATAACCAGGTCTCCGGAGGAAGAATCCTGATGTATGTAAATACTCTTCTCGTGGTCAGCCGAAACTATCAACGTGACGTCACTGAACAGGGAGTTGGGAAGAGAAGCTGGCATATCGTCCGCTCTCCTGAGCAGGCGTGAGTGGGTGCCGGCTGGCAGGAGCAAGCCTCTGCATTGCGCTTGGTCTCCACACGCATAGGATGAGCTCCTTGAAAGCAGTGACTACACCTTATCCTCACATGCCTCACACTAGGCACCTAATGGTTATACTATATGTATGTATATGTGTGTAGATGACAAATCATGTGTAGATACATACTTACATGTACAAATACAGATCTGGAAAATGGTTGTGACTGGCATTGCCTTCAGAGAGCCAACCCAAATCCTGGGTTTGTTTTATTTGTTTCCAGTATCTGTAAATAGCATCCGTGTTGGAGTGTCCCCTGTTTAGTCTTTGCACATGGATGACACATGCCAAAAATCAAAAGCTCCCATATCCTCCCAAACAGGTCGAGGCTGAGGGCCCTGTGCCCCGAGGGCCCTGCTTGCCAGAACCAGCCTGTCTGGACCTTCCTCTATTGTTCTGCTGTGATTAGGAAGGGACAGCTCCGGTGCTGTGGGTCATTCTGTCCCACAACCCAGTCCCTTCCTCATCCACTAGTAAGGAGCAGGGGCAGAGTCCTGACAAGAGGAAATGCATGAGCAGGCAGAAGGAACAGGAAAAGTGAGATCAAGGTCCCAAGCTTCTTTAGAGTGTTGAGACAGGAGGATGGAAGCCGGGGGGGGGGGGGGGGGGGGGGGGCGGGAACAGCTGCAGACAGATGGGCTGAACTAAAGCTCCAAAAACATTCCTCTTCTCAATCAGGAGTTCTCTAAGCCAGGTCGGTGTTAGCACGCGACCCTTGCCATTTACAGCAAGGCAAAGGGGCAAAATGACTAATTTGGGGAAAGTGCTTGATCTAAGGGGAGAGGAGGGTGTGCAATGCGAGACTTAGGCTGTCTCAGTGGCATCATCCTGCAGCCCCCTGCCTTGCATGTGGTACACTCAGTTCATGTCTGGATGACAGTGAGGTAGCTCCAAGGGAGCCTGTAACTGTGTATGAATGTGTGTGTGTGTGTGTGTGTGTGTGTGTGACTAGGGAGATGAGAGAGCATTTTTTTTCCTCAGAGATTCCAGTTTTTATAATTCACTGTCCCATTATCTTCCATACATTTCTGGCTAAATCTTGCTTTTCCTCATTTGCAGCCTGGCTGGAGGTGCCCTTTATTCACAGAGGGATAACAGTTTACTCCCTGAGATTAGAACATATTTTAGGAAGACTCCCACAGATTCTCCATGCCTCTTGCCTCCAAAAAGACAGTCACATAGTAAACCAAAAGAATTATCATGCTAGCAAGGATTTCAAGTAATCTGACCTCTGCCTCCATTTCCAACCTCTTCTCTCACCACGAATGTCATGTTCGCATTCTCCTCTTGTCCCTTACCCTGGATTCAGAGCCAAGTGACTATTTCTACTTCCCGTGCTCAGTATGCCCCACAGTTGCTTATGTCTGAGGCCCCCATCCTGCTCCTTATAAGCCTTTTCTAGAATGTGCTTCACTCCATCTGCAAACTTACAGTGATCTCTTGTGAAGCTCCTTGAAGGCAGGGTCGGGGACTCTGGCTAGTATTTCCGACTTAAGCATAGGCATGGAGGGCTGAATGTCTGGTCTCTCAGGTGGATGGCATAGCTGTCATGTCAATTTCCTCTCACCGCTGTGAAGGGGAGAAAAGGTGGGGAGGGGCCTCCAGAAATAACTTCATCCCTTTCACAGTTTTTTATGACTGCCCCAAATGTCCTCTGCCCATAAGACAGCGTGGGCAGAACCATAGAGCTTCAGGAGAAGCCCTTTGAGTATTTGATTCAGGTGGTAAACAGAACAAAAACAGTCTAGAGCACCAAGGAAACCATCTGGCTTCTGTGCAAAACACAGTGAAAATGAGAGAGAAGTGGAGAAACAAAGTTAGGCTGCTCAAGTGCTCAGATACAAGGTATCGGACATCTCTATACGATGGCTATCAGTAGGCAGAAGAAATAGACAATGACAAAATGTGAATTAGCACGATTTAGGAAGAGGCTTATATGGAGAAAATGTGAGAGAAGGGAGTCAGAATTGACAGAAGTTTCAAGAACAGATCACCAATGAAAGGGGATAACATTAATGAATGAAGTCCTGCTAGAGACTTAGGGATTGCCTTTTGCCTTTTTCTGGTGTGCTAATTTGCGATGGGAAATATTATACTCTGTCTATTTTTAGGAAATTATTTTTGTTCTTTGCCACTTTTACCTTTTAGTCTCAAAAGAATATAAAAGCAGTTTTATTTAAGGCACCCTAATTTGCTCAAGCAGCTACCAAATTGCCAAAATTTAATGCTAAGTCTAGACCATCTTTCCTTTGTCTAGATTTAGTGGATAGCAGGTGCTTGATACACATTAATAAAGTGACTGAAAAATCTGGAGTAAATGAAAAAATCATTTTTTTATTAAAAGCATATAGAACACATTTTTGTCAAATGAACATAATTGGCAAAGAAAAAAAAATCTCCTCTTTTAAATTTCTGAGTTTCCATTCTTGCCAATAATAACATGTAAGAGTCTGTGATGTCCCCTGCCAACTATTGGATTATATTTTTTCTCACACTTGAAAAAAAGAGTAAAACCAAAATCAGTTTGAAAATCAGTTATGATATTGCCTCAAATGTGCCCCTGAGCACGTAAACGAGATTAGACTTAAGGACCGGATTTAAATCTGCCTATAGCTCCATTTCTACTTTGGCAGGGTGTGTAAAGACACGCCAGAGGGGCACAGAATGTTAACTTTTAGTCATTTGACTTCTCAGGTTTTCTGAGAGAGAAATTGATCTGAAAAGATAAACTTTTGGAGACTACGTTTTGTTTTGTTTCGTTTTGTTTCGTTTTGTTTCGTTTCCTTTCTTCTTGCTGTAAGGCAGGGTTTGATGATCTCTTCAGGTCCCTTCCAATCCCCTACGTTTCCTTCCCAAGTAGAGTAAGTATTTGACTCCAGAAAGGGTGATAAATGTCTTTGTGTGCTGCCATTCCAGAGATGAGAGCCAGATGAGATTTTAGAAATCCCAGGACAAATGAAATGTGCACCATTTTATCCTTGCAGCTTCTCAAGACTGCTTGCCCATCTTCCCATCCCCTGGAGTAGAGACCCTTTGTGGAGCATTTGGTGCCACCGGACCCTGAAAAGCACGCAGCATCTGTTGGGGAACACAATCTGGTTTCTGTGGATCAGAAGCATTTCTCTAAACATTAGAGTCTAACGGACTTTTAAAGAGAGGGGGTCTACCCAGAAACCTCGTTACAGGTCCCTTTCAACCAGAGTCAGAACTAAGAATACTCAGCAGATGGTTGTGAAGTGAGGTAAATTGCATGCAGCCTTCAGTCATTAGTGACAGATCTATTTTAAAGGCATGAGGTTGTGTAGCTGGGTACAAAGGCAGCTCGTGATTCTAATTGTTGGGCTCCATTAGAAGGGATCTTTCTGGAGACCCATGGTTTCTTACAGCACCACAGTCTACCCCCAAATGAAAAGTATCCCGCTGGCTAATTAACTTGCGCACTTTCCTTTTCCATTGTGTCCTGACTTTTTTGTTTTAATCCCAGACCCTGTCTGTAGTAGGACTGAGGGAGCCTTCTATTATTTCACCCAAATATTTTATGATGAACAGTTTCAATCCACCACTCACTCTGATTTCATTGCTTTCGTCTTACTTTTCATTATCATCTGCAATAGAGGGGGAGATATTTTTTTTTTAATTCAAGCTCTCGTCTCATTTTTCAGTATGATGAAACTCCGTGATTCTTGGGAGATGGATTTCACCCTGTTTTTAAAAGTCCTGTGTAAGAACATACAGTGTGATTAATTTGGTTTTCATTTATTTCAACACCCCATGTGAACATTACTAAATAATGAAGAATTCGATTTCATGATAAAATATGCAGCAGTGTCTTTTGCCTAGAAGTTCTATTTGAGCAAGTGCATTGCCAAAGAAAATCAGAGGAATTCATGGAAGACTGGGGATGTTAAAGTAATCTTCTTCTTGAAGTTGTATTCATAACATGTGAAGTGAAATATAGGAGCAAATGAGACCATTGAAGAGAGAGATCATTATACTTCTGACCATTTGGGAAGCACCCCCAGGAAATTGTTTGAAGGACCATGAATTGTTCAGTAATGTTCTCTTAACCATATGATCTGTGGAATAAGGAGGCAGAACTGGAAAGACGATGGGTGGATGGGAGGAGCCTCAGATGCCACAGAAATCTGTAGCACCTGGGTGAGAATGACACTTCAAAAAGTTGAAGGTAATGGCCAGCACCTGGCCCAGGGCTGGCATGACAGGCACACTTCTTCTAAGGAGCCTTCCAGGCTTGTTCCTGGTGAAGGACCAAGACTGCATGATCCCAGGGCTGAAGACAGTCAAAGATATTAAGTAGTAGAAGGTAAACATTTAAATTAATAACTCGTATTAGTTCTCTACATGTCTGTAAAAGGCTTTCAGTGAACAACAGTTGGCAGATATTACCAGTGGAAAATACAGCCAAACTTTGGCTCATCCAACACGTTGTCATCACTACCACTTTAATATTTAAGAGATTAATGTTTCAAGACTCTTCCAAAAAAATTGTATTTGGAGCCTGATTGAAAGACTTCTCTGCTTCCCTTCATCATTCTTTGTTAATTTCTGACTTCGAATGTTCTAAGTACAGTTAAATCGTATATGCCTATCGGGAACTCAAAATGTAGTTCCTGGATCAGCAGAATGAACATCACCTGGGAACTTGTTAAAAATGCCAGTTCTTAGGCCTGACCGCAGACCTACTGAATCAGAAGCTTGGGGGCGTGGGCCTGCCTTTGTTTTAATAGGTCCTCTGGGTGATTCTGATGTGCTCTCAAGTTTTAGAAATGTGTCTCATGGGAATGAATAGGTACTAGGGCGTTATGACTTGAAGGACTGTTCTTGAGTCAGTCTTTGTGATTCTTGAAGTAGATAATAGTGGATCGGTGTTATTTCAGTACCTGTTAGGGTCAAAGCCTTCCATTGGTATCATTGGTACTAAATACAGAGCAGGAGTGTGGTTCCTGTCACTCATGGTCACATGGAGAAAGGTGGGAATGTCAGAGGGCAAGGACACCCATTGTGTCCTCAGGGAAGGGGGCTTGTCCATCCTGTTGTGTGTCCATCTTGTTGTGGGACCACTCAGCCCTACTGTTGTGACTTCACACTAAAGGTTCCAGTCTTCGATTTTGTATCCTCGGTACTTCTTGGTATGCTGTGTTGCTGGTATCAGAAGAATTACACTGCAAATCAAGCATCAATGTTTACAAATGTTTTAGGGGGACTAATTTGGTTTTCTTCCTTATTCTTGGGGAGTCACTGCCTAACCATAGTATAGTTCCTAAGTAATCTGTATAATAGGAGTAGCCATACTTACCCTACAGAAAGCTTGGGAAGATAAGATAGAAAAGATCCCTAACAGGCCTACCATAATGTCAGACCCATACAGATGATCAATTATTTGATGCCAACACAATTATTTTGGTTACTTTGAAGCTTCTTTTAGTTTCTCTCAAATACCACCTTTGGAACTAATCATAAAGAACCAATTCACAAGAAAATTGGTCTTATTTTATGAAAGCACGTAGCGCCTGTAACATATTTAAGGAGATAAGTATTTGAATCTATTATCCTGGCATGTTTGTTAAAAATTAGTATTTAAATAAATTTCCTGGGGTGCCTGGGTGCCTCAGTTGGTTGGGCATCGGACTCTTGCTTTGGACTCAGGTCATGATCTCATGGTTGTGGGATCAAGCCCCATTCTTGGGATTCTCTCTCTGTCTCTCTGTCTCTCTGTCTCTCTCTCTCTCCCTCTTTCCCTTTCCTGCTCACACTCTCTTTCTCTCTCTCTCAAAATAAATAAACTTAAAAATAAAATAAATTTCCTAATCAGTCCTATCATGTAGAATAAGATACTTTATTCCTTCATTATTGTAATAGGAGACTACAGAAGAAGCAGATGAACTTATTTTTGAGGCCAGGAGGATAGGGTCAGAATGTTCTCTTGCGCAAACAAAATAGAAACTCCTTTTCCCTTCAGTTCAGTCAACTTCATATTATTAGATATATAACCATGTTCTAAAGATCTTCTCCCCAGGTAGCCTGGCTTAGAATGGATCCCCAGGCCCATCCCCAGGCTCATGCACAGCTGCTAGAGGAAAAGGCTGTCTCTCTCCACTGACTCCAGGAATGTCTCTGGGAATTATATATCAAATTCAAGGCAATTAGTGTAGAGTGCCCACGTGCACAATGGAAGATCAGCCATAACATACTTGGGTCTACGGAGATCACCTTCCTGAACTTGAGCCACATCCTCTAGGGTTTATGAGGGCAAAGGGATACACACAGGGAGTGCTTTTGTTTTTGATTCTCTGGGAGTAGGGTGACCTATCACTCTCCCTCGGTGCTAGAAAACTTTTGCCACGGGGGCGCCTGGGGTGGCTCAGTCAGTTGAGCCTCTGACTTCAGCTCAGGTCATGATCTTGCGGTTTCTGAGTTTGAGCCACGCATCCAGCTCTGCGCTGACAGCAAGAGCCTGCTTGGGATCCTCTGTCTCACTCTCTCTTTGCCCCTCCCCTGCTGTCTCTCTCTCTTTCAAAAATAAACATAAAAAAATATGTATATTTTACCACAGCTTGTTCTCTGAAAAGGTAGAAAATTAGACTAAATTCTGGTAAGTGTCAATTGTGCTATATAACCAAGAAGTATCAGTATATAATAGGGTTTATTATGCATAAATCTACATTTTTGTATGTGCTCCCTATAATTATTTCACTCATCAGAGACATGTATCCAGCTGAGACATAAAAACCTGAGTCACGATGTAAAAAAAGCAATTTTCTCCCTCAGTCATGGGGATCAGATTATCTCTATGATTCATCAGATTATCTCTATGATGAGCATATACTCGAGATGTCCAACAAATCCTAGTGGAATTCAGTCGTAGGAACATTAATTACTCGGCCACAGCATTGCAGTAGGAAGCTGAGTCCTTGCTAGATTTATTTCCAGTTGACCTGCCTGACATTTGGTTTTGCCGCCTTCTTTTCAGTTTTCTTTCTAACCACCAATACTCCTGGAATTTTTCTTTTCCTCTTTTTTGTTTTAATTTGTTTTTAATTTATTTTTATTTGTAGAAAGCACCCTTACACAGTGTCTGCCAGGACCTTCTGGAACTGAATTGCAGCACCTAGCTTAGCCTATGAAACATGCCAGAGAACTCGTTGATATCACGCTATAGATAAACATCCTTAAAACTTTCAGAGCCAATCCTTTCTTTTTCAAGAAAATAAATTCTGAAATATGAGGACTTCGGAAGCAAAAAACAAAGCGCATGGCCCCAAGAAGTGTTTTAAACAGGTCTTGTTCTCCGTCCTTGTGGTCCAGGTTGTGTATTCGCCCCTGTGTTTTCGCTTATTGACGTCCCCCTCAGGATGTTTCATACTGTCAACCCAGGTTTCTTAGAACTGCCTGTCCTGGGCTAGACAGTCGTCTCATTAAACAAATTTTCATCCCGTAAGGTTTGAGTGTCCAGTGGGGAGAGGGGAGACAGGGGGTTAAGATGCATTGTGTTTTTAGCCAACAATATTAACAAGAAGTGTCTGAGTGTTTCTGATAACATGATGGCAGCCTAACCAAAAACAAAACCAAAAAAAACAAAACCAAAAAAAAAAACCCAAAAAACAAAACTAAGAATAAGGTGGAGACAGGGTCCTAATTAAAACACCTCTTTTCTATCCAAGGAAGAAAAACCTCTCTCGCTGCTTCATGTTGAAAATAAACCCTACTGCAAGTGACTTCCAGTAGCAACTTACCATTCTACCCAAATAGAGGTAATTAAGAGTCCTTCTGTGTGTTAAATTAGGTATCTACAGAGGAGGCAGGGAAGCTTCCGATGTTTATTGTGAGCCGAAACCTCTTTTCTTGTTCATCACGCTCTAAAAATCGTGTCAGACAGCAGACTGGTGACTCTCAACCCATTAGAACAGCTGAACTAAGAAACTCAATGAAAGGTTCTGAGGCCCACAGAGAAGGAAAAACAGAGTCTGGATTAGCCCTGCTTAGAAGACCACTCACTGGGCAGGGCTCTCTCCAGGCTCCCCCGCGCTCGTGTCTCAAAAAATAACAAACTCTTGAGTGGCCAACAACTGCTACGTTTTATACTTGTAGGTGAATTATTTCTTCTTTGCTTAACATTAAAAAATGCAAGCGATTTTGTGACTTTCAAATGGAGGATTGCGTCCTCTTGGACGTCGGTTGAAAAACCAAGTAAGCAGTAGGGTAAGGTATTTGAAATAGGCATGGTTATATCCCTGTAAATGCTTCCTTGGAAATTGCAGTGCTCCGTGTGGGTATTTCCATCCCTGAGCTGGTTCGGTACAGTAGAGTGGTTGTTCGTGAAAATGAAACTAAACCCACTCCAAGCATCTTTATTCTCTGTCAGGGGAAAAAAATTGTTTAAGAAATATAAATAGACCAAACAATTTTCCTGTTACCTTTGCTAAAGTTGCAAGGATGAACGGCTTTGAAAGGTAATGAATTCCCCACTGTTGGAGGATCTCGGGTCCTGGATCATTCCAGATGATGTTGGAATATCCGATCTTGAAGGTCCCTTCTAATCCTGAGATCCTGTGGTTGTAAATCTATCATGTTAGTAAAAGAAGAACTTTTAAAGGTGTTTGCAAGGAAATAAGAGAATAATGGAAGGGAAAATGCAGAGGGGGAATTTTTAGATGTTGATAAGCAATCACCTCGTTTTGCAATATATTTTTTTAATTGCCTGTTTGTTTGCGGCAAATGCTGTGTTGTAATCAAGTGGCTTTTACAATAATAAAACACTTCTCCAATTAAACTGCAGCGTGAAGAATTCAAAGATGAATAGAAGTGGTTGTTGCCCTTAAGAAGCTTATTTATAGGCTCTCCTTGTAAAATTGACTTCTTTTTCTGAGGATAAAAGTAATATATGTTTATTGCAAGACATTTGGAAGCTACCAAGAACTATAAATAACCTATAATTGCCCCACTAGAGAAGATCATTTTCAATATTTTTACTATTTTGGTGCATTTCTTCCATACACATTCAAATTCACATTCATATTAATTTTTCATCTTATGTATCCTATTTTAACCTGCTCCTTAAACTTCCTGATATAATTGCACATTTAAACAGAATTGTATCTCAAAACAGAGCTGAAGTGGCTCATTTGTTGATATTTTAAAAATCCTACCTGGATGAAATCAACAAAAAGAAGCACGTCTATGGGGAAGGGGATCAAGGAGTTATTCTGTTCAGTTGATCAATTAGGTAGTGATCAGCCTTGATTAAAAGCATAAATCGCCAAAAAAAAAAAAAAGCGTAAATGGCCAGATTGATGCAAAAAATTTCAGTTAGTGCCTATGTATAAAAGGTAAATGAAGACAACAAAAATTAATACAAAAAATTTAAAAATATATCTTTTTTTAATGTTTATTTATTTTTGAGAGAGAGAGCGCGCCAGCAGGGGAGGGGCAGAGAGAAAGGGAGACACAGAATCTGAAGCAGGCTCCAGGCTCTGAGGTGTCAGCACAGAGCCCGACACCGGGTTTGAACCCAGGAACTGTGAGATCATGACCTGAGCCCAAGTCAGACACTCAACCAACTGAGCCACCCAGGAGCCCCTAAAAATACATCTGTTAATGAAAATCAGAGCTCCAAAAAACATATCCAGATTTTCTCAGACTGATCTTTCACCTGGGCAGTTATTGAATAATTCTTTAGCTCTTTTTTGTGCCTGAACGTCAAACTTCATTGTCCTTAGTAGGAAGTTTTCCAAAGTTTCCTGTTTCCAAAGCTGCAAAAAATAACGGGTAAAATTACAAACTATGTAATTCTGGTTCTGTATATAATTCTCAGTCAGTCAATGGCTTGCAGACATATTAATCATTCCTTACGAGTTGTAAACATAGAGTGAACTATAACAAAGAGCATGGAAGAAAATACAAACTTTCCCATTGCATCTGTGGTTCTGATCTCTTTCCCTTTGGTTCTTTGCTCCAACACTGAAACAGTCACTGGGTAATACTAATAATTGTAGCTGGCAGTGACAGGGGGGGTTCTGTATTTTCACAGCAGCACAGGGAAAGGGGACCTTCCCAGTGCGGTCATTCCTAGTTCTCAGATTACTATCTTTGATTCATCAAACAAACCTTTTTTGGTGAACTGCATCCGACCAGTTATTTCAGAAGACAATCGCCACTCCGCAGCGGTCTGGCCAAATGCATAGATTTATAACAATCTTAAAAGATTTCTCCAGGAGTTTTATAAAGATATGTGATATTAAACTGGAAAAAAAAATGTACCAGATAATAGAGAAATGAAATCCTCCACCAAAGTTGGTTAGCTTTTTCAGAAAAGCCCTAAAGATTTTAGCAAATTTCTCAGCAGGTTTCTATTGTTTTAGCTCTTCCCCTAAGTAGTGGTTAATGAAGTACTAGATGTTAGAAAAGCAATTGCTTTGTTATTCTGTCTGGGCTGACTTTTATCTGATAAGCCTGCCCTGGAAAGCCCCTGAACGCTTTAGAAATTGCTCAGGAGATTTTCATCTAAAATTAGAAAGGATGGTGCCTGGCAAGGTGGTTAACTAAGGTACAGGGACTCAAGTAGGGTCTGTCTCTCATTTGAGTTCTCTGCCTGTTTTAAACGTCTGACCATGCGTTATTAGGACCTACTTGCCTTATTATTGTTATTATTTTAATTACTAAGTTAAATTCAACAAGGCCTAGACTGCCTTTCCTCTCTATATTGAAAAACAAAGTCCTCTTTAAGTACTTGACTACTAATATTACTGATGTACTAATAATTTGTAATTTGACCCTTACTGTAATTCTGTAACATAGGAAAAGCAGATACAAATTTGTATTCTTTCTTTCTTTTTTTTTTTGCATAAGGAAATAAATTCAGAGACTTTTAGTAAATTGCCCAAAATCACATAGTTAGGAAGAGTCAGAATTAAGAATGAAATCTTGGTTCTATTGAATCTATTGATTCTATCAGAATCTATCGAATCTATCAGAATCTTGGTACTCTGATTCAAATATGGTTTCACATCCAGATGCCCATGTAATTTTTAATTTTTCTGATTGATCTGTGAGTCTCACCATAAGGAATTTAACAGAAATGTCTAAATCTCTAACACCTAAAATGTTGGAGAATTTGAATTCAGCATAATTATAATTTCTTAACTTATGCATTGCTATATTTCTACTAGAGTTTTCAAGGGCTTTGGGGCCATAAAGAGCCACGTTCAGGCAACTTCCAGTACCAAACAGTTGACTTTGTTTTGGTTCACATCATAAGCTATACACACAGCGGACCAGTGAACTAACAAATCTATACTTTTGGTATGGGTATGAAGGATTATGCAAGAGGGCAGTTGGAAAGGAAAAAAATTTTCCTCTGCACTCTTGGATGCAGTTTCTGGGGGCCTGTGAATTAGGAGAACAAAAGGCACCTACGCCTGGCTGGCTCAGTGGGTTGAGCATCCAGCTTCCTCTCTGGTCATGATCTCAAGGTCCTTGAGTTTGAGCCCTGCATCTGGCGGGCTCTCCACTGTCATCTCAGAGCTCTCTTCAGATCCTCTGTCCCCTCTCTCTAACTTTCCATCTCTCTCTCTCTGTTTTTCTCAAAACTAAATATGAAAAAAAAGAATAACAAAAAGCAGATTAACAAAAGTAAAGGCATACAATTTTCATTATTCCTTTATTAAAATTTTTTTAATGTTTATTTATTTTTGAGAGAGGGACAGAGTTTGAGGAGGGAGGGGCAGAGAGAGGGAGACATGGAATCTGAAGGAGGCTCCAGGCTCTGAGCTGTCAGCACAGAGCCCGATGCAGGGTTCAAACCCATGAACTGCGAGACCGTGACCTGAGCTGAAGCAGGACACTTAACCAGCTGAGCCACACAGGTCTCTTATTATTCCTTTATTAAACAAAATAATATTTATGTGTACAGGAGTTCACAGAAAAGTAGTCAAACTCAAAGAAGTGGTTAGATGTGGGGGTTTGAATACCATTCTTAACAAAGAAAAAGAGGTTTAGACTTAAAGAGAGGACAGGTTGTGGGGAAGTGACTAGGAAATATGTAGTGGAAACTAATAGAAGATAAGGACTATTTTAGTAAGACCTTTTTATGCAAACTCTTCTTGACTCTCCATATCTTTGATGATAAGGGTCCCTTTTTCTTCTTGGTACCGGGGTGGGGGCTGAGGGATAAGCTGGTAGGAAGCATCTTCCTCAGAGGGATATTTATGCCTTACTTCTTTCAGGTAGAGAGGGGGAGGGCAGAGAAGTTCTGCATCTGTTGATATTCAGTTGCCTTCAGCTCAAAATAATCCTTATGCCAAATTGGAATATTTTGGCATTTTGGGATGGCATACTTTGATCCCCTTCATCTACCCCATCTGAAACTTTTGGGGAATTTCACACACCAAAAGCCTAGTCGGTAGCTATAGAGAAAAGATTTGGGTTAGTAGCTGAGAGGTAAGAGATCTGCAAAGGGGAAGAAGAATGGAGATTAGAAAAAGAATAAATAAGCAGGTAGAACAAATACAAACACGTTTCCTGTATTTGAATTAAACCAGTCTCCCAGGGCTGGGAATAGGTCAGTTCAGTTAAACAATTGTGTCTCATTGCAGGAGGCAGTGGTGCAGGTGGGAGTAGAGTATCCTCTGAAGTTGGACCTTTATATGGTGTGAGCAACCAGGCATTCAATGAGGGGCATTTCTATGGAAACAAAAGCAAAAATAAAGATTAATGGTTGGAGCAGAGCAGTTTTTTGAGTCCAGAGGGCAGTCTAGAAGATTTCTAGATGTTGGGCCTAAAGTGTCCTTAGATGAGGATAGTAATGGTAGTCTCACAGTCATAGTTATGTCCTGGAGCCCCAAGGACCAGGCTCTGGTAAGCTTCCTGAGTGTCCCAAACTATGAGGTGATAAATTCTTTGAACATGCAGAGCTTCAGGAAAAGGGCACTTTTAGTCCTCAGTGATGCTAAGTCGAGAGGGTGGGAGAAAATTAGAGACATTAATTGCAAGATGGCAGGATCCAGTTTACAAAAGAATGAAAGTAGTTCAATGATAATGAACACCCACAAAAGTGGGTCATTGTTTTCCACTGAAACACAAAATTTTCCTCCACAATCGCCTTCATTTTGACCAAAGGTAATCAAAGTAAGACTATTTTTCTTTGCAAAATAAGTCTAATTTCATTAAAATTGGCCAAAGGTCAGTTTTCCAGGGACCACCCCCCCCCCCAAGGAAATGCCGATGTCAGTTCAGGGTTATGAAGACTTCATTTAGAATTTGATTTTGAGAAGTTGTCTAAAATGTCAAAAGATTTGAACATTCTATTAAATGGGATCCGCAGATCACTATGAAGCAATGCTAAGTTTTCAATTATTTAACCAAAATGAAAATAAAATATTTTAAAGATAAGCATAGAAGATATCATGATTGTCAAACAACAACAAACAAAAAGAACTTAACTATTTCAATATTGAAAAGACTCAGTTTACCTAAATAATCAAAGACATTATGATAAAGGTGATGTGAAGAACCACAGAATCTTTGTTTTCTAGGTGGATCACTCAAGAAGTGAAGAAACTTCACAATCTTTTATTAAGAATAGACCAATAGTCAAAAAAATTTTAAAAATAGACCAATAATCCAACACAATTTTATTATTTTACCAAAGAAAGAGCAAAACTGGAGTTTTACACCAGTACACTATTGGGCTCATTTTTTTGACACCTTGTAAATAAATCCATTCAATCTTAGCCAGCTTGACCACACGAGATATAGTTCTTCCTCTTTCTCTCTCTCTTTTTTTTTTTCTTTTTTTCATAGATCCTTTACAGTTTTCTTCATCTTTTCAGATTTTTGTCCATTTTCCTCTTTCACTTTCTGGAATAGGCTTTAAATTTTCTCTAACCTACTTTAGGAAAAAATCACTCTCCTTTTTTCTTAAGGAAAACACATCTTATTTTCCTTGTGCACACTGCATACAGAGAGGGGTTTTTTTTCTTCCTTTTTTTCAAAAATTTTTTTGATGTTTATTTATTCTTGAGGAGAGACAGACAGAGCATGAGCAGGGAAGGGGCAGAGAGAGTGGGAGAGACAGAGAATCCGAAGCAGCTCCAGGCTCTGAGCTGTCTTCACAGAGCCCAAGGCAGGGTTCCAACTCATGGGCCAATGGATCATGACCTGAGCCTAAGTTGGTCGTGCAACCACTGAGCCACCCAGGTGCCCCTCCTTCATTCTTATTGTTCCTATAGTTCATTTGCATATATTGATTAGAATTCTTAACTTGTAGTAGCCTTAATTTCCAAGAACTAATAAGTAGACAATGGGAACTGTCTGTCATATTCTATATTCTATGCTAGATCAACAAATTCATCAGCATACAATTTCATAGTGTCTAAAGATATGTTTCCTCATAGTAGAGTTTATCACTGTGGCAAAAGAGCGTGTTTACTAACATATTTTAGTCTTTCTGTAAAATTTAGAAGCCAAAAGTACATCAACTTGAAGTTATGCTTAGTAATTAATATTTCAGTATTTTATCTTATTTGATAATGATCTGGATATTCAGTGAATATCTATCATTTAACTTACTATAACCTGAAGTTTTCAAGTCAGCAAAAAAGATTTTGGAAGTTACTTTTAAACTGATATATCATAAAACACAATTACTGTTGAAATACAATTTGTCAGAACAATGACTCACTTTGATTAAAATCAAATCTATAACTTTTATAATCTTAAATATCTGGTAGTTTATGTTAGCTTATTTGACTAGTAAACCCAAGTAGAATAAGATGTGAATGGGTATTATATTTAATGTTGGCAACTCTGAAGATGTGCCGATTTTATTAAATCAATTCTAATAAACTAGTTTTATTCAAGAAAGATTATTTCAGATCACATGAACTTGAAAAGCATTTGGGTTAGCTCCTATATTTCCGAGAGTTTTAAGAATATTTACTTCTATAAGTGCCTACTTTTTCTAAGCCAATTTAGAATAGTGCTCCTTTATCAATCTTGGTAATACCATTCAGAGATAAGAAAATATTACATATTTACACTTAGACACACCATGCATACATACATTCATACATATACATATAGACACAATAGAGATTTAATGGGATTTTGCGTGTGTATGTGTGTGTGTATTTTAAGACTTTAGCCATAGGTCAGGTATAAATAGACACAAAACTCACTAATTTATATACACGTTAGTTCTCATTTTTGTCTTTTTAAAAAATCCTAGTTATATTTATGGCAGATGGACCAAGCCAGTCACCTGCTCTATATGCCCAACAAAAAAGCTAAAACTTTTTACCAGTGTTTGTAGAGGAGACTCTAAAGATTTTTCTTTGACTCATAGTTTGATGGAGACTGTGGCTTTAATCCCAGGTGATTGTTGTAGTCTACTGAGAAGTTACAGCAAGGTGCTCTTTGGACTTGGGAGCCAAAGTTATTCCTTTAGAGGCTTACCTTTCAAGAAGTGTCCTGTCCTTGAGAAGACAGTCCGGGGTGGTAGGAGATTTACATCTCAAAGCAGGAGAAAGAGGTCACAAGCTTTCAAGTAGTTCTAAGAAGGAGTTTAGGGGCATATTTGCCTATTTCCAGGGGTTTTTTTGTTTTTGTTTTGTTTTTTTCTGGAACAAACTGAATTCTTCTGACAGGTTAAGCTTTCTTAAGCAGGCATCACAAAACAGAGTGAGGGTGGGAGGTGTTTATGGTGGGATCTTAAGTTTGTTCTAAATCTGATTTCGGCTCTTTAGTTTTGTTAAGGGAGTCTTTTAGGCTAGCCATGGGATTCGGTTTTTTTTTTTTTCTTCTTTCAATTGATCCTCCTATAGGTACCAATAGGGCATTTATTTAGGGTGAGAGTTCTTTAAAAATTCTTCTAAATATAAAAACTTTTCCAAATCCAAAGACTGCCATTTGGCCATTGATGATTTAGGACCTGTGAAAGTATTCCTGTTCCAAAATATGACACAAAACCAGCAAACCTTTTTATGGTTTAATCATGGATACAAGAGGCATCCCGAGGAGGGTACAGAAGATGCAGCCCCACTGATCCACAGTTACTCCCTAAGAGAGCCAAAGAGAAAGAAGGCAAAGACCTTTGTTGGCAAGGCAGTTAGAACAGTGTTTGCATGGGGTGCCTGGGTGGCTCAGTCAGTTAAGTGTCTGACTTCAGCTCAGGTCATGATCTCACGGCTGGTGAGTTTGAGCCCCACGTGGGGCTGTGTGCTGACAGCTCAGAGCCTGGAGCCTGCTTCAGATTCTGTGTCTCCCTCTCTCTCTGCCCCTCCCCTGCTTGCTCTGTCTCTCTTTCTCTCTCTCTCAAAAATAAATTACCATTAAAAAAATTTTTTTAAACCACTTTGTTATAAAGACTCTACTTAGGGACCCAACCAACCCCAGAATGAATCTGGCCCAGTTCTTGTACTCAAAAAAAAAAAAATAATAATAATAATAATAATAATTTTTAAAAATTTATTATTATCATTTTTTGTACTCAAAGTTCTTACCCAATGGTGAGAGTGAGAGAACATGTTCATGGCAAGTACTAAGTCAGTACAGTGAAACAAAAAAGGACTGTGGAAGAATAAGGAATGGACAATGCAGCTTATTAAAGAGGTGACCCAGGAACTGAATCCTGAAGCCAAGTAAGAGTTCAGATTGAGGGAGAGAGTTTTTGGAAGGAGAGGGTGGGACAGGTTAGTGGTAGAGCATATGTAAGATCTTTGAAGAATGAACACATTCTTCACGTCCCAAGTGTGGTTTGCAGGAGGCAATGTCCACTGAAGAAACTAAGGTGGTAGTTGAGGCCAGTCTATGTTCCAGTCTATTGGAACATTTCAGGGATTAGTTGAATCTTTTGACTACAGAGATCTGACAGAAGCATCTAAGTTAGGAAGTGTTATGATCTGCTTTGCTCTTTTTAGGAAAACAACTTTGGTGGCCATGACAATGATAAACCAGAGGGGACAGAATTTGTTGGCAAAGAAAGCAGTTAACAATTATGTTGCAATAGTCTAGTCAAAAGGGGCACCTTCATGCCGTTTCCGTGGGAATATACACTGTTTGGGGAAGGTAATCAAGGGCACAATGATAATAGGTAGAGGGGTGTTCAGTGCAGTAGCAACTGCAGAGAAGGTGTGATATGGCTAAACAAAGTAATACTTTTCAACCATCAGAAAGAATTGTAGACATAAATGCTCTACCACGAAAAAATGTCCACAATATAAGGTGTGTTTTTTTTTAAGTTGCAAAACAATGGGGAATTGGATGAAGGTGGTCAAAAGATACAAATTTCCAGTTACAAGGCAAATAAATACTAGAGATGTAATGTAGACATGATGGTTATAGTTAACACTGTTGTATGATATATTTGAGAAGATATGGCATGTTTAAAAAGGATCCTAAGACGACTGAGGTTAATTTTCTCACCAATCCCAATATGGATTTGAAATCAACCTTGAGAAAATGAGGATAAATGAGGATAAATAAAATGAGGGTAAAAAAGAAAGTAAATACGAAGTATTCTAATCACAAGGAAAAAACTTTTCTATAAGTTTATTTATTTTGAGAGACAGAGGGGGGTGGCAAAGAGCTAGGTGGAGAGAGAGAATCCCAAGCAGGCTCTGCATTGTCAGTGCAGAGCCCACTGTGGGACTTGAACCCGTGAACTGTGAGATATGACTTGAGCCAAAGTCAAGAATCGGATGCTTCACTGACTGAGCTGCCCAGGTACCCCCCCTTTTTATTGTATCTTTTGAGATGGTGGATTAAACCTACTGTTGTGTTCATTTCACGGTATATGGAAGTCAGGTCATTATTCTGTACAACTTAAATGTACAGAGTGCTGTATGTCAATTACAACTCCATAAAATGAGGGGGAGAATTGCAAAGTGAGATATATAGATATAGATAGATATAGATATAGATATAGATAGATATAGATATATAATATTAAACTTGTGAAAAGAAGAACAAACTTTTCTATTTGGCTGTAGTCATATGAAAAATCTATATACCAAAATGGTAGCAGTTGTCTGTCTGGTATATAACATTATTAGGAGGCTCTCACTGTGTATTTTTTATACTTCTATACAGTTTGAATTGCTTGTCGTATTCAAATATTAATTTGTAGTCTAAAAGAATGCATAAGACTTTTAAAACAGAGAGAGAATGCTGGGTTAAGGCAGAGTGGCATCAGGCGGGAGAGGGTTGCCTGGAAGCTGTCACCAACTTAGATGAGAGATGATTTGTTATTTGAGGGATAGAAGAGAAGAAGGGAAAGGGGAAAAAGTTGAAGGTGACACCAACATTTCTAGCTTGGTATGTTGGTTGTCTGTTGATTCCATTAATAGAAATAGAGAAAAGAAAAGGCAGAGGAGAATTTAATTGAGCAAGATGACTTTGTGAGTTCATTTTTAAGGTCCTGACAAGGCATCTATACACTTGCCTTGAACCGTGTTACTTTCCAGCAAGTCATTAATATTTATGATGTCTTAGCAGGTTGATGTGTGCGCATGGTTTGGGAGGGTAGGAGTTAATATTTTTAGAGACTGACATTTTTATCTGTCTTGATCCTTTTACTGTCCTTTCATTCAGACCCTGAAATTATTGCTGGAGGGAAGGAATGTGGCATGGGCTGTGAGGATGTATTTTTTGGTTTATTTTTCACTTCAACTTTAGCCCCATAAGAGAGAGAAGATTCTTAACTGTAGGAAAAATATTTTGGTCAGAACAGGTGAAATAACATGGCTATCTATCGTAGACACTTTTTTTTTTCTTTAAGATTCTAATAAGTTGGAGAAGAAGAGAAGAAAGAGGAGTGTTTACAGGTTCCTGAGGACAGCAAAGGGGACTCACACTCCACTTCCTGGGCAATGTTGCTAAGGAGACAGTAAGACAGCCAGTGGAGGGAGGTGCCTATGGGGCCCAGTCAGTTAAGCAACTGACTCTTGTTTTTGGCTCAGGTCATGATCTCATAGTACATGAGTTTGAGCCCCACATTGGGCTCTGCACTGACAGTGTGGAGCCTCCTTGCGATTCTCTTTCCCTCTCTCACTCTATCTCTCTGCCCCTCATGCAGGCATGCTTTCTCTCTCAAAATAAATAAACTTTGGGGAAAAAAAAGACACCCAGAGGAGGTTGTAGGATCCTAATGAGTACCACCTGTACCTCATTTGCAGGAAGGGTGGAGGAAGAGGGATGGAGGGACAGATGAGTGCAGGAAGAATGACTCCAGAGAAGAAATGACTATGTTCATGTTGAGACCAATGGCTTCATGTTATAGCCACACAAAAGGCCTAAATTGTTGTTCCAAAGCATTCAGGATCACCACCTCCTAAGGGCCATGCAAACTGAGACATAGCCTCTTGTCAGCAATCAAGGAAGATGGATACTTTAGGACCAGGGGTTCTCCTCAATTCTGCTTCTGTTCATCCCCCCCCCCCCCCAGTATCTGGAAAAAATTGCTGGGGACAGGATCCAAAACTGTGGTTAATTTTCTCACCAATCCCAAAGATTAAGGATTTGAAATCAACTTTGAGGAAATGAAGGTCTATTTTTGAAATATTTGAATTATGGACTGAGGTTTTTACCAGCTAGACCAGATAAGATAGAAACTGTTCCAAATCACCGAGCAACCAGACTCACATGTTCAAACAATTATGAAAAACATATAACAGATTTTTATCAACAAATACATTAGTAAGCAAACTTATGACCTTGCCTCATCGTTCTTGGTTCTCATCAAGATGTACACACCACACATACACATGCACGTGATTCTGTGGAATACAGAGACTCCTTAGAAACATATATATTAGGAGTGAGTACAAACTGCATGTAGCCCTGAAGTTCTGTAGAAGACCGCTTCTTTAATATGTAAAAGTATACCCTTTTTCTCACTATTTTCCTAGACCATTATAGACCCTTCTAACCAGTTTAATAGCCCTGATTATGCACAGGTGTTTCATACTTAAATTGAAAGGAACAGGAGTAGTTAGATTATTTTAAGTCTCTTTAGTTCGGTTGGTGTTGAGAACTTTTTCAAAGCGTATCCAAGTTACTATTTGTCAATTGACTTGCATGGTTTGTATTTGAGTCAGTCAGACGTACTCACTGATAAAAACTAAGAACTCTCAAGTGAGGCAAGACTCTGGTAACATTAAATACTCTACATAAAAGCAAAGGTGTGTTTTAGAGGGACGTTCAGAGCAGGTGAGTAGATAGGTGGCCATCAGGTTAGGAGTGTGCAGCTGTGACCCTGAATGCAGAGTACAGCCTGGGGATGCTGTGATGTTATGGCTGCTAGGAAGCTAGATTCACTGGGCAGAACCAGGACCAGTAGGGTGGGACTGTCATAGACGCTTCGGTCTCGTGCTGGACATTGTCTTGGTTTCCTCATGGCCAAGGACACAACGAGCAGGCAGCTGCAACATGATGAGAGGTTGTTCTGTGCCACAAGTTTCTAGCTCCCGAGCTGGCCTTCTTCATAATTCAGCAATAAGGAGAAAGAAGTGGGAGAGAGGGCATTGCATTATGGGAGAATGTGGGGAGGGGAGAAACTTCTAGAGGAACTGGGATTTAGATGGAAAGATATTTCTGTTTGATACTAACATAAACATACATATTCAGTCAATATATTTTGAATTACTTCTGGATTACTTTGAATTACTTTTAAATAAAATGTATTCAAGTTATGTCAAAAACCATGTCTACTTCTCAAAAGGTTCTGATGTAGGCCTTATAGTTTAGCCAGTCGGCAATACTCCTCATAATTTATTGAATAAATTTGACATTGAATTAACAGAACAATGAACCATAAACTCAATCATAGCTTTATGATCCAAGAATTTCTTGTTATTTTTTATAGCTTTTTGTTGTTGGTGGCAGTGGTGGTGGCTGTTTTTTCCAGTTTTTTTGAAATACGTAGCTTATTCATATAGCTATGTAATTCACTATAGCTTATACTTTTCTTTGCATTTCAAAAGGACTTAATAATAACAGCTAACATTCATGGAGTATTTATTTTATGCCTGACATGCTTCTAGGTGCCTTTATCTGATTTATCCCACACAACAGCCTTAGATGGTAAGTGCTTTTGTTAGTGCCTTTTGTTGATGTGAATGAAGCACAGAAAAGCTGGTTAACTTGTTCAAGACCACGCAGCTAAGAAGTGACTTGCCAAAATCTGAAGCCAGACAGGTTGATTTCAGCATTTACAGTCTTAAACACAGTACCATATGCCTCTTGTATATGATGGATGCTTCTGGAAGAAGATTAGTAGGGTGGATTAGAAGAAAGAATATACATTTTTTCAGTCATATACTGTTTGAATTTGTTTATAGTAAGTGTGCATTTATTTTATAACTTGAAAACAACAAAAAGAAATAGAAAAACAACTCATTCTTTGAAAAATAGTGTTGGGGTATCTATTTAGGTCTAGGTTTTTTTTTCTTTCCTTTTTATCTGTTTTAGTTTTAAAATGATCCAACTTTAAAATGATCAAATGATCCAAAATGACAAATATATATGAAAATTTGGGACGGTAAAATTGTGACCTTTCTATAAAGACAGAGAAGTATGTAAATAAGGCCAATTTCATGACACTGAAATAATGTCAGGTCATGGGCAAAATACTCATGTTTGGTAAAATAGTTTATTTTAGGTAATTCTTTGTATTCATTAGTTTACTGAACGTTGTATAGGTATTTATGTATATGATATATATTTAAATCTTTTTAGTGGCTCCTTTTTATTTGTGCTTCTCAACATGTTTAAGCAAGTGGAGTCCTTCCATATAAGGGGCAAAAGAATGTGGGGCCTGAAACAGGCTGACAAGAGGAAATGCATCCTGTCTGAACAAGCAAGAAATAGGGAAAGAGAGTAAAAATTCTTGCAACGTGTAGCTCTTTAGAAAAAAAAAGTAGCCATTTATTTCGCCAACATAAATTGATTTGTCACTTTCAATAAAAGGCCTAGAAACACAGATAGACTAGAAATGCCTCCCTGGGGCTCAGTCTCTGTCTGTCAAATGGGGTAATGAGTCAGTGGAATCAATGACATTATCTAAAAACTCCCTTCTACTTCCACCTTCCTCTCAATCTCTTGGTCTGGTCTGTGGATACACATGTCCAGCCAGAAGTATTATTGGATACAAAAAAAAGTTTGTATCTTCTTTGAGGTTAGAACAAACAGCTTGTTTTCATGTGTATCAGTGAAACTCTGGATGAGAAAACAAAACTTTGTGATAAGGGACATAGTCCAGTTGGTCGGTCTCTGATGGTACAAAATGCTGTATTCCAAGTCAAGCTGCATATTTAGATGAGCCAGGGATCTTATTGGTTATACCATTTTACTATTTCAACTCAAATGATGTTTGCACGTAAAAATGAGACCATCTAAATGAGACTGGGAAGAGCCAACCAGGTGTAAAAGGCTCTAGACGTATTGTAACACTCCTCAAGACCCAAATATGACCTGAAGATGTTGCTGTACTGATTAGCAACAGTAACAAAGTTTTTCTAATACGTCCATAACCTCCAAACGTTTTCCAGCTGTATACTGTAGCTCTCAGGGATTGGCAGGGCTGAATCAGAATATCTCTTTGCCAAGACTTGTCTGCACATTCTTAACCTTTTTTTGTTTGCCAAGAACAAAGAAAAATTGTTGTAAACTTAGCTGCTGTTGTAACATATGAACGGTCTTTTCTGAAAATGCAAATGAGACAAATAAGAATCATTACATGCAGTCATTTGCAGCATGCAGTTACATTTGGGTTCTGCTATTGTATGTATGTATTACTTTCATACCTAACTGGATATATTTTATAGTGCTTTACCATTTTCAAAGCACTTGCATATGTGAGTATCATTTGATCTTTTCTGAGAGCCGCTGTTTCTAATGTACTTCATGTTCAAAAACATTTGATGCTTAAATTTATAGGGTGCATGCATCACACAACAAATGTTTTGATTACTGTTGTATGGAAATGTTTATTATGCACCAAAATGTAGGTTATGCATATTTGGCAAAGTAAGCCATCGTCCGTTTTTACTGGTCTATGAACTGGATTTTCAAACACTACCAAATACACCTGGGTATTTTTTTTTAATGCAAAAAAATGGATGGTTGCTTGTGCCAGTATGTAGGAAATAATGAAGTATCTGGGTCAGGTGAATTATTACTAAAGATTTAGTAAGGCTTAAAAATTTGATACACTGAAAGCTTCATCGCTAACACATAGGTAACTTGGGACGCCTGGGTGCTCAGTCGGTTGAGCGTCCGACTCTTGATTTCTCCTCAGGTCACGATCCCAGGGTCGTAAGATTGACCCTGCGTAGGGCTGTGCACTGAGTGTGGAGTCGGCTTAAGATTCTTTCTCTCTCCCTCTGCCCCTCTCCCCTGCTCGCTTGCTCTCTCTTAAAAACTTTTTGTAATAAAATAAAATAAAACACATAAGTAACTAATAAACCCCTTGCTTCAAATAAAACTGCATGTTGGGTTGCTCAGACTTTATTACCATTCTATAAGGCCAGAGTTCTCAGTTATGATTAACTGTGAATAAAGAATTTATCAAGAATAGCAACTCATAATTTTGTTTGGTAAGTGACCACTACCCCCCAGGGATGCACGGCAAATTCTCTAGAGGACCCAAGAGACTTCAGAGAAGACTATATTGAAGATCTGAGAAAACAGGAGTATATTTGAATAGTTCTATAAGTAAAGGTGGGTAATTCTAGGTCAGAATAAGATCATGACATTTGGCTAAAAGCTGTCATGCTCCCCGCATCTGCCTGCTTCCGCCTGTTTGAGGTGAGGCATGGTCTGCCTGGGTGGTTACCCTACGCAGTGATATGGCTCGAGTCCGAAGTGAGTTCGTTGTTCTCCAGCCGTGTTGCTTTATTTTCTTGTCTTTGAATGTCCCAACCCCCTTTGCAGTTTTCTGTCTGGAGTATTTTCTCCATACTCTTACTAAGCTACTAAGGTCTCCATTTAAATTCACTTCCTTGACAGATTCCTCCTTCATAATAAATAAGCTTATTTCTCCTGCTAGACACAGCCAAGGACAGAACCCCCACGCTGTGCACGTGTGGAGCTAGAAGAGGGAGAGTCTGTGTTGGCTGCCATATTTGGAAGGAAGGGGACTGTGTGTAAGAAGCTTCCTCAAAAGAAAATAAAGGATGTGTTTATGTATGTTTCTCAAAGACCTTTATTTTATTGATTTATTCTGGGGGTGAAAACTGCATCAACACGTATTGTGTTCCTGATGCGCGTGCATTAACATGCCTAGCTCTGTGGCATATACAACAAGGTTAGGGGCACAGCCTTCTTGAGCTGCAGATTTATTTGAGGAGATGGCTAGATGTTATCTAGAAATATCCTATCAAGAATTCGTCTTCTATCCAGAATAATACAGTGAGGTGCTAGACCATACAATAGCCGGCCTATATGGGATCACTGGAGAGTGAAGACGAGCTCTCTTTAACTTCTAGTACTTTTCCACAGTATTCACTTGGGTTATTACTTTATACTTACTGAATTGTCCATAAAATAGATAAAGGAGAAATATATATATATATATATATATATATTTTTTTTTTTTTTTTGAGAAAGAGAGACAGAGCCTGAGTAGGGGAGGGGCAGAGAGAGAGGGAGACATAATCCAAAACAGGCTCCAGGCTCTGAGCTGTCAGCGCAGAGCCCGATGCAGGGCTTGAACTCACGAACCATGAGATCATGACCTGAGCTGAAGTCCAACACTCAATCGTCTGAGCCACCCACGCACCCCTAAAGCAGAAATATGTTAATAGATTACCCTATAAACACAAATTGGTTTAAATTTCTTGTAGTAAAGATCAAATCTGGGACAGAGAACAAGGGAAGAAAATAGGGGCTATCTAGAAATGAGACTCAGGACAAGGAAACAGTGTGTGGTATATAAAAAGCCTGGATGTCAAGATATAAGGAAAAGATGAAAAAGGAAAGGAGGCTGCTAGCACCAGATATAAATATGTATTTTAATATTTCACAATTCTGTCCTGGGCCAGTGCTGGTGACAGATTTTCAGGTCCTTTTTTGAGTACTCATTCTTCACATCCTTCCCATGCTCGTTATTTTGATCCCCATCATGCTCCCTGTTCAAAGAGCATCTAGAAGCAGAGTAAAATGACTGCACTGGCACCTGTCGCCAGGATGCTTGTTACTTCCATCACCAGAACCTGCCAGGCAGACTTCCCAGAGCCTCCGAGACAAAGTCCAGATGGAGGGGGATCTTCTATTCTCAATCTATAAAGAATCTCATAAGTCCTTGCAATATCTGGTCTCAAGTGAGGGGGTGACAAACTGACCTGTGATAAAATTCGGAGTGTGGCTAGGAGTGAGGCTCAGTGTTCCCATTCCTGTTGTTTTCATTTCCACAGAAAGGTAACTTGCACAAAGAGCAGCACAAGACGCTATAAAAGAAGGGACTGGAGAGATCCCGAGACGCACAGGGATGAGAGCAGTTTGCAACCCTACAACTCTGCTGAGCACTGTTTCCCAGTGGTTATCACCATAAAGATGCAGAGAGAAAATAATTCACAGAGGGTTTCGCGGGAAAGCCAGACCGGGGGGAAATGTGCCTCCACTTGTTAAAAGAGTAGCATCTGATTTGGTGTAATGGCTGGATAAGGAAACGAGGGGGAACCAAACCAGACAAACAGAATGAATAGGATTTGGTGACCATAGTAACTCAGTTCCCAGTGAAAAATCTGGCTGACCTCACAGAGAGTTTATTGTCAGATGTATTAACTAGTAGACTACTGAATACAGGTATGTTATGAAGTGAATCATAAGTAAGTTTTCATATGAGCCTTTTTAATGCTGTGGCATTTAAAATGAGGAGTAGTGTCATAAAAGTAAGTTATTATAATAACATTGTGTTGTTTTTGCTCTTGAGACATTCTTAGAGTTTTCAAAGAAGTTTTACTTTTTTACTTTGAGAGACAGAGACAGCGCAAGTTAGGGAGGGGCAGAGGAAGGGAGACAGAGAATCCCAAGCAGCTTCTGCACTGTCAGCACACAGTCTGATGCGGGGCTTGAACTCACGGACGTGAGATCATGACCTGAGCTGGAATCAAGAGTTGGATGTTTAACTGACTGAGCCACCCACGTGCCCCGAGACATTTTTAGATTTTGAAAATATTTTCTAGATATGAAATAGACCTATACTTAAAGACCCTTGAAATTTGCCATATAATGTGGTTATTCTTTTAGAGTGAATTAAAGTTAATTTAGTTTTGAGAATTACTAAGCTCCTTGAAGTAACTAGAGCTTATTGAAATCTTATAAAGGAAAGCAGGAACTCTTGGAAAAAAACCTGGTGTAGCTTTGTAATTAGAACTAGTTTGCTCAAATGACACTTTTACTTTAAACATTAAAAGCTCTCAGGGCACCTGGCTGGCTCAGCTGGCTAAGCGTCTGACTTCGACTCAGGTCATGATCTCACTTACATGAGCCTGCTTCAGATTCTGTGTCTCCCTCTTTCTCTGCCCCTCCCCTGTTCATGCTCTGTCTCTCTCTGTCTCTCTCTCAAAATACATAAAGGCTAAAAAAAACTTAAACATTAAAAACTCCTTAAATGTATATATTTGATGGATGTCTCTTGCTACAAATTAGAGGCTGATATTTCATTAAGCAAATGTATCACTTATAAATGATTTGTTTTGAGGAAGTAGGCATTACCTTATAGAAGTGGCTTCAGATAATATCTATGAAAATCATCATCATAATGTGATCTCATGTGGGATTTGAAACATTTTCAGACTTGGGTAGAGATTTACATAAACCAGATTTCCACTGGAGGATCCTGAAATAAACTAACAATAATGTGGTACACATGCGCGTTATTTTATTTACTAAATTTTAAAATATTTGTTTGCTTATTTTTGAGAGAGAGAACACAACGGGAGAGGGAGAGAGAGAACAGGAGAAAGAGAATCCCAAGCGGGCTCTATGCTAGCACGGAGCCCGAGATGGGTCTCAGTCTCATGAACCATGAGATCATGACCTGAGCCAAAATCAACACAGATGCTTAAAAGAGTAAGTCACCCAGGCACCCTTTATTTACTAAATTAAGAAAAAAAATTTTAATATTTATTTATTAAAAAAAATTTTTTTAATGTTTTATTTATTTTTGAGACAGAGATAGACAGAGCATGACTGGGGGAGGGTCAGAGAGAGGGAGACACAGAATATGAAACAGGCTCCAGGCTCTGAGCTGTCAGCACAGAGCCCGATGCGGGGCTTGAACTCACAAACTGTGAGATCACAACCTGAGCCGAAGTCGGCCGCTCAACCGACTGAGCCACCCAGGCGCCCCAATATTTATTTATTTTTGAGAGGGAGAGAGGGAGACAGAGCGCGAGTAGGGCAGGGGCAGAGAGAGAGGGAGACACAGAATCCGAAGCAGGCTCCAGGCTCCAAACTGTCAGCACAGAGCCCGTCGCGGGGCTCGAACCCACAAACCAGGAGATCATGACCTGAGCTGAAGTCGGATGCTTAACAGACTGAGCCACTCAGGTGCCCCTGTTTACTAAATTTAAAAAAATTGAAATATCTGATGTGGTGACAGAAAGGACACCTATTGTTTTGTGTCCAATAACACAAGAGACTTCCAAGATCAAATCAAAAGCAAGCCAAGCAGAATAGTGTCACTCAAAGAGATGTGAAAGCTGTGACGGATAAGCTTGAACTTGTCAGTCATTTTATTTGATCAAAGTAACTTTGTCAGAAGTTACCAAACCTTTATTTCCTTCTTTGTGCTACCAGGATTTCTTGTATGTTGGAGACACGTAAGCAAAATACAAAAGGGGTAGATTTTTACGTCTAATTTTCACATTTTTAGAACTGTTCTGTTCCTCTTATTCAGTGTTTGCAGTACACATATGTATAGCACACACTCAGACACACACACACACACACACACGGCTCTTCAGTCCTCAGCATCTCTAGTCTAAAGAATAAAAATGGAACTGTAGCAGAGTGTCTTAGTAGAGGGGGCTTGAAACCTGCTTTGCTACTCAGTTTTGGAATGAGTTTGGAGAACTTACTTAACCGAAGCTCTTCACTTGTAAAATGGAAGAATAGTAACATCATAGGTTTATTGTGAAATCAAAGTAAAATAATGTATGTAAAGCTCTCACCACAGTGCTGGCAATCTAGTAAGGACTGATACATGGTGTTTGGTCTTAGTTCTCTTTTTATGTAATATTAAGTTATAGTGCAA
The DNA here is from genome assembly GCF_027475565.1 of Acinonyx jubatus. Classification (NCBI taxonomy): domain Eukaryota; kingdom Metazoa; phylum Chordata; class Mammalia; order Carnivora; family Felidae; genus Acinonyx; species Acinonyx jubatus. The sequence goes on from NC_069382.1 coordinate 29,358,084, forward strand.
ATATTATTATAGGCTCTACCTATCTGATAATAAAGACAAATGGATACATAATTCCTTTGTGTTTGTTAGTTTTGTCCACATAATCCTAAAAATTTTAAAAGTGAGGAAAATCTAAATGATTGGTCAGTTCAGGCATCAGATAAATCTATTACATTCTGCTTTTTTAGGGCATAGTTTCCCAATATTTAATTCCCATAAATGCAGAAGTTAAGGCATTGAGATTGGAGTTACTCGTGATTATGGAACAAGTCCATGGTGGGACAATAATAGTGTGCTAATCAAACCAAGTTGAATATTCCTTCATTGCCCCCATGGAAGAAATTAATAAAGAAGGTTTTAGGGGCACCTGGGTGTCTCAGTCTGTTAAGCGTCAGACTCTTGATCTCAGGTCATGATCTGAGCTCAGGTCATGAGGTCGAGCTCCAAGTCAGGTTCTCCCTCCCTCTCTCTCAAAAAGAAAAGATACTTTAAAGTGTTTTTGTAAGAAAGAAAATAAATTGGGAAAATAAAAATCAAAGACAAAGTATATAATTAATACTCATTTCCATGAGAGAAATAATAAAAAATTGAGTTTATTGTTTTTACATTTATTTATTTATTTTGAGAGAGAGAGAGAGAGAGAGCACATGAGCAGGGGAGAGGCAGAGAGGGAGAGAGAGAGAATCCCAAGCAGGCTCCACACTGTCAGCATGAACCCCAATGCAGGGCTTGAACTCCCAAACCGTGAGATCTTGACCTGAGCTGAAACCAAGAGTCAGGCACTTAACCAACTGAGCCACCCAGGCACCCCCTGAAAGATTAACTTTAAAATATTGTTTTTAATATTATGAATTAATGATCTCCACCTAAGGCCGGTGTTGAAGAAAAGATACAAAGATTCAAATTGAGTGAACGCATTTCTGGAGAAAGAGTTTAGGCTATTCTTAAAGGAAAATAAGTGTAGCTTTCTAAAGAAGCTATGGGATGAAAAGGGCTCCTTTAACCTCCTCAGTTAAGAGTGGTCCCGGGTGTGCCTAACTAAAATCCCGCAAGAAAAACTTTAGTTCACCTCTATCTTTCTCCTTCTTTTGGTTGATTTTTATGTGAATATGAGAGCTATTAATAAATACATGGCAGACAGTTGGAAAGAGATTTCCTGAAATAAGGACCAGATGATAAGTATAAAGAAGTACAGTGCTCGCTTGAATTATGTTCGGAAGAGGGTGATGATACTCTGCAGGATTCACGTTTTGGCGACCAAGTCCAAGGGTCCGTCTCCATTATGAATATTTCCCGTGTGACTTGGGCTTGCTCCGTTTCAAAGAGACAAGCAGTCCCTCGGAAGTCTGCGAAGTCACCCCAGGGAAGCAGAAGTGTGTCAGCCACCCACACAGTTTCCTAGACAGCCAGGCTATGTTGCTTGGTGTCCTCCAGTGATAGCTCCTCTTCCATGCCCTGTCATTTATGTGAAAAGAGCATTTCATGGGCCCCCATTATGGGCCAAGCTCTGTGCTGTGCATCCTACAAGTACTGCTCATTGAATTGGTGTTTTGATGTGTCTGTTTCAATCCCCCACAGCCACGTGTCCTCAAGTTTCAACATTGCTCCTCATTGCTCACAGTCCACAACTGACTGCGTCTTCATTCTTGACCGAAAAGACTGAAGGCGCCTCACCTTTTCTCGTCTTAATCGCCCTGTTCTCGCTGCCTTTGATTTGCTCTGTGTGACTACCTATCATCCTTCTGCTTTTGTGGCAACAGGAGAAGTTAGCACTCCCTCTTTAGAGGCTAACCTTTCACCTCTCCCTCCCTTCTGCCCTCCATGGGGACCTTCATCCAATATTTGGATGTTACATGGACTTACATGCATCCCTAGGTTCTCCTTATTCCTTATTTTGTGTTTGCTTATTTATTTTGAGAGAGACAGAGTGAGCGTGTGTGTGTACGTATGCATGTGCATGAGTTGGGGAGAGGCAGAGAGAGGAGAGAGAGAGAATCCCAAGCAGTCTCCACACTGCCAGCATGGAGCCCAATGTGGGGCTCGAAACCACAAACCATGAAATCAGGACCTGAGCCGAAATCAGGAGTCGGGACGCTTAACCATCTGAGCCACCCAGGCACCCGTCTTGTTATTCTTAAAATCAAATGAACTTGAATCTTCCCCTCAAACCTTACCCTCTCTTGAGTTGCCACCCAATTTGTCTGTTTTCATTGTTAAATTTCTCAAGGGAGTGCCCTACATCAGAATCCTCGACACATGCTTGGAGGACCGCTAGGGGTCCTGAGAGTCCTCAGGAAGTCCCTTTTGCAGCTACCCAATTGTTTGATGCCAGATTTGCTACATATACTTCACCCAAAACAACGTATTGCAACAGATAGAATGCAGAAGCAGATATGAGGATCCAGCTGTCTTCTATTAAGCCAGACATTAAAGGGATTTACAAAAATGTAAACCAACGCTTTCTTCTCACTAAAATGATTTTTGTTTGGGAAGGTATAGAGTTATTTTTCATTTAAAAAAAGATGCTATTTATTTGAACTTCTAGGGGAGTTAGTATTATTTTGAAATGAATTAATACATTCTAAAAAATGTCTTGCTTCCTTAATTGTAATTCTTAGGACACTAACTACTGGAGGGGTAGCCCACAAAATCCAAAGCTTTCTGGGGATTCTCAGTCATTTTAGGAGTGAGAAGCAGTTTTGAGATGAAAAGGTTTGGGAACTGTCTATGTCCCTGGTTCCTTCCTCACCACTCTCCTCTCCTTCTTTTATCTCTGACCCACCAGTATCCCGTATCAGATTTCTCAAAGTTATTCCCCCGTTAAAGTGTTGTCCATAGTCCATAGTCTTTCCTTCTTCCTGGTTTCTCGGCGATGATTAACAGTGTTTACCTCTCTATTCTTCTTAACACTTTTTCTTCTACAACAGCACAGCCCTCTGATTTGCTCTCCACCTTCCTGATTTCCCCTCTTTCTCTCTCTTGGTTCCTATTCCCTAAGACTTTTTCCCCCTGTCAGTTATCTGCACCTGGTTGCCCTTAAAGCTATCTTTCCTATTCCTTTCTCCAGCTTTCTTTCTAGATCTGAAGGCTTTCCCAGGGTATCAAACAAAAAGCATTCTAATTGCCAGCTGAATATCCTGTATCTCAGGATATCGTTTGGGTGTAAAGCCAAACGGAACAGCTTTTCCTCCAATAGTGCTGATTACTTTGGTGACCACTGCTATTATAGAAGTTCGGTTCTCTTAGTTACCAGATGTTAAAACTCCAGAGAGATTTTTTTTGCTCCTTCTCCTACGTCCTCACCTGCATGCATTCTGGTTGCCCTTCTGTGCTTCTCCAGTCCGTCAGACAACATATGTCTGGCAGTTTATCATCACAAACCCAGGCTACTTCAAGAGTCCCTTCTTAATGGTCTTCCCCTTCCACGCCCAGAGAACGTCACTTGCCCAATTAAGTTCCATCTGATTTTCCATTGAAATCACTGGTTTTCAACTTTTATTTTTTTTAACCAGGAAACACGCTCTCCACCAAAAAAAAAAAAAAAAAAAAGAAAGAAAAAGAAAAAGAAAAACCAACACAAACACCCAAACCTAATATTTAGCAACCTAGACTATGTCAGGTGGATTTGCCACAGAAAACTGGATGGAAGAACTGTTTGAAGCTTCTAGGCTGTGTAGGTTGTTTCCCAACAGAGGAAGGAAATCACGGAGGTGGCCATCAGAGAGACTGTTTTCCTGGTTGTCCTGGGCTTCCCCCAGTGGAGGAGGAAGCCAAAGCTAAGGAGTTTCGAGAGAAAGACGGGCAATACTGCCCTCTTCGAAGTTGATGGAGAGCCCAGAGCCGTACCCACTCAGCCTTGGTCTGAGGCTGCCTCCATGGAGCTGTTGTCTCTTGTCCCAAGTCAATTTTTCTAGACAAGACTATTCTCATCTTAAGCGTGGGTGGTGTGTGTGTGTGTGAGAGAGAGAGAGAGAGACAGAGACAGAGACAGAGACAGAGACAGAGACACAGATTGCCAGCTTTTGGGAACTGGGAGAGCTAGAAAGTAGGGGTCACCATCATTCCAGATCAGGCCTTCACTTAATTTCCCTCTTTTCCTTCTTTTTTTAAGTTTATTTATTTTGAGAGAGAGAGAGGCAGAGGGAAAGGGAAAAAGAGAGAATCCCAAGCAGGCTCTGTGCTGTCAGGGCAGAGCACCTTGTGGGACTGGAACTCACGAACCATGAGATCACGACCTCAGCTGAAATCCAGACGCTTAACTGACTGAGCCACCAAGGCGCCCCTAATTTCCCTGTTTGCGATCTGAGACTTCATATTTGCACCCCCTTACCTAATGTCCCCAAGCTCAAAATGGCTATGCTTCAGTTTCTTCAGAGGATAAACCTCCTGTCCCCTTGTCACATGAGAGAAGGCTCCATCCTCTGCTTTCCAAGGTACTGGAGTGGATCTGTGTGCCTAAGTGCTTTCCACTTAAACTTCCATCCATTCAGTCCTTTCCCCCTAGCTTTCCATTTACCTGATGCTTCCAATTCTTTTTATTTTTAAAGTGAACTCTACCCCCATTATGGGTCTTGAACCCAGGACCCTGAGATGGAGAGTTGCATGCTCTACTGAGTGATCCAGTCAGGCGCCCCCTGGTGTTGCCAATTCTTGAGTCTCTGTAGCAAGAGTCAACTTTGTTCTTGTTGGTTTCCTCTTTTATAGGGACATAGGTTTCACCTTTTATGGCTTTACCAAGTTAGTCACTACACATCTGTGAGCTCCCCATCTTACAAAATTGGAATATATCATATCCACTATTTTTATCTTTTCTTGGCTTTCTTCTTTTCCTTGTGGGTTAGTACCCATGTTATTCCTTTCTTCAACTTCATTTTAGTGGCATCTCAAGAGGTGTATTAGTTAACTATTGCTTTGTAACAAATTACTATGAACTTGGCAGGTTAAAACGACACACGAATGATCTCAGAATCACTGTGGGTCTGAGTCTGGGTGGGGCTTAGCTGCACCCTCTTCTTTATGATCTCTTATAAGACTACAATCAAGGTACCTGCCATGGTGGGGTCTTCATGTGAAGGCTCAAAGGAGGAAGCATCAGGTTTCCTGCTCCTGTAATAACTGGAAGTTTCAGTTCCTTCTGAACTGTTGAACTGAGAGTCTCAGTTCCTTAGTGACTGTTGACCAGAAGTCACTCTTGGTCCCTTGCCACATTGTCCTCTCCATATGTCCGTATGCTTCATCAAAGTCACCGATCAAGAGCTGGTTAGCAAGATTGGAAGTCACTATTTTATGGAAACTAACACAGAAATGACATCACTTTTGCTACATTCTATAGGTTGGAAGCATAGTCTCAAAGTAAGGGCGTTATACGAGGGGTGTAAATAGATTGGGGGCTCTTTTAGAGTTGGCCTGGCATAGGAGGCATAGGTGATTAACACATGTGTTCAAATCTCCACGTCAAACTGGAAGTCCCCATTCTCTCTCCCGTCAAGTGTACACCCCTATCACTCCAATAAATCTGCTCTTCCTAAGGTCAAAAGTGACCTCCACCTTGCAAAAGCCAATGAACTGTCTCAAGACGTCACCATACTCAAATAACCAGCAGCAATTGACCTACTGTCTTCTTGAAGCATTTTATTCCCTTGGATTTGGGATACCTCACTTCTCTGTTTCTCCGCTTCTATCACTTGCCTCTGAGTCTCAGGCTCCTTTGCTCTTTTTCTCCTTTCTTCCTGACCTCTATATGTTGGAGGGCTGCAGGGCTCCACTTTTAGTCCTTTACTTTTCTGTAATGACACACTCTACTTAAGAAATCAAGTCTCATAACTTTAGATTCCATCTTTATATCGGTTACTTCCTAATGTGTGTCTCTAGCTCCAAACTTTCTCCTGAGCTCCAGGCAATGCCCCATTCGCATCTGCACCTGGGCACACAGACATCTCAAATTTAGTGCAGGGTTCTCGATTTTCTTATTTTTCCTCCCCTCGTCCCACTCTTCCCAAATTGGTTCCCATTTCAATACATATCACTACCTTCACCTAGGTGCTCAGGTGAAAATCTAGCAGTCTTTCTTTAGATCTCTTCTTTTCTTTACCCCTGTGCAATTCTCACTCAGCATGTCTTGCCAGCCCCACCTTTAATGTATATCCATCCTTGAATCACTTCTCCCCAGGGTGCTGTCACTCAGGCTCAGTCACCGCTGTGGCTCAAGGGGGTGATTATATTCACTTCTAACTACTCTTCCTGCTTCCAGTCTTTCCCCCCTACAATCTGTTGTCCATATTGTAGTCAGAGTGGTCTTTTAAAATATAAGTCAGATCACGTCACTCTCCTTTACAAAACTCCCCGATGACTTCACGCACACTTAGAATTCAATTCAAAGTTCTTACCATGGCTTTCAAGGTCCATGACATCTGGCCCTGCCTTTCTGTCTCCTGTGTCCTCATCTTCTACTGTCATTCCTTTGTTCCTACCCCTCTAGCCTCACTGGCACATTTGCTGTTCCTCTGTTGCACCAAGCTTATTCCTGCCTCAGAAATTTTACATATGCTGTCCTTTCTACTTGGGATTCTTCCTTGTGATCTCAGCATGACTCATTCCTTTACATCATTGAATTCTTTGCTTAACCATTCCCTATTTAAGGAAGCCTTCCTTGACTACTCTGTGTCAAATAGCCAACCCTCTGTTATTCTTTATCCTCTTCCGTTGTTTTATTTTTCACCTATGACCATTTGAAAGTGTTGTTTGTGGTTATACATTTAGTGTAGTTGTTTACTGCCTGAGTATGAACTTTATGAGTGTAATACTTTGTTTCACTTACCACTGTATTCCTGTAACCCAGAACAAAGCATAGTACATGCTAGGCATGCAATTAAGTGTTGAATATGTGAACAAGTTGTTAGATAAGATTGAACTTGTATGATCAGCTTTCTTAAGCGAACTTGGAGGCAAGAATCCAATTTATTGTAAAGTATAACAACAGATAGACTGATAGATACATAGACAAGTAGGTAGATATAATAAAAATTGAGTTTTTAAAACTTGAATTAGTGACAGAAACTCTATGCATAGGTTGCCATGTGGTTTTGTTGTGTTGTTGTTGTTGTTGTTGTTGTTGTTCCTTCTCTCCCAGCACTGAGTAGATAATCAAGGAGCTGTAAAATACCAAGGCTTTAATTCACCACATGACCAGCTCCTGTGTGACTTTCACCGAAATCTGTATTGTGGAGAACTGGGTGGCTCAGTTGACACCTTTAATCAAAACATGGCAGCCAGAATCATCCACTGAATAATTGATTGACCCTTACTTTGGAAAACTGTAGCTTTCTGAAATAATCCAGGGCATACATTTTTAAACACCATTTTCAATAATAAATTAAGATCTTTACATTGTAGACTAACAGTGATTTTGATAATCAAGTACTTGAATTTAAATGAATTATAGGCCTTTCAACTGGAATTGATTTACGTTTGCATTCCTTCCTACCTCCCCTTACATCCATCCCTGCTTCACATATGAAGATTTTTGATAACCAGATCCACAAATCAATGCTTGTATAGAGTTGTTCTAGAAAGAGTTAGGCATTTTATTCTAGCGAGTAATTATTTCCATATCCCCTAAAACAAACTACCTATTAAGCCATTGAATATTTGGGACTTAAAAGTTGTATTTGGGAGATACTGTCTGTGATGTAGTGGAAATTTAGTGCCATGGAATCCTCATGAAATTTCTGAAAAGCAAATCTAGAAAAAAAGGAGAAAAAGTAGTAGATTGAGCATATCCTATTGTCTACTGAAAAATTTTCCTACTTAAGAGGAATACAACCCCAGACACTTATAAGTACATCCAAGAAAACCATCATATTCTTCCCATTATATGTTTCTTCCTTCTTTTTCCCCTAAAAAGTAATTAAGCATTATGCTTAATTAGTTTTAGAGGAGAGATTGCTCTGATAATTTAGTCGAGAAAAGTGAAGTTTCTTCCTGTTTCTTTGCCAAACATTTCAGCCAAAGTTATTAAAAGAAAAATCTAAGAAAGGGAAACTATGCAAGTTGAATTAAAAAAAGAATCCATTTGTGGGACACTTGAGTGGCTCAGTCGGTTAAGCGTCTGACTCTGGATTTCGGCTCGGGTCTTGATCTCATGGTTCATGGGATCAAGCCCCACATTGGGCTCAGGGCTGACTGTGTGGTTTCTCTCTCTTCCCCTCTTGTCCCTCCCCTGCTCCTACGTGTGCTTTCTCTCTCTCTCTCTCTCTCTCACACTCTCTCTCTCTCAAAATAAATAAATAAATAAATAAATAAATAAATAAATAAATAAATAAATCCATTTGCAAATGTTATCAGGACAGTGTAAAATGATACTGAGTGATCAAATACCTGAAAACATTTGAAATTTTGAAATGGTTTTAGTAGTGCTTAGGGTATCATGTAGACAAAGTCTTAGGTAACTCTTTAAGGCACAGGATTTTGAAACTCCTAACTTTAATTTGTGCATTTATAAAATGAAAAGTGAAAAATAGTATCTCCCTCCTAATGTTATTGTAAAGGGTAAATGGCATTACAACATATGATGTTCTGCATGTACAGCACAATGTCTGGGATACAGGTCAATGATAAATAAGTGATAACCAAAAACAAACAAAATTATATTGTAATGGAGTGATAATTTATGGACCAATACAAGTACATTTGAGAGTGAAGAAAGGTGCTATTAGTAATTACACCTGGAGCACAGGTATAAAGCCGGATGGTCCTGGGCATGCCAGAATGTGTGGTTTTTCTATCAATAATCAATTATCATGGCAAACAATAAGCATTCTCTTTTTCTGAGATCACACTTACACAAGACGAGCAGAGCCTTGATTCAACTGTATACCAATAATTCACCAAAATGTCAAGAAATAATGTTTGTTAGGTTTATGATTTAATCAGAGGTTGTGTTTACTATAGTAAAAATCACCCAAGATTCTTCTAATATGTCCACAAGCTCACTTGGCTTCTATCACTTTTCCTATGAATCAGAAAATTCCCCAAGATTTTACTGTCTGCCTGATTGAAATCCAAATGGGATCCAAATGTGTTCAAAATGTTTGTTTTTTTCTTCTCAGAAACGTCCATGCAGTTAAGGTGCTGTTATTTCAAAGTGCCTATGACTTCCAATCAGAAATTAAAATGGCACTTAATGAGAACAAAACATGTTTTCACTTGAGATGCAATTAAACCAACTTGGAGAAACAGGGTGTTTCTAACCAAGGCACAAATAGCTGTGTTTATCAGGCTGCTCTTTAATGATATTAGAATATCTCTCAGAAACATTTGCTTTAAGATAAATCATTTCCTAAAGTATAATTGGCATTATAGGTAATGCTATTTTTATTACAATTTCTTTTCAGTCATGTTGTTTCTTTATTATTATTATTATTATTATTTTAATTTTTGAGAGAGAGAGAGAGACAGAGCATGAGCAGGGGAGGGGCAGTGAGAGAGGGAGACACAGAATTTGAAGCAGGCTCCAGACTCTGAGCTGTCAGCACAGAGCCTGACGTGGGGCTCGAACTCACAAGCTTTGAGATCATGACCTGAGCCAAAGTCAGACACTCAACCGACTGAACCATCCAGGCGCCCTGAGTCATGTTGTTTCTTTAAAACACTGATCATGGGGCGCCTGGGTGGTGCAGTCGGTTAAGCGTCCGACTTCAGCCAGCTCACGATCTCGCGGTCCGTGAGTTCGAGCCCCGCATCAGGCTCTGGGCTGACGGCTCAGAGCCTGGAGCCTGTTTCCGATTCTGTGTCTCCCTCTCTCTCTGCCCCTCCCCCGTTCATGCTCTGTCTCCCTCTGTCCCCAAAATAAATAAAAAACATTGAAAAAAAAATTTTAAATAAAAAATAAAACACTGATCATGTATTAATAGAAATTTCATGAAGCGTTATTTATAAAGATGTATATGTAGAAAGTTTCACAACAAAAATTTCAGTTCATGACTAGATATGATTTATTCATGATTATGGTAATATTTTAATTTTTAAAATGCCTTAAGAAAGAAATAATTTCTGCATACATTTAAAAAATGTTTCCAAAAGGCAAAAATGCAAATAATTTCCACAGTCTAGAAAAAAAACATTCTGTGTGTTGCTAATTTTTTTCCATGTTCAATTGTATGTTTTGGCATTTCATAAGTATGACCTGTCTTAGTTTACTACATGGTCGCATGACTTCCTGATGGTTTTCTAAAACCTAAAAAAAAAAAAAAAAAAAAAAGAATGCTTCCATTTTCACATTTAGCATTTTGTCTGATCTTTCATAGTTTAGGTCCATGACACTGAGAAAAATAACAAATATTTTCTTGTGTATATATAATGCATATATACAAACAATAGTAGAAATACGCAATTTCCTAGGTTAATAACATTTGAAGACGTCATTACCACCACCACCATCAACAAAAACCATTACTGCTGTTAAGAGCTTGACCTTGAAAGTATAATCGTAAACTCCTCTGTTTACAAACAGCATGTAACCAGGATATGAAACGCTAGAAATTTAAGTAGCATAAGTGATTTGGATTACTTAGGTAGCTATAAGAGACCTCTAGATCTTAATTTTAGGCTAGGTCTGCATTGGACAGCTAAATGTTTTGATTGGATTGATTCTAGTGAATTTAACTTGAATAATTAACTTAACTCTGTGTTATTTTCCTCCTCTGATACACTTACAGGACAGACTTTTAGAATCACGTAGACACTGAGATAATCTCTTTTGAATTAGTATTGTGTTATTACCATTAAAATTTTTAACTCTGGGCACTTGGGTAACTAAGTCAGTTGAGTGTCTGACTCTCGATTTCAGGTCAGGTCATGATCTCATGGTCATGGGATCCAGCCCCGGATCGGGCTCCGTGCTGAGCACGGAGTGTGCTTAGGATTCTCTCTCTCTCTCCCTCTCCCTCTCCCTGGCCTACACGCTCTCCTCTCTCTAAAAATTAAAGAAAAGAAAAAAAAAGAAAAGAAAAGAATAAAATAAGATATTCTTAACTCTAACCCAAAATGATTATCTTAACTCTATCCCGAAATAATTACCTTAAAAACAATACATTTAGCAGTTTTAAAGAGAAATTATTAGGATGTATCAAAATTGAACACTGTTAATTAACTGAACACCTTGTAAAATAGACTCATTTATTATCCATCAAATATGTTCAATCTACCTAACAGGCTAAAAGTACTATATTCAGTATCATGGAAGCCATAAAATTCCAATAACACAGAATCTGCCCTCAAAGTAATTAACACCTTTTTATGTATAAATTAATATGCATTCATTCATCATCAGGAAAGCAGATAGATCTTTGATCAGTGTCATTTGAACAAAATAATCAGGCATGGTCCTTGTTTTCTATGATTTGCAAAATGTGAGACAGAAAGGTAAGGCCTAAGAGTAATCTTAAAACTCCTAAGTACTTTTGGACTCCAGACCATTTTTGTAAGAAATGTATGCAAACAGAACTGTACTTTTGGCAGTTTGAGTGACTGTGCCTTTGAACAAACAGATGTCATACTCACGAGCACAGCAAGAGGACATTCTCTTTACCAGCCATTTGCCCCTTACCCAGAAACTTGGAGAAGCTTTGCAAACCTATGTGCTCATAACATGGTAAGGTGGGGATGTTCTCTGTGATGACAATGGGAGGCTGGTCTGAATCATTCAGGGTTGGTAATACAAAAACCAAGAAAAATTTAAAGTATTTAAAAATTTTAAAAAACCTATTTGGCCAGATAATAGAGCAAACTCAAACTGGTAAACTTGTCTGCATTTTTACTATATTTCTCAAACCATATTTATATCTCCTCAAATAGGAGTAAATTTTGGAGGATTTAAAAAAAAGTTACTAATCCAAAATTAGTTACAGGCCTTGGATGGGACTCTTGCAAGTGTGGAGCTCTGAAGCTTAAGTTTTATTGGTTTTACCATAATTCCATCTTAGTTCAGATATTTTCAAAACATGGGAAGTGTGATTGAAGACATATGTGTCTAATTAGTATTGGTCCCATCATCACAGAACGGCGACGTTAAAACATTTAGGGATAGCCCATGAGTGGCTTTTATTGATCTGAGGCTCTGCCTTTGGAAATGTGGATGTCTGAATGTATAGACAATTTCACCAACGTACAGTCCAATCCAAATAGTATGGATCTCAATTCCAACATTTCTTTCAGAGTCATGCGCAATTTGTCAAAACTGTCTCGCCCATTCTTTTATTACCCATTTACTTTGCCTATACAGGTCATCTATGGGCTGATTTAAAGCATGTTATATTATTGAGCATGCTCAGATTGTTCTAGGATTTGAAAAGGTTTAGATAATTTTGGTTTCTTGGAATTAGTTAATGCATACCACAACTTTCACAGAAAAACATTTGAGCCAAAATGGCTTTAGGGAAGTGTTGTATGTTTTAATGAGGTTGGGAAAAGGAGATAAATTCATCTAGTCATAGTAACATAGTAAATCTTGCTAAGAGGAATTTCTTCTAAGCAGCAAAGCTATCATTTCATTCCAGATGATTTTGGGAACTTGAAACATTTTACTCTGCTTTCCTGTCTCTGAAAAGAAATTTCCACTTGGGTTATTTGTACATATCAAAAGATAAAAACTTACGGACTAGAGCAAAAACAGCAGAGTTCAACACATTTCTTACCCATGCCAAAAAATTTGCTGCTTCAGGACCATGGACCTTCCTTAGGAACAAGTACACATTTCCCTGATGAATCCTTAGGCTGTGATATATTTTTGAGTTAAATTGTTGTTATTTATAGAAAAGTTCTTTATGTCTGCCATGAACGCACATCGAAGTTTATATAGCATTCATCCCTATGGCAGGTGCTTTATCTTACTGATTATTTTGGCAGAAACATTTACCAAAAATATCCCTGTGAGAAGTAAAAACAAAGCTTCACCCTCTAAAAATAGAAAAAAGCCACAACTCTTTAGGTTCCCCTTGGACCTGTGGATGAGGCTTATAAACCTCCTTGGAGTCCATTTGATGTCTGTGAGTCTGGCTGAAGCTCAGAGGAAGGGTTGGAAACATGAGAGTCTATAAAGACCTAGGACTGCTGAGTCGGTTTCATTCTCTGCTCTCTGTGAACATTTCCAAATTACTTCCCTGCGTGCTTTGTTTTATCCTTTCAAAATCTAAGTTGTATAACCAAAGGAGGTAAAATACAATGTAAGAGGACATTCAGAGCCTGGAAAGCACCTTGCAGGCGTCTTGTCAATCATTCACCTCCTCAGTTTACAGATGAAGGAAGTGAATCAAGACTGGGGGAGTGAAGTGACTCCCTAGATCCATAGAGCTGGGAAGTGACAGAGCTGGGAGAGTCACTGCAGACACCAAACTGTCTTCCTACCTGTCCTCCCTGACCCGTACCTTGCTGTCTGAGACACTATGTACATTAAAATGTCTTTATAACTGCAGGAGCTTTTTATTGCTCTGTAACAAGTAACCCCAATCTTAGCGTCGGAAAACAACACTCGTTTATTAGCTCCCAGTTTTGTTGGCACAACTGGGTCCTCTGCTTGGAGTCTTACAATGCTGAAGTCATGGTATTGACTGGGCTGTGTTCCAACATGGAGCTTAGGTCTTCCTCCAGCCTCAGTCAGGTTGTCGGCAGGATTCAGGTGCTTGTTGTGGTGGTACTGATGTCCCTGTTCTGCTGGCCATCAGCTAAGGATGGCTCTAAGCTCCTACGAGCCACCCTCCATTCTTAGGCAAGTGATCCTCTCGGTGCATGGCAGACACTACTCCAAAGCCTGCAGGGTGATCTTTCTCTTCACAAAAGGCCCAGCCCTTCTTTTAGGGACTCCCCTGATTAGATCAGACCCACCCAGGATAATCTCCCTCTTGATTAGCACTCAAAATCAACTGGTTGGTAACCCAATCATGGAAATGGCATTCCATAATATCAGTAGGTCCCACCCATACTCAAGGGAAGGGCATCGCACAGGATGTATACACCAGTGCCCAGGAATCTTGTAATTAGTATTAGAATTCTGTTTGCCAAAATTGGTAATATTCTACTCATTTAAGAACTAGTTTTCATTTCTGCCTCCTTTCCCCTCTGCTGCCTCCCATTGGGCCACTTCAGAATTACCTTTCCTGTAGAAAATCCAAAAAAGGGATGATGACAGGAGATAAGTTGAGAACAGTGTGGTGAAAACTTCAAATCCATAAAACTATATGTGATTCTTATCGGTTTTATTTATTCTTTGTAGCCTTAAGTGCCAATGGCCCTGGGATAATTCAGAACTGTCTATTCAGTAACTGCCGAAGAGTAAAATAAATTACTCATTCTTTTGGCATAAAGCTCCTTTTAGTAAAGTTGTTTTGGATCCAGAGATGCTTGGGGAAATGGAGGCTGGGTTGGTAGGAGCAGCAGCTGGGAGTCAGGGGACAGTGACAAGTACAGTGCCAACTCGAGGCTAGACACTTGACTCCCATGAGCTCATTTAATCCTTACAACAGTGACCTGTTACAATAGGTATCATAACCCGCATTTTACTGAGAAGCAGACGGCTGTGAAGCAGGATCGGCATTCAGAGGTCTGTCTGAGTCACTGGTGCTTTCTCGAAGACAGGTTTCTCTTTCTCAGGCTTCTGTCCAGGCCCACAGCAGAGACTGTGACCCTCAGAGGCTCTCAGGACATATGGGCAGAGATTGGGGGATAGTAGATGTGGCTGCTGAGTGACAAGCACCTTCTGAGAGGGAGATCAGGCAATCAAAACATACCAACTGTACAAAGGGACTTTTTATTTCTCCCTTCCAGAGTTATAATTAAATTTTCCAGAAATCTCAAAGAACACTATACATAAATAAATTCGTTTTCCTTTAGCAGAGGAATTTACAAATAAGGTATTACTTGATCTTTATAATACCTCATTATGATGGTTAATGAGTAACCAGTGTTGATATTATCACATCAGTTTTTGGGTTTTGTTTTTTTTTTTTTTAATATGGGACATAAGACATTGAGGAGGTAGGCAAGGGACTAAAGTAGATTTAAGTCTATAAAAATGTAGTGATAGAGGCACCTGGGTGTCTCAGTTGGTTAAGCGTCTGACTCTTGATTTCGGCTCAGGTCATGATCTCACAGTTTGTGGGTTCAAGCCCCGCCCTGGGCTCTGTGCTGACAGTGCAGAGTCTGCTTAAGATTCTGTCTCCCTGTCTCTCTGTCCCTCCCCTGCTTTCTCTCTCTCTCTCTCTTCAAATAAATAAAAATAAACGTAAAAAAAAATTTTTAAATATAGTGATAGAAACCAAATAGGCTTGTTCTTGAATCCTGCCAGCTGTAACTTTGGTTGAACAGATCAATTAAGATATAACTAATAGAGAGCTTGGAAAATTTGTGGTTACCTTGTAAAAGGCCAGTTTGCATTTGAGTCAAAAGTTAAATTTGCAAAATTTAAAAAACCCTTCCACTGCTGCTCACTTTGAAGTTGAGTTCAATGTCAATCGTGAAGTCTTTGAGTACATGTATAGTCTACTCATTTTAATATACATATACAAATGTTGAATGTGTACTTTAAAGAGACATAGAGATCATTCCTGAGGCATCATTCCTGCAGATCAGAGACACCTGAAAACAAATCATTATAATAATGTAGGTGCTAAACGGAAGATATTTATGCATAAGGAAGATACAGCCATTGGTTCTATTTGGAGGATCAGGGAAAAATAGACAGAAGAGGTGAGTTTTAACTGGGATCTGGAAAGAAGAGTAGAAGTTTACTAGGCTGAGAAGGACGAGAAACAGAGTTAAAGCCATAGAAATAAGAAAAGGTAAAGCTCACTGTGACCAGAGGCATGGGAGAAGATAGGAGAGAGGTTGAAAATTTATGCAGTACCTCGACTGGGAAGGACCTGGCTGCCCTCTAAAGAGAAGTTTCCACTTCACAGCAGCAAGAATCCAATAAAGATATTACAAAAGGAATGACAAGGTAATAGCTATATTTTAGAGGATTAAGTCTGTTAGCAGGAGGGAGGGTGACTGCGTGTGAGCACAGAAACAGAAGAGGAAGACTTAAGGGGCGCCCGGGTGGCTCCGTTGGTTGAACATCCAACTTCGGCTCAGGTCATGATCTTGAGGTTTGTGAGTTTGAGCTCTGCACAGAGCCTGGAGCCTGCTTTGGATTCTGTGTCTCCCTCTCTCTCCGCTCCTCCCCTGCTTGTGCTCTCTCTTTTAAATAAACCTTAAAAATTTTTAAAAAAAAAACCTAAAATTAAAAAATAGAAAAAAGAAGAGGAAGACTCAGAAAAGTCGAGTGACAGAGTGACAGTGGACCTAGATTCAGGGAGAAGCCAAGGTGGCAGTGATGAGTGTTGAATGCACTGGGGTTGGGTGGAATCAGGGGAGGTAAAGAAGACCGGAGGAGAAAAATGAAGGGCGATGCCTAGTATCTGTTCATAAGCTTCAGCTGTTTTTGTTTTTGTTTTGTTTTTAAGTTGGGGGGAGAGATGGGGGGAGAGAGTTGGGGGGAGAGAGAGATTAATAAATTGTTCAGTTTGAGGTAGTTGGAATACATATACATATACATATACATATACATATACATATACATATATACACACTTTGTGAATTATCAACATTTGAGATGGCCGGCAGTGAATGATGTTTTTATAGGATTAGCATGTATTTAAGAAGAAAATGGTTTTCGATATTGGGCCATGAGCCAGCATTTAAGAGACAGGTAGAAAAAAAGATTTCAGAAAAGACAGAAAGTTCTGCCACTGAGATATTATTCTGAGTCGCAGGAAAAGCTTTCAAGATGACGTGTGCATCAGGATTCCCTAGGCATGAGGGATAAAAAGAGAACACTTCATAGGCCAATTAGGAAGGCTTAGTGAATTTTTGAGCAGTTTCATTAAATTGGTGGTGAGTTGGGGAAGGAGATGGATTCCTTTAGCTGGTAAATGAAAAGGAACTGAGGACGTTTGGTACTAAAAGGAAAGGCCACGTCAAAAGAAAGCCTTCTGTTTTAGTTTCTTTGTTGGAATAGGGAAAGGTAATGTTCATGGAAAAAGAAAACTGGGCAGTTGCGGTGGCCTGGCATTGGAGATGGGCAGGGCAGGTACAGCACTAGGACAAGGGAGGGAAAGAATTGAGAACACTTTAATTAAAGTTTCCTAGGTAAGAGGGAGGAAAGTAAATTAAAAAAAAGTGAGTTGAGAAAGCATGTCCTAAGTTCTTTCCGTTGTGCTTGTGAGAGGGAACTGAGGTTTTAGTATCCACAGTAAACACCCACGGACATAAATCCTACCATATTGCTGGTGCTCAGGGGTCTACTTATTATCATCAAAATAATAGGGAGAGTGGATCTCTACCTCGTTCTATGAGACCATCTTTTAGAAATAGCAACAGAAAAAAAAAAAAAAAAAGATTGTGCAATTCCAAAGCAAGATAAATGTCATCTTTCTCTTCCTACCTACAAAACCAGCACTGGTTTGGGTCAGTCTCAAAGACATGAGTCTCAACTGGACTGACAAAATTTTTTGTGCCACAATATATCTGCTTTATGGGATCTCAGAGATTTCTGTCAACTCGGGGACCAAAAAAAAAAAAAGGGGGGGACTCAAAAATGCTAAACCAAGCATATTCTTAGATTTTCACTTGGATATCTAGGGTTCAGGATACCCCCAGAATTTCTCTGGGCCCCAAAAGAACCCTGCATACTGGATAAGACTGTGGGCAAGATCAGAGTTCCCTGCATCGTTTGAATTAGGTGGTTTCTATCTTGCACCTATGGGAAAGAGTTGGAACATACCCAATCTTTATGATTAAGCAGAAAAGACAACATTTTCCATAAGAATGTAATCTTCTGCATGGTTGGTCACCAGTTATTTTTTGGATGGTCATTTGGTTTCTGTCACATTAGCTAATTGTTTTGCTAAATCATCTTTAAAGATGAGTTGCCTTCTTGAGTTGTTAATACTTGTGAAATTCTTTTCCCAAATGAACGAGAATTGAAAGATATATATACATATATATATTTTTAACACAAACATACACCAAAGTTCCCAAACATATAGTGTGTTGAAAGTGGGTCTGTTGCAAAGTAACTTGAATTCTAGGCCTGGGTCCAGGGGTGGGGAGTACTAAAACATTCCACTGAGAACTTCACTCTTGGCTCTTAACTGAAAACTAGAAATCCCTAGTCAAATCAGATATATGAAGCATCAGGCTCTAACATGAGGAGAAAACGGAAAAAAAAAAAAAAAAGAAGTCTGGGGGGAGATAGGGAGGGAATTCATAAAGATTAATAAGGAGGTTAGAAGAAATTATGTGGGAAAGAAGGAGAAAGAATAATTATGATGTTATTATATTCCTGAGCCAGGTACAGAATTTGTGGGTCATTGTTTCATTTCATACATCCCCCAGTATCATGATGACATTATGAAGTAATCTCCAATATACTATAATCTGTTTTGGAAATGCTTTCCCCCAGGTGTCTCTTATGGGACACACTGAAGGAAGGAGTTGATCTGTTAAATTACTCTTACTGCTCAAATATTTGAAGTACTAATTCATCACTCATGACATTAAATTTATCTTTTAACATCATTGTAAATTTCACAGAGGTGAATCTTTTCACAACAACGAGTAAAGTGTCTCTTGAAAGGAAATTATGTTAACCTTGGAGCGGATCTTACAGGGCAGCTCCTAAAAGACATGATGCATCTGAGTCTCTCTTGGCTGTAGATGAGATGTGCACACAAACTGAATCCCAAGTATGCATGGAGAAATCCCTTTGCATTTGTTGCATGGTTATAGATGCTGGGAAGAGAGCAAAATGTTAGAGGATTAAAACCAGACTCAAAGCTAAGTGTAAGGTAGGTACGGACAGCAACTTGCTGCAAGGACCAAATCGGGTCTTACCATGGGTCTACAAAGTGAAATATAATCTTATGGGGAGAGCAATCTTATATTAGGCCCAGCTAGAAAGGGTTTTTTTTTAACCCTGTTAATAATGCTGTGTGTGCAGGTTTTCATCCATTATCGTTTTGTTAGAACATCCTTGCTAAGATCTAGCTCTTTTATGGGTCTGACACCTCACAAGAATCCAAGCGGGGAAATGGATCCAATAAATGTAATCTACAGGTGAAACTTACAGAGGCAATTTGGGAAAAGAAGCCATCCTTCTTGGGGTTTTACCATTTTACAAAAGTTATCACCTCATCTCCTAAAGTATTGAGATTTTTATTGATTAGTCAAGATTTGTATTTTATGTGTTTGTTCTTGGAAAGGCTTATTTCAATAGAAATTATCCCACAGTGTTATGTCTAGTATCATCATCATCATCATCATATCATTTAAAAATTTGATCAAATAAAGTACACACACACATATATATGTATGTATAGCCTTATCTACATGTGAAAGTAATTCTGTTTATTCTTATTCATCAATTAACAAAATGCATGTAAATTGGCTATGATGAGACAGACATAGAGCTAGAGATATAAAAGAGAACATGAAATTGTCAGTCTTTGCCTTCAAAGAGATTAATATACAGGGAGAACAGATCATTGTTTAAAAAAGTCACAAAAACAATGATATAATAATAGACAAAAAGAAATGTTATGAAGGAGATACAAAAGCGTCTTAGGAGATTAAAACAGTTTTCAAAGGCAGTGGACAGCTTTTCCAAGCAAGTGAAAGCTTTTCCAAGCAAGCTTTTCCAAGGCTGAGAGATAAGTGGGATTAGGCAAAGTGGGTTGGTTGTGGAAAAATTCAGGCATAGGAAACAGCAAGTGCAAAGGCACTGAGGCCAGAAACAATGGCAAGCTTTAGAGGCATGTTGCAAAGAGGTCTCCGTGACTGAAGCAGAGGGAGGGAGGGATGAAGCATAGTGAGAGAGGCTGGAGTCAGGCATGACCTAGCCCTTCAAGGACATTAGATATGATTCTATGAATCTATGGGCTAGATTTGCATTTCCAGAAGACTTCTCTGACTACTGTATTTGACAAAATAAATAGAGGGAGCAAGAGTCCAGGTAGAAAAGCTTTACTATGGTCAAAGCAAAGAAAGGACGAAGGCATGGATTGGGGTGGTACTTACTGAAAAGGGATAAAAAGAGACGGAAGTCAAAAAGACAGCACATGGGAGTGGGTTGGATGCAGAAAGGGCGTCAAAGATGATTGTCAGAGTAGGTGATTAGTAATTGATTGATAGAAAATGGTAATATCAGGACCAGGATATTCATTCTATTCTATGTAAATCCATTCTATGCAAAAGTATTCAGTGCTTACCAGATACAAAACATGGTGCTGGGAATCTAATGGATAGCAATATGAAACAAGTGTACAAAAGGTTATATGATCTCTTTTATATGCTCACATTCAAATACAATGTTTCTCACTAGTGGAAAGAGAAATAAAACTACATACCCACATACATATGTGTACTCACACATGCAGATGTATACACATGGATGTGTGTATATGTGTATGAGTACATATAGGTACATATAAATTTTAGGTACTTGTATCACATGCACACCTGAATTAAGCACTTGTTTCAAGGGGATTGTGGAAGATATACATAAATAATTACTGTGGAGGTAAGGAAGAGAAACCAAAACGTTGCATGAGACTTTGTTCTTAAAAGAAATTAAAATGTTTCAAAAACCATGAAGTCTTCTAGTTCCACCTTATTACAGAAGAGATTTATGACACTGGCCCTATTTACCAAATACAGTCCATAAAAAGAAATTTACGCACTAGTATTCAGCTATATGATCCATTTTAATATATGATGTATTATGGTAATCATGGGCATAATATTATCACTAATAATAATGATAAATAATAACACCAGTAATCATCCATGTATAGTAATTTTAAAAGATCACATAATAAGCAGAACAATGTAAACATAGGTTCTATTTAATGTTGCTTGAAACTTATCTTTTTAGTTTTTATGTTTGTTTTTTCTGGAGGAGATTCTAAACTCACAGTTTTGTTATCAAACTGCTTCTCTTCACAGCAGACAGAATATGATTCATGAGCAATTCTGTCAAGTATTTGCCAAATGTAATGGAGAACACCTTTCCAGTCTCCCCAGGGCATTTTGTGGGTCAGAAGTCCTTTGTTTAACAGACTCAACTTGCATGTTGATTCTAAGAGTCCAACCAAACATACAGGACAATCGCTCATCTGTGAGTTCTTAAGGCTCCTTTCATCTCATTTTCCTCACACGATAGTCTTTGCTTGTTTCAGTTTTGTGTGTATTCCTTTTGATCACTTGTTAATGTCTCCTGTTTATAGGGATTGTACTATCTAATCTCTAAAATAGTATGTAATTGTCATTTAGTGTTACTATAATTGTGCAGAAGGTGGAGTATGTTTGTAATCACTTACTCTTTAAGATTTCTCACGTCCAAGGGTCCTTTACTGTTCTTGTACTTAAATTTATATTTTTAATTTTGTGGGGTTTTTTCCTCTAAAAATAACCCTCAAATTTTATGAGCTTCAGGCCCTGGAAAACTTATCTGGCCTGCTTTTTCATTTGTATTATAATAATTTGCTTTTATGCCTTTCTCATAGTATTTTAACTTCATGAGAGTAGGGGCATTTTTTTTTCTCTACTATCTAACATTTAGTTCAGTAAATGCTTGATGAGTAAATGAATAAGTAATGCACATTTAGTGGTTGTTTTGAAGTTGGCTCTGATGACTGAGATTTTCTTTTGCGTTCATGCATCTTCATTAATGCCAACTTTGTTGCAAAGTGTTTTAAAAAAGTAATTATCTTAAGTTACTTTTAAAAAGTTCAAAGTATTTGCAGAATTCTAAATTAAATTCCCATTACTGTCAGTATCCGTAATATTTTTCAAAAAATGCAATCTATCTTCATATGTTAATGTTCTTTCATTTTATTCATATTTTTTCTTTAAAAAATTTTCTTGGGGTATTTTCCAAATGGGAATTGCTGCGATAAAGGGCATACTTGGCCAGCTTTGTAGATTCTAAGAGTACTTTAAAAGGAAAGCCTTGCCAAAGAAAAATGTTCTGGTACTGGATTGCACTGATTTTAAGCTGTCATTTAATATAAGATCTCCATTTTGTCTTTATTTCTCAAGTTGCTTATTTATAAATTGCCACTCTATTTTTCAGGAGTTGACAAATGTTGACAGATTGACATATGTTACTTGAGAGCTGATATACCCTCTATGATACGTACTCTAAAAGCTAAACAATATATAACAACTTAGGAAAATTATACATACCATGAAGATATGTCACCATTTCTAAATTATATAATTCAGGTTTATATTTTGGTTTTCAAGGAAGCAAAAATACTCTTCTTCCCTTCTCCATCCCTTCTGATCATTTCCAAGGTTTAAAAAAAAGGAGGGGGATGGAAACCTCAAAATCATTGGCCGCTTTCTGACCATAGAGATGAATAATTTAAGGACAATCTCAAACCCTTGAAAAATCTCGTAAGTGTTTTCATTATTAAAGAAATGGACTTTTATTTGGTTATTCTTTTACCTAATCATAAATAATGGAATAAAATAACCCTCGAAAAATTAACATTAAATAATATAAAAGATAAAGACATATTTAAATGATGTATTGGTAGAAAAAAAAATTTGGACTTTGTCATAAATCTTCTGACACTTCAGCTGCATTGACAACTAAAATATGACTCCAGAATCCAAACATAGGCCCAGGAAGCCCTGTCATCCAATTGCCTCTTCATCATCTTTCTTAGATGTTCTTTCAACGTTTATCATTGCAAATTTTGTCCTTTTTTTTCTCTCTCTCTCTCTCTGTCTCTCTAGCACATCAAACCAAAAAAGAACAATGATCGAATGCTCACTTATACCCAACTTCCTGCCTTCACATTCACTCATTCCCCAGGCCTGAGTCTTTCCACAGGAATCATGCTATTACTTGGTGGCCACTATGTTTTATTATAAAGACATGGCAATGTCCTGGTGCCTGGGTGGCTCAGTCCGTTAAGTGTCCGACTTTGGCTCAGGTCACGATCTCATGGTTCGTGGGTTCAAGCCCCGCCTGGGGCTCTGTGCTGACAGCTCAGAACCTGGAGCCTGCTTAGGATTCTGTGTCTCCCTCTCTCTCTCTCTGTGCCTCCCCCGCTGAGCTCTGTCTCTCTCTCTCTCAAAAATAAACAAACAAAAAAAAAGACAATGAAACAAACAAGCAAAAAAAAGACAACAAAATCAGCAATGTCAATGATCTTTTCCGTGGTCCTTCATGCTTAGTTTGGGAAAACTGTCAACTAGTACTATAGATTTGTTTAAATGGAAAATTATCACAAAATTGTAGGTTCTTCCGTTATCCTCACGGAAAAATTACCGTAGTGGGGAATTAATAAGCTGTTTTGAGAAGTAAAACATCTAGATCCAAACCAAATCCATTCCAAAATGAATTCTAGTATTTCTATAGGTATGAGTTGCACTAATGCCTTCCCGTTTTGTTTGGAAAGACCTGAAACTTTTCATCCCAACATACATGTTTGCTTGATATTCCTCAATTCTAAAACAACGATATATTTGATAACATTTATCTATTGTATACCAAGCCTGTAAAGGGTCTCATATCCTGGAGATAAAGTACGCATGCCTAGTGAGGAGTCACGCAGGCGCCCTCGCCCTTGACCTCTGACCTGTCGGCCGCCCTTGAGCCGAGGGCCGCGGGGCCAGGACGCAGCAGTCCACGACCCCGAGGCAGAGCGGCCACCATGGCTAAATACCTGGCCCAGATCATTGTGATGGGGGTGCAGGTAGTGGGCAGGGCCTTTGCCCGAGCCCTGCGGCAGGAGTTTGCAGCCGGGCAGCCGCTGACGCTCGGGGACGTGCTGGACACCAGTCTGCAGCTGCCTCCAACCTGTACGGCCTCAGCCTCCAGGAGGCACAGCAGATTCTCAATGTCTCCAAGCTGAGCACCGAGGAGATCCAGAACTACGAACACGTATTCGAGGTGAACGACAAATCCGTGGGTGGCTGCTTCTACCTGCAGTCCAAGGTGGTCCGAGCCAGGGAGCGCCTGCAGGAGGAGCTCAGAATCCAGGCCCAGGAGGACAGAGAGGAGCGGATGCCCAAAACGTGACCACTCAGCCCGTCCTCCTGCACCCTGCCCACCACCTCTAATTTATAGCTCGGTAATAAATGTCTTTTCGGCAAAAAAAAAAAAAAAAAAAAGGAAAGGGCTCCCCTTTTCTGAATTTTGCTGCTTCCTGCTTGTTGAGCAGTGGCCCCTCCTGGGAAAACAGAGCTATTTCAGGCAACATTCAGATTTCATTTTACATTAGACTCTGTGGAATATTACAGTGCTATTCGGGTGTATTCATAATCTTTTCCCTGATTTTGCTGTTTTTATGGCCTAGTACACTTACATTTGGTGTTTGTTGAAGGGTAATCAGAAGATATTTGGACATCAAAGTTTTTCAAAGTAAATAATGATGGCATTACTGCTAAGGTATCTCTTAACAGTTCTTATTACCCTGCAAATTAAACGAGAATAAAATCATTCTTCTTTTAGGACTATTTAAAATGAATGATTTTGCCCTCCCCTTCCCATATTTCACCTTTATTTAATTGGCAATTACAATATATACCTAAAGGCTGTCTGCAGGTAATGGTTCAGTTAGCACGTGCCCGGGAGAATGGAAAATCAGGAGCAAATCACCTGTAAAGAGGAGGAAGTCCATTTCACACATTGCTGTTCATACTCACCTCTTCCTGACCACAACAGGAGTCTATCCCTGTAAATTAAGTTTCTGAGTTAGCCACGGCTGTCATAGAACTATGAGGACGTGACCTCTACATGGTTCTGGATCATTCCACGGTGTGGATTACCCTGGCCTTTAACTTGTGTCCTTTGCAGCAGGGTGCCCATGTTTTCTGGATTTCACTGCTCTTTAGAATTCTCCACCAGAGGGAGGGCAAGGGAAGAAGGAGTTCATCCGCAGTTCTGAGGAAAGTTTGAATCTGAGAAAGCTAGCGTTAATGTATTAAAGATCTCTAGGACTGTCTTCCCAACTCTACCTCTCCCTACTTGCTGCCCCTCTCAGCAGAACTGAGTGACCCTCAGCTACTATAGTAACTTGTTTGTTGGTCGTCTTTTAACCAGGGTTTGATCAGTTCCTTTGAAAATTAAGTTGGAGTGAGAGATACAGTTTAAGACACCCTCTTTGAAGAGGCTAGATGATTATTATTTATTTTGTGAAAAGCTAAAGACGAGACTTATGACAGGCACGTGGTTACCCACGTGAAGGCGGGGTACACACGCATTCAAGGGGCAGATCCAGGAAGACAGCGCCATCGACCATCTTTAAGGTTCTCGGAGCCCTTCTGTGCACCCGGAACAGCCTCACACTCAGATTCCCTTGCACACAGTTTGTCTTTGCCCTACGCGCGAGTGGGGCTCTCACTGAAGTAAGAAAGGAATGAACTCCACACTCTCATGCGAAAACAACCAAAGTTTCGCTCCTTCCCGATGGCTGCACAGAGCCTTCTTTTGAGGGGCAGGTGTCAGAGTTCCAAACTTTTTTCTCCAACGTCTCTCCGCATTGTTGGGCACGGACCTTCCCTTCGGGGCTGCTTGGCAGCGGAGGAGAGCGAGGAGCCTCTGGGTCCTTTCCTCTGTCTTTGAAGCTCCCGGGGCCACTGGGTTTGGTTCCCGCGAGCGCGGCGGCGCCGGCGCGGGCGACGTCTCCGCGCGGCTTCCAGCGACCCCTGTCGGGGGTTCCAGGCAGCCGCACTGCGCGCCGCCGCCCCCCGCCCGGCCTGGCTCGGGGAGGGAAAAGGGGCTGCGCCCGGGAGCGCCGAGCCCAGGCTCCTCCCGGTGGCGTGTCCGCGCCTCCGGGTGGGGGTGTGGTGGGGAAGAGGGAGGGGGCGAGGCAAGGGGAGGGGGAGAAGGAGGCGCCAGCCTCCAACCTGCGAGCGGGAGGTGGGTGGCTGTGGGGCAATTGAAAAAGAGCCGGCGAGGAGTTTCCCCAAAACTTGTCGGAACTCCGGGCTCGCGCGGAGGTCAGGAGCAGAGCGGCGGCGGCTGCCTGGGCGAAGCGAGCGCGGGGCAGGACGGTGAACGCCTCTCCCTCATCGGGCTGCGAGCGCGCCGGACGGACGCCACCACCGGAGCCGACAGCGGCTGGACCCAGCTCGGCGGGAACCGAGGACTTCCCTGAGCGACACGAACAGCTCCGAGTGCGAGAGCGACCGCCAGCCCCAGGTGGCCCGGACCGCACGCCGCGTCCGCGCCGCTCCCCGCGGGCGACAGGAGACGCCCCCGCGCACCGCGAGTGCCTCAGCCGGGCCACGCGCTCTCCCTCCTCGAGGGACAAACTTTTCCCGAACCCGATCCAAGCCCTCGGACCAAACTTGGGGCGCGTCGCCTTCGCCGGGAGCCGTCCGCGTAGAGCGTGCATTTCTCGGGCGAGATGTCCGAGCGCAAAGAAGGCAGAGGCAAGGGGAAGGGCAAGAAGGACCGAGGCTCCGGCAAGAAGCCCGCGCTCCCAGCGGGCGGCCCGAGCCCAGGTGAGTGCGCAGCACGGCCCGGCTCCGCGATCCTCTTCCTCCTCCTCCTCCGCTGGCGTCGCCTCTCCCTCGCCTGCCCGCGCCCTGCGCTCCTGGCGCCTGGCGCTGCTCCCGCGCGTCCGCGGAACCGGGCGGTTCTCGCCTTCGGTGGGGCCGCCCCTCACCTGGGCGCCCAGCCCCACCCGGACGTCCGCACCCCGCGCGTACGGTTGGGGGCGGCAGCCGCGGCCCGCGCCCTCCGGGGGTCCGGGTCGCGCAGCGCTCCCTGGCACGGCCTTTTCCTAGCGCCCCGCAGCTGAACCCACCCCGGGAGCCGGACCGAAGTGCGGGAACCGAGGCTGGGTGCGCGCTCGTCCGGCGCTAGGAGGGCTTTGCACGGGCCCCGTCTGCCCTCTAGCGAGAAAAGCGGGAACGGGTCTCCACTTGGCGCGCCTGGTTGGGCAGAGCTGGGTGGTCGGGAGAGAGGCCCCGGGAGCTGGAGCGGGTGCGCGGCTGGGTTTGGCCGAGGGGAAGCCCTGTAGGGTCGCGGTGTGTGCGTACGTTCACCCTGATTCAGCCCTGAGATACTGGGACTCAGATCAGTTGAGAGGGATTCCTAGAGGTCAGCGAAGCAGATAAAAATCTAGTCAGTGCCAGGAAGCAGGTCTGCTCCAAATAAGTTCTCAGACTTCCAGCTTACCAGTTCTGGTTTTCAGGACCTCCTTGATAAATATGCTTAATTTATGCTCCCAAGAGGTTCCAAAAAGCAAAAGTTTGTCTAAATGTTTGAACCCAGGTGCCCGCTGGTTATATAATAGGATGAAATGGCAGTCGAGGCTTTCTAGAGACAAATCTTGCTTTTGATCATTAGCACACAGATGTGAATGACAGTTTCACCTTAGATTTCCCAAGGAAGAGCTGATCCTTTAGATATACATTGTCTTGAATAGAGCAAGCATCCCACATAAATACTTGCTTATGAGCGATTGAAGAAGATGCTTAAAAAAGGAGAAGAGAGGGAGACGTATAAGGTCTTTTTTTTTTTTCTGTCTCGTCCATTCCCAATTGTTAATTGATCCAGATTCATTAAGTCACTTAAAGTCACTTAAAGCATCCCCCAGCACTCCTGAAGAATTAATTCAATAGCACTTGGTAATACTGTGGCTGAGAAGATAAGCAGAAATATTTGTTCCTTGTAGGAAGAAAACAAGATTTGCTTAGTCTTCTTATTGGCATCACTGATAGCATTTCAGAACCTGACTTACTGGCAGGGACCTTCGGCAGGTTTTGAGCAAAACAGAAATTGAACAAAGAGTAATTGTTTGGCCACTGACCATTCCTGTGCATGCTTGTATAATAAGATACTGCTGATCAGATTCACCTTAATTACTTCATGAGGGTATATCGAAATTTTGTTTACTTTTACCTTGTGTTTTGGAGACAAGGTCTGAAATGGGGAGCCGAATTAGCAACCTCTATGTGACTTTATCTATTGTCCTTTCAAAAGTCATCATGGTAAATTAAAGAGACCTTAGATGTAGCCAGAACTGTAAAGTTGTAGAGTTATTTGTGGGGGCCTTAGGTCTTTCCCTGTCCTGCCTGTGAACTCTGCCTTCACAAGTTTCTGTGTTCCTCTGTAGGTGGTCTGATGAATTAAACAGGGCATTGGTTTGAAGTGGCATCCCTCTCAGGTAACAGGTTTGCATTTTGTCAAGGGTTTATAGTGGCAGTGCCATAACATAGACATTTCAGATAATCAGGTAGTTCCGTGGGGGGGGGAGATTTAAGAGCAAGCAGGCATTTCTGTGTCCTACAGATCTTATCTACTAGGTAGCAGCTGTGTTGTGACTACTGAAGGTTCTCCCTTGACACAGAGTTCCAGAGCTTCCTCGGTGGCTCTCATTCTGCTTTCCAGTCCACGTTGTGATTCCCTCTAAACCAGATAGATTGGCATCTTTAAGTGACATTCTCCCTATTATCTTCCTGAAAATTGAGGTGAACTTGGCTCGGGTTGGTTTTTAGTATGTTTATCTCCCTTTTCCATCAGGGAGTCGTCATCTTTGGGGAGGAACTTTTTACCTCCTCCAGGGCACCTTGGAGGAGGTAAAAAGTCATATAAATCACATAAACCACTTAAGAATATTGATTCTTCATTCGATTTGAAAAGAATGGTCAACTTGAAACCAGCTCTCTGTAAAAGCACGTGGCATTAATAGTATTGCTTTGAAATCAGCGTTTCTCTCCTTGTCATTTTCCTTACAATGGTGAGTGCCAGTTACATTTCCTTATCTTGGGGGAATAAATAACCTATAGCCGTAATGGTTTGTGGGAGAAACTCACGTGCCTTCCTTAACTTCCTTTGCACTCAAGTTCTCCAGGTGTCCTCAAAAGAACGACTTCTGGTGTCATCACTGTAGTGTTGCCCCTTGACAAGCCAGCCCAGATGAGGACCTACGGACCACACCCATCCGTTAAATAGCTCCTGCATAAGAGTCCGTCAGCCCCACACTTGACCCCTTTCTTAAAGTGGCCACTGCAAGTGCACATGCTACATGACGCACATGAACTGCCCAGCCTCTCTTTGGCTGTTATAACATTACTTCACGACAGTCGGGGGAGATGTAATGCTGAGATAATGGCCTCTCAGCCCCGCTGTGTGCTGTATTATATGCAGAGGCATAAACACATCTGTTGGAGGGAAATTTTCAGGGGAGAAGGGCTTCTTTAACTTTCATATGACATGTGTGACTGATATGTGATACATACATGGCTATGTTTCATAGCATCCACATTTTTATACAATTAACTGAATATTGAATTGCACACTGTTGGGGCTGCAGATGTTCAACAGAATTATCTATTCCATAATAGTGGCTCTAATAGGTCCCAAGCCCTTGGTGTCATTGGTTCCTCTTCTTTGCTCAAAATAAGCAACCTCAGCAAATCCTGGGCTTTGTAACCCAGATCCATGTTGTACCAGGGGCCCTGTAACATCCTGGGCCTCCTAGGTTCTAGACCTCCCATTCCAGCCTCCTCTTATTGATTTAGCCCAACAAACTCTTCCTATTGAAGCACTGGTTACAAACCCAGAGTTTTTGTTTTGCTTTGTTTTGTTTTGCTATCTGGTCTTTGGCTCTGAGCTTCGCTTATGAATCTCCATTGGCTGATATGTTTTTGTTTCATAAAACACCACAATGGATTCTTTTCTCTCTCTCCCTCTCTCTCTCTCTCTCTCTGTCTCTCTCTCTCTGTCTCTCTCTCTCTTTTTCCTTTCAAGTGACCTGAAACAAATCCGTGACCAAGCTAAGCCGAGTTCTAGAACTATTGTGACTCCTCTTAATCTTGGCAGAAGGAAGCATTTGTGAGTACAAGTGGTGGATAAATTGAGAATCTTAGTATACCAAACGGGTAGAAGTGGTCTGTGTGCTCCCTCGATGACATCACCCACGTGTTTCTTGAAGTGGTTCCCCAGGCTGAAGTGCTTGTAAACATTCTTGGATATAAAGTGTGCTGTCACTAACAGGGCACCGTGTGTTTACAGAGCCAGAGGAATGTCCAGCGATGTTTCAACCTGGTTACTTCTGGCCACTTACCTTATGTAATTATTCAAAACACTAAATATCATTGATAAGATGAAATAGGATTTATTTTGAAAAATTATTTTGAAGCAGAAAGAGAGAAACTTGGGATACTATTCTCATATCTGCAAGATGAGAAAGTAATACTGATGAGGAAAAAAATATATATATATAATCAGAAAATATTGAACTAGTATGAGAAAAAGGAATACCTTACTACATGCCAGGCACTGTACTGGATGCTTTTATATTCATTAGAATGTTTTTAATGTTTATTTATTTTTGAGAGACAGAGAGAGACAGAGCACCAGCAGGGGAGGGGCAAAGAGAGAGGGAGACACAAGATCCGAAGCAGGCTCCAGATTCTGAACTGTGAGCACAGAGCCTGACGTGGGGCTTGAACCCACAAACCACGAGATCATGACTTGAGCTGAAGTCGATGCTCAATCGACTGAGCCACCCAGGCACTCTTTATATTATCAATAAGGGAGCTAATATTTATTGAATATCTTAGCATGTTCCAGGCAGTGTAACAGATGCTTTGTGTATTTTGTCACTTGTCCTTTGGGAAGTACAAAAACGCCTCACTGCCAGTCGGCAAAAAGCAGAGTGCCTGGTTCTTAGCTCTTTAGCCAGATTGCCTGGGTCTAAATCCTAGTGTTCCTGCTCCTTAAAGATATCATGAGAAAGTTGCCTAATCTCTCTATGCCTAAGTTTCCTTATTTGTAAAAACTGCATAGTAAAATGTTATTATTATCATGAAGTTATTACGAGGCTTAATGAGATAATTCACGGAGGCATACTGAATATCGCCTAACATGTAGTAAGTGCCCGATACATGATAACTCTGTTCATAAAATTACTTAAGAAGCAAATCGTCCAGGTCTTTACAAAGGTATTTGATATCATTTTCAAAACTTACCTTTTATGGTAAAAAAAAATAATCCCAAACTGGCTTTAGATTAGAATGAGTATAAATATTAGTATCTACTACCTGTATATATAGAGAAAAGTGGATAAATATGTCAAACACCATAGCTGCATATATGTATTATGAAAACGGTCCCGAATTCAGTCTAAATATTGAAAATAGGGTGAGGTGCAACATAATTTTATCTCTGGCAGAAAGACGTTGAGGTTTCAAGCTATGAGAAGATTTTGAAACACGACTCCTTTGCTGGCAACACTTAAGAGATGACTCTCAAACCTCACTTTATTATATAGAATGCATAATCTTCTCTTTGGGGACTAGTACAAATTGCAGCAATTGAAAGGGAAAGAGTGTGTATGAACATTTTCTTTGTTATCTTTTTATCAAATGTAATAGTATATTGCCAGCAAGGAGCCCAGAATTGAGTGCAGGTGTTTCTAAATATAAATAAATGATGAATATAGGAAATCCATACTTCTCACTCTTTGTGCTCTCCCCTCTAGAACCACTAGAATGGTTGTACGTAGTGTTTAAAGTTCTGGGAGTATGACACATACCAAATCTGTATTTTATTAACCTTCTTGGAGTAACAAGCTAAATTTGGCTTTCACAGTCCTGATAGTTTATCGTGTTCTGTTAGGACAGAGGAAAACAAACCGGGTGAGTGATTCTGTTTGCTCAAAGAGACAAATAAATGGACTTCTCATATTTTGGTTAATCCTAGGACTTTCCTCTGCATAAACAGAAAATGCAAAAAAATAAACCAGATAGTTTTGGTTTAAAAACTGATTTATTTTAACCAGAAGACAATAGTGTCTATTGAATATACTATAAGGTACAGAAAATGAAATTTCCCAAAGGCACAAGTGATGTTTTGGATCCACTGTAATGCTTCACATTCTAATTGTGTGGTTGTGTCCTTGTATGAGTTTTAACAGATTCTTTAAAAAGTGAGCTACCAAAATGCCAATAGATGTCAGTGTTTGTTGCTTAAGAAAAGGCAAGGTGTTAGGGGAAAAAACAGAACTTAATTTGCTCTCCATTTTACTAACCTAAGGCTGGCTACTGAGAAGTTTGATAACTATTAGGACCCCCGTATAACCTCGTGTGCTTACCCTTTTTAATGAGAATGCTATATTTTCACATTCCTCTCTTCTAAATATTAAAAGATGCCTCTGCAATAAATTCCTGAAAGAATTCAGAATGTAGGCTGAAAATACACTAATCAGCACATTTTTTTTTCTTTTTTAAAATGAAGACCCAATTGTGTGAGAATGTGGTTACATCTTGTATTTCTTTTGCATTTTCAAATAATAATTATGCATGTGTTGTATATCATCTTGATTAAGATTGAACAAGTACACTTTTGAGTCCAATGCAAGGGAAATCCGTGGACTGCAGATCTGGAAGGCCAGAGATAACCAGAATTTTCTTCTTTGTCCGAGTTACCAGTGTCACTTTCCTGTGGCCTCCAGAGGGTGCTCCAAGAGCATCACACTGCTATTCCCCAAAGAATGACTCCTTTTTAACTTTTCTTAAGTTACTTGCATGTTCTGGGCAATCTATGGGGAAGAGGAGGGTCCTGATTTGATCAGAGTTAGCTGCCTCAACTGGAGTTCATTTCCCAGCTAAACCAAATAGCCTGAATTCACTAAGAATTCTGAATGGGAACATTCTGATACATCATCCTGATGATGACCATGCAGTTGTCACTTGCAAGGGGGTGTCCGTGAAATTAATTTTCACCGGCACTTTTTCCTCAGAGAACCTAATATCTCATAAGCACCTTTTAGTTGCCCTTTAGAGCTATTCCTTTTGAATAAGTTCAGAGCCTTCGAAGAGATTTAGTCACGTTTAAAAGTTGCATTATGTAATTGAACAAAGGATTTTTACTAACACATTTGCTTTCATTTCTTCACACAGTTTCTTCAACCCCTAACTTAAATTGTTTAAGAACCCTACTCTTTTTTTTTTTTTTTTTTTTTGAGTGAGTGAGCAAGCAGGGTAGGGGCAGGGAGAGAGCGCGCGCGCGCGAGAGAGAAAATCCCAAGCAGACTCCAAACTGTCAGTGCAGAGCCCAATGTAGGGCTCAAACTTACGAACCTGTGAGATCATGACGTGAGCCGAAACCAAGAGTCAGACACTTAACCAATTGAGCCACCCAAGCACCCCAAGAACCCTACTTGATAGAGGTACACATTTTTGAAAATGGGTATGAAAGACTCAATCCATTGGACATGGGCTAGTATTGTAATATTGTCACCTCGTCCTTGTCATTTGCTCCTGACTTATTCCACCTGGCATTAGCCATCTTCATTCGTGAGTTGCTCCCATTATATGAGTCCCCTTCTCTTTTTGAAATGCAGTGTAGTTTGCTGTTTCCTAGACAAGAAAGGTATTACTGATGGAAAGTAGCCTTTGCTGCTTCTGTGTCCCAAATCTTTCATGCCACAACTTCATCAGGCAGGCAGCTGGCTCCTTGGGCAGCTGTTGAGTTTTAGTTTCAATGATGTGAGAGTTAGGGAATGCTTTATTGGGTTGAACCACATGAAATAGTCAATTTTGTAGGTCATACATGACTGACTCTAGTCAATGTCCTATGGTTTAATATTTGGAGTCTCTTGAGTACTTTGGCTTTGTGCTTTACATATTATTTTAAATAATATTGTAGGGACAACATCGAGAAAATTCTTATAAGTTTTGGTAATTAAAAGAGGTTAAAAGTAGTATATAAAGGAACCCAGGATAGGATATCATTGAACCAGTGACATTTTCTCCAATAAATGGATCAGGTCATATGATATCCATATAAAACAAATTCAGCATAGAGTGTCAGGGCAAGGAGTATTTCCCCTTGGAGAGAAAAGTGGTGTATTTCTACCACAACATAGAACTTTTATTTTTATTTGACCTTAGAAAACCGTTATCTTGCTTTCTCTTACCCACCATATTTCTGCAGAGATTACAGAGATATGAGAAGGAAATACTGGTGAATGATGAGTAATCCTGGCTTTATTTTATGAGATAATAGGGAAAAAAAATACCTTTGCCCACTTTCACAGTGCTACAGCAACACAAGTTTTCCAGTATGTTAATAACTGTGAAATCTATTGTCAAGTGGAAATGCATCTCATTATGATTGGCCTATATTGCTTTATAAATAAAGTTAAATTTAGATAGAGCTAGGTTTTAAAAAGTGTG
The DNA here is from genome assembly GCF_027475565.1 of Acinonyx jubatus. Lineage (NCBI taxonomy): Eukaryota > Metazoa > Chordata > Mammalia > Carnivora > Felidae > Acinonyx > Acinonyx jubatus. The sequence goes on from NC_069382.1 coordinate 29,392,305, forward strand.
TATATTCACGTTTGTGACTGTAAGTCATGTTTGTTATATATAATCTCGTAATTGCAGAGACAAATTGCATTTTTTAAGGTTATGACAGTCTCTTTAGCTATTCCATAGTGAATCTAAAACCAATCTTTAAAAGCAAATGTCTAGATTCCAATTTGGAATGATTTTTTTTCAGAATACATAAATCTTCTAGTGAAATGTTTTAAATACTGAAGGTCTTATATCTAAGGACTCCAGGATTGAAAGCTGAAATTCCTACACATTTTGTGATTTATATTTTATACTTCAAAAATATATTCCAACCTTATGTAAAAAAGTTTTAATATTAATTATGCATAGAAACATGTCTCTATTAATGCCCTAGAGGGTTTTTTTTAAGTTGTTTGTTTATTTTGAGGGAGAGAGCATGAGTGGGGGAGGGACAGAGAGAGAAGGAGAGACATGATCCCAAAAGTAAATTCCCACCATCACCACAGAGCCCAATGAAGGCCTTGGACCCATGAACTGTGAGATCGTGATCTGAGCCAAAGTCGGACACTTAACTGACTGAGCCTCCCAGGTGTCCCTTAATGCCCGAAGATTTTATAACTGAAAGTTTATTTCTTAGCTGTGTAGTATGTCATTTATTTTGGAATTTTTATTCATATATAAAATAATAGGAAATCACACTTACATGTGAGCTGATAAGGAATGCATCCAAAAATCAAAGAAGAAAGAAGTGAGGGACATAGATGTTTAAAAGAAAACAAAATGCTCATGAGAAAGAGAGCTTTCTTTTATGGGGATAAATGTATGTGTTGCTATTTAGTGTTTAGAAATATGTGTTTTGTGAATCAGATGTTCTTTCTGTTCTTTTTTAAAGTTAAAAAAATTTTTAATGTTTTATTTATTTTGGGTGGGGAGAGAGAGAGAGAGGGAGAGAAGGAGAGGGAGGGAGGGAGGGGCAGAGAGAGGGAGACACAGAATCCAAAGAAGGCTCCAGGCTCTGAGCGGTCAGCACAGAGCCCAGTTCGGGACTCAAACCCAGGGACCGTGAGATCGTGACCTGAGCCGAAGTCGGACACTTAACCGTCTGAGCCACCCAAATGCCCCAAATGTTCTTTCTGTTCTTAAGTTTAGCAAGACTTACACAGGTTTCTGATTGTCCCTGAATTTGCCTCTTCTCCCCTGTCTGCATCTTATTCCTTGGACTTTCTGTTGTATTGGAGGACATTTAGAGGAGGAGGAGGGGGTTGGTAACTTGCTCTAATAGTAGTTGATGTAAAGGAGGCTCGAGGATAAGGGAAGTAGGTCATTTTGGACACAGCACGCTGTAGTTTTGTGTCTACAGTGTGAACATTGGTATCATGTTTAACATGGCTTAGTATATGAAAAAGTGTGTATGTGTGTGTACCTTCCCTTCCCCCCCTTCCCTCTCAAACATGGGAAGTGTTCTTTCCAGTTATGAGTTTAAACTATATTAAAGGTTATGGATATTTAAATGAAAGGGTTGTTTTGTGTTCGTTTTGTATATTCACGTAATATGTGAGGATATAGTGAGACTTTTTTGGATGGAGGCGATGCCCTATCCATTTGTAACCTCAGTTAGGGTTGGCCCAGACAAAAACGTGTACCTGTGTAGTCAGCGGTTAAGTGAAGCTCAAGTCAACATTTTAAGTCATCATTTTGATAATTCTGGTATCTTTTCTCCAAACACACTGGAGTGAAGGATGTACAAAGTAGGGACAGCATTTTAGATCTGCACCCGTATATTCCACAGGGGATGAGACGAAACAAAGTCCCCCTAAAAGGGACACTCCTGGGCCCACGCCCTCGTGGACGTGGCCCTACTGCTGCCCCTTCAGCGATCCTCCCTTCCCCGCCCCCCGCACCAGCACTATCCTGACTTGGCCCAGCACTCATGTTGCGTTCTCCAAAAAGTATCTGGCTGTTCGCCTCAAAAGTGAAAATCCTTTTTCTGAGTGTGGCCACTGAGAAGGAAATTGGCTCTGTTTTTTTCCTAATTAGCAGGCCAACTGAGAATTCCTGTATTCTAATACAGTGCGGCTCAGGACACAGCAGCAGGACAATTTGACCGTGAGCAGCACCAAGTGGAAGTTTCTGGGACACCTGAATGTTGGCCTGGCTTAGTGACTGCTGCGTCCCTCCTCCCGTGGCTGAGCGGTGCCGGGTCAGTTCCATCAGAGCCTGGCTGAAAGGGTTGTGTGCTCCGACTGTGCATCTGGGAGCCACGGCCTCCCTGTCACGCATCCCCGGTGGGGACGAAGCTCTTTAGCCTTACTTTGCATGTGTCCCCAGTGTGGAAAATAGTATGTAATTCACGCAGTTGTTCTGAGGAGTAGTGTTGGGTGTTGTGCTCGGTAGAGAGTCAGGACTAAATGATGGGTTTTATAGGGTTTGCATATTAACAAAATCTAGGCATTTTTTTTAGTGTACTTTTCATCTCATGGTATCCTCTTGTTCTGTATGTCCGAATCAATGTCTGAATTTTAAGACCTCAGAAGACAACTTTATAAATACATGCTCTACATCTTTTCCTGGGGTCGTATACACAGAGGTCCCTTGTAAATGATCATGTTGTTGGTAGTACACATCAAGTATTTATTTGGCATAGATTCTGTAGCTTTGGACCATTGGTGAGAGTTAAATGCCAAATGTGCAACACGTTCATAAAAAGATGAGCAGATATTCTTAACCTGAGGTTTAGCTTGAACTTTGACCTACAGACAAACTCATTTTTGGAGAACAGAGTAACACTAGTGATGATATATTTTTAAATTTTTTTATTAAAAAGTTTTGTTTAAATTTTTATTTATTTTTGAGAGAGAGAGAAAGACAGAGTGTGAGTGGGGGAGGAGCAGACAGAGAGGGAGACACAGAATCTGAAGCAGGATCCAGGCTCTGAGCTGTCAGCACGGAGCCTGATGCGGGGCGCGAACCCACAAACCGTGAGATGGTGACCTGAGTTTAGGTTGGACGCCCAACCGACCGAGCCAGCCAGCCGCCCCACTAGTGGTGATATTTTAGTGAATTGGTACAATAATAGGCTATGTGCGCTTGTATTTTAAATATTACACACGCTCTTATTATTTTAAAGTATATAGCAATTAATTCTTTAGAGGTAATGTTCTCATACCTTATCTCCTGTGTCTTCATGGTCAAGGGTAACTTGTATTGCACATAGTGCCTAGTAGAGTACTTTACATATGAATTTATAGAATAAATGAGTGAGAATCATCTTCTGTATACGTTTACTATTTTGTTTCCTGAGCTGAAGGATAGATAATTGTATTTATAAATTGATTTAATTGGAGCACATTGTGTTGTAAGCTATATTAAGTTTATTATCTCACAAAATTTTTCATTTGTCTATTGAGTAGACATTACTTTGTATGTAGGTATCACAACTTGCTTTTATATTCTTTTGGTATTTTCTCTCTTCTCTGCCAACAGAGTGACAGTATTTGTGCCAAGCACACTATTTCACTATTTAAAATGATAGTATTCCCGAATTCTCCACTTTAAGTTATTTTTAAATAAATAAAAACAGGGAGCCTACTGTGAAACCCAAGAAACGGTAGATTTTTATAAACAGTTATAACAGCAGTAATATTGAAAATTATTGTCATCTGTTTCTGAGAAAAATATTGAAGGCTGGTGTACTGTCCCAGAAGGATTGGTTCAAATACAGAAAATAGATTGTGATTATAATTCGTTTTAGTGAGGTCACCTTGCTATATACTTGAAGTCTTCCCTGGGGGTGGGGGGTGGGAGGGAACTGCTCATGCATTATCCATTTTGGGAAAGAGTTATATATACAGGAATTATGGAAATGAGCTGGTGGGTTTGTCAAGAGGAAACCAATTATTTGAATGCTGAGTTGAATGGGAAATGAAATACATAATTTTCCATATATTAAATTGAATAGAAATGGGAGATGTATGTCTTAAGGATTGTGTTTTGTTTTTGTCATTTTTTACATGCCGACTATATTGTATGTTCTCAGTTGCCCTTAACCTGAAAGAAAGGTTACTTTGTAAGGTAAAGATATGTCTCAGTGCTTCCCTCCACTGTATGTTAGGTTTACTCCATCCTACCTCTGGAAATTGTGACAAAAAGGCAGGACACAGCCAACCTCAGTTTTGCCCTGAGTGCACCAGTATGGGAATAACACTCCCGGGAGCCAGAAGGGTAGTAGCGATTGTCCTACAGGGACATGATCTAGACATACCAGTTGGGAGAACTTCTAGGCGCCTGTGCCTCTGACATCATTGGATTCCACGAGAGAGGCAGCCGCAGAAGATCTGAATGCCCTTTTTGTCATTTTAGATACGTGATTTTACAAAGTTACTGCTGACCTTAACACAGATGCCCTTTTGGGATTTGTTTCTGTGAAACTTATCAGCAGCTGGATGGCATAGCTCCTGAATAATGCTGTTGCTCTTGAGCAAGATAAGTTACAACTGCATCAGGAGAACAATTTATTCATCCCCAGTGGTGTTACCATTCTCACATTAACTCACAGAGAAAAATAACTCTTTGGAAGATTCACAGTGTTTTGCTTGTATTGGTGTATCAACTCACTATAAAATGTAAAGAATATCTCCTGCTCAGAACTTATAAGAATCTAGTTTTGGGTTATGAACACAGCAGTTCTTTGTTGAGACCCTGGACAAATTAAGTGAATAATGGACATCCTTAGAATTGTCATGTTTCATGGTACGTTTGTAAGTAGAAGCCTATAATCTTTTTTTTTTAATTTTTTAACATTTATTGACTTTTGAGAGACAGAGAGAGACAGAGCATGAGCCAGGGAGGGGCAGAGAGAGAGGGAGACACAAAATCTGAAATAGGCTCCAGGCTCTGCGCTGTCAGCACAGAGCCTGATGCAGGGCTCAAACCCATGAACTGTGAGATCATCACCTGAGCCGAAGTCAGATGCTTAACCGACTGAGCCACCCAGGTGCCCCAGGCCTCTGATCTTTAAGTAGCGATGATGGTTTCATGGGAAAAAAAATCACTCTATTTCTGGTCACCCAAAGAAATAAGAAATGGGAAATGTACATATGGATATACATACCCAAGGTTCTAAGTACTAAATTTGCACATTGCCTAAATATGTGGCTCTGTGCTTTCTATGGGTACAGACCTTCTTTTCATTTGCTTTCAAAAGGTATGAAGTAATTATACTTGAAATTTTCTAGAACTATCTTTTCAATGATCAGGTAGAGTTGCTTTTTATGAGATTGCTTTTATGATTATTAGTCCCATAAATAATATTTCAGGAGTTAGTATAAGTGCCAAGTGATAAAACTGTAAGGATATCAACATGTGTATGTAAATAAATAGGGAACTTTCCACATTCTATCACCATATTTTTTTTATTATAGAAGTTTTTTGTACGTAATTTCAGTTTATCCTGGGTTTTGGTTTTTGCTTGCAGGACAAAGGTCAAACAATCTCGGTTCTACTTGGCGCATTTTATTTTGTCATTACATATATGTATATGTATATATTAAGTTTATTTATTTATTTTGAGAGAGACAGAGAGTGTGAGCAGGGGAGGGGCAGACAGAGAGGAGAGGAAGAATCCCAAGCAGGCTCCGCACTGTCTGCTCAGAGCCCGACGCAGGGCTCACACCCGCTAAACTGCAAGGTCATGACATGAGCCGAAGTCAAGAGTCAGACACTTAACTGACTGAGTCACCCAGGTGCCCCGTGTCATTAATATATTTTAATTTTTAGAAAATAAACCACTGCTTTCACCCAGGAGGTTTTTAATTGAGTGGTCATAGATGCACATCTTAGCATTTTACATCTTTAGACCTTAAACCCCATAAGGTCACATCTGCCTCATGTATTAGCACATCACCGGGGGCCAGCACAGTGCTAGAAGCATAGCTGTTGCTCTTAATTTATACAGTGATTGAATGAATGAGGCAGTATTGCTAATTTGCTTAAAACAATGAGTTGTGGAGTTTATGGGTAGCAGTTTAGTTATTATGTTTCTATCAGTCAGGAAGAAAGTATGAGCGCAAATCAACGGTACCAGTGCTCCATGGATTTATTCCTAAATTGACCATTCATTATTTTTCTGGGTTCAATTTGCACAATCTATTTTAAGGCTCTCAGTAAGGAACAATCAGTGCTTAAATTATTCAGACTAGTGAATAGAAATTAGAGGTTTATTCAGTCTACAGTTCTTGCTAACGTAAAATGTTTTTGTTACCTTTTTCTCTTAAGTACATACAGGCAGTGAGGAAATTAAGTTAGCTGATGCGGTTTAAGGAGTTACTGTTTGTAAATACTGAGACTATTGCCTGGAACCTATTGCTTGCTATGTTAGAGTTTGCTATATAAATAAATAACCATTATTCTGGGGAAGTAATGAAAACAATCTTCAACAATATTAGTACTGCCTAAACAGTCAAATCTTTTAAAAAAAATTTTTTTTATTAGAAAAATTTTTTTAATGTTTTTATTTATTTTTGAGACAGAGACAGAGCATGAGCAGGGGAGAGGAAGAGAGAGAGGGAGACACAGAATCCGAAGCAGGCTCCAGGCTCTGAGCTGTGAGCACAGAGCCCAATGCGGGGCTCGAACTCACAGACCGTGAGATCATGACCTGAGCCGAAGTTGGACGCTCAACAAACTGAGCCACCCAGGCGCCCCAACAGTCAAATCTTAAATACAACTATATTAGTCCTGGGAAGAATCATTGAATGTTAGAACTGAAGAGGTTATTTTATAGATCATCTGCTTGACTTACGTCTTTTTAGATGAGGAAAACACCAAAGGCCAACAGGAGACTCCTCCTGGCATTAGAACCCAGGCATCTGGACGAGGGTAGGGATTTTCATCACTGAAATGCCTTACTTTTAAGTCTAAAATTGGCCTTGTATGTGAATTCAATGGGACTTTTATAGTGTTTTGGGTGTGATTATGCGTCTGGATGAGAAAGAGATCTTTTTGTGGCATCAGATAGCCATTTGGAGTACATCAGTGGTATGATTTTAATTATTTTGAGGGTTGCAGTAAATTTAAATAAGCCAAACCTTTATATCTATTTGTTCCTTGTTACGGTAACTTGTACCCAAGGGGGTTCAATAAATATTGACTGACAAGATGAACAGTAGAGTAATATGGGAGAGGAGGGTAATGGGTGTGTGTGTGTGTGTGTGTGTGTGTGTGTGTGTGTGTGTGTGTGTGTTATCTGTCTCAGTGCTCTGAAACTTTCCTGGCACTGACGCCTTAATGCAAGAGGTTCTAACAAGAATGATCTGTGTGGGCCTTCTGGACATCTTGGTAGAAATGATGAACGTGCAAAAGAGAATTGTGAACACCTTTGTCTTCGCAGCTGCTCTGAGACCAAGTCACTCACTTGCATCTGTGAGCCACTGACCACTAAGCACTGTGACATTTTATCACTAACAACCTGAATTATCTTTGACCCAGAGACCTAGGGGTCAAAGGTCTCTTAGTCCATCACATTTCCGGAGTGGCAGTTCAGTTTGCGTGAGGAAGTTTATTTATATCTATTTATTTAACTTTTTTATTTTTACTTATTTTTTTTTAAGTTTATTTATTTTTGGAGAGAGAGATAGAGACAGAGCATGAGCAAGGGAGGGGCGGAAAGAGAGGGAGACACAGAATCAGAAGCAGGCTCTTCTGAGCTGTCGGCACAGAGCCCGACATGGGACTTGAACCCACGAACCATGAGATCATGACCTGAGCTGAAGTCAGATGCTTAACCGACTGAACCACCCAGGCACCCCTATTTTTTTTTAAAAGACTTTTCTGTTTCTTTTTTTTTTAAGCTTTATTTTTGAGAGAGAGAGAGAGAGAGACAAACAGAGCATGAACAGGAGAGGGGCAGAGAGAGAGGGAGACACAGAATCTGAAGCAGGCTCCAGGCTCTGAGCTGTCAGCACAGAGCCCCATGCGGGGCTCCAACTCATGAACCGTGAGATCATGACCTGAACCGACATTGGATGCTTAACCGACTGAGCCACCCAGGCGCCCCTTATTGAACTTTTCTGGAGTGGAGGAGGGAAGTAGGAAGAATGAGAGGTGTAGTTGTTATTGTTTCACTCTTATAGGATTAGTTTTAGTCCCTTTATTTGTAGGATTAGGGTGACATCCTAAAAGAAAGGAAGATCCCAAAGATTTAACACATGGTGTTTTTTGTACGGGACTAACATGGAATATCCTAAAAGTTCCTGGGAACTGTCATCAAACCAGACCTTTACAGAAAAATGACACCCTACAGGTTGTAGCAGGGAGGAGCTTTGCCTTGAGGAAAATGCAGATCCTTTGAGGGTGGTAGAAACTCATAGTTTGCTGATTCATATTCGCACATTAATGAGGGACTTAAATAGTGGCTCGAAGGAGACTGAAAAGTTCATTTGGAACCCGTCCAGGGAGCTGGGAGGACAGACATGTGCTGATTCCCAGCCAGTCTCGGGTTGAAAAGCTCTTCCGAGTTATAACCAGGAAGTACCCTCGGGCCAGAGCTAGGAGGGCTGGAGGGGAAAGCCTGGCTTCATTGTGTGTGTGTTTGAGCCTATAAAACTGTATAATAAGCAGTCATCTCCTGCGAGGAGGAGGGAAGAAGGCGCACCAATGTGCTGGTGTGGAAACGGCACTGTTCAGGCAGACAGTTAAGAGGAAGGAGTACTAAATTCACATGGTTTGGGCCATCATTGAAAATGGCTGCGCTTGGGGTGCCTGGGTGGCTCAGTTGGTTGAGCGTCCTACTGTTATGTCTTAGCCCAGGTCATGATCTCATGGCTTGTGGGATTCTCTCTCTCTCTCTCTCTCTCTCTCTCTCTCTCTCTCTCTCTCTCTCTTTCCCTCTCTCTCTGCCCGTCCCCCACTTGGCACTATCTCTGTCTCTTTCAAAATAAATAAGTAAACTTAAAAATATATAAATAAAATGTCTGGGCTTTATATCCTTGTCTAATGATTAAGAAGGTAGATTTAGATTAGGTGAAAAAAATTAGATCTGAAAGAAAACTATGATTCAAAGTCTGTATTTTATTAGGTCGGTGGTCTCCACAAGGCTGTCCTGCAAAACACCGTGTAATACTTTCCTGGTACGTTTTTACTCAGAGGCTTTAGAAGCGAATATCTTTTCAAAAATCCTAAGGTATTTGAAAAAATAATAGCCTTGTAAAGTCTAGGCAGGTAACAATTTTTATTTTTTTGTAGCCAACAATTCATCTTCTATAAAATTTTTGATAGCTAAACTAGGAATGTGGTTAATTTGTCTTGCAAACACCAAGATTTGTTTAGGTATGTGATTATTTAGTGAAACTATAGAACATGATAAATGGATATATTTATAAGTTGCTAATACAGAAGTTTTTTATATGAATTCTGAATAGAAACTGGGTATTGGCTATGAATGTGATGTCTCAGATACTCATAATGCACTGGTTCCTTAAAAGCATAGGATACAGTACAGGATTTAACCAGTACTGAGAACCTGAAGTGTGTGAAGCAGTTAAAAAAGAAAGAGGTGCAAAGTAGACACAGCCTTTGAGGAATTCTTGACATACTTGTTTTAAAATATTATAAAATTATCTAATTTTTTCCTGGGGCTTATGTTGTTTCAAATGTAGTTTTGGTTTTTTGCCACTGTTAACTTTAAAAAAAATTTTGTTTATTTTTGAGAGAGAGAGAGAGTGCAAGCAGGGGAGGGGCAGAGAGAGAGGGAGGGAGATACAGAATCTGAAGCAGGCTTCTGACTCTGAGCCATCAGCACAGAGCCCCATGCGGGGCTTGAACCCACAAACCGTGAGACCATGACCTGAGCCGAAGTCAGACGCTTAACCCACTGAGCCACCCAGGCGCTGCTCCATGGTTAACTTCCTATATAAGAGTGTTCCTTTTATTTTCTGTAGGCTCTGTTTATTTTCTAGAGATGCTATCCTACACTAACGTTCTCAGGAGGACTCTTTTTAAAAAAAAATTTTTTTTAATGTTTTTTCATTTTTGAAAGACAGAGCACAAGCAGGGGTGGGGCGGAGAGAGACCGGGGATTGGGACACAGAATCTGAAGCAGGCTCCAGGCTCTGAGCTGTCAGCACAGAGCCCGACGTGGGGCTCGAACTCAACAAACCGCGAGATCATGACCTGAGCCGAAGTCGCATGCTCAACCGACTAAGCCACCCAGGCACCCCTCAGGAGGGCTCTTTTAACCCTGTTGATCATCCTAACAAAGATCATAATACTAAGTTAATTTATCATACTGTATTTTTTCTGTGTTTAAGTCTGAATTTTCATCAAGTTATTAACTGGAAGGATACGTCTTAAATGTCCCAGGACTAAGATTCCCAAGTGTATCTGTTCTCTTGATGAAGCAAGTATGTACTAGAAAAGCAGCAGACTGCTATTTAAGTGATGTGGTTAAGCTGCCACGATTGTTATTGTGAACCTGTGGTAGGTCATTTTGGTTGCCTTTTCAACATCAAAATCACTGAAGCCCAGGTGCAGAAACAGGAAGCACTTTCTGCCATGTCGCAACTGTCATTAAACATTTATTGACAAATAATGTACAGATAAAAATCCTGAGAAGTGCGTGAAAGAAGAACTTTATTTCTCAAAAACTTAACCCTGAAGAAGAAGAAATAGTGAGCAGGCAGGCACCAGGCACTTCATCAGTGGCTTAGAGAGGTATTTAAGTGTATCACCTAGAGCTTCATTTATTACCAGGAAAGGATCAATTCCACTTATTCTTCTCTTTTTCTGTGGCACGGCTCCAGGAAGGTATTCTAATTGATTGGTGGGAAGATTTTAACACAGACAAAACTTCTAAGCCAAGTGCCATTATTTCCAGTACAGTGGCTTTACCACATTATTGGATAATAAAGCTAAAAGCTGCCAAATGTTTCAGAATTATTTTCAGAAATTTGCATGCTCTTTATTCCCATTACCTTGAGAAGGAGTTCAGAGGAAGGGCTTAGTCAGCATGCAATTATAGTATTAGATAAAATATCCAGTTTGCTCTGCAACCAAGATGCAGCTAGCTGTCTGTACTTTCATCAACGGAGAACCCTTGAGATGTTAGTTGTCAGTGTGAGTGCCACACCTTTGAAGATAATCTGCCTTTCTTCTCTGGATCCTTTTAAGACTTAGTCTCTCTCTCTGTCTCCCTCTCTCTCTGTCTCTTTTTCTCTTTTCCAGTTTCACTATGATGTACTCAGGTATGGATTCCTTTTTATCCTGCGCAGGACTCTGTGTTTCCTGAACCCGTATATTTGCTTTCTTCTGGGACATCCTCACCCATATTTTTTCAAAGATGTCCTCGACCCATTTCCTTCCCTCCTGGAACTTTACTTAAAAGTGTGTTGGGGGATGGGGGGGGGGGTGCCTGGGTGGCTCAGTCAGTTGAGCGTCTGACTCCGGGTCAGCTCATGATCTCATGTCTCGTGGGTTCGAGCCCCGCGTCGGACTCTGTGCCGACAGCTCAGAGCCTGGAGCCTGCTTGGGATTCTGTGTCTCTACCTCTTCTGCCCCTCCACTGTTCGTGCTCTGTTTCTCTCTCTCTCTCTCATATATAAATAAACATTAAAAAATTAAAAAAAGAAAAGTATGTTGGAACTTCTCCCTCTCATGACCCAGTTCTGTTCACCTGTCAGAGTTCCCAATGTTTGCCTCCCTCTGCGGCTGTGTCTCTTCTCACGTATCTTCTGCTTCACTCACTGTCTCTTCTGCTGTGGACAGTCTGCCACAAAGACCGCCCACGCAGCTTTTCATTGTAATTCATGTTTTATTTCTAGCTGTTCGATTTGGTCCCTTTTCAGATCTCCTATGCTGTATTTTGTATTTTCCTGGTCCCTAAAGACATTTCAAGTTTGTTATCTATTTCTTTTAGCAGAGTAAGCACACTCGTTTCCTAATTTGTGTGTGATAATTTCCGTACGTGCTGGTTCTCACTCAGTGCCTTGTTCCTTCCTGTGCTCAGTTGTCTCCGACTCTGCTGTTCTGGCTCGGGAAAAATGATCTGTGGCATTTCTCAAGGCATAGGACAAAAGTGCACGCCTGCCTGCCAGAAAAGTTTGTTCCTGCTGGATACCTGGGACCCTACCAAGTTCGTGGCCTGAGTTCCGAGGCCTGTTGCTCTGTTTCCCTGGGCGTCATGAATCTGTCTTTAGATTCAGCTTCTCCCTATAGCTTCACTCAAGGTCAAGGCACTGTCCCTTAGTTCTTTGGGGTTGGAGGAGGGGTAGGTTTTGTCTTGGTAACTGTAGGTATAGCTTTTTTGGGGGGGAGGGTTCTTTATCAGTTTAGCCCCTTGGATTCCCACCTTAGTCTGAAGAGGGGCTACCATAAGATTCTCCACTTTGGGCAGACCCTGGGGCCTTGATTGCCACTGACTTCCTCAGGATAGACAAATATTCTTAAAGAAGATGTGATTGTATTGCCCGGGTATTTGGCTTATATTATTTCTGGGTTCAAGATTTTCCTCAGCATTTGTCCTGAAAGTTCCCTATTTTGTCAAGCTGTTTGAAGATAATGTTTATTATAATTAACTCACCATTTTTAGATGTTTGCAGCAGAGGGTTACTTTGAAACACTTACCCTCTATTACTGGAAGAGAAGTCATTAATCAAGAAGAAACTAAAAACTTTAGGGCAATAATAATGCCTCAACAAGAGATGTGTTGATGTGAAAAGTAGTCAAGTTAGGGATTTTCAGAAGGTAACATTTTGAGGATGAATTGACTGGTTTTGTTTACCTTTAGGCTCTAAGCAGGCTTATATCTGGTTAATTTTTGAGTTAAGGAAATCTCTAAAGAGATGCCTCAAGTGCAGTTAGGAATGGACTTTACGAACTAAAAGGTTAGTGGGTTGATCCTGAAATTTTGAATGAAAGAAGGGATAATGTGACTCAGCATATAATCAGACAAGGTATAGATCTCACTGAATGTAATTGCTGTGGTCACTACCAAGTTAACAAGAGAAGGGGCAAGACTTTGCCAATGCACAGAATCCGATCTAAACAAAAACAAAAACAAAAACAAAAAACCCAGCTTTCTGATACGGTACCCTTAGTATTTAAGAGAAAAGCGACAGAAAGTAGGTGACTTGACCAAGGTCCTGGAGTAAAGGGCAGCCTGGTAGCCCATCATCTGGATGCCATCACATGTCTCCATAGGTTGGGCCTGAAGCTTCACTTCCTGCCTTGCGTGGGACTTAAAACCTTCAGGTGTCCCTCATCCCCTCTACCCGCTCCCCATGATCCGGTTCTATCGCTGTGGTGCTCTGAAGTTACAGTCGCTGCCTCAGGCCATCACCGACGAAAGTGCCCTATAAAGTTCCCAAGGCATGTGCATTGCAGACCAATAGTCAGCAGAAGTAAACACAGGCACTTTGGCTTTTGAATGCCAAGTGAAGAAATTGTTATTCCACTCGAACTGGCAACGTGTGCTCTCACTGCTGCTATTCAAGTTCTAGGCAGAAAGTAGAGGTGACGTTTATGAAGGGAGGGTGGGGAAGGGGAACAGCTGCAGGACGTGGGGAAGTGACTGGATTCTGGTCATTGTATTTGGCAGGTCAAGGGTGAGATTTAGCCTGACGAGCTTTGGACCATACCCTGGGCTGGCGGAGTAGTGTTAAAATCCACTCCAGGTGTTTCCGTTATTCTTAATGCCTAAGTATTATTCAAGCACACAATAATGTGTTTAAGGATATGAAGGGTAAGGAATTGGTCACCAACTGTTCTAGAATCACCTATTATAATAGGGCCTGTTCTCTCCTCACAGTTGCTCCCACATGGTTAAAATGCATCATAAATTTTCAGTGCTTGTTTCAATAACTTAAGTTTCCTCTAAGTGAGCTGTTAACACTTTGGTCTTCAAGAGAATGCTCACTCAAATGAACCTCTTCGAGCTTTTTATGCTTTAGGCTGCAGAATTTGGACTTTGCATTGGCATATCCCATCAGTTCCTAAGTTAAATTTGAGATGAGGAAATTTTAAACCTCTATGCCTATTTTATAAATCTCAAGGGGCGCCTGGGTGGCTCAATCGGTTGAGCCTCCGACTTCGGCTCAGGTCATGATCTCACACCTTGTGAATTCAAGCCCCGCATCAGGCTCTGTGCTGACGGCTTGGAGCCTGGAGCCTGCTTCTGATTCTGTGTCTCTCTCTCTGTCTCTCTGCCCCTAACCACTTGCAATCTGTCTCTGTCTTTCTCAAAAATAAATAAATTTTTATTTATTTAAATAAATTTAAATATTTAAATAAAAAATTTAATATTTAAATATTTAAATTTAAATAAAAATTTAAATATTTAAATAAATTTTAAATAAATAAAATATTTATTTAAATATTTTTATTTAAATAAAAAAATATTTAAATAAAAAAATAAAAATCTCAAGTATTACCAAATGACAGGTGATAGTACTCTGCCATAGAAATATGTCCAAGTACTAAATATAGAAGTTAAAGCACCAGGAGAATTTCATAATGGATGCTTCTGATGGTTGGAATGATGGCTTGGAATTTGCAACTAGGGGGAAAAAAAGATGAAGGGTAATTGATAATGCCATGCAAAATGGGTGTTTCCTTATAACCTCTGGGCTTCCTTATAACCACTGGGTTTTCTTAACCCAGTGCTGTAGAATTTTCCAGGATTATTATTATTATTTTTAATCTCTAATGTCTGGAAGAGTTGGTTGAAGCTTAGTCTACGTATTAACTTCATGTGTGTAGGAAGAAGCCATTCTTAATCCATATAGGGGTTAGGAAGCATTCTTTACCTTATTATTGGAGGGTCGTGGTATCTTTCTTTGGCATGGAATTGCTACATTGCATGGGGAGGTGGTGCAGTCTGGAAATGCCCGTTACTGTACCATCTACCTCTTTCTCATCCATGTCTTGCTTTTGTTTCTCCTTACCCCTGCCCAAACATAAAATCAAGGGAGGAGATACTATGTTAAACTTTGTAATCATCTCTGGAGAATGCCCTTTGGGGGTAGCTTCCAGTATTTTAGAGAATTTTTTTTTCTGGGAATGTGCTTCTGGGCAAAAGCATGACTATAGGCTACAGTGAAATTTGGCAGAGAGTGTACCTTACACAATTGTGCTTATTTAAACCTGTGCCTTATATATAATTAGAGCTCAGTACATATCAAACACGACGATGGATTGCCTGATTGGATACACTACATGGATAAAGCTAGAGTAGTAAAGGGAAGTGACCTCCAGTTCTTCTTGCCCCCTCCCACCCCACGCCAGCCTGTGGACCAAGTCCTTCCTATGGGACTCCAGAAACACCTTAGAATAAGGAGGACCCCTGCTCTCTGCCCTCACCACCTCTATCTTGGCGCTCGCTTGGCTTATGAAAAATTGGTGAAATTTCTCCAGGATTTCCCTTTTTCCCATCCCCTAGTCTAGTTCATTCTCTGCTGCTGGGACAGTTACTGTCTAAAAGTTGAATTGGACCGTGACAGCCCTTTGCTTTAAAAGCATTCTCAACGCCCTTTCCCTACAGATTTTCACCCATTTAAGGTTGGCACATCATGATTGACACCTAGGCATTTTCAGGCTTTTTCCCTGCCACTCTTTCCCTCTAACCACACAGTTGTGCCTTAGCCACATGGATCGCACTGTGCCTTCCAGCAGCATTGTGGGCTCATCGTTCTGTGCCTGTGATCATGTGGTTGCCTCTGCCTGGAATGTTCTTCTTGTATTCTCTGCCTTTCCAGTTCTTCCTTTTTCTTAACATTCAGCGGATGTCCTTCCTCTTCAGCACTTTTCTAGAATTCTGCACAATTATTTACATCTTCCCTTGTGCTTCCATAGTGCTGTCTCCTCTCTAGCCCCCTCATGATCGCTTTTCCCTGAAGTTTTAAACAATGTATTCCCTCATCCCTCGCCTGATGAGATATTTTAGTATCCAAACACAGTATCAGCAATGCACAAAGCTCCCCATAAAAGTTGAAAGCATAGAAGTATGTAAGTACTGGTTACTTTGTGGAACCCATGGCCAATATCTTCCCCTAGACGTTAACCTTGACGGTTATTCATGTAGTCCACTCTATTGCCATTTATAGCCTATTGTTCATATTACAGTAATAAATTCAAAGTAAGGTCGACATAAAGGTCATCTGAAAAGCCCCTCTTCTTCTGCAGAATGCAAGATTTCTCCTGGTAAGGAAATATATGTCAAATAGAATTCTTGGTTTGTCTGTTTGCATCCAAGTTTTGGTCAAAGGAATAGCCTTCAATCTTTAGGCATTATCCTTACTCTTCTGTAGCTTTAGGAGGTTAAGACTAGTCATTATTCTGTTAGTAATCTGATGTATTTTTAGTATCAGTTATTTTTCACAGGTTCCCATCAGCTCTCTGAAATGTTGTCTTATCTCTCTGGGTGTATAAAACCCAGTGCGGTCTCCAGACCAGCAGCAGCATCACCTGGAGACTTGTTGGCAATGTAGATCTTCTGGCCTCACCCCAGACCTCCTGAATCAGAAAGTCTGAGTTGGGGTCTAGGAATCTGTGTTTTAACAAGCCCTTCAGGTGATTCTGATGCTCACCAAAGCTTAAGGATTGCACTTATGGAAACCCTGTCCGATATAAAAGTCTGCATGACTAAGTCAGAAGGGTTTTTGGAAAATAATATCCACGTCTAGAGACTACTATGATTACATAGTTTCAGCGAGTCCAAACAAATAGTCATGTGCAGGCAATTTAGTGCATGTCTTTTTAGTATGGGGAATTAAATTTAAAAAAAAAGAGATGATGAATATGTACCCGAGTAATCCATCCAAGAACAATGTGACACAGAACCAGAGGTGAAAGTTCTTGACAAAGAAAAAAAAGCCAAGCCTTTTTCAGTACCCTATGGAGGCAATAAAATTATATATAAAGACCAAAATGTGCTTTAAGTGTGTATGTGCATATGCGTGCACGTGTGTGCGTGCCTGTGTGTTTCTCGCAGCCCATTTACTTTAGCAACGCTGTAGTTAAAGGAATAGTGAGTGTATCTAGTCAAGACTGCCTCAGTAGAAAACTATAATCTTATTATTTGTTGTACTTCCTGCTATCCCCTTTACAAAAGAAAACCTTTTACTGAACTCTCACCACATTCAATATCTGTCAGAAAAATTGTGTGAAAACTGTTATTATTTCAGGGGAAGCACTTACCTTTCCTTTTCTCGTCTACTCTTTGATACAGTTTTCAGGTTAATGTTTTTATGACTTTCCTTCCTAATTCTTCAGGAAGACAAGCTTGTGTCCAATCACTGATTTATCATAGGAAGTTTGTGCACTGCTTTGTTCAACAAATAATTAGTAAGCACTTAATATGTCCCTTGCATTCTGCTGCCTGCTGGAAATGAACAATGAAAGGAGTAGACATGATTCTTACCCATGCAGAGTATGGGTAAGATATTCTAATGATGCCATGGAGTGCTTTTTAACAAAATTCTTAGTTATACACATAAACTCCAAGAAGGGCAGGTCTTGCCTTTACCCTTTTTTGTGTTTACCCACTACTTGAACTTTATTCAGCTCATCAGAAAAAAACTTAGAAATGTTTAAATAAGTTTATTTTGTTCTACTCTATTAAGCTTTTTAAGATGAATACATCTCAACCAGAATACTTTCAAATATGACAGCATTGCTCATTAAATTTTTCAGTTAACTTAAGAATTAGCTAGGAAGTCCTGGCTATCAGCCCTTGTTTTGAAAGAAAGCTTTCTTTAAGATCACATACATAACTGAATTATTGATGATTTTGGATGCTCTAGTAATCAATGATAAGGTAGTTAGGCTAATATGAATTATGATTACAAGTATTGGTAATGGACAGGAGTGCATATGATTGATACCAATATGCGTTGAGTTCATCATCCCCGGAAAGTTAATCTTTGAACGAAATCTCTGAGAAGGACTTTTGTTATTGCTTATTGCATATGGGAGATGAGAATAGTTTATGAGTGAATGTATGGGCGGTGCATATATAGATGGACGTGTGATCTGTGCCTGGTGAGGTACTGGAAAAACCTGTGGTAGGAAAGTTGGGTCAAGAGGATTGAAGGTAAGAGGTAGGAGTAAACTTGTCATAGCCTTTCTAAATATTTTTATAGATAATAAAATAAAACAATAAAGACAGTGTTCCTAATTAAAGATAAAACAGGGACATCTATTAGTAACAATGGATGCTGGGCTCTATTATTAATTTCTAATTAGCATCCCTTATTCACTAGAGGTATTTTAGGGTCTCTGTTCCTTTGCGGTGTGAGATGCCTATAAATTCATTTTGCTCTGTTCTAAACAATGTGTGTACAAGGAGATTTTCAGCTTCATCCCTCCCTCACTTAAGGTCTGGCCTTGTATCCAAGTTGTCAGGGCCATCATGATTTGATAGCACAGGTGAGGAGGTGTTAACTCTCAGGTTCTGTCTTCAAGGTTTTGACTGTGTCTTCTTCCTGTTTGGGTCCTGCCTCAGTGTCTCCCCACCTTCTCAGTTCAGCCATCGTATACAAGTCTTAGATTCAGTAGAGTTACTCAGAAGGGTTAGGTAGAAATAAATTCTATACTGATACAACTCACAGTTAATAAATAATTATAGGCAGTAATCATATATATCTTTTTAAAGTCACAAATATACTCAGTTAGTTAAGCGTCCAACTCTTCATATGAGTTTGGGTTGTGATCTCGCGGTCCTGAAATTGAACCCCACACCAGGTTTCATGCTACGCGTGGAGGCTGCTTAGGAATCTCTCTCTCCTTCTCTCTCTCTCTGTGCCTGCCCTTCTCACGTGCACACACATGAGTGCGCTCTCTCTCTTAAAATAAACACGTATTTAGAAAAAAATCACAAAAATACATATGGCAATAAAAATAGATACTGAGTTGGAATTCAGTCCAACTATTTGATTCCAAACCCCATGCAATTTTTATATGCAGTTCATTACTAACCCTTTTTCTTTATGTTCATTTTTATTTCTATCATCGGTATATTATTATGTTGCCTGAATTTTAAAATTTGTCTTCTGACATGTTACTCAAAGTATTTCATTCCAATTGACTTCTATAATTCTCATTTCCCCCTTTCAAAGAAATAATTGCGACACATTGTAGAAATATTTACAACACATGTCGCACTTCCTGAGTCTTTCTAAAATCTGTTTTCCTCAACTTCTCGATTTTTTGGTTTTAACATCACTTACCTTTTCTGTACTAATCCCCATTTAAAAAAAAAAAAAAACCTCAGCATAATTTCGTAGACAGTGTAAATGATCGCAGAGCCCTTCCAGGAACAAATTGGACAAAATGTCCATACAGCATAAAGGTACAGAATCAGTTGTCTCCTAATATTGTTACTGTCCAGCTTTGATTCATTCAGCCAAAAATCCATTCTTTCTAAAATAAGAATCCATTGTAATAGTTACAGCCCTGAAGTAGTTCCTGCTTAATCACAATGCATTATTCCTTCTTACATTTACATTACATCTTATCTCACTCATCTTGACTTAGTTGAAAATCATTGACAGCCCATTAGGGGCCTGTCAGCCATCTACCTCTCCTGCATTTGTGCCCAATGCTAAATAAAAGGATAAAGACTCGGGGTGCCTGGGTGGCTCAGTTGGTTAAGCATCCAACTTCGGCTCAGGTCATGATCTCACGGTTCGTGACTTCAAGCCCCGCGTTGGGCTCTGTGCTGACAGCGCGGAGCCTGGAGCCTGCTTTGGATTCTGTGTCTCCCTCTCTCTCTGCCCCTCCCTCTCCCCCACTCTGTCTCTGTCTCTTTCTCAAAAATAAACATTAAAAATATTTTAAAAAGGATAAAAGACTTTATAAATTACTACTCCAGTAATATCAGAATTTGCTCTGTTGGGTGATGCAGTTGTTCAGATACAAAGTGGGTGAGACATCTCATGATTGCGTTTCTGATTTTACATTCTAGAGGCCTCATTTCTTCTTTCTGGTAACTCCGCTTACCCAAGGGGTTTTTAGCAGTCAGGGTTTCGGTGAATCATCCCTTCTCTTTTTCTATGTAGGAAATCATCACCAAATAGAATTAATATACACCAAATATATATATAAAATAATTCAAGTATTCACAAATTCATAGCAAATTTGTTTTCTTACTTTGGGATTGATTTTCTCACCATCCTTTTCTTATACTTTTTGTAATTTACAAGTACCACTTCTAGGCCTATATATTACTTGCAGTTTTTTTTTTTGCCTGAACTAGGTAATGCCAGCATTTATCATAGGCATGTCATGGCATTCTCGATGGGGAGTTACTTGCCTTTTCATTCACAGATAATATTTTGGACATTCCACTCTGTATACTCAGTTCATTCTTGGACCTCAAAATACAGATTCTACCTAAATTGTTCCCATTCTGCAGTCTATCCATGCAAAGCCAGCCAATTCTAATTGCTAGATGAAATCCTGTAGATACCTTATGAAGACTTATTGGTACTCTGTAACAGGAGTCTGCAAACGTTTCTATAAAGAGTCAGTTCTGAAGTCCAGCATGAAAGCATCCATAGACAAGTCGTTAACAAATGAACGTGACTGTGTTCCAATAAAACTTTATGCACAAAAATAGATGGTGGGCAGGATTTGGCGTGAGGGCCGTATTTTGCCTCCCTCTGCTCTACAATATCCCTTGAAGAGTTATTATTTACAGTTATTATTGCTTTAACACTTCTTATTCTAATTTTCCTTAACTGGAATTGCGTATATTCTCGAGCCAGTTCTTTCTTTTTATGAAGAATCTGGATTCTCAGGCGGTTTTCATCAGGCCTTCAAAAGGCCTTTGAGGAACAGAAATGAGCCTACAGATCTAAAGCTAAACGTAGACTAAAGCTAAATAGCAGGTTACAGATCCTTTTCCCGGATCCCCACCCAGGAATACCGCTCCTTCTAACTCCAGCTTCTGACCCTTCGCCATGTTTTCATACTGGTTGTGCCTGCCTCTGTGGCATGAGCATTTGTAACAGGCATTGTCATCGTTCATGAAGAGCCTTCTTTTCTGGCTACTTCCCCCTTTTCTAGGATGCGTGTTTTAGTTCAGTTGATGTTTAATTGCCCTTGTGGTTTGCCTGCTTCTTCTTTCCCCTCTTCCCTACTTTTGCCATTGCTTTATAGTTGACTAGTTTCTAGTTCATTGGCTCTGGTTATTGCCCAATTTCTACTTCAGAATTTCCCTTCCAGGAAGGCTTGGGGATGAGTTGGGGCGGGGGGTAGGGTGGTAGTAAAATTGGGTGAATTTTTTAGTGGACTTGATATAGGTCATAAGTAGATGAGAAATAGATTTGCTCACCTGAATGGATGTTTGCACCATTTTTCCAGAGAAGCAACACTAAAAAAGCTCTAAAATTTCAAAGGAAAGATTTAAGCTGAAGATACTTATATCCACACAGGTATTAATGCTCATGGTTGCCTAGCAGAGAAGTATAAAGTGGGAAAAGATGTAAAGGTAATGTTCTCGTAAAGATTCAGGGGTGACACTAGGTAAGGCTTGGATGCTCTAATGAAGGTGAAAGTAGTTCTGAGGATGAGCTCTTATACCTTTCCTAGTTTACAAGTACCACTTCTAGATCTGGTCATCGAATCTGGGAGCGGACATATACTCATCTTAGGGAAAGCACAAATTTAAAGTTCTTTCTGTTACATAGCTTCAAGGATTAGGCAAAAAATATCTCTAAGCAAACCTCCATATGAACCCTCCCAGCTAAATCTGTTCCTGATTAATACAATATACTTTAAGTCAGTTCCTTGTATGTTATGAAAGGACTGTGCCCTTGCATAGAGAATGGTCTACCTCTCATAACACATAAAGAGGCATGCAGGTCTCTAGTTCAGGAAAACTTTTTTGGAATATCTGATTCTCTTGCTTTCATATTCTTTCCTCTTTTTTTTTCCAAAAAGATATTTTTTAGACCCAGAACTGCCTCCTAGTTAACTATTATTTTAGGTATCAAGGGTTACAATTCAAACCATGTAGGAAACAAAGCACATGCCACCCATTATAACACTTCTCATAAGAATGTAAAAATTCCCGGAGTGCCTGGCTGGCTCAGTTGGAAGAGCACATGACTCGATCTCAGGGTTGTGGTTCCAGCCCCACATTGGGTGTAGCGATTACATACATACTTGAATCATAAATCAAAAGAATCTGTACATTATTTTTGTTTTAACTTTTTTTAAGTTTATTTATTTATTTACTTAGAGAACACAAACTGGAGAGGGGCAGAGAGGAGAGACAGAATCGCAGGCAGGCTCTGCACCATCAGCTCAGAGCCTGACGCGGGGCTCAAACACAAACTGTGAGATCATGACCTGAGCCAAGATCGAGAGTCAGTTGCATAACCAACTGTGCCACCCAGGTGCCCCTACAAATTCTTAATAATTTACATGTGTCTCTTTCTATGAGATTCCAGAGTTTTCCCAGCACTCTGTAAGCATTCAAAAAGTATCAATTTTGGGGGTGCCTGGGTGGCTCAGTTAGTTAAGCATCCAACTTCGGCTCAGGTCATGATCTCACAGTTCGTGAGTTTAAGCCCCGCATCGGACTCTGTGCTGTCAGCACAGAACCTGCTTCAGATCCTTGGTCTCCCTCTCTCTCTGTCCCTCCCCTGCTTGTACTCTCTCTCTTTCTCTCTCTCAAAAATAAAAAATAACACTTTAAAAAAAGGATCTATTTTTACTGGAAAGGCTTAATGGCATGGGCATTAACTTTTTATAAATTCTGAACAACTTTTGGAGAGAATGGCACCCTGAGAGCATTTGTGATATTTCTGAAAATGTTGTGCCCAGACCACCTGTATCAGAATCATCTGGGATGCTTTTTGGAAGAGCACATTTGTAAGCTTGTCTCTTGCCTCTAGTGATTAAGAGTCTTTTGATGAGGTCTGTGACTATTTCATGTTCATTTGGGATAACTTGCCGTGGTGACTTGTATGCACACAAGCTTTGAGAACCTCTGGCTTGGGGCTAGGAGCCTGCAGGACCATTGACAGATCCCTGTTTTATTTGCACATATTTCTGCTGTAGCTCCATGTTTGTACCCCTGAAAAAAAAAAAAGAAAAAACTTATTTAGCAAAATCACACACTAAAAATAACAGGGCTTCTGGGAAAAGTGGTGCAAGGTGAAGAGGAAAACTTACGGAACTGGAAGTAGAGCATCGACAAGAATAGCGTTGGTCCTGCAGCACCTGGGTGGCTCAGTAGGTTAAGTGTCTGACTTTGGCTCAGGTCATGATCTCACAGCTCGTGGGTTCGAGCTCTGCATCAGGTTCTGTGTTGACAGCTCAGAGCCTGGAGCCTGCTTCGGATTCTGTGTCTCTCCCTCTCTCTACCCCTCCCTGCTCATGCCCTGTCTCTCTCTCTCTCTCTCTCTCTCTCTCTCAAAAATAAATAAACGTTAAAAAAAAAAAGAATCATGTTGCTCCTGATGAGAAACTATAGCGCAATGAAGGCTCCAAGAATACTTCTTCTCAACAACTTAGTTATATCTTTATACCCTTAAATCTGAGACCCATACCTGTTTTGCAGACCTTGGTCTTTGAGCATTCTCTTCTGGCAGAGATCAGTATTAACTTATTCATCAACATTTTTTAAGTTTATTTATTTATTTTGAGAGAGAGCACGAGCATGGGACAGGCAGAGAGAGAGTGAGAGAGAGAATCCCAAGCAGGCTCCGCACCATCAGCCCAGAGCCCCACATGGGGCTTGAACCCATGAACCGTGAGATCGTGACCTGAGCCAAAGCCAGACACTTAACCGATTGATCCACCCAGGCACCCCTATTCATCAAATTTTTTTAAAGACTGGCACATGCCATCATTCTAGCACTTCTTACAAAACCAGGGGAATCTTTTTTGCAGCCTTCTCACCTGTATCATCAGTTTTTCCAGATAGCTTAACCTAGTGGAAAAAGTAGCAGTTCTTGAAGCCAGTAAACCAGCCATGACTTTCAGTGAACATCCGTGTAATATCAGCTTTCTTTTCATAAAATCTCCATGTATTACTAAGGCTGTCTCTTTAATCTTGTCCTTCAGAAGAAAACTTGTCCCTTAGTGCTTCAGATCATTAATGTGCTAATATTGTGTCCTTACTTACTCCTACTCATTACATTAACACATACTGTAGCAGAATACTCTAGAAATTTTGCTTCCTCTTTTTTTTTTTTTTTTTTTTTTTTTTGGACACCATCTTGGTAAAATTCTTAAAGTTTGAGTCCTGGCAGGTACTTTCCAATGATTAAATCAAAGGGGTCCACTGCATTGCTGATGAATTTGGTTTTCAGAAAATGCTGACAATACAGTTATTTAGGAATGGCCTTCATGACCTGTCTACAAGCTTGATCTAGGCTAGGTTCTTAAGTGTCATATTTCTGTAGTTTATAACTTATTTCAGGGTGATCTTTCCCCTTTTATAGATAGATCATTACTCAGCAGACTTGCTGCACTGCTTTTGGTCCCATCCCACAGTTTTCCCTTGTGTTGTGTAAGATATTTGAGGTACACCAAAGCCATGCAAGAAATAGCTTCCTTTAGGAACAGAAATTAGGTCATAGAACTAAGACGTAGGATTCCCAAGTGATGGATTTCATCAGACATCAACCCAGAAGTGAATGTAATGTTAATCCCTAACATCTAATTTTGAGGAGTTTGTTTAAATTTTTATTTATTAAATAATATTCCTAAGTGATTATATTTTCTAAAAATCGAGAAGAAAATTATCGCCACCTAAATAGTAAAGTCATTAGAAAAATAATTTATCTTATTTTATTACCTTAACAGTCAAACTTAAACATATTTCTACTAGTGTTTAGGTTTGGGTTTTTGAAAGCCTTGGAAAGTTCTGTAAAAGTCCTGTCTTTTTTTGGTATACTTTTGCCATTGGGATGCTAGTCTTCGTAAAACATGCTTACATATAAAAATTTGGTCAGTGACTCTGCTCTTAAATTCTTAAAACACAGTGTACAAAAAGGAGGAGAAAAGAGTTCCCTGACTCACTTTGGAGTTTAATAGCACTGAAAGATGATCCAATGTCTTCATTTTATGAACAGGGAACAGGGGCCAGAGAGAGAGAATGGTTGATGGGGCCACAACTGGTTGGGGTCAGTCTCTGGAGTTGAGCCAATCTCCGTGCCTTGGGGTCTGTGATTCCTTTGGTGTGGAGCCTTCTCTTAGACCCTGAATACAAGGATATCAAGGGTGAAATAATGCATAGCTACTGTCTCTACTCACCTTGGTGTATCTATTTAAAAAAAAATTTTTTTTTTAGAAGAGAGAGAGAGAGACAGAGTGTGAGCAGGGGAGGGGCAGAGAGAGAGGGAGACATAGAATCCAAAGCAGGCTCCAGGCTCTGAGCTGTCAGTGCAGAGCCCGATGCAGGGCTCGAACTCACGAGCTGTGAGATCATGACCTGAGCCGAAGTTGGCCACTTAACCGACTGAGCCTCTCAGGCATCCCAATGGTGTATCTATTTTTATAAACTAGGTCCTATGTTCCATGTTATGAGATAAAGCTACACAGTTCTTAATATTGGAAAATCAACACAATTGATTTCTCTTTGGGAACGATAATTGTTTTCTACTGCTGGCCGTAACTAATTACCATGAACTGAGTGGCTTAAAACAACACACATTTAGTATCTTAAGAGTTCCATATGGTAGGATTCCAAGACGGGTCGCACTGGCCTAAGTCACGGTGTCGGGAAGGTTGCATTCCCTTCTAGAGGCTCTCAGAGGGAATCCGTTTCCTTGGCTTTTCCAACTTCCAGAGGCTGCCTACTTTCTTTGAATTGGGGCCCCCTTCCTCGGACTTTAAAGCCAGCAACATCACATCTTTGGCCATTCTTTGACTACACCAGGGAAAGATTATCTGCTTTTAAGAGTGAACATGATTACATGGGGTGCACTGAATACTGTGCCATAATCTCCCCATTTCAAGGTCCTTACCTTAATCCCACCTGCAAAGTCTCTTTGGCTATGGAAAGACAGCATAGTCACAGGTTTGAGGGATTAGGATTTAGACCTATTTGTAGGTCATTATTTTGCCCATAACAGAAATGAACATGCTTTCGTTGTTGTCAGCTCTAGGTGGGCAGTAATTTTAAAAACTTTATATTAATTTAGAAAGCTTAATAAACTGCTAAAACTCAACAAGTCATGATATAATAAGAATACCACCTGTATCGTTGCACAGTTGTGTGACACCCAGGGATTAAGTACATTAATTGTCTCCTCTTGTTTTGTTCACCTTGAAGCGCCATGAACCGGGTTCTTTTTAATCTCACTTTACACTTTAGGAGACTGAGGCCTAGAGAATTTTGATAATTTACTAAAGGTTGCACAACCAGCATGTGGCAGAATAGGATTTGAATTCTGGTCTGACTCAGGCTTTTATTTATTTTTTATTTTTTAAGTTTGTTTATTTTAAGAAAGAGAAAACGTGAGTGAGGGAGAGGCAGGGAGAGAGGGAGAGATAGAATCCCAAGCAGCCTCCGTCTGACAGCACAAAGCCCGAGCTGAAATCAAGGGTCAGATGCTTAACTGACTGAGCTACCCGGGCGCCCCTGACTCAGGTCTTTAACAAGTATAGTTCATCATTTATATTTAGTACTAATGTGGTAAAAGTATAACATAATATAATGAAGTATTGAGAATATAATTTATGCAGAGAAAGCCTACCTAATAAATTAATTGCTCTGATAAGAAAAATAATCTGTTACCATGAATGTAACTTTCAAAATGCCGTTTTATCCATTGAGCAAGGGTTGGCTTATTAACATCAGTTGGTTGTATATGGGTTTGGCGATCAATTCTCAAAGTCACAATTTAAATAGAAAAGGCCACAAAGATCACAAAGTTAGAGAATTTATTTCACAAATCATGCTGCTGTCATATTGGTTAATAGGTTCCTCTCTTCCTGCCCCCACCACAGGCTGTAAGCTCCAGGGGGATAGTGATGTTGTTTTTCTTGGTTAGGTCTGTGTCTTGAGTACTTAAAACAGTGGTATGCATTTAACAGACACATTAATATTTGTTGCAAGAATAGAAATCAAGAGAATATTTATTCTCTAAGAGAATAAAGCCAGTTACCTGTAAGAATGAGCCAGGATCTGGATACTATTTGTATTCTGGAAGGTCTTCAGTATATTCTAATGTGTTTGGCTAAAAGGAGACCATACAATTGGTTAATATAATAGGAATAAGAAAACTGATGATGACCCTGATAAAGCCAGTATATTTTTAAACAAACCTTGAGCATCAGAGAAGCTTGTGCATTAAAGAGAAACTCATTTGGTATGGAGTACTTGACTCAAGATTGACTTTATTTTTTAATTAGTTTATCTATTCAGCAAATACTACCAAGTGGGATTCTGGTTACTAGGGTAAAATATGAATTACAAGAAAAAAACCCCTGACTTAAAGGAGTCTTCTGTCTCCTTGGTGAAATAAGCACCTATAAAGATAAAAGTACAGTGTTTTAAAGGGAATCATAATGGTTTTATGGGAGCACAGTAGAAGAGGGACACTTAACTTATTATTCAAAAATAAATAAATTGGGGAAACCATCCTGAGTGTACTTGGGGGGGTGGACATAATTTAGATTTATAGAGGAATTGCAAAGATAGGACAGGGTTCCCATATACCCCTCATCCCGTTTCCCATTCTCTTGGGATATTGGTCAAAACTAAAAATTAATATTGGTATAGTATACTACCAGTATCTAGCTACAGATCTTATACACAGTACACCTTTTTACGCTGAGGTGAGATCATGTATGAAAGTGCTTTGTGAACAGTAGGCCAAGCGCTAGTAGTTCAAAAAATGCTGTCAGACTCTGCCCAGCGTAGGCCACTGATGGTGAAAGTTGCATTCCCTGAAGGCAGCTTTAATAACCTTGCCATGAGCTCTCTTTCTTTTATTTTTATTTTATTTTTAAATTTTTTAAATGTTTACTTATTTTTGAGAGAGAGAGACAGAGCACAAGTAAGGGAGGGGCAGAGAGACAGGGAGACACAGAATCTGAAGCAGGCTCCAGGCTCCAAGCTGTCAGCACAGAGCCCGATGTGGGGCTTGAACTCATGAACCAGGAGATCATGACCTGAGCTCAAGTTGGACACTTAACCGACTGAGCCACCTGGACACCCCAATTTTATTTTAATGCTTATTTATTTTGAGAGAGACAGAACATGCTCTGGTGGGCGAGGGAGAGAGAGAGAGAATCTGATGCAGGCTCCATATCCAATGTGGAGCCCCAGCTGGGGCTCGATCTCATGACCTGAGTCGAAATCAAAAGTCTGATGCTCAGCCTACTGAGCCACCCAGGTGCCCTGAGCTCTCTCTGTTTTAGTTCCATCCATGAACTCTCTCCCTCCATCCTGTGTGAGGCAAAACCCACCTTGCACATGAGGGGCTGAGGCTCACATAGGGCCAAGGAAATGAGTCAGGTTGGAGCCGGAAGCTGGGCTGCCTGCCTCCAAAGCCCACCTTTTCATCCTGTATGCTGCTTCCTGAGTCACTTTCCTGTACAACAGCCCAGAATAAGCATTTTCCAAATCATACTTCTTACTGTGCAAAACTTCATTCCTTTTTTAATTCTAAGGCTACTTGCTTCATGCTTCAAGGGTTTGCCACTCACTGTAGTATTCTGTGACTTTAAAATTTTGATGACTTTAAGGACCCATTGCTTTCCTCCCTTGGCCTTCCTGTAGGAAGTCTTTAGGATTCTATAATGTTGAATCTATTCCTTTGCACTGGCAGCCCTTACCTTTGAACATTATAGTGACCCCTCTTGATAGCTACCAGCTGCCTTTTTTTTTTTTTTTTTTTTGGTCTTAAGGAATGACCAAAGCTATATGCAGTTTGTCAGAGGTTAATTATGTAATTTTGTGCCATCTGCATGCATAGGATCTAATATTTTCTAACTTTTCAGGTGATTTCCAGATAATGGCAATCAAATCAGCACTAATAATGGTGACTTTTTTTTTTTAAGATACAAAGCGTTTTCACTACCATTTTTTTCCACAACCATTTTTAATTAGATTTTCCCAACTGTGTGAAATAGATAAGGCAGATGCTACTCTCTCCCCACGCACCCCCAACTTTCTATGCACAAGATTATTGAAGTTCAGAGTAATCATGTGGTTCCCTAATCCCATAGACCAAATAAGCGCTGGCCCCCGGGTTTGCTGACTCCCCATTCTTATCCTTAATAGAGATTCTCAAACGCTAGAGGGAGAAGTGCAGGATGTTTTGCGTGGAGTTGGGGATTTAAATTCGTAGACTAGAAACTATTAGCAAAGAATCTGATTAGACTTCTTTGTAAATAACAGCAAACGAAAGGCATTTCTAGTGGTTTATCAGTCGTTATGGAGGAAATGAAAGCTATGTGTTGACATGTTAGGTAAAGCTTCATTTAAGTTCCTTTTGTGTAGTGTTTGTGAATCTTTGTGCTGAGAAAACGTGACTGCAATTTAGGAACCAAGGGATTATCTCAGAATGGGTGGGAAGCAGCTCACTTTTATTTTCAAAAGATGGTTTAATGAATTTGTTTTTTATATAAAATAAGGGAAGCTGTGAATCATGTCTTCATGTGTGTGTGCGCACGTGTGTATGTTGTCAGAAACCAGACTACTTTGGCTCTAATCTTACAGTTTGATTTGTGAGGACTGTACAGGAAAGCATCCCAGCCTTGGAGCTCTGCAAGATAGGTGACAAAATGAGATTGCTTTAGATGATCGGTGGTGATGTAACACAGTACAGATTTTCTCACTCCGAACAGTCTGTTTAATTTGACTGTGGTCACTTTCCACCTCTTCAACAAATTCATGACCCTGGGAACCTGAAGATAAGAAAATTGTCTTCCCTGGTCTTTCCTGTGGGGTAGAAGTAAAATGATAAGGATTCAATTGTTAGGTTGTCTGTGGACCTGCTTAAAAATGCAAAGAGCTACTCAAGCTTTAAAGATCCTCGGAAAGTCAAACGTGGGCCCTACGTAAGAATGGATGCAAGACTGGTTATATAAAAACTGTAGTAAACAGAGCAGAGAGAAAATTAACTTTGATCTGGTGGGCCTCAGCGAGTCAGGAAGGTTCCATTCAATCCTGGCATGGACCTTTCAGGGTCATTCAGTTTAATAAGTTTTCTGTGAATAAAAAGGAAAAATTAGAAACCTGTGGTTGCCGGGAAAGTTGACCTGCCTACATAGAAAGAAATAGATTTTCAACATCCTGGAAGGATGCATTTATTTTATGATTAGGGCTGCTAAATTTTTTTCTTCTTCACAGAAGGAATAAATTTGAAATGGCTATGTGAAAAATAGGTCATGGGGAACTAACACTGGTAGATCAGTAAAGGGCTTTGCTCATAAGCGATGCTTTAGGTTTTATGCCCGTATTTTATGCCATACTGGAAAGTTTTCACATAGTTGTCACTGTTTGAAATTAATTCTAATCAAGTGCTAACTCATTTTACCTGGGAATTTTCTCTAGTTTAGAACGTCTATCTACATAAATTCCTTCTTTCAAATGAAAAAGAGAAGTTTAGTGATAACAATTAAATGATTGTAATTTAATTTGAACAAAGAAATAAGGGTTATGAAGATAAATGTTAACACATCAAGGTCATGCTAATGTGCTAAATTTACTTTAGCACGGGAAGAGAGAAACCTCATTCCAGTAAGAAAATAAATAAATACAATATCAGATTTTCAGTAACTAGATATTTCTCCATTTCTCTGTTTTTAAGTGACATGTTGGGGCAGAGTAGGGCAGATACGTATAACAAATGAAGGAAAAAGCCTTGCTTTTTGACAACAGAAAAGATCAAATTTACAAACTGATGTCAAATGAAATTTGCTGCCCATCAGTTAGGTCAAACTGTAATGGATCCATTTTAACCCTGTGTATTGATGGCCTTAGATGAAGCTTGTGGGACCTCTTCTATTATGTCCATTGAGTGAGGTTCTCCTCTAATTGCGGGCAGCATTGGGAACAGCTTTAATTAGGCAGGCCTGGTGAACACTTACCGTAAGCTGCCCGCAACTGTGCTGTGATTTACTCCAGCATCCGTTGTCACGATGTGTTGCCTTGACACCTTGAAAGAACAGCACTAATCTGTTACGAACCTCTTATTGCTGTGTTCTCACACAAGGGCTATTGAGTTTCAGGGAACCTGGGAGTGACACGGAGCACGGTTTACTTTCATGGCATTTGACAGATGACAGTCACACAGTTCAAAAAAAATTGTTCTGGTATGCCAATTTCAAGTGTTCTGTCTGGTTGTATTTCCCCAGAAACCGTCATAGTTGCTTAGAAAATTCAGTACTTTCCGTGTCTACTTTCTGTCGCAGACGCTTTTTGTACTTGGAATATGTGTAGAAATGATTTGTCACGTGCTGCCCTCCCAGATTTAATCAGGAAACTATGGTCACTATTAATATATCCATAAATTAAATTTGACACTTGAACTATGAACATCAACAACATAGCAAATAATTGTCTATCGCCTAGTAATTAAGGGCAGAAACACTGGAGTCAGACTTCTGGGGTCCAGATATGGGTGCTGCAATGCACCAGCTGTGTGACTATGGGAAGTTACTTTACCTCTCTGTTTCTGTTTCCTCGCCTGTAAATTGGGAATAATGATAGTAAAACGTACCTATCTCCTGGAGTTGTTATAAAACTTAGAAGAGTGGACATAAAGTTCTTAGAGCAGAGCCTGGCACATAGTAGGTACTCAACAAGTGTTAGCAGTTATTACTCTAAAGGAGTTTATTGTTGAAAGTACTAAGAAGGCCTTCTTCTTTATTTTAACGTTTATTTATTTATTTTGAGAGAGAGAGAGAGAGAGAGTGGGGGGAGAGTCAGAGAGAGAGAGCAAGAGAGAGCATCCCAAGTAGGCTCCGCACTGTCAGCACAGAGACTGATCTAGGCCTCGGACTCACAAGCTGCAAGATCGTGACCTGAGCTGAAATCAAGAGTTGGATACTCAACAGACTGAACCACCCAGATGCCCCAAAGAGGGCCAGATTCTAAATTCATCTCATAGGCTTTTGGAACATTCTTATGGTAGTTTTATAATTTTATTTTTGGCCCTCAAGTTATGAAATACTGGGCAAAGAACTCACAGAACTGTATAAAGGAGGAAGATTGCTAATTTCAACAAGCATAATATCAATTTTCAGCCTGAAAAATTCTCTTACCTAATAAATCTGCACTTATTTTCCCCTGTAGAATTTTGCAATGTTGTAAATCTCTCACAGACACACGTGGAGAGGTGATCTGGTTTATATAGGTTATTATGAGAAACAGAAAATTACCATAGTAGCTATGATGGAATGGAATAATCAATCCATTTTTAGTCTACTCTCCTCTTCCCCTTTCCTGCCTCCACCTCAAGCTGTGTCGAAGCACCCTGTTGGACAGAAAAGTCCCAGGTCTAAATCCTGGTGTACGTCTTGTTAGCCTTGTGACATCGGGCAATGTCAAGTTCCAGTATAACTCCCTATATCCACACTTGCAAAATGAAACAGTTACCCTCCTTATATGAAATACATACTAGAACTGTTGCAGAGAAATGATAAATGTGGGGATATGTGTTGGCCATCAATGAAAAAGCACACTTAATAGTTAAGGGAGAAAGCTTAGACCTTGTAGATTGGGGTCAATCAGTGAAGACAATCAACTTTGATTGGAAGGTGGAGGAGATAATATTTAAATGTGTGTGCCTTTCTTGCTGAAGTGGATAAACACCTGGCCTCTGGGGAGACTCCTGTATAGGACACTGAGTGTCACAGGAAGGGACATGGTTACAATGACCAGGATCCTCGCTGAGGCAGAGTTCAAGCAGAGAACGCTCAAACAGTGATGATCAGATAAGAGAAATATAGGAGAAAGTGAACATTTCAAAGTAGAGACTACTACTTACTTGATAGTTTTCCAGTTAGATGTAACATTTCCTTTTCCTTGGCATCACATGGCAGAGAACAGAAGAGTCCTAACCCAGTGGAATGCATTCACACAAAAAATAATGTCACGGGGCCCTTCCATTCCAGACAATAAAAAGTCTTTTGAGAAGGTAGATGAGGCCTCTGGAATAACTTTTGGACCTGGGTCTCTACTTTCTCAGCATCTTCTAGATCCTTCATCCTCCTTACCCCTTAGCAAGCACTTGAGGTCCTGCTTGGTGTTAGGCCCCTAAGATCTTGTGTATCTTCTGTCTAATAAATTTAGACATTTGGATGTTTGATTGCAGTGCCAATCCAAATGGACACACACACACGCGTGCACGTGCGCGCACACCTCGATAGCCTAATCCTTTGACTAGGGACTGTGGCCCCCTACTAATAACTACTCTTACCTGTCCTTTCATTTGGTAGGGATAAATTCCTTAGATGGCCCTCTTTCTGTACATGTGCTTTTTTTCAGTGCAGCCTGATGCGTGTGGTACTCAGATGGACAATGTAATTATCACTTTCTGTGATCTTAGCATAAGCAAACATTTTGACGGGGCTGATTGGGGCTCATGCCCTCAAATGGAGCATTTAAAAGAATCATACCATTATCCATCACTTGTGACAGTTAACTGTGAGAGGTGATACTTTGAGCACATCCATGTGGAAAAGTCCCCACCAACGAAACTGATATGCTTGGGAGATCACAGTGAACACTAGTGAGAAGCCAAGTTTGGGGGTGCAGATACCACCATTGTGAATATTAGAAGCAAGATGTTGAAATATGGCCCCCAATTGTATTGTTTCATGCTGTGTAATGACACGCCCCACGCATTTGTGTTGAGGATTATTCAGTGTGCTCAATGGTATTATTTGTAGTGCACGTGCACACCCTTGCACATTTAAGGAGTTGGACACGGACCCTGCTGCAATGGTATTTCTGGAGTCCAGTTATCTTAATTGTAGTTTGAAGCAAAATCCCCAGGTGTTTACTGGGTAGGTTCGGTTTGTGCCAATGATATGGAGTCAGCTTGAGAATGATTTGTAATAAAACCCTGAGTTTTATGGTGACTTCTCACATGAAAGCACCCACGTGTTCTGTCTCATCCTCCAGATATCTTTGCTGAATACACAGGGACAAATAGCAGGCCCATTTTAGCTCCCAGGGGACTCTAGTTAACCAGAGTCAGGAACAGTCTTTCTGAAGGTTGATTCAGCTGGAGCATGGGCCAGTGCGAGCGCGGAGTCCCCATATGCGGCGGCAAATGGTGACCTTCTTGGGTGGTTCTTCCCCTAAGATCACTCAGTGCATCAGTAACAGTGGTTGTAATCCTAGGAGTCATTGCCACCAGAACTTGCTGCCTTTTACACAGCTATATTTACAAATTTTAACCTGATAAGACACACTTTCCCTTCTAAGCTTAAATCTGTGAGCCCAGCTCAGAAGACCAGATGGCAAAGCATAAACTTTATCCACTCTGTGCCTGACCGTAATCTTCTCTGTAAGGTAGTTCAACGAGTGAGAAATATGATCGGGAAAGGAATGTTGGAGGCTTTTGCAGTAAGTTATTCACCTCTAACATGACTACAAAAAAGGGACATCCTTCTACTTCGAGGACTGATTGATGATCCTCGCGTGGCTTTCATTAACTAACAACCAATTTTCACTGTGCGATCTGCACGTGCGTGATGTCAGGCTTTTAAAAGGTGGTGTGTAGGGAAGATTTCTCTGGGATCGCAGCTGAAAGCTCACTGTTATTTGATGATATTTTGCAGGTTTCCTGTTTAATTTGTTCAGTGTGTTGAAGCTGTTCAGATGAACTGCCCGGTTAAACGTGGAGAGGAGTGATAGAAGTTAACTCTGCATTGGCAGCTCCATCCAAAAACAGAAACAGCGGCTTATCTAGTGTCACATTCCCTCAGCGTATCTTGGTTCCGTACATGTGCTAAAATTTGTTTCCCGTTCTAACAATACAGTGCAATATTTGATATAACGGCACTGAACGCATTTTAAAAATACGTGCGCAGTAGATCGAAACAAGAGGATCATTTAGATGAACGGTTCTTTTTACCTATTTCACCTTTAGCATAGATATTCATTCACACGTTAAATTGTTGGAATAAATGAATATATTGCCCTAAATTGTTGTGTGGTCACGATGTAAGATGAAGATTTGGGGATTACCACCACAATTCTTTTCTACGTTGCATGACATATCAAATAAGAAACACAAGTGCAAAAACAGACGGCTTGCATTGAGTTAGAGTCAGAAGAGTGTGTTTGTGATCTTTTAAAAGCCTGTAAAACCCTGAAAGCCAGTAAAAAGAAATGCCTGTAAAGTGTGTGGCATTGCTCTGAGGGTTTTTGAGTTTCTGTTTTTAAAGGCTGTTCTCTTTTGCACTTTACTGTCTGTCTCTGTTGATACATTTCTAAGGGTGTAGATGCATTCATATTAATGTCAAGCAAGTTTGAAATAGATGTTGGCAAAGACTGTCTAGAACTTGCTCTATCATTAGATTGTTTCAGGGTGTGGAACTCCTGCCTGTCCAGAAACACACTGAGAGTGAAATTTTGAACTGTGGCAGACCAAATACAATTAAATCATGTCAGAGATTCTCAGAACACTTACTACATCCAAAGCATTAACTTAGCATTGTTTTGCCTTCAAGCAATTTTTAGTTAACGGACCATTTACTCCTAGCCAGGGACTGAGAGGCAAATAACATGTTTTTTGCCAGTTTTAAAATCCAAGTACATCGTTAAAAAATTGCTCTCCCAGTTTAGAAGTGACCCCTGGCCTTATAAAGTTACATCTGAGTACTAGAAAGTACTTGGTGGAGTAGATTTTTGTTAATGAAATAAACAAGATTATTTCATGTGAGTAAACCATTGACTGGGAAGCATACAGAGTAAAATGTATTCCATTAAAATATAGTTATTATTTTATAATCTAATAAAAGAAAATGTCTTGAAAACTATTTCATTAGGGATAGATGGGAAAAACTGCACAAACCATATGTGCTCAGTATTCGCTTGCATTTTTGTTAGGAGTCTGTGAAATATCCAGGGCTGTTCCATTAGTGTGGTTATGTAAGAAGACAGAGAAGAGTTTATGTTGTTGCCAAGCCTTCAGGACCCTTGAATTTGGGCTCCACCAAGAAATGAGTGAGGAAGTTTGTATGGCACTTATGGGGAAGGTACCCCTGACAAGAGAACACCCATGGACCAAGGATGTGGTTGTGTAGGTGTGTTGATGCTGTACAGGTGTGTTTCTCCATTTATGCTCTGGGGGATTTTGAGTTAACTCCTTGAAAGAGCTCTTCCCTGAAAGGCAAATGTCCTCATGTCCTAGGTTGTTACCCGTGAAGGATACAGAAGGCGCCATTACTGCAAGTAAACTTTGAAGGTTGCAAAGTTAGAATAGCTGGGAACTTCTGCACTTCTGACGTACTTGAAACTGTGTGCAAGAGGGAGGAACTCAGGCTAGTCGATAGAGGTATACCAGAAACCCAAATCATTAAGAAATGTTTATACACAGAGTCAGCTAAAGGAGTGGATATTTCAGCTAAGAAAGACCTTCTAATCTGAAGGTCTCTGCAGCACTACATCACAGATCATCTCTTTTTAAAAAAAAATTTTTTAACGTTTATTTATTTTTGAGACAGAGAGAGACAGAGCATGAATGGGGGAGGGTCAGAGAGAGAGGGAGACACACAATCTGAAACAGGTTCCAGGCTCTGAGCTGTCAGCACAGAGCCCGACGCGGAGCTCCAACTCACGGACTGCGAGATCATGACATGAGTCGAAGTCGGACACTCAACCGACTGAGCCACACAGGCGCCCCACATCACAGATTATCTCTTAAAGACAACAGATGTGTACATCTTTGCACATGAAACCCCAAAAGAAAGGATAAATGTTGACATTCCAGATGAGTGATTGTTTTCCTTGCACCGAAGGACCTAGCAAAATTGGAGCCCCGAAGTCATGGATATGAGGTTGAGCCATCTGAGGATTTCAGGGCTGTCTCACTCACAGAATTTGAATGGAGGATATCATTTTAGGAGATAGACTTGTACATTAAAACTCAAATCTTCCCAAGAATCTCCTTCATGACGGCAAACTTAGCCAAGGCATTGAAACGTAATGAAATCCTGAGCCTTTCACTGAACTGAAGAAAGACCAGGTGAATGAGGCAGGAAAACAAAGAGAAACCAAGATTCCTTTTTTTTTCTTTCTTTGTGAGTGTGTTTATGTGCACATGCAAGTGTGTATTTCCTTACTTGCTGAATCGGTTGAGATTTAGTTGTAGGCATCGTGACATTTCACCCCCAGTTCTTCAGCAGATACCACCTAAGAACAAGGACCTTCTGTGTAACCACAATGCGTGATCACAGAAATTTCATGTTGATACGATATCAGATTTGAATTTCCCAGGTAGTCCCATTACTATCTTTCAGAGTGTTTTCCACGACACGGGATTCAGTGACAGCTCCACATTGCATTTACTTGTCATGTTTTTGAATTTGCATCGGTTCTCATGGTCAGTCTTCTTTTGTCATTCATGATACTGACACTTCTGAAGCCTAGACCACCTGTTTTGCAGAATATCCCTCCATTTTGAATTTGTCTGATTTGTTCTCTCACATTTGAAACCAAGAGATTGATTGATAGACGAACAGGAGGGGAAGAAGAGGTGGGAGAGAGAAAGGGAATGAGAGAAAAGGAAAAAGATGCACATGATTTTATGAAAAATTGTTTAGTCAAACTCAAGAGCATAAAGTCTAGTACATTTCTCTTCCGGCTGTATTGATAAGCAATTGTCTAGAGCTGTGGGGTGAGGGGACCTGGTGCTTATTGGGAGTTAAGGATATCTGGAATATTTCAGTGAAGACATTTTTCTTAAAGGCAAGGGACTAAACCTTGAGAGTCTGGGTGGCATGCCAAGTTAAATGTAAAACTCAGTGAAAACCAAAAAATGTCAAGCCAGTTATTTTAGTTTATACATAAAATAGTGAGACGATTTATTTTTCTTAATACGTGTAAACCAGTTTCTTTGGTGCCATTTAGCTACAGCAGATTTGTTTTTTTTTAACACCCTTCGCTGGGCTTAACAAAAATTGAAGATGCCTTAAAGAGTTAATAAGAACATACAGACACTATTCCAGAGAGATGAGAATTTAGTCTGTCTTTAAAAACCTCCAAAACAGAGATGCATGAACCCCAGCTTAAAAAGGAAGAGTCCTGTAAAACCTGTTTAGAGTAAATCTTATTCTCAAGCTGTCAGAAAATAAGAACCAGACAAAATAATCAGGTATCAAAAGCTAAGAACAGCTGACATGAGTTTTCTACCTTGCCGCTGTGTCTCCACATTAAGTGCCAACTTCTCCACAACATCTCCTAGGCTCCAAATAAATAAAAAGGGGACGTGATTTTTAGGAGCACTGCTAAGAAATCACAGCATTCAAATGGTTTTTGCTATAATTTGTAGGAGCCTTCCTATGCTTATTCCTGACGTTTGATTTACTCGGTTAAGGGCAGAAATGTAGAAAAACAATCAAACCCTGAGTAAGAAGGGAACTTGGTTTCCTGGTTATGTCTAATATGGCTCTGATGGCTGTCCTTGGTGTCCTGGTCACCACACCCAGTGAATCATTATGCCCTGAATCAGGAAGACCAGTCTTATTTGCTGGGGTTTTAAGTTAATACCTGACCTAGAGCAGAAGTGGGCTTCGTAATTGGCTTCTCTGAGACTCAGCGGAAACAGTGTTGAGAGCTCAAATTCTGTGATGTTGATTATTAAGTGAAGCGTGTGCAGAGGAAGGTCCACTCATTATGCTTTTATTTAAAAAAAAACCCCACTTTTATTATGAAAAAAACAGGCCTACTATATTGAATTGTTGCTTGACTTCTACAATGATGGACCAACTTCTTGGGAAATTTGTTTCATTTTTATGCCGATCCATTCCCTGCCACCATTTTATTTTGAAGCAAATCTCAGATAGTATAACATTTTATCCATAAATATTTCTGTAGAGAACAGATACTCTTTTTAGCTGTCTTGCTTAAAATAAGACTGGTATATAGGTGCTTAAGGTATTCTACCAGGTAGTGCACAGCTTAAGTACTTCCAGTCTCTGTTGAGAAGATTTAGAAGAGCTAAAGCCAATCAAACTGACAATTTGATCTGAGTACGGTTGTCATCTGGAATGGTCATTCATTGCGTGGAGGACACCAGCCTGAGGCCCAATAAAAAAAGTGATGTCGCTAAAGAATTTCTTTCTTGAAGAAAGGAACGTCGTTAAGAGATATGAGTTCTCTTTGTTGTTTGGTCACCTCTGATGATAGCATCGTCTAACTCTGACTCTCCAGAAACATTGTAACCGTGGACAAGTCAGTCACTAACCCGTCTCTGAAATTAAACTTCCCCATTTAAAAAAATGGGTATGATGCCTGCTGTACGTATTTACAGAGCCATGATGAAGATTATTTGTGATCTGAGATGTGAACGTACTTTCAAAATAATGGCCTGTATATAGTACACATGAAACTAATATAACACTGTATGTTAACTATACTGGAATTTAAAATAATAATAATATTAGTCATAATGGCCTAGCTGCGTATTCTCCTTTAGCATAGTTTTTTGTCTTTTTGAAATAACCACTGTTCAGGATTTTTAATGGCATCAGAAAAATGTAAAGATTGAGGAATTGACCATTTAGACTATTTTATAGTCTAGGTTCCCCTTGCTCTCCCCTGCCCCAAGTATGTTTTATATTTGGGCATTTTATTTTTCTCCAAGCTGAGATCCATTTTGGTTGACTCATTTTTTCCCCCCTTCTGTCTTTCTCTCTCAGATAGTAAAACATTTGGGAATGGTGTCTTGATCCAGCTCACCTAAAATTAATATGTTTCTCTTTAGAAGATGATCAAAATTTTTTTCCTTCTCTTTTGTTTTTTAGCTTTGCCTCCCCGATTGAAAGAGATGAGAAGCCAGGAGTCTGTTGCAGGCTCTAAACTAGTGCTTCGGTGTGAGACCAGTTCCGAATACTCCTCTCTCAAGTTCAAGTGGTTCAAGAATGGGAACGAATTAAACCGAAAGAACAAACCACAGAACATCAAGATACAAAAAAAGCCAGGGTAAGTATCATGCATATAATAGCAGAGGCAGTGTCTAGCAATTGAATGCTATAAAATATAATAAAAATTATTCTCAGCCCCAAATAAATAAATTTACTATCAAAAAGCATGATCTATAGTAAATGAAAAAGGCTTTTTCATTCTATGGTGGCCAGAAATTGTGTTACTATATAGAAAGGAATTTGAAACTTTGATTCTTGCAGCTTCTGGATGAGGAAAGAAAACGAGTGGGGAGAGAACTGTAGGGCGTGGAGGGGGATGGGAGGGAGAAGGAAGGAAGTAGCTTTAGTGGTAGTGGTAGCTGCTGTAATTGGAATATGTTAGATCTTAAAATTTGACTTCTTAAAAATAAGACGAATGCTGTTGACAGTACAGTGCCTTCTACAATCAATATCCCAACTTTGTGATAAAGCTCAATAAATACCTAGATTTATGGAAAGAGAATGCGGTCACTCGAATTTGAACTATTTTCAAGTTAAGAGGTTAATACATACAGCTATACCTAATAAGTTTTTTTTAAGTTTATTTATTATTTTTGAGAGAGAGAGAGAGTGAGCACGCGTGGGAGAAGGGCAGAGAGAGAGGGAATCCCAAGCAGGCTCCATGCTGTCGGCACAGAGCCCGACTCGGGGCCTGAACCCATGGACCATGAGATTATGACCTGAGCCGAAACCAAGCGTTGGATGCTCAACTGATGAGCCACCCAGGCACCTCCCCCCAATAAGTTTTTTTAACTGACAATTCTGTGAAACTACATCACCCACTGTAGCAGATTAAAACATCAGAGCATCTTAGCAAGAATCTTAAATCATCCCACCTTCCTTGTGGAGGTCCACATTTGGAAAGGCTTCTTGTGATTCCTATAACCTCTTGGAGGGGGGTTTATACCTACTCTAAAACGATGCTCCTTTATTATTCCTATTCTCCTCATTTTTATTTACCTCCTTAGTTAAGAGATTCTCTTCTAACATCAAACTACATTTTGAAATTAAGGAAGAGATAAGTATGTGAGAGTTTTGCTTGCAAATAGTCCTTTAATCAGTGTGATCTGTGTGATAGGACTTCCAAACTCAAAGATCACATTTTCTTTTTTTAATCTTTAAAAAAAAATTTTTTTTGAATGTTTATTTTTGAGAGAGAGAGAGAGAGAGAGACAGATTGCAAGTGGGGAAGGGGCAGAGAGAGAGGGAGAGACAGAACCTGAAGCAGGCTCCAGGCTCTGAGCTGTCAGCACAGAGCCCAATGCGGGGCTTGAACCCACGAATCGTGAGATCGTGACCTGAGCCAAAGTTGGACGCTTAACTGACCGAGCCACCCAGGCGCCCCAAAGATCACATTTTCTTTACTCATGCTTCCGCAGATTCCAGTGACATCCCAGATGTGATACTGGCAGCAACAACAAAAGAGTCTCCTCCTGTACTTTGATTTTCTAGAACACCTACCAAAAAATTGTCACACAGTCATGAAGCAGGAGAAAACAAAGTGATTATAATGGAAATTTAATTTAATCTTCCCAAAGTGTTTAATTGCTCTAATAACCATAATCAGTGAATTTTCCCCCTAGTTTCCATGGCTTTATTAACTACATTGCTTATTCTCCTTATTTAGTGTGTCAGCAGGATCTCTTGACTTGGACAAAAGAGTAGGGATTGCTTTTGCAACAGATGCTTCTCCAAAGATATAAAAACTAACTCTGTAAAGTGACATGGTGTGGTTTTTTTGTTTTTTGGGTTTTTTTTTTTTTTACATAATATTACTTATTGCAACATTCCCATAGGTAGTAGGGGAAGTTGAACTGTACATGGTGACTAATTTTGCATATTAAGAAATTTAGATGGAAAACAAAAATGTTCTGCCTGGCTTTGAGTCATATGAGTAAGAAACTACGCCGGAACACAGATCTGTTCCTTGGGTCCCTTTAATGCCTTACTTCTTCTTTTAAAAATGGAAAGCATACAGGTGTAATAACCTGTGTGCATGTGGGGAGGGGAGGAGGAAGAGCAAGTGAACTGAAAAAAAATAACTATGATGCTTTGACAAGCGTAACAAGAAAAAAAAAACTTTTAGATACTGGATTTTGGAGTCTGCTTTGTTTTTCATCAATTAGACACATTCGTAAGAAACTAAGTTATCTTCACATGCAGGAGAATGTCTCATTTCTTTCCACATGGCTGTCAAATGATATCAGTAATATTTAGGTGCCCACAGAAGGCTTTATGCTGGGAATGGGAGGAAATGGGAGCAGCATGGGGTGTTATCTCTGCACTCAGGGGGGTCACAGATCATATAGGGATTCTGGAGTTCAGCCTTATCTGAAAGCATGGTGGTTTCCGAGGTCATATGCTAAAGCACTCTTAGGGCTGGGGAACTTCAGGATTTTCAAGCAGCCCATCCGTTTGCAAATAGTGACCTTTTAGAAAATTATTATTTATATTAAGGTAAATTCTACTCTAAGTCAAGATTTAATTACGGAAAATACTCCTGATGAATGATCTGGCCCATCATACATACAGTAAAGCCTGGTGCCAAATTGTAGGTTCCTGATACTGAGCTTGGGAAGAGGGAGAGACCCCGAGAGCTATAGGAGTAGCCAGGAAGAGGTGGATTTGTCTGCTGAAGGGAGAGAATCCCCTCTGGCTGGGTGGGTAAGGGTGGGATGGGAAGTTATAGAGAAGGAGCAGAACAGTAGTCAGTAGCAAGTTCTGGGTTTTTGTTTGTTTTGTTTTTAATTTTTTTTAATGT
Organism: Acinonyx jubatus; assembly: GCF_027475565.1. Taxonomy (NCBI): domain Eukaryota; kingdom Metazoa; phylum Chordata; class Mammalia; order Carnivora; family Felidae; genus Acinonyx; species Acinonyx jubatus. Next base: position 29,435,131 of record NC_069382.1, read on the forward strand.
TTATTTATTTTTGAGAGAGACAGAGAGTGTGTGCAGGGGAGGGGCAGAAAGTGGGGGAGAGGCAGACAGCAAAGAGGATCCAAAGTGGACTCTGATGCAGGGCTCAAACTCACGAACCATGAGATCATGACCTGAGCCAAAGTCAGATATTTAACCAACTCAGCCACCCAGGCGTCCCGCAAGTTCTGTTTATAGGACAGTAGAGAGGCCAGTGGGCGAGTCGATGGGAATTCAGTCCTTTATGAGACAAGATGCTGTGTGTCAGACCCTGGGCTAGATGCCAGGTACCCAGACATGGAGGACATGCTCCCTGTTCTTAAGAGGCAGGTGGTCTAGAGGGGAGAGAGTTGCTGAACAGTTAAAATATTCCATCTTAACTTCTACAGTAGCGATAGTCATTGGGTGTCATAGCAAGAAGTGCAAGGGGACCCAGTCAGGGACAGGGGAGGCTTCCAAGAAAGAAGGAGAGGAGGAGGGGAGGGAGAAGAGGTTGAGCGAATAGAACAAAGCATCTTCAGACTGCGAGTATTTAGCCTAAGGATGCCTGGGGAGAAGCAAATGAAGATGAGTAGATAAGGTGAACGTGGTTTTGAAAACAGTATGTATACGTTTAAAGAGGTAATTTGTTGCATGGCTTGGATGACATATAAAAGAGTCATCAGTATTCAGAAAAGCATTTTCATGTTGGCTTCATAGGTCCAGACAGCTAAGAGTACTGTCTACATTTTAATAAAATCCCATTATGCCAGAAAGGCCAATATTCAGAAATTACTTCTTTTAAACAACAGCCTTGCTGGAAAGAATTAAATGGAAGAAAAGGCGTTTTATTCAGGTTGTGTGACTGTAAATTACTCTTGGCAAAACATTTTAACATATTTGATCTTCCAAAAATAAAACACTTTGTGTAAAGTGGGCCATTAGTGTTGTCAACTTTTTTTTAAGGCTAAAGAACCAAACTCAATCTAAATTTAATTAACATTTGCAAGGTGCCCTATTATTTCAACTTGTCCTATATGTATAAGAGAATGGATACAATTTTCAAAAAATGTTTACTTATTTATTGGGGGGAGGGGCAGAGAGAGAGGGAGAGAGAGAATCCCAAACAGGCTCCGTGTTGTCAGCGCAGAGCCCCATGGGGGGCTGGATCCCACAAACTGTCAGATCATGACCTGAACTGAAATCAAGAGTTGGATGCTTAACAGGCTGAGCCACCTAAGCGCCTGAGAATGGATACTATTATTGTTATACCCATTTAAAAAAAAAATGAATGTCCTAAGATGAGGGAAGTTTAGTTTCTTGCTGTATATCCAATGTTAATGAATGCTCAAGCTTGGATTTGAAATAGGTCTGACTCTATGCCTGCTGTCTTTTCAGTTACTGGTGATTTTTCTACATATAGTGAAGCCACAACACAGGGCTGGAGACATGCTTAGGCATTGGGTGATGGTCTTTAATAAAAAAACACTCTAATTTTTCAGTTTCACCTACATATTCAAATTGTTAACGTTTTGCCTTGGTTACTTGGTTACTCAAACTTTATCTTCGGCTTTGATCAACCAAGCAGAGGTGAATTGTAGTGTGAGATTTAGGATTTCATTGGGATTGTCTTTATTTTAAGAAAAATGTTGACTCTTTTCCAATCCTTAGTCTAGGTTTTCTTTTTCACAGAATCTAGATGGTACATTGCAGCCAGAATTTCCCTTTAATCCCTTAGCGTTAGGAAAAGACATCACAGCAATAAGCAATCTCCATTATTTTGTAAAGTCTTATCGCCCTTCTGTCCTGCTCCTACTAATGACATACATTCTTACATGTTCTTTCTACGATTTCGAATTTACATTTGAGGCTGTTTATTTTATTTGGCGAAGCAACGGGTGGAACCAATTTTTAAAAAATGGAAAATGCCCTAGTGTTATGTGTCTGCTTATCCTTTTGTTCTGTTTCCTCTGCCGGGTGGATAGTTTTGGCCAAGAAGACTGGTTAAAGAGCTTGGAGTGTGACAGATTCATATTTGAGGCTGTCAGACCGGCCTCATTGAAATATCTGTTCTACGTTAGCCTCGTGAAAGGCCGACTTCCTGTCATGTGTGTGTGGCACGCTCCTTTGGATGCCCATAGTGTTTCCTCAGCTCTTCTTTTCCACTCTCACGTATTTTACTTTTGTTTAAAATTGGATCTAATTGGTTTGGTCAGATTTCTGCAAAAGTTTTAAAGGAATGCTTTCTTCTGTTGACAATTGTTGCGGGTCTTTGACTGTATAATAGAAAACGTTCACATGCATCCCTTTCTTTTATCAGCTGAACAGTTCTTGCAGATCATTTTAATTTTATATTATAAGGAAATCTCAAATTCCTTGGGTGTAAATGGGAATAGTCAGTGCCCATTTCATAGGGTTTATGTGAGGCATTTGGTGCAGTCCCTAGTACTGTATATGATAGCTGCTTCTCCCTGCTCTGTATCCTTCTCTTTATTGACAGGTCGACAGTGTCTGAAGCTGTGTTGAACACACACACACACACACACACACACACACACACACACAAGCACACTCACGTACTCGCATACACACACACTCACAGAGTTCATATAGGATTCCCTAGAGATCAGAGGAATGGAATTCTATCAACTGATGAGATATTCCCATATGCATTAAAGTTGCCTTGGCCTATAAACTATGGTGGAAGAATCAAGCCAGCTAAGAAAAAGGAGATAGTAGTTATTGGAACCTTGGGTCCATTTTGTCAGTAAGTACTTATTGAGAGAACAGAGTTTGCATTTTGATATTAAAAAAAGATAAATTAATATTTAGAACTTTTGTCTTTAAATCAGTCTGTATTACTTTATTTTTACATAGTATTGTTTTTCTTAATCCAAAAGTAATGTATGCTCATAAGAAGTCTAAATATTGCAGGAATATAGAATGTGACTGTAATAAGAGTTAACACTTATTGGGAGTGCATTTAAACACTTTACATGAGTTAATTCTTTTAATACTTTTAGAAAGTGAAAATCCACTAAAACATCAACCCCTCCCAGATTTCTGGATAACTCGTTGATTAAAGAGCAAAAGGTTCATTTTATGATTGGAAGGGAAGTCACCCTTTTTCCAAGTTAACTTCCTTCCTATGGAGAGCATATGGTAGCCTATTAAAGAGAGTAAAACAAAACTGTTGTAACCATACTTATCAAATCCCCAAATCGTTGCAATATATAATTTTCAAGAAAGGATTATATATTTCTACTGTCTTCCTGCTTCCTGTTCCTTACTCTAGGACCTAAGGATTGAAGACTCTCATAGTTCAATGTATCATTGGAATTCAAAAGGATCTTAATGATCATCTGGATAAATGTTTTTCCCATCATGTCCCTGAAGAATCTTCAGATTGAAAATGGGCTGCCAGCCACTTTGACCTGAACATCTTTGTCTCTTCATGATAGCTTTGAATATAAGGCTCTGTTTTAAGCTTTCACTTTAAAACAGGATTTTTTTTTTCCAAATACTTGAAACCACTGATCTAATTTAATCTTTTCTCTGCATAGAGATATTCTTGACAGGTGGTTATCCAGACTTGAATCTTTCCAAAGAGAAAGACACCCTCCCCATTTTTGAATGTTCAAAAATTCTTCCTTACACTCAAAATATGCCTTCTTTTTCCTGTAAGACATAATTCCACAAGAGCCTCCCCAGATAGTTTTCTTTTCCAGGTGACCATGAAATATATTTAAAAAGCTATCCATATCATGTTCATAGGTGCCTGCCAGTAGGACCTCTGTTTCTTTAACAGAATCTTCTCTAGTGATAAGATTTGTAAGCTGTATTCAACGCTGATCAACCTCTTCTAAAGTCCTCTAGTTATTGATATTTTTCATCAAATGCCACTTCAAAACATAATTAAATATTCTAGATGTGATCCCGCCTGTGAGCAGTGTATTGAGACTTTCATCCAGTTTGATTTATGCTGTTTTAATATTAATATGGCCCAACAGTGTATGTTTCTTTTTTTTTATTTCTTTTTTTAGTGGTTGTTTAAAATGGAATAATGTTAAATTCATGGCTAATTGAAAGCCTTTTTTCTGTATATATTATTGTCAAGGCACATCTCTCCAAGCCTGTATTTTGCTACTGATTTTTGAACTGGAATGTATTTGTTATGTTTGTCTTGATTAAACTGAACCTTGTTCTGGGCCGATTGATGTTCAGTCCTAGAAATCCCAGCGGGTTCTCTATGGAAAGGATACCTTAGCCACATGTCACCCTTGCCTTGGAAATTCATAGCACATATTTGCATAAAAACCACTAAGAGGTACTGTTGTAAAGAAATCTATTTAACTTTGTTCAATGCAGTATTTATTTGAGCATAGAAAATTTTTCTTTTTCTTTTTTTCTTATTCTTTCTCTTTTTCAAGCATAAAATTTATTACATTACTTGGAATAATATTCCAGGAAACACTGTGTAGGTCTATTAGGAAGATTTTTAAGAACTAACCCTTTAAGACAATTTAATTGTGAATTTGATTACCATGTTTCTTATAGTTTGATCCAGTTTGTTAGTAAAAATGTTAATGGCACAGGGCTGAGAAAGAACTCCTCACATATCATTAAGGACTCCTCCTTAACTTACGTAAATAGGAAAGAAGGGGTGTTCTTGGAATCATTGTATCTCAGAGTGTTGTATATTCTTGGGATGTTATTGTGATAATTTAGAATTTAGGGGCTTAACAAGAAAAGTTACCATTTTCTTATTTTATGTTTTAATTTTTTTATTTTAGAGAGAAAGAGATAGGGCACGAGTGGGGAGGAGGGGCAGAGGGAGAGAGAGAGAGACAGAGACAGAGACAGAGAATCTTAAGCACGCTCCATGCTCAGTGCAGAGCTCCACACAGGGCTCCGTCCCATGACACTGGGATCATGACCAGACCTAAAATCAAGAATCGGATGCTAAACCAACTGAGCCATCTAGGCTGTCAGCACAGAGCCCGATGAGGGGCTCAAACCCACAAACCATGAGATCAAGACCTGAGCTGAAGTGGGATGGTTAACCAAATGAGCAACCCAGGTGCCGGGGAATCCACTCTTTCTTCTGTGTTGAAAACCAGGATATTATTCCTCAACCTGACCTTCTTCATGATTTATCTATCAGTTATTGTTAGTGGTTCCATAGTCGTACATGAAAATTCTTTCAGCTAGTTATGTTACTTTGGGCTGAACAAGCTTATTATAGTGTTTATTACATTGTTTCTCACTCTTCTTCATTGGTGTCTGTCATAAAGAAAACTTGGTGTTTATGGACAAAGTTGTATAAATAGCTGATAACTCATTAGCAAAAACACTAGATTTGAATACTCCAAAACCAGGCTTAAAAGTTAGCAGAACTTGATGGGGATAATGTCCTAATATTGTTGTATTTTCATAATTTTACAAGTTGTGATAGTATATTACTAGATCTTAATATCGATTTGCCAAGATACATGCCCTCAGATTGTTCTGTTTTGGTTTACAGGGATATATTTCAGGGAAACTTTTCTGTGGAGAACCTGTGTGATTAATATGTGAATATTGCTGTATAAATGGCCCTTGGTGGTCCTCCCCACTACATGGGTAAACAACGGTGTTATTATATTAGGTCCCCTTCTTATCAACTTTGTTCTGTGACCATTGTATTCAGGAAATGGGAACAGATACGCCATGTGGATGACAAGGATTCCATCTTCAAAAAAGTTTGAGAGTCACTAAATATATTCCCCTCTTGGAGAGTCAGAGTATATTAGCATATTAAAGAGTTGGAGAGTTCCTGTAGGATTAACAAGACAAAAAAGCGCCTGTTTTTGTTTAACTAATGCCATGTTTTCCAAATTTATTTGAATACAGTACACTTTGTTTTGTTTTGTTTTCTCAAGTTTACTTGTTGACATTGTACCAAGTCACAACTAATGTAGCAATTTTTCAGTCCACATGTTGGTTTGACCATTGCTGCCTTGGTCTGGACCTCCTCCCACTGCTGCGCCCTCTTAATATTGCAGCCTCCTTTCCTGCAGCCAACATTAGGAACATTAGGTCTTGGAGAGAGCTTAAGTGGGAGCATCCAAATATTTTCTTCATTTGTTCACACATTCATCCAGTAATGTTTGAGGATACACCAAGGACAAAACAGTGGCATATCGTCATAGAACTTTGAGGATACCCGGAAGTTTAAATTATGGACTCCCCCTCCAAAGCATATGTCCTAGCTTGAAAAATAAGATATACTGAAAGAACTGTGAGGACCAGGAGGTACTCAAGGCCATCAGAATTTAGACGATGAAGAGAGCAGCACCAGCTACGTGATCATGAAAGCTTTGATGAAAGAATTGGCACTTGAGGTGGTCCCTAAAGGTCAGCTTATATCTTGATGGGTACAAATATGGGACCCCCTTTCTAGGAAGAAGAAATGGCACAAGGGAAACACCATGATGGAAGGCCGTAAGGCTTACATATGGGACTGGGTGGGTGGTTCAGTTCAACAGACTGGAGGAGAATCATAGGAATTCAGTTTTCATTAATTAGGACAATTGATCAAATTTGAGTAATAATATTATCTGCCAAGAGAACTAGAAACTTCACTATAAAACTAGGAAGTTGTAACTTATGCGAGCTTTGCATATAATTTTGAGTTGCTGTCTTCTCTCCCTGTTATCATCCCAAGAGCCCAAGCAGTCAGTCTGAGGTGTGACTTTAAAAAGCCTTTAGTGGGGGCACCTGGGTGGCTCAGTCGGTTAAGCCTCCAACTTTGGCTCAGGTCATGATCTTGTGGGCCGTGTGTTCAAGCCCCACGTTGGGCTCTATGCTGACAGCTCAGACCTTGGAGCCCACTTCAGATTCTGTGTCTCCATCTCTCTCTGTCCTTCTCCCACTCACATTCCATCTGTCTCCCTCAAAAATAAATAAAACATTTAAAAAATTAAAAATAAATAAATAAAAAGTCTTTAGTAAACTCAACCAACCCCAGTGGTTCTGAGTTTTTAAATCATGGAGACTGCTTAAATTATTGGCTATATGCAACAGTAAAACACAGACAGATGCAAATTACAATGCTGCCCAGGCTGAAAGAGTGCTGAATATTGATTTATATGCAGTTTTATAAATGTGTGTGCTGTTGTTGTATATTTATTTCAATATTAAAAGTGATTTGTGTCCTTCTATGCTCCTAGCAATGAAAATCTTAAATTCCCTTTCTTTTGTAAGTACTAAATCCTCTTCATTCAAAATTAACATAATTCCTAATGATACTACTGAGAAAAGTGCAGAGGATTTTAATCTATTCTAGCCTTCCTTAAGTGTCTGTCCTTACCAGATTTGCAAATGATTTTACGCTTTTTTAATCTTCCTAGTGGCGGATGACATTTAGATATAGAAAGGAAGAAAATTTACCAATTGGTTTGAAAAAAATATCTGGGGCATGATGTGTTTAGTGGTGGCAGTAGAGGAATAAAAAGAAAAATTAGAGAAGACTTACTTTAAATTACTAATCTGGGTGATAAAATTAAGGTCATGTTCATGGTATAACTTAAATGTGATAATATCTCATTTTTACTCTTGGTCACATCATACATGTATGTATTAGTAAGTTGTGTTGTAACATGGTCCCTGTAGAGGGGGAGTTTGAGAACCCCGAAACTACAGAGAAATAGATTTTGATGGTCACTGTACTTCTGTGAAATATACTTACACCACTTTTGTCCTGATCTTACAGGAAGTCAGAACTTCGCATTAACAAAGCATCACTGGCTGATTCTGGAGAATATATGTGCAGAGTGACCAGCAAATTAGGAAATGATAGTGCCTCTGCCAATATCACCATCGTGGATTCAAATGGTAAGAGATACCTACTACATCCTGTTTCTCAGTCTGTAAGAGGAATAATCGAGATGTGTGGTAAGAGTTGTAATATAAATTTGTATGTTAAATCTTCCTGTGAACAAATAAAAAACATGGAAGGAAAACCATATACTCCAAGTATCTTGTGTGTCTTCCATGAAATTCTTCATTCCCCAATTTCATATAAACCTGAAATACACATAGATTTTATTTTTTTACTTCAATAAGGTCATGCACGGCAGAAACAGAAAGAGGTTATACCTCTTTTTAAATTTGTCAGGGACGGCTGTCAAGTCTTTGGCTCTATCCATAACAGAATATGTACGTGTATATATATGTGTGTGAGTATTTATATACAGAATACATATGTATATGCAGGATATGTATATTACATGCATATGTATGTACATATGAATATTCCAAATGAATATATGTACAGTGTATGTGTGTGTGTGTGTGTGTGTGTGTGTGTGTGTGTGTGTGTGTGCATAGAAGAATACAATCCTGACTCAGTCCTGGATATTTTAATGTTCTCCTGCGTGTTTTTAATACAGCTGGCTCTAGGTAGTAGGAAGTTAGGCCTATCAATTTTTTTTAGGCCTGTTACTTCTGAAAACAGGAGAGACTTAGTGGCAAAGCATTTGCTACCATGTTTAGTCGACTTCTGCTTTGCTGAGAACAGTGCCAGGGAGATTTGTTAAGCAAATGGAGGCCTTGGAGGTAGAAGGTACTGCTTCCCCTCCAGCAGCTTCTCTGAGTGATCTGAAGACGTAAAAGCATCACAGCTGGTGGCTGTCTGCTCATGATACCCCAATACTCCGCAATTTGATGGAGTCACCTCTAGAAGCTGATGAGTTAGCAGGGAGCGTCTCAATCTCTTGAAATAATAAAATGTGACTTCAAAAACCCTTTGGTGCTTCTTTTTCTTTTTGCATTATGGCACTTAACTACTGCCCACACGAGCCCTGTCATCTGTCATAAAGCCAAGCCTAATTACACTGCTCTGCTCTAGGCAGGAGATGAGAGAGAGTGTCCGCTGTGAAGGCCTCGTCTCTTAAAGTGGTAAGGTAAGAATGTGAGGGACGAGTAAAAATAACTCGAGGGTCACCTCCACAGGAGACTGATGTAGTTTGTGTCCGTTGACTTAGTAGGATAGCGAGAGGGAGTAAGATAAAAATATGGGACGGAGTTGGGAAAGTTAATTCCCAGCCTTCTCTGGATTCCCCACTGAACTGCTCTGTCGCAGGGTAATCAGAGTTCATTACTTTAATCTTAAATACCTGCCTCCACAGAGAGTAAAGGACAACAGTGAAAAGTAGTTTCCATTACTATTTTTAGGAGCTGCGTTTATAGTTTAAAATGTAAAAGCCATTTAAAATTTATATGGGTAAATATAGCATCACTTTACTTTTTAATCAGCACAGGTTAAGCAGTAAGCATGCCACTGGCATTATTTTACCCCACATGGAATTTTATAGGATGCTACTTGAAACACAAATTTAAAAACCTATTTCAGTGGCTTATTCTTGTTTTTTTTTTCTTATTGTGCCACGTTTAGTAGCTTGTTCTCAGCTTGTCATTGGCTTGGTTGAACGTGTCTCCTTGTGGTAAATGCTATTGAATTATGATTTTGACACTTGGATTAGATTTGTAGAGCAATGTAGACTATAAATTCCCAGGAAAATACAATTAGAATAAGTGTCACGGTCTCACAGAGTGCTTACAGTACGATTCTATTATTCTGTGTTTTCTGATTTACAGGAGTAAGCAGTGAATTATTTACTGCTATATCATTCCTGGCAAAAGTCCATAGGGATTAGTTTCTTATTAATTTTGGGGTGCCGAATGATAATACAGCTTTTTACATTTCTCTCATAGGAGAGACATCCGACTCATTTTTCCGTATTAATTCCTCCAAGAATTGGCTGCCAATTTGAATATTTAGTATTAACCAATTATAATGTAGAGAAATGAAAGTTGGGATGTTTTTGATAATCAGTTTTTTTTACGTGACAAGAGGAAAGAGAAGTTCACAGAATATTGTAAGGAAGTGATTCTTAAACAGCCAACTAAAATTCATTATAGAATGGGGTCTTACTGGCTTACATAGAGCATCTGAAGGAGAATAAAGAATCTCAATTACAATGCAGGGTGGTCTGTTTTGTTTTCTTTTTTTTTTTTTCTTAGAAGCCTAGAAATAGTTCATCCTTATCCAACCTTCTCATTACATTTTAAAAGGTATGTAGACTTAGCATGTGTCTGAAAACAGATACATTCAGGATCACGAGATATTTGGTAGCAAAGAAGGACACCAAACCAGATTTCTTATATTCCTGGTCTAATATGGCTCACTCTGTACCTGTGTGTTTGTGAATGTTTAAGTAGATTCTTTGGTGTGTGAAGGACAAAAACTGATGGAAGGGTGTGACACATAAAGAACAAGGAGTTCTGTGGGGAAGAACTGGAACTTCATTGTTACTGGGGTTCAAGAAGAAAAGTGAACCCAGGGCATATCTAAAAATTTAAGTGACAAGGGTTTCTGGATCTTCTCTCTAGTATTTCTGCCTTTGATGTGCCTCAGATACTTTCTTGATTCTTCTACTTCTTTTATCTTCTCACCTCTCTTGCTTTCAACTATGCCACTTTATATTCTGAACTCTAACCTGATTGTGATCCCACTTGGTCATTTCTTCATGACTCTTTTTAAGGCATTCTTTCCATTTTAATTCCTATTTTATGATTGCTTTCTTAGTTCCGAAGCAGATTCCCCATTGCAAGTGTCTGATTTGCAGAACTTACTGTGCCAGACCATATGGAAAGACCTAGAGAGCTTACCAATTATCTACCTTCTGGTCAAGTGTCTGCTCTGGGCTCACCACTGGAGAGTGAAATGAAACATGGCTTCCTAGAAACGCCCCTCTCCTCAGAGGCTGTGGACCTGTGTGCTGTTCATCAGAGCCTCTGGGCCAGCAGCCACCATGATAGACGAGACCAATGTGTTCGGCAATATCAGGAGACTCTCTTTTCCTTCTCCCCCTCAGTGGCTTAGTGGCAGCACAACCAAAAAGAAAATAAGTGATCATTCTGATCCTTCAGCCTCTTCTACTGCTCTGCTCTCTGAATTTGCTATATTCAGACCAATTCTGGTTATCAAAGAAGTCTCAGCTCAGGTTGGGAGCTCCCTGGGACTCAGATACGTAACCTTTATGTTGTCACATCCCCGTGTCCTTTGAAATCTGGGCAAACATTGCACATAAACACTCTTTCAGAGAGAAAAAGAGCACTCTACTATGGTTATAAACTGCCACTTGGCTAAACCATCTCTTCCTAAATGTATTTATGTTGACTTGGGCTGAGAGAGTGGAATTCTCAAGAATTTCATTTTCCTTTGGGGCCCTAGAAAAAAAGTTTAAAAAATAAGAGCATGTTGTCAAAATATCATATTATATTGAACTCCCCTTGAGATTTTAATTTATGTTTTCTATAAAATACTAGTAATTTTGTTGATTTTGTGTTGTCTCACTCATCTCTCCCGTATTTAAGTACTTCAGTACATAACTATGGTCTGATAATTTCTACACAGGTTGTCTTGCTGAAAGATCCTGGTTTGCTGCTGTGAACTAATTATCCTAATCTCATCCTATGCAACAGATTCCTTGTGATTTACTGAAATTCCCACATGGGTACCTTCTTGACACTGAGATGTTCAGAATGTATTTTGGCATGAGATTCTAGAGGAGATGGCAGAGGTTTGGGGGAGATCTGCCTGAGACATTGTTTTCTTTTCTCCCCAGAAAAAAAAAGTGAAAAATGTAGCAGGATGACCTTGATATCTGATACTACTTTTAATTCCATTAACACAGCTATATAACTATCAGGAAAAAAAATTGGCTTAGACCATAAAAGTCTTCCATCCAATATTATGAACTTTCTGCAGTGAAAGTCATTGTTTAGATTTGCTTAGATTAGCAACTATGAAATGACAACAAAAACCCAAGAAATTATCCTTGAATTGTTATAAGCTTGAGTGAAATAATGACCATATTTTCACTATTTTCAAGCATTTAGAAAAGAATATATATGTAGCCAATCATTTTGTTAAGCTACGTTTTAGAAATTTATGTTGTCTGCCTTTTCCATTGTCTTTTCAGTCCTATCTTATTTGGAAAAAAGAATTTGCCATACTGTAGACAGACACACACCTGTGCAATCTGCTCATTAATTTTTGGATTTTGTGAGTGTAATAAGTCCATTGAGCTTTCTTGTAAAAAAGAATGTCACAGGGCGCCTGGGTGGCTCAGTCATTTGAGAGTCTGACTCTTGATTTCGGCTCCAGTTGTGGTCTCACAGTTGTGGAATCCAGCCCCACATCTGGCTCCATGCTGAGCGTGGAGCTTGCTTAAGATTCTCTCTCTCTGTCTCTCTCTCACTGCCCCTCTCGCTTGCTCATTTGCGTGTGCTCTCTCTTTCTCTCAAAAAAAAAAAAAAAAAAAAGGACGCCATAGGCAGCCATCATTACATGATGCGTTAGGGTAGATTCCTTTCATTAATTCAAATATGGCAGCTTACAAGGCCACATATACTATGGCTATACAGATTATACACTGCATGTTCATTTTTATTTGTATTTCATTTTGCTTGGTCTTTATGTAGGAAACCTTAATTTCACAATTAATTCTTAGCTGAGGAGCTCCATGAAAACTCCTGGGCATCAGATTAGGGAAGAGAGTAATAGACCTAACTCGTTTTCAAATTAATTAAGTACTGCAGTCTTTAAAAGGTTAATACAAGAGAATATACATACTAATCAATCATATCCTCTACTAGATTTTCTTTTTTTAATCAGGAGAAAAATTATTTGAGTGAGATTCAAGATCCCATAGCAACATTGGGCTCATAGCAATAAATTTGCTGTTTCCTCTGAGATGAACAAAAAATATTATGTCCACAAAATTTGACTAGTACATCAATGGATCCTTTAAAAAATTGGCTCGTGTGGGTAATAGGCTTAGCTTCCCCCTCTCCCAAATTGATGGTGGTGTTGAAAATGTTGTGATATTGGTAAACGAGCTGTAGTTACACTGACAATAATATAAAATGTTTTGTAATTTGTAAAGCAGTCCCCATGTATGTTGTATTATATTGTATTCCCATGAAGGCTAATAAGGAAGAACATCATGGGTGGAATGGAGATATCTTTCCAATGCATAGTATCCATTGTGTCTCTCCAGCATTTATCCCTCTTAAGAGGAAGCTCTCATTACGAGCAGGAATGCAGACACTTGAGGATGTTCCTGAAGTCATCTTCACTAGTGCCAATAAGTGGGCCCATTGTCAATCTGTAAAAAGATGACTTCATCATATTTTTTGTGCACACAATAAGAACCTGTAGTTTTAGAATAACAAAGAGTCACAGCAATGGATATTTAAATACATACAGGCACATCATACATATGTTTGTATATATGTACATGTGTATTTTGCTAAATAGTTATATGCAGTATATTGTGCTCATGGTGAAATCTCAAACAAGTCATGAATACGTAATAATTAGAAAAACTACTTTCCAGAAGGTGTCATTTTTCAAATGCTGCAACGTTTTCTTGAGACCAGATCTGATTTATTCAAAAAGCATTCAAACATTACAAATACACTAATGTTCCTTATGTTTACTTGCCTACACAGCCTAAGTTGCTCAGCTGTGTTCAGTTCCTGATAATTCTAAATCCTCATTAATTTGCACTAATGAAGGGGATGTCCTTTATAAATTAACAAACTTAATATACCAAATTACTGTAGGAAAAATATTTTGCTTAAGTAAATATCAGGAAGATTGCAGGTCTTAAAGTTTTTAAAATTTGTAACTGTAACAATTATTTTCAATCACTTATAACAAAAGATTGTTTTGTAAATCTATTAATTCTACCCGAAACATGCATAAAAATGCTTGCTGAGTGGTTTTAATTAAAAAGATTAATTTTTCTTATTAGCAAGACTCTTTTAGTGTGGAAGTATACAACTTCCTAACTTGCTTTTCCCCCAAGATAATTCAGAAGGTTTTTATTTGGAACCATAATCATTAAAGATATTTTTAAGGTCTCCAGGGTAAATATCTAATTTTAGGAAGGGAGATTATTATTGTTATTATTATTTTTAGAAAGTGAGGTTATTTTAAGTTGTCTCTGTGTAGATAGATTATTGTGGTAACCTCCTGTTCAGGTATTTTTATGTAACATTCAATTAAAAAAGGAAATGTTATGGTTAACCTTTCCTCTAATCTCAGATCTTTCATGCTGGAACTAGAAAAGTACTTCTTTTTTTTCTTGGAAGGTCATAGTGGACAACTACTTGGTTTATCAAAAATAAATTTGAAGAGTCTTGATATTCATGCTGGGTTTGGGATTTCTGCCCAATTCTTGTGACCCTGAGCTTACTACTTTAATCTGGTTGTTGTGTCATTGATGGGTCCCAAAGGACAGAATAAGGAAACATCTCTCCTAACATGGGCACTTGCTTGGAAACATGGATCTTATTCTATGTATTTGTAGAGAAAGATAAATGTTGTGAATCTTTGATTAAAATGTTCCTCTCAGATTCAATTTTCCCCAAAGAAGAATAATTTCATTTTCTGCAGCCTACATCAAGAAAGTTAGTTGTGGCCATATTATATACAGATATGGCCATATTACCAACACGGAATATCCTCTTTAATTCCTGCTGCTTGAAAAAGTCCAAAGGATATCATACACCCTCACATTCTGATTCCTTTCTCTTGATCCCATTTTTCGTGGGCAGAAGAGGCAACGTAGGCTACTTTGGCAGCTTGATAATAATCTCACACCTTGAATGGTCTGTCCTAATGTTTGATTAGAGAGGACCATCCAAACTTATTTTCATGAGAAAGACACTTTTGGTCTCATCAGAGCCACATTTCTGATCTTTATATGTTCATATTTCACCCAGTGCTTATTCTTAAACATCCCTGCTGAATCTCACATGAAATTTCTTTCCCTTCTCATTCCACAAAAACGTTTTATCACTATAGAAGCCTCTGAAGTTGAAGAAATATTGCCACTTAAAATTAATTCCTCTTGCCTCCTGGACTAGTCCCACCATGGAAATTCTAAATGGCCATATTTATATTTAAAGATGATCGCATTGATCAGGAACATTTCTAACTCCATGATTAATAGATTCGAATGTAAAATGATAACATATATGACTTTAGGATTTTAGTAGCTACTAGTAACTTTTGTAATGTATATATATCGCAACAGATTCAACTTGCCTGTTTGTCCTGGTTAGTAAATAGTAAATAGTGAAAGGTCATTAAGTCATTTAACAAGAATTATACAAACAGTGAAGGTTGAACGGTACTCATTATTGCATCACTACATCTCTCCATGCCTTACTGAATATACTAGATCTTGACAACTAAAACCCTTTTCAGAAGGACAGAAAGAGGACAGAATTGGTTAGACAATGTAATCGTCCTTTGTTCCATTATAAAGGCAGTCAACTGAAAGCATGTCAAAGTTTGAACACTCTCATGATTCCCATGATAATGGTGTGTCCAGAAGGATACAGTTTCTTCTTCATTCCCTTGGGCTGAGAGCTGCCTACTTCCTCTGTGCCCTGCCCAGAGTAGCTCAAAGTCTGTCCGATAAGGCGCCCCTCTTGATTACCATTGGGCGCCCCTCTCGATTACCACTGGCAATTTTCTGTAGAGTTTGATACCGGAACTTGATGACTTTCACCAACCCCAGCTAGAAATATCACTTGCTTTTGTTTTTGAACAAAAATGTAATTCTCCAAAGATTCATAACTTAAAAATTCTGACCACAGCTTTGATTCTACATCTTGTTTGTTTGTTTGTTTTTTACTTCTGCTATCTGTCTTCCTTTCTGAGAAGGAGGCTCCTTGCCTTATAGTCTCTATCACAGACCGGTGGGGGCAGAGAATTCTTACATACTCTAGCACGGCTCATCTCGTGCTCTTTGCCCAAGAAAGAAGAACTACTTCTCTGAACAGTCTTTTTTTTTTTTTTCTTTTTTTTTTGCATTTCTCACTTTCAGGGCGGATAGAGCCTGGGTTTTCATCACCCTCTTGCAATACTTTCTTCCTTTACACTCTTTTGGTTTGAAGGCAGGCTGTGGAAGTGGCTCCCGGCCTCCTGATTATACATCATAATATCCTATCACCTTTTCTTTTTGCAGAGATCATCACTGGCATGCCAGCCTCAACTGAAAGAGCATATGTGTCTTCAGGTAAGGAAAATAAGCTCCCCAAATTTTACTAACCAGAACGACAGACATAACTACTGGCTGTGTCTTCTACTAATCAGAACCCTGTCTGCATCCAAATTGCAACTGTTCTTGCTTTCTGCTCCAGTATTTTCTCCAGTTCGTTTTGCCTCTTTGGATTTTACTAAAGGAGGACAGTTTTTGCTGTATTCCTGAAGTTGGGCCTGAAAGGCATGCATGGGAAAAAGAAATGTTTAGATACAACTTAGTGATGTTAGAGCACTAAAGAAGGCATCTGGGTTATACATTCAGTTTATATAATCTTTATAGGTGCTTCTCTTAGCTGCCTCTGTTCTCTTTCATCCATCACAGTTCAATCCTGAAGAATGTGTCCGTGTCTAATCTCTGACCTCTGGGCTCCTAATGATCAGTTGTGGGTCACTGAACTTACAGAAAACACTGTTATAAGCCTGAGTTTTTCAGATGTTTTGCTTTTTTTTTTTTTTGGTTTGTTTTTGTTTGTTTCTTACTTGCCTGTAATATTTGCTGGTAGCAGTTAGAGTCTGAGCAGACATTAGTTACTTATAACCCAATTCTACTACTGTACTAATGCATGTATACTCATAATTCATTGATTTTTCCACTAGCTGTGAATTTAATCTGCTGTGAATTTAATTTTTTTTTCCGTTTTTATTTTCCTTATCCCGCATTATTCTATAGTTAACAGGACCTTGGAGCATTTAAAAATTCACATTTAAGTAGAAGCAAGTTTTTAGAGACCTAGATTCAAAACTCACTTCAGAGGTATAACGATAACATGTTTTGGCATGATACCTCACAGGTTACAAAGATTTTTGCATCTCATTTGGTAATCACAACAGATGTGTGAAACAAGACATTATTTTTCTTCTTTGTACAGTTGAGAAAATTGAAGCATTCGAAATGTTAAGTCCTATATCTCTGTAAGTAGGAGAGCAGACCCTTTCAGCTCAGTATTCGTTCTCATTACCCCATGTTTAATGTTTTGGCATCATTGATTCCCTGCATTATGGCCTGTACCGTGTTGAAACTCTAGGAGGCCATATCATCGAACACAGCCTTTTTTTTTTTTCTAACTTACCTTCACCAGTTCCTCCTCTCCCCTTCAAGCCATTGTTCAGGATCATTAGAGCTAAATTTCTCTCTCTCCTAGACTGCTTTGGCCATGTTTAGGGCATATTTATGTGTTGTTCATAAAGATGTACGTATGTGTGTTGTAGGGTGGGATGATCCTGGAGTCTAAGAAGGTTGTACTTTTCTGAGTAATAGAAAGAAAGAGAGAGAAAGTGAGAGGGAGGAAGGCATGGAGAGAGAGAGGAGGAAACAGAGAGGTAAAAAGAGCAACAAAAAGAGAAAAGTTGTTAAGTTATCTGAATTTTCTTCTCCATCCATTCAGGCATTTCTTTGCTGGAAGGGACTTTGCTATCTGACTCCGGTAGATGCCGTTAGGAAGCTGGGCTTTTCAGTTTATGTGGTGCTTGTCTTGGGAATTTGCAGTGACTGTAACTCTTATTTTCTGATATATGACTTAAATCTTTATGACTTTCTGGCTGCTGAATTTCAATCCCTCTTTGATACTAAGTTGTTCTTCTTTCTGACTAATAAAAACCCTTAGGTCCCATGCTTTTTTCCTGCATGAGTTGTGTTTTATGCTCTATCTGTATTTAAATACCAGTTTTCCTTCCCTTATGCTTGGTACCTAAGAGACTCTTGCTACCATACATCTCCAATGATTGTATATTATGAATTTCTTCAGCATGTGTTGTTTAATCCTAACGTAATTGCTCTAGTGGATCTTGCATGGACTTTATTTAGCACCGTATTTGGTCAGGATGTTTATGCAGACCATGTTGCCTGAGAATACTTTCCCTTTTTTCCCCTCTGCATGAAACTTGACTTTCATTCTTTCTGAATATGGGAATTGTTCTCTTTGATTTCATATTTCTTAAAATCAGAGCCACACTTGAGACAAGGAATTATCCATCTCACTTGTACCAGGGATCTGTTCAGAGTGATGTTTCTAGGAAGTTCATACACCAGTTGGTATGTGGGGTATCCTCACAGGGGGATTGACTCCCATTTTCATCCCTTTCAAAAGAGTCTTTGGACTCTGTGGTCCTCGTTGGTCTTTGAATGTTGTATATATCTTCCTCTGGCTTTGAAACGCTTCAGCTTCTCTGTTGCACTGTTTTCTAGTCCTCTTTTTCTAGACGATCTTTAAGCCTGGCAAAGTTCTGATTTAAGAGTGCAAGCGGCATGACTCAATAAAGCCTCATTTCACTTCTTTGTTTTATAGAGTCTCCCATTAGAATATCAGTATCAACAGAAGGAGCAAATACTTCTTCATGTAAGTATATTTAAATATTCCATTCATTAGTTTTTAACCCAAGACAGTACCTGCTTCTGAAGATCGTGTTCCTGTGTATCCTCTGCCCTTACTGAGGAACAGTCCATCAAGTTCGGGAGCAGGATGGTATTTGCTGTTTGGAAGGGAATGGCCCCTTGCTATGCTTAGGGTGGACTAGATATCTCCTCCCCCTAAGGCACATATGGATATGAGAAGACACAACATATGTGGTAGTTTTATAATGCAGTCTCTTTGAATGTTGAAAAATGACTACAGAGCCTTTGAGGCCTGGTTCTAGGTGAGCAACAGAGAACATCGTTGGTGGTTTTTAATGTGTCTTGATGCCTTGAGCAATTGCCTGAGGTCTGATACCCAGCTGTTTGGGACCTATTCTAAAGCTCCCCAGTTCTCATATAAAGTCTGCTGTGACAGAGTAAGGAAATTATATATAGATGCCCTTAATTCAAATTTGATAGTAAGTGACTAATTATGAGAATGCTTGGAAGCAAGTCCCCAGGCAAGATCTCAGATTGGTTTTCATCTGTTTAATGTGAAATGTGCTTTGTGCTTATGGAGTTCTACAACGGTTAGATTGATTGGTGCTTTGTGCCATGTCAGGGGAACTTAAGAAATTAGCAAGGACTAGTAAAAATAGTTTTGATACTTACGAATTGTGAATGGCATAGAATTAAGTTTTGATATCCAACGGGGGAATTTATCAGACCTTGAAAATAAAGCCTATAATTACAGTCTTTCTCTCCCATATTTTAGCTCTTTATTTAAAGCTATTTCTCAGGTTGATAAGCTCTTCAATAAATAGACGTCCCCAATCATTCCATTCCAGCCCAGGGGGTGTGTTTAAGGAGCAATTTCCTTTGGCTGTCAGCATGGTAGGGACCACTTGCAAGTAGGTCTGTACATTTGGCAACTTTAGTTGTTTTCTCAGGCTGTTGAAATAAATCCAGTTTGAACCTAAAGCCTTTCCCTTTGGGCTGATGGTACCAGAACTGTAATGATATGATGTAAACGTATCTTTTATTGCAAGAAGTATGATGTTTTGACTATATTTTAGCTAGATAAAGCATCATTTAACTAGATTGATAGCAGCAATCTAGGGAGATCAAACAGGAAATAAAATGTTAGAGAGGACTTAAATTGGCTTCTTCTGTATTCTAACAATACTCATTACATAGTCTGAAATGATAATCCCTTCTGGGGAATTTGGGATATTTGTTATTTAATTCTACTTATAAAAAGATTAGTATAATTATATAGATTTTAGCTGACTA
The DNA here is from genome assembly GCF_027475565.1 of Acinonyx jubatus. Lineage (NCBI taxonomy): Eukaryota > Metazoa > Chordata > Mammalia > Carnivora > Felidae > Acinonyx > Acinonyx jubatus. The sequence continues at coordinate 29,454,903 of NC_069382.1, forward strand.
GCATTAAGGCATCATGTGGAGCTTTGTTTTAGATTTTTGAGTGCTTATTATACAAGGGCAAATACTGGATTTTTCCTTTTGGCATTTTGTCTGGGAACAGTTTCTCCCTTGCATGATTCATTGAATAAAGTTATTGAAACTCTTGTAATTGGAACCCTCATGCTATCATTAACAGGGCGATGGATGCTATCCTTAAGCATATCCGAGCAGTCTTGGAATAGAAGAAATACTTCTTTGGATTTTCCAGAGCTTTAGGGAACTGAAATGAATCTCTCAGTTCATATTGTATTCATTGCAATACTGTTGAGAGAGAAATAATTTTGAAATCTGACTCTGATCTCCAACTCTCAGCAGAGTTAGTTCCTGTTGTTTGGTAAAGGATTTTGACGAAGAAAGAAGGCTTTGTGTTTTGATATGATGTTAAAATATATCAGTGTGCCATTTTCATGCATCCCTCCTTCCCCGTTCATGCTAGACTCTCAGTAAATGCTGTGGGATTGATTAATGCCCACATTTTTGTTAATCTCATGAGAATATGCTCCATAATTTGAAAATACAACCAATAGTGGCAGGATCCTAAGTCTATTCTTGGTTAGAACGATGAGAGCAGTGTGAGGCATCATCAACTCACCTATGGGCAGCACCCATAGAACCCTGCATTGCAGAAGGCTGTGACGTCAGCATAGCTCCATCTAGTAAAGGCTGAAGGGGAAACTTGAGGAAGCAGTAACGGCAATAAGCGGGACTTAAACATTCAAACGATATCTGTGAGTCGAAGTCCTTGGGAAAGTTCACATGGGTCAGGAATAATCAGTCCTGAAGAATAGGTTTCTTTTCACTTCGTTTCACCCAGAAAGGAGACACCAGTAAATCCCCGGACGTGAAAACTGAACTACGCAATTGGGATGTAATCATGTCTTTGTGGGGCTATGTTCTTTGAACTATTGGCACTTGTGTTTTCTATGTACACTTTAAAAAGCCTTTCTGAAGAGGATGGATTCAGCAAACCTATTATGTGTTACGATGACCTGGTGTGCTTTTGGGGTCAGGCAGCCCTGTTTCTTGTTCATTCTTCAGGTACAAATGTGCACACCTCTGTGGGGAAACATCCCCTTACTGCCAGTCCTGTTGATGAGAGCGTGTCACTGCTGAGTAAATCTTGTGACGGTTCAGCAGTGTCAGTTTACATCCTTGGCCCTGCTCAGCACTCTCCGTCCTTTCTGCTGACTTCTTGCTTTTCTCCAAAGCCTTCCCTGACCATGCCTGCCCTCAAAGTTCTGCTTTTGACGTCTCAAACTCCTATTGGAATAGAAAAAACAAGAAGAAGAAAATAAGAATTGCCCACTTACCTATCTGAAATACTATTGCTAATATTTTAATATATATATTCCTCTAATCAGTGTTTTTCATTCTGACTTTCTATTTATCCACCCTTCCTCTATCTACTTAATGTATAATAAGCGTTTTTTCTCATGCTAGTTATTAAATACCGATCAGAAATATTTTCACATATTTTTTTAAATCTTAAATTTTTAAATATTTTTTGAGCATCGTAACAATAAAGCAGTTGTTCTTGACTGGAGGTTTAAAAGAATTTATTTTTCATTTACAAACACCTTATCATTTATTCCCCCTGTGTATTTATTATTCCTAGCAATTCATAATTACTGGTGAAATATCAAAGTTACAAAGCCTACCCTTTGTAAGGAAAATTTAACTATTTCTTTTTTGAAATTGGGATTGAAATTTGCATTGTGTATTCACTATTTTTAGAGTTACTAATTTATAAAGTTTTCAAGAAGTGTCTTATAATGATCTCCTGGTAAAGATTAACATTATTTTCCTTTACTTTATTTACTTTTTTTTGGTAAATGAGGCATCTGTGACTTGAAACATATTATTTGCTAAACAAGCGTCCTATTACATACACTTACGTGATATTGTGTAAGGAGAAGAATGTGAACAAAATAGTTAGTAGGATGCTCTTGTTCCTCCTTTACGTAGGATCAGCACGAAAGTAAAAGGACTGCTTAGAACAAACCTGAATTATTTTTCTCTGAAGTGCCAGCTGCCCGTGACCCTATGTTGCCTACAATTTTATTGAATGCTATAAAAAAAAAAGTGCAATTGTTATACCAATCACTTTACTGAATTAAGAACCATCCATTCCAATTTAATATATAAATGAGGGAAACAAAAATGAGAAGTCTGATGAATAGTAATTAGAAAAAAATAAAGATAAGTTTCTGGAAAACAGTCTTAAATAGTAGTAAGTGTTTCAAGTAATAATAATAGCATAAATCTATTGAAGACTTTCTGTATACCAGGCACTGTCCTGGGTGATTTGTATGGATGGTAACTCATGATTCTCACAAAACCTTAATCCAGTTTTCAGATGATGATACTGATCTATCTTGTCTGAAGTCCTACAAGCAGAATTCAAACCCAGGCAATACACTAGTCTGCTATGATACATGAGATTTTGTTGCCTCAAAGAAAAAGCCTTTAATATTAAAAGGAATGCAATTCTATGAATGGACTGCAAAGTTATCTTTGACACGAAGTGGATTGGGAGTATGGGTGGTAGCCTAATAAGGTAAATGTATGGCCTGGGACCAGCTGAGCCCCTACGATCTGTATGTCACCCATCAAAGCATGGCAGGCAGTGAGGCGAAATGGAAAGAACACACATCTTGGGTGGACACGTGCTTGTAAGTCTAAATATGAGTGCTGCAATTACGGGGTAATCTTAGGCGAGTTGTTAACCTCCCCGAGACTCAGTTTCAAGGTCTGTATAATCTTGTTTGTCTCAAATCTATATTGGAAGCCTGATGTGGGAAAATTAAGGTGAATCATTTAGCACATCTTTGCTTTTAGGTGGTCTCCCCTCTCTGTGGGAGAGAGCTATACCTGGAAAAGCGATGTGGCTCTAAAAAGAGAATGGTAATTAGACGCAGCCTTACATCTTATTTGAACAATGTAGGATAATATCTTTATTTTTGGAGGAGGAAAGGAGCTAATTATTTGCATTCTAAATGATGATGCTGGAAGTTCTATGCTCGGAAATCACTGTGTCTTTTCAAAATATGATATATTCTCAGCTAAGCCTGCATTTCAAAGGAACTTATCCAGGAAGTCCTCTTTGAAATCTCTGAATGAAATGAAGAATTCAGTCCTTAATTTGGCACCTAAAAGAGCTCACTGAAGGGGAAAATCTCTTTTGTCCGCAGGACATTTTTGTTATAATGAGATACAGCATTTTCACTTGGGGGCAGTGATATGTATTGATCAGATTGGGCCAAGTCCATGGTCCATTGGTGAGATTTACATTCCATCCTCAGCTGGAACTGACTTACCTGCTTTAATGGTGGAGGAAACTGCCTGAACCTTTGCTAAATGATTCTCAGCTGGAAAAATGGCATTTCAATTTCAGATCTTTATTGGTGGCAAATATGAAATCTGTCCTGTCACCGTTGGAGAGCTACTTCCAAGTGAATGCAAATTGTGTTTCCAGGTTTCTAGAAACATGACATTTTCAAGGGTGTGGTGGCTCTGTTGTGGAGAATGACAAACAAATTCCCATGCACCATATAGCAATAAGAGAATAATTTAAAAAGAAAATTGCCCCACTGGTATTACTTCCATCTTTCTAATTGCCTAGGCACTTACAGATTTTTGGGGCAGTGCAGTGTCTTGGCCAAGAGCACCGGCATGTATATATCACAGCCATTCCTATGCTCGGGCAAGTTACTGCCTTCGTGTTCAGTTCATTCATTTTGTAAGTGAATGTGTCTTACTGTTTTTCTTAACGTACCGCCTACAACTGTCCTATCATTCTTCAGTCCTGCCTTTGACCTTTCTAAAGTCATTCATTGTCTCTCACTACATTCCACTACTGGGTGAGATCATCTCAAAACTTTTGATCAAGCTTACAACGAAAATTATAATTAACCTTGTGTATTCAGTTGAAATTAAACTTTTACAGAATTTTCTTTGGAACTATGGAATAAACCATATATGTGTATGTGCTGTGTATATATAAGTAACTGATATTTGCATCATGCTGTATATTTTATAAGGCATATTTTTATATGTTGAGTCATTTATTCACACAAGAACTCTGTGACCTAGATTTCGTCCCATTTGTCAGTTGAGGGGTTGAGGCTCAGACGTTCTGTCTGACATGTCCAAATTCAAAAACTAAGTAGGTGGTATAGCAGAAATTTAAAACTGAATCTTCTGATTGCAAATCCTATGGTCTTTTTTTTTAAAGTTTATTTATTTAAGAGAGAGCATGCACAGCAGGGGGCTGGGGGGGTTAGGGGCAGAGAGAGAGAATCCCAAGCAGGCTCTGTACTGTCAGTTCAGAGCCCAATGCAAGGCTCGAACTCACGAACTGCGAGATCATGACCTGAGCCTGAGTTCAAGAGTAGGATGCTTAACCAGTTGGTTAAGTTACCAGGCACCCCAACAAACCTTATGGTCTTTTAATACAAAGTTTTATGGGATCTATACAGCCAGCTTGAGGGAGGGCCTTCTTAAAAAAAAAAAAAAAAAAAGGCATCAAGATGTAGTTTTTCTGAAGATTCCCGGGATATAATCAACATTTGTTTCAGTTATCCCAAAGCCAGCTTTTATTGAATTAATACACTTCCCACAAACTACAAGGTAATAAAATGGACAGGCGAGCCCTTAGTTAATGGCAATACAATTCAAGGGCTTAATACTATAAAAGGAGGCAAGACTGTTGGTCCACAATTATTACAGTGACTTGCTGTTCAGCTTTGTTACTTTGAGAATGATGTGGTGTATTTCCAAACATGCTATTTTACAGAGATGGGAATAATCTTAGAGCCATTGTGCTAATGGGAGTGTGATCTTCATCAAACAGGCATATCTCCCTCAGCAGCAGTTTTTTTCAGATAGTTGCATTGCCTTATCCCAGGCTAACTACTATTTAATTTATTATGTGATATCTTAAATCCTGAAAATTATTTGTATGGTACCGAAATTCATTAGTAGAAAATTATCAGACTTGTTTCTTTGTATTTTATTCTTTTGGGAGATTTTTACTAAAATAGTCTCATTAACATTAAGAAAATTAGTCAGTCTTTTTGTACATCAGCTGGAAAAGGGAAGGACATCTTTTTCCCCCTGTTTTCAGAGTAGTAAAACTATAGTTAAGTGTTTTTAATCATTAGGGATGGAGCAGTGACATGGATTATACACAAACCAGTTTTAATTTTTTAAATGGCGAAGTAGAGGGAAGAGATTGGAGACAGAGAAGTTTCTAGAAGAAAGCATCTAGAGCAAAGTTAGCAATGTTTAAATAAATTTGGTGTTTTTTTTAATTCTTTATTTTTTTTCAAGTTACCTAGGGATCTGAGAAATAGGAAGATGGGAATAGAAGCCTTTAAATTAGCCCCTGGGTGTTCTAGGAGACAGCTCTCTCCCTGGGGTAGGGGGAGGAATAAGATAGAGGAAGGGATGAGGAACAACATGATAAAGCAGCAGCAAAATACGAAATATGGATCATGATTTAAGAGTGTATTGATTACAAGCTATAGAAATTTAACCCCAGAGGGCTTAATATAAAGAGGGTATGTTGGAGTACATGACTGGTGCATTTTGATCCAGAGCTCCACTGCCATTAATAGAATCTTCTCTCAGCCTTTATGCCTTGCTTCTCTACAAATGGTAGCTTCATTCTCAGTAGGTTTTGTCTGCCTGACAAGGAGAGAACTGCTGGTGTCTCTAAGCCTGTAACCCCTTAGCGCATAATCTAAAAAGAAGAGAAAGTCCACTCCTCATCCACACAGCAAAATTTAAGGAAGAATGTGATTGGCTCTACTTGTGTCATGTGCCTGCTCCTAAAATGGTTACTGTATCCAGGGAGATTAATGACTCAGCCCGGCAGGGGCCAGGTCAGATGTCCACTGCTGTGTGTGTTTGGGTTCCCGAGGCAGATGGGCTCAGCCCCATGGGAACTGCATGGTGTAGGTTCATTACGGGCAGGAGGGTTGTGTACCTAAGGAAGGGCAGGGTGGGCTAGACAGGCGAAACCAGTGCAGTCCTCTATGGCTGATAAGCAGACAACTTTAGAAGAGTCAGGAGATACACATCTCAGAATTTTAAAGGAAAACTAAAAATAAATGTTACTGAACATTGTTTAATTGGGCAGACCAGATTTTTAAAGAAAATTAGAAAACTGAAGACAATTGAAGTATCTTGAAAGACTCTTTAGTAGAACCTGTGAGCTGACTATATGATCATTCTTAAAAATGCCTTCTTTTTTTAAGTCCAGAAACGTATGCTTTTCTGAAGAAGGTAGAAAAGAGTAAAAAAAAAATGAGCTACGGTTTTCACATTAGAATGCATAGGAAGCATTTTTGAAATCTATAAAATGTTCTGACTTTGGAGTGAGAAGCCAAAGTCTATTTGATCCAGATTCTTTTATTAAGAAATCTCTGATTAAGTAGTTTTTGAAAAATTACTAGTTTCTTTCACCAGAGTAATTGCATATTGATTAGTTTCTTTCTTTTTTAACAGTGAGAAAAGGAAAAGAAACATGCTTAGCCTGTTCCATTTAATATTGTACAGAAAACTCAGCAGGTCTTGTTGAAGTGTGACATCACATTTGCTGAAGCTTTATCAGCCTCCTAGACATCACCACTGAAACCTGGAGGAAATAGTGTCTCCGCTAGTTCATCTGTAGGCAAATCCCACTTTTCCCTGCCCTACTCTTATTATAATGCATCTACCATATAAGGTGCTTGAGGATTTAATTCAATTTTTAATAACTTTGTATTCATAGTTCAACTAATTGTCAAAGACTGCTGGAATGGCACTTTTCATTTCATCTCTCAGTCTACCAGAAGTCAGCAAAATCTTAAAAACCAGTTATATGGCCAATGTGGGTTAGAATCTACAGCTGCGCTCATCTCCATTCAAGTCCATGACTATCTCTTACTTAAGAGATTTGGTGTTTAGGTTGAACTTATTCATCACATCTAAGCTATTGTTTTGTTCATTGCTCAGATATTCCATGGTCTCTTCTTCAGCGAATATCAAGCTTTTTAAAAAATGTGATGAGGAGAGATGGCGAGAGGGTGGGAGGGAGACACACACACACACACACACACACACACACACACACACACACACAGATAGGCCGTGTTAAATATTGCAGGACTTTTTTTTTTTGCCATGATAAGAAATTTCCTCCGTATTCCTTTTAATTTTTAAAAGGAATTTTGGGCTATTAATTTCTTCATTTCAATAGTAAAAATTGTAAAATATAGATTGGGATAGGCCAAGTGACAACTAAGGTCAAATAGCAAGTGAGTGGTAAATGTGAAATTAAAATTTGATGGCCCTGTTTTTGCTATTTGAGTCTTAGATCACTGAGGGTTTCTCTCTCTTTGATTAAAATAAGTGAATGGTTAGTAATCTATTTCCCATAGGGCTCCAGCATGGTGCTAGGAACTGTGAAGTGTATTTCTTGAAAGGGGAGAAAGTTGGGGGAGGTGAAGTCAAGATTAGTCCTTGGGCTGAAGTAGTTTGCAGTAAAATGGAAAGGTTAATTGTGGTTAATTGTGCTAATTATGTGTAATGACACATATTCATGATACAAAGCAGAATATGGGAAATAGATTTTTAAATTAAGTTGCTTTTTACATAATATTGCTTAAGATAGAATACACTTACCCATTCTATGGCATGTGACTTAAAAGGAAATATTATTTAGATAATGATTTTTTTTTTACTGTTGTCTCTTTTTTAAGTAGCCAATTATTTCTGCTTCATGTTTAGAGCTCAATAATTTTAACAAGAATCAGAATTCTGAAATTTATCTATTTAAAAAGACAGTATGATTTACCATTAAAAGTAAAAGGCCAAATAAGATTAAGAGGAATCAGAAATTACTTTGCACTAAGTAGTTTTGAAAGCAGTTTGGGAACTTTTAAAGGATTTAGAAACTTAACTGGAAATTTTAGATGAGCATAATCATAGTATGGTAAATTGAATTACTGTTGATTTTCAGAAACTTGCCCATCATACATAGATGGACTTAAAAGATATTCAAAGAGATATTTTTGACTAGGTTACCTGGAAATATATATGGAAAGGTTGAAGTTTCTTGAACAATATTGTTTTCATTAGTTGTCTTTTTTTTTAATTTTTATTTTTTAACATTTATTGAATTGACCTAAAGGTGAAAGAAGTAGTAAGCTAGAAAATGTATGTCTAATTATATTGTAACTGAGTGATAGGTATAGTAAATTAAAATAATAAATTAATTAAAATGATTAAGTATTGAAAACAAAATATTCCTTTATAATGATTCCTCTATTTCTTAAAGTTCATTTATTGAAAGCAGTGATTAATTGACAAGAAGCTTCTGTGTCATCTGATTGAGTTTTCAACTGTAGATTCCCCATGTAGGAATTAATATATATTCAAAAACATAATCTGTAAAAGGAAATATATTAAATCTATTTTATAATATTTTATATAAATGTCATGAATTTTAACTTAGAGATCTAGCTATTTAATCAACCTATAAAAATTCACATCATTCACAAATAATGTAACTTTGAAAACAGATCATTGTTATTTTAATTCTTAGTCTACAAAGATATAATAAAGAAGTTGCAACAACTACTTTTAAAAAGTTGCAAAATCTAACAATCCACCACTGAAGAACTGTTCCCGGCAGAATTTGACACACAGGACATTTTTATGATAAGATGTGATGTGAGGGAATATGAAGAGAAATAGCGTCACACATATCTGAGGGAAAATTATTTAAGTGGCTGTAATAGGTTTGTTTTTGTTTTTTACAAATTTTGTACATTTCCCTTTAGTTGATCCAGATAGAGGTTTTTCCCCTCTGCTATCCTCATTGCAGGTTCTTATTTTCACATCCCTAATACTCCAAAGCAGAAATGCATCTTGTTCAGGCTTGATCCTCAAGTTATCTGCAGAAAAATAAACCATACAAAGAATCCTTGGGTATGTTTTAGAATGAATAGATTATGGGGGCAGCAGAATTGCCGTGTATGTGCAAATGAGACTGTGTGTGAAAGCAAGATAAGCTTTAGGAAGGAAATAGGTGACTCAAGGGCACATAAGGGATTTGTTGGAACCTTTAAAAACATTTTTACAATGCAGGTGAAGGGGACTGAGATTTAAAACTGTTCAGCTTTGTGAAAAAATAAAAATGAAACCTAACATCATTACATGCATACATACAGAAACAAGTATGACTAAAACTTTCTGCTTGTTTTTTTTTTTTAAGTTTCTAGAACATTGGCTGTGACCTTTTATGTACAAAGTGCATGAAGAGTGAGTCTAATAGAAGCTGCTAGTGGAGAGGGTCTTCATGAAGAATAGGACCAGCTCTGCTCTCTCAATAATTGTCAAAACGTCTTAACTCACCTCCCTCCTTTTGTAGCAGTAGTGCAGACTTGGGTATATTTTATTTAAATTGTATCTGAAATTGTAAATATATATATATATTCATATATATTTATATATATGAATATATTTATATATGAATATATGTTTATATATATTCATTCATTTAAATTGTATCTGAAATTGTAAAATATATATATATTCATACATATTTATATATATATGAATATATATATTCATTCATTTAAATTGTATCTGAAATTGTAAATATATATATATATATATACATATATATATATATATATATATATATTTATATTAATTCCTTGTCCAGTCAAGGGAGAAAGCATACTCTTTATTAGTTTATTGATACACAAAGATGTTAGATTGTCTTCCCACCCCCAGGGGTACTCTTCTGATGGTCTCATAGCTCTTGCTTCAAGCAACAAGATTGCTACTAGTTATTGGCACGAAGTGCACATCGGTTCCCAAACTGAAATGTAAGGTCTGGAAGGAAGGGATTTGGGGTTATTTGTGTTTCCATTCCCATAACGTATCACTGTACTGTTTCCCAGAGGTGATTTTTTTAGTTAGATTATTATACTTTTTAAAAGTTGTATGCATATGTAATTATAGGAAGACACCTAAAAAATCATGAAACATATTTAAATATTTAAAAGAATTTTCTTAATGTTTATTTTTGAGAGAGAGAGAAAGAGAGAGAGAGAGAGAGAGAGAGAGAGAGAGAGAGAATGAGCGGGGGAGGGGCAGAGAGAGAGGGAGACACAGAATCTGGAGCAGGCTCCAGGCTCTGAGCTGTCAGCACAGAGCCTGACGCGGGGCTTGAACTCACAAACTGCAAGACCATGACCTGAGCCGAAGTCAGACGCTTAACTGACTGAGCCACCCAGGCACCCCAGATATTTAAATATTTTAAAATCGATGTTTTAAAAAAATAACATTGGCTGAAATAATATTAGAAAATTTTTAACATTTTGAGAAGTATTTAACATTTTGTATGCTTCTATTTCAATTTTTCTGACTTCTGTATCCAGGAAGTTTCTTCATTTTATGACAAGTATTCATTTACGTGGTGGTTTCTAAGAATCTGTTTCCCCTTAGATGGAATTATTATAAATTATCTGAAAATCTACATATTAACTGGTTGGTCGCTGTTCCTCTCTGTGGTGCTGAAGAGTCTTTGGGAATAAGGCATGCCACCATTGCATTAATAAGGTTGATTTTTCTTTTATTATCATTAAAAGTAATGATACTAAAGTAGTAATAATATCTTCTAGTGAGCACCTATCACACATCAGATTCTTTCATTTGAGATCAAATATTTATTAGTCAAGTTATACAATGAAAAACCTAAGAGGCTCAAACAAGTCAGTATTTGTCAAGGTTAGATAAAAAGTAATGGCAGAAGCAAAGTTGCTTTCCAGCCTCTCTGACTCCACATCCTGAGCTCTTTTCACTCACTGACTGTAGTGACTATAGAGGATGAAAGAAAAACCCTCAGAGGGCTCCTCTTGTGAGGGCATGTGATCATTGCAGCTACTTTTGAAAATAGTTGTTTTCCTCTAACCCAGTTACTTGGACCAAATCAGTTCTATGAATCAAGGTTCCTGAGCAAAGTACAGAAATATACGTACACATTTACTATGATAAAAAGCATTCAGACCAGAAAGTTTTAGATAAGAAATCATATTTGTTTGGTACTTGGATAATTTAGAAGGAAATCATAAACCTCGCACACATATTGGGTTGGAGAGACAATGATGAGTACTTTATGGTCGATAAAAAGGGGTGTCCATTAAATATCTGAAACTTAGCATTATAAGAAACAAATAAATAAACACATAGGTGATACATATCCTCAACTACCTCAGCCTTCATTTTGATGGTAATTTTCAGATCAATTTTGAGATGCAGAATAAAAATCATAGCTTTTTGTATAAATTTCAAATTGATATGGAAGGTTATTTGACTTTAACAGTCTTTATAGTAGGTTTTCTTTTTTGTGTTTAGATTGACTTATTTTGTCAGTTTTTAGGGTTTTTTTCCAAGCAAGATGGCATTTTCATCTCCTGCTGCTATTAACATTTAGAGCATGCGGCCTTTTGTTGCAATGTGGTGTAAATTCCAAGTGACTGAGGATGATTAAACAGAAAATGAAACTTGAATGGCAATATCTCAAAATCTACTTAAAGCCATGACAGGTGTCTGTCTGTGGCAATATATCAGTTTTGAACACATGAAAAGTAAGAAATGGTGGCTTTTTCATGGTTGGATTTCTTTTTCTTTGAAATCAAAGAGAGAAAATACCAATTTGTCCTGGATCACTAAAACAGTGAGCTGGATTTCTAAACAACGTGGATAGTACACACAATGAATTACCCCTGAGTCTGCAGTCTGATAGGCATGTGCCATACCTATTTTATACCAGTTGCAATTTTCTCATTTGTACACAGATGCTGAGTAACATTAAAAAAATGTATAACTGTAATTAAAAAGCAAGCACTCAAGAAAGATAAGACACAAAGAATTAATTGCAATTACAACTCTTCTTTCCGCATTGACTGCAAAAGCTTGGTGATCTGAATTGTGCTTCAGCCATAAGCTCAGGACTCCCTCCAACCCCCAAGGCTCTTCTTTAACATTTGTTATTACTTAGCTATTTTATTTGGCAGAGATCCCTCTGTCTCATCTTCTAATGCACTGGCAGGGTTCCTATTGCCAATAGCTTCGAGCCTACTACTGCTAGGATAAGCGGCATAGCCGAACTTTTTAGCCTCTGCATCCTTATAAATAATGCATCCGGTTTCCTGTAACTACATGAACCCTTAGACTTTGATAGGCATGTCTTTGTTAGTCAGGGTAAAAGAGTGGGGAGATGAACAGTAGGGGAAATAGTTGTAGGCAGTTATTATCACTGATTAGAACCTGACGCCATCATAATATGCATTACTCACTAGGTTAATGTTAATGGAATGCTTATGATATTTATAGCAGACATAAACATGATATATAAAAATAATATCTTTGCTGACTAAACTGCATGCTTAATTCAACATGGAAAGTGCTGGTAATGTTCACCTAGGACCTTTTAAAACTCTATTGCCCATAATTAGATCTAATTTACTTATTTTTAAAACCTCTTTTACTTTGCACAGGATCCATTGACTTTTTGGGTGTGTGCACACTTGCTCTTAAGAGCAAGAATGAGATATTGGTTAAAGATAATACATAATCCTTCAGGTAGCTTGACAGTATAACATGTCACTGGATTTAGGATGAAGGAGGAAAAATGCTATGATGATGACTTAATTGCAAAGTAAGTAATATATATCATACTTTGAACTTCAAAGTGTTTATAAACTTATGTTCTCAAAAATTAATGTTTTACTTTGAGCAACAGAGATATTAGTATTTAAAAAAGAGAAATTGTTAGTTTTTCAGTTTTTAAAAGCAAAACTTGTTTAGCGATGTCCTTTAAAATGCACCCTCAGACAATGTTAATGTAGAATAACAAAGTTCCACCCCCATACGTATCCTTTTCCTTGTTGGACATGCTATCATTGAACATTCACCGAGTGATGAATGACTGTTCAGCATTAAAATTATGTCGTATGGATGAAAAAATTCAAGTTGATTTAGATATCGAATGAGAATCAGGTTGCTCTAGAGCCTTGTATATTCTCATGAGAATTAATTGAAACCAGGAAAAATGTTTCTAAGTAGATAAAGGATGTTAATCTTCATTTTATTGTTGGTTTCTTTAATTACCATCAGTTTAAGTCTGAACGGCTCATGTATTTATGAATATGATGACTTATAACTAATAGTGACAATTACTTTGGTCATCTTTAGCTTTTGCCATGTCAGTGATTTTGCAGAGCCTAGGGAGATATCAGAACTAATGTTAGTCAAAATGTTTAGTATTTATTTCTTTGAATCATGTTAAACTTCCTTATTGATTAAACTAGTTTCTACAACCAACCAAGTTTTAAACTAAATCGTCAGATCTTTATCTGTATGTATGTAATATAATTTTTTCTCTTTGGTTTTGAGTATAATTTTTTTCTATTTTGAAATGTCAGGATTTCTGGGTAATTAGAACATTTCCTTACTAGTTCAGAAAATTTGGCCCACCCTATTTTAAAACTGTGCATTGGCATGACTGGTAAATAAGTCTTCAATTCCCCAAAAAGATAATAATAAAATATATTAATATTTTATTCAATGTATGTGTTTTAAAAACACTAAAAACAATCAAGCCAATAACTTTTTAAAAACTCAACCCATCATCAAATAACTACTATAGCCCAGTATGTTTTGATGGGTGTTTTGTTTTGGTAGATACTGAGGGTAGAAATAGATGGATTAAGTTTTTCTGTCTCTAATTGTCCAATAATCCAAAGGCTTCTTGCTTAGGCATGGTGATTTCTGGAATGGATCTCTGGATTCTTCTTTTATCATTAGTCAAAACACTATGGGAAAGAAATACTTTCATAACTCGATCCTGAGTGAAAACAACCTCAGATACTTAGACATGCACGTACAATAAACAGTGTTTCCACAACATGTCTACTGTACATATAGAATCCATGAGAAGGCGTGGACTCTCTCTTCTGAAATATTTGCATTTGTGCCAGACTGAGGTTAGGAAAACTAAGTCCTCCCCTAGAATGTGACACTGTGAAAGCAGGAACCATTGCAATCTCTTTCCTTTATTCTCGTAGTCTTAGGTAGGGCTGGCACATATTAGGCGCTTACCAAATAATTACTGAATGAATGAGTGAATGAATGAAGCTACCAAAGGCAGCAAGGACAAGATGAAGCTAGGATGTATATGGAAAAACTGACAAAAGGCACATTTTTGGACGTTGGGAAAAAAATTGTAAAGCTTGTAGCAGAAGAGGCATTAACTGGAGACCAAATCTTCCCTTTTCACATTAATATGAATAATTTTTACTTGCTGTAATTGCACAATGTTTTCAAATGCTATCTTAATTCTTTAAAAAAGCAATTGAAATAGAGAAATTAAATTTTCCTGCTAAAAGTCCAGGTTTAGGGTGCATCTTCTTCCCTCAGTGATCATGTTTGTATCAGCAGAAATATGCAACAGAGGGGCATCACACTGTTAAGTAGGTTAAAGCTTTTTGATTCATGTACTTATCAGTAACATCATTTAAGTGGGTTGGTCTTACCATGGCCAGAGTTAAGCCACACAGCATGATTAAGTGGACCATCTAATGTTGCAAATTAAATTCTGCTGTTGGAAAAAGATGCCCTGAGCTGAGAAGTAAATACTTGTTGTGTTCTTGTTCTCTTCTCTTCCTCTTTCCTCCCCGAATTTCAGTTTTGCTTGGGTCCAAGGATGGTAGGGCTCAGCAGAGAAGTTATTTCTTCTGTTATTGATGACTTTTTTTAAGTCTTCTTTCATTGGTGCACTTTCCAAATATAATTCTCAAGAGGAGAAAGAAGGATCCTGATAGTAAGGATGATAAATAAGGAAGGACTGGTGTAGATCTACTACTTGCCATGATGTCTGCCTTGCCTTTGTTTCTCATAGTCAGCTTTCTCTGCTATTTTCCATGGAGACTCGGACATTACCACTCTCAAAATTTGAATCATGGCTTCACTCTCGTCAGACAACCCCACTTTCTACTTCAGAGAAGGGTGGAGTGTCTTTTCCCTTCCTGCTTCCACATCTGTAAACTCCAGCACGATGTCTGGGACATAGCCAGCCACTTAGTGAACAGTTTTTGGATGGATGGGCAGATAGATGGCAAGATCAATTAACGTATATCTTTGGTCTTTAGAAATGGTAGCCATTTTGACCATATATGATACAGTGACCTCAAAATCTGAAATCTACTGCTTTTGAAAAGCAGGTCATCCAGAGCTTTTCCATTTTTACATTCCAGACTGTGAAAAGAAGTTGGTTTAAATGCTGATCAGCAAATCTTCTCATCAGTTGCTATATGTTGGCTGAATTACAGTAATATCAGTTCATTTCCAGTTGGACAACTCAAGCATTTAGCTCTGAGTTTTTGACAGCATACAAGTCACTGAACTAATTATTTTTGTACCCATTCGACACAACTTTTTCCCTTGCCAGAGGTTATTTTCAAACCTCTTGTCTCCGGGAGTACAGCTAGCTCTGAGCCAGCAGATGCCGAAAAATGTCTTACCTTCTCATTGTACTTTTTTTTTTAATTTCAGCAATTTCTCTCTGCTATTCATTTGCATCACTACAACCTTAAGTAACTTGGAAAACTGCTTAAATAGTAGCATTTCTCTCAGTAGATTCTTTGGTTTTAAGACTGTGAATGATTATGAATAATTTAACTTTTGATATACTCATGCAGAACTTTTTCACTGGAGTCTTTTTGGGTGAAAGGGAAGAATGGGAGTGGAAATCCAGTTGTACATGGATACCTTTTGGATGCCTTTGGTATAGTCACTGGTAGACTATAGTAGTAAACATTTGGAAGGACATGACAGAGGTAAATATTGGGTCATATCCAGGTATTTTAGCTTGGGGCCAAGGAGATTCAACCAAAGGATAGGTTATTTGTCTCACCTCTAGTGACAGAGTCGTGGCAAAGCCACAGGGAAGAATTTTTGAGAAACACTTCAGAAGATTTATGTTTCATTCGAGAAACCTCTTTAAAAGCCTTTTCTTTCTTATGGGAGGTATGTGGGGGTAGAAACAGCATATGGTTGAAACCCTCTGCACGGCAGTGATATGTAAAAGAAGTACTTTCCTGCTAGGTTAAATTACTCTTGCATGCCTCTTGCTGTCAGTGACATGATTTAGTTAAATACAGATGCTTTTAGAGGGGTTTTGTACTGCATCATAAATATTTAACAGTTTTATAAAATACTGTATGCATAACTGGGTGGAAAATACAGCAGTGGAGAAGCCCAACGTGCACATCAGAGCCCTTGGCCTTATAGTGTCCCCTGACCAGTTGACCGTTGAAAATGATATGCTCAAGATGCAAGTGTCATCAGCAATTAAAGGATTCTGTTTCTATTTTTCCAATAAAATGAAGCTACTGTCTAACCTTTCTGATTGTCAGTAAAGTGAACTTTGTAATTTCCCTCTTCACATTATTCATAGATGTTCCAGTTCCCTAGTGACTGAAGTATGGCATTAGGAAAAATTCCTTCTCAATAAAGAAATGGTGTGGGGGAGGGGTCAAGAAAAGCTCTTAGATTTTCTACAGCAACTAATGGTTTATTTATATAGAGATGCTTCATTGCCATTATCTAATAGTTAAAGTCATATGAATCTTGTATTTCTGATATAATTTTGAAATTCATGGTTTTTTTTAATATATAGTTTTAAGTTCATTTATTTATTTATTCTGAGATAGAGAGAGAGGGTGGACGGGGCAGAGGGAGAGGGAGAGAATCCCAAGCAGGCTCTGCACTGTCAGTCTAAGAGCCCGATGTGGGGCTCAAATTTACCAACTGCGAGACCATGACTTGAGCCAAAACCGAGAGTTAGATGCCCAACCGACTGAGCCACCCAGGCACCCCTGAAATTCATTTTAAAAGTCAGTTCCTTAAAGTGAGAGTGGTAGGGGAACATGGGTGGGAAGGGTGCATGCAGTGGAAGAAGTGAACAAATACAGGTTAATGAATGTGGAATTGGTTGATTCTTTTGTTTTTTGGCATAGACTACAGAGTTTTTGTAATAAAACTTATTACAGGAAATTAAGATGGGTTCTCTGTCATATGTTGTGGCCAGAAATAGTTATGAAAAAAAATCTTTGAAGATATTTTTTCCAGCATTTTATTACAGAATTTCCAAACATACAGAAAAGTTTAATGTATTGTGAACAACTTATGCCCAGTGTCTAGATTTTACAGTTAACATTTGCTGTATTTCCTTTATCAAATGCCCATTTGACCTCTCTACCCACTCTTATTTTTGATGCCTTTTCAAGTAAGTTGCATACCTGCCTGTATTTTATTCTCACATATCCCAGTATTCCTGACATATATGTTTTATTACAGTCTTTAAAAGAATATGTAAGTGATGGATTATGCCAACAATTTATTTTTTCTGTAAATATTTTATTTTATTTTTTAAAACAAACTTAAATTGTATCTATTTATTTATTTATTTATTAAAATAAACTTAAATTTTATTTATTTATTATTTACTTATTTAGTATAATTTATTGTCAAGTTGGCTAACATACAGTGTATACAGTGTGCTCTTGGTTTTGGGGGTAGATTCCCATGATTCATCACTTACATACAGCACCCAGTGCTCATCCCAACAAGTGCCCTCCTCAATGCCCATCACCCATTTTCCCCCTCCCCCACACTCCCCACCCCAAATCAACACTCAGTTTGTTCTCTGTATTTAAGAGTCTCTTATGGTTTGCCTCCCTCCCTCTCTGTTTGTAACTATTGCCAACAAACAGAATTTAGGTTTCTCTGGAATGAGTCATCATATTTGGAGCTGGGATTTTCTAGGTATCATGTTTCAGGATTTAACTCCATTATCAACAGCCTTCTTTTCTCCTCTTCCTGACAGTCATTCCTTCCCTGTCCCAGCCTTCTGATTCTCCAAATTAAAAGAGGACATAACCCTGCCTCGCCGGTTCTCAAATATTGGTAATCTTGGTATCACATATTTTTGAACCATTGCAATAATAGTAGGCTGATCCCTATTTTGACATGACAGTCTCCTTACCTCAAGATAAGCTCCCTTCCACCTGCTGGCTTGTCTCTTCTGTACCTTTCCACGTAAGCATAAAGCTCGGTGTAATGTTTCCATTGTTAAACTAATTTCTTATCTCCAGCCTATCCTCAATGAAAGCTGTTGGGCTCCACAGCACAAAGTCTGTGTGTCCTCTTAGTGTGATAAAATGAGGTTGAGTAAATGAGTCGGAATATAAATATTGGTCTCTGAGATAACTTTCAGAAAGAGAGCCTGAATATTCAGCAGAGTTGTGACCAAAAGTGGTCATGGGAGCATTCAAGAAAAGTAACTTTTTTTTTTAATTTTTGTTAACGTTTATTTATTTTTGAGACAAGAGAGAGACAGAGCATGAACGGGGGAGGGTCAAAGAGAGAGGGAGACACAGAATCTGAAACAGGCTCCAGGCTCTGAGCGGTCAGCACAGACCCGACGCGGGGCTCGAACTCACGGACCGCGAGATCGTGACCTGAGCCGAAGTCGGACGCTTAACCAACTGAGCCACCCAGGCGCCCCAAGAAAAGTAACTTTTAAGTAGAAGCAGTCACAGTGAAGGCTCAAAGTGAGATATTCCTGTAGAGATAATCCATGGCAGTAGTGACAGAACGTCCATTCTACTCTTTCTTTGTATCGTCTTTGACAGTACTTCACTAGAGAGCTTTCCTTTGTAGAAATGAGTTGAAAGGGGAGGAGCATTAGTCCTGAATTTAGTCTTGACTCTGAAATTAATTTTGGTGTGACTCCAGGAAGATGACGATGATGATGATGATGATGATGATTTTTAACTTCCTTGGACCTTTTTTCTTCTGGTAGAAAACAAAATTCATGGGTAAATCCTATTCCGGCTCCAACAATCAGTAAAAGTAAAATTTAGATCTAATTATTCTTGGAATTACAGTTCATCTTGTAGGAAGCCTAAATCCTTTCACTTCATGTAGTTTCTGAAATAGGAAGAAGAAACAAGTCATTCTTAAACAGATCTCGACCTAGCAACATATTGTGTGATTTATGATAGCTGAGTTTGAATTGGAGGTCAAATGACAAGATATTTTTATCTTATGACTGTTAAATTCATATTTTTAAAGTAATAAGAACTATAACAATGCAGAAAAAATGTCCACCCCTTGGACAGAGAAGCAGCAGAAAAATACGAGGCTGGCATTTGATTTTAAATAGGATACTTCTACTCCTATGAGCGTTATAAGGCTTATGACCTTACAACTGTATTGCCAGTTAGGTGGTTCACTCAGAATGCCAAATCAGTTCTGGAAACTACGTATATTTTTATTCCTCCCTTTTTTTCCTTTGGTGCAGCTTTGTATTTTCATTTTGATCAGCAACAAGGAGATAGAACTATGTAGACTCCAAAGAAAATGTATATTCTAAAATGTTTCCTCTGGATGAACTCTTCTCAGATTTTCAAATTTAGACTATATTTAAAAGTAGGACACTTCAGGTAATTCCCTTCCCCCAGGCTTCCTTGATTCCAGGTGTGTTTTGAGGGTTTATTTTGTATAAGGCTTTAAAGATGTTTCCGAGTCTCTTGAGTAGATGGTACTCTCTTATAAGTAATTCATAACTTCCTTCATTTGTGGACCATCTCATGCCCAATGGGTTCTGTCTGAAGCAGAAGATTGAAAAATCAAAGTAACAAATTCCAGAGCATTTGTAGAAATGTTTTGTTGTGCTATACACTGAATTTCTGGATTGATTTGGGGATTATAGAGTCAGCTGACAAGAAACTGAAAAAATAGCTAGTGACTAAGTATGAATCAAGTTTAATTACTTCCATTTTTGAAACTTTACTTTGTATTAAACTAGCATTGATTATCAGAGATGTTTCTTCCTTATGTTTAATTTCTCTTACTGCAATGAAGTATAGCCTTTATTATTTTCTTTAAATAAATTATACATGTCCATACTCATAAAATGCAGATTATCTCTTGTATTTTTGTTACATTTGTCATAAGACTTGTGGATACAACAAACAAAAATTATCTCTTAGCTGTGGTGCTCTGTGATGTGATCTTAACTTATAGGTAGTGAATATTAATGAAACAAAGATATTTGTTCAAGGTAACTAATCCAACATATATAGCTTTAGTAAATATTATGAATGACTGTCCACATAATATCAGAGTAGTCACTATAATTTTCCTTCTTTTTATTACACACACACACACACACACACACACACGAGTACTTTAACATTATTTGCATTTATTCACACAAGTGCGACTCTTATCTGGAGTACCCATGCCTCTAAGATGTTTTCCCACACTTTGTTCATCTCTCTTTAGTAGAGTTTCCATATTGCTGCGTTTATTCAACAACACTTAATGCCTTCTGTGTGCCAGGCATGCTCTAGGAAGTAAGAATATAGTGATAAAAACAGACACAAATACTTGCCCTTGTGGAATTTATATTCAAGTGGTGAGTTCATCACACGTTTCCTAACAAAGCACACTGCATAGAAAATACAGATGATTCAGAATAACTGCCACTTTCCCCACCCCAACCTTTGCTCATATTTCTAGTATATTCTAAAAAGTGGGATGGGATGGAGTTGAACAATGAGAAATAATATTTTAGGTATATAAAATGAGATAGAGTTAGAAGCCCTTGCTCATTTTCTCCTAAAACGTCTTTTGAATTGTAAAGCTCAATGACACGTCAATTTATTATAGCTTTCTTCATGCTTCTGAGTTCCTTGGGATTGCATCATTGACATAAATTCAGAGTTCATAGTTAATTAATAACTGTCAAAGATTTAATGCCATGTGATCTACTGAGATTTTGTAGAAGAAAGGGCAACCTAAACGTACCAAAGTCTCATTATTTTAGTGTAGTCCACTAGTAACACTGGTCAGATAGAACATCATTTCCTTTTAAAATTAAATGTTGGAAAAGTTGAAACCATGATGAGTGTCCAGAGTCTTTTTATTTTTATCTTTTTTACTGAGTTGGAATTCACATAACATAAAACTGACTATTTTAATGTGAGCAATTCATTAGTATTTATCTCAACGTTGTGCAACCATCTCCTCTACTTCCAGAACATGTCCAGTGTAATTTTACAAGAACGGTGACTTGTAAAACTAAAAATAAAATAAACTGTGTTTGTATATGACTAATGATTTTACTTACAGGGAGTGAGAAATTCATAGTCCCTCTCAAAGTAAAGAAAACTTATTATAAGTATCATATTTAATAAAGATAACCTTTCTATATAAAATTTTCACATCCTCATCTTTGAGGCATGTACTATATCTTGAGCTAGGGAGGATCTAAACTCATAAAGAACAAAATATGCCAGAATGATATGATCATCTCATTACAAAACAAGAACGCAGAGGGGTGTCTGTGTGGCTCAGTTGATTAAGCATCTGACTTCAGCTCAGGTCATGATCTCTCAATTCACGGGTTTGAGCCCTGCGTCGGGCTCTGTGCTGACAACTCAAAGTCTACAGCCTGCTTCAAATTCTGTGTGTGTCTCTCTCTGTCCCTCTTCCACTCAAGCTCTCTGTCTCTCTCTCAAAATAAATAAATAAACATTTAAAAAAATGAAAACACAGACCCACAGTCCATATCAAATGTTTGATACAGCATCTCACAAAATAATTCTTAAAATTAAGTTGTCTTCTCTGAGAAAATTTTCACTGGGTGAGAGTAAAGTATAATGAGTCTGCACTCACCTACAAAGTGGGGAGATAATACCTGCCCAGGAAGGTAGAATGAGTTTCATATTTAGCATTTATGAATAAGGTAGAAGAACATCTACATTATATATGTTTGTGTATGTGTATATATATATACATATGTATATATAATACAATAATGTAAAAGAACATCAGATAGTACATGGATTTGGTTTGCCCTCAGAGAACGTTTCTGTTGAGTTGAAGAGAAAAGAATTACAGGAAAAACAGTTAAAATTTAGTTTATTCCCAGCTTTCCATCCACTGAAAGGATCTGTGGTGGTGAAGAGTTAAGTATAGTTGTGGTAATGGAGTTTCCCTAGAATAAGATAAATTCACAAGAGGCATTTTTAGGAACAATCAGAAAAATTTGATAAGGATGTGCCTGTTCTGGACACTCAAAGATCTGAAAAAATGTACAAGAGTTTAGAGGGTAGAATGAAAAAGCTTGCTAGTTTATTAGAGGTGCCATTATCTGTATAATTCAATTTCAATTAAAAATAAAACCAAACAAAATTATGTACTGAATGGAAGCCAGATAGTGAGAGACCTGGTCTTCAAAGAAATTGAATTCTTTAGTCCTATATACATGACATAGTTAAATAATAGAACAGACTGTGAAGATGTGCCCCAGTAGGTGGTACAGATAAGGAAGTGCTGGGTCCATGACGTGGAAGCATGGAAGGCTCTGTGGAGTAGCTGCAGCCACTTGGCGAGTGACTTTGAAATGAGTGGGAAGAGGCTGACAGATGCATTTGAGTGCTTTGTCCTCTCATGGAAAGAAGTGAGTTTTAAAGGTCACCTTTGGAACATGAAGCTTTCTTATGAAAACTGTGATTTCAGGGGTACCTGAATAGCTCAGTCAGTTAGGTATCCAACTTCAGCTCAGGTCACGATCTTGCGGTTCCTGAGTTCAAGCCCCGTGTCAGGCTCTGTGCTGACAGCTGGGAGCCTGGAGCCTGCTTCAGATTTCTGTGTGTCTCCCTCTCTCTCTGCCCCTCCTCCACTCATGTGCCTGCACTCACTCTCTCTCTCTCTCTCTCTCTCTCTCTCTCTCAAAAATAAACATTTAAAAATTTTTTTTAAAATGTGATTTCATAATTCATTAGCAAATACATAAATCATTATGTTTTATCTGTAGTCCTCTCCGGTGACTGTAATTTGGAGATACCACAAAGTAAACTCTACTTTTTTAGCCCTAAAATTTAGGAGCAAGAATAAGCTTTTTCAGAGATAGAAAGAGTCAAAATACAGGGGAAAAAAAAAACTGTAAAAGAGAGAATAAGTTTGGGTTATATGGTCAAAAACGAACTGGCATTTGCCATCCTCTTTCATCTGCTGGAGCTGAGCTAAATACTTCTGATAATAAAATAACTAAAATAAATGCTGCACCCAATAACCTAGCTTGAATTGAAGTAGCAGAGGAATTTGAATACATTTGATGATATAATAGGATTTTTTTTCTTCATTGAAGCAAGCTTAGACAGAAGCTGGAATAGTGTGAAAATGGATCAGAAATACAAGTGTATTTTGATATTGTTCTGCCAAATCCCGTTCTGTATTACTGTCCCCTCCTGACCCAGGTCGACTTACTAACATTTACTTCCTTATCTTCTGCGGTGGATTAATAATGGCTGCAAGTTCTTTGTCACTGTCCCCAGTCAAGACCTATTTCCCCAGTTCTTGAATGTCAGCTGGTGCTGTGACGGCTTAACCAGTAGGATGCAATGGAAATGACCCATGCAGCCTCCACATTCAAGGCTCAGGAGGGCTGGCGGCTTGGGCTTCTTCCCTCTTGGGATGCTTCTGCTCAGAACCCAGCCATGCTGTGAGAAGCCCAAGCTTCACAGAGAGGCCACATGTTGGTGCACCCTTCCACAGTCCCTGCCGAGCTCCCAGCTGACACCTGGCATCGACTCCCCGTCACGTGAGTGCCATCCTCAGTGTTTCAGCTCAGTTGTATCCTAGCTGATTGCAGCCCCGGCTGACATCAAATGCAGCAGAAGAACCACTCAGCCGAACCCAGTCAACCCGCAGACTAGGGAGACAGAATACAGCAGTGATTGCTTTAAGCTATTTCAGGGCAATTTGTTTCACAGAAGCATATAATTGAAAAGCTTTCCAGAGAAAATTCCGGAACTGAGACTGTGGAAGATCTCCTTCAATTGAAATTATAAATAGGTAGCATTTAATTAGCCTATGCTTTTTGTTTGTTTGTTTTGTTTATTTTGAGACAGAAATTGAAAGAGTGCAGGAGGGAAGGAGAGAGAGAATCCCAAGCAGGCTCGCAGTGACAGCACAGAGCCTGATGCAGGGCTCAAACTCACAAACCACAAGATCATGCATGACCTGAGCTGAAACCGAGAGTTGGCTGTTTCACCGAGTAAGCCACCCAGGCACCCCTAAATAGCCTATGCTTAATCCTTACAAGTTCTGGATATCACTAGGCAAAATTTCGGAAAGCTCTTATGTTGGAAACTAGGCACCTGTAAGTTTGTTTACAAACCACATTAAGGTACTGAGCCTTTTTCATTATTACACTTTCTGGTCCGTTTATTCTCCCATTGAAGTGATGGGTAAGCAATACATATTGAGATGCATTATTGTGATTAAAAAGAAAAGTGGTATTTTTCAGCAGAAACAGCATGAGTCAGACTTTTGTTCAAATCTTGGCCCTATCACTTAATAGCTTTACGTCCGTGGCTAAGTTACCTAAGCTGCCTGAGTAGTTCTCTATTTCGAAGATGATACGTACTGTACGGGATTAGTGAAGACAAGAAATAATATATGTTAAGAACCTAGCTCAGTGCCTGGCACAAAGGCAGAGCTCCTTAAATGTAGCTGTTGTTGTGATGAAGGAGGTGGTAATGTGGTTTTTGAAAGGTAGCAAAAATCTGCTCTTTTTCATTTTTTTAAGGGGATGCAGAGATGTGGGTGTTCCTGGGCTTTATTGGGGTAGAGTCTAGAGGGTTAACGCGACATATCCTTGCAATTCTTCCTACAGACAGGCATGTTTCATCCAAAGGAAATTTCGATCCCTTACCCATCCATAGCACCCTTTCTCACTTCTTTATTTCCATAGGGGATTTGGTTAAGGGATAAGGGCAACTTTTGGTTCCTACTCTCAAGGGGAGAACTCATGAAGAATTCTCTCTCTCTTTTTTTTTTTTCTTTATGTCCTCAACCCCCTTTCCTCAATTACATTCACCTTCTGATTTGGTGGGAAAGAACTCTACAGGATGCTGGCGTTGTGCAAGCTGATCTTAGCTTTGAGGTGCCACAGGGCTCATGGAATACATCTCCAGGGAGGACACGTACACATCCACAGATTTGAATAGCCCCGGGGAAAAGGCAGCTGTGGCAGCCCACAGGATTTTGTTTCTGCTGTTTTGTTCTAGCCTTTGTGTGATACGTTGTTTTCCTTTCTAAGGGTCTTTAAGATGACAATTAGAGCAGCGCCCAGTAATTTCTTTGTCGGCGGAATATGTTTGTTCTCGGTGATTAAGGTGAAGTGGGTAGTTGTTATTGGTGTAAGCTGAGGACCACTTTTCTTCACTCTGGGTTACCATTCTTGGCATCTTCTCTTACCTGCCTGGCTTGGGCTGCTGGAACCCCATTTTTAATTTTGAAACTGAGATGATAATTGTGAATGAAGTGCCAATGTATTATATTGGAGTGTGGTATTGGTTTGGGGCAAAAGTGAGGAGTTAGGTACCGTGTATTTAAACGGGGTAATCTCTAAAGTAATTACAAATTACCCTAATTTAGTGTAAACACTTACTTGCTTATATCGGTTCTGAACATTCACGTGAATGTTGACAATCAAAATGTGAATACCTCTCAGTGTGAATACTGTAAAGGCTTCCCCATAGATTTTCCATGATATGAAATATCATGTCCGTTGCTAAAATCTTTCAGAAAACTCTCACTGCTTTAAAATCAAATGGCCAAAGCCAGAAAGTTAGGCACAGGATCTTACTTTAACTATTCTTGTTTTAAAATATTGGTTACTGGTATATAAGTGCAGGTTATGTGGAGGATAAGTCATTTTGCCCATCAGCTTGTCACAGTCATAATCGCAGTTAGGCCAATTGGTTCAGGCTTTTGTCGTTGTTGTTAGTTATAGTACTGCAAACACGTTTTGAGAGTTAATATCCTTTAAATCACTTATAATTATGGACCGATTTTATTTTGATGTGATAATAGTCTTCTCGCTTGCCCACTTAAAGCTTAAAACTATTTCAAAGCGGTGGAGATTGTGTTATACAAAATTTAATGTGCTTAAAGCAGAATTTCTCAGGACTTGAGCTCTAAATTTATTGCTGCTGGGACTCATATGATGGCTATGTAGTATAGATTTAGAGAGAGCTTTTAAGACGCCCATTGACATAGGTGAGCAGAATGGTTCCTTGGAAACCATTTGGGTGTCCAGTCATGGTAAAGCATGGACTAAGGGCTCAGATGCATACAGTGCAAGAACAGGAGGGAGGTTCAGGGAACCCCGTGCTGTCTGTTAAAGACGGCATTTCTTCCAGTCTTTTAACGGCTGCTGTTTTAAAAGGGGGGCAAAAGCAGCATTGAAACTATCTGTAAGGTAAAGCTACTGAGACCTAACCCAAAGGCATGCTCTTATGGAAAACTCTTCTTAATACTTGCAGTGTGGTTCTAGCGGAGGACATGTGGTATATATTACGGCTCCTGGGGAATTCAGACCTCTGCAGTGTGGAGTCACCGTGAAGGCTAATTTCAAAACAAAGTGGTAGCCTTTTGCTCCCTTCATAGCGCTATTTACCAGTGTTTCTTATTAGCTTGACATTAGTCTAGGACTGCTGTGGGTGGAAAGAGGAAACGGAAATTCAAATGGGACCGGAGTGGGGATCCATGAACTCCTCTCCCCTTCCCTCCCACCCCTCCTTCAGCATAGGCTCAGCACTTTACCCTGGGCATTGCAGTCTTACACAATCTTCGCCAAAAGGGCTGAAGGCAGAGCTGTCCAAGGTTCGAAAAAAACACGTTCTGACTGTTGGTTGAAAATCAGGTAATAACAGTCCTCTTGGTGAACAAAACTTATTAGAGGGCAGGGGAAGGAATGCTATCTCTCAGCGGCAGGCAAGGAGAAATTGCTGTTGAAAAGCTTACCTCTCTAGGGAGGAATCAGATATCAGACTTTGCCAAGCCTCAGGTCCAACCCATAAGGTCCCACCTACATCCCCCGCCCCATCCCAGCTTTGTTAGATTGCTAGCATCGATCGCTGGCTTTTTCTGACCCCACAGTGGGTGAAGGAAAGAGAGCCGGCAAGACCAGAAGCAAGCAAGGTGGGGGTGGAAAACTGGGGCTGCTTTTGTGGAGAGAAAAAGAGAAAGGGAAGAAAAGGGGTGGGGGCCATGGGGACTGAGCTTAACTGGTGCCTGCCTGCTTCTCTTTGATTTGATGGCCTTTATTCCTTCTAATTGGATAAAATAGGAAGTCACTGGCAGTCCTGCGTCGCTGGGTATACTGATTTTACTCAGACCAGCCAGCAGCTCTGGAGTGCGGACAGAGGGAGGAGGGAGGAAAAAGAGAGAGACAGAGAGACAGAACGTCTTTGGATGAGGAGGGGAAAGGAAGAGAAAGAGACTATGAAGCCGGGCAGAGCTGCGGGGGAAGAAAGTGAATGAGCGCTCAAGAAGGACAAAGAGGAGTGGTTGGGGGGGTGGGGGCGGAGGCAGAGCGGGGAGGGGAGTCACCGCCCCTCCGGGCCGCACTCTTCTCTTCGGATCCCTGTGTGATGATACTGTTTGCAGTGATGCTCCCGGGGCAGGCACCTGCTGCTGTGTAATGATTCAGCCTCTTTCAGCCTTCGCGTTAACACAACAGGATGCTGTTGCTACTCTCACTGCTGCCTCTCCTGCCGCCGCCGCTGCTGCCGCCTCCGCCGCCACCTCTGGTCCTGCTTTTGCTTTTACTTCTCCTGCATGACAGTTGTTTTCTCCATCTAAGCAGACACCAGCTTCAGATGCTCGAGGTGAGAAACATGCCTTTCAGTTTGGGCTACTGGTTTACTTAACTGACCAACGATCAGCTCGGTTTCTATTTTGCCTCCCCCCCCCCCCGGCCCCCCCGACCCTCTTGACCAGCCGGGATGGTTTGGAGAAGCATTTGAAAGAACTGCAAAAGTAACCCGGAAACAGCAGTAAAGAATTACAGTATACTTTCATTTGGTAGTTGCTAGAGGCTTTTTTTTCCTTCCTCCCTCCTGAACTCCTCTTGCTTTTGATAATGGCCTTGGACTTGGAAGACTTATCGATTTCCCCCTGTAAGATGCTGTCTCATTTGGTTGGGGGGAGCTCTGCATGGTAATGGACCGTGAGAGAGGCCAGGCCTTCTGGAGGTGAGCCGATGGAGATTTATTCCCCAGACATGTCCGAGGGAGCAGCCGAGAGGTCCTCCACTCAGCTGAGTGCAGACCCATCTCTTGACGGGCTTCCGGCAGCAGAAGACATGCCAGAGACCCAGACTGAAGATGGGCGAACCTCCGGACTCATGGGCCTGGCAGCTCCCTGCTGTGTCTGCCTGGAAGCTGAGCGCCTGAGAGGTTGCCTCAACTCGGAGAAAATCTGCATTGTCCCCATTCTGGCTTGCCTAGTCAGCCTCTGCCTCTGCATTGCTGGCCTCAAGTGGGTATTTGTGGACAAGATATTTGAGTATGACTCTCCTACTCACCTTGACCCTGGGGGGTTAGGCCAGGACCCTATTATTTCTCTGGATCCAACCGCTGCCTCAGCTGTGTGGGTAGCATCTGAGGCATACACTTCACCTGTCTCTAGGGCTCAATCTGAAACTGAGGTTCAAGTTACAGTGCAAGTTGACAATGCCGTTGTGTCCTCTGAACCTTCAGCGGTCCCGACCCCGAAGAATCGTATTTTTGCTTTTTCTTTCCTGCCGTCCACTGCAGCATCCTTCCCTTTCCCCACTCGGAACCCTGAGGTGAGAACACCCAAGTCAGCAACTCAGCCACAAACAACAGAAACTAATCTCCAAACTGCTCCTAAACTTTGTAAGTAGAGAGAGAGAGAGATGATGATGAATCATGGAAAGGGGTGGGCTTGAGGCGCTAAAAGGCGTTCTCTTGAGCATGGAGCTGTTTCCTTGTCTTCTTCTATTTTAATTGCATGGTTTTGTTTAAGCACATCATGTGACTGGAGCGCTTGGGGTGGCGTTGAAGAGATGAGTAAAACGATCTTGCAAACTGCTGGTATGAAACAGTGTTCCCTCCAGCCAGCCTATTCGGTCTGGGGTGGGGGACCCAAAACTTCAGCATCTGGGAGTCATGCTTGAATTTAATTGCAATTCAGTTGATTTCTAACACTTTTAAAAATGAACACATCAGACAGAGCATCCTTTTTAAAACAAAACAAAACAAAACTATAAATGTGACTTCCATAGAGCAGCGAGTGTGGTTCTGTGTCTGTCTTTCTCCCGTGTGGATTTCCATCACCTCTCCTCACCTTTCGGGTGCCCTCTGCCACGCAGTGGTCCCACACTGCCTGTTATCTGCCTCCATGCCTTCTTCCTGCTCCCTTAACTGCTCTCTGCTCTCACCACGTTTCTGTCTTAATTGGTTCTTGCTGATAGCGCATTTACAGTGCTCACCCCTCACCAGTGGCAGGCGATTGCCGTCCTGCCCAGATTGTAGTTTCGGCTACCGAGCACTTACGAGGGACAGCTTTATTTTATTCAGGGCGCAGTACGATGCCGCATGAAAGGATTTCCCCAAATTAGTTTTGTCTTCTGTAATCAAATGTTTAAATAGCTTCCTTGGCAGTCATTAAAAAGTACAAGATCCATTAGTAAGGTACATCGTTTTTTTTTTTCAGACGTGTCTTTTTTTGCCCGTCAGACCGGAGCAGTGCAGTTTAATAACCTGTGAGTGAAGAGAGCCCACGCTCTTAAAACGATGCAGAACAATGTGCTGCTGTTCGTACTAGGTCACTGCAATGCTTTACAATGGAAAGTTGACAAGGCAGAAACCATGACTAGTCAGGTTGCTCCCCACATCAGTAGAGAAGGGAGGAGTGGCCTCTGGCTTCTTTTTATAAATGTTTCTGATTTATTTTTTTTTTCTCTGCCTTCTGCCACTTTTTACCACAGACTGAATATGTCCTTCGTGGAATAAAGTAAAAGACAAGAGAATCCAGTCCTTAATAACGTGTGTAAAATCTCTTAAGAGTTGAGGTCAAGGGTTCTGCGATGAAATCCTCACCCCTTCGGTTCCCCTCTGGGTGGTAAGGAAGAATAAAGAATGTCTTTTCCGGACATGATGTTCTGTGTGGGGTAGAGCCGTGTGGTATAGAAACACAGAAAACTTGATCTGCTTGTGATTCAAGATCATTTCATTTCACACACAGCAGAAACTGCTGGCAAAGATTTAAAAAAAGAAGAAGAAGAGAGAGAGAGGCTTGTTTTTCAGGTGTAATTAGTAAAGAACCTCCTTTCTGCAGACACTGCTCTGTGTCTTTATCAAATCCCTGAAGCATCATTAAAGGTCTGACAGACATCACTGCATTCACCGCCTCTTCCCACCTGGCAAAGTGACCAGGAAATAATACCCAGATGAAATGACAGGCTATAAAAAGCAAGTACAGATCCTGCAAAGAGAAGCAACAGTCCCCATGAAGACAAGGTTACTTCTTTGTCTTTATCGTTTGAAACTTGGCTTTAATTAAAATGTGCCTGGACAGGTTTAGTTTTCCAGAAAAAGAAAGAGGACCCTATGAAGAAAAAACAAACAAACAAAAAACTGCTTTGGTAAACTCCATAATTTTGTCATCTTTTTGGGGGGCGGGGGGCAGGAAGCAGAGAACCATGTAGTCCCTTTTTCTGGTTTAGGACCATGTCACAAAGTATGTAGTGACTTTTTGAGAAATTATTTTTTCAGGTAAATTCTTCTACTAAGTGTTTTAAGAGGGTACAGATTCCATATAGTTTCTCTTCTCTCGGTTTTCAAGCCAGGGCATTGATTTTCTGGCATTTGCATTGAGTGGCAAAGATTTACTGCTGCCTAAAAGCATCACGGTGGCCAGTTCTGGCCAGAGACACAGCTGCAGCACTCTGAAATGCATCGGAGATAAGCCAGGAAAAGCAGTATGGGAAGTAGTTTTCTCCTGAAAAGTTAGGGGTAGACGGTGCTTAACACTTTGCCACCTATAAGGCTTTCTGTATGGGAAACTCGGTGTTAATGTTTTAGCCTAGTGCCTGAAAACAACAGCAAAAGCATGAGTATCCTAAAAATTTATGAGTCTGGTTTTTGCACAGGGGGACTGGGGGGCGGGGGGTGGTCCAGGAAGCTTTGTTTTCAGACACTCGTAAGTGGTTGCTTTTGTTGTTTTAAAAAGCTTGTAACCATTGACTAAAAAAACCCAAAAAACCACACACACACAAAAGAGCTTGGAATTAGACTGTCATTTGTGACCTCATTCACTTTTTTTCTCTTCAACTAAGAAAGTACTGCTTCGTCACAGGAAGAACCAGACCTATCCTTCTGTCATGCATGTTTTTGACATGAACTCAGCTGTGATGGTATAATCTTAACATGACGTTATCGTATCTGAAACATGCTCTTTGGTGGTTTCAGGACGTAACTCTCCCCGTTCTATCTGCCTCAGCATATTCAGCATATTATGCACAGAGCTGTAGCCTTCAAGGTCATAGTCTGTTGAGGGCTAATTGATTCTTCTTTATCCTGGAGCCTGAGAGAGTGGAAGAGAGACAATCCTAGTAATTGTGTCTGCTCTGTAATTCCCCAACCAATCTACCCTCTAGTATTAGGGTTATTCTATACAAAGGGGAATTACTCCCCTTTCCACGAACTTTTTTTAAAATTAAAACATTCTTTATTGTAATAAAAGGCAATACAGAGCATTCTTAATTGTCCAAAGGAATAGTAGCTGCATCAGGTTTTCTCAAATGGGTATTTCTTGCATAAGGTAATATAATTTCATGTTTTCACAATACTAATCCATGCATCCATCTAGATCTTTAAGAAACCTAATACAGGATTGGAAAATACATATGCATTGTGTTTTTTTAATCCTGAAGTTTTTCTGTGTGTGATTGGTGGTTTTCCACTACCACAATCTTTATTTGCCATGATAATAGTTACGTTTTTATTTCTCACTGGGGCCCCTACTTGAACTATTAATTTTGTTCCTTTGCCTGGGCTTTAAAATTTTTCTTACCTTCTATTTATATGGAAAAAACTGACTCTGAGAGGTTGCAAACTCAGACTACTATAAAAAGAGGTGATTAATTAAATTGTAGCTGGGAAACTATAGTGCCATCTTGGAAGCAAATGTATTTCTGGATGGGAGAGCCTGCTTGACAACAGACTCTGTAGTATAAGAACGTATTAGTATTTTCAACTCAGGCCAAATTTGCTTTGCTTTGTCTTAAATCTCTTTGTGTTGGGTTGCATGGCAAACCATTGTTACCACAATGAGGATAGGAATCACTACCATTTGCAAAAGCTCAGCGTGATTAACTGAATATACCAAAAGATTTCTTTCCTTCGATTTAAAAATGGCATTTATTTTAAGCCCAATAGATTCATCCGGTTCCTTGCAACCTACAATTCCTTGTCGGTGATTTCAGAGTGGTGATTTCAAAGAACTTTTCTCCACTTTAACCAAAACTTGCTTAACGCCTAAGACATTAAAAACTGGGAGAAATGGAAAGATCCTCGACTGAAACCAAATAATTTTATTAATTTGCTGATGAGGGGGAAACCCAGGTTCTGAAAGATTTAGTGACATTCTTTTACTAAAAGTCGCAAAATGCTGAAAGGTTGAGTGAAATCCTAAATAGGAGAAAGCAGAGACATGTCTTGTCCCCCTGAATTTAAATCCACACATGGCTCTTTTCTCCTGTCAGCTTTTCCCTGTTTCAGAGAGTGTGAACTGGACAGCAACTCTGATAGTTTAAGTGGCACCCAATTAACAGGGACGTATGTCAAGTGGGACCACTGGTCAAGCATGTATAGTTCATAGTATCCAGTTTTCTTCCACCTTCTTGTTTTGCTTTTATTAAATTCTCAGTAGTGGTAGTCTTTTTCCTGTTTATTTGCTCATCCATACAGTGTTCAGCTTGCTGTCGAAAACAGCTTGGGTTTTCGAGGGTGGGCTCTTTGCTGACATGTAGCAGATGGCCCTGTGGCTCACCTCTTCCCTGCCCATTCTGTGTCTCCTTGTTCCTTTATACCTAAATCGGTTATCTTCCTTCCTCTCCCTCCCCACCTACCCAATTATCTCTTGAATCTTCCTTATTTTTCTAAGTATGCCACTTTGGCTTCATTTATCAATATTTCATTGCATTCTAAAATATTAAACATTCACTGATCTTTTCTTTCACATACAATTGTATTGCACTTTAACTGAGTGGTACTTACACATGTTACAAACACACATACAAAAATACGTCTCTAGGACAATACCCTGGTTTCTGACTGGCACAATTCATTCAAAATTTTGTCCCTCTTCTTTATTGCCCCCTCTTCTTTTCCTTAGTATGATTCATATCGGTCTCTCTCTGACTTTTACATGTGTGTACAAATCAGCAGTTCTGCATTCCCAGAAAGTCGTTGTGTCCCAAACCATGTATCTTTGTTCTTCCTTCTTCCCTTTTCCTTTTACTGTCACCTCATAGGATCCTTTTAAAGTGTAAAGAGAGAGAGAGATTGTGTAGATTGAGAAACTGAGGCATAAAAAAGTTATGACTTGTCTAAGGTTAAGCTAGAAGCTTCACTGAGGCACAAGAATAAAACTGAGAACTAGAATATAACTTCTCGGCTGCATCTGTTTGAGCTTTCTTTTAAGCCGTAAACCATACCATGTCTACTTTTTTGGTCATGTTTCCCTTTTTATTATTTTTGTATGTCAGTGATTTTCTTCTGTTATTTCTTTTTCTTAATTCAGCAAATACATATTAAACACCTCCTGTGCACCAGGCACTGTTCTAGATTGGCATTATGGCAATGAAAAACAGTAAAATTTCTTGTCCTCATAGAACTTACCTTCTAATGAATTTTAAGAATCTAGTTAGACAATTTGAATCAACCTGAGATATTTCTTTACTTAACACTGCATATACTCTCTGAATTCAGCATTTCTTCTTGTCACCTTCCTTTTTTTGTAATTTTTTTTAACGTTTATTTATTTTTGAGACAGAGAGAGACAGAGCATGAATGGGGGAGGGTCAGAGAGAGAGGGAGACACAGAATCCGAAAAGGCTCCAGGCTCTGAGCTGTCAGCACAGAGCCCAACGCGGGGCTCGAACCCACAAACTGCGAGATCATGACCTGAGCCGAAGTCGGACACTTAACCGACTGAGAGCCCCTATACTTAATTCTAACATGTAAATATGATAAAATTACTTTTAGATTCTAGAAAGCTGACAGCTATAAATGTTTTTGTTTTATTTCTTGGTCATATTTTCTGTTTATTGTTTTAGCTTATAGAAAAAGAATATTAAAACACTCCCAAGGATTTTTAGTTTCAATATCCAGAGAAAGGCTAACGTCTGCCATTAAGGTTTGGTTCCCAAACTGAATGAAAACTTGGGTTCGTGTACCATTCACATGAAAAGTGATTGAGGAGCCGGGAATAGAGTTCATCTTCATCACCTCAGACCACACTGCCATGTTTGCTGAGGTGAATTTTATCTACTAGTGTGTGTGTGTGTGTGTGTGTGTGTGTGTGTGTGTGTTTGTAAGCACTCAAGGGTTGTTTCCAAATAATATAATTGATATTCTATAATCATAGAATTTTATATGTCGAACATATGTAAAAATTATCTGAGTCACTCCCGAAGTGAGGAATTCAGATCTGCAAAAGTGAAGTGACCAAGGTCACTCCAGCTAATTATATGAGTGCTGAGAGGAAACTGGAATCCTCCCGGTTTTCACTACACCTTCCTTTTCTTTTCCAAACTGCCTTCGGCATTTATATGCAAACAGTACATGTATTATCTTCCTCTCAATGACTTTGCTTTTCCTGTTTATCATGTAAGTCCTAATGAGTAATTTCTCTCACTCCATTGCAGACTTCCTCTTTAGAAAAGACCATTCTACATGTACAATTTTGATCAGTGTAGGACACCCCTCTTGAGCAGAGGTTGGATGGGCATACCTTTCCCAACAATGTGGTGTACAGGAGAACTTTTTTATAATCAAAGTTATTCCAAATAAAATATGTATTTGGAAAGAAAGTTTCTTCTTCATGGAAATATTTAAACAGTGACACATTTGAGGGAGATTCATGTTCCAAGCAGATTATTAGATATATTTATCTCTCAGGCCTCTTACATCTTGGATTGTCTCAAGTCTCTTGTCCCGGGGCATTAGCTTACCAGTTGGGCAGACCTGAATTTTAATCATACCTGTCTTTCTTATGGCCTGGAGCAAGGTAGATCATCCCTCTGAATCTGTTTCCTCATTTGTATTTGAGGATAGCACTATGCATCCCTTGGACCTGTTTAGGGGATTAAATGAGATGTTGGGTAACACCCAAGTCCTAGGACTAAACCATACCAAATATGAAACCAGTACCAATTTTTTCCCCCTCATTCTACTTTTGATTCTTTGTTCTTTTCTTCCTTTGGTCTTGACAAAGTGGTTTTGTAACACTTTGGAGAATGAGTTTAGGAGTTTGGGGAAGCTCATGAAAAACTTAGAACTAAGAGAGGAAGAGGCATCATGGTGAAGTGGAAATTGTACTGGAAACTTGACATCAAGTCCCAGCTGTACCACTTAGAAGCCATATGACCTTGAGCAAATCACTTCATGACTTGAGATTTAGAATTTACATCTAAACAAATGGGGATATTAATACAACTCTTATGAGATTGTGTGAAGGACAAGATAAGTTACTGTATGTAAGGAAAATACCTCATAGGAGTACAAAGCTTAAGAATTATTAACTTCTTTCTTCTTCTTCCTCTCTGTCAGGGTTCATATACACATATACTCATGAGTGTTAACATTCTTAGGAATAAATTATAGGTAGTCTTAAAAGGTAAATTAATTTGGTTTCTATTAGACTGATAATAGAACTTTACAATTTCTTGAATCCTAGTACCATAAAAAGAGTGATTTTCCCCCCAAATTGGCTGGAATATATAATTATTCTTAGGGTAATGTCCAAAATTTAGGATGTAATGGGCTTTCTCCTGGGTACAATGATAAGGAGTTACTTGGAAGAGGGGGGAAAGGTGACTAAAACTGTGTTTGTCAAAGAAGCACATTCTGTGGGAAGATTGAGATAATGAAAAGGAATCTATATGGTTTAGCTGTAGTGCATGGGATGAATCCTTGATCTAAATGAAAATTACATTCACCTAACTCTTCATTGTTGCCAACTGGGATTTCTAGACCCCAAAAGATAGGAATTAAGCCATTTTCACCATTTCACAAAGCCCATGGAAATAACAATTTACATACAATCTTTGAGTGAAATCAAATGCAGAAGTTCTTTTAATTTGGTTAAAGATACTATATCTACAATATAAATACTATATGTGGTATGAATTTTATATATATATATACATATATATATACACATAATATATATATACACATAATATTCCAAATAAAAGGGAAGATGGTTTGATGATTACTTAATAAAATTGGATAAATAAAAACCTTTAAAGTGTAGAGGAAAAAGTTATCAATGTTTGAAAAAAAAACAATTCTAGTTCCACATTTAATTGCTAGAGGCTTGTAAAAAGTAAAAAAGAAAAAAATATTGTTATAGAAGTAGAGAGTAATTGTACCTTAAAAATATGCTGGAGATTCTGTCACAGTGATTTTCAAATGAACTTTTATAAGCTGGATTACTGGTCACAATTCTAAAAAAAAAGAAAATTAGTGCTGCTCTGGGTACATGCACTTAAGGCACTTTGATTTTTTGTTATAATTTATGAGAGCCTTACATTTACAAAATGTATAGTGATTAGCAAAATATATGTATTTTCATTTATTCTTTACGTAGAATTAGAATTATGTGAAAACTTTAATGCTTGGTCATCTTGATTGTTATTAACTCAAGTATATTGGATTAACTGCACAAGTGGAACTCTGAATCAATATCAGAGCAATGAGGCAGCCACTTTTAAGGAGGAAATATTTGATAACAATCTTGGGCAGAGTTTACCCAGGTATAGGTTGTTCTGACTGAGCAGTGCAAATAAGCTGACTGACCCAAGAAAATGTGATGAAATATAGTGGAAAATATCCCAAGGTAAAAACATCTTCTATTTGTCATCAAGAACATGCATGATGTGACAAGAGTTGATTTACGGCACAAATCTTCAGTGATAAGCACTTGAGTGTTTGAAGCATCTTTCTTGAGGTGCCGTTTATCCTCACCAAAGGGGAAATTTATGAACTTTGTTTTAAGTAAAAGTTAGTATAGAATTTTATATTCAAGAAATTTTCTAATAAAAAAATAAATCACCTCTCCTCCATAACTTATCTTATTATAAAAACTCATAATTCAAAAGTAAGCCAGATGTCCAAATATTCATTCAGATCTACTTGGAAGGAACATAAGAACAACATGGAAGACAAGGAGAGTTGCCACAAGAAATAAAACTTAATTAGTAAGGAAACACGTGTCACTAGGATCCTCAAGTCTTAACTTAGGTACCTATGTCCATGTCAAATGTTGATATGATTTTATTTCTCTAGTTCTTCTCCCTTTTCTCTCCCTGTATTTCTTTCTTACTTGCTATCCCATGGTTACTTTTCTCTTTACTCTGCTGTTCAAACCCCGCCATTACTTTTCCACTAATCTCACTGCATGGTCGTCCCCATTCTCCCACCCTATTCTGAAGGTGGTGTCCCGCCCAGAGCATCAGAGGTTATGGAGCGGATGGCCCAGACCTGTGGTTTCTCACTGGATGAGTTGGGGGAGAGAGTGAAGTGAGACCTTAACCGCAGACTCGACCATGATTAGCCTGACGACTTTCAATGTTGCCTCTTCCTTTGCTAAGTAACAGGAAGTATTTGTTTTATGAAATATGTTGGTGTCATGCAATAAAAGCTCCATAAATAAATGGAATGGTCTAAGGACAGTGGAACTGAACTCTTGTTAGCATTTGTTTGTAATCCCTTGGTGAAGCTTCCTGGGTCATAATTGCTTGCTCTTCTGGGAGCAAAAGGAATCAGTAACCATTGATTGTTACATGATGCTAAGTCTCGCCTACAAAGCAAATCTTAAGAATGATTAGTGGCAACATTCAGTGTTACAACTCTGATCTTTTCACACTATGATCCTTAAAGCAAGCTGCATTTTTAGAGTTTTTCCCATCACACAACTCTTGTGATTTTTCAAAGAGAACAGAAAATACATTATATAAAATAATTGCTTTACTCATTTTATCTTTCTACTTCAATGACCATAGGGAGATATCAAAATTAACCCCTGCCCAGGTCAAGGACCTATATAACACCCACCTATTTAGTGAACTATACATAAAAACATTGCGATCAGTACATTAAGTCTTTGGCTTATGAAAAATCTTTGGGAAATTGGTTGTTCTGGATTGCTGAGTTTTCTAAATAGCTAATGATTTATCACCATGAAAAATTGATTTTCTCCATTTTGGATTGAAATATTTTAATAATCTCAACTACTTATTAAATAGGATTTATCAATGTTGGGTACTGTTATGTCTTGAGGATATAGTGGGTTATATTACAACTTTCTTGAATAATGTTATCTTATTAGATCATGTTGAGTTATATTAGAAACTCTAACCTTAGAGTGGTATATATTTTGAATGTGTCTTAGCTTATTGCAGAATCACAATTAGGTTTCATAGAGACAGTAGAAACCAAATCTTTTAGCACAGAGAAACAGGCTCAACAATGTTCAACTTCTTGCCAGTGATCACACACAACCAAAAAATGTTGGTGTTTTTATGTATTGTATGCTTTCTGCTATCAGGCTGGTTTGCAATCGGTATATATTAATGAAATAGTTTTCCACACTTCTTTTAATTCACAGTTCTGATCTCTCGTGGGGTTTGTAACTCAAGTTTCCAGCAGATTAAACATTTGCATAAAAGGTAAAATGTCGCTGAGAAAGGTTCTCTCCTTGAGAAATACATAAGCTTTGGTGACATATATGTTGCTTCTCAAACCTGACTCTTCCTGTGTTCTGTATCAGCAGAGTTCGGGATGACAGGTGAATGACAGATGGAGAGGAAGAGTAACTGCTTGGGTCTTTGGGAGCTTAGATTTAGAGGGCCCGAGTTTAATTCTGATTTCTTATGTGGTCACTTGTCACTCCTCTCATAATATGTAGAATGGAGTTAGTAATCTTTAGACATTGGTTATAATACCTAATAGGAAATTACTTTTTGAACATATGAACTCTATAAAGCTGTAGCGTCAATGTGTTGCAAAATAGATTTGAGAAATCTTATGATTTATAAAAGAGAAATGACTTTCACTTCATTTTCATTTCTTGAGTTCACCATAGCCAATATTTAGAAAACACTTATATTATCCCATAAATTCTTCTCTGGTATCCAAGGTCCTCTCATAGCAGGATGTCAGGCTTCCTACGGATCCAACTCCAGCTGCCCCTTCCCCGCCACAAACCGTATGGACCATGTCCTAGCCAATTGGGATTCTACCTGGAATATTATTTTATTTCTATCCTCTAGTCTGCACATTCTATTGCCTCTACCAAAAATGTTCCATTCCCACAGTCTCTACCTTCCCTAGTTCTGCTCAGGCCTCAGGACTCACCTTCCAGATCAGATGTAGACCCTCCCTCCTCTAGAGCCCCATAGCACGTTGTTTGTGCCTCATCAAGGTATTTACCCCATTCACACTCATGATGTTCTTATTTGGATGCTTGCTTATCACTTATATTGGAAGGTTTCTGAGTTATAGCTGGTTCATTTTTGTGGTCTTTACAATGTCTAGAAAAAAAATATTTCATGTGAAGCTGGTGTCCCATTTGCATATGTCAGGAATAAAAATTGAGGCACCCCAAGAGTGACTTGCTTACGGCAACACAGGAAGAAAGAAAATGATTTGAAACCACACCTTACTTTCTGAAATCTTAACTTGGAGGAATTTAATATAGACTGCAGTCGTTACAGAGTTTATGGAAACATGATTCTGGGCATCTTACTGTATGATTTGCAAAGCTTGTATATGTAGCACATATATAGCAACATATACATTCTCCTGAAAAGTTCACATCATGGGGAGTAAGAGACTTCAGGCTACAAGGAATTTTATTTCGTGATAGTGTAGTGATTAAGAACACACACTGGATCCCGATTGTGTGAGTTTGAATCCAAGCTCTGTGTGTGGCTGTGTGACAGTACAAGTTATATAGACTGTCTGTGTCCCGGTTGCCTTGTATGTGAAATGGTGGCAATAATTGTACCTAGCTCGTGGGTTTTTGTGAGGATCAAATCAGTTAATGCACGTAAAGCATTTGGAATAGTACCAGGCACATAAGCACTGTGTAAGCACGAGCCACCATTACTATGTAATTCTTTAAATTACATTTCCTTGAATTCCAAATTTGATAGCTTGCTATTGCTATAACAGGCTTGACGAAAGGGACAGGAATTTCCAGGGACATCTTGACAAAGATGTGGGTACACTACCATTTTGGTTTGGTTTGTTCATGTCGTTTTTCCTTTGTGTATTTTGTGCTATTGTCATCTCTGCATTGTCTTCAGCAATTAGAAGGAGAGCTGAGAGGGATAATCATCTGTCTACTTGTCAGCCAGAAATAGAACTACATGGTTTTAGATGGTTTCAGAGAGAAAACCCTCCTCACCAGCAAGATGGCCTCGATTGATAATACTATGGATAGTCA
Source organism: Acinonyx jubatus (assembly GCF_027475565.1). NCBI lineage: Eukaryota > Metazoa > Chordata > Mammalia > Carnivora > Felidae > Acinonyx > Acinonyx jubatus. Next base: position 29,495,634 of record NC_069382.1, read on the forward strand.
TACGCATGCATAATTAAATGTGTCGCTGTGTCTTCTTATTGGGTGCAGGTCCACAAGGAGACAAAGAACTCCCCTTAGTTGTTGGTGAACAATTGCAGAAGCTTTGAATTCCATAATGCTATCATTTTAGCAAGGCAGAATTTTACTGATCATCCAGAAGTAGTCAATGAATTAATGTGCTGATTGGTGCTGTCCATTATGAGATAATAATGATTTGGAAGTATCTGAATTTTATTAAACAGAATCAAATCAGAATCATTTATATTTTAAAGATGTAAGAGCTATTATAGATAAGCTGGTCAAGATATTTTACTTTACTCCTGAGGAAACCAACATCCAAAAGAATTAAATGATTGGGCTTTACATATTTTCATAGTTAATAAGAAACAGAAAGAAAGAGACTGGTCTAAAAAAATGGAGATGTCACCTCATTGTGCTTTTTTCTAATCTCTTGCCACTTTTAATAAATTAGATCATTTTTTAGAGCTGGAAGAACTTCATTTTTTTTCCTGTCTTCATATTATTTATTGAATGCTTCCAGTTTAACTGCTAAAGGGAGAAAATAATAAAGAATAATAAATACATAAAATAATAAAATGGAATAATAAAAAGAATAATAAATAAGGAAATCCTGTGCTATTTTATTTTTTTAATTTTTTATAAGTTTATTTATTTATTTTGAGAGAGACAGAGACAGTCTGAGTGGGGGAGGGGCAGAGAGAGAGAGAGAGAAAGAGAGAGAGAGAGAGAGAGAAACCCCCAGCAGGCTCTGTGCTGCCAGCGGCCGATGCAGGGCTTAAACTCAAGAAACCACCAGATCATGACCTGAGCTGAAACCAAGAGTCAGATGCTTAACTGACTGAGCCATTCAGATGCTTAACTGACTGAGCCCAATCCTGTACTATTTTAAAAGGAGGTAAATTGTATGGAAAATAGCCAGTGTAAAGTGATCAAAGTGCGAAGGGTGAAGCCTGGTGATTTTAAATACAATGATCAGTGTAGGCTGCATCAAGAAGGTAATAGTTAATGAAAGACTGAAAAAAGTAAGAGTGTCATGTGGATATAAGGGGGTGGGGGGGTAGAATATTCCAGGCAGAGGAAGAAGCCAGTGCAAAAGCCTGGCATCCTGAGGCAGGGAGGAGAAACAGAAGACCGGTGTGGCTTGAGCATAGTGATTGAGAGAGTAAAAGCTGATTTCAGGGAAGTGGTGAGACTTGGTGTGCCAGCTGAAGGTAGGGTGGCTCTCCCACCAGCTGGGGATGGGGAATCATTGCCGACTTTTGAGCAGCAATGGGACTCAATATGCCTTAGGATTTTTTTTTTAATGTTTATTTACTTATTTTGAGAGAGAGCGTGTGCACTCGCACAAGCATGAGCCGGGGAGGGGTAGAGAGAGAAGGAGAGAGAGAATCCCAAGCAGACCCACATTGTCAGCACAGAGCCTAGTCCAGGGCTTGAACTCATAGACTGTGAGATCATGACCTGAGCCTAAATCAAGAGCCAGACGCTTAACCACCTGAGCCACCCAGGTGCCCCTGCCTTAGGTTTTAAAGAGATCACTGAGGAAATCTTAAACTTCATGGTGGAAGCAGGTAAACCAATGTGGAGACTGTTGCTGTAATCCAGACTTGGTTATAGGGGTTCTAGCAGTGGGGTTTAAGGACTTTATTGGATTATTGGATTCTGAATGTCTTTCCAAGACAGAAATATTTAATCATGGGTTGGATAAAGGATGTGTGAGGAGTCAAGGATGATTTCAGACTAAGCAGTTGAAAGGATGAGGTTATCATCAGCTGAGAGGAGGAAGTCTGGTGGGAAAGAACTGAAGACCATTTTGCTTAGTCTCCCCATTTTTATCCACGTCAAGTAAGTCAAGGTGCTTGCCAGAATGAGAATTGTGGACTTTATCTCCTGGTAACAATAGAAGAAGACATGCCTGAGAGTCTCCTATAAAATCAGTACAATCATGTGCTATCAGAGGTCCTTATAAATGCAGAGGAAAAGTTACGGTGGAATCTGTGACATCTGGCTAGAATGCTCTGTAACCCCATCCAGAACCCATTACATGTGATGGAATTAAGCCCTGAGGCATGTTGGATAGGCTTCTAACCAACCAATTGATAATTCCTCTTTTTATGATTTCCTTTTAACTGACCTTGTTGTTCTGTGTTCACATTCTGTTCAAGTTATTCCCTTTTCCTGGGAGCACATTAGCCTATCCCTCTTACAGCTCACTCTTGGTGATCTTTTAAACTTTATTTCGGGAGCCCACTCGTCTTAGAAATGTTTCCTTCATCTCTAGACTGAGCTAACTGAACCCTCCTCTGGGCTTTTACAGCATTGTCTACCCATTTCCCACATGCTTTGTTTACATGCCTCTACTCCTCAAGGTCAAGGATTTCTTTTGTTATTGTCTATAGGTGCTGCACACAGCGCTAAACATATAATAAGTGCTATATAATTATTCAATTGAAATGCTTGTGTGTTCCTGGTATACTCTTTTTTTCTTTTTTTGCTTTTCCGTTAAACTCTTAATTTTCTGTGTTTATTATGAAAAGATACAACACAAATAATAAAAAAAACTTATTTTACTTCTCAATTTTCTCTTTATGCTACCAAGTTATCAACTGGTTCTTGTTTCACTTAACACTTGCTCTGTACTTCACTTTTTGGAGAAGAGAAATGGACAAAAGGCAATTTTCAAGAGAGAAGTAACAGCAAAAGTCCTAGACGATCCACTTTATTTTTCTTATTTTTCATCACTCCAGATAGTGTGAAACCCCCTTCACTGGTCAAGGTGGTGGTCACACATTTCTCAAATATGTAGTACTCTGCCAGTCTGTGCCTGTGGTCTCCTTTCATTCCTGTCCTCCTTTACACCCAAATTTTACCCAAATAAGACTCTGCAAGGTCTTATTAAGAAGTTTGAGGTGGAAGGCAGCTAATGGCCGAAAAAGAATGGAATCAGATGGATCTTCATGTAGGATGGATGTTAGGGGTGAGCACTGAAAGATACATACAGATGTGATGAGCACAGGTATTTCAGGTAAAAGGAAAGGCGTTGAAGCAAAAGACCCACGAGCAAAACGGGTATGATGGGCACATAGTGAGTAGACCAGTTTGGTATGAAGGGATTGGTCTATAGCATTTATGAAGCTTGAGTTGTGTACTCAGTGTTTTGCATGTATCATCCAATCTTTACCCACCCCCCCCCCCAAAAAAAAAACCCACAAGCCGGGTACTGTTGCTGTCTTTTAGAAGAAACTGATGGAGCAGAAGAAACTGATGGTCCTGACATTAAATGAATGAGTAGAACAATGATGATAATCTCAATGGCGAGAGTGTGTAGGAAGGAAAGCATAGGTGTAAGAGACACTATGGAGAAAGAATTCCACAGGACTAAATCGGTATGAGGAAGGAAGGAAATGATTCTGCACACATTAGTGACTTAGTGGTTGTTAAATTCAGGAATTTCTGGATGACAAGATCATGCATTGATTCAGTGAATATTTATTGTGTCCTGTTGAGTCTTTACTAATGCACAGAATCCATAGATTTATGATAGGAAGTGACTTATGCTCCAATTTCCAGGAAGCATTTACTGTTTCTTCCTGGCGGAGCCACTCAATGAAATAATATTAATTGTTCTTTTTTAGTATTGTGTAAAAAAATAAAATTGATAGAATACAGAACTTAAAGGCACTTTCATTTTACTTTTTACTGACATTATTCATGGTTGCTGATAAATTCAATCCTTTGGGAATATATGTCCTCTTTAATAAGTGCCAGTAATTTATGTATTGAGATTTCTTTTGATATGGAAATTACCTACTGAATTACATACTGAATTTGTAGTTACCCAATCTCGTATACAGTTTCTGCACAGTATATTCATAGCATATTGCTTGCACAACAAATTCTTTTATGTTAGTGATGCTGTGGTTGAATTTTCAGCATAGAATTAGACAATTATTACAAAAAGCCCATAGAAAATAATACTCAACCATTGTTAGTTTTTTTTCTGTTTCCATGGAATATTCAAGCAAAGGTGTATAGTCATTAAATTTCAGAAGTTCGTTCAATTTGTTCAAAATATGAACTGTGAGGCACTGCAGTTGTTAGAAGATTTTGGCAGACTATTAATAGTGACATTCTCAATTTGTAGCTCTTTCATCCATGTAATTTTAGTGATGTATATTCTGTGTTCTAGGGAAAGAAGTATTTCAAGATTAAAGAGGCAATCAATGTGTTGGTGCCTTTATTCAGTTTTTCAAAGCTGCTGAATGGAAAGAGGCAATATAGTTTTCTACTAGCACTGTTCACTATTTTTTTTTAATTTTTTTAACCTTTATTTTTGAGAGAGAGAGAAAGAGATTGGGGGAGGGACAGAGAGAGAGGGAGACACAGAATCCAAAGCAGGCTGTAGGCTCTGAGCTGTCAGCATAGAGCCCGATGCTGGGCTCGAACTCACAAGCCAGGAGATCATGACCTGAGCCGAAGTCGGATGCTTAACTGACTGAGCCATCCAAGCGCCCCTCCACTAGCACTGTTCAAAAACAAACCATTGATACTGGAGGTGTATCAAACATGACATGACTACAGATGTAAGTAGTTAGTGTTGGACATACTTCCTTATTTAGCTGTGTATTTAAAGCAGTGATTCCTAATTTAGTATTAAGAAGTTACTGTTTTTTTAGAATCAGAGTAAATAAATTACAATGACAATACTTGTAGTAATTGAAACAACGTATAAAAAGAAAATAACAAGCAATAAGTTGAACATACTATTTTAATGTGATTAGAATATGCAATATTTTTGGACACCTGGGTGGCTCAGTTGGTTAAGCATCCTACTCTTGATTTTGGCTCAGGTCATGATCTCAGGATTGTGAGAGTGAGCTCCGTGTCGGGCTCCGTGCTGGGTATGGAGCCTGCTTGATTCTCTGTCTCCTCCTCTCCCTCTGCCCCTCTCTCCCCCTCAAAAAAAAAAAAAAAAAAAAAAAAGTAATAGTTTCTATTCAAAGATGCATTCCCATTTGAATTTAAAATTCAGTGATTTTAAAAATTCCAATTTCTATTCCTTTTTGCCTCCTGTCTGATCTTGTTCTTAGAGTTCTTGAAAGAGAACTTCTTTTGTAAGCAGTTCTTTTACTTCTGTACCAAAATTCCATAGTGTCCAATGCAGTAGTTTAAAGAGAAAGTTGAGGGGCTCCTGGGTGGCTCAGTCAGTTACGTGTCCAACTTCAGTTCAGGTCATGATCTCACAGTTCATGGGTTTGAGCCCTGTGTCGGGCCCTGTGCTGACAGCTCAGAACCTGGAGCCTGCTTCAGATTCTGCGTCTCCCTCTCTCTCTGCCGCTCGCACTCTGTCTCTCTGTCTCTCAAAAATAAATAAACATTCCAAAAAAAAAAAAAAAGAGAGAAAGCTGAATTTCTCTATTTTGCTTAGAAATTAGGATTAGTTCTTCTTACTTCCCTGTAATGCATGTTAAACATGTACAGTTTGTGAAGTCACAAGCCCTCCACTGAAGACTTTAAAATCACATGTTCAGGTGAACATGGGACAGAGATCCAAGACAGACTGTTCCTTAGCATTTTCAAGTCTGCCCTCTTGTGCCCCGCTTCCAGAAGAAATGTGTATCACCAGTAACTCCAAGTGAAAAGTCCTTTTTTTTTTTTTAATCTAAAATGTATTGTCAAATTGGCTTGCATACAACACCCAGTGCTCATCCCAACAGGTGCCCTCCTCAATGCCCATCACCCACCCTCCCTTCCCTCCCACCCCCCATCAACCCTCAGTTTATTCTCAGTTTTTAAGAGTCTCTTCTGGTTTGCCTCCCTCCCTGTCTAACTTTTTTTCCCCCTTCCCCTCCCCCATGGTCTTCTGTTAAGTTTCTCAGGATCCACATAAGAGTGAAAACATATGGTATCTGTCTTTCTCTGTATGACTTATTTCACTTAGCATCACATTCTCCATTTCCATCCCCGTTGCTACAAAAGGCCAGATTTCATTCTTTCTCATTGCCAAGTAGTATTCTGTGTATATAAACCACAATTTCTTTATCCATTCATCAGTTGATGGGCATTTAGGCTCTTTACATAATTTGGCTATTGTTGAAAATGCTGCTATAAACATTGGGGTACAAGTGCCCCTATGCATCAGCACTCCTGTATCCCTTGGGTCAATTCCTAGCAGTGCTATTGCTGGGTCATAGGGTAGGTCTATTTTTTGAGGAACCTCCACACTGTTTTCCACAGTGGCTGCACCAGTTTGCATTCCCACCAACAGTGCAAGAGGGTTCCCGTTTCGCCACATCCTCTCCAGCATCTATAGTCTCCTGATTTGTTCATTTTGGCCACTCTGACTGGCGTGAGGTGATATCTGAGTGTGGTTTTGATTTGTATTTCCCTGATGAGGAGCGACGTTGAGCATCTTTTCGTGTGCCTGTTGGCCATCTGGATGTCTTCTCTAGAGAAGTGTCTATTAGGAATAGTACAGGGAAGGATTCAGTTCTGGTCCGTTGACTTTTGCCTTTGGTTTCAAACCTGCAAAGGGAAGCAACCTTTTCATATTTTTCAAGGGAAAAAAAATGAGAGCATGGTTCCCTATCCCTATGATATCACTTCCAGTTTGCCTTGAACTGACTTAAAGCAGAAGAAGCTGTGGAAACACCACCCAAACTCTAGGTGGTTATTACTTAGTCTATTTTTGTCCATGAAGAGTGTGAAAATCACAATAGCAGTATGTTTTTTTATGAATGTAGTCAAATTTGTGAAAAGGAGAATTTCCCAGGGAAACATACTGATAAATGTAATTTTCCTCATCACATATTAAAACCGTCCCTGCTTCTCATAGCTCTGTGCCTTTGTGAAGAAGCAGCAAGTGCTAGCTGGACAGATACTTTGAACTAAAGACCTGGAATGCACTTGGGTCTTGTTTCCCTACTCTGTTTGATCATTTTGAAGATCTTCTCTCATCCTTAATTGTTAAAATTGGATGACTGATGTTGATGACTCACACGTTAGACTATTTCAAACAGGTTATCAGTTCCAAAATGCATTGTCACTTTGAATCTTATTTTTTTTTGTTTCTTCTTTTTGAATTTTCTATAAAAAGGATCTCATGACATTTTCCCATAGATGATGATGATGGTAAAAGGAATTAGGGAGGGGGCGCCTGGGTGGTTCAGTCGGTTAACACTCCAACTTCGGCTCGGGTCATGACCTCACATCACAGGTGGTGGGTTCAAGCCTTGCACTGGGCTCTGCACTGATGGCTTAGAGTCTGGAGCCTGCTTCAGATCCTGTATCTCCCTCTCTCTCTTCCCCTCCCCCATGTGTGTTCTCTCTCTCTCTCTCTCACTCTCTCTCAAAAATAAATAAACTTTTTTTTTATTTAAAAAAATATGGGGCACCTGGGTGACTCAGTTGGTTAAGCATCAGACTTTGGCTCAGGTCAGGATCCAATAGTTCGTGAGTTCGAGCCCCGCATTGGGCTGACCACTCAGAGCCTGAAGCTTGCTTCGGATTCTGTGTCTCCCTCTCTGCCTGTCCCTCCCCCGCTCACACTCTGTCTCTGTCTCTCTCTCAAAAAATAAATAAACATTAATTTTTTTTTTTTTACATGTGAGGTCTTGGTTTAAGGTCCACATTCCCCTTTCTCAACGATTTAATCCCTGGGAAGAGTTCCAGCCAGGATTTCCTGGTAAGATTTCTTGGGCTTTGAATTGTCAGCAGAGTGTATTCTCCAGTGGAGCTCAGGGAAGTAATCCAGTTTAGATCACGAATAGGTCTCAGTTGGAAAAACATGAGTGTAGGTGGTAGGAGTATCAGGGTTGGGTTGGCCTCCTTGGCTGTGTGCCAGCTGGGACTGACTCGTAGAAGGAGTATTCTCATTCGCGGGACTCCTAGGTTACCAGCTGCACCACACCGCTGTCTCACCTGCTGTATTGGAATTGTTTCTCGCTTTATGCATGCCAGGGACACAGATCATATATTGGCATAATTAAGTATACTGAGCGTTATTCTCATAGCTTGTTTATTTTATTTTAGTTTTTTTAGTTTCCAGAACAAAACGATCCGTTTTCTGTTTAATTTTTATACTATAAGATACAAGGAAATACGAGGTACCTGCTTGTTGTTTTTGAGGAAATACAAGGTACCTGCTTCTCTGCAGACATTGCAGATTCTGACAAACTCCCACTTCAGTTTAGAAACGGAAAAAGAAAAAGGCCTGTTGGTTTCAGTAGCCTTTATTGCTATAATCAGTGTGGTTCCAACTTCTGTTAACAACAATGAAGTCCTCTTTTTTTCCCCTTTCATTTAAGTAACAGTTTTTGAGGGGTTGTGTAGAATAGAATTCTTCCTTAATATTATTTTTTTAAGTTTATTTATTTTGAGAGAGAGCGAGAGAGAGCGTGCATGCACTTGCACACATGAGCGAGGGAGGGGCAGAGAGAGAGAGAGAGAGAGAATCCCAAGCAGGCTCTGCACTGTCAGCACAGATCTTGACCAGGGGCTTGAACTCAAGAACCCTGAGATTGTGACCTGAGCCGAAATCAAGAGTTGGTCACTTAACCGACTGAGCCACTCAGGTGCCCCACTGTTCTTTGATAAAGTCTATTACATACAGATATTTATAAGGAAATAAAGTATGCAAGGCCTACAAAGCAGAGTGTAACAATGATGTATACAAAAACTCAAGGGATATTTTGACAACAGAATCGTTTCTGGGAATTACTTGCTGAAGCCTCAAAATATCCCGGTTCTCATACTGTCTATTTTATATTGTTCTAGGGGTTCATTATCCATTTCTCATTCGTGATGAATGCCAACAAGAAGATTTTAGGGGAACAAGGCAGGAAGCAAAAGATAGAACAAGGCGTGTGTACCTTGTCTGACGTATTTTTGTCAGTTGAATTGATTTGGACTTGTTGGTGATGCCTCAATGTGTTAAAGATTTGACAATCATCTTTTGGTGTTTTCTTCTTGCTGAGGTTCACTCTGACCCTCCCACCAGGCCCCAAAGGAAGTAACAAGAGAGTTCTATGGATTCATAAATCCCACATTCTGTAAATAGAGACACTTTTCATGTGGACACCAGAAAAAGAAACTAACCAAGAATGCTAAAAGCTGCATTTATTTTGAATTGTCCAGGATGTTTCAAATCCAGTGGCTGACTCTAGAAAGAGGTAGGTCAGATCAGCAAAGTCAGATTGGAGTCTAACATTTAGAGTCAAGCAGTCTTTCTCTGCCGCGTACTGACATTTGAGTTAATAGAGTGGTTTCTAATAGATTTCTTTAAAATATTACAAGTCATTTGACATTTGGTTAAAAAATATTTCATTACTTACTTTGGAGAAGTGACTGAAGTTGGTCTTAACCAGGTCAGGGCTTTCAAAATCCATAGTTTTGCCTCATGGCATGTGCTAAAACAGTGAAGTGTGATTTTCCTAGCTAGCCGTAAGCCTGCCATTTAGAAAGATCATTATTTTGTTTTGGCTATTCTTACGTTTATTGAGTGGGTTGGAAAAGTGAAAAGTGCCAAAGAAAGAAAATGATACATGATACTTTCTGGTGTCTGTCTCTCATTCCTATCCCATGGAGTTCTGGGTATTTGTCAAAATGATATCTAGCTGTATATTTGATATTCTATCTTCCTTTTAAAAATTAAATATTATGTTATAAGCATATTTATGTCATTAGATTTCCAAACATTTGAGCTTTTCTGTTTGATTTATTATGGCATCAAGTATTCCTGTTGGTTTTGAAGGATTTTCTTGTTTAATTAGAACATTTTTGAAGCTCCTTCCTCACTGTACTAATTATAGCACAGGACCCCAGCACAGACTTGAGCTGCCTCGGCAATGTGATCAAGCACAGGTATAGCTAAGTGTGAGGTAAGGGGATTTGGAGGTTGGACTGCATTCCAGCTTTAGGCAAGAAGAGAAGTAGGATTAGAACCTGTAAATTCATTCCATTTTGAGCCAGCAGAAAGTGCTTTCATGTGACATTTTTCTTTCTCTAATTTTGCTTAACATAATACTCTCTAGCTCCATCCATGTCATTGCAAATGGCAAAATTTCATTTTTTATGGCTTAGCAATATTCAATTATATATATAATACATTATATATATTATGGTGTATATCATTTTTTATGGATTAGCAATATTCCATTATATATATATAATATTTATAATATACATGGCACTTCTTATTTGTGGAATAAGAAACAAAACAAATGAGCAAAGGGGGGAAAAAGAGAGACACAAACCAAGAAACGGACTCTTAACTATAGAGGACAAACTGGTGGTTACCAGAAGGGAGGTGGGGGGGGGGGGGATGGGTTAAATAGATGATGGGGATTAAGGGGGCACTTGTAATGAGCCCCGGGTGTTGTATGGCAGTGTTGAATCACTGTATTGTATGCCTGAAACTTACCTTACACCATATATTAACTAACTGGAATTTAAATAAAACCTTAAAAACAAAATGCTTCCAAACAAAACCTACAGCTTCTCCTTACTCTTCTTCAGCTAGTTCTTCAGGCCTCTCCTTCCCTCTACATGCTCCTAAGAAAGTAGCTGTAAGGGTTTTTAGTGGTATTTTTAGAATTATTCCACTCTTATCTGCCAACCCCTCCCCACCTCTACCCTTCCATTCCCATCAAAACATGACATCTCTGAAGCTAGGAAAACATATCTAGGTTTTAGAAATTGTAAATGTTCTGCAGAAAGAGTGAGTGAACAATCAGTGAGTTTATCAAAGTTAAAATCATAGGGGTGACATCTTGGGGGTGCCTGGGTGGCTCAGTCGGTTGAGCGGCCGACTTGGGCTCAGGTCATGATCTCAGGGTCTGTGAGTTCGAGCCCTGCATCAGGCCCTGTGCTGACAGCTCAGAACCTGGAGCCTGGTTCAGATTCTATCTTCCCTCTCTCTCTGCCCCTCCCTCACTCACACTCTGTCTCTGTCTCTCAAACAAACAAACAAAAAGGACATTGAAAAAATATTTTAATTACATGGGTAACATCTTAAAAATATTGAAGTACTCTGACATCTGTTACCTTTGTAACATATAAAGAGGGCCCGGGGAACATTTGCAGAGGAAGTGAACCCTGGCCAAAGCTGTTTCAGCCATGAGAGGGTGGGGCCCACAGAGGTTCCATGGTTGGCATCAGATCATACAGGGCACAAGAGAAGAGCAGCCAAGCTAGGCTTTCTGTGTTAGCCCCAGAAACTGGGGCAGCTGGGGAGACTACCAGTGACAACGCACTCAGAGTTGTCTTCCCAGAGATGTCTTGTTATTTAATTATTGCTCCTTCTCTCATGACCACTCTGTGCGTTGGGCTTTGTTTCTAGGCTGCATTCTTCTTAAGTAAATTAAAAAGAAAAATCAGCTTGGAATGGCTCGAGGTTAGCTGTTTTGACTAGTGGATTTTGGAAGAGAGCTCAGTGACCAGGGACTACTGGGCTTTCCCGTTCCTGTTCCTCTGTTCATCCTCATCATGTTACAAAGAACTCTGTTTTGGGATTCTTTCTACTTCTTAGCAAGATTGATGCATGGGGCCTTATCCAGAAATGCAAAGGCTGATTTGATTAGGGACTTCTTTGTTCCAGGTACCTTGCATCAGAGAGCCTTCATAACAAATGAGGGCTTTCCTGGGGATAATTTTTAATCTACACTATAAGGAAAATCTTGGCTTAATTCATTAAAGTTCAAATGGCATCTATGGAATATAGTCGTTTTCATAATCAAGATGATTTTCATCTTAAAATGCTTAGAAATGTTAAGTAGCATACACACATAACCAGTTTCTGAATATCTTTTTCTGTTTTGATTAAATATAAAAAATTTCTGAAAGCAGACACTAATACTTTCAACATTTTATAGATTCCTAAAGAATGAGTGTTTTAAGATGGACTTTCTAAAATCTCTCAATAAAAAAAGTGCTTTCAATTAAGCAACAATTTGGTTAGTTAATGCAATAAAAAGCAAACTAGTATGACTTAAGCATGTTTATATGATTAGAAAGTCATCATATACACTTGAAGCGAAAGAAAAGATTGGCTACCATGTTACTTTTCCAAATGCCCTTTTGGTACCAAATTGTCCTTCATGGAGATGTCTTGACATTTTCCTTCTGAACCAGCCCCCACTCTGCTTGCCTTGAAACCAGAATCATTCTTTCTGACCCTCTTCCAATATCCAATATGTGATTTTCATCTTCTACTTTTTTTCATCATCAAACATTTTTTATTCACTACTTAAAACACCCTTTCTTAATATTGATCTCATCACTCTGCTATTCTCTGTGTCTTCCTTCACTGTGAGAATATCTCACATGAAAGATACTGGCAACCCCAGAACCCCCAAATTCTGCTTCAAACCAACTAGTCCACATTTATGTTACTGTTTATAACAGCAGCACTCCGTCAATAAATCCAAATGTTCACCACTTATTGGTTAAATAAGTTGCACTGTATTATAGAATGGATATTTATGTAGCCAAAAGATTAATTTACATATGCATAGTGCATTTTTTATTAAAAACATGTATACTTCACTTACATATTGTCTTTCATCTGAACATCAAAAAGCATCTTGCAATATTGACCTTCACAGCACCACTTTTCTGTTATTCTCATTCAAATAATAACGATAATAACAGCCATTAATATGATTATTGTAATTACGATTATTATGCTCTCTGAGGTAGTTAGCCCAGAGAAGCTAGAGAAGAGATCTGGCAAAGCACCCAAGTATTCCTGATGCCCATGTCACCCCCTCTTTATAAGCTGTGGATTGAAAGAGCTCTTTTTTCCGCCTTTTTTAATTAGCCTCAAATGATAAAGTAATTATTTGCTTTATATAACAAGAATGTGCAAATTCTTCTCGCTGAACTGAAATGTCAGAATTGAGTTATGTTTATGAATAGGCACCCAATATGACCATAGTATTTACACGTATAATTAAAACAAATAACAAACCCCAAACATATCTTTTATTTAAATGGCTTAGTGTCAGACCACAAAGCAGATTATTTTAAAGCAGCCAAATGATTTCAGCAAACTGAGCAGATACCCCCCATCTAGTCTATGTGGTTTGATCATGACTCTTACTCTGTTAAGTAAAATCCCTTTCAAAGCTTCATAAAGTTTTCAATTAAATTAATTATTATAATATAGATGTGGCACTGTTGTTAAGAGGGGATAGATAGAGTTTGTCGGTTTATCAGGTAAGACCTCTTTAAGTAGAGTTATAATAGAATCTGATGTTCTAAAGTCTTCTAGTTTATCAACAGTTGAATAGATTAAATGATACTTGTATGATGAACGAGGGCACATAACAAATAATTAAAAAATGGTTGTGTTTTACAAATCACTGTCTACTGTGTTTACAAGTCCTGTATTTTCTTTTGACGGGTTAGAAGAATAAATAGCAAGTTGTAAGCTTAAATTATGGCTGTTTGACGGTGGAAAATGGATTTTTAAAAAGCTATTCAGTCCTGTATTTTCTCTCATGTGGTCCGGTCCATCCCTTTCGAAAGACGGTAAGTCAGATACCTCCAGGAGAAGCACTTTCTGTCAGCTGACTGCAGCAGTGGATTTGTGACTGCACTATGAAAACCCTTTGCATTTCTCTGCATCATTTGTAAGGACCCATGAATCAGGCAGTGAACTGGAAGTATCCTGTTTCAAAATTGAGGTTATTTGACACTGCACCAGAATGACACTTGAGCTGAATGTTCTTTGTCCACTGCCATAAGGGTGCAAATGAAACTTTTCACTTACAAATGTAAGGTTCTTTATATGGATGGAAAAAATGTAATAGCAAGCCTTTTATGATGCTGAAATTCAGTGTATCATGATGAAAATTGAATAAAGCAATTTTAAGTCCTTTTAATGTATTGTACCCATGTCTGACTCCAACTTTACAGGAATATACTAGACCAAAACTATTTCTATGGAAGCTTCTATTATTTGTCCCTATTTTTAACCCTGTATGTACAAGTATCTTAGAAGAACTAAATATAATTTTGTATGCATGTTTGTTTTATGAATGCAGTTTAGTTTTATTTGTTTGTTTGTTTGTTTATTTTTGAGAGAGGGCTCAAGTGAGCAAGGGGCAGAGAGAGAGAGAGAGAGGAGGAGAGAGAGAGAAGCAGGGCTCGAGTTCACCCGATGTGGGACTCGAAATCACAAACCATGAGATCATGACCTGAGCCGAAGTCAGATGCTTAAGCACTGAGCCACCCGGGGGCCCAGTTTTATATTTTTTTAACTGAGAAATTATGGTTTTGACATGCAAGGGGTTACCAGTGCTATCAAATGTGATTTCATTAAACAAACTGGTAATCATTCAAAGTCCAAGACATGTGCAGAAAGTAAAAAGTGATGTTTAATAAATCCAAGGAAGCATAAGTGAAATTCATTACTCATGCTAGGAAGCTCATGAAAATCTTCACCCGCATCTCTCCTCGCCATGAGCATTGACTCCCTTTCGGTCAGTGTGCAATTTTAGAGAACTTTCAAGGAAATTGATAGACAAGGAATGACAGCAGTGATTATTAACGTGCTGTTTTAAAGCTTCTCCATTACATTGGCACTTGGCAACTGAAAAAGGTTTGGGACGCTTTCACTCAGACCATAGCAACCTGCCTGATGGTCCTCTTAGAGCCACTGATACAACAGCCAAGCATTAAATGCCAGAAAGACCCAGGCAAGGCCAAGTGTCTGAATGTGGTACTGGACCCTTCTTGTTTCATTCACAACAAATATAGTTTTTGAAGTGGTGACGATTTTACTTCCATTTTTTAGAACTACAGGAGTTACAAATGGTGTCTCACACTTTAAACTGTTCTCTGCCCCTCCCCCCTGGTGTTTTGAAGGTAATGAAACTAAGACTGAGATGTTGAGTGGCTTGCCCTTGGCCTCACTAGGAGACGGTGACTTACCCTGCTTGAGCCCAAGTCTGTTTCCCAATCTAATGCTGCATCTGCTCCACTGAGGTACTTGTCAATCATAATCTGTGGACCAAACAGATATAGATGATAGTAATAGAGCAGTCAGATTGGGTATTCTATGAGATGTCAACAGCAAAAAAGTGAGAGTGACAGTGCACAAAAAATGCAACGAGGAAATAATGGCTTTTGCAATACTGAGTTGGACACTCTGTAGCAGCATGGTACCATTTCTGTCACTGTCCCTAAAAAGAGCAAGGCCATGTCCACTTATGTTCTGGTGGAAAATTACTCTCTAGTGTTCATCAGTCACCCACCAACCAAGCTGTATTTTTTCTTGAGAGTTTTGAATTCACAGTATTTCATGGTGGGTTTTGTTTATTTTTTATTTTTCTGGTTTTTGGGGGTTTTTTGTTTGTTTTGTTTTGGGGTTTTTTTGTTTTGTTTTGTTTTGTTTGTTTTTGTTCTTCTATGGAAGAAGAACACTTCTTCCATAGTATATTACATCTAGTTTTTTGCGCAAGATTTTTTTAAATCAGAAGTGAATTTTAATTAACACCCTTTACACATTAATTGAGAGAATGACTTTTATGGATGTACTCAAGCCTTTGACAGTCGGATCTTTCATACAACTCCTTTTTTGTCTGAGAAATACTTATTGCTCAGATTTGAATGAGGGTAGTTTACCTGTCGAGAGATAGAGATATCCTGGTTGTAGTCAGGGGATTCTTAAGTGAGATATGTAATTCAAATTTGGACTGTCTGAATTTTTCATCTCTGTTTAGCTATAATATATTTATTTGACCTTTTATTGACCATCAGCCATATTCCAAAACTATTTTAAGTGCTTGAGAAGAGAGAATAGAGAGGAGGGATTGCCTGCTTTGTGTGGGTATATGGGGGAAGTTGTTGGGGAGAGAAAGAGAAATGTTACAGTAAAGGCAATTACAGCAAAGGCAATTACAGCTTTTAATGAGGGCAAATATATGATGCATAAAATACGGTAGCTTATTAATTATTTCATTAAATTAAATAAGAACTCTCTTGTTTGTCAAATACTCAAGAGTTTATCATGTTAATCTGGACTTCGTTGAACTTACCAAATATAAAGGGACTTCTAGTCATTCTCTTTTCAATTGACTACACACCGAGAGAATCAGGAATATTTGCATACTTTGCCAACTCTTTTCACTCACTCGTTTGGGTTATATACCTGGAGGCATGACAGTAGTAATAGTTAATAAAGTTAATAATAATAATAGCAATTATTGTTATCATTTTAACAGTCATAATAGATGAGTGGGGCTGTGAAGGTCAGTATTGCAATAGTCAAACCCATCTGTCTCATTCTGGTGTTTTAATGACCACTTAGTTGATATCATCTGATGGTGATATAAAAGTTGGTGGCTCCGGTTCTTTCTATCGGATGACCTCATTGGTTTGGGAAAAGTCCAAGAGAAAGACACCTGGGAACTTGTTTCTGATAAGTCAGCCATCATGAACCACAACATGGACACAACATGGCCATATGTTGACCCTAATGAGGCTTTGTTTACTTCACTAGGTGGGGTTGTAGAACATTTTGCTCTCCACTGGCTCCTCTCTGTGGCAAACCTACAGTCATTTGAGTTGCCTTTCTCACAGTTAAGCTCTAAATTGCTCAATATGATAGAAGCTTACAAATCTGTTTTAGTCTCAACTCTCCCATTTACTGGCCCTGCGTCCTTTGGCAATCACTCATCTACTTAAATTTTGCCATTTTCATTTTTTTCTCTCACTGATGAAATTGATATAGTTCTCTTGTAAGGGTGAAGTGAGGTGATATATGTGCCTGAGATTTTGTCAACTTTAACAATGGCTGACATTTAATCAATATTAGCTATGGTTTTATCAAATATGCATATATTGGCTTATACCACCACCCTGTTCTCGACTTTTCTGTGTGCCTGAGGAATGTCTAGTATGAGCAGTCAGTATCATAATTTGTTACTCTCATGTGGTTCTGGCAGGAAGAACAGCAGCAGTGTGAACAGTTGACTTTGCTCCAGTTTATCCCTAATGTCTTCCATTTACAGCAACTGAAGGGAAACAAAATATAAGTATGGGATTTGGGCCCTTGTTGATGTCAGTCTATCCAACTGGGCATGGTCAAGTCACTTTATATTACTTAAATTAATTATTTTAATTACTAATATTGTCTCCTTGACTCTAGACACTTGATCTTCCTTATCTCCTCATCATCTGTAGGCTTTGTAAGTGCTAGATTCTCAAGAAATGTTTGTTTTTTTTTAATTGAGTAGTGTTTAATTTATTAAGCACTTATTTACAGGAGGAATGTTCTAGACTTTGGGGCTGTGATCAGCGATGAACCAAATCTACAATCTACTTTATAACAATAAAGAAAAATGTTTGGTATTTTCAGAGATGAACATGGAGAAGTAAGAGTGAGTCTAATGCAGTCTAATGGAGTTTTGGCTCAGAATGTCTGTTCCAGTTTTCTCCTAGTGTGACTTCCTTTTCCTGTGGAGAGTA
The DNA here is from genome assembly GCF_027475565.1 of Acinonyx jubatus. NCBI lineage: Eukaryota > Metazoa > Chordata > Mammalia > Carnivora > Felidae > Acinonyx > Acinonyx jubatus. Next base: position 29,513,127 of record NC_069382.1, read on the forward strand.
GAAAGCTAAAACAATTTCTTCGAGCCCATTATAGCTGGTGATCCAAGTGTGATTCAGGTTCCACATCAGATGCAATTGCAGTGAGACTTGAAAATGGAACTCAGATAAATGCGATATTGGGCATGTATTTTATCATTGTGGATTATAGCAAATATGTTACGGTTCTGGAGCCAACCTGTATTTCCGAGACGTGCTGCCAACCTGTATTTCCGAGACGTGCTGATTTAGCAGAAATGCCTTCCTGATAGTAGAAAAGGTGGGATCCTGGAGCTGTAGTGGCAGCTTTCTGATTTTGCACATGGGTTTTCCTGATTGGAGCACGGTGATGCTGTTCTGGAACCAGTAACTGTGAATATAGCAGCTCCGACTGAGGTGGTTCTATATTTATAGATGTAAAATAGATGTATGTTCTGATTTGATGAGCAGCTTCCTGATCATGGCAGGATTAAGCAGCACCTTTGACAGCCTGGTTCTGCAGTATAGACTTGAGAGTAGGTTCTAGAATCCCATCCTCCAGACTTTTGTTTATTTTTGCTTTTGTTGCTTTTGTTTTTGGTGTCAGAGTCAGAAAACCACTGCCAAGACCAATGTCAAGGAGTTTACTGCCTATGTTTCTTGTGGGAGTTTTAAGGTTTCAGGTGTTACCTTTAAGTCTTTAATACATTTTGAGTTAATTTTTGTGTATGGTCTAAGACAGTGTGAGACAGTTTCATTCTTTTGGATGTGGCTGCCCAGTTTTTCTAGTGCCATTATTGAAGAGACTGTCCTTTTCCTTTGGTTCCTTTGTCATAAGTTTATTGACCATAGATGCATGGGTTTATTTCTGACCTGTCCACTCTGTTCCATTACTCTGTGTGTGTGTGTGTGTGTGTGTGTGTGTGTGTGTGTGTGTGTGTTTATGCTAACACTATATTGTTTTGATTTCTATAGCTTTGTAATGTAGCTTGAAATCAGAGAGCATGATGCCCCCAGTTTTTTTTCTTCTTCCTCAGGATTGCTTTGGCTGTCTTTGGTGGTTCCATACAAATGTTAGGGTTATTCTGTTTCTATGGAAAATGCCATTGGAATTTTGATAGCAATTGCATTGAATCTATATATTCCTTTGGGTAGTATGGACCTCTTAACAATATTAATTTTTCCAATCCATGAGCATGGATTATCATTCTAATTATTTGTGTCCTCTTTTATCTTTTATTAATGTCTTGTAGTTTTCAATGTACAAGTCTTAGGTCGTAACTCTACTTCAAGTTCTGTAAAAAGCAGCGACTTAGTCTTATCTTTTCGTCATCCATAGTGCTTTGCAAGTACTAGATTCTCAAGAAATGATTTTTTTTAATGAATGGCTGTTTACTTGAATAATATGGAGAGAAACTGAATTATATTTGAAATATTGCCGAATCTTTAACGTTTGCTGTTCATTGATCATACTCTCTTCCAAAGGTGAGTAATTTTGAAAAATGTTAGTAAATACTTAATCTTACTCTTTCCAAAATTGCCTAGCTTCTCTTTTTGGTCATACTTTAACAACACGGGGTTTGGGGTACTGACCCCATGCAGTCTAAAATCCACATACTATTTTTGACTCCCCAAAAGCTTAACTGCTAATAGCCTACTGTTGGCTGGAAGCCTTAAAATAACATAAACAGTTGATTGACACATATTTTGTATGTTATATGTATTATATACTGTATTCTTGCAACCAAATAAGCTAGAAAAAAGAGAATGTTAAAAAAATCATAAGGAAAATACATTTGCAATACTGTACTGTATTTATCAAAAAAAAATTTTTGTGTTAGTGGACTCATGCAGTTAAAATCCATGTTGTTCAAGGGTCACCCATATAATTAAATTAGATAGTTTGAGGAATATGTTCAACCTCACCATTTCTCTGCAGCATGAAGATTTCAGATGATCATTAAAATATTTAATTCCTTCACAATCTTCATTCAATCATTTATATTCTCTGGAATTTCTCCCAGAGAGAAAATATGCATATTCCCTTGCCTCAAGCATATTCAAGTATATTCCACTTGCCTCATAGACCATTGAGACCATGTAACTGAAAGCAGAATGTATCAGCTTCTCCCCCAAATTCACTGCAAACCCTGTAATTACTCTTAGGAAGTTAAAATAGGCACATTTTTAACACTGACCAAAACTTTTTTCCCCCTAATGAAAAAATCTTTTCCTCTTTGACTCTACCTAGTCACACCTGTCAGTAAGAAAGGCAGATTTTGTCTTTTGCTGTCACCTTATCTTTTCAACGTAGATTCTGTTTACAAATACCTTCTAAATTCTTGATCTTTTCTGCATTGATCACATTATATTATAGATAAATATAAACAAATACTACTTTATCTCCTATGTTGGTAAATCATGTATATTGTTTATTGAGATGTTGGTCATAAAAAAAAACTATAGATTAAATTATGTTTAAATTGTTTTCAAGTCAAGTGGAGTATAAATTTACATTTCACAACAGTACATCTTGAAAATCTCATGGGATTTTTTTCAGCTAATGTTCTAAGTCACTGATCTCAAAGAGACTACTTAAAAAGGGTGAGGTGGGGGGAGAGCAGAGAATGTGCTTAGGGCTTAGGAAGCAGAAACAATAATAACGTAAATGTCACCTGTGGTCTAAGATTGCTATCAGCAGTAACTATTTTTGCTATTAGTCTTACAGCCTACATTCAGCAGATTTTTTTTTCTCTTGGCATTGTTTTAAACGACTGGTGTAGACTTTCTTACTCTGTTTGAGTCCAATTAATAGTTCTTTAAAGTACTCATCCCTGGCTTTATATGATGGTCAGCTTTAATGAGCTCAGAAATACTCTCATTATATACAAGGCTTTTGAAATAAGCTCCTGTCGAAATCAATTGTATCACTGTCTTCAAAGCAATTAACATAAGAATAAAGGAGGTTAAATTAGACTTCCAGGCTTTGGTGAAATTAATTAATATTACTTTACCGGTGGGGATAAGAAGTAGATAACCATTTTCATTACTTTATTTGGAAGTGATTGTCACATGCAGCAAATGGACTAGTGCAAAGTTACATGCTGAATCTCTGGTATCTTTTAAATCTCGGTATTGCAAGAGATTTTTGCATAATTTTAATAGTACAGGTTTAAAAAGTGTAAATTGATTGGTGAATTAAGCTGGGTAAAAGTTGGCCATTATACACCAACAACTGCTTGAGTAGGATGAAAATTGAAAAATATAAAGAAGAAAATGGCATAGAAAAGTAAAAAACAAATATCTTTATTAGATTATAAGCTATCTGTTATAAAAGAAGACTAATTTGTTTTTTCATACTTATTTTTGTACATAAAAGATGAAATGTTCTGCACCCATCATAGTTTCTAGAATTCCAGAACTATAAATGCCAATAATTTAAATGTATTGATTAAGGGTTTAGTTAACTCTTAACAATATATAGTACCTGTTTATTCTCTAGATTGTAGTTTTAATGTTATAAATGAAATACAACTTTTCAAAATTGGAAAGAGGTCCATACCATTCTTTTACTGCTCAGTAATCCTCTGAGCATGATAAATTTGGTTGTCTTTCTCAGAAGAATTAAGTATTTAGCTCCCTCAAAAAAGCCACTTTAATTTTTTATCCTAATATGGGGACAGATCGAATGTAGTCCTCTCCCCTTCCTGCCATTGTAGTATAATATAAAGTTGCTCTACATTATAAGATACCACACTACTATTCAGAATTCATTTGACTGGTCATTTGTTACCAGAATGATCGGATATTTATTTTTTAAGAAGCTGAGGGGTCAAGGCAGTTAACATGGCTTTAATTCAACATGTAGTGAGCCGTGGCTAAATTGTAACCCCAAGCTATTTCTCTGGTCTCATATATTCACTTCCTTGAGAGCAAAATCAGAAGTTCAGAGTGTTCCTGAATGGAGACACGCTCATTTTGATGAGAATGAAGGGGATTTTTGCTAATGAATTTGTAAGTATGTTTACTCCTGTCAGCTAACTATCCTTATTACCTTACTCCTTTCTCATTGGTTAGAAATAAAGAAAATTTGATTGCCTTCAAAATAATAAAATATTATATTATTTTGGACATTGAGGATCTCTGTCATGTTGTAAATGAAACTGACATTTCACCTTTTTGTTAATCCTTCAGTTTTACCTTTGGTTACATTTAAATATGAAGGTAAAGAGTTGAATTTGGTATAGGGTCTAACATCATACCACATCCTTAGTAACAGGTTATTATGAATGTATCTGATGGTTGGTTGACTAGAAATGATCTCCAGTTCCACATTTCAACATGAATGCACTGTGGGTGGAATGATAAATCCACTCATTTAAGCCATATTAACCATTACCATAGATCTAGAGTGATGAGTTGTTCCTGTTTGCCTAGGACTCAGGGAGTTTCCAGCACAGGGATTTTCTATTTTAAAATTGGGACTGAGGGGTTGCTGGAGATGCTGGACTTTTAGTGGTAAAACCATGAAAGTCCCAGACAGGTGGCACGAGTGGATCACCCTACACAGCTTTTACTGCACAAAGTAATTCAAATGAATCCAGTTTGCAAGACATCATTTAATTTGCCCCTTTGAGAACATGATTTCTATGAACATGTAGATTTAGCCATTAATGACTGAGATCAAGGATTTTGCTTAATGGAGACAGATGTCATGTTAACATGACAACAGTGGTAACCCTTTATTGATCACAGGACTGAATCTTTGTGAAGATAGCTAAAGATAACTTTCTCTGAAATCTTTCTTGATATTTGCCCCCCAGGAAGAATTTGCCATTACTTTCTTTTTACTGCCAATGTGCCTTGTAACAAAATTTATTATAGTGTTGATAAACCTCACTATTATCAGCACTACAGTGCTGATAAACCTGTACTAGACTACAAGCTTCTATAGGAGGATAGAATCTGCCTTTTATATATCTTCGTATGCCTAGCATCTAGTGTTTTTAATAAATAAATCAATTACCTATGTATTTTCTACTTTTCAAAATAGTACAGTAAAAGATACGGCATTTCTTATCCTTATTCTAGTGATGGGAAACTCAAAGATCCGAGATGTTACATAACAAGTATGAGAACACAATGTTAATAAATGATGAAGCCAAAGATGGAAAATCAGATCTAATTGCAAAGCCCATTCTTTCCATTACTCTGTATTAAATAATTCTGACCAACACAGCTACTTGGAAGATCCCCTCCTTTGAAGGAGGAGAGTAGGAATCAGCAGTACAAACTAAGACCATGTTAGTCTTGTCATGGATATTGATGAGGGTTTTCTAGTAATCTGCACAGTAGATTTTATACAAAATTGCTTTGGGAAGGAAGTGATCAAATTAAAATTCAGTCAGTGCCGGGACGCCTGGGTGGCTCAGTTGGTTAAGTGTCTGACTTTCGATTTTGGCTCAGATCATGATCTCATGGTTCATGAGTTCAAACTGCATTGGGCTCTGCACTGACAGTATGGAGCCTGCTTGAGATTCTCTCTCTCTTTCTCTCTCTCTCAATCTCTCTCAAAATAAATAATTAAACATTTTTTAAAAATACAACCAGTGCTGGTATGTTTAGATAAGGAAATCAGAATACATGCTGCAGTTAGGCAGAAGGCTCTGTTATCTGTTCCCTTGGGTCACCATTAAACTTTTTTATTTTTAAAGGCACAGTGACATGGCTGTCCCTTAAGAAATCCTATAGTGCCCCTAATTCATTGTGTCCACTCCTTCTCTTCCATCTTTTCCTACGTGTTGCATCACATTGTTTTACGTATTAACTGGGAACTGAAGACAATAAAATGCTAATATTATATATAAAGTACAGTAAAGTAGCATAGACCTATATGAAGAATATATTTATGCTACCACCTTTTAATCTATACAGGGATGCATTAATTATTAAGCAAAACAAAACAAAAAAGACTTTCCCAGCTTCTTAAAATATTTGTATACAAAGTTTCATAATAATTAGCTCTTGGTGTATTGTTGTCATATGAATGCTGTGATTCATGCAGATGCAGGATATTTATAAAAACTAACCACCTGAGAGTAAGTGTACATAATAACTGCAGTTTATATGACACGAAAACAGTGACCCATTTATTAAAGTCCGTTATGCAGATATGGAGGGGACTTTAAAGACATCCCAAAATATTTGTCAGGAAATAAATGTTTAATATATCGAATCCTCAGTGTAAAAAGAGATAAACAGTATAAACATGTGTGCAGAGTAGATACGAATTTGATATCTATATAGGGAGGACCTACTATTGGGAGGTACTGTATTTCAGGAGTGTTTATATTAATGAAAATTGTGATCAGATGAAATAAAATTTGTCATATTTTACATTTTGGGAAAAAATTGATTATAGATAAAATGTGTTGTGAGTGACAAGTAATAGAAAGCTTTGCCTTTAAAATAAGCAAAATTAGGGGCACCTGGGTGGCTCAGTCGGTTAAGCATCTGACTTTAGCTCAGGTCATGATCTCATGGTTCATGGGTTTGAGCCCTGAGTTGGGCTCTGTGCTGACAGCTAAAAGCCTGGATGGAGCCTGCTTTAGATTCTGCGTCTCCCTCTCTCTCTCTGCCTCTCTCTTTCATTCAACAATAACTAAACATCAAAAAAAATTAATAAAAGTAAAATAAGCAACACTAATGTAATTCTTTTTTACAAGAATTACACTAAATAGTAGGTGATGTGGAATCTTAGGAAATTATGCTCTTTTTATCTACAAAGAAGCCCATTCATGTGCCTTAAGCAATACTGATAAATATTTAGTTTCAAAACTGTAACTTAAAAATCTAATTTTCAGGGGCTCCTGGGTGGCTCAGTCGGTTAAACATCGACTTCGGCTCAGGCCACAATCTCACGGTTCCTGAGTTCGAGCCCCGCGTCGGGCCCTGTGCCGTCAGCTTGGAGCCTGGAGCCTGCTTCAGATTCTGTGCCTCTCTCTCTGCCCTTCCCCTGCTCATACTCTCTCTCTCTCTCTCTTTCTCAAAAATAAATAAAAAACACTAATTAAAAATAATTTTTTTAAATCTAATTTTCAGTACTTTACTTATCTGTGTCTTAGTTATTTACATATTAGGGAAAAAACACGTTTTTTATATTCATCTATCTTCACATTATCATCAGGAATACAAGCACTGAGAACACTGATGAGTATAATCTGTTTTCCTTAGTCAAATTGTATAACAAGCCTGGAAGAAATCCAGGCTAGCATCCTGTTTGGCCCCTCGTGGTGGGCCAGTAAATACAAATGAGTGGTACTCTATATTCATATAAAGAGGGATCTAAAAGCTGAACCTAGGCAAGTCAAACAGTAGACTTCTATCTCAAAGAAGGAGACATCTGAAAACCACCATTGCGCCTCACTATTTAAAGCTATATTCTATAATACACTTCCATAACTTTTATGCATTTGTTTTAGTTGTGCCCTTTTTCTTCCAAATTGAACATACTGTTAGCTTGCTTAAGTGCAGTACATTCATCATTTAGTATATACGTATTAAGTTTGCCATTGCAACACAAGTACACATGTGAGCATAAAGTGCTCAAATAGTCAGGGATTACCTGAACCTAAACCATGTATAACAAGTGAGCTTTTGACACTTAAATTATTTTGAGGTAGTTTTTCAGTTTAATAAATCTCGCCTGCTTGTTTATTTATGTATCAGCCCAATCCCAAAGGTTCTCATCCGATCGGATCCTCATAACCACCCAAGGACTTAGGTTCTATTACTAACCTGTTACTGTTTTAGTTGAGGAGAGAGATTTACCCAAACTAGTAAGTAGTAGATTCCAAGCAGTCCCCTTCCAGAGCCCCTCTGCTCTATAACATTAGGCTGTTCCAGAAAAATCCAAGGAGAGCTAATAAAATTTTGCCTTCATGTGCTGAAAGAGATGTAGACACTTCAGATGACTTAAGAGAACGCAGAGGACTTAGCAGTTAGTTCTTTGTAGTTCTCTATGCAATGCAGTGTAGTTCAGTAGTTCACAACTTTACAGTTCAGTTTGGGAAGAGAGAGAGAGAGAGAAATGAATGTTCTGCACAGAGTATCATATCTGGTGAGACAAATCAAGGGAGACCTTGAGTGCACAGTATGGTTTTGAAAAGGAAAAAGCAGTGAGGAGGAGGAAAAGCATTCAAGTTTCAGAGGTAGAAACGTCTGCCGTCAGCTTTCCATGTGGCAGGATCATAGGTCATTTCAAGCAAAGAACACATGTAGGGAGAGAGAGGCAGGTAAGACTGCAGTCATAGTTTGGGTCTCATTGGAAAGGACTTGAAATGCTAGGTTGAAGAATCTGAACTTGACTGGGTAAGCATCAGAGGCACTGTGATGTTATATTTAGCAGGAGAGATTGGTGCATTCACCCTATTAGGATTAACTGGACAGGCTGTATAAGAATTATATACTTAGAGAGTATAAATATAAATATATCTTCTCCAAAGGAGAATGTTGAACTTCGAACTTGCATACTGTACTCCATTCTACTAGGTAGAAGAACTTTATGTTTTAGTTCTTTCTCATTTAAATGGACAGTTTACTGTTTTTCATATGCTTGCTCTTAGTCGTTCTCCACTTACTGTCTCTTTTCAGGAAAAAAAAATTCAGTGGATTAATATCCATAAGAACTTATTTTAAATGATTTGTTTGTAACCATCTCTAGGTTCTTTCCAGTCATGCTAAATAAAGAACTAAGACCATAGTACATTCAACTGAACTGAATTCCTGAAGCCCCAGTTAGTAACTGGAAGCATTTGATGATGTGCCAAAATGTCTCGACTTCTTCTGCCTTCCATTTACTACCTTTTGACCTGTGGCATTGACATCGTAGACAGAATTCAGAGTAGGGAGAGCCATGGTCAGATGGCTGTCCTGAAGTAGTCTGTTGTCGGCAGATGGCCACGTTATTGAGTGTCCTGCTCTCTCTCTCTCTCTTTATGTATCTCTCTCTCTCATTTTTTTTTACGAATTCACAATGTGTTTTTTAAAAAGTTTTAAATATAAAGAACATCATAATTACCTATCATGCCAACATAACAAAAAGATATACTTCCTCCAGGCGTTGACAGGTCATACTGTATTTATGTCCAGAGATTAATAGCAGATACACTGCTATTATTTTCAGTAATAGCAGCAATACCTAATTTAAGCACACTCTAGCAGCAGATATGTTTTTATCTCTCTATCACATTAATATCTGAACCATTGTTTTACTTGTCTCCACTTTTTTTTTAAATTTAAATTCAAGTTAATTAACATACAGTGTAGTCTTGGCTTCAGGAGTAGAACCCAGTGATTCATTTCTTACATATGACACCCAGTGCTCATCCCAGAAAGTGCCCTCCTTAATGCCCATCATCCGCTTTTTTTTTAATCTTCCGAAAAGTAACCTTTTTTGGTTTTTCAGTTCATTTTCAACTCGTTTTAACAGGTCATATCCATTGATTTGTTGGACACTGAGTCCTCTGAATTCATAATAGCCTTTGCCGGTTTAATTTCTATCTAGAATCATACACACAGATCCTGATCTCAGTGAGTCAAATGAATGAAAGTCACACAGATTTATAGCAATTAACTTTTCTCCTTTTTCTTTTATTACTTATCAGCTAGTTATCCTCTTACTGTGTAACTGACTAGTGATACTATGCTCTGAGTAACTATTTTTCCTTATTACATATGATTGTGTGTTCAATCCAAGCACCTAGACTTGAAATATTCTTGTGTATGTAAGAAAAGAATTGATTTGTAATGTGAAAAAAAAAATGCCACTTTTTTTTTTATAACACTTGTGTGACACTGTTGACCATTATGCTTCTCAGGAAAAAAAAATGTATAAACACGTATGATTCATATTGTTGAGAATTATAAAGTAATCTTGCTGTGAAAATAGATAAGAAACCTAGGTTTTCACCAGGCGCCAGTCAAGACACTACCTGTAGAAATGATTTATTCTGAAACTGAATTATGCTTTATTGCCTTCGAACATCCTGTTGGTGACACTTCTATACTGGCAGAGAAATCTAGGTAATATGGAAAAGCTACCGGTCTATACCTACTGATTAAGTCACTGCCAGGCATTGACTGGATAAATAAATACCTCCTTGGGAACATCTATATGCTCTTTGCTATTACAAGAATTACATGGGAAAGAGCCGCAGAGATTTTTAGCCTAACTGCCTTGTAGTAAATGAGAAAACTGCTGTCTGTAGAGACTAAAAGCCTTCCCGGGAGCCACAGAGCCTGTTAGTGGAAGAAAGGACCTCGCCCTCAGCTGTTCTGCGCCCTCAAGTCCACTGTTGTTTTCATTCTGGTTCTCATGTTCTGTAGCCAACCTTGAGTCCTGAATTTGGGCAAGTAGTAAATATTTAACGCAGCACATGAATTTGAGGAATCAAATGAAAAATTACAACCAAATGCGGAATATCCTCATTAGTTAGTAGCAATTTTGTGATCTAAAGATTTCAAAAAATGAATTCAGTGCCATTCAGTGGATGTTACTACAGAAAATGAGTGAAGGGCAGGAGTGGGGGTGGTGAGGGGGGTGTCTTGTCATGGGCAGAGTTAGGTGGTTGTTTTACATTCCTGAAGATTCACAAAGCACTTTAGCATATACAAGAGTGAGGAGTCCTGAATTACAATAACCTACTTTTAAATCCACAGTTTCTCTAGAAGCTTGCCAGTGGTGTGGGTTGTTTTTGTTTTTGTTTCTCTCCCTGAATACCTACTTACTTTGGACATAGAGTTCTTATGGAAATATTAGACTAACTACTAATGAATAAACCAAAAGAAAAATACCCAAAATCGGAGTCTTGTAAGCTTTGTTTTGCTTCCATATTTCTAGTATTATAATGGGAGCAAATACCTGTTATACCTTGTGTTAAAAATTATGGTAATTGGGTGTTCATTTTATTTCAGTTCCTCTCAGAATAAGGTGGGTTTTTTTTTTTTCCCTTAAGTTTGGGTAAAGTAAGAGTTGTAGTCACTGTATTGGAATTTTGTTTTTCAAGGTATAGTTTTATGACACATAGTTTTCAATACGACAGGACTAAAAAGAGATTTTATGATGCCTAAAAGATATAGTAAGTTTATTCAAACTTAGTCGTGAGGAAAATATTCCTGTAGCATACCGTTAGTGTTGTAATACATGCTTCTCCCTGCCTTTACTTTTCAGGATATATTTTCTGAAAAGTTCTTTTTTAGAAGTAAAATCTCACATGCTACAGAACTATAGGGAAATCCCCTTGGCCACTTGGAGTATCTCTGACACGTCATGGAGAAGGCAGCACGTAGTGTTTCCCGGGTGTATTCTGTTTTTATTTTTCTATGTACAAAATATTAGAATAATAAATGGTTAATGGTAAGGCTTGTGGACATGAAAACTGTTGTCTGTAATTTATATGAAATTTATGTAGCAAAACATAACTGTTCTTCTTTAAGAAACTCTCCTTTGTCAATTTTACAGTCAATTTCCAAGTAAGTCAGTAACTGAGTTTAGAATAAAAACTTAAACCTTAGAATAAACACCTTATCTAAACTGATTTAGAAAGCACGTATCTTGACAAATATCGAGGGAAATTCATAAACTCTGGAACGAAAAGAAAAAATGGCAATGTCAGCTATACTTTTAGTGTAATTTATATTTAACCTTTTATCTTTATAATAATAAATATTATCACAGCCAGTTCAAGCAGGCAACTTTAATTTACATCTGTTGGTTAAAGGCTTTAGCTTTTGTTTATGCATGCAAGAATTCTGACTTTTTAAGATTAGCTTCAAATTTTTGGATCCGTTCCACGAAGAAACATATTGTTGTTAAGTGCAGGCAAACTTGAGAACCTCACCATTTCTGCGTTTATGACCAGGAGCCAGCAGAGTCGTTTTCATGTTTATTTACTCTTGTTTTAGTGTGTCATATCAGTTGACAGTATTCAGGGCTTATGTTGATCCAAGTTGCCATAAAGCAAGGGAATGCAGGGCTATAGAACTGTCATGGGGTCTCTGCACCACAGACCAGCGCAATTTAAGAAAAGCCTTTGCAGAAGGATTCAGTGTCAGTTTTGGAAATTGACTGTAAAAATGCAAATTGGCCTTCACTTTGCAGTCTCTGGAACAAAAGAGGTGGAAAGTGAGGAACCGTCAAACAAGCTGAACGTACTTTTAGGCAGAGTTGATTTCATGAAGACAAAAATAGGGTCCCATTTGCTCATTCACAATAGGTATTCAGACTGGATATTCCGCAGTCTGTGTTTTATTGGAGCCTGCAATGCCCCCAAGAGAAGGGTCACCTGATTCTAATTCATCCTAATATTTCCCCTCCTTCCTACACAGGGAAGTCTTCCAATGCTCCTCACTCTGCAGGGTTAGGAGGAAAGTGTTCCTCTGACCAGTCTCTTCTGTCACCTTTGTACTTTACGCTGGTGAAATGCTACTACGTTTTGATATTATATTTGAGTGCCTTCTCAAATATTTTGATATTTGAGTGTCTTCTGTGGACTTACCGTGTGCTGTAGCCAGGAACTTGGTCTGCATTCCTTTTTCAAATCCTGGGGCTCTTCTAATTTACTTCATGAGTGAAAATGAATTCTAGAATCCCCAGGTCAGGGGGACAAAAGGAACACACCAGAAGATGCATAACATTTTTTTTTAATTTTTCTCATGCCTATACTTAGCTCTCCTTAAATGTTACTCACAATCAGTTGTTTTATTTCAGAGAATATTTGGTGTCTGCAGTTTGTGCCTTTAATCTGTCTCATCAAAATAACATGATTTTCTTTTTGCTTTCTCAAGAGGTATTCCACTTTTAAACAGAGTCTTGAGGGAGGTATTTTAGGAGAGCTAACCTTTTCATTTGTACTGGTAAGTTACTTGTATGGATAAATGACTTACATTTTAATGGAACTGAGGTATCTTCATCTTGCTTTTTTTTATTCTGCTTGCTTTCTTTATATATTTTTCTATTATTAAGAAAGGAATGAGAGGCATTTTTTGAGGAAATGATCCTAAAACACCACTTTTTGATAATTAACACTTTCTTCAAATATGTTTGGGGAGAACCTTCTTGATAGTCTCAGATTTGAGCAGGTTGCATTATTCTCAACATTGATTCTCAACATTGATTTTTCTTTTGACTACTCTCATCAATTTGAACATTTTATTGTGAAATATCCAGTCAATTATGAGAGCAGAGAGCTAACTAGGTAGGTGGTATAAATTTGGGGCAGTTTTGACACTACTGACCTTTTCAGAAAAAAACAGACACAGACTCTAGTCTGAGTTGAATCCAGTTGCTAAGTAACTACAGTTTTTATTGAAGTTAAGTTTTGTTTTGAGATACTTGTGGATCTACATACAGTTGTAAGAAATAATACAGAAAGATCCCATTTATTCCTTGCCATGTTCCCCATGCAGGATATTGATGTTGATTTCGTCAAGTGTAGAACATTTCCATCACCGCAAGGAATAGAACTATAAAGCAGGAATTACATAGATTTTGAGCGATTTCCCGATTCCAAATTCTTCAGTACTAAAAATTTTGACACCTGGACACACTAACAGCAGGGTTTTAGAGAAAAAAATCATTTGGCTAGGTCAGTAAGCCTGCATTCGTATCTCAGCTCTGCCACTAAGACTGGTTTAAACACTTTATGGGAGTCACTGCCTTGTCGTGCTAGAATTTATTCTTTTGTAGGGACCTGGTCTAAGTCAGTGATTCTCAACCAGAGAGGAAGAGAGCGATGTCTTTTTCTGCTGTGAAGTCTTGTCAGGATCTTGGGTTGGGGGGGCTTTTCAGACCCAGCGAAACACCTTTCTGTCCACGTCTCTACCTGCACCTCCACCTTCGCCGCATGCAGATTCTGCTTTTGGCTCCCAGACGTCTAAGATTTCGACTCCCTCATCCTCCATGGAGAACTGCGTCTGAAAACAATTAAACATGTTACGCGTGGGCTGTAGATACCGTTTGCCAATGACTGGTCTCCAGCATCTCCACGCTACTTTTCAGCTTGAAAATAATAAGAGAAAAATTTCTACAAAGAACATTGACATCTTTCTGCATCATAGCACCCCCAGTTGATGACTCATAGGACTGGAGAAAAATGTGCTGAATTTCGGAACCAGTTTTAGAACGGTGTAGGAGGAAGGTCTCCTCCAAAAGGGATGTGATAGAAATGACATTTGAGGAAATATAGGGATACTCCTACAGAAATCAAATTTGGTAAATCAACAAACTGAAAAAAAATGAGCCACTCACTCAGCATAAGGATTTGACCCTGTCTGATGTCTAATTTTTTTTAAGTTTATGTATTTATTTTGAGAGAGAGCAAGTGGGGGAGGGGCAGAGAGATAGGAAAGAGAATCCCAAGCAGGCTCTGCACTGACAGTGCAGGGCTCGAACTCACGAACCACGAGATCATGACCCCAGCCGAAGTCAGACACTTAACCGACTGAGCCACCCAGGCACCCCTGAGGCCTAATTTATAGGTTTAAATTTTAAATTTTAGAAATCGGTAACTTTCTCTGTAACCTTGATGTCTTCTCTCCAAAAAAGATTTATTATAAAATCATAGCATAAAAAAGAAGGATATAGTGTTTTTTATCATTATAATTGCTGTCTTAAATATTTTTTTCCAGGATTCAGACTAGCCTGTTAAACCTCCCTGGTTTTATACTTCTGGATAGTGCTATCTCCCTGACTGTGACAGGTCCGAGTTACCGATATGACTCCTTTCTGTTTCTTTCCTTAAGGAGTGAAAACATATGGGGTGGGGGTGGGGGGACGACCTAGGATTACAAATGATATACCTAACTTATTATATTAGAATGTTGAAAGCAATGAGTCTGAACTTAGAAACAAACCAAGAGGCAAGGAAAAAAAAAGGAAATGATTTTTTTTTCTATATTACATTAGGGATGACACATGAAAGAAAAAATTGAGGAAATCCAGAAACAAGAATCTATTTTCCAAAATGACAGCTAAATGAGATTTTGGGGCCCACACTAAAATGAGCTGAGTCAGACAGAGCAACAAGCTATGGCCAAAGGAAGTGATGGTATATACGAAAATGTGCAGGTTTAGAGTGACTCAGAAGATGTAAGAAACCCTTACTCAGACACAGGATTGCCTGTGGCACACTCGCCTGGCAACGGTTAAAAGACAGAAAGGGCTGAGGGAAGGCGATATAAACCTGGATACCTGCTTTCCACTAAGATCCTCTGATTCTCTAAGGTGAGTAACACAGCTGCCCTGAGAGATGCGTGGCCAGCTCTCTGGTAACGCACTGAGGAAGGTCTAAATGAGAGAGCCCCAGAGACTGTGAGGCCAGACCAGCTCTGTGCTTGGGAGCGGCCAACGATGACTCATAGGAGGTGGAGGACAGTGTGCTCCATTTACGGGCTAGGTTCAGAGTGGTGCATGAGACAGAGTGTTTGGTATTAATCATATAGTGATACCACAGGGGACGGGGAGTATATAGCCAGTTACCACTGAAGTTAGGAACAGAGCTGTATTAACCCAGTGTCTGAATCTAGATGCAAAGGACCCGTGTGGTGCCAGCTGCTAAATTCTTCATGATTTTACCCTTGAATGAACACTGGACTCAGGCGTCTTTGGGACTATTGATATTTCTTTTAAAAATCCTGATCTATACGTCAACAACACACAACCATCTTCAGCATACCAGTCTTTATTAATAAAATAGAAAAGATGATATGGATCATCAGCCTCAGAAAGGAGATAAGAGACACTACAAAGAATCGGTAATATCTACAATACATCATTGTTCGCAACATCTCAATGAGGAGTGAAACAAGATTATTCTGGCATCATCTGTGAGAATTTCAGACAAGCTATTTTAAGAGGAAAGTGGGCAGATAGATGATGGATGGAGGGATGAATAGATGCAGGGGTGGACAGAGGCAGAAGTGGGTATGCACATTGAAAGGTGTAATAGAGCACTATCGTCTGAAGTCAGTTGAAGTTATTCTGAAAGGAAAAAGAACAAAGGAAAAACCGGAAGCCACATACGGGACTAGCAAAGCTGAGCATGAGCCTCAACACACTGTGAGGAGGAAGAGCTATTAAGGAGGTTGTCAAACTAGACAGATGATCCATTACTAGTGGAAGCCAAGAGGCTCAGAACCATTAGCAGCGATTGTAATCTTCTGAGTGCCTGGAGAGACCATCGCAATTCATCTAAGAATGGTTATTGCTTCTTACGTGACAGTCATGAGGACCTCACTAGGTCCGAACCACAAACTTTTCTGATGAAAGATGGAGCAAATTGCTAAATTTGAAATCATCCTTGCAATAGGCAGCCTGCAGCTCGGGGTACTCAGGAATACAAATTAGCCTTTTGTACAATGGCAGTAATTGCGCTGGACTTTCACGATCAAAACGTGTGAATGAAAGACCTTATTTTGAAAAGAATTCATTCCAAGTATTTTGGGGAGGAGGAGAGCTGGCATTGCTTTCAGAAATTGTATTTTTACATGATTTATGCTACCATTCTCCCTGATTCGTCTTGATCAGACATAGCGTAGTGAAGTATTTAAGGGCACAGGCTGAACACAAACTGCCTTGGTTTGGTATGTGTCTCTACTTCTTTGTTGGCTATGTGGCCCCAGACAGTTGTAATGTTTGGAGGCCTCAGTTTCCTCATCTGTAAGATGGGGACAAAAATAGCACTTAAATCATAGAGTGGTAAAGTTTAGATGAGTTATTACATGTAAAGCACTTTGACAGTATCTGGCACATAGCAAGCACCGCCCCCCAAAACAGAATCTTTCTCTATCTCCATCGCTTCCTTCTATTATTCTCTGAGCTACGTGTGAGCATGCGCTCGCTGTAGCATAGCTCGGGCCTGTGGGCAAAGATCCATAGGGAAATGTCATAGCTGCAGCAGGAGAAGAGGAGTGGGCGTCCCTAACATCCTGGCTAGATCTTACCAAGAAAATAGGAATTAGCTTTGATGGTATGTAGAAGAGAAAACCATGAGACACAAAAACAAGGCATCAGGCTACTGATATTTTTAATGAAAGAAAAAGAAAAGAAAGGATTGTCATTAAAATACATCGAAAATTTACATCTCATGGGGCGCCTGGATGGCTCAGTTGGTTAAGTGTCTGACTTTGGCTCAGGTCATGATCTCACGGTTCAGTCCAGGCCCCGCATCGACCTCTCAGCTGTCAGTACAGAGCCTGCTTCAGATCCTCTGTCTCCCTCTCTCTCTCTCTCTACCCCTCCCCAACTTGTGCACGTGCGCTCTCTCTCTCTCTCTCTCTCTCTCAAAAAATAAAAAATTAAAAAAACAGACATTTTTTTAAAAAAAGAAAATTTACAACTATGGGCTAAGATATGTGGCCCTTCAGTATTCATTATAATTTCCAAGTATGTTGTGGCTTTTCTCACCTACAGCACTCACCCCATCTAGAAGGCTTTGCCCTACAACCAGTTTCCAATAATTAACATTATACCCATATTTCAAAGCATGGGATAAAACTGCCTTTATTCCCAGCTACAAGGATTTGCTAAAAGCTGCTTTTATAAAGATCTTAGTTTTTAATTTGCCTTACTTTTCTTATCAGACAATAAACTCTCTTAAGACATAAATCCTGTTATCGTTACCACTTATTATTTTTAATCATCACCTGTGTGCCTCCCCCTGCCCAATCCTGACCCCGTGTGCAGTGAATGCACAAAAAAATGTTTGTTTTTGAACTATGGAATGAATCTCAAATCTATATAGGCAAGGAATTTCACTCCCTGGTAAAGCTCCCAGAAAACCTTTTTCCAAGCCCCAGAAGACCCCGTGTAATGAAGAGTGACAGCTTTTCAACAATGATTTCACTTACCTATGAAGTTATTAAAACAGTTGCTGCTTTAGATTGCTAATTAATAAAGATAAATAAATATTCTTTCCACTGTTGGGCCAGTTGAGTTCTCTGTGCATTCTTGTTCCTGTTTTTATTCTACTCCTGACCACAGTTTGTTGCTGGTTCATCTATTAGGCATTTGAAATGTTGAATTACTCGGCATCACATTTGTTCTTGTATTGTCTAGGCTCTAGTCAGCCTCCTGGGGTCGTCACACCATAATCTTAAACACAACATGTGCCTTGTGGCCCAGATGTTTTCCAAGAGCGAGTGCTGCAGCCAAGAAAAGCAAGATAGTATCTTGAATACCCAAAGGGATTGATGGGACTGAAAAAGCAACCGTCCAGCCAACTGTAGAGCTGTCCAAGAAAAAGTGAGCCTATTATTTGTATAGTTTGGAGTTTTTGTGATCAAACAGAATTTGAAACAATTTTTCGGATAAGATCTTGTGCTTCACAGGTTCTCATAATATCTGCTTCTCTAGCGTGGACTTGGGCACTTGGCAGTTTGTAGATAAAACTAGGATTATAGGGACGTCAAGAAAACCAAAAACAGCAAAGAAGGGAGGAGTTCATGTATTGTTTCTCTATGTATTGTTTCTCCATAAATGTGACATGATAAAAATTACCTTTCTTTGCAAATATTTGCAAGTAGCACAAAAACAAACAAACAAACAAACAAAACAACAACAAAGATTGCTTCTAGAAGGACACTTAGAAAATGGTAGCGGTGACTAATCTGTGCTTGTGGCTGTTTCTGTTTTTCCCCTCATGAAGTTTGCCTTTTATAGTTTTGCAGTGAGCAGTGAGTGTTTTGTTTTGTTTTAAATAGCTACGTTATATCTTTTTGTAGTGAAGGCACCTTTTGGTTTATGTACCTATTAACAAAGAAATGATGTGGTAAATGTTACATCATATTTTCATTTCATTATCTTCTTGACTGATTCGCATCTCTTCTCATAACTTTTAATACAGCTCATGGTCATGAGTATCAAACTTCAGGGAGTGTGTAATTTCACATACACATCATGATAATAGCCAATTTAGACTTAGTCCTACCTCTTGCCCCTGGAAATGTTTTGGCTTCTGTTCTCATCTTAATAACTTGAATTATATCATTATGTGGCCTCACCTCGGAGAGAAGAACCAATAGGAAGCTGATTTGGTTCTGGGGTCTACCTAGGACTTAAGGTCTGTCTGAGGAAAAGTGGTCTGAGATATCAGTGCCCTTGCTGAGCCAAACTTTGATACACCCTCAACTTTGAGATCCTGGAAGGAGTCCGACTCTAGTAGAGTTAGGTACTCACTGCCGACTTAGATCCAAGGGCTTTTCAAAATTCTTAAAGCATCTGTGTCCCTGTTTTCTCCAAGTGAAATCCTATTGTTTTGTTTTAAAACAATAAAGTCTGATTTCCTCTTGTTGAAGTAACTTTGGGACCATACGACCCCATAATTCCATTGGCCCCACGTTCCACTCACATTCTGCAGCAGCCTGTCACCCACACAACACCATGTGAAAACGTCTGCTCCACGCCAGCCAGACGGGCTTTTAACGTGGGACCGCATCACCTGGCCATAGGTGCAGTGAAGACAATAGAGACCCAGACATCACTTTTGCCAAGTGCCCTTGCTGCATTCCCAGGAACATATGTGGCATTACTGTGGGACACTTAAGCCAATATTTTAGGCCCTGTTAGATTGTCATTAGACTCTAAAGTTCTGTGTGTAATAGTAATAGTGTGTAAAGACCCAGGGCTCCATAGGATTAAGAAATCAGCACCTGTAGATCTTGGGAAATGAACTCTGTGGGCATGTCAGGAAAGCAGAGGAGGACAGACAATGACTTTTTTTTTTTTAAATGTCAATAGTAACCTTGAACAGACTGACCCTTTATCAGAGATCTTGATATTTAGGCTGAGGTGGCCATCCCCAAAGAACGAGTAATCTGAGGTGATTTTATTTTATCTTCTATTCCTAGAAGGAATAGGAGGAGTATCTAACCACTATTGGAGGGGGATATCCTTACGAAAGTTACATAGAAATATAGGGATTTTGGTGTTCTGTATCTCAACCTCTGTCTCTCTGTGGGTTAGCCATTCATTGAGCGTAAACCCCTCTATCCCGCAAGAAAAGGCCATCTGTAACCTTCATTTTCATGTAAGTTAAAAGGTGAAATGCACATTCACTCCATCATAACATGCAGCCTTGTGCTCCATGCCATTTCCTCTACTGATAACAGCCCCCAAAACATACCTGTTTGCCCAGGACAGGATTGCTCCAACTTGCACCAGACACGCTGTCTAAGAACAGAACCTGAAGATGACCTGAAGAAAAGAGAATCCCAGGTGCAACCACCATTTTCTTTATATCCTAGTGAATGAAGATATTAGTATGACATGTGGAGCAGCTCTTAAAGGGTGTTTATGTACTTTTGTTTCAACTGATCAAAACTTTGGAAAAGGGTAGCTTTTTAAGTAGCAAGATTCTGCAAAAGTTAAATATAGGAAGAAGAGCAAAGAAGTTGTGGGAATTGTTGGTGTGACTCATTTATAAATTTGTGTTTTCTTCCTACTAATTAGGGAGTTGCATTCAACTCTGGTGTAAAGAGATACTTTAGTGGTACCCTTCTTTGAGCTTTTTACATTAATGGTTGAGCTGCTTTCTGCCTTCATAATTAAAAGCAATATATATATATATATATACATATATATATATACCCTCTTCGCCCTGAAGAAAAAAATGATACTGATTCTATCACATCGCCATCTTCATAGCTAGCAGCGACTGCCTTTATTGAACACCCACTGTATACATAGCACTGTTCTAATCAAAGACAGGCAAATAAATAAACCTTTGAGGCCTCTTCTTCCTTCTTTATTTCCATAACTTAATTTGCTTCCAAAACCCACTCTAATATGCACAATGACTGTAAGTATATTCCAAATCTAATCAGGTAATTTTTTTTTTTAAGTGTTCTCGGGACGAGGTCGGCACTACCTCTTACATACACACACACTATGAGAATTTAGCACAGTTGGCTGCCGGCAACAGACAGTAAGATTTATTCTGTGTAGCTATTTTCTAGCTTGCTGGATGCCAGCCAGTTGCCTAATGGATCATGAGTGAGTCAGTTTCATTCAGCCTCTTAGCAAAGTCAATTTGTCCAGCAGCACACGATTTTCTGTTGTGTAGGGTCTTTGCCTGGCACTACTGTGACAAGTTCAGTCTGTGTCTGCATCCCTAGATTCCAGCTGGGCTTTGGCACCAGAAGGCTGGTCTAGAGAATGAAAGTCCTCTTCTAAGGAGGAAAAATGGTGTAATGAAACTTCCTGGAGAAATTAGTCAGGCCTACCCGTATTCAAAAGCGGATCACAAAAATATCCATATGTGAGGATATGTGCTTAAGATTTGCACGTGCAGTGAACCAACATCATTTGCCTTTTGATGACTTTAGGCCCAATCCCTCTATTTCAAGTTGCAGAAAAATAATGAAAACAGGGTCCACCTGGAAGGGACTGAATGCCATTTGCTAATAAACCTGAGTCATAGCCCCGTGTTGAAGTCAGTGTGGCCCCTTTTTATTTTTTTTTTAATTTTTTTTAATGTGTATTTATTTTTGAGAGAGAAAGAGAGGCAGAGTGTGAGCGGGGGAGGGGCAGAGAGAGGGAGACACAGAATCCGAAGCAGGCTCCAGGCTCCGAGCTGTCAGCACAGAGCCTGACGCGGGGCTCAAACTCACAAGCTGTGAGATCATGACCTGAGCCGATGTCGGACGCTTAACCAACTGAGCCACCCAGGTGCCCCAGTGTGGCCCATTTTAAGGAACTCTACCTGGTGAATGGGACAAGAGACTGATCCCAGGCAGGAGTTAAGATAAGTGCATCTTCCCTACTCCCACGGCCCCCAAATCACCATGTATGAAATTTCTCTCTCGTGGGCCATTTCACCAACATGTCTGAGTCCAGTTGCATACCTGGAAGGAAGACATCACCACACATGTCAGGGTTTTAAAATACGAGTAAATTACCTCTTTGTGGAAGAGAGCCCTATCACCACATGCTTCTAGGGGTAGCTGTCTTGATTTGTTTTGAATGCCCAAGATGTCATGTTTTTTTCTTAAGGAAGATATTGGGGTGCCTCTGCTGTTTGCAGGAACATATAATCCTAGAAGAGATAACAAATCTACATTATGCAAAAAGGTTGTTGCTCGAGCTAATGGCTCCAAGGACGGCCTAACTTGTCTTCTCCATGGGGCAGACATTTTAAAGTGAATACTTTAGTTTTCAAAGAATTCCCATTCCTAAAGTGGCATAGTCAGCCCTGGCATTGCAAATAGAAGAAGAAAAAAATAGCATGCATGGCATGCTTTTCCATTCTAGCCAGCAGCGTCTAGGTCAGAAATCGTTAGATGCAAGGTGCTAGGTGTAAAATGACTGCAAAATTCGGATTCCCCTTGGAGAAAATGCGGTGTAATGTACACAGTACTTCGTTCGTTCTGTTCTATTCGATGCTATAACAGCAAAATCTAGAGAGCCATCGTGAAATGAGGAGAGATGCTCTCCTGGACAAGATAGGCTTTGGTTTCCATTATGCATCCCTTATATTTGTTAAAAGTATGTAGAAGAAAGCTTAGCTGCATTGACTCTCTAATTTTGAAGAATTAGAGCAGACCACTCTCCTCTTTGATTCATTTTTCAAAAATTGTACGTAATGATGCATACCTCATGCTTGTCTCTTTTCCCCTTGTCTTTTGTTTCTTCCCGTCTGGCCTGAGGAGCCAGCTTTTGGCTTCATCTGTGTTCTCTTAGCGGTTACGCATCAATGTGTTATGCAGCACATTCTACCAGGTAGAGCCTTTCAGTAAGGTTCTGAGGGTTGTAACTTAATCTTCCATTCTGCCTTTCGCCCCCAGAATCTATGCAGTCAAAACTCACATTTTCAAGCTATATATCCCTATTATATCCAACACTTGCTCGTATCAATTATTATCATAATTTGAGATTCTAGATTGCAGATGTTCATCCTAAGACTTTGCCAATATTCTCAGGTCTGTTGGGTTGGGGTTTTTTTCTGGTTTTTGTTTTGTTATTTTTTTTCCTTTCCCACAGATGAGTGTTCCAATTGAAGTGTGTTTTCTTTTCAAGACTCTTCGATATGTAACTGTTCTGACATTTCCGAGATTGTAGTATTCCTAATATTTAGTCTCATGAGGTGCTTCATTTTTAAAAGTACTCTTTTTATTGTGTTTCTTTCCTGCTGACCCATCGTTGCACTAGATCAGTTCCTTATTTTTCTTTTGAGCATGACTAATAATAATAAAGTCTGAGCTCCGGTCTCAGATTCCAGATTTTAATTGTATAAAGCAACTATGAAGACCCACACTGACAAGATGCTGAGCCTAAATGAAATTAGGTCATGTCTCCGAGAAATCATCCTGCGAATCAAGCGGAATGTGTGGGTGTGTGCACATGTGGGAGAGAGAGAGAATGTACTCGCACGTAGCCCACAGCCCGCGACGCTAATAATATTTCCTCAGACTGCAACCACTCAGTGCCCGTGTGGCGAAATGAAAAGAGCTTTGGGGTGTATCTAGTATTTACGTGACAGACGGGGACCCGAGAGCCTAGACGGAATACGTGATTTGCCTGAGATCCCACAGCACAGTCAACCCAGGTCTCTCAGTATGCTGCAGGCCCAGCTCTCTGTGCTTTAAGCCATCTCTGAATGGGGCCTGGAGGGCTGCCTGACAGTCAGGTGCTTCACAACTACTGGTGGTACAACAGGGGAGGGCAGGTGATGTTTCAGCCTGTCGATCTCAAGATTCTAAAATTTACCAGCAAGGTTGTGAACTCAAGGATTGCTAAACAAACCTGGAGAACATCCGTGTATCATCATCGCAGTTTTACGGGAAAGCACAGAAATGAATAAAAAGCAAAGTAATGGCACCTTCTGTACCAGGGAAATAGAAACATCACAGAGCAGTCGGGAAAGAGTTAATTATAGGCAAAATGTTCCCTGTGGGACTGAAAAACAGGATTGTGAAAATTTGAAGCTGGGCGATGAGATGTTCAACTGTGATGTTAGGTGATAGCCCTATGGGCATGGCCCACGTGGGTCTCTAGATTCAGTAACGTGATCAAAAGCACCACTCCTTTTTGCTAATATGATTAAGTGCCATCTATTAAAAATCAGATGCTTGCATATGGGAGCATCTAAATAACTGGAGGAAGCAACATATTGTGTAGCCATCGTTATCAAAGAATAATATCCAAATAAGGATATGATCAAACAACTCGCAACAGTCCCAAGAGCGAAGCAAAGGAATGTCCACAGTATTTTAAGCCAGCGTCTGGATGCTAAAAATCAGTCCGACTAGTCGAAAGTGACCGCAAAATTAGATGATTTTGACCCAAAAGAATGCCTTAGCCTCCTTTCCAAGACTGTTTGCCAGCTTTCCATTTCTGTGTTTCCCCTCTGCACCCTGGCCTCAGGTGGAAATGAAGATGTTTTTCCATTTGTTTTGTTTTGAAGACAGAACTTTATGTCACTGAACTGTGATGTGAAGGAAGGAAACTCTTGCCTTCAATATCAGCAATCTCGGGGAGACGGGGAAAATGAAAAGACTATTCATGTCTTAGAAAAGCTTTCCCAAGAGTTGGATCATATTAGATAATGTCATGATCCTCTTCACTTTCAAAGTTCCTTAATTACCTTAGAGAGGGAGAAATCTACATTTCTTTTTCTTTTTCCTTAGTGGAAAACAAGAGCACAGTGCTCTCGAGTTGAAAGCCCTCCTCAATTTCTCAAGTTGCCTTTCATTGACACTGTAGTTCCTCCATCGACAGTAACCTCTGGCTGCTCCACACGTTGAAGACCACGAGATCCTTGAAAATTATCAGCATGTCAGAAGTATCGATTCTATTAAGCAGCCTCAAAATGCTTCCTGCTTTTACCCATATTTGGTTTTAAAATTTTTTTACACAAATTCATTGAAGATGGGAGGTAGTAAAGGCTCGTGCGTCTTTCCCAAGAACCTTAACGTGCAATGTAATTAATCTTTAAAGATTGTTTCATGTGTCTGAGTTGCATACTTGATGTAGGTTAATAGAGTGGAAGTTCTATACGTTGTCGGATAGGGTGAATGTTGTCTGCAATTCCATCTGTAGAACCGACTTCATTGCTCCATTGACCATTAGTGCGGGAAGAACAAGTTCTTCATAGAGGTGGATTGAGAAAAATTGAAGTAGGCTAAGCTTGAGACAGTCTGTTCTGCTGAAGAATTACTAGGGACACCAGAGGAGATGGTCCTGGACTGGTCAACCCTCTGAGCTTTGCCCTGCCTGTAATTTTCATCATGGATAATTCAGAGAACTCTCAATTTAATTAAATGTTTCCTTCATCATATCCAAAGTTCACTGTTTATTTTTGGCTTGAGCAAATCAGGAGATTGCTTTGTGCCTAGTACTTACCTCTATGTAAGAACCTGAAAAATTTATTTTTCTTATTGGCTGGTATGATGATATTGAACTACCTTCAAGTGTCAAAACTCTTTCCTGGGGCTGATGTGGTTCTCTGGGATAAATGCACACTGCAGTAGAATTTCAACTCAGTTACATGACTCCCCAAGAAAGAGGGGTGGGAGGATTAAATTTGGAGCTGAAAAGATACCTATCTCCAACCTATGTCTGTACGAGCTGGAACCAGTTAGTATATAGCACTAGGAGACCAATCAAAAGACATGGCAATCAGAGTAAAACTGCATTACAAAAATAAATTTCAAAGGCTTATATGATTTTCATAAATCAGAGAAGTATGGCTCTCTTAACTTTTTATAGCATCTGAATTATGGCCTATGCTTATGAAGAATCAGAAAAACAAATTTCAGTGCTATCAATGATTCCTCAGTATAATATGGAACAATCCATTAGACATCAATGTGCTGAAGAGGTAACAGCCATTTTCAATGAGTAAACATAAGTAAAGCACATAGAGTAAAATTGCTTTTTTTATATAGCATTCAGGGAACAGCTGGAAAATGGAAGATGCATAGAAGGAGTGCAACATCAAGAAATACATATCGGTGATTCAACGGTAGGAAAAGTTCATTACAGGAGAGTTATGAGGGCAGACAGGATTTTCTAGCTGTCGGGGAGCTGCATGGCAATGTGCCCACATGCCAGCAAGGGCATTATAAGCCATAAGCACATCCCAAAGGTGGTAAAGTGGCAGCCATATCTGTCTCTGATTGCACTGGAGGGAAAACCCAGATGGTAGAAAGTCTTCAGAAATAAGAGCCCATAAAAGACCCCTGAGCACATAACAAGTGATAATGACAAAATAAAGGCCTCGGAAAGGTCAGCTGGAAACCTGGGTAAGGAAGCAAAGGCCCCTGCCTCAGCTGAGCTCAGGATGGCCTTTGCGAGAAGACTGGTTTGCATCGTCTGTGGCTTACTGCACTTTACCAAAGCTCGTCTCAGAGTTTCTAGTCTGTCTTTTTTGGACATGGAGGTGAGGTGATTGAAAAACAACAACAACAGCTCATATAACTGATACGTGGGTCTGACTTTTCACATAATATTAAAATCTTAGGGCCAGGAGTCATTTCCAAAGGGCATTGAGCCTAATCACGGCCTTCAGACAGGACTTCATTAAACCAAGGAAATATAGTATCTGCCTCATCTCTTCACAAATAAGGCACTAGCCTTCCTGGAAAATAATTCTACATTTGCCATTATAAATGCTTCCAGTGATAAAGACCCTAAAGCTAACCCACAGTTATTTTGCCAAGTATATTTCGGTGTCTTAAATAAATGATACATGTTCTCTCTATTCCATTTGGATTTGGATTTGGATTTGGACTACCACTTTATACGAGTGCATTTATCCTATGATTAATTGGTTTGAAACTATATGAGTGATTTTGCATGGATAAAACTGCCACGCAAATGTAACTTTGCCTTTAATTAAGAAATCATTAAAAATGGAAGTTGTCTACTTCCTCCCGTTCTGTAGTTGACAGTGATTGAGGGGCTTGGTGTGCCCGTGGTGGCACAAAAATGGAATCTGTAAATTGGAGCAGTTGTCAGACCCAGATTCTGATTAGTTAAACAGCCTTCCTGGGTCAGTGATTAATGCAGTTGTAAGGGATGAAATCTGCTTTCCTAGAGAAGTCAGAAGAGAACCTTTAATGGATTAGAGTTATGTGATAGTTGTCCAGTTATATGGATCATCTTTGCACTTAGATTTAGATGTAATTTAATATTGAGACTTGAAAAAATAATGGGAAGATGACTTTGTAAAAGAACAAAATTTTCTGGTTTTTGTTTTTGTTTTTATGTCACTGTCTAAATGTGATTAGTGCGGGTTTTGAGATTATTCTTTTAGCATTTCTTGTCTTTTGTTGTCTGGAGCTGTCATTTCTCTGGAGATGTGCGAATATTAATAATGGCTCAACTTTTGCTCTCATGTCAATATGTAAGTCTTTGCTCAGTAATATAGGGGTTTGGGTTATCAACAGGACAAAGAAGTATTTAAGACAATATTCAAACGCATAAGCCTCTTCTAAGGATTTAGTAATTCAAGCGATTGAAAAAAACTTTTTTTCCAACAATTTTATTGTGATACAAGTCACATTGCCATAAAAATCACCTCTTTACAATTCATTATTTTTAGTATCATTTCACAAAGTTGTGCAACCCATCACCACTGTCTAATCCCAGAATATTTCATCACCCCAAGACAAATCTCCTAGCCGTCAGCAGCCCCTCCTCATTTCCTCTTCCCCACACCCCCAGCCACGCAAGTCATTTTCGAAGCAGGTGTTCTGATTAAAATGCTACATCTGTCTTTTGTGTTTGTAGCTGTTAAAAATGTTAGGAATTGCAAACAATTGATCTCACATATATACGTATGGGTAAATTATTAGAATTTTTTTCATTTTTAATGAAATGAAGTAATAAACAATGAAATATTTCAATATGTACAATTGGTGAAATCATTTTGGCAATACTTTGAATGAAATGAAAGAACTAACATGAATACTTTTATCTAACTCAAAATGGACACGAATAGAAAGTCAGATTTTCTAGGTGGGTGAAGGATAAATTCTGTTAAAGAAATAAATTAATTGCCTTCTCACTAGTATATAAACCTCTTGTATAAACTGTATATAATCACATTAATAGAACTTAGATCAGAATTACCTTTTAAAAAATCTGCAGCCCTTTTTAATTTTTTAACAACGGCTTCCTTCTTACCATAACTACAATGAAGCTTTATTCTGTTAATTGGTACCTTGAGTTAATCCTGCATATCAGCTAAAAGAATTGCGTTAAAGTGTAGGTCTGTGAACAGAGGGTGTGATAAGTTACTTGATAAGGGACCTAAGAGTACAAAGGGAACATGCAGTTCATGTAAGTAAATATACTACACACATTTTATGTTTTTCCAGTTTTTATTTAAGTTCCAGTTAGCTAACATGGGGAGTAATATTAGTTTCTGCTGTACAATGCACCGATTCAACATTTCCCTACAACACCCCGTGCTCATCACCACAAGACTACACACATTTTAAATAATAAACACCATGCTCATGCGGGACTCTGCATGTTCTTATCCTGTCTCCTCCTCCAGCCCATGCTGGAGACCCTTGCCACACTGCCTGTTTTCACTTAGAGAAGGCCGTGCCCCTTCTTGCCTTTGGATCTTCAAATAAGTCCTCTGCTCTGAAAATCTAAAACCCATCCTCCCACCTCCCACCTCCCACCCCACCCCTGGCCCTTTGCTTACCTACTTAGCTTCTCCTTCAAATCCCACCTCCATGGGAAACCTTTTCAGTTTTGCACGTGAAATCAGGTCCCCATTCGTGTTCTCAGAGCACCCCGATTTTTGTAACGTTTGTGATCCTATACTAATCTTCTCTATTTTCCAAGATGGAAGAAAGACTAAGAGGCACTGGTTTAATTTTTTTTTAATATTTTATTTTATTTCTGAGAGAGAGACAGAGTGCGAGCGGGAGAGGGACAGAGAGACAGACAGACAGACAGACAGACAGAATCCAAGGCAGGTTCCAGGCTCCGAGCTGCCAACACAGAGCCCAACGTGGGGCTCAAACCCAGGGACCACAAGATCATGACCTGACCCGAAGTTGGATGCCCAACCGACTGAGCCACCCAGGCACCCCAGGAGGCACTGGTTTAATTGTGCAACACAACATGCATACACATACTCACTGTGTGTGTATACTGATGATCCAATATCTTTTTTTAATTTAATCTAATCTTTTAAAGTAAGCTCTATACCCAATGTGAACAACCCCAAGATTCAGGATTGCGGGCTCTACCAACTAAGCCCACCAGGCACCCCTACTCATGATCCAATATCTTTTTAGAAAATCTAAACTTTGGACTTTCCACTAAGTCAGACCTCACTTCCTTTTAAGAATTCAGAATTATTTTTTTTCCCACACATCAGTGTTGTGAGATTCATTCCCTGTGTTTAGAACAAGATGCAAGAATGCCAGGAATGATATCTTGTCATAATTAGCCAGCTTTCACTATTAAAATCTCCAGCATCTGTCTCTCAGAAAAATGACAGTTCAGTGATAGAGTGGCACCAACGTGATTTAAAAATACTAATTTTTTTGGTCTTCTAGTTGAGTAATTGTGAATTTTTCAGAGGGTTTTACATCTCACTAAATTCCTGATTTCTCACTTAATTAAAACTGTCAACTAAAGAGCATGTGCTTAACTAAAAGATGATTCCCTTCGCTAACATGAACAAAAAATTTGACAAAAATTATAGGTATTTCGGGGCCCCTGGGTGGCTCAGTCTGTTGGGCATCCGACTTCGGCTCAGGTCATGATCTCGCGGTCCATGAGTTCGAATCCCGCATCAGGCTCTGGACTGACAACTCAGAGCCTGGAGCCTGTTTTGGATTCTGTGTCTCCCTCTCTCTCTGACCCTCCCCTGCTCATGCTCTGTCTCTCTCTGTCTCAAAAATAAATAAATGTTAAAAAAAAATTATAAGTAATTTATCAGTTAACTGTTTTCTGGCTCATTTCTATATTTTTGCCCTGCTACCTTCTGTGAAGGACTTAAGGTATCCTAATTCGTCTACATTTGTTTGCTCGAACAAAAAGAAAATATGAATGCTGTGCCTTGATAGAGGAGGGACCCGCTTGAGTTGAAACTCTCCCACGTGAATTTTAAAAGTCCATAAACTGACATGGGATCCCGAGATCATGAGATCACATAAGTGACATTTCCTTGAGATTTCATCACAAGATAAATCAAAGTGCTAGGAATTGTATTTTCTCTTTGCCCAGAAATCAAGTATGTTCCTAGGCTGACTCATTGGTAAGAGTGATTTCTTATCTTTGAGACAACTTGCACACCTAATATCAAAAATAGAAAACCTGTGAATTACTTTTCCTGTGGTAGGAATAAAAGTAACTTATAACAACAAAAAAATCAATAAGAAATGGATGTTTAAGGAAAATATGTCCCGAGTGCTGTTTTTAAGGCATTGATCAGATACTGCCTGCATCTAAAAAACAACTCTAGTTCATCACCATCACTTATTTCTCTCAGGAAGCTTATGAGAAAACATGTGGACTTCTGAAAAGCATGTCATTCTAAGTTCACATGTGCCTACCGATCACACCTGTATTCGTACATGGATGAAAATCAAGTGATCCTGTTCAAACAAACAGCAACTTGTATCTGGGCATTTGTGTTGGTAGAGATAAGCTTTCAAAGGAGAATGGATTCGTGGATGTTATGAATTACTGTGAATTTTCACTTGCAAAATTATCAGCCAGCTCTTGGAACTTGAGGAAAGGAGGAATCAAGAAAAGGAGGTGGACTCAAAAGTGCAATTTGGCAGGTGCCTGAGTGGCTCAGTCAGTTAATCGTACGACTCTTGATTTTGGCTCAGGTCATGATCTCACTATTCTTGAGTTTGAGCCCCGTGTCTGCTCTGTGCTGAAGAGCCTGCTTGGGATTCTCTCTCTCCCACTCTCTCTGTCCCTCCCCTATTTGCACACGAGCTCTCTCTCTCTCTCTCTCTCAAAATAAATAAACATTTAAGAAAAAAGTAAAGAAAAGTACAATTTTGCTTGATTTTGATGATGATTACCTTAAAGAAATCAATAACTGGATAGTATCTAATTATATTTTCTATTTGTTTACAGAAATATTTTTATGTTTTAATTTCCTAAGTAATGGTATGTATCTCTAAGGATGGGAGGGAGTTTGGAGATAATGTTTTGAGACATTCCCCACCTCGTTAGCCTTCTTGTCTGGCCCAGAAGCCCTTGGAGGGCTCTGAGCCAGTTGGAGCCTGAACAGGACCGTATGGAGCAGGGAGGGGATTGCTCTGACCCCTTTGGGAGTCTTCAGGTTTTCTCATCTCAGTTTTAGAGCGGGGCTGAACATTATAATAAATGCTATTAGTTTTGAAACATCCTTTCATCTGTTTGACTTCTCAAGTGATCTGCCACTTTGATCTCTTTGGTCTCATGATATGTAGAACTGTCCCGTTTCAGATTTTTAAAATTTTTATTATTTTCACAAATATTTGGTGTGGGATGCAATGCTTTATTTGTAACTTATGTGCAAAGTTATATAGAATTATTATGATTCCTAGACTTTTCTAGTGGGATCTGAGACATCAGATCGGAAGTTTGAAAATCAGTAACAGGGGCGCCTGGGTGGCTCAGTCGGTTGAGCATCCGACTTCGGCTCAGGTCACGATCTCGCGGTCTGTGAGTTCGAGCCCCGCGTCGGGCTCTGTGCTGACGGCTCAGAGCCTGGAGCCTGTTTCACATTCTGTGTCTCCCTCTGTCTCTGTCCCTTCCCCGTTCATGCTCTGTCTCTCTCTGTCTCAAAAATAAATAAACGTTAAAAAAAAATTTAAAAAAAAATGAAAATCAGTAACAGGATCAAATAAAATTAGTCTGTTTCCTCCCCAGTAACCATAAGTCATAAAAAAAAAAAAAACAGTTCTGCTTATAAAGGCACATGCAAGGTCAACTTCTTGGTTTAGTATTCTTCATTGTATGTCTGATACCAGTCTCAAAAAAAAAAAAAAAAATGGGAAGGGACATGAAGTGGAAGAAAACTCTGAATTTTTCATCAGCTGAATATCAGTTGTTTATCTATAAAATAGCAATAATTTTCTTGGAATAAGAAAAAGAATTTTTCCTACCACATGAACACATAGAAGCAAATCTTATGACTTAGACAAAAATGACTATATTGTACTACTTTCTCTTCTACCTATTTTTCTTCTAAAATAGTTTCTTCCAGGACTTTGGAGACGGATAGGGACTCAAGTCAGAACCAGTTTTGAATGCATTTTTTTTTCTTTTGGTAAATTGATGGGTAAAGAAATATAATTTATTTTCTTCTGGTCAGTGTGTTCACCAGGAGGAAAATATAGAAATGAAAATCTGTTCTTATACATAAAACATGGCTTTTGAAAAAATAGTAATAAGTCAAGCTGTTTTAAAAATTTGGAACCAAAACAGGAAAATTTTGCTAAATATTTGGAATAAAGGTATTTACACAATTTAGTTTATGCTCTGTTCTTTCATTTGAGGGTCTTTAAAGACCCTTAATGGCTCAACACCCATTATTTTCATTGAGGTAGTGTTATAACACATTCAGCACATTTCAAGAAGTGACGCCTTCTCTAAGGACATGCTAGACCCTCACAGTAGTGACTTCTGGTAAGGATGGTTTTATTGTCCTCACCCCTGTGACTCCTTTGCACGTGCTGATTGTGGTACCCTGGTTAATTTCAGATACCATCAGCGAAAATGGAATATGCTGAACAAGCACTTACAAACTAATGGCTCTTTATAGAACAGAGCTTTGGCCCTTCAGTAACAAAGAATGATTCAGAGGAAATGAGTTAATTTAACAAATTGCCAATTGCCCACCAGCACTCCTTGCAGAAGGATGATCTATGCAAGGTGCACTAAAAAGAATGTTTTCCTCATCTTTTTTTCTCCCCATTCTCCATCTCCCATTACCCTCTGGGGAGACAGTAAAGGTGGAGGGTGGAGAGCATAGTAAATAGAAAGTGTGACTGGTGAATGTTTATAGTGATTTTTTAAAGCTGGATTAAATCAATTTAGAGGTAAATCTTCAAAATGATCATTTCTTTTTTTCAAGGGTCTATTTATAATCTCGGTATCTTCGTTTGAGGAGCAGTGATACTGTCAGGCTTGCCTTCTAAAGGTTTACTAAGTTGTATAAGTAGCTTTGCAGGAAATGCAATGAAAGAATTTTTGTGTAATGGACTAGAAGATTCATCTATATGTCACATTTACAACATTAGAAACAAGTAGTCTCATATTTTATGATGAGACAGCCGCAGAGCAGCCCCACAAAGGGGTGGTTCAACATCTGTATTAGAAGGCAAGGTTTTATTTCCCCAGGCCCAAAGCAGTTTAGATTTGAGAGCAATGTTGCCTGCATTTCTGCACAATAAATCTGATTATTCCCCGCTCTATTTTGCCACTACTGTTACAAAATTAGTGGAATATGTTCAAGTATTTCTGCTTGAAAAACATCACTGAAATACAGTGCTCTTGTCAAGTCATGGTACAAACAAGCTCATGTTTATCATTTACAGGCAGGTTTTATTGGTCCTGGAGCATTTAGTCACTCCAACCCCTGTTCATCTACTGATGGCCAATAAAAGCTATAGGAAGTCTCATCAATGAAATTAGTAATCTGTGGGGACAGAGATGCATTAATGCCTGTCATTCTAGATTTGTGATCTTTGGGATATGCTTTTTATGACCATTGAAAATATTGGCTTGCCTTAATAAAATGTAATGTTGTTTCTGTTGTTAAATATATCTTAAAATGTGAACACAAAAATACTCTTTGATAGCCAAATGAAGTTTTTTAATTTAATAAAGTATAGCTTTTGGGAATAGCAATCAGTGTGTGATAAGTGACCACATATTTCAACTAGTTTCTGCTACACTTGCCAAAAACTGCTAAAATAGCAAATTTTTTGCTTTAGAGATTTATGGAAGTGAAAACATGCAAAGAACTTTAGGTATTTTTCCACTTTGTAATGGGATCTCCTTCTTGATCTCTCTTTATTGCCTGTCTCAATGTGCACCTGTTACAAATTGAAGAATTAGAACCAGGATGTCTGAGATTAAGATTAATATGTATCATTTTGTAGGCTGTAAAATCTTGTCAGATCTTGCTCAAATGTGAAAATTGTTGAGTTTAACCCAAACCACCAGCATCACCAATATATTGTTTAATTCTCTCCTTCGTATCATAGCACCTCAAGTTGGAAGAAATCTTGAATGGTTCCAACGCCAGCCCTACCCACCTTGCAACGAGTCCCAACTGTCAACTGGTCTGTGCTTTCTTCAGACCCGAGAAAATGTCCAACCTACCAAAGCTTACCCATTTTATCATTATTTAGCTCCACCAATTTTTTTCGTATATTCAGCTGAAAATTGCTGTTCCTATTGCAGCCAGTCTCTGCCCCCTTAAATATGTAAACATTCCATACATGCACCTTTGATATATTTGAAGACATACCCTTTCTCTGGATCCTTCTGCAACAAACACCAATGTCATCTACCTTTTCAGTATGGTAAAATTTGGGTCTCTTCACCAAGCAGATTTCTGGACACTGAGCAAGTTCCATTTTTCCAACATTCTTTCTACTCTGTTCGGGCAAGATGATTTCTTACTATGACTGAGTCAGCGGCATGCATGGTGGCTAAGTGAAATAGGGATGTTCTACGTCTTCTGGGCCTCCACTTCAGGGAGCCTGCTAGGAGTATTGGTAGCATATAGTTTGAAAGTTGCCCATGCATCTCTTCACCTTCTCCCCTTTAATTAACCCGCAGTACTCAGGAACTGTCGTCTACCTGTGGCGTTCGCGCTGGGAACAGAGCAGTTCTGTTGCAAATTCAGCCTACTTTGGGGACACCGGATGTGCTTTCACCTCCACAGTGTAGTGAGACCTGTACACGCGGAATATCGTTGAAAACCTGAATCTAAGGTTTTGTGCAGTACCTATCCCTGGACTGCGATGAGCTCAGAAACAAACCTTTCTGTTGGCAATTTTATTAACTCCTAAGGTATTATTGCCTTTGGACTTGAATCTTGAGACTATTGGTGCAGAGGAAGGAAGCAAGGGAGTGTGGGAGAGGAGTGGGGGTCGATTTTGTTAGCTTGAAGGAAGTTTTAATTTGAAAGTTTCCTCTACCCTCTTTGGTTCTATCACAGCAGAAATGGAGTGGAAATCCCTAAGGTACAGCAACAATATAGTGGTGTAGTTGTCATCTTTTTGCCAATTGGATAAAACCAGTTTTAGGACTGAATGAAAAAATTACAGCCCTGTGGTTTGTTTTTATGACTCTGTGTGTGTGTGTGTGTGTGTGTGTGTGTGTGTGTGTGTGTGATTGTACATCCTCTCCGTTAAAAAAAAAAAGCTTAAAATGTCATATATTGTTAGAGTTGCCTGATAAATTACAGGATGCCCAATTAAATTTTAACTTCTGATAAACAATGCATAATTTGTTAAAGTAGGTCCCAAGCAGTGCATCAGGCATACTTACACTAAAAATGAGTCATTATAGGAAATACAAATTTATTTGGGTATCCTATATTTTTGTTCACTAAATCCAACACTCTTCTTTCAGGTGAGGCAGGACAGCTAGTGAATCTTGATCTAGTAACTGAACTGTATTCCTCCTCCTAGAGAAGGAAACTGATGCCTGCCTTTGAGGATTATCTTTTAACTTTTAAGAAGTGAGGGCTTTTGATTCTTAAATGGCAGGAATCCCATCCCTTCTTGTTTAACCCACCCTGATGGGAGCCTGGGGCAAACAGAGAGGCCAGCATCTAGGATTCTCTTTGCCTAGGGGCTGTGGCTAGGTCAGAGAGAGGGTTTTACAAAGTGGTCAGAGTGGAAGGAACCTGAGGGTCAAGGAAAATAAGTAGGAGTGTGGTCCAAGCCAGGAATATTACATTTATCATTTAAGACAAAGGTTTAGTCATAGACTATAAAGTAGAGAATAGGAACCTGAACATGTACAGGATGGGAAGTATGACAGAAGAACGGCCTGATTTTAAGGCACAGGGGTGGAGTAGACAACCATGGATGTAAAGGATATAAATCAAGTTAAGAGGAATTTTCTTGCAGAGAGATGATTTAGCAAAATGAGGTAAATTGTACTGATAAAAGTGATCCAGACCAAGATTTGGAAACCTATACCAGCTTCACCAATAATAAATCTGTGTCTCTAATGAGTCTAAACTGATACCAGGGTAGTAAGACCAAAGGTTTGTGACTGTCAAGAAGAAGCTCATCTTAGATGAAAACTTTGCCAAAGATTCTTAGATGTGAACTGTGTTTATAAATAGATCCATATGTAGACATACATGTATTTGAATATTTTATCTTTCCGCCACTAGATAAATGAAATTGGTAAGGATATGAGTAGACAAACAGGAAAAAAACATAGAACCATCTTATTTTATCTGAGACACTGGTGATATGCTACTGAGCAAATCAAATGGAATCATTTTGGCACAGTGTCTGGGAAGAGACTTCTATGCGATGGCCAATTTGCTTTCTTTTTTAGTTAAACTTGAAAATTAATTATCTTTAAGTGTGTATGTATAGATGTGGCTGTGAATGTCATTTTCCAAGATTATAAAATTACAAGGTAACAATTTATTTTATGGAAAATTTGACCAACATTTTCACTTGGGAATGTTAGCCTTCAGTTATGACAAACACTGGAGGTCCTCAAAAAGATTCAAAAAATTCCTTTGGGGTAGTCCATGAAACCTGGAGATTGAAATTGTAAGGAACGATTGGTGGTTTTCTTTTAGAATTTTCTCAAATAACATTTCAGCAAATGTTAGTCTTATATAATTTGATTTAGTTGGTCATTAAAACTCATAGTCAAAATTAATCCTGTAGAACAGAATTTCAACAGAAGAAAGCTTTAGAAATGAATCTTTTTTGTTTCTTTGCAGATGAATGTTATTTAATTATTATCAAAATTAACATAATTTCAATTATTTGCTAGGTTTACAAAGTCCTATTGTGAAAACAGTTTCTTTCTTTTATTCTAATGATACTTGAAAATTCTAAAAAAAATAAAAAGCAATGCAATTTAAAGGAAAAGGTTTTTTTGGATAATTGGATGCAATGCTTATTCATCACTTGATAAATGGTATTTTTAATTCAGTTAATGAGAGTAATTTATAACCAATTATTACATACAGCAGACTTGTCATTCCATTTCTATAAAATAAACATATGCATTGATATATTTGTATTGGTAAGTAGTAGTAGTAATGAAATATTACCTAAAATAAGTAATAATAACATCCTAGGCTAAGAAAATTGTAGAAACTTTAGAGCCATGTCCTCTTTCTGTTTGTTTTTTTTTTAATTTTTTAAGTTTATGTATTTATTTTTGAAAGAGGGACAGAATGAGGGGGGGGTGGGCAGAGAAAGAAGGAGAGAGAGAATCCCAAGCAGGCTCCACACTGCCAGCATGGAGCTCAACATGGGGCTTGAACCCACAAACCACAAGATCATGACCTGAGCCGAAACCAAGAGTTGGACCCTTAACCGACTGAGCTACTCAGACGCCCTGAACCAGGGTCTGTTTCTAATCTTTTTTCATAATCTTAAGAGAAGGATGGGAGAAACAAAAGTCATTATATATAGCAAAGTGCTTCCTCAAAATTGTTTTCACAGCAATTCAGAAGAGAATGAAAAAAATTAATCAGAGATCGTTTCAATCAAATTTATTGTGAAATAAAGTGTTACCTTTGTGCAGGCAATAATGCACATTTTATATTTCATGGCCAACAGTATTTAGAATGATGTCACTGGATTTCTGTGCTAAATATTAAAATAATTCAGCTTTGAATTTTTCGTTAAAAATTACATTATAAAAACGATTTAGGTACAACCCCCTGGTATTTTGAAGCTATGTACTTCAAAACAAACAAACACATTAATTAAAAATAAGTCTGCAAGGTGCATGGTATTTGTGTTGTGTTTCTTTTAGAAGGAATGTGATTTTTGTTAAAATAAGTTGTTGCTGCAGCTGCCTTTCAGAAAATGAGGATTCTATATTAAATAATGCTTAACAGCAAGAGTATCTAAGACTATTAATATTTTTTTCTCTCAGTAAAAAGGAAAATGCTGGAGATTCTCTTCCTCTCTGCCCCTCTTCCCACCACTAACTTCTAAAATTATAGGTACAAAGTATGTTTTTAAGCTGGAGGGGGCACCATTTTTAAGTTTTTTTAAGTTTTTTAAAAAATTTCGTTGTACTTAACATACAGTGTTATGTTAGTTTCAAGCATACAATATAGTGACTCAGCAGTTTTATATATATCTCAGTGCTCATCATGGTAAGTGTACTCTTAGGGATCCCCTTCACCTGTCTCATCCATCCTCCCATCCCTCTCCCCTCTGGTAGGGGGAGTTTGTTTGTTCTCTGCAATTAAGAGTCTCTCTTTTGGTTAGTCTCTTTTTGTTTGTTTGTTTGTTTGTTTTGTTTCTTAAATTCCACATATGAGTGAAATCATATGGTATTTGTCTTTTTCAGACTGACTTCTCTCCCTTAGCAGTGTAGTCTCCAGATCCATTTATGCTGTTGCAAATGGCAAGGTTTCATTCTTTTGTATGGCTAAGTAATATTTCATTGTGTATATTCCACATTTTCTTTATCCATTATCTATCATTGGACACTGGGGCTGCTTCCATAATTTGGCTATTGTAAATAATTCTGCAATAAAGATAGGGATCCATTTATCTTTTCGAATTCGTGTGTTTCTATCCTTTCGGTTAATACCCAGCAGTGGAATTACTGGGTCATAGAGTAGTTCTATTTTTAATTTTTTGAGGAACCTCCATACCGTTTTTCACAGTGGCTGCACCAGTTTGCATTCTCACCAACAGTGCACAAGGGTTCCTTTTTCTCCACATCCTAACCAACATTTGTTGATTCTTATGTTTTTGATTTTAGCCATTCTGACGGGTGTGAGGTGATACTTCATTGTGGTTTTGATTCGCATTTCCCTGAATATAAATGATGTTGAGCATCTTTTCATGCATCTCTTGGCTGTCTCTATGTCTTCTTTGGAGAAATGTCTGTTCATGTCTTCTCTGTGGGAGCACCTTTTAAATTAAATATTCTTTCATTATCATAGGTAATCTGTACAACATAGTGACGTTATTTGTAATAAACTCCAAAAGGTTAAATCATCTGTGTTATACCGAAAAAAACCCCTCCTAAATAAGATTTCATTTCTTAATTTATATTATTTTATCATATTGTGATCTGCTATAATTTTGAAGGTATTTTAAATGTTCTCATATTTGTTTCTAATATGGTTAACACAGATTATTGAGAAAGGCCTTTGAAACAAAGTAAGTAAAAATAATGAATAGAAGGAAATTCCATCTCTAATGGAATCATGATATTGAGTATTCTAAATTATAGAAGTTAAAGATCTTGCAGAGTCAGACCTCATATCAGAAATTATTTTTTTTGTAATGTTTATTTATTTATTTTGAGAGGGAGAAAGAGCGCGCACCTACATGCTAGAGGGGGAGGGGCAGAGAGAAGGGAGAGAGAGACAGAGAGAGAGAGAGAGAGAGAGAGAGAGAGAATGAATCTTAAGCAGGCTCCACGCTCAGTGCAGAGCCAGATGCAGGACTCGATCTCACAACCCTCAGATCATGACCTGAGCCAAAATCAAGAGTAGGATGCCTAACTGAGCCACCCACATGCCCCAATATCAAGAATTCTTAAATGGAGATCTATGGGATAACTATGAATTGGCTTCAGAGGAGGGGTCTATGAAACCCCAGAATTGTATGCCAATTTTTTTTATCTTCAACATGTAAACAAAAATCCATAGCAGTCCCCAGATTCTGAAAGGAGTCTATGGCCCTCAAAATAATAAGAGCCACCATCTAAAACATTCAAAATACTTTAAAATAAATAAATAAAATACTCAAAGTACATGAATGGTGTGTTGGAGACACAGGGACTTGAGATCTGAGTTTGAATCTTAACTACAGTTTTTTATCTGTGGGACCTTGGCAAACTCCTTACTCTCCTGTGACTTTACTTTCTAAATAGGAGAATCCAGAATTTACAGGTTCTTCTGAGAGCTTTATGAGGTCATGTGTAGTTTTTCCCTGGCATGTTAAAGTCACTCAGTAATTGTTATT
This sequence comes from Acinonyx jubatus, assembly GCF_027475565.1. NCBI lineage: Eukaryota > Metazoa > Chordata > Mammalia > Carnivora > Felidae > Acinonyx > Acinonyx jubatus. The sequence goes on from NC_069382.1 coordinate 29,553,276, forward strand.
TCCTTTCCCTCCATGTCTGTCCTCCGAGATGATAGAAATAGTGAGCGGAAGCCACTAAGTGTTAACATGAAGCTTTAATCTCTGTTGCCTGTTATCACACATGGGTATATCCAACCTTGCATATAGGAGTCACTTCTTTACAGCAGCTTTCAGTTGTGCATTTTTATAATGGAAAGCAACCACATTAACTGCAGTATGGTCCAGGGTGACATTTGACACCTACATGTTTTTTTTTTTTTAATAAAGTAATTTAATTTAATTGCTTTTTCTTTTTATTGTGGAGGAAAACATAGGAATGTTAAGTATTCACTCTGCCGAAGCTTCCCTTTCTGCCCTCAAGAGCTTTTTTCAAGGATGCCAAACACTCTTCCTAATTACTTTTTATTGATTTCTTGACATTTCTGCTCAACATTGACTGCTTATTTTTAGGAAACAAAGGATGCTAAGCTAAAAATGTTGATGGCGCATTTGAAAGTACAAAGTTCAATATCTGAGTCATGTCTCTTACACGCTTTTGAAAAACTGTATACCGGCTTTGTTATGTGCCTCAGTTGTCTTATCGCACTGCTGAGAGAAATAGAAAATTCTGTGATTCTCGGAAGTCTTCCAAAGCTTGAATTTATTTTGAACAAATCTGTGACTTAACCTCCAATATTTCAGGTTAAAAATAAGTAAGTAAAGGCAGTCAACTGAATAAAAACTAGTAAAAAGAAAAAAATCTACTGAAATACTAAACAGAGAAGAGGCTAACGAAAATTAAGCATCTCAACTCTATGTTATACATTCTGATTCCGATTTTGCAGTCATATGCCATTAATTAGATTAACCTTTAATTATGTCTGCTACTGTCTAATTTGTAGCATTAGTTTTGTTAGGGACGGGTATGTTAAACAAGTCTGAGTAGATCTTTATATGTAACCTAACCAAAAGGAAGCTGTCCTACATTAGCTTATTAGAATAGTCCATTTCTGTATGAGCTGCTCATTTAAAATATTTGATTGTCACGACTTTCGACTGGGCGTGCTACCACAGGACCCATTTTTAAAACCTTCTTGTAGGTGATTTATATGTTATGTGAAAATGAGGTTAAAGAAAAATTAGCAGTCAACAAAATAAGCCTAATTTCAAATGTCATTGGAGATTATTTTTCATTATATATAACTTATCTGCATCTCTTCTAGATACACCTTTTTTTTTTCTTTCCTCCCTATGTGCTGAGTACAATCAGCTTTTAAATGATCTAGTGGTATTAATATTGCATCGAGATCAATCACAGATCCTATGCAAATATTAAATATTGTACAGGCATTATAACTAAATTTAGCATTTCATTTGGAATAGTTCCTGCTGCCATAACTCCCCAATGATGTGTATAACTCAGCATATTTATATTTGTATGTGCATTTCTAATATGTATGTGCGTAATTTCTCTTACTTTAGCTTCATAAACAAATAAATGAGGTAGTTTTTTCTAACTTTGAAATTATTATTAAATGAAAAGTAAATCATTTTCCTAAAAATAATTTTGAGGGGGCACCTGGATGGCTCAGTTGGGAGAGCATCTGACTCTTGATCTCAGGGTCATAAGTTTGAGCCCCATGTTGGGTATAGAGATTACTTAAATAAAACTTTAAAAATAATAATAATAATTTTGAAAAGGAAGACAAGGATAAATTGAATGGAGGTTAAATAGAATCCATTACAGCACTGCAGTATTGTGGCACAAAATTGAATTTCTTTTTTTTTTTTTAAGATTTTATTTTAAAGTAATCTCTGTACCCAACATGGGGCTCGAACTTACAATCAATCCCAAGATCAAGAGTCGTATGTTCTACTAACTGAGGCAGCCAAACACCCCACAAAACTGAATTTCTGATAACCTTCCAAATTTACATTAAACTGTTTTAAAAAAATTTTTTAAACATTTATTTATTGTTGAGAGACAGAGTATGAGCAGGGGAGGGCAGAGAGAGGGAGACACAGAATCTGAAACAGGCTCCAGGCTCTGAGCTGTCAGCACAGAGCCTGACATGGGACTCAAACCCACGAAACATGAGGTCATGACCTGAGCCGAAGTCGGACGCTTAACCTACTGAGCCACCCAGGCACCCCTACCCTAAACTGTTTAAGATCGATTTAGTTTTCTAGTTCTTAGGAAAGCTTAGCTGAAAAGATAACCATTTTATTCTGAAACAGACAGCAGAATACTAGATGATGTGGACTGAGCGTTTTTCCCTGAGTTTAAGACTAAAGACACATTGATTTGAATGCCATTGGCCTCCAGTCTTCTGCTAAGAGTGCATGATCTAAAAGTAATTATTTTAAATCTCTTTCCCTGACATTCAGTTTACAAACACAGGGAAATACTCAGAAAGTAATGCTTTCTGAAAGGTGGAAGAACTGGCCTTCTCTAAAAGCCTGTGGAAAAGATGTTGGTTTTTGTTGTCTGTTTACTTTTAACTACAAGGTCAGATACGCAGCCGTCGAATGAAAGACCCACGAGATCGGATGCTTCACGGGGCCTCGCAGTCAGCCTGCCTTGGGATCTCTCTCACATTATGTGTTACACTGAGCACACAGGCATGCAGCTCCCCCTCTTAGAGCCTCCTTTTCTCCACCTGTGAAAGGGTAAAAAGTTACCTATTTCTTAGGGTTGTTGTTACCACTACAAGGCTAGAATATCTCCCACTGTAGATATTTAATGACTCTCAGTCTTCTTGTGCTTTGCTAGGAGTTGTATTGCGTTTACCATACAGATAGCTGTTGAGGTTCTTCAGCATTTATTTCTCCTCCAAAAGAAGGAAGGAAGCAAGGGAGGCAGGGAGGGAGGGAGGGAGGGAGGGAGGAAGGAAGGAAGGAAGGAAGGAAAAGAAAGAAAAGAAGTGAAAGACACACCTTTACAACCTACAGCAAACATTATCAATGCCAAATACCAAAAAATATAATATGCCTAGAATTCTTCCATGCCTACAGTCATAAAATGTCTTCTCTGCTTCTCATTTCTTCTGTGCTTTTCCTTTACCTGTCTTGAAGATTACCTTAAGTCCAAGACATTGGGTAAACAGCATGCCCAGTAGAAATGGTAGCTGTGAGCCTACTTAATATACTTTTTTGGTGTTTAGCTCTTAGCTTCATTGGGATATAACATATGATGTGTCGTATTGTAGACTGTTAAGAATGGGGAGACGCGTATCTTCTGTATTAAGAAAGACAGCAGAAGCGTTGTTAAATTCCTAGGATGGCGCTACTTTTTAAGATTTCACATTAAGTTGGATATTGGACAAGAGAATTCACCTAAGTCATAAGTAAGCCAGACATGGTCTATTTCCTTATGAGCCAGTCAGGATTCTGATGGCTAAGTCTCCTGCATTTTGTAGAAATCATATCCCATGCAGGATTTCCGTAGACCTCAGCTGCAGCATGGGAAAGACTGAAGACAGTATTTCTAACTTTCATGATCCTAGGACAGAACAGTGCAGTCTGTCACAGGGAAAGATGACAATCCAATTTAATTTGTTGCAACCTTTTCCATTTTTCAATTTAATTCCCCTTTTTGGATAATATCTTTAGTGGCAGTTGCCTGTAAAGAGTTAGTAGCCTCATACCGGATGAGAACCAGGTCTTTTTGTTATTATTGTTATTATTTTTTGACAAAGGGATTGGAGGTAGGGAATGAGAGAAGCATGACAGGGAATTTAACATTCTTTGCCTGGTTAGCAGCGACAGCACACATTCTTCAACTTTTGAATACTTTTTAAAGCACTCGCCTCTCATTTTAAAGGATGCCTAGGGAATTGGGAGTGCTACGCATTGCAAGTTCTATATTTGGAATCAGTACAGATCCATGTCAACCTCTTAAAATGATGACTTCTCATCTAACTTTGAACATGTCATTTTACCTTATTAAGTCATCAGATTTAGCCGAGCCTGGAGGGTACGTTCTCGTTGTTATTTTGATTATAAAAGGCTCCTGACCATTTTAGGATAGTTAGAGCTAAGACTTCAGTGCCACCCCTGGTCTTTCTTGTAATCTCTTATGATAGTGATAGATTCCATCTGTCTGGACCTCTGCCCCTACGGCTCTCTGATCTAAGAGCAGTTGGAACTTTGTTCTGACCTCTTGCTATGCCTAGTCACAGTATCCTCTAAAACAGCGCAATAATTTTAATAAATCAGATATAATCATTATCTCTAGAATTACATCCTCCATGTCTTCTTTCGCAGAGTTGCTGAAATGGGCATCAGTGTCATCTAGAGCATGGAGAACTGGCCCCAGAAAACATGACTCAGTTCCTAGCTCATTCACCTTTTCTCTTTTTACCTTCACCTATATACTTGCTTTGGCTGTCTCCAGAATGTGATTCTCCATTTAACAGATCATCTTGCCCATGTCATTGGACGTTTTCCATTTCTTTAAGTTTCCTTATTGCGATGTTGATAGGAATATAGTTCTACATGGGAAACTCCAGTTTCATGTCAGGATCTGAAGCTAGACTTGACCATAAATTGCAGTTTGCCACCCTGTGAGCCCAAGGAATTTGGGACATTCAATGGGAAGAAAAAGAAACTGAGGAATGTAACCACCTTGAGCATCAAAAGTTCTCCAGTTGCAAAAAACCCTCCTGCGACCGCCTAAGGCTAATTTCTGAGGGATATTGCAGTCTTATTTACATCACAAAACTGGAATCTCAGACCTTCCTAGTTGATTGACCATTTAAGTCCCAAGAAGTTCCAAGATTTTACAGACCAACATCCTTCCTGTTCTCTCCTTCACCCCCATACATCCACCAGTTGACTACTTTCTGTTTACTTTGTGACATACGTGGGTAAGCTTTTTTTTTTTTTTAAATGTGTGTGGCCAGCATTTTTTGTGGATCTTACCATGGGCTTGCCAATGCCTAGTTCTGACTTCAGAAGAAATATTTTGATGCTATGTTTTCATTTATAATTTCCATCTGTTCATCCATGTGGGCTGCTTGTTCACCTTTGAACAGCTAAAATTCATCATTTGCAACTAAAATAATCCACAGATAAAATGGTCTTTGAATCCTGAAAACAAACAAACATACAGATAAGGCAAGGAAAGCAGGCAAACAAAACAACCAACCTGATATTTGGAAGCTTAAATTTGGCAAAGGATAAAATTAAGCTCAAAAAGTTTTCAAGAATAATCATATATTCTAGTAGTTTTATAAGTAATGAATTAACTGCTAATATTAATTGATTGGACTTAAAACAAAGGCCTAGGAAACAAAAATGGGGGAATATCATGAGATACCTTAATGAAGGATCGCGAAATACAACAGCTGTCTGCTGATTAAGATCCATTTATATTATCAACATTTAATTGTAGGTACTTGTGCTATTTCTGTAGAACAATGACTCACTTCCCTGAGTTCTTCAGACTTTGAGAAAAATTTAAGTATTAGAGATTTTTAATATAACATTAGGCATTAAGATACAAGGAAAAGATGGGGTGCGTGGGTGCGTCAGTGGGTTAAGCGTCCAACTTCAGGTCAGGTCATGATCTCACGGCTCGAGAGTTCGACCCCCACGTCTGGCTCTGCTGATAGCTCAGAGCCTGGAACCTGCTTCAGGTTCTGTGTCTCCTCTCTCTCCCCCTCCCCCACTCATGCTCTGTCTTTCTCTCTCTCTCTCTCTCTCTCTCAAAAACAATAAACATTAAAAAAAACTTTTTTGAAAGATATGAAGAGAAGGGAGCCTTTCAACAGAAAAGTGCTCTACCTGTGACTGATCTCTGTTAAGAGATAATTACATCCTAGGGATTGATCACCCAGCACAGCAAAAAGGTGTATAATGAAGACAAATCCCTGACTGTATTAATGAAAGTGTTTTACATTTCAAAATTCTTCAGAAGTAAGGATTTCTTAAGGAGAAAGACATGAGTAAAACAGAACTTTATAACAGAACAAGGTCAGAGGTGTGGTTTCTTCTCATTTACAAGATCTCTTTTGCCTGTTAGGGTGTCGTTTTGTGCTTAGAAATATAACCAGAAGCCTGTCATCTGTTAGCTCTCCCTTGGTGGGGTTCGGAAGCATAACTAACCCTGCACATGTCTCCTCATTATGGTAGTCCCTGGATTCTGTCGTTACTGAACTGGAAAATTCGATACTCCCTAGGTATTAGCAATGCCTGTTTGAGCAGAACTAGCAATGCAGATTCCCGCTAGACATATTGTTTGGCATTGCTAAGCGTTGGACTTCTTGAAAGCTTTTGGGTAAGTGACAAATCTCACTGAAGACATTTGACTCCTTTCCAGGAATTGTGTGCGGATGTGAGGGATTAAATTGGCAAAGTGGACCTGCTTTAGGATCTGGGTTTGCCCGCGTGGAGTTTTAGGCGGTTTTGTAGAGCTGTGGTTCCCTTACAGCTGGTACACGGAACAGCCATGATTCCCTGCTTTAAGCTGTTTTCCTAAGCAGTGTTGGGGTATGAAGCACCTTAGTAACGGATGGAAAGAACAACGATCTATATTAGTCACATACCTGCAGCATCTAGAAAAATGGTTTATGATTTAAAAGGGGGAAGACCTAAGCCATTCTGAATTATTATAGCTGCAAGATATGGAGGTGTTTTATTAGGCCATATATACAGATATCACCACCAAGAAAAACTAATAAATTATAACTAAGATGCTATGGATGGACCTTCTTAAAATTCTGTTTCTGGCAGTACAGGGAAATAGCCAAGCAGCTCTAGATAGGACTCTGACCTCTTACTCTACCTTTTTTTAATGATGTGCTTCAACAATGCCCTTGTCGGTTTCACTATAGGCAGGATGAGTTCCACTGAGTTTTTCCAAATGGTGTATACATACGCACATATAACGTATACACACACATACATACATACATATATATATGTATGTATATCTAAAGTCATATGTGTGTGTATGTGAATACAACAGGTAGACAAGATGATGATAGTAAGACACTAAACACATTGCTCTGGTTTTTAGAGATATCATGTACCTTGGAAAAAGAGTTCAATGTGTGCACCTATTTCCTTTCCATTGAACAACAACAATCAATGCCCGCAGTAGAAAAACAGGTACCTGTTACATTGGAGGGTAGAGGCCCAGAAATTAAAAACAAAACAAAAAACTTCCGAGGCTTTCAGGAAAGCCTCTTTAGTTCACAATGGAGTATAAAGGCATAGAATTTGCCTGTAATATTAGCTCTTTCACTGCTCCCATCTGTAACCTAAAAAATATATGCTCTTTAGAAAAACAAGACCTGCTATGAACTGTTATGGGACCAGCCAGTCCTTTTGGACTCAGGACAGAAAGGTTTCTTGAGGTGAAGCATTTCAAGTTATGTGTTTTTGGAAACATTTTATTCCTCTTCAGATTGGTCATGTATGAATGACAATAACACTATTGAAAATTGTTAAGATTTCCGTATGTTATTTGGTTATGTAGAAATTTGTGCTGGGAACCTAAACACTGCAGCTACACAGTTGAACACATCATGTTACAGAGAGGGGTGTTTTGCTAATCTGATCACCAACCTGGGAACAAGGTGCCCCTGGGAATTCTGGGAGAATATATCCACTGAAATTAGCCAGGTGTTACAGAGCAAGATTCATATATTCAAACATGCATTCACTGCTTAATTCTTTTATGTGCAGCACCCTTTTAACCCCGGTGAGGAAACTGTGGTGCTTATAGAAACAGAATCTGGCAATTTGTGTTTACAGTCATGACGCAAGTGCAGAATGGCTGTGATTTGGCTAAATGGTATGTAGCAATGTGCAGTCGGGGGTTTAAGGCTGCACAGGTGCCACCTAAGGGATTATCCAGGCTTCTTGTGTTCCAGAGCCACTCATTGCAAGGGCCTGGCTCAAACCTGAAACACTCAGAAGGTTATGTCTGCATGGCCCAGACCCCATCTTCTTTTTATACTCTTGTGGACGCTCCTTTAACTGAAAGTTTAGATTACTTAAAACTTTTGTCAGGAATCCGTTCCCATCGTGAAGGTGCTTCCATAACTTTGAGGAACCTTACTGCCTTGTCATCTGTGTAACATACAATTTTTTTTTAATTTTTTAATGTTTATTTAACTTTGAGAGAGAGAGAGAGAGAGAGAGCTGGGGAGAGGCAGAAAGAGAGGGAGACAGACTCTGAAGCAGGCTTCAGGCTCCAAGCTGTCAGCGCAGAGCCCAATGCGGGGCTTGAACTCATGAACCAGGAGATCACGACCTGAGCCAAAGTCAGACCTTAACCGACTGAGCCACCCAGGCGCCCCTGTGTAACATAATTTTAGGCCAGCTGTTATACTCTCTATTCTTAATGGGTTCTTTCATATTAACAGACATATGGTATGGTCATATTAGAAAAGCATCAGTCCTATATTCTTGGCTACAACTTTTTTTTACTTTACCAATGACTATCGAATAATGATTATTTCACTTTCTCATGTCCTCCAGTTATACTACAATTTTTTTTTATTCCTGGCTTATTGCATTGGTTAGAACTTTCAGAGCAATGTTAAATTACAGCATTGGTAGTCAACAAACTTAGCTTGTACTTTACATTAATGGAAAGCTTTCCTAGAGTCTCAGCATTTAGTATGATTTAAGTTGTTTGCAAAAAGTAGACACTTGTCGGGGTGCCTGGATCAATTAAGTGTCCAACTCTTAATATCGGCTCAGGTCATGATCTTGCAGTTCATGAGTTTGAGCCCAGCTTCAGGCTCTGAGCTGGCAGTGCAGAGCCTGCTTGGGATTCTCTCTCTCCCCCATCTCTCTCTACCCCTCCCTCCCCTGCTCATGTGCACACACTCTCTCTCCAAATATATAATAAACTTAAAAAAAAAAGTAGATATTTGGAGACGATATAGAGTACCATACCAATTTTGCTTTATGAAGACATATATCGAAAAGACTGAAATTGATATTTTTTTTACATTTTTAATTTTAAACATATATATGTATCTTTAAACATATACATGTAAACATATGCTAAACATGAAAATACAAGGAATAGTGTAATGAATCTCCATGTAGCCATCATCTGCTTCATCAGTTATCAGGTTTGTTTCATTTTGCTCCCAGTCACTTTTCTTCCTGTTATCATTTCAAAGCAAATTCCAGACATGTTATCATTTAATATATAAATATTTCAGTATGCATCTGTAAGAGAGAAGGACTGTTTTTAAACATAACCACAGTATATTTGACACATACCAATTAATGATAACCCTGGAGAAATATTAATTATCTAATCAGTGATCAGATTTCCTGATTCGATATCAGACATTTATAACTGTTTGAATCAGGATCCACTTAAGTGTCACGCATGGTGAGTGGTTTATACGTCTCTTAACTCTCTTTTAAATGTGTCTGTATTTTAGATTTTTCTTTTCTTTCACCTTATTGGTCTGCCTCTAATTCTAGCTGTCTTTGTCTCTTTTTGCTCCTTTAGTTTAGCTTGGAAGAAACTGGGTTATTTGCCCTGTGGAGTTCTCCATGGTCTGGGTTTTGCTAATTGCATGCCATGGTATCTTTTAATGTGTTCCTCTGACCTGTGTACTTCCTGCAAATTAGTAACTGTATGTGGATGACTGATTAAATTCAGGTTTGATTTGGGGAATAAGAATATTTGATAGTTCTATAGAAATTGATTGTTAATCTCATCAAATGTTGATTCAGTATCTATTGCAATGACCATATGGGTTTTATTTTCTGATATGCCATGATTTTTTTAATTGTTGAATACGATAATGAACTTGCCTCCTACTTTCTATCTTCTGACCTTTCATCTACTTTCATTTCTAAATGTATTTTAGTTGATGAATAAATTAACCTATGTCATTAAATGTCACATGGTAATTTCAGCAGCTTACTGAATAACCGAATCCTTGATCAGTCCTCTTTGTTCTGATTTGTTTTGTTGGTGCTCAAAACTTTGATTAATTTTAAAATTGACAGGTTAACATTTTCTATATTGACATGACCTTCTCCCAACCAAGTTGATACTAGTAGAAAATGCAGAGTACAGTTAAGAATGTGTGCCTTCTGCATTTAGCCTGAGGAGATCTATAGATGTATCAAATTAAGCCAGTCAGATGGACTGCTAATATTTGCTTTGCAGGCTACAAGGATTTTACTCCTTTAGAATAGGTATTGATGGAAAAACGTTCAAGGGACAGTTCAAAGCTTTGTCAACTCCCAGCTATGGAAATCTTCTATAAAACCATAAGTGATTAGTAGAAAATATATTTCTGGAGTTGACTTGTTAGCTAAGGAGAGATTATTGTTGGCTTTGTAAGGAAGAAAATGTAGCTCCCTTGTAACTCCAACCAGCCAATGATCCACTGTGGGAAGAGACTCACCCTCCCTCTTCTTTAGAAAAATCTATGACATCCTATAAAGTATTTGTCATTGAGATGTTGCTCTAAGAAGTAGTAGCCTGTGATTACATTGTATCATGAGTGAAAGGCACTGTCAGAAAAAAGGAAAAAAAGATAGCAACTTGTATGTTTGAAAATAACCTTTCTTGACAATTTTATTTTTCTAAGGATAACACTATCTCATGACACCAAATCATTTGCTCAGCAACTGCTGGGAACGTAGAATCTGCTTTCTGTTTAGCTACAAATGAGATCAGTGTTACAACAAAAATTATAATTTTGTTTTATGAAGAGAAACACCCAAAGGTCACTTTTCATTCTGCTGAAGAAGGAAGAAATAATATTAGGGTCTGTTCAGAGAGCTTGTAAGACAGAGAGGAATTAAAGGCAATCTTATTAACCTACTTAGGCCTCAGTATGCATTTAACAAAACAGAAAGGAAGCATTTCCTAATTCACTTGTGTGACCTTGGGTAGCCTTCCCCCGTCCACCTCTGAACTCTTTGTTATAGGTATTTTATTCAAGACCACAGAACCATTCTTTTGATTTGATTTGTACCCTCTTTTTAAATATGGGATAAATTATATAAGATATGGTAAAGTTCTTTCTTGTCCACCATTCTGTGTGTGTTTAAATGATACCAGAGCCCAAGTTCATCATTTATAACAATTAATCTCCATTGTCCCTTGGCATCAACTTGTTCCTTGGACAAACTCTTAACCTTATGGGTAGTCTGTGAACCTCTAAGTACTTCTAGCTTATCAGCTAAGTTCCCAGGTCCATAAAGTGAGATGCCCTACTTCTACTGTAGAAAGTTCTGGGTTCATTTATGGTCTCATGATGCTCCTTCTCTGGCTGCCATTTTTGTTTCTTTAGCAGATTTCAGTAGAGGAGAGGCCAAGGACGTGGTTCCCTACTTTAAATCACTGTATTGGCTCTGGGAACCTCCAAGCCAGTACAGGGTGGGTTTTTTTGGTTTTTTTTTTTTTTTATCTCCTCTTGTCATTTTTTCCTTTTCAAGAATTTATTTGCCATTCAGCAAAAGATTGAATTACTACCCAGAAAAACATGCCAACCCAGAATGACGGTGCTTCAGTAGTTCTGAGTCTGGCTCTCCTCTTTTCCTTTGGAAAACCAGTGACTCTCCCTTCATTCCCTTGTCATCTGCAGAAGCTGTATTAGGTAGCACAGCTTTTCCTGCTCCACTTCTGTTCCAGAACTTCATTTTCAGGAGCTCCACATAAGCTTTTTTCCCCTAGTGGGACTTTGAAGTGCTTCTAGCACTTAATTGCAAGGAGCTGTATTCCGAGCAAGAATAATAATAATTTTCAGGATTTTTTTTTAAAAACTGGGAGTTCAAAGAGCACAAAAAGCATGCAGATTTCTAAATTCAGAGCCATTGAAGATATCACAGGTAAGGTTTTCTTTAAAAAAAAAGAAGAAGAAGAAAAGAAAAACAAACCTGTAATGTAGTGATTGACAGTTTCATATTAGAATATGAAAATTGTTAAAATTTGTGTATTTCATTGAGGAAACTGCATAGAATTATTTAGTTTAATTTTCTGCAAGTAAAGTTTTTAGGACAATTCAGAATTGTCCTAAAATCTGCTAATAAGGATTCATTCACTCAGGGAAGACAGGGTCTAAATGATTGCTCCTTGGGGTAAACCCTACATCTCCCTAATCCCTGCTAATTGTCAAAGAAGAATAGAGTGGCTTCTTATCAGCAATTTGCATTTGTGTAATGGCCCTGGTCTGTTGGTGCTGTCTACTTCACTGATAAGGAAAACACCACATAAAACAAGCAAGAAAGTAAGCCATCCTTTCCAGCATTATTTTCTTTTCAGCCTGCCTTGAGCAAAAAGAGCCTGACGTTCTACAGGAAATACTGTGTGATTCTGTGGGAAAATATTTAGTGATGAACAGAGAATACTTAATTAGTCCTCAGATTTTTATTGTGTATTTATAAAAATGTGCAATAATGTGTGATTTCCAAAATGTGAAGTTGTAAACAGTTTATATCATGTCCTTCATACTATGATCATCACACTATTTCTTTTATATTTTATAACTTTAAACTGTTATAATAACAATATCATAAGTACATTTAATTCAGTAACTTAGAAGTTGGGTCAGAAATATTAAAGAATTTTAAGAGTCTTAAAAGTTGAAAATAATCATACATTTAAGATGGTTTTCTTTTAGCTCAAATTGTTCTTCAACTTAATTTATGGGCAAATTTGGTGGTTATAAGTCATTAATAAGCAGTTATGATACAGTTACAGTAGATTATTGATATTTACTTAATGCCTTACAATTATGCAGTGGTTGCCTCTGCAAATTAGACAATCTCTCTTCATATTTTGTACAAGAATAATTTACTAAGAACATTTGAGGCTTGATTATATATCCTGAGTCTGGACTTTTTGTTTTTCCACATAGATATTAACAGTATCATATATTTGCATGCAGCGTTGCAGCTGACAAAGTACTTTATCACACTTCCCAACAGTCCTGTGATAGCACATTTTACAGCTGAGTTTACTGAGGCAGGTTAGCTAGACAAGAGTCACAGCTAGTAACTGGTAAAATTGAGCCTGGGATCTGATTCTTCTCAGCTAATGCCAGTGTTCGTTTCGTTTCATTTTCTCTATAAAGGTATCCTTTTAGGGAGAATTGTTCACAATCTTACAGTTTTTAACCCCAGTAACTCTAGTTGTTATCTCTATGTCTTGTGCATAATAGACAATCATTAAAGAATTGTAGAAGGGATGAAGGAAGAAAGGTAGGAAGGAGAGAGGAAGGAAGGAAGGAAGGAAGGAAGGAAGGAAGGAAGGAAGGAAGGAAGGGAAGGAGGGGGAAGGAAGGAAGAAAGAGAGAGAGGGGAAAGGAAGTGAGGAAAGAAGGGAAGAAGGAAGGCAGGCTAGAAAAAAGGGAGCCCTATTATGAGGGGCAGGATTTGAGGAGTCTGTAAATGGTGATCTTAGTCCGCAAATCCTTGGCTAAGTCTGAGAACTGTCCAGCCTCCCTGGGGATGGTCATTAGTCCTGACCTATAGGCCAGGGGAGACCAGGTCAAGAGTGAAACACTCCAAAGTACATTCTCTGGTAACAAGTTACTGCTTTATTTATACTTTCTTCCTTATAGTATTGCAGTTGCTAACATCCCAAGCAAAGTGTGTTTGGGGTAAAGTGTTCATATAAACGGCAAGCATAAAAGTAGTAGATGCATATTTTGCAGTGTTCCTAATTGCAGTTCATTGTGATAAACTCCCAGTTACAACAAACTAGTCACAAAGTGGTGAGAGGCAGGATTTTTTTTCTTTTTTTTCCCAACTTTTTATTTAAATTCTTGTTAGTTAACATACAGTGCAATATTGGTTTCAGAAGTAGAATTCAGTGACTCATCACTCGCATAGAACACCCAGGGCTCATAGTAACAAGTAGAGGCAGGCTTTATTAAGTACCGAATAGGTGAGATGTACCTTCATTTACTTCCAGGAGGAACTATGAGGGTCTTCTTTTTCATACCAAAACACATTCTATCTGCCAAACTTTTAGCTTAACCTCTGATACAGTCCTCCCAGCTCCCCCAGAAAGAAGGTCGTTGCCATAGCTAGGTTTAAGAACCTCCTTTGTTGCATTAATTTCTGGCAGAATTACTAAATGGAAACTGACTTAGCAATACAGCGTATGTGAGCCAAGGAGAAAGGATATCGCTGCAGAATTTATAGATCTGCTTAAGACTGGCTGCGCACTGTATTGAACTAAGAAGAATGGAAGGAAACCTGGCAAAAATGTGAAGGGTTCATATATCACCATCTCCATCCCAGAATCTTCTGACAATTACATCTTATTCCTGTGTTTGGCTGTTGGTTCAGAACAGCTGTACCCAGTCGGCTGACACTTAGCATCACCCAGGAGTTAATTACTGCTTTACAATTCCACGATCATTTTTGTTCCTGCTTCGGCTAAAGGATAGAAGTGCTAAACATAATAATCCATGATCATATAAGCTAGTTGCTACTTCATTTTCTCCCAGAATTATTTAACCATCAAATATCCCAGCTTCAAGTAATGACCTAAGAATTGTTCAAATGAATGTGTCATAACTTGGTGCTGCGGGATAATCGTTTCACGGGGGAAATATTTTTGAAAAAACAAAAGGGGTGTTATTTCTGATTTTAACATACATTTATTAATCTTATTTGTCTTAAAGTCCAAGGAATATGTACGAGGTATCTGTCTCTTGCTTATGTCACTGCTCATCATTATTGTTAGTTTTCTAATTAATATGGAGTGTCTACTCTTGGGGGGCTATGATGGGTTAGTTGTTGTTAATAAAAGCCTCAAGAGCCTGGTGCTTGGGTGAGGGGTAATCCTTAGCAACCTGTCAGGGACCACGCAGATCAGCTGGAGGCTCAGAATTTCTCGGTAGGAATGACTGGTGACAGCAGACTGCAGGTGGTCCATTGAGTACTGTCACCTGGGGCAGCAAGGAAACCAGGCCCAATTTGTCATCCCACAGGATCCTGTCAGCAGTTGAAAGTCTTAAGCACAAAACCTTTAGCATTTAAGGCAAATTTTCTCCTTGTATCTTTTAAAAGTAATTGCCGCGGATGGAAATATTAATACATCACATGCAAGCAAACAGTTGTTCACTTGAAGATATAGTATTAGATTAAAATTATGTTATGTGATGTATAGAAATGTTGTCTACTCTATGACTTTACTAGACGAAATGATGCCAGTTACATCCCCCTCTACCTGACAAAGATGTGAGAGTATAGCTGATAATACAGGGTAAAATCATTCTCCTTGGTTCCTTTTGTTTGGTGAAGGATACCTTGAAATGCATTTTGAAAGGCCTTTTTGTTGGAGTAATTAAAAAATTGACGCAGTTCTTAATTATTCATAATAATGATCCAAGAGTACCATGGATGTTTGAAATCCCCAGATTTCCACTGGTGAGATGCTCATCTGATTGATAAACACCTTCCCTACTTACCCAGTAATAATACCTGCTGTTACTCACTGTGTGCCCGTGCTATGCCAATTCCTCTACCTAGGTTATTTATGATCCCTATGACAATCCTGTAAGAGTGCCATTACCATTGTTTTCAAAATGGGAAAATTGCATTCTGGGTGGCTAAGTGACTTGCTCAAGGACACAAAACTAGTACGAGATGGGATTTGAACCAGATCTGTCTCCAAAGGGCAAATCTGACTGTTCTTTGCTGTTTACTCCTAAAAACCATGCTGACAGTAGAGAAATGGTCCAAAAACATGCCCTAGATGGGAGGATGCAAGGGAACAAAGGCCTTGCATGATTTGGAAACTGAATAATCAGACGTTGAGTATTTCTATCAGATAGAGTAAAAATCAGAATTGGAGAAGTCAAAACCAAAACGAAGCAAAATGGGGACTTACAACGGAAATGAAGAAGAAAAATCAAAGAAAGTGGAAAACTAATACATGAGAAGTGAAATAAAAGCAAATAAGGGCATCTGAGTTTCACATGCAAATGATAAAATGGAAAGTGATAAGGAAGTCAAAGAATCACTGAGAATGAGTCAGTAGACAAGGAAAAAATTTTGTCTAAAGATACATATATATTTTTTCTTTTTCCTGAAAGAGTCAATAGGATCTTTGTTGGCTTACCATAATGCTTCTGCTTGTCACCCTGATAATGTCAGTCATGAACATTACGTAAATTAGACTGTTTGGGGTTGAGACTGAGCACTGCATGTAGTGTTCCTGATGGTGTGAGTGGGGAGAAGTTCTGGTACTAAATGCTCTTGAATCTGAGGACCAAGAGCTTGGGCTTCATTTAATCCATATGCTGAATGGTGGTGGCATCATTTTCACATCGCTTTCACATAACTGAAGTTTGACAGGTGGATATCAAGCTTACCACAGCTGTAAACCAAAATTAAGACTACGGTGTCTACTCCTGATTCAAAATGGATAAATTTTGTAGTGCTATTATTGTCCTTTGCAGTAATACTAGACTGTCTTTCCATTTCCTTAAAAGTATGGCAGCAGACATTCAACAGTCTTCTTCTGAGTGGAACGGAAACTTTGAATAGAATGGCCCCTAATCTGTATGTTAATATACATACAACTAATAACATATAATTTTTTTTATTAGAAACAAATAAGCCACCTTGTATTCTTCTTTGATACATATATCTAAAAACTATAAGGTCAATATGCATATAAAATGTAATTTCCAAATTAAATAAGTAGATGCCATTCAAAAATGATATTGAACATCAGTTGCCCTGACATGACTTTATATCATTACCTTTGAGCCTTCCTGGAAAATATATTTTATTTGTGATAGGTCTTTTCTCTTCCAACTTCCTTAGAAGATAAAATATTGGTTATAAAAAATGTTAAGCATTTTTTCTATTTCATTCTAATTAAATTAATTAACTGCAGTTACCCTTTGATAATTCTATTCCATTTAATTACACCCAGAAAGTACCTTTCTTTTTTGCTGTCGTTTGTTAAACCTGAAAGTGACGTCCGTCACACTTTCTGCGAACTCTTCCTTTTAAGAGAATTTAAGAGTAAAGGCTGTTTAGAAGAGGGAAAGACACATGTAAACGTTCCCCTTCTTTATCTTCTATCCAGCTACATCTACGTCAACAACTGGAACAAGCCATCTTGTAAAGTGTGCAGAGAAGGAGAAAACTTTCTGTGTGAATGGAGGCGAGTGCTTCATGGTGAAAGACCTTTCAAACCCCTCAAGATACTTGTGCAAGTAAGAACGAGAAATCCTCTGTGTGGCTTATGTCCGTAATGACTGCTTTCAGACAACTCCATGTCTCATGTCTTGTTGTTTCTTTTCCCAATTTTGTTGCGTTTTGTTGAATAATGCTGTTTTATTTGTAGAGCATTTTTGAAAAGTTCACACCATTTGTCATCTCCTGTGTTACATCCAGAATTGTTGTTTGCTTTTTTTCAATTTTCTTTGTGCCTTTATATTTATAAAGTTGCTTTCCTCGTGGTTCTCCTCACTGTTACCTAGAAGAGATGTGCAAATATCATAGAGGCCAATAACTTTTGAAACCACCTTCTCCATCCAGTGTATGAATTAAGCTGTAAGACCATGTTCCTTTTGACCCCAGTGATCACCTGCAAAATGAATAGGACAGCTAAAAGAAGAAGGGCAAAAGATTCACTACTTACACATCTGTTACACTTGGCATTAGCTTGTTGTTTTATAACTACTTTAAAAATGGAATTTAGCTTGATCTCACTAATGGGAAAAAAAATTACATGTGTTTGGAAATGCATTTAGTGTGTGTAGCATCACTGTGTGTAGAAGGCAGAGTTCTTTCATGCTGCCCTTGTGTGTAGATAAATTTAGAATGGTGCTCCTTCCAATGACCTGAAGAATGTGATGCACCATTAAGAAGAATGACAGTTATTCTCTCTCAACAGGCAGAGTGAAACAATGATATTAGCAGTACATTAAATATTTAAACCCTATAGCTAAAATTAGTAGGTCTCCTTAAAACCCATGTTTACTGTGCAGTACATTTTAAGTCTACTCTTTTTTTTTTTTAATGTTTTTATTTTCTTAGAGAGAGAGAGAGAGAGAGAGAGAGAGAGACAAAGCATGAGCTGAGGAGGGGCAGAGAGAGGGAGACAGAATCGGAAACAGGCTCCAGGCTCTGAGCTGTCGGCACAGAGCCTGACACAGGGCTCAAACTCACTGATGGTAAGATCATGACCTGAGCCTAAGTCAGACGCTTAACCGACTGAGTCACCCAGGCACCCCAAGTCTACTCTTGATATTTAGGCTGTATGTGGGACGTGGACTCATATAGTTTGATGTGGGAAAAAATGTGTCATGTCCCATTGAAATGATGAGAGATGCATATTTATTTTGCATAAAAATGATCTCGTGTATCAGCATATGAGCTTGTGACTTGAATGTTGACGAAGAAGAACAAGTTTGTCAGAGAGACAGCTGAGCTAATAGAAGGAGCAATTAGCAAAATTAAAAAAGAGGCACAAGAAATAATTAAGAAGGCCATGTCCCCTTTATGTCATATAAATAGCATACAAATATTTATGTGATGATGGTTCTAAGAAAACCTTTAATTTTTATAAGTAACAAAGCACATCTTAAAAGACACACCTTTTAGGGGTGCCTGGGTGGCTCAGTCGGTTGAGTGACCAACTTCGGCTCAGGTCACGATCTCACAGTTTTTGGGTTCGAGCCCCACGTCGGGCTCTCTGCTGACAGCTCAGAGCCTGGAGCCTGCTTCAGAGTCTGTGTCTCCTTGTCTCTCTGCCTCTCCCCTGCTCACACTCTGTCTCTCTCTCTCTCTCTCTCTCTCAAAAATAAATAAAACATTAAAAAAAAGACACACCTTTTAAAATCATAACATCAAACAAAGATGCCATTTTGTGGGAAATGTTTTGCTGCTCCCTGTGCTGTTCTAGACATGGGCTGTACATGTAGGGTGTCTCATGGGACCTGAAGTACTAAGTTCAAGTAGACAAATATCTCCTAGAACTGTGTTCCTGCCCTCAAAGCTCTTGTGTTTTTTGTTTTTTGGTTTTTAAGTTCTTGTAAAAGAGAAGAAGTGGTTCCAAGAGAAAACAAGTTTGGGTAGTTGTATAGCTGATTTTACCAGTGAGGACAGACAACTTATAAAATTAAATATAGGCTTTTAGAGTGAATAAAAGACTAAGAATCACAAAAATGGGATTCTGATCTCAATTGCTAAACATCTCTTTTATAGAGATAGGTAATAGCCATTAGCCAAGACACAACTAACAGGTAAAAAAAACCTTTTCAAAATTTTAAAGCCAGGTAAGAATGAAAGAGTATGTAGAAAACTATTTTGTCCGGGTCCAGATTGCTTCATATGACTATCAATGTTTGTTGTTTTAAAAATAATTTTAGAGATTCACTTTTTGATCACCAGTATATTCAAACCTACATACCTGTAGCAAAGAATAAAAGTTGGTTAATTGTGATCCTTGGTTTGCTGACCTGCTGTGAAACAGCACAAATATGGCACCCCCACAGTTACCGTACTGAATTGGGATGCATAATTCTTATAATTTCCTACAAGGTTTTCTGTGATCGACAAAAACCCCAAACTGATGCTGAGAATTATAATCTGTAAAATAAGAGGTTCATTTATTATATGGGGAAACTTTGTTATTCCATCCTAAGTGCAAACAACCTAATTATGTTTTAATAAATCTCCTTGAAAAATAGCATAAAATTATAGTTCCTTAAATTCTCCTCCTTTTTAAACAACTATACTCATATTATCTATGTCTCAGACAATTACTTCTTAAGAAAAGCATCTGAGACCACTGTGTTTTAATTATAATAATGAAACATGATCACTTTTCATCATAGCCTTAGCAAAGATTTACAAGCTGAGTGAGTGCATATGATAGTTTCTGAATACCTCCAAGGAACCAGTGCAGTTATTTTCCACATATTAATTTCAGCTATTCTGCAGCCCTCCCACGTCCTACACAAAACATGCAATCACATAAGTGCTGTTCATTTGTTCCATTTTGGTATTGTGCCAACAACTGTAATTTTTTTCACCCACCAGTTTTTCATTAAATGTTAAGCCCAATCCAGGAAAAAAAAAAAAAAATTACTGTATATTTTTTAAATCTTGAAGTGAAATGTGTGTTATTCCTCTAATAATTATTAAAGCAGCAAGCCATGAATGAAAACTCTCTATCCTCCAGGCTAATTGTCTAGTGAGTTATGCGTGTCTTCCACTTCTCAGCAAATTGGTATCATAATTTTATTGGGGTTTTTTTTTTTTTGGTGGGGGGGAGTAATTATAATCTTTCAAAAAAGTCTTAAAAAGCTTATCACTGGATCTTGTTGGAAAGAAGATCTTTGACATCGATGATTTTCTTAACTGTTTACCCCTTTTTGGACCGTGTCTTTACTGATGCATCAAAAGCAAGCTGGTACCTTGAGGGAAGAATTGGAGTATATTTAACATCCAAAATATTTCAGGCCTTTTTCATTAAATGAAAGGTTTGTTGTTGTTTTTTCTTTTTTTTTTTTTTTTGATCCTTGTATTGAAAACGTCTTTAACATAAAAAGTAAGCGCTACTCAGAACTGAAACGACGACACATAATATACTGTGTCTTTCGATAGTATAGTGTTCACTAGGCCACTTGAATAGAGACAGAAAATATAAAAATGCTTCATTGGCTCATCATGGTCCTGTGTACGAAGCTAGTTCATAGTTTCCATATGGTCCATCTGTTTAAAGCAAAACATTGCTGAAGTATGAGCCACATCATTCAAAATCAGCTTTATCTCATGATTCAGAAACAACCACAGGCATGGAAGTTTCCAAGTAGTCTCTCTGGTCACCTAATCCATGGTTGTTTTCTTGGGAGTTGAAGTAGAAAACTGGACAGCGGATCTCTTTTGTGTCTCCATTTTGAATAAGGTGTTCCAAAGGGATTAACCGTGTAACAGTTAAACACTTCTCTGAGGAGAGGTTTGCTGGTTACTTGGACATCCCCGTAAGGACCACATGGGAATTTCTGCAGTGGCTCTCATCTTTTATATTGCCCTTCTCTCCATAGTAATTTAAAAATTTATCCCAGGGAAAAAATAGTTACTATTCCAGACCTCATAAAGACAAGAAAGAAACGAATCATTCCATCTTTCACCATCTGATGCCCTATGTAATCACATGGTTCAAAGAAATAGGACAATTTGAAATGACATCCAGATTTGCCTCTTTGTTTGTCTCCTTGTTCTTATATATCAGTTCTTCTGAACAGTTTTAGTAAAGAACAATTTTGGAAGATGTTGATGTGATTTTTTTTTTTAATCTAAAAATGATTTTATACCAGATCGTATTTATAAACCCATTATGTTGTCCCACGGACAGATGTGGCTTTCTCATGAGGGGATTAGAGTCTTAACCACCAATTTTAGTGAACAGTCTTGATCCCTTTCCCTTCAACTCTCTGGACGATATCTTTATGTGTAATATGGAATTAATATGTTCTCCAAATTTCTTTCCAGGGAGTCCATGAAATTAAATGAATTCATTTCTGCTAAAGTATTTCTAACTCTGGGGAAGCAAGATTTTTTTCCCCTTATAATACAAAGTAAATGGTAGTATTACATTTTCTCTGTAGACATTAGAAAAATATATACACCTGTCTTAATAGACTACATGCTAGGATGTTTGAAAAACCCCATTTCTTCATTTTATTTAACATTAGCAGTTTTACTTGGTTTGGTGGGGCTCCCGGCTAGCTTTATAACTTTGCATTTGACAGATCAATTAATATCGCTGACCATTATCTTCCTTATCCACAAAAACAAAAAACAAAAACAAGGAAACAAAACAAAACAAGGAAGATGCGAGTTGCCTTCAAACATGAACTTATGATTTTGTGTCATTTTTATGAAACTGTGAAGTATATATAAGGGCCTATAAAAATATGTAACTGTAGGAGATAAAGACACAGCAAATATGTTATAATAAATTATACTCAAAAATGAAATATTAAACATTTGTTTGTAGAACAGCTTTCTATTTATCTATACCAGGCGTTTTTGAAAACACAGAGAAAATGGAAGGCACGGTCTCTGGTCCCTGGAAACTTAGTCTGTTTAGGAAAATGAAGTAGCTAAAATAGTAAATCAATTAGAGTCAGTATATCCCAAGTGGTGCAATGCTGATTATCATGTAATGAAAATCGAAAGAAAGAAAAAGAAAAGACCGGAATGACTTGGAGAAGGCTTTATAAAAATTGCCATCATTTATGGAGTCTTTTCCATATACCAGGCATTGAGGCTGCAGTAATAGTTTCTGTGAGACACAGTGACATGAATATCTAGACCAGCAGCTCCATTGTGGGAAGCAAAACAGACCAAACAAAACTTAGACGTTAGGGCCAGTTCAAGAGCTCTGAAGGCCAGGTAGGTGACCTTGGACATTTTGATACCTAATAGGGAGTATTAGTAACGTCTGGAGCAGGAGAGTGATACAGTAAACATAGCAGATATTTAGGGAAGACAGACTTAGACACAGGCTAGAGAAATTTGGGGACTAGGTTAGATTGGGAGAGAAAGCCAGAGACACTAGCTGAGGTTAAAGTTTTATAAAATCCTGGCATAAAATGATGATGATTATGCGTCTGACACTTTCTGGTAGCTGGGTTAACATAATTAAATAAGGGAATGATGGCTCAGATTCATGGTTGTGTCCTGTGGCTTCATTATCATGGCTGTAGAAGGAGAAATTTGGAATAGAAAAAAAGGAATATGTATTGGGTTAGAGCCTCCAGTCCATAAGAATAGACTGCTAACTGCACTCTTTCTAGCCCTGGAAGAGTTCATTCTTCAGAGTGGGTGTGACCCTTGCCTATAGCACATCTGTTCTTAAGAGATGACAGGCTTAACAGATGGAAAAGCATTTATGAGACAGTGAGTGCAACTCTTGTGGCTCAGATCCGTGATCAGCTCTTCAGATGACCATGTCTTCTATTTCTTCTATGTTTGCCATGCATTGAGAATCCGGCTTAACTAGGGGTTTATTAACTCATTTTTGGCTTTCACCCTCTAAGGTAGATGGAAGGAAGTCCTTTTGTCCTCATAGACAACAATTGAGGTGTAGTTTTACCTAAAATCAGGGGCAATGACAATGTCTTCTTAATAGTTTGCGTGCTTTTTTCTCCTGAAATCAGGTAGGCAGCCCTAAAGATTTATTGATCTCCTTTTATGAGACAGGCTCTGTGCTCATTCTCAGTAGAAAGTACTGAACAAAACCATGCTGGTTTCTGCATGGAGTCTATTAGGCTGTCGAGAGTAGCAAACATATTTCAAGTAATTAATTTAATTATAAATTGTAGGTGTGCCAAGTGCTGTGATGGATATTTAGGTAGCTAATGAAATGTCTAATGGGGGACCCCAACTTGTCAAAGGCAGAGAGTCTGGGAAAAAAATATGCAGCAAACGGTCTATTTAAAGCAAAACACAATTTTGAAACATTTTTATTGAATTATTTAAGTAAAAAGTGGATATTTAGCTGTTTCATTATAAAATGAGGCTCGCAGTGTAGATAGAACTGTAAAGTTCTGAATCTCCAGGCTCTTTGACAAGACAGGGGAAGACATCCTCCAGAGAGGAAGACCAAACCACAAAGTAGCACTCAGTATGTCATCGTGTGACAGGGACATGGAGATGCATGGGATGTAGATTGATCCCATATCCGATTAAATTGTTTGACCCCAAACTTACAAAGATACATCATGTAGAGTAAACAGTGGTGAGAATTTTAGTCTACAGATGAGCATTTCAGAACAAGCTGTGCAAACAGAGCTTTGGGAAGGGCACGAAGGTTCAAACAGGGACAGGTTAATTCATAAACACTGCCACCCTCATTATTGGGATTGTATGTCTTAGACATTGAAAAACATCATTGGAGACCCAGGACAACTTCGATTTTTGGTTTCCTCAGTATTTACCCATGAATCCAATGTGGCCACTATATGTATCCAATTATCTCCTGGATTGAGAACAAGTCCACAGATCATAATAATAAATAAAAAAAAAAAAGGAAAAGGGGTGATTCAGACTAGCTGCACAGTATTGGGGAGGCATATAGGGTTGGATCTGAAGGAAATGTTGTGGGAACCTTTTATATTTAATGTTTTCTTTAATGACGTTGAAGAAGGCATTCCCCTGAGAAAATACACATCTTTTGCAGATGATGCTGTAAAAAGGGTGAAACACAAATGAGAAAAGCATATACAAATCTCAAGAAATCTCTCTCAAAGGTAGATAACAGAATGAGGTTCATCTCGGGAAAATACACACCAACAGTAACAACACATTTGGGAAAGAATAATCCACAACACAGATACTCCAGCAGTGAGTGGGCGAGTTCTAGCCAGAATGCCGAGCAGGGGAAGGGTTGGAAAAGTCAGCACTTGCAACGTGACACTCTAGAAAAACAGACAAGCACTATTTGAGCTAGTGTATACACCACTAACTCTAGCTTACATGGAATGAGAGCAAAAGGCCTTAATATCTAACACTTAAACTCACTGATATTCCTTAAGACGTTATTTGTGGGCATTTCCACTACTTGATATTTGTAAACATTAAACACCAAAGAAATTATTCCAGAGGTTATACAATATGAAGGAAATACCACAACTAGCATTGAGGTAGAGCAAAAAGACAGTAGGGACTCCTCTTTTTGAGGCAAGGTATTTTAAAATTGTCCAAATATATCATTGTGATGACTAGGAATGAAGAAATATCAGGTGTAGACCTTGTTTCCCTTTTGCTGCCGGATTAAGGAGGACCTGATGAAAATTAATGAAACCAAGGAATAAATGATGTCTAAGGATGGTTTAAAATTTGACCATCAATTCATAAAACCATAAAACCATTTATAATGGTTTATTAAATTAGCAAATGCTAAATAACCAGAAGTTTCTTGGGGGCATGTAATATCTTTGAATATGCCTAGTGCCTCCACCAAAAAAAAAAAAAAAGGAAATATCCAATTAGAATATAAAAACTACACCAAGCACTAAATTGATTCTCAAAATACATTAATGTATTATTGATTACATAGTAAGCATATCAGGATAGTCACCAAGTACTAAGGTTATTACTAGAAAAGAACTAAGGTTATTACCAATGCTATGTGCAAGTCTTGGTCACTAGATTGTACTACTTTATTCAATCCAAGTAAACTGGTATTTCAGCAACAGTATTTAAATTTGACATAATAACTCATTATTAAAGAGTTACAGAGCCCTTTCCAATTCCAAACACAATGTTAAAGGTTTCTATTTAGGGAAGCGAGCCCGTGAGGGCAGCACTGGGAGCTCCTATTAAGAAGAAATTATGTAGGAGTTTACAGAGGAGAGTCTGTCATAAACTATACAAATAAAAGCCAGAAATTCAATATTGACCTATACCTGACAAATCAATTGACTATATGAAAGTCTCTTTGATACAGTTCATTATTGGACGCTGCCGTCCAATACTATCTTGGGCTCAGTTTAACAAACATTTTATGAGAGCTTTTTACAAGGCAGACACTGTGTTAAAATTAGAGATACAGTGGGGCGCCTGGGTGGCTCAGTCGGTTGAGCGTCCGACTTCAGCTCAGGTCAGGATCTCGCAGTCCATGAGTTCAAGCCCCACTTCAGACTCTGTGCTGACAGCTCAGAGCCTGGAGCCTGCTTCGGATTCTGTGTCTCCCTCTCTCTCTGCCCATCCCCTGCTCGTGCTCTGTCTCTCTGTCTGTCTCTCAAAAATGAATAAATGTTTAAAAAAAATTTTTTTTAATTAGAGATTCAGAACGATCAAAATATGGTCACTATCCTCACCACAGAGAATTCCAACCCAGACAGGTGGGGGCTGTGAAAGAGATCAGGACAGGGTGCAGTGTGAGAGGCAAAGACAGACTCCTCAGCCAGGGCAGGGAAGTGGGAGATGGAGAGGTGGAGGTCAGGGAAGGGTCAGTTGGGAGAGGGGATACCTAAGTTCGGACAAAACGATCTGCGAATTTTCATCGCATTAAGAACAAATGTAAAACAAAGATCATTGGTCATGTTAAGAGCACATACTAAAACAATATATATAGAAGCTACAATAGAGGCTCGATTATTATTCAAATAGATTGTCCTAAGAGACAAAATTCTTGGAATTTGCCCAGACTCGTGCCAAAGCATATTGTTCAAAATGAGATTAAATTTACCATACTCTTATCTCCAAAGAAAGTGATAGATTGGATGCTTAATGTACAGTGCTAATTTAGAAACATGTCAGAAGCCAGACAGTCTCCCTATTCTTTTAGAAGTAATTCCATAGAATTTAATCAGAGCTTATCGATCAGATGAGCTTCCATTTGCATATGCCTTCTCTCCACAGTCAATGCGGTCTGCAGTGTTGCACAGGCAAAATCTGTTTCTGCTTCTTTCAATTTGATTTGGCAACAACTCTAGAGGTCCCCAAAAGTTCCATAATAACAGTTGTTGCTGAACACTTAAATTGCTTAGGAATAGGTATTTGCAGTTTGTTTTACCTCCATGATTGTCTTAAAAATCCATTGTATCAAAAATGTTTTTTAAAAGTCCTTGAGTCCTCCTCCATGACTGGTAACACATTCAGAAGAAATGCTGTCAGTTTCCACACAGTGGTTCCATGTGTCAGGATGAGCACTGATTTCCAGAACCTTTGTGGTGAAAGGAACCGTTGAGAACCACTTAGTCAAATCCCTTCATCTTATCCCTGTGGCCCCATGAAGTCAAATGGGCTGCCCACATCGAGGCAGCAAGATACTGTGGTGCCAGGATAGACGGGCTTAGTCTCCGTTTTCCAAGGTCAGGGTCTCTGACATCTTGAACGTTAGTGTACATGCAGATCTCTTGGGGATCTTGTTAAAAACGCAGATTCTTAGTTAGCAGTTATAAACTGGGGGCCTGGAATTCTGCATTTCTACTAACGAGATCCCAGGAGATGCTGGTGCCATTTGTCCATGAGCCACACTTTGAATAATAATGTTTCACCCTAAGAAAATGTATCTGAGGATAAACATTACCACAAGAATAGTCCTGGTGCAGATACAGCTGATAGTTCCAAAAAAGATTGGCATATTTTAAGCATATCTAGTGTTAGTGTACCAAGTATCCATGTCATTTTATGATAGAGATAAACCACCATGCCATAGGCCAATTCCCTAGGAAACATCACCTTAGAAGTTCGTACTAATTAGAAAATTGATTGGATAAGATTTTTGATCTGCATCGCCTCCTTGTCCTGTGCCTTCTCATCCCCAAACTGGCATCCAAGATGCATAAGTGACAATTTTCTATAAATGCATTCCTTTTCTTAAGCAACTCATGATTCTTCAACTATATGTTCATTTTATGATCCTTACTTAAATCAATGCACTGCTTACCTCAAATGGTTCTCCCCCTTCTGCACTTCTACCCCCCAATACACACACACACACACACACACACACACACACACATGCATACAGTGTTCACATGTCTTATTCCATGTTCATTGTATGAAACAAGTGGATTACTGTGTGATCAATAAGAGAATTATAATTGTTATCAATAATGCAAACAGGTAAGAGAAAATGGTCATTGCAGAATATGCCCTTAATTCTGGAGTACCTGCTTAATCGTAGGCTATGTCCATGTGAATTTTAGTCCTTGTTCAGAAACAAATACACAAACAAAAATCCTGTATATTTCAGAAGTCATTATGTTAAATACATTATATGAAAAATAGGTTTCCATGTATTTTCCTTATATATCTGTGAAGACATTCTTATTGAAGCATGTGACATCTTTATGAAAAAATGACCCAGCTTCACAGGCTATCATTCTTATTTCTGTATTTCTCTAGGTAGATCGTCCTCTATTCACTGCTGCAAAAATATTCTAACCAAAGAAACCAATTCAATTATATAGATAGATAGAATTTGTTCAAATTTTATATATCTATCTATCTATCTATCTATGTGTGTGTGTGTATGTGTGTGTGTGTGTGTATAAAGTGTTTTGAAGAGTTAAAAGGGCTGTATCAATATAAGATATTCATTGTTAAGTTTATTGATAATACCAGTGATCATAATTATATTTAAGTTACACAAGAACTCATAGTAATAAAAATCCAGAACTTTAGTATTTTATCTTGCAGGCCATTCTTCATGAAATAGAATTAGATATACCAAATCACTTGATAACACTTTTTTGGCATGGAATTTGGTTTTAAGGGGAATGAGAAAAATATCCTTGGTTTTATTCACATTGCTTTGATGCCAAAAAGATAATATTTATTCTTATTTACTATGGAGAAGAAAGGGCCGGTCATGTGTAAATCATGAGGTATGTGCTGTCACAACTACATTTTATTAGGGGCTTTGCATGATGGTTATGGTATAGATGAACTATGGATAGTAACCATGACTGTGGGTGTTGAGCATCTATAAGCTAATTTGCTTCCTAGAACCTTTTGATGGCCCTCTTGACTAGAGCATGTTACTGGGTAAAATGGATCCAATATGAAATGCTTTCATTACTGGTATAATAGCAACAAAAACAGCCCCTAGAAAGGACTTCCATATTTAGGCACATCCCTACTGCATGACCTTACAAATGATATTTATTATATCAAGATTCTAGAATTTGGATAGGTGAATGTATGTGAGTAAAACGAAAATTTGATGCAGTTTAAAAATAGTTTCACCTTAAATGCGAAATGACACCTATTAAGTACTACAGTAGAACCACCCTTTGAATTTTAAAAATGTATTTGTCTTTGGGGATCACTGGATGAAGTGAAGTTTGTGCTAATAAATGTCTGCTTCTTTCTGTCTTTCAGTATTAAAAAGGAGACCTAATTTGTCATACCTTTAAAAAAAATAGGGCATATAGTTTTTCTGGTCAGTAATCACTGGAGTGTGTAAGCGCTTGACTTCTATTGTAGTTTGATGATTGAACTTACAACATAAAAGTACCTATGAAAGCACAAAATTGAGTGTCTATAAAGGGAAAAGCTCAGGATCCTTTAAATAATAAAAGATTATGGATGGAACCATGCAAGACCTTATCAAAACCAGTGTTTTAACAAGATAGGAGTCCTTGCTCAGTGGCAGATAAGGAAATGCCAGAGGGAAAGTGACTTAGCTACACAGGCCTTGCCAGCCCTATGTAACTTGTCAACCTCCCTGGGAGTTAAATTTCATTTATCATTAAATGCCTTATGAAGACTGAAGCAAACAACAACAAAAATATGTACCCCGCAGTTTCCATGGAACATGGTTTTCTAAATGTGTTCTTTTCCTTTTCTTTATGTTGTTCAGCCACCAGGTCATTGTAGGAATCTCCATATTCCATAGGAGGAAAATTGCCAGTCTGAAAATTCAGTGTCTTTAGCGTTCTATTGCTTATCACATTTTTGCCCTCTAGGTGCCAACCTGGATTCACTGGAGCAAGATGTACTGAGAATGTGCCCATGAAAGTCCAAAACCAAGAAAGTATGTTAAAATAATCTGAAATTTGCTTTCTTCCCCAAACTACAGCAACAATTACTACCACTTGGTGCTTTTACAGTTCAGTTGTAACTGATTCCTTTTGTCCTAACGATGGTTTAGCCACTCGGGGCATCAACTCATTCAGTGTGAGTTTGTTTCACTGTCTCTCAGCTTGGGCCCCAAAGATCATAGGGGTGAATTAGAATGACCAGTCCGGATGGCCAGGGATTCTGGTGACCATGGCAGGCAGGCCAACCAAAAACCATTTCTTTCCGGCACTTTTGACCAAAGATGTCCCGTGGAAAACGGAGATAAAGAAACCATCAGATGCGATTTTCAGTGAGTCCCTCTGAAAGAAAGCAGTCACTTCCAATGCTGCCATCTTCCTTTCTGTCATACAAACCCTAGGACCCCATTTTGTGCAGATTTTTAATCCTTTGAGGGAAATGCCAGAGTCTGAAAACCATGGTTAGGACAAAGATTCAGTTCCTGAGGGTGAACTCGCCAAGTTCAGTCAAATGACACTGAAGGAGCTTCTTTCTAGCATATATTCACCTCTTCTCTTTTTCTCTGTTTTTTCTACCATTGTTTTTTGTTTCTTCTCTCAGGTGCCCAAATGAGTTTACTGGTGATCGCTGCCAAAACTACGTAATGGCCAGCTTCTACAGTACGTCCACTCCCTTTCTGTCTCTGCCTGAGTAGGAGCATGCTCAGTCGCTGCCGCTTTCTTGTTGCATCTCCCCTCAGATTTCACCTAGACATAGATGTGTTTTACCAGGTCTAACATTGACTGCCTCTGCCTGTCGCATGAGAACATTAACACAAGCGATTGTATTACTTCCTCTGTTCGTGACTAGTGGGCTCTGAGATACTAATAGGTGTGTGAGGCTCCGGATGCTTCTGAAATGGATACTGAATAATGTGATACAAAATGATAGCCAATATCACACAGTGCAATTATAATAAAAGCATTTAAAAGTCTCACTGTTATTGATAAAATAAAATCATTCTGCTAAACAGTCCATCTTCTTTATAAAATGGCAGCGTCCTGCAAAGGATGTTGCTAAATTGTAATCAGTATGCACTTGAAATGATGGTAAGTTAATTTCGGCTCAGAATGTGTTATTTATAACAAATAAACATGCTAAAAAGAGTTCAGATGTTTCTCTTCATTAACAGTTTGCATTTAGGTGTAAAAAGAGTACTGAGTAGGAAAATGACAAACATTTCACAGCAAATGAGATATCCTGGCTTCTCCTTATGTTGCTTAGGAAACAGGTGATTCAGGATTAGTTTAAACAATCATTTCTTTATATTTGCATTTCTTTATGCTAGTTTCAATGACAATTTTAGGGACAAGTAGGGGTTTTTTGATATTCGTTACTTACTTTGAAATATAATAGTTTACATCCAGATATATATTTTTAATGCAGAACTGGGAAATTTTGTTGGATTTCTATGGCTTCGTGAAGGGTTGAACATCATCCTTAAAAGACCCAATCCACATGTATATAATTTGCACGGGTAACTAGATCATGTAATTTGTCCTTCTGCTGTGAACTGGGCTATCGCTTCTAATTCTGGAGCTTTCAAAGCATTGTGTTTAAGATGGATTCCATATAGTTATTCATTGAGATGAAAGGGTGACAATTTTTTTTTTCCCTGTGAAAGATCAGATAGTAAATACTTCAGGGTTTGCAGGTGATAACCGTCACCTGCACAACCACGAACTCTGCACAAAGCAGCCATAGCCAATGCATAAACTGATAGGCATGGCCGTGTGCTACTAAAACTTTATTCACAAAAGCAGGCAGTGGGCTGGATTTATCAATCCCTGATTCAGATTGTCAGTTGCTCACCCTGAGACATAGCTGATCAGTGTAAACTCACGTAACACAATGAATAGTGATACGAGCCGGTCATTTGGGGGCCCTAAAAGAATCAGAGATTTACCCTTACTTGTATGCATGCAAAGAATAAGATCCTGTTCCTCCTGTTAACAGTCGTGGAAGAATAAATTTCATGGAAAAGTTAATTGTATATGCATTAAGGGGAGGCCATTTCCATAATATTCAATCATTTATTTAGTGAGGTGGTGCTTATGGCATATTTACACAGGCTACATATCAAAGATTATGTCATTAATCTTTTTAAATGTAGATAAGATGGAGAATAAAAAATAGAAGAGGAATAGTAGAATTTTACTGAATATTTTAAAGCCATTCCTTTCAGAAATCAGTTTGTATTCAAATAACATAGATTTAGCAAATCATGTGACTGTATAAATATGATAACATATCGTAGAATTGAGTGAAAATTCTGAACATTTGTATCACACTTAAATGTTTGGTGTTATACCGAGTTTCATTGTGCACTGAAGGCAATGTTAGGGCACTATATAGAGAATCGCATTTTTAAAATGAAGCTATTTCCCCAAATAATGATGCAGTTAGATCTGACAGCAGTAGGCAAAGAAGATGTTTTCAACTTCTATTTTAGACCACTTTCTTTTTCAGAAGATATTCTTTCAAAATAGCCACTATGTATTTAATCAGAGTGTGATTCCTTAAATAAAATCTTTAGTAAGCTTTCGATCGCACTTTTGGAAGACATTCAAGAAAGCAGCCTTCATATTTACCCTGATGTAACAAAGATTGATAGGAAGTGAATTTATGAGCAGTCTGTGATGACTGTGCATCAGGGCTCCCTCGGATCTGGAAAAGCAAGAGCTTCCCTTCAGAAACTGCTTTCCAAAGTTGTCTTGCCCAGCGTTAATTTTCTGACCTCTATAGCTTAAATTTTCAATTTTCATTTCTGCAGACTCTCATATAGAAGGCAGGAAAATACACTTTGCTGTTTTAAGAACTTTATGTTCAAGTATCAGTGTAGTCTGCACAAAGGATAAAAAATGTTGCCACAGTGGTAATGATTAAACTTTAATTGTTTGTGTTCATAAAGTCTGAAACACATAACATAAATTTTGAAGGAAAAGATATTCCCCAGGTTCAAAGAGAAACATTTTTTCGACTTACTAAACCACATTTTGAATAGAAGAATGACATTATAAAAGAATGTACAGCTTTTAAAATGCTTATTAACACATAACATATTATTAGGATTTGATGCAGTTTTTCTGGTCAGAGTATTCTATGGGGACATTTATTGATTTATAAAAATGGATTTAAAGTATGAAAGAAAAGAATAAATGTATATTTTATATGGCCTTCTTGAAGGCAGCCATTTGCCTTGAAATAAAACATATTTATAATACTTTCTAGGAAAATATTGTCAAGGTTAGTCAGCTTCAAATTTGACCTACCTTGACAGAGTTCCTACTTTCAAGGATTGTATTGATCATTGTTGGGGGTCGGGGGGAGAGAATGTGCATGTATAGGCAATTCATAATTGATATATAGACTTCCTGGGCAGAAAAAAAAAAACACAGCTTCAATAGTTAGAGGCGTATACAGCAAGTATATCATATATAAACTAATATATAATAATAAGTTATTATAGAATAGCCCAAATCATAGAATATTTTTACAGAGTACAATTTTAGAACTTTTAGGCATATTGTCAGCATGAGTAATCCCAATAGATCTCCTTAAATGTAATTTTGAATCAGAGGTTACTAGTGCATAAATTACTTGTGTTGATTCTAAATGCTTTAAAAACCATTGAAATTACTAATTTATCCAACGTGTATCTGGATGACAGTAGAATAAAGACACAATCTATGACATAAATTATCATAAATTCTAACTGAGTGTTAGACTTTCTTGTGTGTGTGTTGGTGAATGTGCTTCTGTGCACATGGAAACTTGGGAGTGCGGAGAAAGCCTCCTATTACAT
Organism: Acinonyx jubatus; assembly: GCF_027475565.1. NCBI lineage: Eukaryota > Metazoa > Chordata > Mammalia > Carnivora > Felidae > Acinonyx > Acinonyx jubatus. The sequence continues at coordinate 29,586,559 of NC_069382.1, forward strand.
TCCAAAAGGCTCAATGGCAATATGGATTTGTATATGTGAAAATAAAAAGTATCTGCATTTGTAAAGGTAAGTCAAAAATGAAAAGTCAGACACTAAATACGTCCCACTTAGCACTGGCATTGACAGAGCTCCTTTAGAAATCTCAGAGGTGCAGAAAGGACTATACATATGTCTTTGATATTGTTTGCATAAGGAGGCCCAAAGTATTAAAGAGTAAAATCTTGAATGTCTTCAGATTTTATCAGAAGCCGTAAATGCATGGATGGATAATTTTGGCAAAAGAAAGTTGTTTAATTGTTCTTTTCTCTGATGCAATTGAAAAATTTAAATTAACCTACAGGTTAATCAGTTCTCTTCAAACAATTATAAAATCCTCAAGCAAAGGAATAGTGAGTCAATATTTAATAGTTTCTGAAGACTCTTAGATTTAAATTAATTTTTTATATTGCTTACTGCACAGCAGGAAATCACATGTAGAAAAGGAAACTAAATTGTTTACAGCAACCTTTGTGTTTTTGAATTATTAATTTAATTTGAAAAATGTAGTGGCGAGACAGAAGTTCAATAGGAAGCATATGATACATAATGAGCCTAAGCCAACATTGGGTTAAATAGAACAGATAGAAAGTAGTAACTTCTTCATCAAATGAAAAGTGTTTGCGTATTCTGCTTTTCTTGACTCACAATGAAAGAAATGTAGCCACCAATAGTAAAAATAAATGAGAGCAGCATTTGCTCCAGGTCGAGAATGATGCATGTTTCCTCTGCTTGTTTCCTTGTTAGGGCTTATGGCCAGAAGAGATTCCAATTTTAAGTACCAATTTCCCTTTGAATTATTTGAAATTGGAGCTGCCTGATATGAATGACTTCCCATGAAATGAAATTATAGTTAGGCTCACAGACTTACCTATAAAACTGTAAATGCAGTAATATGTATGCATGGGCATGCTACTAATTTTATTGAAGACTTAACCAAGCTTTCTACGCAACTAATATAGATCATTAGCAGTGTTCATGTAGGCATGGAATAATGATTCTCTGAAAAGAGTTTCTGTAGATATCTCGGCTTTAACCCTTAAATTATTACTGACTGGTAGGAGGAAAAGGCATATGATGGAAGGGGTTCTAGGGAGAAAAACTGAGTCACATCTTCAAGGAAATGTGTAAGGAAATTTATTATCACTTCCTTGGAAAATGAATTCTTATCCTTGATGTTCCAAAGTTTATATAAAGGAAGCAAATGAGGGGGAAATATTTTGTCAAATTGAGTGTTGCACAGAGACAAGAGAAGTTCATTTGGATTTGAATAAATTGTTAACTTTTGCTGTGGACATTGTGCAACCAAATTAATCCTGAATCCTGTGGCTTTTAATTTATGAAAAGTTTAGGCTATTCACCTGAGTACCCCGGGCCAACCAAGGCAGACTGATCTATTGTCCACACTACCTCTCGTTATTACTGTTACTCAATGTCCTCTCTGATTTTTTTTTTAATCTGGAAGCTCCGTTTCCTCAAGAGGTAGAAAGTTTTTAAAGTCTCACTTCTTGGGTATATCCCAGCAGCTTTCAGAGTTTTCCTGGCCATGAATTAGGTAAAAGGAAACCTACATGTAATAAGGGGCCCAAGGTAGATCTCCAGATAAGTCCACTCTCCAAGCTCTTAAACCCTTCTGCTGTTGGCCGACATATTTCCTGGCTCCTTTATTCCACAGGGTCTCCCTGTGGCGCATGTGTTAGTATCATAAGCATTTTGTCCATGAGAAATTAACGTCCAAAGTCACTGAACAGGCAAATGGCAGAGGCAGGACCTGAAAACAGGAGGACTTAAGCACACGACCCTCCTTATTTTCTCCTCTCTACTTGAGGATGCTTTGTCCATGCCCAGACTGATGTTTTTGTGAGAGGAGTACCCCTCAACCACATGTTTTCAAAGTTAAGAGATCGATGCCTTGTCATGTTTCTTGGACCACTGTGGTATCTCTCGAGTCAGTGATGAAGGGAAGAAATGGAGGCCTCTGAATCTCCATGTGCCTTCTGCCCTTCCTTCCCATGTGCCTCTCCACCATCCACGCACAAATAAGCAATCCTAAGGGGTCCCCCGCCACCACCACCACCACCCCCGATAAAATTTGATTAACAATTTTTGCTTCAGCCTGGAAAGCATCTTTTCTGGAAGGTTTTTGTTTCTATTTTTAATTTGCCCATGTCCCCCATTTCCTTGCTTGAACCTGTGCAGTTTCTGCTAGTCCTTTAGTCTTGAGTCTCTGCACTCACATCTGCCAAGACTGTGGACTGTGAGCTCACACCTTGGGGTTCCCTCCCGGAGCGCTGGGCTCTCATCTGGCCGTCGGAGCTCAGCACCGTGGAGTGATCATCTGATTGGCTCTCTGTTATTTGAGGAAGTAATCCATTGAACTAAGGACCCCAGGAATTGGATCCTTCTCCCACACAACCCCCTTTTCTTTTTACAATTTGAAAAAGCGAGGCATCGAGAGTTATCCTATGCCAGGCAGGAGTTCTTCGAAAAAACTAGATGCAGGCTCTGTTCCCCAATTCCCTCTCTGGCTTTTTGGGCAGAAGCATTTGTTGCTTTCTGTGAATGGAACATGTAAGTGGTGGAGAGCGGAGAAGGTTAGGAACAGAGGAGATATATATATTTTTTAATAACCAAAACAACGAGAAATATCAGAGCATAACTAGCCACAAACTACAAAAACTGTAAATCCAGCGTGACAAAATTTTCAGACCTGAGTGCTGTCCTCTTGGCTTCCACCCCTGGCTCTGCCAACCATGTGCCTTTGGGCAAAAAAAAATCACCTCCCTGGAACTGCACTTCTGCCTTTTAAAGAGAGGAATGAAATCATACTGAATGCCTTTCTTTATTATCATAAATACAATATTTCTATTCCCAAATGAGGACAACCTCTCCCTCAGTAAGGTCTTTTAAGGGTTAATAAAGACACGGTGTGCTGGTATTTGCACACCTCTTTAACAAGACGAGTTCCGTACGCGGACTCACGGAGGCGTACCTGAGCACTGCTTGTGTTAACCACCCACCATTCGTCCTGTTCCGTGTGCACGCACAGAGAGCCGTAATAGTCATGTGTAATGTGTTTTGGAGCGCAGTGTATTGCTCTTTTCTGAAACTTGTTTCCTTTCTTTCTTTTTTTTGTCAACTTTCTGCATTGGCAGAGCATCTTGGGATTGAATTTATGGGTATGGACCAATCATCATTCCTTTTAGCCTGCAGAATTTAGAACCTCTGAGCTGAAATCTTTTCCTTTTCTGCTCTTACCTTTCAATTCCTAACTAATTTCCTTTTCCTTCAGAAGGGATCATACAGCTATAACAATGATTTTTCCGCGTCCCATCTATGATTAGTTTACCAAAATGTCACTGAGTGCAGCAGTTTCTAGATTTCCAAACTTCACTTAGAGTTTAAAATCACCTCACCTGCTGCAAATTCACACATGTCCCACGTACCTTGACCCTCTGGATCTGACCATGCTGTTATTTCAGAGCTGGGGTAAGTTGGAGAGGTGTGGAAGGCTATGGGAAGAACCAAACCAGGCCTGAGAACAAAAGAAGCTCTAAATGCATCGACTTAAAAGCACACCACGTCTTAGGCTGATGGGAACTTGACATACAGTGTAAAAATCACCCATTTAATATAGTAACATAGAAAGCCCTGACATTGCAACACAATATTGTAGGCACAGACTGATTTTCTGGGAATGTTCAAGCGCTGCTGTAGTCAACTTCATTATCTTATGAGCAAGGAAATAGAAAACAGAAAGAAAAAAGCCTTGTGCTATTTTCAGTGGAAATTCTAGCACTAATGGAATTAACCTTGAGTCACTAAGATCATCCAGACAAGTAATCAAATAGACATGTTCACACTGTAAACACAAAATATCTCTTAGCAGCATATGAATTTGGGGCATAGTCCCTTTGAAATCCTTTGTCCTAAATTATTGGAAGCAAGGGCCAGTCCTGGGAGGAGAGGGAAACCATTCTGTCATCCCAGAGGCTCCACAGCGCAGGTACCCGGGCTTTCTGGACAGTACCAGCAGCCCTGGAATGTGGCCATGGGTCAACAAAGCAATGTCCTGATTAACAGAATATCTGATCTCCATGCAGCTGGTGTCAGTGACATCATGCAGTGAGGGCACCCTGTAGCATAACTGCTGCTCTCGTTTGGATGATAACGTCACCATCTATACCTAATATACTTTCCATAATTCGTGGAGAATAAGACTTTTCCAAGTTCTGCCAGTTACAGGTTTAGAAACTCAATTGGTTGACCATTCCTCCTGTAAAAACTCCCAAGAGAAAACGGTTCCTGTGGTGAGAAAACCCCCACTTATATGGGAGTGGCCCTTTGCAGATCAGAGAATCTCTCCCAAGCGTGAGAATCTCAAGAGGTCCCATGATCAGCATTGGGTGGCAGATTATCTACGTAGAGAGAGACGGATCTATTCAAGTAACCTCCCTCTGGATAAAAATAGTTCCACTACTAAAAAGGCTTACAGGCCTTTCCTACAGGGAGAAAACAAATCCATTATCGCCTGCTCCTTTTCCCTAACGGCATCTTTCTCCCACTTTATCACTTCAGGGTCTAACTAGAATTTAATACTTCTATTCCCAATGAGGTAGGGCAATGGATAGTTCAGATATACGACTTCTCCCTCAGTAAGACCTGAAGGAGCAGTAGAGACACCATATGCTGGTATCTGCACACCTCTTACAGGCAAACGGTCTAAAACTCCAAAGTCTCAGGACAGCCAGTGTACTGAGCCAGAATGTTCCATCCTTAAGGGAAATCAGACCTTAAAGATCAATTGCAATTGAGAAAGACAAGGCTTCTGTCTCTTAGCCTGGCCAGATCAGACAGAAAAACATGCTCGATCTGATTCACTGCAAAGCATTCAGCCAAACCATAGAGTAAAGACTGGGAAGCGTTTCCATTCATTAAGGCACATCCGCCAACTGGACTGACGGATTCTCTTTTTCAGCGCTGCCTCTAATTTGCTTTTGCCCTATTGACCCTGTCACGCTAGGAAAAAAAATAATAATAAGGAAAAAGGGGGGTCAAAAGAACCCATTGTTTTCATTATTGTTCATCAAGTATTTCCCTTTTAACACATTCATAATGTGGGGGTTCCCTGCTCTAGTAAATCATTGGAAAATGGAATAGAAACTGAACTGGGAAACATTTAATGTATTCGGGAAATGCCGTTGTGAATACAGAATCTTAATCCTCCTTCTGTATTCCATGGGCCTTGTCTTTAGTTGGTTCATCTTAGCACTTTGCTTTCTTTACCCTTTGGCCTTTACTGAGCTGCTTTTTCATTTCCATGACCAATTTCGCTGGAAAATGCGTGTCTTCCCGTATCACGTAGGGCAGAGTGGTGAATCATCATACCACATTTGCTGACAAACTGAGGTCAGTCTATCCTTTCCTAACGAACAACCGCCGAAAAACTTCTCAACGGAATCCCTGGGAGTAGTGGGATGCCTTTTCCCCCTTGGGTCCCTGTATACATCCCATTTTCACGGTTTGCAGATGTAATCTCCCAGCTTTTTCTAAAAATAGAACGTCAAGATGCCAGTGCCACCAAGCCCTCCTCCTTTCAAAAGAAGAAAAAAAGAGAATGAGCGAAAGAGGGCAGGGTAAAGCAGGGTCAAGGACACGTCTACACTCCTGTTTCCGAACCAACTTACCACACCGGCAGGAACCCTGCCTCCTGTCCCGGGCCCCACCTCTCCTTCTTAGACATAGTGCTAAAAACTGATCCAGATGCCAGGTCAAGGAGGAAGCTCCCGTGGCACCAGCTCACAGATTAACACCTCATAAAATTTAATTCCCTGTCCTGTGGCTGTGGGGGAGGGGAGGCAGCAGACACAGCAATTAACAAAGAAGCATTCACCTTCCACCTCATCATCTGACTTTTGCGGCCAAAGTATGTGCCACCACTCTGTCTCCTGGTTCATTGTTTCCTTGCAATGCACCAGCTGCTTTGCTTTCTAATTGTGGCTGCCACGTGACCGCCAGCCTAGGGTAGGAGTTATGCTGTATGGGTTCACCCTTCCAACTTTACATCCACCTTCTCTTCCCGCCCAGCATTTCCTCCCTCTGGTTTTCTTTTGTTTATTTATTTTTCTTCCCTTAGTATCGGGCATGCTGTGCCAGGGACTTCAGATGGCTCCTTCACTTTCAACCTTGTTTTCCTTCGTACCCGACTTCCTCCCTCTCTCCGTCATTCTGTCAGTCTGTCTGTCCTCTTGGTTTGTTTTTTCCTTCCCACTTCCCACCCTTTTGGTTTGTTTTTGTAGAATTTCTGTAGCATTCTAGTCTTTTACCCACTGACTTCTATTCTCCTTCTCCTCCTGTTAATAATCAGTGCTCTATTAATTTGATTTGACAATGTTCCTGATCTGTTAACTGGAATTTGATTACCATGGGCTTGGCTTGTAGGAAATGTTTTTTTGTTTAATGGTAAGGTCTACTGTATCACAGAAAATAAAACGCACTTTTTCATTTCGAGAAGACCTTTCTGCGACTTGCCCTCTCTCAGCAGAGAAGAAGGTGTGGTGGCTAAGACTGAGAATGTAAACCAAAAATGTTCCCTAAGGCCCCATGTCGACGTCCAGATAAGAGACCGTCATTTGCACAACATCCTCCAGTTTTTGACCAGCTTATTAATCAATTTGGCAAGTTCCACTTACATTGCTTATTCTACACTGGTTGAGTTCTCTTTCTCAGTGAATATCTTCCAATAAATATAATTAGACTAGTTGGAAACTCAGTTCCTAAGGGATCAGGTTCACCACGAAATCTGCCAATCTCATTAAAAGCCTGACCCACCAACGTATAATCAAATGATCCCTCCCAAAAACCGATTTGCAAATAGAAAGACTTCCATGAAGAAGATACTGGTCACATTGGGGGTACAGTGCTGCTCTTAACCCAAAGTTCTAAGCATCGGACTCCCTTAGTGTAACCTACCTTAGCTAATTTGCCAAGCTGGTCAACACAGCAATGCATTACAATCTATTCCAAGTCGCATATCATGGATGCTAGTGGTTTCTTTACACAGATACATTAGGTGTCTAAGTACAACTGGTGGGGTAATAATAATTGTCTTTCAAAGGACAAATCTCCATCTTGGCCCAGGACTATCTTACCCACCATATTGGGTTTTCTCTGATACAGTACACTGCTACCCCCACCGTGTGGCTTATGTTTACATTTTACAGTTTAATCGTAGGGATCCTGCCTCAGTTTTGTTGCTAACTACAAGTCAAGCTCATGTTTGCAAATGTCTTTGAGTTTATTTTTTTAAATTTAGAAATGGCTCCTTGTAAAGACCACCGGAATATAACATAGATGGGAAATAAAAAGAGGCTTGGGAGGGCGGGGGGGGATGGAGAAGAGGGAGGAGGGGAGGATGGCCCCAGTGATTCCAACCCCAACTCGTTTTATTGGCATTGATTCCTGTTGTCTTTGCAAGATATGTTTTTTTTTTAATTTAATTAAAAACTACAGTTTTGACTAAATAATTATTTTATAATTAATGTTGATGATTTGCCAGTTTAATACATATATACCTGCAGCTTATACGTAAAGTAACTTAATAGTGTAATTTTTTTTTTAATCGCACATGGCCCCAGCTGGCTTTGCTGTTTATGCTCAAAGTACAATGCAGAGTATGCTGTACCTTAAGTATGTCTGCAAAAGTAATGAATTGTCTCGTATTTACTTTCTTGTGAACATGGACAATGCCAACGCAGCATGCCAACTGTTCAGTTGTTAAGTCCCGGCACGTGTAAGGGGGCCTTGGTGACGTCTGCTCTCATCCCTTTCCAGAAGCGGAGGAGCTCTACCAGAAGAGAGTGCTGACCATCACCGGCATCTGCATCGCCCTGCTTGTGGTCGGCATCATGTGTGTGGTGGCATACTGCAAAACCAAGTAAAGCTTCCTCCTCCGTGCCTCTCTCCCCTTCACGCAGAGACGGCCTAGCCGGCGGGGCTTTGCGCAAAACAGATTCAATGGCCTGGTCTTGAGAAGGGGGAGTGGGGAGGCAGGGGGATGTTTCTTCTCATGTTTCTCCCCAGAATAATCTCTCTGGAGGACCTTTTCTAATCACATAACTAGAAAGCTCTGCCTGTTTGTGCGAAAATGTTCAGAAGATTTCTGGTCATTGACCACGGCCCGTGATCAAAAGGGGTAGAGGGACGGGCCTGTGGGGCACATGCGTGTGCGTGTGGACGTGCACCACATCCTGAGAGGACAGCAGTCAGTGACCAAGGCGCACTTGTCCTATCCCTGCCGAGGACGTGTTCTGCTTTGCGCTCAGACTTAGGAGATAAAGGAAACACTTGGTGGTGTTGGGAATGCAGGTTTTTAAAAACATCATTGGGATTGATTTTCTGTTCCATCTAATGAGCTTACTGGTTCAAATGCTCTCAAAGCGTGAGATGTACAAAAGGAATCTCATGGGAGGAAAATCAAGCAAATCTTGCTTTGAAAGAATTAGAGAAAACACTAAAGCAGATGTGTGTTCACTGTGTCTGGCCCTTGAAGCTGGGTCCCTATGAACAAACACAATTACCGTGTGGCATGAAGTCCCTTCACTTTTCTCTCTTACGTAGAAGATCCACTTAAAGTAGGAAATAACGTTAACAGTTTTGTTTTGTTTTGGTGCTTCATCACATAAACTCTCTTGCCAAAACTAGTCATGGGGATATTATCATGGCCTGAACGTTGCATTGAAGAACAAAGACAATATGCTTTTATACCATAAAATTAAGGGCATGAATGGCATTTTCTGAATACCCCAGGGTTTTGTTTAAAAATTTTGTAATGTTTATTTATTTTTGAGACAGAGCACGAGCAGGGGAGGGACAGAGAGAGAGAGATACAGAATCCGAAGCAGGCTCCAGGCGCTGAGCTATTAGAACAGAGACCAACGTGGGGCTCAAACTCACGAACTATGAGAGCCACCCAGGCGCCCCAGTACCCCAGGATTTAATGTGTTGACAGAATTGAGTGATAGAGATAAGCCTTACTAGAATCTACCTTATGAGTCCTACTAGATTCAACTTCAATATTTCAATACTCATTGCCTAGTTACACAAAAAAAACGTTACCGGAGTGAGATCATGTTATAACTGCGCTAAATCTACTGGCAAAATATGTACCTGTGTGCGCTCATATACGATGCTATACATGCTCACACACTGTGTATGAGGCACAGATTCCAAATTAACTGCATTTCCTTAAGAGACCCACAGACAAAATCATACATGAAATCAGAATCAGCCTCGTCCATTGCACGGCACAGATTGTTACCTAAGACAAATGACCATGTGTAAGACTTAGGCAAAGATGGATTGATGACCAAAGTTGGGGTTTGAGCCAAATATCAACTTGATGTATCTTCTCCTTTTTTTTTTTTTTCTTATCTCTCAGCAGTCCGGTTCAATTTCTGTAAGAATCCCACCCAACTTCTTAAATCTATTCACTAAGAATGTGGGATTCCACTTCTGTCCATAGGCAGACTCTGAGATGGAGTGGGACACCCTCTCCTGTCACCACCACTAATCTCCTACCTGAGTTACATGGTGGTAGGATAAAAATTGACTGTACCAAATAACAGAAAAAATAATAATAAATGCTCCCTCTTTTTCATATCCAGGAAACAACGGAAAAAGCTGCATGACCGGCTTCGGCAGAGTCTTCGGTCTGAGCGAAACAACATGGTGAACATAGCAAACGGGCCTCACCACCCCAACCCACCCCCCGAGAACGTCCAGCTGGTGAATGTATGTTGACTCTGGCCAGTGGAAAAGCTGAGCGTCTCTCCTCTGTTCAGGCACCTTGAAGTTTATTTTCTAAAGCTCTTAGGCTCTTCGCTACTGCCATTAATCACCACAGCTTCCAGGAATCCAGGGTTTCTCCAGGAGAAAAGAATGGGAACATTTTTTAAAGTGAATTTGGTTCCTGTAACACCAGCACATTTCCTCTTACAAAGTGTTCATTAAGGGGTTGGCATAATAATATTGGGTTTGTTCTGCAGGGAGACGAGGACCGGAAGAAAGGAAAGAAAAACAGAAAGAAAAATAATGAAATGAATGATACAAGAATCGGGGGGAAATATTTTATTTTATTTTATTTTATTTTTATGATTTGGAAATGAAGGCTATTCCAGTCTATAACTGATTAGTGCTAATAACTGAGCTAAGGGCTTTAGACTCATTTTTATTAGAGGCATTTCCCAGCGCCCAATGATTTACTGATTCTGACTTACCAAGGGAAAAATTAGGGCGTGGAAGGGCCAAGTGACTTATCAAACTCACTTCTCAGTGGCAAAACTGAAAGAACGATGCCTCCTCTTCCCGGACTCTTTCTATAGGATGTCAAACCCTCCAGAGGAAATAGATCCTCAATCACTCAAACATTCTGTTTAAAATTTACCAAGCACTAGGCTTTTAGATAGAAATAGGTCATACATTCTGAAGAGTCTTTAGATACAATATTTCCAGCCTCCTAGAGCCGGACTCAGCTTTCCTGCCTTTTGGAGTGTTTCTCCATATTTTTTGCACCATAATTTTTTCCTGTTCACTTCATTTCCCTCTGATGCGTGGCTTTTTGTAGGCAAAGCTTGAAGACTACATTCAGTACCACTCTCTATCCTATAGGAAAATGTGTCTTTTGTTTGGAGCAAATCTATCCTAGAATCCTGTTCAGCCTTGGTGGTTACTACCAGCAAGACCTGTAGCGAAGACCTTCCAGGGACAGAGTATATTTTGCTGCTTTCCTCCCCCGACCAGTGTTCACTGGAATGTTCTACACAGTTGATAAATGCATTCACTACATACAGGCACACCTCCAATCTGTCACTGTGTCTAAGTGGCTGCGTGATTCCAATTATGTCTTGGGCTGTGTTGCTTTAGGCTTTAATCTGTCTAAACCCTGTTTCCTCATGATGACAACAGGCCTAAAAATAATACCTACTTCAGAAAGTTCTGTGAGCATTAAATAAGACAATCCATATAAAACACTTAGCCCAGTGACATTCAGTGAGTGTTCAATAATTGTTAAGTATCATTTTCATTAGATTCACTAAGGTTACATTGCCTTTCAAGGACCAAGAGTGAAATGGTACACAGACTAGGAAGAGCTCATTATTTATGACATCACCATCTTTGCCCTAAAACAAGCTAACTTTACGTCCCAGAAAGAGCCACATGGAATAACAGCCTTTCCGCTAAAAGAACCAGCCAGAGTTTCAAACATCACTCGAGCTGTGTATTTTGGGGGTTTCCGTAAACACATCAGGTTCTTTTAAAGCCCACAGCCCATTGCTTATAAAGTGCCCATTTCAACTGAGAATATTCCTTTACATGCCTTTTTCTGCTATTTTACTCAATGTGGTGTCTTTAAAAGACAACTTCAAAGTGTGCTTCTTTCATTGACTGCAGTGGATATTGAATCTAGTGAAGTAATAGCTAGTGTGATTTGGTGATGAAAATAAAGTAGAATCTATCTGCACCATGGATACGCCCCCTATACGTTATGTGCTTTGTCAAGATGTGTGATCTCGACAGCTTCTGTACGTCCTTCAGATCGCTTGGTGGCTGTGTTAGTCTTACCACCGATAAGTTAAAAATTTCAGTGATATCATTAGGGCAACATGGGTGCTGGGAAACTGAAAAAGAAAGGTAGATCCCAAATGCAGATATTGTAAAAAAAACAAAAAAAAAAACCAAAAAACTTCCTCCACTGACTTGAAATTTGAAATAAGACAAACCATCTCTACGTTTTTGTTTCAGTCAACTATCTGTTAATCTTCTTTCACTTATAACAACGATGACAAAAATGGATATCAGGCAGAGATTTGTATTGAATTCCAGTCACATTTTCAGTTGGAAATAAGATAGAAGGAATAGGTCTGTTTCTGATAATATGCAGTTAAGACTATAGAATCTATGCCACGTGCACATCCAAAGGATAATTTATTAATTTCATTTATTGAATTTAAAGGCCATGTAGCCAGGGTATGACCTGCCATCTGACCATTGGAGAAATGGAATTTATTAGGAAGCATATGTACTTAGAATAGATATGTGTGTGTGATGCTGATGTTACTGTTTTGATTAATATGAATCTTCAAGTTGTGTCTCTTTGTTTATCCAGCAATACGTCTCTAAAAACGTCATCTCTAGTGAGCATATTGTTGAGAGAGAAGCGGAGACATCTTTCTCGACCAGTCACTATACCTCTACAGCTCACCACTCCACCACTGTCACTCAGACTCCTAGTCACAGGTATGAGAAGGAAAAATAAAATTATAAGGCACTCCTCCAAGAGTAAATTTGTATATATTGCCTTTTGCTGTCACTGCCTAAGAAAGGAACAGAAGATACTCACTTATGAGGCAGGGACACACGGTTAAATGTATGGTTTAGGACAAAAACAGACTTTGGACATCAACTGGCTCTGCCATTTAATTGCTGTTTAAATTTGAGCCTCAAGTTTTTCATTACTGAAAATGAAAAGAATGCCTACCCACAGGATCTTCATTCCCCATTTTAGAGATTGTCTTTACTCAGGCCCGACCCCTCACTGAATTGCTATAGTGGAAAAAGTCTGGCTTAGATGCTCTATAATGCTTAAAAGTTGGCTTCTTCCAATGATTGGGTTGCCTTTGGAAATGCATGTGCGAACTGGTTTAATAACTGAACTCTAAATTCTCAGATGTCTTGCTGATCCAGTTCATGCTACCAAGGGCAACACTGGACTGCAAAATGCAGCTCACAGGCCAAGTATTTCCTTAACGTAAGCCGCTCAAGAACAGAGAGATTGTACGAATACATAGTACATAGCGACATTTGGAAAATATGTGTCAAATGGGTGAGCAAATACATAAGCTGTATCCTTACAAAGCCATTCTAAATCCTTTCTAGAGCGAGTATCTTTCTGACAATTCTATTCTGAGACAAGTAATGTTGTAGTGAACTGCCGATACACCGATAATTTGAAATAGTTACCAGATCACGTCCTTTCATTTCCATTTTGGCATGTAATTAAGAAATGCATAAGTATATCTCTTCGCCTCTCATGTTTCCCCTCTAGCTGGAGTAATGGGCACACTGAAAGCATCATTTCGGAAAGCCACTCTGTAATCATGATGTCATCAGTAGAGAACAGTAGGCACAGCAGCCCCTCTGGGGGCCCAAGAGGACGACTTAATGGCGTGGGAGGCCCTCGCGAGTGTAACAGCTTCCTCAGGCATGCCAGAGAAACCCCTGACTCCTACCGAGACTCTCCTCATAGTGAAAGGTAAACCCCAAGGGCACAGCTACCGCAGAGGAGAAAGAGACGCAGTAGGGGAATCCCCGTGAGCACCTGCGGTCTCACCTACGGAAATCTACTCTCATGAGAATAAGAGGCAGCAGTTGCCTGTGCTAGGAGGTTCCTAGCTGAGGAAGTCATCTTTTTGTCTGAGCTCACTTCTCCTGAGCTTCTCGCGTCATCCCAGCGGCTGACAGGCAGCAGACCCTTAAAGAGCGGGAACGATTTGATGTGGAAGGTGCGGCAAACCTGGAGTTCCTAGCTCTGGCCTTAGGCTCAGACCCACCCGGGATCTCAGTTTTCTCGGCTGTAACTTTAGAGAGATGGCACCAATGGTTGATAAGGACCCTTTCTGTAATTCTAATTTGCCAGTTACCCAAACTCTGGTCGAGCTGCTGTCGTGTTCTCGTGTGCTAACTCTTTCTTACCTTCCAGCCTCGGTTAAATCAAATCAAGGGCTGTGTCACTGCTGACTGTCGTGGGGAATGACCGCTTGTGTTCCACCACATAGTATCCCTTTTATGAAATTCGAAGAAGGGATGAATAAATAAATGTTTTGCCTGCTGTGTCTGGCAGTCTTCACAGCTGGTTTCCAAACCAATATTGCTTTTGACATGGTCCTTTATTCCAGAATGTTTTGGCTTTCTTCTGGGGAATCTCGGATTGGGCTGGGGGAGTTACAGACAAGGTAAAATGAAGAGTAGAAGAAAGCAAACTAAGAGATGCTTACTAGGGATACTGAATTCATAGGTTCTCTTTATTCATTTTCAGTTAAATTGGGAGAGTTATATCCAACCAGCATTGGCAGCATATCAGTACGCTATTGCTTGTTTGTTTGCAAACCCAAAATGGTGTCATTTGTTTGTTTATATATCACCATCTCAGTGTGATCTTTGACCACTTGCTGAAAGGTTTACGTGATGTTGCCTTGGTACGTGTCCATACCTATTTGATAGTTACATGGGCGGAGATAACTCTGATAGACTCTGTCCACTCATGGACTGACTGGGCAGTCCTTAAAACAAAAGATGACTAGTTTGGGGCCACCAGGTCATGTAGAGCTTGCTGACCACTCCTCAAGGGTCTTTGCCCCAAAATGGTATTTCAGAATTCTATGGAATTAAAGGCTGCTCTGTCATTCATCTGTGAAAAAGTAGGCATGGTCCCAAACTGGTTTAAAACATGAGTCTTAAATTCATATAATTGCATCTTTATGTATTAAGACATTCTATCTGTCTTAATTCATTATTTTTTGAGACCTGAAAAAGACCTCAGGGACAAATTCTTTCTTCATCACTACATGTGATATTTCTCTTTAAAGGCTGACATTTCCCTGCTGTGGTGGGCTTCCACGCATACCACAGATATTATCTAGGACTGCAAAATATACCGGGACCTACAGAGCATGGAGAGAAAAGATCCATTGCCTGTACGCATTGGTTGAATTTGGATTAGCGTTTCTCAGAGAGCTTAATTTAAGTATCCCCAGAACGAAAGTTGAAGCCTCGAGCCCCAAGTATTTCAATCTCTAAGACGCCTTCCCAGTTTAGACACAGCTAGACCTCACATCCATGTGACTCTGAATCATGGCTGAAAAGCAGGAAAGTTAATAGGCTTCCTGTTCCTGTTAACTAGAGTTCAGAAAATGGTGTCCTGTGTCATCACAAGTTAATGTCAAATTAGACTCTGTGAATGCCAATGTGAAGAAAAGAGTCCTTGGTGCTGTGCATTGGCAACATTTTTATAGAAGTTGAGAAATGTGACTCTGAATAAGCCCCTTCTTCCTCAGTAGTAAGTCAGGTCTCTTGTTCTGGTGGAGAAAAACGTGATATGGAAAAAAAAAACGAAAGAAAGAAAGAAAGAAAGAAAGAAAGAAAGAAAGAAAGAAAGAAAGAAAACAATAAAGAATGCACTCAGTGTAGTCACAGTGAGATTTACCGAGCACCATTGGACATAACAGGACCTAAGGTAACATGGTACAGCCACCCCTTGAGCAGTCACCAAATATAAGCCAAAGATTGATACAGCCTTGGGTTTTTGAAAAGAGGTGGACTGGAGATTGGACATAGCCAGGGAGCCAACATAAGGTTCTCCCAGGCTTATTTCTGAACGTCTTGGTCAGTGAGATGGATAGTTGCAAATTGAATGTGAAGAGGTAGCATTTCATGGAAAAACTAAAAGCACACAAATGTGTTACACTGTTATCAGGAATAAATCTAAGTTACTATGCTCTTTTTTTTTCATAAGACATAACCTTATAGCTGAGCTAAGGAGAAACAAGGCACACAGATCCAAATGCATTCAGATCCAGCTATCAGCAACTCATCTTAGATCTTCTTCCATTCCCCATTTGGGCTTCATTCTCTAAGACCCCTTGGCCTTTAGGAAGGTATAGTATTTAAGTAATACTTGTTTCCCTTCCAAATCCCCGCGCCTTGGTCCTCGTAAACTGAAAGGCTTCCGGGACCTAGTGCCCTCTTATCCTGACTCACAGGCTTTTATTTAAAACCCCATGATGATGGGGTTGAAAATCCCCAAAGTTTCCATGAGTTAGGCCACTTAGCTGATCTTTGCATGCACTCCTGTGAGGAAACTCTTGGCTACATAATGTTAGACTCCAAGGGTGCTGAATGTCCTTAGCGTTAAAAATCCAGATGGATCCAACGAATCGACCGTCTTTGTTTTCTGATTCTGTAATATCGCGAATTCTGTCCCCGTCCCCTCCCGGCTTGGATGCCTCTTATTCCACCACACTCACGCGGGGTATTCTGTGCTCACACAGGTATGTGTCAGCAATGACCACCCCGGCTCGTATGTCACCTGTAGATTTCCACACGCCAAGCTCCCCCAAATCGCCCCCTTCGGAAATGTCTCCACCTGTGTCCGGCACGACGGCATCCATGCCCTCCATGGCAGTCAGCCCCTTCGTGGAAGAAGAAAGACCTCTGCTTCTCGTGACACCACCGAGGCTGCGGGAGAAGTGTGACCGCCACCCCCCGCAGTTCACCTCCTACCACCATAACCCCGCGCATGAGAGCAACAGCCTGCCCCCTAGCCCCTTGAGGATAGTGGAGGACGAGGAGTATGAAACCACCCAGGAGTACGAGCCAGCTCAAGAGCCTGTTAAGAAACTCACCAGTAGCCGGCGGCCCAAAAGAACCAAGCCCAATGGCCACATTGCCAACAGGTTGGAAATGGACAGCAACGCAAGTGCAGAAGGCACTCACTCAGAGAGCGAGACAGAAGATGAGAGAGTAGGGGAAGATACCCCCTTCCTGGGCATTCAGAACCCCCTGGCCGCCAGTCTTGAGGCAGCACCTGCCTTCCGCCTGGCGGACAGCAGGACTAACCCAGCAGGCCGCTTCTCTCCGCAGGAAGAATTGCAGGCCAGGCTGACGAGTGTAATCGCTAACCAAGACCCTATCGCTGTATAAAACCTAAATAAACACATAGATTCACCTGTAAAACTTTATTTTATATAATAAAGTATTCCACCTTAAATTAAACAATTTATTTTATTTTAGCAGTTCTGCGAATAGAAAACAGGAAAAAAACTTTTATAAATTAAATATATGTATGTAAAAATGTGTTATGTGCCATATGTAGCAATTTTTTACAGTATTTCAAAACGAGAAAGATATCAATGGTGCCTTTATGTTCTGTTACGTTGAGAGCAAGTTTTGTACAGTTACTGTGATTGCTTTTCCACAGTATTTCAGCAAAACCTCCCATATATTCAGTTCTCGCTGGCTTCTTGTGCATTGCGTTATGATGTTGACAGGATGTATGATTTGTGAGACTTGCAACTTCCCCTCCGTTTGCTTCTAGTAGCGCCCGATCAGTACGTCTTGTAATGGCACATCCATCCAAATACTCTTCTCTTTTGTACGAAGTTTTCTTTTGCTTTCGGTATACGAAATGAGTTGTGTCTACTCCGCCAGCCAAAGGTTCGCTTCACTGGGCTCTGAGATAATAGTAGATCCAACAGCATGCTACTATTAATTACAGCAGGAAACTGCATTAAGTAATGTTAAATATTAGGAAGAAAGTAATCTTGTGATTTTTTTTTTTAAACTATATTCTTCATCAGAAGACAGCTGGCTCTCACTAGAAAAGAGCAGCCATTTGCTTTCTTTTGGTTTCTTTTTCTTGACAAAGAGCAACAGTTTGGGGGAGAGCATAGAACTCGGGCTCTGGCTTGCTATCAGGGTACATCCATCACTTTATAAGAGGACTCGCCTCGCCTTCTGGGGGAATGACACAACAGGTCATCTAGCTGAAGAGCAAATGGTGGCTGAAAAAGGTGCAATCGTTCCTGACTTGGGTTGTCCACTGATTTTGGAGCCAGGGATTGGTTGTGTCCTAACAGCTGGAGAATAGACGTGTCATGGCACAAGCCAACCAGCTGAAACAGCACACTCAGCAGTTGGTCTGCAATGCTTCTGCAGTGAAATGTGCCTGCTGTATGTGGTGGTGATTAGTCACCATAGGCAATATTTCTGTTGTAGTGTGTCTAGAAACAGTGAATGTATAGAAGGCGCAGGTGGAGAACAGCTGTGTGACATGATTGCAGTTTTAAACAGTTTTGTTGACCGCTCCCTCCTCCTCATGATTTTTCTCTTGTTTTTCGATGTTGCCTTGATTAGGTCACAACTATGCATGAACATTTTTGTCAGGAATGGCCAATGTGCATGTGATTTGTGATTAGCGAGAACCTTCCACGAGCGATGATTCATCAGGAAATGTTGGTAGTGTTGAAAAGATTGCACCTTTCCTTGCAGAAGTGACCCCCACCTGTGTACTGACCTCTCCATCTGCAGCCCTTATCATCCATCCCTGCCCCACTTCTTACTTTCTGCTTTACTGTCACAAAACAGGATGAAGACGGGTCTGAACTTTGCATGTTCTCTGTGATTGTAAGTCCAAAGAAGGCCTAGAGGTGTTACCATTTGAGATAACTGCTGATTCAGGAAAACAAGGCAATTAAAAAACAAAAACAACGCAGACCCCATTTCATGCCCTGCCAGGTATCTGTCAAAGCTGGCTAGAGCTCTACTTAGATTCCCAGTGACCTCCTAGGATCCATGCGACAAAATGGGAAGCAGGTTGACAGGGGGTTCAGAATACCAGGTGTGAAGTCAGCGAAAGCAACGGCTCCTTGTTTGCAGGTGAACTGAATTTAGTTCCTCATCAAATTTCTATATGAACATTAACGAGGAGACGTGACAGGCAAGGAGGTCTTGGGGAAACGTGGGCTGGGCATGGGTCATGTCATTAAGCTCCTTACATGTTTCTGCAACCCACAGAGGTGTCTGTCTGCAGGTCCTGGCAGTTGCTTTTAGTATTTGGTATCCTAACCTGTCCTTCCTTATTCACAAGCTGCTTTCTCTGTTCTCAGCAGTGTCCTCACTGCTCCTGTCAGGCTGCACAAGTCGCTCTGATTGCCCAGTTCTGTAGAAACGAGTAAGCTCATGGCAGGGGAAGAAGACAGTCGACCCAAAGAGCTTCTCTAACTTATGCCAATATTGCCTTGGAAGGCCTTGGCTCATCCAGAGGCTATGTCAATAAAGAAATTTCTACCGTGAATTCAAAGTCCAAAATCTCTGTTTCAGAAATCCTCAGGCATTGGAGTACCCAAAGGCCCCACGGTGGAGAATTCCAGGAATAAATCAAATCTCCTATTGAGAGCAATGAACATATTCCCCAGTGTGAAGATAGCTCTAAATGTTTCAGGTCACAAATACATATGAACAGTTAGGACAAGAGGAAATTTTATTTCCGACTTGATGCTGGTCACTCAGAGAGGTGGCATGTTAGCTGGGACAGCCTTTCCATCTATAGGACCAGAGCTCCCCCTGAGAAGAAAGGACGGCTGGTTCCTCAGGGCTGTGCGTTGCAACCATGAGCTTTGTGTTCGCAAGGACTCCTCTGTGGTAGTTACCACATCGCTCTCAACCAGCTCTGTTCATAAACTCAGACAGTGCAGTGGCAATGCAAAGAAGGAGCGTGAACCGATATTCCCAGCATGTGGCAAGTTTTCGTGGCTTTTGTCAGGTGGGGGAGGCCACCTGGGAGTTTGACAGCAGCTTTGTCTCCCCGGGTCTGACGTCATATCCCATGAGGGGTAGCGCAGCGGACGCAAAACTTCTTTCCGTCACTCAAGATTCCTTTCCCAGCCTACTCTCCCTTCTTGGCTGGTATGACCTTTTTATTTTCCCCCCAAGATTGCCTGGACGGCCTCATGCTGTCTACAAAATGGCACTCTGCCTGAGCATATGTGAATGTGTCCCAGACACCGACATACCATATCTTCCGTGTTTTGGTGCGACTGTCGTGATGTAGATGGAGTTTATCCAGGGTAACTAGCTCATAACTATTTTTTTTTTTTTTTTTTTTTTTTGGCCTGGGTAAAAAGGTGCATGGCTCACATTAGTGGAAATAAGGAAGGCCTTGTTTTATCTTTTAGCACTGGCTCCATTTCACCACCCACAGAGATTTCTATCTGCAAGGACCCAGGAAACACTGCAGAGAAATGCAGGCAAAGGGAAATGGCCACATATCACGAGTTCTATTATATATTCTTTTGTAAATACACATTGTACGTTACTTGGATGTTTTCCTAAATCATTTACTGTCTTTATGAGTTAATGTCAGTTTTTTTTACTCTCTCAACTTACTGTGTAACATTGTAAATAACATAATGTCCTTTATTATTTATATTTAAGCATCTAACATAGAGTTGTTTTCATATAAGTTTAAGACAAATGTCAAAAATATATGTTTTTTTGTTTTTCTTTGCTTTAAAATTATGTATCTTTTCCTTTTACTTTTTTTTTTTAAAGAATAATTTATTGTTCAGGAGAAAGAATGTATATGTAATTGAAACTATTTGAAGAATGCACATTTGAAGGCCCTGAGGTACTGATAAACTAAAGAATTTATTATCCAAAATACTAAGCAATAAGTAATTGTGATTTATTTAAAATTTTGTTCATTTTCCATGAAGGACATACTGCAATAAAAATGCTACTCTGTGGAGGCGTGGGAGTGTTGCTCAGCAGACTAATGTTTGAGTCTGTTAGACCAGCACCTTCCATCTGACTGCGACAGTTGTATTAATTTAGGAATGTGTCTGATGGACCCCATGATCATCTCGTCTGTCTGTTGCTTTTGCCTGTTCTTTCATCACCTTCTGCCTGTTGGTTCTGCTTACGACTGTATTCCTTGTCAAAAGGGCCATAAGCAAGCAATACAATATCTTCTTCCCCTTCTCACACAACCCCCTGCCTCCCCCCGTCCACCCCCCCCCAACCCCGGCCCCATACACAGTAACATAGCAGAGAGGACGTCTTAGGGCATGATTGCCTGGGTGCTGGTTGTTAACATGTTCTGTAGTGACTGCAAGAAACTTCTCCGGGCTAATGGAAATGTCAATGTGACAATACCTGCAGTTGTGAAAGGAAAACCTGTTATCGGGGTTCAGGTAATCTGATGGCCAGCAGGGCCCAAAAGGCAGCCAGTCAGAACCTGACCATGCTAAGCTTTCTTATAGCTTCAGTAAATTTATTTTCCATCAGGCCCATGATTTATTGATTCAGTTTTAAGAGAAGATAAGGCTAAGTTGGATTCTTTCCCCTCATTCTATCAATAAATCAAACTAGATGCCCATCTTACTGCTCAGGGAAGGGCCGATGCATGAGAAATTTCCCACATTCTAAAAGAGTCATAGAAATGAGGCTATTACTTTTCTTATTGAGATTAGCCTAAACAAAAGCCATATTTTAACAAATAGGTATTTGCATGGGTGATACTTTTTATATAATTCAAGCATTTTACTCATTATTCTAGATAAGATTAGGGCTTCTGAAGTATATGAGATAGAGTTCAGCAATCCTTTGAGGGTACACAGGGGCCTCTGTTGGAGTTTGCCTCGATGCCTGCCATCAACGTCCACCTCCATATACGTACGTGACACCTTGTCGTTAGTCGTAGCTCCTCTGGCATCATTTCCAAAACAGTCTGGATGTCTAAGAGATTCAAATAGTGGCCTTTGACTGTATCAGTCTTTATTATTTATATCGTGAACTTTTTAAAACAATTCAGATTCCTCATATTTGTGATTTATGTTCCCCCCCACACACACACACACTCCTAACACACACGATCCTGAAGCCACCGCATTGGCTTACTTGTCCATTGCAGCCAACCAGCCATTCAGCAAATCAAGAAGTGCATGGAATATTTTAAAAATTACAGACGGAGACACTTCCCTGTGTCTTCAGGTTTCAGCTGAGGCTTTGTCCACCTGACAAACTGAAAACTACAAGCAGTTGTCTTAGTAATTTAGGTTACGATCAGATACCTGACATACACGGATTATGGGAGCAGAAGCCTATATGGTAGAGCATGGTCCAGGGAGAATGTAGAGTATCTGACTATCTAGACGGTTATTACAATTCTCCATTCACTTCAACAGTGTAGACTCTGGAATGTCAAACCCAGGTTAACAACGTCTTTCCAACTACTGTCTGGGGAAGACATCATTAGATTTCCCTGCTCTCTGCCCTGACAATGAATGAAAAAAGCACCTGGTGTTAGGGATTTGGGGTTCAGTGAGGCAGTTCTGAAATCAAGAGATTTGGGATGCTGAAAGGAGTGGACAATTTTGATGACCTCATATGAATTGCTTTCTTCTCTATCTTGGGCTTGCCCTTTCTGAAACAGAATAAAATAAATTTATGGAAACTATTACTTCAAAAGATTGGCCTGGTAGGCAATAGAAATGCTTTCAGTTTATGTAAGACAGGACTATCCTGCTGCAATATTACTCACCTTTGAGACTGTTGTTGGACAGAGAAGTCAGGCCCAGTCCTGCAAGTTCCTGTTGGTTCCTGTTGACATCCTGAGACTGTCATTGTTGGACCACTCTGGTGGGCCATTGTGTTGGATGCTCAATAAGCTTCAAGAAATCACTCAGCAGGGTGGATTTTGTTACCTGGAGGAAACTCATCATAATCTACCTGATCTATTTAAAAGCAGACGAGGAGCGGGAGACCAGTAATTCATAAGAGGAGACAGAGAATGGGGTAGCAGTTCTATCCAGTTCAAATGTACTTACAGGGACAGCATTTGATGGAGGAAGCGACTCTTCCCGCCCCATGACTTTCCAAAGAGGCCAGAGGCTTACCTTCATAGACACAAAAATCTTTAATAGCTTATGTGCAGGTTTGCTCATATGCAAAAACTATTAAACAGAAATGACATTTTAGGGCTTAAAACATCCCTTATTTTTAATCCTCTTCAGCTCATGAGATGTTGATGTGATAAATGACAAACAAATTTTAGGTTCGGGAAAGTTAAAAATGTTACACCTCTAGTGAGTTGCAGAGATAATACTACAACTCCTATTTCTACCCATTTCACTCCTCCCCTCCCTGTTCCAGACTCAAATAACCTTGCCATTTTCAGCCTGTCATTACATCAGTGCAAGTTATATCCAAAACCAATTCTTTCTATTTGAAAGAATATAAGCTCCTTTGGCTTTGGTTTAGAGTTACTGTAGAACCCAGCTTGCTTGACTTAGTGACTCTGTGCACTTTTTTCTCAACATACCTTTCTAAATGAACTGTAACCACGGGAATGAAGTCACAATTTCAAGGTGCAGGTAGCATCCTGCAGTGAAAAGAGGAGGGGGCTTTGCAGTCAGAACACTGTCTCCACCACTTAGTAGCTTGGCCAATTTGGTCAATTTCCTCCTCCAAGCTTATTTCCTGATCACTAATATGGGAATCCAAGTGACTTTAGAAGGCTCTGGTGGTAATGAGCATTACACTAGAACATATGTAAGGAAGCCATAAACATCTAGTACATAGCGAATATCCAAGCGCTACCTTCTTTTTGGTCCTTCCTCTTGGAGCCCCCGTTCCTCAGTTCCAAATGACACACTCCACATTGCACAAACTCATCACATTTCATCATTTCTCCAATCTCATGCCAATGAGAAAATTCCTTTTTAATTTTTTTTTACATTTTTATTTTCGAGAGACAGGGAGAGACAGAGCACAAGTCGGGGAGGGGCAGAGAGAGAATGAGACCCAGAATCCGAAGCAGGGTCCAGGCTCTGAGCTGTCAGCACAGAGCCTGATGTGGGGCTCAAACTCCCAAACCGTGAGATCACGATCTGAGCCGAAGTCAGACGCTTAACTGACTGAGCCACTCAGGTGCCCCGAGAAAATTCTTTTTTAATAACTGTACTTTAAGCAACATAATCACCGAATAAGTTCTTTATTTTATGTTTGCTTCTTATGTAGCCACACTGTTTCACATAAAGCCTGTAATTTTTAAGGGATTATTACATTAGTGTTTCATTACAACTTCACAGAAATTTACTGAGACATAACTCTTTGTAGAGTTTTCACAATACCATTTTCAAACTTCTTTGCAAACATGTACCACGACAAGCAAAACATGCTCCTAAATTGATAAGATATCTGTACACACCCATTTTCTTTCGTTGGTATCCAGGATGTCCTGACACGTTTCATTGAAATATATGTGTGTGTATATATATACATATTTTATATATATACATATTATATATATACATATATATATTTTATATATATATATAAAATCTAGGTAAAGTTCTGCAGCGTGACAAAGGTAGAGGAATCAGGTCTCAGATTGACTCTTAAATGTTAGAAACCACCTTGCTTATGGATGTTTCTCACTCCCTCCCATTATCTATCCAATAAGTAATTTTTCCAGTTCTACTCACTCTTTATGCATAAAATAGGATTCTTTTATGAATAATTTTTAGATTTCAGCTTTTTGGATTCAATACTTTAAAATTTCATCCTACGTTTAGGATGGTGGGTGACTTAGTCTCATGATATTCATCTTCGGGCTTGTGGTGTAGTTAATATAGTTCTACTGTTAATGGCAAGAGAGTCTAATATAATTGCCCACACATTACCCTCATTTAAACAAAAGTGTTATTTTATTGGAAATAATCCTAACTCTAGCTCCCTATAAAAATAATAAATAAGGAAACTTTCTTGTTTTTTTAAATAAGCTAGATGTAAACATTGTATCATATTAATTATTATTTATCATCATAGTTAAGCAAACACCTGTCTTCCATTCTGTGACTTTCACCCAGTGGTTCCTCCTTGCTGCCCTTGAACCTTTCTCTTGAAGAGGGTTGGGGGCCTCAGGCTGGGCAGGTTTTCTAGAACCCTTCTGATTTCTCACAGTGAGGCTAAAGTACACGTTCCTTCTTCTTTAGATGAAGGGTCTTCATTGGTGTGCCCTTTAGCAGGTAATAAGATAGCAAAACAATTTCCCCTTACATTTTAGACCCTGTCCAGCATGAAAAGGGGGGACAGAAAATGCTGTGTGTAAGACCCCCTCATTCCGAGCTCCTTGATTCCTGGTACTCAGCTTCCTTCCAATTATGAGATCATTCTGCCCTCATGCAAAAATGTCTCTGTGAAGATCCCATCCTTCCTTCAGAATAGCCTTATTTTTGCAAAATAGAGACCTCCCTTAGCAACTTCTGAGTTTAGAGCCCTTCTCTTCCCTGCGCTGATACCTGTGATTTTGAAAGATCTGAAATCATAGGACAATAGAACTTCACATTTGATACAGAAATTAGTCAGAAATTATGGGGTTTAGAATTTAGAGTGTTTTTTTTTTAAAAAACTAAGAATTCTTTCTTGATTTGTAGTAGACCCTTTTAGAAAATTTTAGGGTGGAGTCGGAGAGCATTATATCTTTTCCAGTATTTGCTTGACCAAAAGCTCTTTCACAACATGAAAAGATGCTAATTCCCCACAGATTCCGAGTTCTGCCCGACTTACCTGAGGAGTTAGATCTCTAGCCATGAGTGTGAGGGGAAGGACCGTGGGCCCTTCCTATGAAGCTGTTGATGCAGAGTTAATGGGATTTAGGGTTCCTCTCGGGGTCAAACTCATATCGATTATGAAGCAAAGGGAGAACTAAGGGGAAACATCCCCTCACCTGATTAGAAGAGTCACATGGCACCCACTAAGCAAGCCAGAACCTGAGCAATAGTCTACATTTCCTTCTCCATATCTAACTGACAGTGGTGTTCGTACCACTGATCTGCCAAACAAATCCGTCCCCTCTTTCCCAGCCCCATCGCTTCTACCATTGGTCCCCTCTTCCTCTCCCACTAGACTCCATTAGCCTCCTTACTGATCTGTTTCCTTCAGCTCCTCTGGGACATCCTTTGCATTTTGCTGAAAGTTTCTCTAACTCAAAAACCTTGCTGTGCATGCTCCTTGTTTTAACCCTTCTGTGACTCCTCATGAAGCTAAGCTCCTCAGCAGCCAAACTCTTGAAGCGTCTCCCACTTCACCCTCCACTCCGTCTCATGATTTTCTATTTTCCAAGTATGCCATACCAGTGTTTGTCAAAGTCTCCCCATCGGCGTTCCAACTTCACGACTCTTACCATATTCACGTACCACCTGTTATTTTTTGCATATTGTTTTTTTCAATTGATTGCATTTTTAACTGAAATAAAGTCCTTTCAAATGAAACTTGTATCAATGCTGTGAGTGGAAGCCTGCAACCAGTTGTCATAATGAAAATGAACCTTATAAGTAAATATAACAAAAAAGGAAACAATGTAATGACATCCTAACATGACAGTGTTGCCTGCTAAAGTATCCGAGCTGAATCCCGTTCTCTGACAAAACGGGAGATCAGCAAGTGTTCGAGAAATTGGAAATGTATTCAGAAACATAGAAAGATTCATTCCTTGACTTAACCAGGATTGAGAGAGAGTTGACAGGAAGTTACTTTTACTGTTTCGTTCAGTGTTATTTAATTCTAGATCCTGGTGTCATTTTGGATGCGCCATTCAGTCACCCACAGATCTTACATAGCCACACAACACTGGGCTTGTTATATCCCCCTGCCCTTGCACAACCTGTTTCCTTTTGCAGGAACGACGTCTCCATTTATGCTTCTAACAAACTTCTTTTACACTTTCTCTGGATGGGAAGAGTGTCTTTGCCTAGGAATCCTTCCGTGACAAGTATCTGCCTTTGGCAGGTGGGAAGTGCTTCTCTCCTTTGCTTTCTCATGGTATCTATGCCATGCAACCGTTTATGTAGCATTTTCCGTCCAGCTCACAGCTTCTACTGAACTGAAATTCCTCTCTGAGGGCAGAGATGCTGTCCTCTATGTGGTTATCCAGGTCCTTGCACGGTGCTTGGAACACGATCGATGCCTAGAGAATAAATCACTGGCAACTGGAGACAGGATATTTACATAGGTTGGCAATGCAGGTGAGGAATCTAGGTGATCGTAGGCATTTTGAAAAGTCAAAATCAAGAAAAGAGTAACCTGACTGACTTATTTCAGTTAGCATCTGTGTTGTTGCAAATGGCAAGTTTTCATTCTTGTAATATTCCATTTTATACATTTATATATATACATATATATACACATATATATCACATCTACATATACAATATCCAAATATATCCCATTATATAGAATATATTTACGTATAAATCTATAGATAGATAGATAAATAGACCTCGCATCTTCTTTATCCATTTTTCTGTGGAGAGACACCTGGGTTGCTTCCGTATAATAACAAAAAAAAGTTAAGAAAAAAGAAAAAGTAAAGAGTAATCTGTAAGTAGCTAGGACAAAATCAGAAGCATACAGAGGGGGAACCAAATTTGCTGAATTATGATTAACAAAAACAAAAACAAAAACGAAAAACAACCAGAGGTCAGAGTCTAAGGGACAGAAGATCCACGGCTCAGATGAGATTTGACTACCTTTGCATTTGGTTTTAGCTCCTTGTCCACTCAACACCTCTGGATTAAAATGAACTTTTCATGTCTCTTCTCCCTTCATCCCTCCCGCTGCTTAGCAAGGTCCTGAAAATAAAGCCTTTTAATTGAATATTGTTCAATGAGATCATTCTTAGAAAGAAGGCTTCCATACTGACCATTGCATGTAAAACCAACATAAGTCTCCAATCCTTTGAAAAGGTACAAAGGGAGCCTTGCACCTAACAAGCTTTCCAAAGGTTTTTTGGGGGTTTTTTGCTTTTTGTTTTAATGCACAAGTGGAGTAAAACATAAAATCAGCATGCTATAGAAGTCAATGGAATACATAATTTTCCATTCTGGATAGAACGATGATTTGCAAGACTGAGCATTCAGTGATATTTTCTAGATATTTATATGTCATAGTTATGTATAGTATAACAATTGTGAGGGAGAGGAAGGACATACCTTTTACCACTCAAGACTTCCTTCCCCAAGAGTTTATCTAGTCTAGAAGTACAGTTTTCTTTACTGATTAAAAGAAAGATCTGTTGGGGTGCCTGGGTGGCTCAGTTGGTTAAGTGACCAACCCTTGATTTTGGCTCAGATCATGATCTCAGGGTTGTAAGATCGAGCCCTGTGTCAGACTCCACACTGAATGTGGAGCATGCTTAAGATTCTTTTTGCCTCTCTCTCTCTCTGCCCCTCCCCCCTCAAAGAAAAGATCTCTCAAATTGTCTATTTAAAGTCTACGTATTTGTTTTGAGACACAGAGAGAGAGTGTGTGTGAGTGGGGGGAGAGCTTAACCGACTGAGTCACCCAGCTCCTCAAATTGTCT
Source organism: Acinonyx jubatus (assembly GCF_027475565.1). Taxonomy (NCBI): domain Eukaryota; kingdom Metazoa; phylum Chordata; class Mammalia; order Carnivora; family Felidae; genus Acinonyx; species Acinonyx jubatus. The sequence goes on from NC_069382.1 coordinate 29,614,574, forward strand.
ATTTAAAAGTAAAGCTTTTTTGTGTGTTTAGTCTGGTGAGTGTAAAGCCGACTGCACATTTCGTTATTCAGAGATTAAAAGAATATAATCGTGTAGTTATTTGAACCTCACGGCTGGTATACTAGCCCAATAATGTCTACCTGCTGGTCCATGGAATTGTATGCGATGTTAAACTTCGGAGGAAAAACAATTGAATTGGAAACGCCCACCAAGAGTTCTGGAAATTTCAGCGCAATGGGGTGACACTGCCGTTGGGCTGATCGTAACCGCCGCCCCTGCCAAACCCCACGCTTGTCAGACCCAGAACTAGCCTCCTCTGCTGCCCGTTCAGTGATCCCGAGGGCACCAGCCCTGTGTGCCGCCCACAGGCTAGCACCTACCACATCGCCCCCGATACTGTAATTGTCCACCTACAATGTATCAGCTTGACAAGCAAATATTTAAATATGAATAACTCAGGAGCTTGTACCTGATTGAATCTGTGAGGCCAAAATATCCTTGCTCCAAGACAAGGTTAGTGTTTTTGTTGTTGGTGGTGGTTTTTTCCACATAAAAGCAAGGTCCAAGAGATTGCCAGTAAGCCTCTTTGATGACTATAACTCCTCCCTTGGAATTCACAACTTGAGTACTGAGGGAGCTTGTCCGCAATCACCCAGCCAGTAAGATGAAAGCCTGAAAAGAAGAACCGATCAATCTCCAAGCTGTCATTAGGCCATGCTGCTACTCCGACTTTGAAGACTTTGAAGAAAATTTGAAGTTTAGAAAGCTTCTGCTCTCTCTCACCCATATTCATTTATGCATATTCCGCTTTAGAAACTGAGAAATACTAGGTAGCATTTTCTAGAATCTGCCTACATTATGGTACAAGAATAACACAGTGTAAAGAACATGAACTCAGAACCGATGAGATCAGGGTCTGAGTTCTTCCTCTCTCGGGCAATCTGAGCAAGTTAACATCCCTGAGCTTCAGATTGATTATGTGGATTACATGAAATAAGTATTATGCACAAGCTTAAACAAGCTGCTTCACCATGAAGCAGGTGCTCAGTAAATATCGTATCTTTGGTTGCAGATTTCTTGTGCAGGAAAGCAAGTTTGTCTGACAGTGAGAAGTGGACAGTGTTCCCAAGCTTAGCAAACTAGCGAGCTCTGGTTGTCCTGCCCTGCCTGTGAACAATTGGCCCGGGGGAAGCTAGCTGAGGATGTGTGTCATCAGAAAGCTGGATTCCAGGCCCTGCCCCCAGGATGGAGTCCCCTTTTGCTCACCCAGGTACAACAAACCACAGGAAGACAGACTTGCTCAGAACTGAGTCCGGCCTGAAGAGCAGATATCTCCTTTTCCCTGAGAAGAAAACAACTTTACAAATTCAGAAATGGAAATGATAGTTCGCTCCATCCAATTAGCAAGAAATAATTGAGATTTCAAGGTCATTGTGTATGGTGTACTCCTTCACATGCCTAGTGCTTTGGTGCCTCTCTCTCTCTCTCTCTCTCTGGTTTTGTGGCTCAGCATCCCTGCACATATTGTAAAAAACTGCAGTTTCCATTTTAGGATTTTGTCTCTTGGTGATGTTCTGCAGTTCTCATTTTTAGGAAATTGATGCTTGGCAAAAGATTAAAGGTTTCACAGATTATGAAGGTTATGGCAGAGTTTTCTCCTGCCTTATGGCTTAATTTAATTAGACATCCTATAATAGCTCAGCAGCAAGACCGTGCTGCAGAATGGGCTCCAGTTTGCCCACGGGCAACCTCAAGAGCACAGCAAATATGAAATATGCTGGATGATTCATCAGCTGATGGAAAATGCAGTGAAACTTTCTCTCTTTCAACAGGATCAGGCAAGGTGACTGAGAAAGCTTCCCTGGGAATACACACCTGGTAATTCTGCGTCTCCAAGTTCATTTTAAAATATGCTTGCAGTGAAGTCATCAACAAAACCACTGTCTGACCTTGAAATTATTCTGTGGCCATTAGACCTTGAAGACACTGATGAAGGCAGTTAAATCCAGTCATCTGGGACTTTGATCAACTATGTCCCCCACAGAGCAGCCAGGACCTCAGTTAGCAGAGAGTTTCTCTAAGTCATGAGGGCTAAGCAGAGAAGTGAGGAGACCAAGAGGCTCTTTCTTATCCCTACAGATGCCAAATTACCTCAGGCTTTTGCGAGATTTCAGATGTGCACAATTTCTGATATCGATTACCTTTGTTGGGGACACTGAGTTTCACCGAGTTTGTTTTTCGAACATGAAACAAACCGAGGCCCTGAAGTCGCGGGATGTCTTGGCAGCTATGTTCATTCAGGCTGGATAGAAAGGCATCCCTCTGGGGGCATAGCTTTTCTCTGGTTCCATTTCACTTGCTATCTTCAGAAGGTGAAGATGGAGAGATAACTTGGGTAGGAGACATATGATAGGGATCTTCCTGTTAAGGTGGAGACGTGGAAAGCTTTAGACAAGTGACAAATGACTTCCCCGGAGACTACCTGCAACTAGTCATCCAACTATGAACAGGGCTGCAGCCTAAGACACAGTGCCAGAGGTGGCCCAGAATACAAGGCTTACTGATGTGGTCAATTGGTGTACCCACTTCCCCCTTACAGGGTTGGAAAGGAAGTCACTCTCTGTTCCTCATCCCAGCCATGGCCACACTGCCTACCCATTAGATGTTTGAGAATCCGTCTCCAATACGGTCCTGCAACCCTTTCAGAGCCCATCCTCAAGGAAGATGGATTCAAATCTCATCCATGTACACAGAGCTCAGTCTTTCATTCACCAAATGAGTATATGCAATATGAATGATGCCAGGCTAAGAGCTGGTGATGCAAAATATAAAATACATCTCATTTGAACACATCTAATCTTAGCAATTCCACATCTCATTTGAACACATCTAATCTAAGAAAGCACATCGTAGTTCTGGAGACTGACGCGTAGGCAGCTGCAATGTGATGGGATGAGGAGGTTGTGTTTTAGTGACAGGAACGTAGGACTTGGGATCTTGCATTATAAGTTTCTTGCCAACTCTGCCCCTTAGGGGCTGTGTGAATTTTGGTATAACCTCTTAGAGCTTAGCTTATTTACCAAGGAGAGTTGAATAATCTTAAAAGGATATTAGAATATCATTAGGGAAGATTATATCTATATCTATATCATCTATATATATCTATCATCTATCTATCTATCATCTATCTGTATCTCCAAATTATTATCTAGCACAGAGAAACTGCTCAGTAATAGTTTTAATGGGAATTTTAAGGTGCTGTAATAATGATATCACCAAGTACTATGAGATCACAGAAAAGAGAACTACTCTCTGGGGGTTATAATTTATCTGTGTTTTAGAAGAGGTGTAGCTCACCCAGCAGAGAATTAGGTAAAGATTATTACAATTTAATTCTCATGAGAAAAGGCCCAGAGAAGTAAAAAACAAAAAAACAAAAACAAACAAACAAACAAATGCAGGGTCTTTTCAAGTTCGTATGGAGGATGCAAATGTTAGGTGGAGGTGAATGGAAGTGGATTCCAATGTAAGGCTGGTGTGGCTAATGGACACAACATTTTGGGATCAAACAACTCCATAAGCACTGGAGGCAATTAAGAAGGAGGTTGACAAGTTCAGAAATGGGGTTTATAACTTAATCCTGGAGACCAGCGCAAGGGAGTAGAGAAAGAGAATTTAGGAGGGGACGGTAATGTGGTAGTTGAGTGAAGACGATCAGGACCCAATCTGGATTAGTGACTGAGAAGATGGCGGCTAGGAGATGGATTCAGAGGGAATTTCTGAGGTGGAGGAAAATGGACTTAATGGCTAAATGAATGTGGGAGGTGAAGTGGGAAAGAATCCAAGGATGTCATTGAGCTTGGGCTTTGGAACAGTTGCTAACATCTGTTCTAAGAAGTTTGGTGAAACACTCTTCACTCACAGAAGTCCAAGAGGCAAAGGCTGAGATACGGCCAGCACCTTTCCTCAGCGTGGTCAGACCGTGACTGGAGCTGGGGGCTCCATGTGCTGTGTTGTGCTGCCATCTGCATGGCTATCCTCGTTTCATCCTCCCAGCAATGCTATGAGGCAGGTGTTGTCATTCTCATGCTACAGGTGGGAAAACCAAGGTGCCTCTCTGTGAAGAATCTTGCCTAATGTCAGATAGCCAGAGAATATATTGGAGCTGGAAATCAACCAAGATTTGCCTGATGCCAAAGCTCCAGTTCTTACCCAATTCTATCTGCTCCCCCTATAGAGATGCCTACCTCATAGGATTATACTGGAAAACCACTTAAGAAGATCACCCCCTTTAAAGGAAGAGGGTGTCTCTCCACAGCAATAGATTATTTTCTGGGCTTATCATGTGAGAGGAGATTCCAACTGAAGCCAGCCTGTCTCCATTTTCAACCTATTTATTATAAAAGCAACATTTCACTAAGCCAGACGTGGGACTCACGCCATCCCCTATATCTGTATCCATTCACTCACTCACTTACGGTTCATCCCCCCGCCACCTATTGGTAACATTCTTCCGCTGTTTTCTACCATCCTATGCTGTGGCCAACACCGCGTCACTTGTTTGAAGATGTCTAGGATGCTTTTGGAAACCTCTCCTGTTGTTCTTCTTCCTCTTACCATCCTCCATGGAAAAGCAGCACCCCTTTGGCATTCGGACAGTTCATAGAGGAATAAACGTGTCTGTCTCACTTCTGGAATTGCTAAAAATGCTACAGACCATTTTTAACCTGATATTTAAGGAACTAGGTTGGGATCCGCCCCATTGGTCTTCCAGGAAATAAACTATTTTAATTATCTAACTTAACGCAGTCTTCACAAATAGTAGTAAACCTTCTACGTCAGGGAGAACTAGGCTGGCCGACCAGTGGGTTGGAATGCCTCAAATGTGAGTTTCATCTGTGGAAAATTGGGGCTTGCAAAATTAGTGCTGTTGGATGATTCTGGTCACCCAGGTATTCATGTTTATTTTGAAAATTAAGGGATCTGGTCTCAGTGTGAACAGAGCAACAGAAAGCAGTTTGTATGGTTATCAAAATATTGTCAGTACTACAGACAATAGGGTAAGCCTGGCCACCATGAAGGAGAATTCCAAGCCTCAAGGTAGAAGACAAGAGGGAGAGCTTGATTTTTGAGTCTCTATAAATCGGTGCAACTTCTAGAAAGACTGAATCACTGGTTTTCAGGTTATCAACAGCAGCATGTACCACATCATTTTGGACATAAGGTTTGTGGCTGACAAACCAATTAGTTGTGAGCTCCTAGGTGTTAGGGATTGTGCTAGACTCACTTTCAGCCCTAGCGTTTAGCACAGCACCTGAAACATAGAAAGTCCTTAATAAATACTGTTCAGAGCTACTGCTTGAGGCACAACTGTCAACAGGGACAATCATAAAGCTCTACAGAAGCAAGTAATTTAGTTCACTCAAGATTCTTCTCCCTACCGGTCTTACCCAAGATGAATAGCAAAGGAGTATTTTGATTGGGGGAGGGTGAAAGTGTGGATGGTTTTATAAATGAAGACAGATCAATAATATTATAGCGATGGTCATTTCTTATGTATCTAATATTTCATAAAGGAAAAAAATTCAGAAGAAGAAAGAGTAGAAAGAGGAATCTGTGATCTTTTCAATTAATGTAATGGAGATCTCAATTTAGCTCGAACAGCCCAACATGCCTGGGCCTGTCTATTGAATTGGTGGGAGCAGCTGCCAGAGGCCTGTTTGCTTATGGATTGAGGGTCCTCTTGGGAGAGTTCTCATTCTGAAGGAAGAAGTTGCCTGGCAACAAGTCTGACCCCTGGAGACTGACTTACCCAACGGAGGAGCAAGGAAGCCTGAGTACAGTGTGGTATCTGTCATCCAGATCCATCTCCCAGCTGGATAAGTTGAATGTATGTCTAAGTGCCACCTAGACTGGGGAGTCTAAATGTACAAAGTAGAGAAAAATAAACTTCCTTATTAATATCCTTTTAAAATACGGGAGTACAATACAGTGCTTCAGGATCCATCTGATAGACTAAAACCTAAATACGGGTATGGATATGTCACCAAAGCGTTCGTTACAATACATGGCAAAGAAGCGATAGAACCAGGGAGAAGACTTTGAAGTCCAGTGAAGCATTCAGAATCAGTACCTGTATGATGTGATAATGTCAGCATAAAACTCATGGGAATATGTCTGCACCTGCTCTATAGCAGCAGTGACAAAGTGGCACTCAGCAGAGGGCTGATGGGAAATGGTTGCAACTAATAGACCTTTAATTTCTTTTTAAGTTTATTTATTTTGAGAGAGAGAGAGAGAGAGATGAGTAGGGAAGGGCGGTGGGGGAGAGAGAGGGAGAGAGAGAATCCCAAGCAGACTCAGCACTGTGAGTGTGGAGCTCCACATGGGACTCTAACCCATGAACCGTGAGATCATGACCTGAGCAGAAATCAAGAGTTAGATGCTCAACTGACTGAACCACCCAGGCACCCTGACCCTTTAATTTTTTAATGGGATCACTATGCTCTTCCATGTTTCCCCAGGGAAATCCTCAATCCCCTACACAAATTACAGGGTGAAAATAGATGCTTGCAGAGGTGAGGACAAGGATGCGGCCCATTTCCATCTCCAGCCCCACCATGGATCCAAAAGGAAATGTATGTGTTAAGTAAAAAAGTAATCCCTATCCTTTTACATAAGGCCCATAGTAAAAATAATATTTACAATTAATTTAGTCTATTTTTATACTTCTCAAAATTTATATAATGAGAGACATTTATTTTATTTTTTAAAAAGAAAACCTGTTCTAATTATAAGATGAATGCGTTCTGGGGATTTAATATACAGCAAGGTGATTATAGTTAATGCGCTATTGTATACTTGAAAGCTGCTAAGAGAGTGGATCTTAAGTGTTCTTATCATGCACAAAAGATGCTGTGTGGTGATGGAGGTGTGAACTAACCTTACAGTGGTGTAATCACTTTGAGATATATCTAGATAGATAGATAGAGATATCTAGGTACATATTTTATATATATTTTTACACATAGAAAATCATGTTGTACACTTGACACTTATACAATGTTTTATGTCAATTATATCTCAATAAAGCTGAAGAAAGAAAAAAGAAAAATGGACCATCAGACCATGGCTTCCACCTTTTGCTTACAAAATATGTTCATAATACATATGTGACTTACCTAGCATTTTCCCTGTGATACCAAGTGGAGGTAGGGGAAAGGAAAGAATATGCACTCCCAGGCAAAGCTTTGGCAGATGAAAATTTAACTTGAAGACCTCACCATCCCTTTTCTGCTACCTTTTCCCAACCATGATGTGTCCCTCTCCCTGAGAGCTCCTGTCCCTTATGACTCCATGCCTCTTGAGGCTCTGCTCCAGAAAGCCTTTAACAAGTTTACTTACAGGGTTAGTTGTGTGTGTTTCCTTTTCTCCCCACCCCCCCCCCGCCCTTTTTGTATCTATCAAAATAATTTAGCAGCAAATTCAAATGAAAAGAAAATTTGTGGGTCCTACAAGAGAGCCCTACAGACGGCCCCTTTGGTCACTTCATATTGTAGTTGTTCACCTTATTTACCTTTAAAGAAAGGCAGGAGAAAAGTAAATCTGACCCAGATGTCTTCGTGTTAGCAGAGGAATTCAATAGTACTGTCACAAGGATTGCTTCAGAGGAGGACTTCTCAGGACTCATTTAGCCGTGAACGACTCTGTAACCCACAGTGACTCCTAGGCCTTTGAGTGTGTCCATTGCATCGTGCCCCGGTGGCTCATGGGAGTGCATTAAGGGCAATCTGGAAAGCTGGAGTGACTAGGTGAGAGGAGTCTTCACCGTATCTTTCTTGCCCACAGGAGAATCCTCTCATGGGCCTTCCTTCTCTCCTGGGACATGAAGTGTTTTGCCTCATCAGCTCCCGAACCTTTCTAATACACATCAGGATCTGAGGAAACAGAGAGGCCAGCAGAAGGCAAACAGTGACCGACTGTAGGAAGAGAAAAGGCATGAAGAGAGGAAAAGGGTGAGAGACAGGAGAGCCTTCCAGGTCTGAGTTTGTAAAACAAGGTCTTTTTGGAGTCGGGGATGAAAGAGAATTTGGGATCCCAGCCATAGGTACAAAGAAGGAGAGAGCAAAATGGAAAAAAAAGAGAGAGAGAATGCAAGATTTTTGTGTGCATACATTATTAGCTAGAATTGTTCTTCAGCATAACTAAAAAAAAAAAGATGTAATTTACTTTTCTATTACTTTCTAGTCCCAAAATGGTGCTTCTTTGAACACAACTGTGATGGTACTGAGGGGTGGCTCAAGTTTATGCGGTTTGTACTTGGAAACTGTAAAAGCGTGTGATTCCTTGGTAAGGTACCTCCCAACTTTAAGAAATGTTGAAAGGACACCATTGCCGCATTAAAGTAAAAGTAACTCCCGTATGGGACTCTGTGGCAGTGACCCCCTGACCCCAGTTGTTAGGCCCAAATGCTAGGAAACAGTTGTGTTACTCATTAATGAAACCGCGGGCTCTCTTCTCAGGACGTGCTTAATCTCCCTGAGGTTGGAGAAGTCTTCTGCTGAGATATTTTAAGGTCGTTAGTGGGACAGCTTTTAGAAAGATGTCCTGCAATCCAGCACATGAATCATAGGCATATATCAACTCTGAGTCACCAGATAATGAGAGAAATCTCCAGGAAATTAGAAGAGGGTTGGGGTTCCCATCAGTTAGGTAGGTATCTGGTCCTGTAGAAGGAGCATACTCGTGGAGGAAGCACAGACTGATTAGGAGTGAACTTCCTCTATCAGCAGAGAACAGGACAGCAGACAGCAGCAGTTTCTGATTTAGAATGTGTAATAGACACCCTTGATTTTTGTCCAAATTCCCTCCCAACTCTTTGTCCAGCTCTGTGCTCTCATGTCCCAGCCTCTGCTGGTAATGGCTGGTGGCCAATGGTCTCCTACTGGCAACCTCCAGAGAACCATTCTGTGCCCGAGAGTTTACATCCAGCCCCGATTCCCACCTTGTGTTGGTCCATAGCCAATGACTGAGTGACATGGGAGTGTGAAATCCCAGTTTCTCCACCTCATGGTGGAACAGCAGTCTCCAACGCCCTACCTATCCCAGCATTCTCTGTGAGAGCAGGTTGAGGCTGGAACTTCATCAAGATCAGACCTTGCTTGTTTCTTCTTTTCTTATTCGACTTGTCTTGCCTCCTTACTGATTTCTTCTGGGAGCTCTTCCTTAATAAATTTCTGAACCTAAATCTTTGGCTCAATGTATGCTTCTGGGAGAGCATAACAATAACGAATGGTAAATGACCTGGAGATATTGAAAAAAGGCAAAAAACATTACCTGTTCACTGCTCTCCCTGTATTGGTATCTCATGGACAGTGCTGGGCCATCCAAAAGGGTGGCTCTTCAAAGTTTCCATGGAGACTCTGTTCAAGAGAAATATCAAATGGCCCACAATGAACCTGGCTCTGCCATGTAAGCTTGGCCTTTCTGTAACATAAGGATGTCTACCGTTTCAATTTCTAAAAGCATAGATTATGCAACATGTGATTTCAGAGGAAAGAGACTGAACTAAAATGACATAATCTATTATATTCTAGAATTACAAAGCCAGAAAATATAAAAATCCATTAAAGATGTGATGTCTAAGATTTAGCAGATTCTAGGTGTTACTCTATTATTTGGGGGGAAGCATGTGATCTCTCTGTGCTGCACTTCCTGTATCTAAAAAAAATGCAGATTTTTCTACTTCTCTACCTGCCCTAGACAGTCGTCATTAGAATAAGATAATGTGTAGAAAAGTCCTTTATAAATGATGGAATGAAAATAAAAGTTGGAAAAAGGCCCTTTAATGATGATTTATCTTTGTATTAGGATTAAATAATATTGAGATTCACAAAGCTCTTTTTGTGGGTACACGTAAATTCAAGGAATAATGATTAGAAATATATTACTGTTAGCAGGGTAATCCAGGAAAGTAGTTTTAACACTAGAACCCTTTGTCGAAATGTAAGTTCTCTAGAAGTATTTTTATATCTGGTTAAAGTAAGAGAAATATTGAGAGAATCTCCAGGCCAAAAAATTATTTCTACCAATAATTCTAAATGCTCTTAACTGTTTTCTGAAAAGCAAATGCAGATTTTCTTGTTTTATTCAATCTAGTGAATTGTTACCACCTCCCTGAGTGTGTTTTCTGATTCATCTTTGACTACAAATCAATGAAGAGACAAGTCCTGCTTGAAAAATTTACGGGTTCATCATACATATGGGAAAATATAGGCAGGGAACCTAAGGATGCTTAGTTTAATTTTGAGAGCCTAACTGCCTATCAGGTGATGAACTGAAAAAAGATTCAGTTCAGTTAAAATACAGTTACTTTTGGGACACCTGGATGGCTGTGTTGTTTGAGCTTCAGATTCTTGATTTCGGTTCAGGTCATGATCCCAGGGTCATGGGATCATAAAATTTTTTAAAAATCTATTTATTTATTTATTTATTTATTTATTTATTTATTTCCAAGTTAGGTAGCATATTGTGCAATAATGATTTCAGGAGTAGAATCCAGTGATTCATCCCCTCCATACAATACCCAGTGCTCATCCCAACAAGTGTCCTCCTTAATGCCCGTGGCCATTTAGCCCATCCCCCTACCTACAACCCCTCCAGCAACCCCCGGTTTGTTCTCTATATTTAAGAGTCTCTTATGGTTTCTCTCCCTCCCTGTTTTTACATTCTTTTTGCTTCCCTTCCCTTCTGTTCATCTGTTTTGTATCTTAAAGTCCTCATCTGAGTGAAGTCATGATATTTGTCTTTCTCTGACTAATTTTGCTTAGCATCATGCACTCTAGTTCCATCCACATTGTTGCAAATGGCAAGCTTTAATAAATAAAAATTAAAAAAATAAAAAATAGATCTAAATTTTTTTTAATTTTAAAAAATTAATTAATACAATTTTCTTGGCAGATGTGTAGGTTTATGACTTTATGACATTTCTTAGTATCATTCTTCAGTTGCCTAACATATAGGAAATATTTTTACAAGAGTAATTGTATTTTATTTATTATTATTTTTTAACAATTTTTTTAAAGATTGGGAGCATATTTATTTATTTATTATTTGAGAGAGAGAGAGAGTGGGTGAGGGGTAGAGGGAGAGGGAGAGAGAGAGCAACATAGAGAGAGAATCCCAAGTAGGCTCCATGCTCAGTGTGGAGACTGATACAGTGTTTGATCCCATGACCCTGGGATCATGACCTGAGCTGAAATCAAGAGTCAGATGCTCAACCGACTGAGCCACCCTGGCACCCCAAGAAGTTTAATGTTCAAAATATATTAAGATTTTAATATCAGATGCTTTAATATCAAAAAATGTCTATATGATATACTTCCCAATCTTATATGTGTTTTTTTCTATATGCATAGAAAAATATGGTAATAATACTTGAGAGCAAACATAACAGGTATTCCTGGATAGCAGAATTATAGATGATATTTATTTTCTTCCTTATGCTTTTGTGTATGTTTCAAAGTTTCCATAATGAATAGACACTCTTAAAATTATAAAAGTAGTCATTTTCATTGAAACACCCAGGCCTGTCAGAACACTTTGAGACTGGTTTGAAGCTTGAGTAGAACCGGGGCAAGACTACTTATTTTTCTCTCCCATTTTGTAATGGTATCTCCTCTGTTGGGATCTAAGATCCAACGGTGCAGGGACTTCTGGTCTTTTCTCGTTCATCGCCGCGTGGCTAATGGTGTAGCACAGAGACCTGCACACAGCAGGCAGTTGATAGATAAGCAGTCGATGAAGGAATGCACACAAGGGCAGGCTCCCAAGCCAAAGAAGCAACATGAACAGACAAATGAGAAAGGCACCGCTCAGCACGACGTGAACGAGAGCGGGTAATTCAGCAAGGCGGAGCTACCAGGGGCTGAAGGGCAGTGATGGGAGCTAGAAACAGCTCTAGCATGTGCTGCACTTCACTGTGTGACAGTCCCTGTCTGAGCTTCTACAGGTGCAGCGTCCCATTACCCTTATGGTGTCCTGCAAGGCATATTATTGTTTCCCATTCATAGATGAGAACCCTGAAGCTCCCTAAGCTTCCGTGAGTTGATCAAAGCGGCAGTACTACAAGGGAGGTTGCGATTTGAAGCCAGTGCTATCCTGCCCCCACAGAGCCTTCTCGATCTTTGCACCACCTCAGAGGCAGCAGCCTTAAAGACCTGTCTCAGCAGATGGACAGACTCTCAAAGGCCACAGAACACCATGAAGTTTGAGAAGCTGCAGTAAGAGGCAGATCAGTCCTCTTATCCGTCCCTGCATCTCTCTTATGGAGCATCTTCTCTGGAGCCCCACTATGTGCCAGGCATTGCCTGGGCACTTGATATGCATCATGAAAAAGACAGATACTGTCTCTGTCTTGTTAGAATTGTACCTCAGGAAACAGACAGGCTCGTTTTTATTGCAGGTGGGAGAAGGTAGACCAAAAGGTTGAAAATGGAAAGTCACGCAAAGCAGAGTGCTTATGGTGAAGAAAGCAGGATGGGAGCCAAGGCATTTAGGAGATATCACGGGGTGACATGACAGTAGGGAGGAACACAGACGGTCAGCGTGCAGGTCCCAGTTTTCACAGTGAGATGGCTTCCCATCCCTAGAGCAGGACCACAACATCATATTTCCTTTCCGGTACCTGCAGTCTAGGAAAGGGATTATCACGGTAAAACTTCAGCATAAATCTCACTTGCCTGAGAAAAATGAGCTTTGAATCATTAACAAGGCAATTGCTGCTACATACTAATGATACCATTTCCCGCTCCTGGTCTTTTTAGCATTAATGTGCCCTGTGGTGTGGACTGAATGATATAAAAATGATTATACGCTTTGGAGATATTTCTGGGTTTGATTGTTTTATGTCATGCACCACTTGTTTAGATTATGAATTAACTAATAAATCTACGTTACTCCCTAAGTTTTAGAATTGAAAGTCCTTACTCCTTTTTCCAATACCAAGTTAATGTAACCATCTCTGGTGAAAGCAAATGAAGACTAAGCCATGGCTATTAGTGTGATTTACTTCCCACCCACCTGGTCCCCTAAACGACCACTCATCTTTCCTAGTGATTGAGAGATTATGTCTCTAGTATTATGAATAATTTATCCTCAGTGAAATTCCATTTATCTCAGCTCATACCACCCTGCTTTGTGCACACTAGACCCGATAAATATGTATTTCAACCTAACCAATGATTCATATACGTTGACCCATATTTAAAAAAAATTGTGTTTATTTATTTTTGAGAGATTGAGTGCAAATGGGGGAGGGGTAAAGAGTGGGGGATCCAAAGCAGGCTCTGTGCTGAGCCCGATGTAGGGCTCGAACTCATGAACCGTGAGATTATTACCTGAGCTGAAGTTGGATGCTTAACTGACTGAACCACCTGGGCATCCCTATTTTGACCCATATTTAGGACTCTATCCTAACAAAATAATTCTAAATATAACAAAAAACCAAAAATATGCCAAAGAATGTTCACCATAGCATTGTATGTTATAAAAAAATCGGAAAAATCTAAATATACTAATGTAGGAAATTATGCAAACAAGTAATACACAGCCATGCAATTTTTTTGTAGTAACAGGGAAAGATTCTTCTGCCAAAATATTATGTGAAAAACTCAGGCAAATTGTATAAACAATATTATTACAATTATGTAAAACACATATAGAAAAAAATCCAGAAAAATATTCTAAAATGAAAATAGTGGTTTGTTCAAGGTGATGATACTGTTAGCGCTATTATCCTTTCTTTAGTTGGCATATGCAGAAAATTTTTAACTGCAGAAAATTTTTTTTGAAAAAATTCAAAAATTTCTTCAAAACTCAACCATACTTTTTTGGGAAGAATTATACAAATTCCTCTGAAAGTCTGTTATTGTTCCTATAAAAGCCCAACCACCTGATGGAATCCCTGGGGAAGTGGCAAATTACTGCTAATCCCTCTTCCTAGCTAGAAAATGTCTAAACCACAGGTCATTCTGGTTGAAGCAGCAAGGATAGATTTTACTCAGTAATACACTATTGCAATAGGGAAGGGTCCAGCATGAATTGAACTGAATTTCAATTTGTACACAGGTGACTGGGTATTTTGAAGGGAGAGTGAAGTATCCAGAAGAGAGAGAATGAAAGCTCACATGACTTCATACATATGTTAATTCATGGAGCACAGTTACAAAGAATATATGTGTAAAATGCAGGGATTATAGTCCTTTCTCTTTTTTTTTTTTTTTACTGTTGTACCTACATTACCCAAGTTTCAATAAATATTTTGGTGAAAGAAAAAATAAATAAATAAAGGGAGAATGAAGGAATAAGGAAGAGAGGGGAACAAAGTTTCTGTAGAATCCATTTGGTCAAGTCTAAGCTAATAATAGAAAGGCCACCCAATAAAAAGTGAGCAAAAGACTTGAACAGACATCCCATCAAAGAAGACATACAAATTACTAATAAACTTATGAAAAGGTGCTCAACATCATTTGTTAGTAGGGAAATGTATTTTAAAACCACAATGAAATACCAGTTTACATATACAAAAATGACGCTAATCAAAAAGACAGCCAAAAGCAAGTGTTGGCAAAGATGTAAAAAAACTGGTATGAATGTAAAATTCCCACTTTGGAAAAGTTTGGCAATTTCTTGAGAAGTTTACACATAAACTTACCATATGATCCAGCAATTCTGTTATTAAGAATATAGATAAAGATCATGAAGACAGGTGTCCACACGAGACGTATGCATGACTGTTCACAGCAGGGTTATTCAGAAGCGTAAAAACCGAAAGCAATCCAAATGTCCATAAATTAGTGAGCTGGTAAATGAAAGGGTGTACCCTTACAACAGAATATTCTTTGGTTATTAAATGGGCTTAAATACTGAAATATACTACAACATGGATGAAACTCAAAACCATTGTGATAGGCATAATATATATCCCATGCTTCTATTTAAAGAAATATTCAGAAAAGGGGGCACCTGGGTGGCTCAGTTGGTTGAACATCAGGTCATGATCCCAGGATCTTGGAATAGATCCCCCCCCCTTGCTCAGGCCCCACACTGAGTTTGGAGGCTGCTTAAGATTCTCTGTCTCTCCCTCTCCTCTCCTCCCCCACTCGCTCAAGCAGAGGTGCGTGTGCACATGTGCTCTCTCTAAAAAACAATAAAAACGAAAACAAAAAGAAATATTCAGAAAAGGCAAATTTATAAAGATAGCAGGTGGATCAGTGGTTGCCCAGGGTTGGGAGTGGGAACAGAGACTGACTACCCATATGCTCCAGGGAACTTTGGGGGGTAATGGAAATGTTCTAAACTTGGGTCGTGGTGATGGCTATATAACTCCGTAACTTCACGAAAAATTATTGAATTGTGAAATTACAATGCGTGGATTATATGGTGTTAATATTATACCCCCCCCCAAATAAAAGGTAATGTGAACTTGGAAAAAAGAAAAAGAGAAAGAAGATGAAAAGAGACAAGTGGTTCTGAGCCCTGGTGTGTCCTTCTAGGATGTTAATGAGAAAAACTGATTAGTCACATCGCCTGGGATGAAAAGTTTGTAGCCTGTCAATTTGGGCTAGCCCAGGGAGATTGCTCTACTTTGAAAAGTCTGTTGTTTTTGTTCTGGAAGCTGTTATAATGGCCTTGGCTTTTGTCTTTACTCCTGGGCTCAAAGCTCATCATTGTGGGGTCTAGACTGCAAGATAGATCAAACCAGATGAGACTTCTCCCCTTCTGGACCACAATATAACACTGATCATGCAAAAAAGGTCCCCTGGAGGAATTTAGCCCTCCCTGGGACCAACAACAGAAATATACTCAGTAGCTACTCTGATTTTCATGGGTGGAAGTACAGAATATTCCAGAAAATTTCTAGAACGTCAGAAAAATACCGCAACTGTGGAAGATTGGTGGCTTACTTTTTTATATTGCCATGTATATTGCCCAGAAGAGTTGAAAATATATAAATAAAGCAAAAAGTAGTTCAATAAATAGCAAAATAACTGATATTGGTACTATCATAAGGGACACGACAGAAGTTTTCAACAGAATATGACAATATCCAACAGAAGCGAGGGAGGCTTCTTTCTAGGCCTTGCATCTTAAGAATATGAACATACAATTGCCATAATTTCAACTGTGATACGGTACTAGGTCCTAAATTCTCCAGGCCTTGGTAAATAACCAACTGGAAAATATTGAAGCTTACAATTTACACTTTTGCTTTCAGACAATTACAGATTTCCTGGAAAAAAATTTGAAACATTACTCTTGAAATTCTTCTGTCATTATTTTCAAAATTGTATACTTACAAATAAATAATCCTTATAAATGTAACCATATAAGGTTATAACATAGCACCATTGGCTATGTTGTCTTGGAAACAAAAAATATATTCAGTTCATCATTTCCCTGATTAAACGCTACTTTTTATTGGAAGGATTAGTCTTCATTGTATCATAGATGATATGGTGTCAATAATTAAATAATAGTATGTGTATTTACAGCATCAATAGGAGGAGTTATTTTCCTAAAGAAAAAAAATGTTTTGCAATTTATTGCAATTGAACAACAGTTCTATGATAAATAACAATTATTTTTAAAAGACAACCAAGTGACTCTTGTGCCAACAAATATGGGAAAGCTCATTTGTCCCTGAAGGAGGCCTGCACGAGCTTGGATTTTTTTGACATCTGAATCCTGGAGAGGAGCAAGGCACTGACAAGCACACCAGTGGGGCGGGAACATCACTGTCAAGGGCAGGGGTGCGGCTAGCCGAGCGTGCTGTGGAGCCGAAATGAAAAGGATGACATGTGACAGGTAAAGAAGATAGTAGGGGTGGAAAGGAGAGGCCCGGCAGGTGGCTTGCATCACCACATTTAGGAAGTTCCCAAGAAGCAGGGAGTGTTTTCCTTCCACAAGGCTGCTCTACCCTATAAAATATCACTGCTGGCTTCCAGGACCGCTTGGGATACATTCCAGGTCACAGTTGCCATTGCCACCTTCCACGTAAACAGCTGAGGGTCATGAGTGCATGCGCACAGATGTCGGTTTACACT
This sequence comes from Acinonyx jubatus, assembly GCF_027475565.1. Classification (NCBI taxonomy): domain Eukaryota; kingdom Metazoa; phylum Chordata; class Mammalia; order Carnivora; family Felidae; genus Acinonyx; species Acinonyx jubatus. The sequence continues at coordinate 29,631,679 of NC_069382.1, forward strand.
CTTGCTGTAGAGAAGAAACATTCATGAGGAAATTCATCTGAAAGGTCCAGAGATGGGGGGAATTGCGAGTCTTTTCCAGCACACAACTCTACCGAGATAGTCCTTTAACCACCTCAGGCTCAGGATCACCCAATCTCTGCTAGGATAAAGAGTATCATTAGAATGCAGGTAATAAATGTTCGTTTGGGAAAATTTGGAAATATAACAAGGTAAAAGAGGAAATTTACGTGTAATCTTACCACTCAAAGTAGCCATTAACACTTTTATGCAGTCTTATTTTTTTGTTCGTGCAGTTACTCTGTGTATGTTACATACACAGTTTTTATGTACTCCTCTCTTCATTTCTTCAGAGGCATTTTCTATGGAATTGTTAATGCTTGGTAAGCAGCATTTTTCATAGTTGCCTGATGAAAATCACTTTGTTCACAGTGGTTTTTTTTGGGGGGGGGGAAGAATATCATAAATGCTATTGTAATGAACATTTTTGTGCATAAATGTTTTTCTACATTATTCCAGAATATTTACTTAGGGTGGATGTCCAGAAGCAGAATTACTGAGTTAAAGTAGGAAAACATTAATTTTTAAGGCTTGTGATTTGTATTTTTTTATTTTTTTCCCTAAAGAGTTACATGCCCACCAACAATGCTAGTGTCCTTTTCACCAGACATTCCGCTGGCTCTGTGTATTAACACTTAAGAGGTCATCTGCCATGGGGCACCTGTGTGGCTCAGTTGGTTAAGTGTCTGACTCTTCGTTTCGGCTCAGGTCATGGTCTCACAGTTTCATGAGTTTGAGCCCCTCATCGGGCTCTCTGCTGACAGTGCAGCACCTGCTTGGGATTCTCTGTCTCCCTCAATCTCTGCTTCTCCCCTGCTCGCTTTCTATCTCTCTCTCTCTCAAAATAAATAAACATTAAAAAAAAGAAGTTATTCGCTAAAAAAAAAAAAAAAGAAGTTATTGGCTAATTTCATATCCTCTAATTTAAAGATATTAAAGATAAAACAACAATGAAGCAAAAAACACCACAAAATTAATAAAATAGTAAAACCTAATCTTCTTGGCTTTCTTACTGTGGACTAAATGCTTTCTGTTCACTCGATTCCTCTCGCCTCTGGCAGGTGGGCACTGTGTGATGCCTGGTTAACAAATGAATAAATGGAGGGGCACAGAGGTTAAGTAGCCCAAGTTTAAACGGCTGGAAAACAGACTTGTTTACTAGCCTACAATCTTATTCATCTTGTTGAAAATTAAGCTGTTTTTACTTTCTCCACTGACTTTAGCCGGCTCCAGGTTTGTCTGTTTTCCTTGTATCTTTCCTGTATCTATCTACTCTTTGTTCTGCAAGGGTGGTTGCCTGTTATTTATAGTCCTTTAGAGTTGCAACATCTATTCTCTGTGAGGCTTTCCCCGAGGCATCATCTTTCTTAACTAATTCTTTCACCCTGCTGGCTCGAGAGGTTCTTGTTCAGGTAATGCAACTGCTTGGGTGGTGGGGTACGTCTTTCCCACTAAAGTCTGGGCTTCGCTAGAACAGAGAAAACGCGCTATCTATTCTCTGATTTAAGCTCATTCTAATTTTTGTCTAATGTTCTGAAGCTGCCCTTACCTCTTTTTTCCGCTACTGGGGAGTCTATTATAAGGTCTGGTTGCTACCCGCATCACCCGGATGGCTGTGCTCCAGCTCAGGAATGTTTGCGCTAGCCGTGGCTAAGTTTAGGCCACTCCGTCTCTCCCAGGCCTGCCTATCAACACGGACTACTGCTGCTGCTCTTTCTGCTACTCACATGCTTGTCTCCGACAGTCTATCCACCCAAATCAGAAATACTGGAGCAGGAATAATTTTTAAAGTTTCTCCAGGTTGTTTTAATGCAGCAAGAGAGAGGATCCCTCTTTGGATCTATCGGTCTGGCAGCTTAGTCAAAAAAATGGATGCTTTTGAGTCACTGGCTGACATGCTGTTGCGCTTTACAGAGAAAGCATTCTGATCGGTTTGATCAAAGGCCTGTCATTCCATCTCTCTGCAAGTACATACCCGGAAAAGGGAAAAGAAAATTAACACATTTAAAAAGTATTAGAGGGGCGTCTGGGTAGCTCAGGCTCTGAGCATCGGCTCTGTGCTGATAGCTCAGAGCCTGGAACCTGCTTCGGATTCTGTGTCTCCCTCTCTTTCTGCCCCTCCCCCGATGCTCGCTCGCTCTCTCTCTCTCTCTCTCTCAAAAACAAATAAGCATTAAAATAAATTTAAAAAGTATTCGAAATGAACCAAGCAGGATGATAATACTGATAATAATAAATTAGCAATAATTTAATAATAAATAATAATACTGATAATAATACTGATAAATAATAAATTAGCAATACCAAAATACCAATAATAATACCAATATTAATAATAATAAAACTAACGTTTATGAACCATATTGTATGCCAGATACTGTGCTCGTTGCTGAAAGTATTTCCATCACATCTTTTCATCTAAAGCTGTTCTTATGATATAGGGGATTATTATTTTCATTTCACAAATGGAGATCTTAATAGACACATTAATTTGACCAAGGTGACACAGCTGGTAAGTATGAAACCAGGATTTTAAACAGGCAGCCTGACTCCTTAATCCGCATAATTAACCATGACAGAATGTAGGGTGGGAAATTTATGGGGAGAACTTAGCCTAAACCTAAAGCGTTAATGTTTAAATAGCAAAATATAAACAAGAAGCAGAGGATTGGTATAACTTAATTAATAAACTTTGTTTCCCTATATCCACGTCTGAAGAAAGAACTCATCTTCTTTTCAAACAACCGTGAAACATTCAGAGAATGGATTCCGTTCTGACCCCAGAATTGAAAAAGAGAAATTATGCAAGCCATATTTACTGGTGAAAATAAAGTTAAAAATTCACAGATTTTAATAATATAAACAAGTATACAATTCTTCCCCAACCCAGTCTCTTACCAAAAAGTACATAATCCCAAATAAATCCCAAATAAGAGAGGAAATCATAAGTAGAATTATGATTCTATGTAATATAAGAACAGTGGAAGTTATACATTTAAAAAATACTTTGATATGCAGTCAGATAAGTACTTCTTATCTCAAGATGGGCAAAACCCCATCTTAACAGTCTTCTGTTTTAACAAGAAAGAATTATAAAAAAGTCACACTTCTTCTAAGAAGGTGAAAATAAAGAAAACAAAGCTGCCTTTGGATACATTAGGTGTTTGTGTGTGACCTTCATCCATATCCTTCTAATGGAATGGAATAGAAAGGAAATATTGTGTAGACTGATACCTAAAATCTAATTATCACACCATAAGATTATATATTTTCTTTTGTTTCCTCCTTATTGACGTGACAGGCTATTTCCTTATAAAAGTCACTTAAGTGGGCCTGACTCTTAGAAACCCAGGATTACCTGCCATGTGGTATTCTGTGTTGTTTGAAGTGATTGTAAATTGTACTGGTAAATTCCACGTTTCACAGGTAAAAACATCTAATCTATAAGTAGTAAGATCCCTCAACAATTCCATTTCTAACATTGTCCTAAGTGGCTATTCACTTATATTATTTTAAATATATTAATTTGTGTGTATGTATTTGAATGTGTATATACACAAAAAACGCTATATCCATATTTCATCCATTCTTGGACTGATTCTCTTTTATCTTCCATAAAATTCTCTTAACTTATCATGTTTCTAATCACATTTACAATTATCTTAAGGACTCTAATGTAAAGAGTGTCAGGCACTGATAATTTCATTAATTTCTGCCAATGTGCAGAAATCATTAATTTAACATTCATGTACTCGAGTAATTGAAATAACCTCTTTTTCTACGCTCTCCAATGGTTTTCCTCCTGCTTGAATTTTTTTTCTGTCTTATCATTGCTTGCAACATTCTTTTCCTTTTCTCATCTGTAATGACCTTTTGTTAAAAGTTAATTTTTTTTTCTGCATTTTCAGGATATTGCATTAATACCTTTCGGCATTCTGGTTTTCATTTCAGTGGGGGAGCATCATTTTCCTTGTTTTTGTCTAGTGTTTTAAATTACTGATTACTTTTTTTCTGAAAATTCCTATTTTCTACCTTGTGTTACAGTCATGTGTGTGTACATGTGTATGAGTATGGAGGTGAGTGCTTAATCTCCACTCCTAAAGTGTGCGCTCCTCAGAGAAGATTCCATGTTTGCCTTATTTGGGTGTTCTCCTGGGCATACAAAATATATATGTATATATACATATAGTACAGGATTTTGCACATATTAGTTGCTAAATAAGCATGTTAAATGAGATACAAATGATGCTTTTGATCTTTTTATGTTTAAAGCTTATTGATTTTGAGAGACAGAGAGAGAGAGAGAGAGAGAGAGAGCGAGCTGGGGGCAGGGCCGAGAGAGAGGGAGAGAGAGAATCCCAACTCGGCACTCAATCACACAACCCTGGGATCACGACTTGAGCCGAAGTCAAGTCCAACCCTCAATCAACTGAGCCACCCAGGTGCCCCGATGCCTTTTATCTTCTGCAACTTCCTCATTCTCATTTTGCTTTCCTTGACTTCTCTGCATATAGCATGCCTAATTCAGACACCTTTGTGGAAGATGTGTTCTCCACAGGGACTGACCACTCAGTACCAGAAGGATTACAAATATTATTCCTTGATGAAAGCTAAGTTGTTGTTGTTGTTGTTTAATTAAAGCTGGGACTTTGTAAAATCAATGGAGGAATTTGCAAATAATCATACCTAGTTCCCTGAACAATGAACTTAAACTTCTCTCCCTAGCCCACCTGCCACTTCAGTTTAGGTTTTACAAATGTTTTATATAGTTCAATGCTAATCAGTGATTTTCTAGAAAGACTTAGCCAGATGTGTGATTTCTTTAGCTTTATGATGTCTTGCTTGACTTGAAAGTACCTTTTCATCCATGGAAGTGGCTGTAAGCTGGACTCGGAAATGTCGAGGGAAAAGTTGTCTTAAAAAAACACAATGGACCAACCCACAAAGTACGTAAAATCTGATTTTGTAACATGATGGTAGCATCCATATATCCACAGGGGCTGAGCGTTTGGTTTTTAGATGCACTGATGTGATGCTATAATCTGTAATGCCAAAGAATATGACTCTTATGGCTATGTAGTCATGTTTGGGCAAGGCCCGTCCAAGTTTCCATCCTCTGAAGAGGTGGAAAAATAAACTTGTTTTATCTCTTTACACTCTGCTTTGTTCTAAGGCTCTTGGAGATTTACCACAAGCCTTGCCTGATTAATGTATGGTTTTAACCAAGTTGACATACTGATGTTAACCTCAGTACTTGCTTGCTCAGAAATATTGTGACAACTTTATACAGAAAGACAGACTATTCAGAGACAGCCATATACCTTCCCTAACCATGGGATTAATCTTTTTGTAACTTCATGAGTTCTTTCTGCAGAATATTTCTGCTCTAATTCTTCTGGGCACATCCAACCTTGGGGTCTCAAATAAACCTAGTCTAGTTCCCTGGGAATTACCTACTTTTTCATTAAGGCAGCACAGGTAGAGAAGGAATTACAGATTACCTTATTGAATTTATTTGAATTTGTGTGAAATTCATCTGTATCCTTCTGTCTCTTGCCTTTTTTTATTGGTAATTTGAACTGATTCCCAATTCTCTGTTGAACTGTACATTATTCAGCTCTCTGTACAAAGCAGAATTTATGTACTCCTATGTACTTCCCCTTTATGTTTATTCAGTGGGTAAGTATCACTTATTCTTGTGCTTATAAATTAATTTACACGAAGAACATGTAACTGCTCACTGGGGTCTTCTAATATTAGGAAAGATTACTTACACTGGGCCCCTTTGGAGAAGGAAAAATTCTCTAAAACATATCTCATTCTTTGTAGAGTCTATTATTGTTTAGCCAATATTTTCTCCCCCTCCTCCTGCCATAGAAGGAGTATAATATTAATTCTGGACTTGGACACATCACTTGGCTAATGAAATGTGGGCAGTTATGATGGTATCTATATTTCCACTAGTCCTCTTGTATTCCTGCCCACCATGATGAAACACTGTGTCCCAGATGATAGCTGCTCTTCTACGCTGGGCTTTGACTAAGAAGATGGGAGACAGTTCTGACCCTGATTTGCTCCCTGAAAAGAGTTGACATAGCTGACCTGCAGACCACTGTGTGAGAAAGATGTTGGTGGTTATAAGCGGCTGAGATCTGAGATTGTTTCTTATGAAGCATGTTCACAAGGGACATGTGCCCAGAGGGAATTCAGAATTGTTACGGACCAGCGACTGCCCTGTGCCTCCCTTTTTCCACTTTTCCCAATGAGATTATTTATTCCTTTCATCCTGGTCTTGTTTTATCTTTATATTGATGTGGGGTGTGTGTGTGTGTGTGTGTGTGCGCGCGCACACGCTCAAAAGAAGATACAAATAACTTTTCTTTTAGCTCGGGGGCATGTGGTTCAAGAGAAATCATATCTGGACTTTCTGTAGAGGCTAGTACAAGATCCTGGACTTCAAGTCTGATGTCTTCAGGAGTGTTCTCCTCAAGGAAGGTATGAGTTTATTTTAAAAGCAGAGGGTAGGTGTATCAATATTTGAAATAAAAAAGGATGGATTGCGGTAGATTACATTATTAATCAGCAAATATTTATTCTTTTCTCCCCACCATGGGACATAACTACCATTGACTCCCATCCGTGTTTGGTTTGACCATTTGGCCACATGACTTACTATGAACAGTGGGACATGGCGGGGAGTGAGTACTGTGCCGGTTCCAAAGGAAGGCTGTAAGAGGCATTGAAAGTTTCAACCAGCCTTCTTGCACTCCTCATAAGAATAGTGCACACTGGATAGAAGCCACTTCGACCTTAGTGCTGTGGGTCAGAAAGCACAAGAAGCAGACCTAAACCAGCCGAGAGGCCATAGCCAACTCTCAAAACTGTGAGTGAGGGGAAAAAAAAGTGTTGTTGCAATCAACTGAGATTGAGATCTTTTTCAAAGAGGTACTATTGCAGCAAACGGTTGCCTACGTAAACTTTTGCTTAGAGAAGGGCTAATGCTCACAGGTAGTTAGCATTTGAACTAACCACATATCTGTCCAGACAGTTACATGTAGAATATATCAAATTCAAAGAAGGATTATTCTGGAAAGCATTAAGTAAATTAAGAACTAAGAAGCTAGTTCCAAACACATTCTGCTATTCACCAGGCACGGGGGATGCTTGCCAGAAGTCTGACTCAGGTCCATTGGTAATTTTTCCATGTGTATAACATGCAGTGGAATGCAGGGTGCACCTACCTCACAGGGCAATGGGCGCCGGTCCAGGTAGGGGTAACCTGCGCTTCCAGCATATTTCTGGAAGTAGATCCAAAGCATTAATAACTCATGACCTTGTAAACATAATATGGTTGGGATAGGCACCACATTGTTTTGTGAAAAATGACCACAAACTTCTTTTCTAGGATATTTATCTCCAGCCTCAACCTCATCCTTCACTCTGTAATCATTTATAACTCAATATATAAAATCTAAGTGTGTGTCTAATGGATATAATTCACTACAAACTAAATATGTATAAAAAGCTCATTGTTTGCCCTAAATTTCACATTATTATCTTTGGTACTGTTATTGAATTAAACTGTCAACACTTAAAAATGTTTAAAAGTAGCAAGAGTTTAAGAATGCAGGAGGTCTGTAAATGTGAGCGTGCTCTGGCTACAGTATCTGTCACTGATTGATTGCCAAGGTTGATCTGGCTGGCTAAGAGGTTGCCCTCTTCTGCCCTCATCACTTCATGTGCATCGCTCCTGAAACTGTGCTCTCAGTGGAAGAGGGTCATCTCCCCCATGGGGAAGGACCTTTCTTCCACTAAGGGTTTATGAGTAGCTGTGGTCCCCTGTTAGAGCCTACAAATAAGCTCTCAAGGATGCATGTGGTCTAAATGATTATTTTATAATGTACATACAATAATATAATATAATATAATATAATATAATATAATATAATATAATATAATACATAGTCCCCAGAGGTGCCTGGGTGGCTCATTCAGTTAAGTGTCTGACTCTTGGTTGTGGCTCAGGTCATGATCTCACAGTTCATGAGATAGAGCCCCGAGTCAGGCTTTGTGTTAAGCATGGAGTCTGCTTGGGATTCTCTGTCTCTCCCTGTCTCTATGCCCCTTACCTGCTCTCTTTCTCTCAAAAATAAAAAAAATAAACGTTAAAAAAATATATACAGGTCCCAACTCACAGTCCTTCGACTTTTGATGGTGTGAAAACAATGCCCATTTAGTAGAAACTACTTGGAATTTTGAACGTAGACCTTTTCCTGGGCTGGCAATATGCAGGATGTCTCTCTCTCTCTCATGATGCTAGGCACTGGCCACCGTAGTGCCCCATTAGCCCTGTGATCACAAGGGTGAACAACGAATACATATGCAACCATTCTGTACCCATACAGTTATTCTGTTTCTCATGTTCAGTACGTGCCCAATAAATTACATGAGATATTCAACACTTTATTATAAACTAGGCTTTGTGTTAGATGATTTTGCCCAACTGTAAGCTAATATAAGCATTCTAAGTACGTTTAGAGTAAGCTAGGCTAAAATATGATGTTCAACAGGTTAGGTGTATTGAATGCATTTTCAGCTTATGATCTTTTCCACTTATTATGGGTTTTTTTTACATTTTTTAAATGTTTATTTATTTTTGAGAGAGAGAGAGGGCAAAGTGTGAGTGGAGGAGGGGCAGAGAGAGAGAGAGACACAGAGCTGAAGCAGCCTCCAGGCTCCAAGCTGTCAGCACAGACACAGAGCCCGACACAGGGCTTGAACTCACAGACCATGAGATCATGACCTGATCTCTAAAGTCGGACGCTTAACTGACTGAGCCACCCAGACGCCCTGCATTTATTATGCATTTATTGGGGTGTAACCCCATGGTAAGTCCAGGAAGATTTGTGTGTGTGTGTGTGTGTGTGTGTGTGTGTATGTAACTGTTTCTCAAACGAGAATAAGAACATACAAATTTCAATAGTAACAGAAGCCTGAGTCTAATCTCATAACAGAGGTGGAAAATATTGAAAAGGAATTGAGGCAGGAGTAAAAAGAAACAAAGTTCCTTATCTCATATAAGCAAGGAATCAAGTATCATATTGTTGTCCAATTTGATAACAGAGGCTCAAGTACGTGTGGTGAGGTTCTCTGTATTTTCCAACCCCATCTCGACCCCATGCACAAAAAATATACTTAATGATCAATCAATGGTCAGAGTTGAGTATTGAACTGTGTGAATTACTTTTTCTACACTTGCAGAATCCCAAGGCTTGAGCCTACCCCAATCACATTATAGAGGAGAGAGGAAATAGGTAGCATATGCAACCTGAAGAGGTTCGAGAAAGAAAACAGGGAGAAAGGATGATCATGACTGGGCAAGTGCAGGTGGTTTCAAAGACAGAAGTCCTATGGAAAGAAAAAGTCATTCAAGTAGGATTTTCTAAAATCTTGGTTGTTATAGTTGTAACGTAGTATTTTCTTTCACCTTACCGAAACACTTCGGTAAAATCCACAGTCCTTATCAAAATCCTTCTGGATCTAAAGCCATACTTTTGAGAAGATATTCAGGTGGGTGGAAGTGGGACAAGAAAAATACACCCAGAAACATGTATGTTGCTTGTTTTTTAACTTAAAGAAAATTACTAATAAAATTAAGAGCAAGACATTAGGAAAAATAAAATTAAATAATATGTGGTCTGTATGAGGCAGAAAACAAGTCAAATGTCAAGGAAGGATAAAAAGCAAGATGACAGAAGTAAGTCCCAATGTATCACTTATGACAACAACTAATAACCAGGTTAAAATACAAAGAAACTTAAAGTGACTTATGAAAACAAACAAAATAACCTACAAAGGGACATAAAAAGGATGAACAAAGGGGCACCTGGGTGGCTTAGTCGGTTAAGTGTCATGATGGACAGGATCGTCATGATCGGCTCAGGTCATGAAGGGCTCAGGTCATGATCTCGTAATTCATGAGTTCAAGCCCTGTGTTAGGCTCTGTGCTGACAGCTAGAGCCTGGAGGCTGCTACAGATTCTGTGTCTCCTTCTCTCTCTGCCCCTCCCTCACTCACGCTCTGTCTCTCTGTCTCTCAAAAAAAATAAAGATTAAAAAAAAATTTTTTTAAAGGATGAACAAATGTGACAGACACAACATATCAAACAGAAATAAATGGGAGTTAAAAATAATTGCATCCAAAGCACAGAACATAAAATGGACGTAAAATTTCGTAAGGCTATTATGCCCAGTCTATAAATAATCACACACTGTATAACATATAATCAAAGTGTGTAAATAAAAGTATTGGAAATGAAGGGAACATGAGAATAATACCAATAATAAAATTAATGTCTATTGAGCATATCATGTCCCACTGTCCCAATTGCTGTATCACCATTACCTCTTAGCCTGATGAAGCTGGAGATTATTTTTGTTTTGTAAATGGAAACACTAAACTTTAGAGACATAGACTAACTGGACGGAAGTGACAGAACTGGTATATAGATAGATAAATAGAGGGTAGGTAGATAGAAAAATATAGACACAGGTCTGCATACATATTATAGATATATGTGTGAACATATATGCAAAAATACTAAAATATACTAACAAGTTTAAGTATGACGGAGGTGCATGAAGCCTTGGTTGGCCCTGGAATGAATGTCCCGCCTCACCTTTCAGCAGTTTAGCAAGAAGCCGCGTAGCAAGTGCGAGTTGTTTCAATGAAAGATCAGGGGGCCTCTGGCTCATTCCCAAGGCTGGGCTCCAAAGCTCTCCTTTTTCTTACAGAGCTTCTTACGCTCGCCTTCAAGGTCTCTTTGTTGCACAAGCCATTGGGCATTTTCTGTCCCTACTAACGCCCCGTAAAGAGGTAGAGCAGCCAGTGTTGGAGCCCCTCTCCTAGGGGGTCCAGCCACATCACACGCAGGCCCTTCTCTCAGCAGGCTCAGAGAGTCGAGGAGATGGTGAATGTTCTGCTGCTTCTCTGATTCTCAGAGTCCATTCAGCACCAGTGGTGCCAGTCCACAGCCCTTTGGGTGACAAAGAATTATTCTGTTGTCCACCATAACCAAGGAGAGTTGATCGTAGAAGTGCTAAGATGCTTTTAGAAAATACGTTTTACAAATCATTGTATTGCACTGATGGAGAAAAATAATGTCAGGGGGTGCCCGAATATAGCTAAGGCCTATTGTTCGAGATAAATCAGAAGCCAGTGAATATTTTCTCAATATAACAAAGAAATCATTTAAGGGCCATCAGCGAGCATCATATAGTGGAAGGTGGATGCCTTCCATTTAAAATAAGAAACAAGGCAAAGATTTTCATTGTTGTTTTTTTTTTTAAAGATGCTCATTGTTATTTACATTATTTTGCTCATTGTTATTTACATTATTTAAGCTTGTTTGGGAAATTCTAGCCAACCTATATGAAGCAGAATAAAATAAAATGTGAAACAGAATTTAATTATGACCATTTGTCAATAACATGATTTTGTGGAAAAACTAGATTTCAAGTTCTTTAATTCATCCTTGTGTAAAATTAAAGGAAAAATCAGAGGCCACACAATTTTTGATAGTTGAATCTTTCAGAGATTAATACATTTTGACCTACAGATCCCGGTGTTTCAGATTCTACAGCGCTGAGCCCGCTAGTCCATTTCATAATATAGACAAGAAGTGCTAGGAAAGATTTCGACACGGTTACCTTGAATCTGCACCATATAGACATGAAGGATGTTGGGGTGAAGGCCCTTTCTATCAGGTTTTTATTTATTCTGTATCTTGTCATCAGAATATTAAAGCATGGCCAGTTTGTTTGCAAGAAGCTGTCCTGTGTGAATCTACTTGAAATGCAATGAATAATTATCATAGAACCGTTAACCTTGAAACTGTAATTCTTGTTTACTTGCTTGCTATAGAAAACTCTTGTCTTTTCTTTTGTATTATATACGTGTCACATGAAGTCAAACTTTTGATGGTTAACGTACACTTTAGCTTCAATGTTCTTGTTACAACAGTTAGTTAATTTAACTAATTCATTAATTCAACTAGTAGAAGACTTGCATCAATTACAGGACAAGAAAACAAAATGGTGATTATAGGAGAAAAATTTTTAAAATGCAAAGTAGAACCTTAAAAGATTCCTTAAAATCCTTAGCATTGATAAGATTCCTAAAGGTCTAAGAGTTAAGTACAATTTTTAAATTTAAATTCAAGTTAATTAACATACAGTGTAGTGTCGGTTTCACGAGTAGAACCCAGTGATTCATCTCTTACATAAGACACCCAGTGCTCATCCCAGAAAGTGCCCATTCATTCAAGTACATTTTTAAAATATTTTCTAGAGACCAGATGTATCCATTAATAATTTATTTTAAAATTCTTAATTCTTACAATAGTTGCCAAAATTATTAAATAACTAGAATCAACTTTAAAAATATGTATGCAAGAACTAACAGCAAAATCTTTAAAGTTTTATTGATGGAATTAAAAGGAGAATTGAGTAAATGGAAAGGTAAAACATGTCCTTGCATTGGTAAGTTGAAATAATTTAAGTTTTTTCAGATTAATTTTTCCATGGAAATCCCAAAGTTTGTTTTTTTCTCCTGAAATTTGACAATGTAGAGTAATAAGGTGACATAAATACCCAAGAAAGTTTTGAAGACGAAGAACAATATAAGACATGGATGTACATTATAAAACTATAATAACTAATATGATGCTTTTCTAGAACAAAAATCATCAGATGGATCAATGCAGTAGAATAAAAGGCACAGAAACTGCTTCTATATATACAAGTTCATTGTCTGATAAAGAAATCATTTCAGACTACTGGACATTAGAGAAATAAATGCTGCTGGGAGAAAAAAACTGAAAACTCCATTATGTTAAGAAAAATTTGTAGGTAGATTAAAATGTTACACGTGAAAAGAAAATAAGAATCTATAAAAGCAAAGACCATTTATGTATGTTATTTTAGAACAAGGATTTTCTGAGCACAAGGCAATGGATAAGATTTGGCCACATGAAGACAAAAATGGACATGTCAAAAACTGAAAAATATAATGTAAAGAGTATAGGCAACAAGTATGGCATTTAATATGCTATCATAATGAGGTTGTTCAAATAAAAAAGGAAACACCCCAAAAACGTAGGAAGGAGGTTTCACATATCTCAAGTTGCTAATAAACATAATAAAAATATTCAGCTTCAATATGAAGCCAAAAATATAAACTAAAACAAAAATTAGATACTATCTAGTATCTAATAGATACTATCAAGTTTTTTTTCAGATTTGGAAATGCTTTCTATTGCAATGGTGCCTTGGAAAAGGCGCTTGCTCACATGCTGCTTCTGACAGTGAAATTGGTATGGACTTTCAAGAAATACATTGCTAAACCTAACAAGAGATTAAAATAAATTCATGTCTTTTCATTCGGTGGTTTCAGCTTGAAGAATTGAAGGTAAATATTGCCAAATATGTGGAAAAGATCTACATATCAAGTCACTGCAGCATTGTTTATAATAGTAAGGGTAAATAAACTAGTGGTCACCAGTAATAAAATGGCCAAATAAATCATGGTCTCTCCAGATTATTGGCTGTCATTAAACTATTAACAATTATTTTTAAAAACGTGATCTAGTTCTACAATCATCATATGTGAAAGTCAAGATACAGAACAGTATAGAGAGCTTAGCTACATATATACGATATCTACTTATCATCAATCTATCTGTCATCTAAACAAAATATTGATAATGTTTATCACTGGAGGTAGAAATATTATACTTCTATTTACTCTTCTATGATTTCTAAGTCCACTAGTGAAGTACCTGGTAGTGAGTGGGCAGACGTTTTCACCACTGCTTAGATGGGGAAAAATCAAGTGAAACAAATTTTATTTTCATTCAGTCACTCATACATTTCTTTTATTATTTCTTTATTAGTACATCTTCTTACTTACAAGCTCTCCTTCCTACTGGGTAGTTGAGGAACTTAACTTTGTCAGTGGACAATATCTCAGTGTCTTCTTTTTTAAAGGATTTTCTTTCAGTTCAAGTTTTTAGAGTTGAACCTACATCACTCTCCTTCCAGGAGGAGTCTTGGTGTATGGGGAAGGGTCTTGTGCCCTCAGGAGGATGGAGAAGGGTTCTGTTGCTTCAGACTAGTGTCGTACTCTCTATGAAGTGATGATTAGGTGAGTCTCTGTCAATAATAGTCTCTGGAAGATGGCGCAGGTGGGCATCTCAGCTGACATCTGTTGTTACTGTCTGTCGCTGGTAAACACGTGGTCTGTTTTCTCCTCATTGATTGGAGGGCTGTTCTGAGTTATATAAACCTTAAAATCAGCTCAGATTTACCATTTGTCACCTATTCCTTAGCTACAGCATCTCTCCTGGGTCCTTAGTCCTGGGAGGCACACCCCACTTCTAAGACAACCAGTATCATCAGCTACTTTCCACATCCCTTTACAAAGCGAACAGGATTTTCCAGATGATTTCCAGGCTATGCAGGAGCCCAGCAAGTCTCTGAGCAGATCTGCTCTGGCCCTCTCTTTGCTGAACTTTGTCATAGCATTTATTTTCCTATTTGTTAGGTAGGTATGGGGTCCACCTGGAGAAATGGTCTAATCCCCAAATCCCAAGTGGGCAGGTGGAATTCAGAAAAACAGAGAACACTCTGAGAACATAAATTGCATAGCATTTCATAAATATAGTAATACTCATTATACTTTAATGTGGGGTGCTGTCACTTTTATTCATGTTTAAACTACACTATGAGTTAATCTCCTTATAGACCGTCATCTAAACAGTCTGTATATTGGAGTAGCTAAACTCAAAGTTTCTGTCCAGGTACCAAATTCTATGAGAAACACGCATATTTCAGTGACAGTGATCAACTTGTCCTGGTTTTGACTGGGACTTTACCATTTTTAACTCTGAAAAGTTCAGAACCAGGCAGCCTGGGATGGTTGTCACGTCTGCCTATATTTAAATATCCATTCAGTAATCTCATAAAGTAATTTCATGTTCTAAGTTTCAAGCTGGGAATCTAGAATATTAACGCATTCTCATCAGCACCTTCTCCAAAGTTTCATGATGAATTCATCTGTCCTTTCCATGGACAGTAAGAAGTAACAAAAGACCCCTGACTTTTGATGGGCAAGATCTAAGGTTGCATGACAAAACATCATTTCGAGATATCTCAGAGTCTTCAGGACGTGAGGATCATCGTCTGAAACTGATATGTGAGGGTTATAAATATGTAATAGACTTAGCTTTTATAAAGCTTTATTTTCAACTTTCTTTTCCAATTGTATTGGGGGTACCGCTGACAAATAAAATTGCAATATAGCTAAAGTCTATAACATGGTGATTCAACATAGCTATAACTAAGCAGAATATTTTCATAAAAATTTTAAACACATGCTTCTTTTTTACCTTGTTTCAAAAGGACAGGTAGGAAAGAACTCTGTTTAGTTGCTGGGAGGCAATGTGGTGTAGGGGAAGACGTATCAGCTTTAGATTAAATATTCCTAGTTCTAATCCCACCTGTGGTATTTTCTGTGAACATTTAAGAAGCCACAATCTCTTAGAACATAAATTTATTTCATCTATAAGGTGTCCTTTATAGCTTGCTATGAATAATTGCTAGAAAACTGGAAATAATATATGTAAACTGCCTAGCTCAGTGCCCGGCAAATACCATGTACTTAATAAAAGTGGGGACATTTATTTGTAATGCTGAATTCTTGTTTAGGTTTTGGTAGTTCTCCCCTTCCAGACTTTACTCAAGGTAAGGTCTGTATCTTCAATATACTCTGGAAGGAAACTCCACACCTGTTCAAGTGCTGGGTAGTCAGTAAATGTGATGTTTCACACGTCGACCACAGTGTTGGCTTCCTTTTCAGAACTATTTCTATTACGCAAGTGGTTACGGAGAATTAACAAGGGCAAGTTTTTCAAAAGGAAGAGTAGCGTACTCTTCAAAGATCGGTATTATTAGTTCACCACCGTAGTTGGTGCGAGCCAACCTGCTGGACAGAAATCTCCTTTAGACTCAATGTTTTGGTAAAAAAACAGAGTAAGTATGTAAGTAAGTAGTGGCACATCAAGGAAGCCTTTTCGTTGTTGCTATGGGAGGGACTCCTGAGTGCTGATTGAAGCTGTTAGGAAGCTCACATGTGGGCTAAAAGGTATAGATGCCCATAAATCCATAGATCCAGGTTGCTCACCTGCAGGTAATGAGGTAAGTAGTGTGCCTTGGGGACGTGCTAAGGGAGGAAGTATTGGGCACCTGTGTTCCCTCACCTGTGTCCTTGACCTTGCGTATATCCTTTGCCTCCTTATTGTTTTTTGCTTGTTGCTTGCTTGCTTTGGGGTTTTTTGTTTGTTTGTTTTTGTTTTTGTATTAGAACAAAGATGAAGCCAGGGACTTTCTCCACTCTTAAAATCTGGGCCAAACTATGGGATCTAGTTCAACCACATATTAAGACTGTTAGCCACCTGTTAAGAAAAAAACTGTCAATGTATCATTAATATCTACCAAAAAGAGTACTAATAAATGAAAAACCAAAAAACAAGTTAGTATCATTAGCTCTTAAGATAATAAATTATTTTAATAATTCACTTGCTAGGCGATCACATATGTCTAGAATATCTTAATTGCAGGGCCATCATAATATTTTCAGAAATGTAGAAGGAACTCTGAGGGAGGAGGGCATTTTTCTGAACTTCTTACTACTCAGAATGTAAAAATATTCAGAACTAAAAGGAATGATTCTTGAAATCTGAGCTTGAGACTTTATTTTATTACATAATTTAGGAGAGTGACATGGTTGACTCAGTCTGGGAAAGCTTTCAGAATTCTGGTATGAAGATCCTCTCAAATCCCCCTCCCCCCCCCCCCAAGACCTAGTGTCTGTGCATTCATATTGGGGCACTTGGCAAAAGAGGATGATCTAGAAGCAATCAAGGAAAGTGGCTATTAAGAGCTCACAGGCTTACTAGAGGGAGAAAAATGACTTTTGCTAAAAGCTAAATCTGTAAATATCCCCGAAGCTATTTCCCTCTTGGCCTATACATGTGGCCCTACGTATGCATATTCATACTTTACCCCTGATGTGTGTGTGTGCGTGTGTGTTTTGTAACAATCTTTACACACATTTAAATTTAGCACTTGATGAGCACTCGAATGGCTGAGTTAACAAGAAGTCACTGGAGCAATTTTGGCTCCTTGCCATTCTTTGGGATTTCATCCGTCGGGGAATAATGTGCAGGACAGAAGCCAACCCCTAATTGTTTTGTTTAATTAGACCACTTAGATGGCTAAGCCAGCCTGGAGACCCCGTTTCTCTGCTCCCCCTCCTCCAGGTAGGATGGCTTTTGTCGGAGCCTCTTTCTCCAGAACCTTTATAATTTTGGACCCTAGAATTGAGATGAGGGTAAAGTTAGGGCTTTTGCACCATTTAGCTTTGATTTCAGCATTTTGGGGAGCATTTCTCAAGCTGCTCCTCATTTTCCCTTTTGTTCTGTTCCATGGTATGTGAAAAACTGATCTTCTTTTCCCTTCTGCTGTCAAGCAGAAGGTTAGCAGTCACAATGAGTCTGTAAAAAGTTTGCTGCCTTTCAGTGGTGGTGCCTTTGTAGATATTTTCTGAGAGCCTAATATTGATGGATTCTCCTCTCCGCCACCTGTTAGATGAGGAAGTGTATGACTGTCAGATTACCATAAACTTGAGATGACAATGGAAAACAGAATTTTGTGGCACGTTAAAATTACACATGGAATTGCTCGGATAGACTGAATATTCTGGAAGTCATTGGGTAATAACTGCCCTGCATATTCAGGGACCACAGTGTTTGCCTTCCTCTCACGCCAGGGATCACATTACAGGGGTGATGCGAGCCCATGCCTGCTCTGAGCTCCAATAAGAGGTGCAAATGAACAGTTGGAATACTTGCAACTTGGCTTGGTCAAATGCGATGAGTTCTTTTTGTCACCATTTTAAAATAGCTCCTCAATATTCAACCAAATGTAACCTAAATGCGTTTGAATATTGGAAAGGGAGCAATGGGTGACTCAGGCCAAATCCTCAGGCAGGTTGCTAATGGGATTAGGGAGTCCAAGATCCCTTATAAATTGTACTGGCTTCTCTGTGGTGGAAACACAGATTTGGATCTCAGGCCAGGAAAGGCTGGGGAGTTGTTTGAGGGGAGTTCTCCAACAAGCCTGCCCCACCGTGTCCATAGAAACTGAGGTTTTACCTTCTAACTTGAGTGCATGCTCCCTGCGTACACAATCTTCGTAAGATGCCAGATTCAGAAGGTACCTTTCCCACCATGTGGCTCAACTCCTGCATCTTGGAGAGGTCACAAGATTTGCCCAAGTGCATATGATAGAGAAAGTTCATGGCAGGGTTGGCACTCTGTTTTCACCCACCCCACTGATGCAGTATCACGTTGATTTTTTTAAATGTTTATTTAGTTTTGAGAGAAAGGGAGACAGAGAGCGAGTGGGGTAGGGGCAGAGAGAGAGAGGGAGGCCCAGAATCCGAAGCAGGCTTCAGGCTTTGAGCTGTCAGCACAGAGCCTGATGTGGGGCTCGAACTCACAACCCGTGAGATCATGATCTGAGCCGAAGTCATACGCTTAACTGACGGAGCCACCCAGGTGCCCCATGTTGACTTTGTTTTGTGTGTCCTTTTCCCATCCCCACTGTGATGCCAAATTAACTGCCAGTTACCTCTGTGATTTTGCACAAGCCAGGAAGGACCTGTGGGTAAAAGGTCCGTGCGTGTTTGGGTCCTGATCCGTGCATTTATTCGCACAGATCCTTCAAGCAGTGACTGCAACAGCCACAGTGTTCTCCAGAGTGCGCCAGCTTCATGACTGTTTTATTACCCAACCTTATTACTGTCACATGAGGAGCTGACATTCCTTAGCTCGTAAATTAAATTCCTTATAAATCTGGGTGTTTTACTACTATGGGGGTGGCACAAAACTGATTTCCCCAGAGGGCAGGCAGTAGACAGAGAGTAACTCCTCCTTCATCAGGAAAGATATATGAAGCTTTTTTTTTTAATTTGAAAATTTTATTTTATTTTTCAGAGTAATCTCTACACCCTATGTGGGGCTTGAACTCACAATCCCGATATAAAGAGTTGCACGTTCTACTGACTGAGCCAGCCAGGTGTCCTTAAGAAGCTTTTAACTATCTCCGAGGATGGGGAAATGAGACCATGGTCCAGTCAATCACAATTCCAGTTTCTCTCCTGCTGGAGGACAGGACCACAGTGGAGTCGGTACAGGGCTCTATATATACCCTTAGATACATAACAGATTGATAATAACTTGTGTTTGTTGAGCCTTTAAGAAGCCAAGTATTGTGCTAACCATTTAAAATATATTATCATATTTTAAAATCTTCACCATAGCCCAAGAGACGAGTATTATTATAATCACCATTTTGCAGGTGAGAAAACAAGGCTCAAAAAAGTTGGTTCTCCTGTTAAAGGTCTTTCAGAAACAGAGGAGCTGGCATTCAACACAGGCTGTGTGACCTCAAATCCTACATTTGTGACCATCACGAACTCTTCCTTGAGAAACTACTGATCTGGGCTCCAGTTTCACAACTCGAGACACAGAAATCCAGAAAGACAGCATAGTTAAAGCAAACTGGTACCACGCTGTGGGGAGGGTGTCCTGCCTTCCTGTTCGGGGTTACCCCACACTGGTTCTCATCAGTCTTGGGCAAATCATCTGTGCCCTGTGGCCTTGGCATCTCACCTATAGAACTGAATCGTTAGATCATTTGATTTTTCTAGGATCCCTTCCAATTCTAACTTTCTGGAGTTAATTTGTAACTGAGCCAAGGGCAGAAGGCAGATCACTAGGCTGACTGCTTATACGGAGTCTTAGCAGTCTTAGAATGTGGGTCTTAGAATAGATGGTGAGAAAATGCTTTTAAAGAGCATGTAATTAAATCTCATATTACTCTTTCTTGTTATATGATACTTATTGAGTAAAAAGATACTAAAAATTTTAAAAACACAGGTCACCTATAATTCTACACAATTCAAATATACCACACATAATAGTTTGGTGAATATATTTCCAGGAAGAATATCTCCTCCCCTCTTTTGGTATTCACATATATGCAGAATTTTTTAATGTTTGAAACAAATATGGGATATTATATAACCTGTTTTCAATTCCCAATATACAGTACAGTTTTCCTATTAATACCCTAAAAGATAAAAAATACAGTCGCAATTGCTGTAGAGTATTCCACTGCATGAATGCAGAATCATTGATGTAACCTCTGTTTGCTTCCATCAAAAAAAATTATCTGGGGCACCTGGGTGGCTCAGTCGGTTAAGTGTCTGACTCCCGCTCAGGTCATGATCTCATGGTTCATGGGTTTGACCCCTGCGTTGGGCTCTGTGTTGACAGCTCCGAGCCTGGAGCCTGTTTTGGATTCTGTGTCTCCCTCTCTCTGCCTCTCCCCACTCACACTCTGTCTCTCTCTCTCTCTCTCTCTCTCTCTCAGGAATAAACATTGAAAAAAAAATTTTTTTAATATATTTTTATTAGGAGTAACTTGATAGATATTCTTAGAACTAAATATTTCTACAAACACTGTTTTCCCTGGGATAAAAGAACATGAAAGACATGTTACATAAAAGATTATGTACTTCAAAGAAGATTTTAGATGCAAACTGTTAAAACGTCGCAGAAAGATATATTGTTTCCATTTTCATCAGTGGCTTAGGGGAGTACCTGTGTTCCCAAACCCTCCTCAACGCTGGGTAGCCCTTGAACACGGACTAACGAACCACCGTTGACGCCTCAGTGTGTCTTCAAGCCATGAGAGCACTGCCTCCCTACCTGCACAGACCCGGACTCTGCCACTTGCCACTTTGTGACCTTTCGCAACTAACTTAACCTCTCTGGGTCAGTAAAATGGAGCCCATAACAGGACCTAACCCTAAGATTCCAATCTTTAGCCCATTTTTGTAGTCAAATATTCTTCTTTTTCTTTACCTACTTTTCGAGAATTTTTTCCATGTTAGGAATATTACTCCTTTGCCTCTCACGTACTGCAAATAATTACCGTATTTTCAAAGGAGAACATGGAGGCTCCAAGAAACACCTTGTCTTCTAAGCTCTCAACTGTGTCTCGTTTTCATTCCTTCATCCTAACAAAGCTTTTTTCCTCTCTCCTTCCCCTTCTTCTTCTACTGCTTTTTCATTCTTGCTGAGTCGTCCATTTCATGCCTCTTTTCTCTTTGTGCTCAGTGCACGACTGACTTAAATAAAATCATAGCTTGTGAACACAAGCCTCTGGTGAGAAAAATAATTTCAAAAAAATTATTAAAACACTCGCCTCAGGTATTTACCTCTATCTTTTAAAAAAAATATATTTATTTATTTTTGAGAGAGAGAGAGAGAGAGGACAGGGGAGGAGCAGAGAGAGAAGGAAACAGAGAATCCCAAGCCTAAATACAGGGCTCAAACTATGAAAGGTGAGATCATTACCTAAATGAAAATCAAGAGTCAGATGCTCACCTGGTCAACCCACTCAACCTCAACCAACTGAGCCACCCAGGCACCCCACCTTAATTGTCTTTTATGATTCAATTCATACTTTCTGAAACCTGTTGGAATTCTACCCCTCTGCTCTCCCCTTGAGGGAGGCAGCATTCTAGGTTAGGTCCCAGGATTTTTGTCCCAATGTATCAGACCTTTTCCTTGAGTGTGGGTGGGGCCTCTGACAATGATGGGATTTCACTCCTGTGATCAGGTCACGTCGTGTCCCAAATGTGAAGGGATTTGGTAGATGAAACTGAGGTCCCAAATCACCTGATTTGGGATTAATCAAAAGGGAGATTATCCCGGATGGGCCTGAGTTAATCAGTAAAAGCTCTTTAGAAGAGGGACTGGGCCTGTTATGCCCAGAATTCGTGATCCCCAAAGACCACCAGGGAGCCGAGTCCCATGCAAAAGCAAAGAGGCTTTATTCGAGCTAGCTCGAGCTCGATCCCCTACCTGCACCGATGCAGCGGTGAGATACCGGAGAGAGAAAGAGCGAGTTTCAAAAGCACACAGGTTTTATAGGGATCACGGCCTTAGCCGATTGGCTGGGGAAGGGTCGTGGACTCAGCCGATTGGCTGCCAAAGTGTGGTCCCAGATCGGCAATTATCAGCGTCACCGAGACATTGTTAAAAATGCAAATGTTGGGCCTGGTGGTCACAGACCTACCGAATCAGAAACTCCGGGGGTGGGGCTCAGCAATCTGTTTGAACAAGTCTTGCAGGAGATTCTGATGCACCTGAAGTTTAAGAACCACTGTGTCTGAGGATCTCTAACATGTTTGGCCTCGGTGTATACAGAACGTTTCTCACTGGTCACCTATGAACCATTGGCTGTCAGCCTTGCTGTGCTATATAAATACCTAGCACCAAACACCATCCCCAGAGACTCTGATTAATTGGTTTGGGGAGGGGTAAAATGCTCCCAGGTCATTCTAAGCCTGGACAGGGTTGAGGGCCCCCACCTGAGAGAAGCCCTCCCTCTTCTACTCACACTTTCCACGCCTCTCACACTCCCCTTCCTCCCACCCCAGACTTCGGAAGAATGCATCAATCGGTAGCCTGCTTTCTTAGAAAACGTAAGTTACTCAAGGGGAGGAGGCGTGTTCTGAGGTTTGAGCAGGAACTTCTTTCCGCGGCCATGTCGGGGACATAGTCACTAGTCAGCCCGCCTAGGTCTGCTCTCTCAGGCCTTCCTGAAGAGAATGATTCTCCTGCTGACTCTGAGAAAGTAAGCTGCCATGTTGTAGAAGGGACACATGGCAAGGAGCTGGGGGGGGGCTTCAGGAAGTGAGACCAGCCCTCACTGACAGCCAGCCAGAAAGCTGTACTTCAGTCTTACCACCAGGAGGAAATGGATTCTGCCAGCCACCCCATGAGCTTGGAAGATAGCACTGAGCTTCAGAGAAGACTGAAGCTTGACCAACACCTTGACTGAATCCATGTGAGGCCCTCAACTTGAGGACCCGTCTGAGACATGAAGGAGTTTCTGACCCACGGGAATAGTAAATGTGTGTTTCTAGGCCACTACGTTGGAGATAATTTGTTACATAGCAATAGAAACACCACCGTGCACCCCACCGTGCAGTCTCCTTTACATGGAGTGCTTGTTTTCTCCATGCTTTTACCCAAGGTGAGTACTTTGATAACGCGCTTACCTTGTTTCGTTGAAATTGTCTGACTGCATGTTGGTCTCCCTTAGAAAACTGTGGGTTCTACGACTGTAGAGGCCACATTTCCTTCACTTTCTGCCCTCACAGTCCAACAGGCATTTGGAAAATGCGGAACCAGATCCGCGCTGTCCTGATGAAAGTAGCAGAACTGCATATCCGTAAGCTGGTCAAGGGTCTTCGGCCAGCAGCAGCTTTCATAGAGTTAAGAACACTTTCAAGCATTCACATAACTCTAAACTTAGCAGTGCTAAAGTAGAGGTGTTTTTGTTTTTATTCGTATCATTTTCATTGCGTAAGCCTATAGAAAGAGCACCTGACTTCCAGTGCCCTCTCCCAATTCACTGTGTGATCTCGGGTACGTCACCTGACCTCTCTGGGCCCTACTTTCCTCATCTGTAAATGAAATATTTGGACTCACTGGGTGATCGCTAAAGCCACTTAATTTCCAGCATGTTATCCTTCCATGAGGCTTCAAACTAGAGAACACATATATTTGAAAGAGAAGAGGAAAAAGTACCAGGGAAAGGAGTTAAACACCACTCAGTAGACTTAACAATCTATACTCGGGGGAGTTTCTTCCTCGATGAAGAAGAGAAAAACAACACCAACAAAATAATTATGAGGCAACATCAAAATAGCCTTCATCCAATAGGACAGCGTGTATGATAAGAACATCTCAAGCCTTTTACTAAGTGGGTCACAACATTCGTTACTCTAGCTTTGCAGATACAGCAAACGCTGTAGAAGAACTCTGAGTTTTAAAGCAAAGGATAAGAAATCAACAGAGTGCAGCTTACAGTTACGAAGGCCAGGCCTCTGTTGTGTTCTTCTGGAGCCAGAGTCCTTCCCATTTAGCTCATTTCTGTATGGAAATGAAAGTAATCAGCCTCAGTGCATGAAACCATTAGCTCCTGCTTCAAAGCGCTGCATTTCAGAAAGGTCACAGAGGGCCGCCCCAGAGGCAACAGGAATTTCGCAAGTGATGTGTGTCACATTTGCATATGATAATTCGTTTCTCTATAAATACAATTTGTTCTGCAGATTAACGTTTTGTGTCCTCATTAGATAGCAAACATTTCCATATTAAACCCACAAAGCTGCAGAGCTGGCTCCGCCTGTGTTGCATGATAGCATTTATACCTCTGTTTATGCTGATGCCAATTAGCAGTGTTAAGTCTTGGAAGAATAAAGGACATCACTAATGCCATTGATGTAAATAGTAATAATAATGCTGAAAAGCTTCTGCAAACCTTGTTAACTTCAAAGATCATTAGCAATAAAGTACCTCCGGGTTGTAAATGACCGTGTTCTTAGGCATGTAAAGTCCCAGCTTGTCTACAACACTTTGCTCTGGAGTCTGCTCCTGGCTCAGGTCATGAGTCTGTGGGCTGTTGCAAGGAACGTGCAATTAAAAGGCTGTTTCCTTTTACTAAATGCTTTAGTCCAATAAGGAAGTCAGATATGCTCTAGCCAGAAGAAATAACAATCTGCTTACCTTGTTTTCAGCTCCGTGCAATTCAGTTTGCTCTCATTCCTGAAGCCAACTTCTTAAAGGTGGTGAGGTGAGGTATTTTATGGTCCCATAAAAGGTTTTTAAAAGCAGGATGCCCCAGACTTACTCATGGCAGGATTTCGTTTTCCCTGGGCCAGAAAGAAAATTTCTCTGGTGAGGAGAACATCCAGGGACACACAAGATGGTGATGGACACAGGGGACGTGGGACAGTGTTTCTCATCTACTTCATCAGTATTGACTTGATGCTGGACGGAGGAGGCTGCTTCAGAGCAATAGCCACTGAGGAAGTGTTAGTTCTGTAGCTGATAGGGCTGCACTGACGTGGGGACTGATGGTCACTTACTCTCGCTCGGTGACATGGAATAGATGATCCTGTTGTCACCGTTGATAAGAACAGTTCCTTGCAAGGGTGCCTGGGTGGCTCAGTCAGCTCTTGGTTTTGGCTGAGATCATGATCTCAGGGTTTGTGGGTTCAAGTCCTGCATCAGAGTCTGCCTTGACAGTGGGGAGCATGCTTGGGATTCTCTCTCTCTCTCTCTCTCTCTCTCTCTCTCTCTCTCCCCCCTTCCCTGCTTGTGCTCCCCCCACAAAAAATAAATAAGTAACTTTAAAAAAAAAAAGAGTTCCTGCAGGAATCAAGTAACTTCACTTCTTTGCATAAGTTTTTTTCCTTTTTTTTTTCTTTGTATGATGTGCTATATATACTTAGGTTCGGCATTTTTTTTTTTAAAGCATTGGTTAAGGCACCAAACATATTCAACTCAAATGTAAATACTTTACGACTAAAGTCTGGGCTGCAATACAAGGAAATTATACTAAAATGCATAATTTTATATCATTTGAGAAGCCAAGCTTGAAGTTAGAAAGAAATAGCTCTATTTCACAGCCCTGCCGTTTACTAGCAGTGTGACTCTAGATATGATAGGTCCACTAAATGTTAATTTTCTCATCTGTAAAAGGAGAATAAGAACTGTACCGGCCTCAAAGGGTTATTTTGAGGACTGAATGGGTTGCCCCAGTGTTAACGCAGCGCCGGGCCCGTAGACCCGGAAGAGAGAAGCTAGTGTGATCATTAGGACTTATAATCATGTTTCCTGATGCTGGGGAATAACAGTTACAAAAAAGCCTCTCTCTCTTAGCGGGTTCAGAGAACTGCAGTCCTCCCCAAATGCTACCCAGAATCTCAGGCGTGCTGGATGCACACCCTCTCCCTTTTGGCCGGCTGTCCCTCCCGGGCACAGTTTCTCCCTCCCACTGTAGCTGCTCCTTAAACAAACCCTGCACCCTGCTGCTGCTCTCTCCACCAGGTCCCTGGTTTCACGTCTGCCCCCGCCCCTCCCTGGTAGGCGACTGTTGTCCCTTCTAGTGTGATACAATATTCTCCCCCACTTCTCCATCCTATGTGGTGTCCAACATCACAAGCGTTGCCTTGTATTTTCAGTGCTGACCAGAGCTTTCTGTGATCTTGGCCTTTGATCCTCAGTGTTCCGTCTCCCCAAGCTTGGCACAAGTTCCTGAGGGGAGAAAACGGGGTCCACAGAACGAGCTAAGCCCGTGTCCCTGAACATTCCTCCCTTCTCATGCTGGTTTATGCCTCTTGAAGGAGGACTTATGGTCTGTTCACTAGTTACTGATTTCCTTATGAAGCTCTTTCGTCCTCCCGTTAAACAGACACCCTGCTCATGCATTCCTGTTGTTCGTGTGTGAATCCTCGCGTGAATATACACAACACTCCCAAGCTAGAATTTCTCCTATACTTTTTCTAGGTGTAGAAAGGAACAAGGGACATTTAATGTACAGAAGAGAAAATTTAGGAGGGATGTGCTAATGTCTCAAAATACCTGAAGGGTTGGCCAGTGGAAGGAAAGATTAATTAGCTTCTGACAACTAAAACAATGGGTAAAGGCTACAGAAAAGAAGATCTTAGCTAAACTTAAGCTTGAGTATTCTAATCCTCATGACTGCACAGGATGGCTGCTTTGGGAGGAAATGAGCTCTCTGTTTCTAGAGGTATTCAAGCAAAGGCTAAATGATAACTGGTAGGATGGCCAACAAGGGGGATTCATGAATCTATTGGCCTAAATGGCTTTGAATAATGGTGGCCCTAAATTTCTCTCTAAGAGGATCTGACAGGCACAAATAGGATTTGAAAGGTATATTAGAACGTGAGGGAGGCTTCAGTAAGTGTCTTGAAGCTATGCTTTGCATAAAACTTTACACAAAATTAATAAGTATCAATTATCCTTATCCAAGCATGAGGTGCTAAGCTGAAGGCAGTTGTTTATTGATTCCTCAAGAAGTTCTCAAGCACTTACTATGTGGCAGGCACCTTTCTAGGCTTTGGGGTAGACTGATGACCAAAACATGGTTCTTCTGGAGTTTATATTCAAATTGGAGACGGGGAGGGGCCTGTAGAGAAAAGAAAAAGCAGATACAAGAAAAGGTAGATCGATACGAAGACATTCTGTCAACTTTGCTTTTTTCTGCTTCCTCTAGGGTCTGTGTTTCCTTAGAGTTTCCCTCAGACACCCTTCGCTAGCAGCTCTCTGACCAGATTAAAGGGGAAAGGGTTGATGGATGATGATAGACAAATCTCGGATCCTAAGAGATGTGATCCTACCAGCTGTTTATCTCCCTACACTCAACATGATGGGAAGGGCAAGACCTCTCTCATTCACGTAGTAGATGCCAAATAAATAAATACAGAATAAAAGAATGTAGACTATGTTACCAAAAGACCTCATATAAACCCTTCTCTGTATTACTTATGAGAAAAAAGGATATAAAATTAGTTTTCTGGGTCAGATGTGGCAGACGTCCTTTTAGTTCCTGTGAATGTCTGCGACTGTTCGAGGACCACGCCTTGCATTTCCCTTGGAGTCTCTCATGGCGTTGGATCTTCTAACCCCCACTGTTTCCATCACAGAATGGATTCTTGGAAGTGAAACAGTCCTGTTAAAAAAAACTCTTCTTTATGCAATGAAGGATGTAAGGAAACTGGAGGAGTTTCAAAGAAGAATAACAAGAATGATTAAGGGACTGAGAGCATGATTTATGTTGAATGATTAAAAGGATTAAACATGCAGAACTTGGCCAATGCTACATACTTAGCTCTAAAAAAAAAAAAAATCAAAATTAAGTGCCAAGGCTCTCAGCTCCCATGAAAAACACAAATTTGCATATAATTTGGCACATACTTCTACACGAAGTTCAGCAGAACCTTACTGAGACAGCATTCACACGATGCCAAAACCACTAGTCTGTTTGGTCAGTTTAAAGTACAGCCTGGTCACATGGTAAAAACTTGCTATTTGACCTAATGAATAGACAGTTGAATCACAGTGTGTCCACCCAGGGCCACATTCGCATGTGACGCATCTGGATAGTATATAAAACAATGTAGTGCGTCACCATTCACCCAGAAGTCACAGACTAAAATCCCTGCGGGGGAAGTCAGGTAGCCAGATGAGAGAAGTGAGCTGAGCTTGGAAGGTGCATAGCCCATTGGAAGTGGGAAACTACTGTGTTTTTCAGCTCATTGTTGCCATGAGAAATTTTGGCCAGATCTCCTTGTCTATCAGATGAAACCAGTGATTCGGGGAGCTTTCGGCAAGTAAGTAATGAGATACCAGCTCCAAGAGGAGTTGCTGGTGGAGCCAGTACCCCGGAGTGACATATCTTCGGAGTGGAAAGAAGGAGCTAGAAGGTAGTGGGGCCGGCGTTAGGAATGGAGGGGAGGAGGCAACTAAGTGGCATTCATTAGAGTTTAAAAATCCAGACTGTTACAGGAAAAAAAAAAAAAATCTATTGACTTAATTTGAAAAAGTAAACACTAGGGGCATCTGGGTGGCTCAGTCGGTTAAGTGTCTGTCTTAGGCCTGGGTCACGATCTCGCGGTTCATGAGTTCGAGTCCTGCTGTGCTGTGCTGACAGCTCGGAGCCTGCAACCTGCTTCGGATTCTGTGTCTCCTTCTCTCTCTGCCCCTCCCCTGCTCGAGCTCTGTCTATCTCTGTCTCAAAAATAAATAAACATTTAAAAAAATTAATAAAAAAAAAAAGAAATTAAACACTGCAAGGAAAGTCATTCTGTGGATCCCAGTTTGCTACCTTTTATGTGGCTCACTTCATTTCCGACTCAGAAAACTGAAGTCCAGAGGAAGACAAAGGCACTCTCAAAGGCATAGTAGGGAAATTATCAGAATAAGATCTGAGTAAGAGCAGTAGGCTGTGAGAGGATATTGGGGTCCTTTTCTGATCTTGTTGTGTGGGTAAGTTACATCTGGTCTCAGAACTTCTAAGTTTTCTGCTCTGGCTATCTATTACATAAAGCACCTGGACAACCTGGGTTTCTGATTTTCTCATGACTCTCAGCCCTGTACTGTATTAGGACCCTTGTGAGGAAAACACACCAAAGAATTTTACAGTTATGATCCCAACATGCATAGGCACGTCTATACATCAACATACATTCATGTGCAAGCTGAACTTGAATGAGGCATTACTGAATATGAGGGAAAGGTATTTTTTTATAGGACTGTGTAGGTTGGTCGAGGTTGTGCACTGCAAAATTCTAGGAGTGTCAATGTGACGTGAGGGCTCTGTGTGTGGCCCTGAAAGGACATATTAGTCTGGCAGTGTAAGTCCTGAAACACCGAGAGGAGCTCTGGTGTTGGAATTCTGAGACATTGCTGCTCAAACAGTCTAAAATTCCATGTGCCGACTCCTGAGGTTTCTTTTATATGCTCTCTGCCCCCACCTGCAGCTATGATGGCAGAGATAAAGAAAGAGAGAGAATATCAGGGAAGAATTCTGATAAGAAGTGGGAAGTGTTTACAGTTGCAGAAGAGTATTGTCCGTTCTAACAAGTGGACACGATTTTGAGTAAAGGAGAGCAGTTGTCATGTTTACAAAAGGGACATTTGGATTAAACGCCCTGAAAAACTATGACAGAGAGAATTATGAGATTGGGGAAATATGTACTAAAGGAAGTGGTTTGAAAATCATCCCTCCATCCCTCGAGCCGTTTGAAAATCAACAGGATAAGGAACTAGAAAATCTATTCTAGGAAAGAATCCTCCACGGATTCCCCTGGGCCTGAGGGATGATATAATGGGTCTACTCCATCTCTAATTGCTAGAGTTCTTAGGCTTTATGTATTTTCCAGGGTTTTATAATGCTGCTGTTAGACCAGCACTGCACCCCCTGCGATAAAGGGAAAGAACCAAACTCCAAACAAACCCCAAACTACTTGCTCCAAGGAGCATAAAGATTCTCCCAAATGGAAAGCGTACGTAATAAAATTCTCCAGTGAGAACTTCATTATTCCCGGAGTCAGCCTACCGAGATGAGAAACATCATCATTTACTTCATTTATCTGGTTTTCTCTTTCTGGTTTATTTTCATTTCAGGGAGGAGAAAAGGCAATGGGCTGGACCTCACAGCGCTGGTTGGAAACGATTTGTATCAGGGTGCCTGGGTGGCTCAGTGGGTTAAGCATCCAACTTCAGCTCAGGTCGTGATCTCGTGTTTGTGACTTCGAGCCTTGCGTCAGGCTCTGTGCTGACAGTCCGGAGCCGGGAGCTTGCTTCCAACGCTGTGACTCCCTCTGTCTCTCTGCCCCTCTACCACTCATACTCTCAAAAAATAAATAAATGTTTAAAAACAAAAAAAAGGATTTGTATGTTTTTCATATTCTGTTTGCTGATATTCCACCAAGAAGTGTGACTCTCTCAGTGGTGAATCCGTAAGAGGGAGATCAGGGCAGGGACAAGGAGAAATGGAGGCCTCCACAACTGCCGTCCGAATGCGGGGAATAGGGACTCCTCCGGGGCTCAAGAACTGAATTTTTGGGTTCTTTCGAGGGGAGGTCTAATGAGTCAGTGGGAATGAGTATTGGTTGTGTGGGGGAGGCTGTGGTGACTGTGGCCTTGATCCTTTTTCGTCTACATCGTTGTGTTACCTGTTGTTCGGTTGTGGGTGCAGAGATAGTAGAAATTTGAGTCCTACCCAGGGAATTTGGAGCTTCCTCACTTATTGCACGTAAAGTCTAGGATGCCCAGTTTCTGTAGTCCAGGGTTCTCTTTCTATGGCAGCAGCCTCAAGGGGGCTTAGGAGCATCACATGGAACCATGTCTAAAATGTGATGAGAGGAACAGATATTTCCATGAAATGCAAATGCAGCACTAACTGTAATCTGCCTTCTGGTTAAAAAAAAAAAAAAAAAAAGTGGAAAGTCTGCTCTAACATTCACTTTAGTTTTATCTGGGTTGTAGAAATGGGTCCACAGCCCAGGCACCCTTCGATGGTAAGCAGCCATCCTGACTTTTATCTACATCGCAAGGAACTATAATTAGAAACCAACACTTTATAGACTTTTGTAATTTTTTACCCTTGCTTTATGTGCATAGTAATTTGTAAACTCTCAAGATGTCTTTTCCAGTAAATATTCCTGTAGAGACTTCCACCTTCATGTAGTAAAAAATGAAGAAACCTCACCTGTGTTGATGAAGGCCACAGGGCACCCCTCATGGCCGCAAATTCCAGAATGAAAGCGTTTAAGGGTCCCAACTCCAGAGTCAGGGAATCTAGAACAAATGGTCTGGGGAAAGGGCAGGCGCATTGAGGAAGGACCAAATTCAATTCGGTCTTGTATGATGACATTTTACTGCTAACATCTCTTCTTTATTGTTACCTTTAGGATCTGAGATAGTGAGCCTGATAAACTCTCATGTTCACCTAGTAATTTAAAATTGAAAAAACCAAGATGCCTGGGTGGCTCAGTTGGTTGAGCATCCAACTTCAGTTCAGGTCATGATCTTGTGGTTCATGAGTTTGAGCCCCGCATCTGGCTCTGTGCTGACAGCTTGAAGCCTGGAGCCTGCTTTGGGGTCTGTGTCTCCCTCACTCCCTCTGCCCCTCCCCAGCTCATGCTCTCTCTCTCTCTCTTTGTCTCTCTCTCAAAAATAAATAAACACACACAAGATTTTTTTTTTCATTGGAAAAAACGTATGATTCCAACTCAGTGTTGCCTATTCAGCCCTCCTTGCCTTCCCTGCTTCTGCTCTCCTTAGGACATTTCTGGATTTGGTTTTGACTCAGGAACATTTCTCCACCCAACTTCAGAGTCTTTCCTTTCCAATCTCCAGTCCTTCCTCCAGTGCTTCCATCAATAAACATGTTCCTGTGCCCCTAGTGTAGGGCCAAAGCCTGTATTTTAAAGTGATGGTGTCACAGAATGCCTGGTGATGTCATAAAGCACTGGGAGATCTGGCAAAGCAAAGATTCTTGTTTTTATGTCCCTGGGAAATTATTGGTACCCAAAGGGCCATCACGTCTTCTGTATATGCACCAGTTGTTGTAGGAATAGTTGGGGTCTAGTTAACTTTGGGCATTTACATGTTTGGCAAATTTCTATAAAATGCCGTGTACAGAATATAGATTCGAGAAGATGAAGTTATTAAAATGGGGTGGGGTGAGAGGAGACATGCCAATGAAAACAGACAATGTGGATTTTAATCCTTTCCACAGGAATTCAGGCAAAAGGGGAATAAAATAATTCTATAGGGTCACTTGTAATTCAGCTTAAACTAAGCTCAGGAAACGGAATATTTCTCAGAAGGCTGATTTATGCACTTAAAGTAACTAAGTCCCAGGTGCCATCGGAAGTAATACAACTTCAGCAATGTCCTAGCCTGCGTGCTCAAACTAACTGCCTGAATCAATTTCTAACTTCTCTTTAAAGCATTTCAGAGTCGGTTCTACTGGGACTGTTTGAGCCCTAGATTCTCTGTTAGCAGAAGCTGCTGCAGCAAGGGAAGGCCAGGAACCTAGGTAGGCTCTATAGTACAAACCAACTGTGTTCCAAAGTTTGCCTGTGAAGCATTTCTTTGGAAACCTAACCACATTTTCCGTAAAGAAACAGAGGTAGACGCAGTTAGGGTCTCTGGCTCTTATAGCCCTCCGAAGCCTATTTAAACCATATGCAGGTCAAATCCCCTTTACTGCATAAAAGCTAGAAAGCAGTCGCATAATTCTACAGAGCTGCGGGACGTGGGGGTCAGATTTATTAAACTTATTTTTGTTTTCATTTTTCCCTTCCCCCCGTATCCCTTAATGACAAAAGGATAAGAGATGGATGGGAATTTGATGGACCTCCCGATTGAGGTTTCTCAACATTTTCAAAGATTTTGGTTTATTTATTATAATGAATTTTGCTTCGCTATGCGTAGTTCATCTTTTCTGACAGAGAAAAGAACAAGAAAATAGATCAGCAGAGAAAGAAAACAGAAATCTCTAGCAATTTCTATGGGAAGGAGGCCCATTTGGGGGTAGCTGTTGTTGTTGCTAAGTCAGGGTATCTTGGAACTGAGTGTTTCGAAGTCAGATTTACTTGGAACCCTCAAGCTTTGGTTTGCGCCTTGGTTCCAGAGACTTCACTCACCCAGTTCTTCATTAGGCATGCCAATAAAAAGTACAATAAAAACATTTCTGGCAACCTAGGAGTCTTTTCTCTCAAAGTGCCCTAAAGTGGTGGTACAGAGTGGAACTAATACATCCCAAATGTAGGTAGTCAGAGGGAGTAGGAAGAGAAACAAAGGGCCTGGATACCTCACATACTGGATAAGGAGACCTCGATAACTGAGTTGACTGTATTTGGAATTTTCCTGTTTCCTCCTGAAAGGAGGCAGGGAACTGAATGAAGCGTTTATCTAAGAAGTGTCAGAACCTTTTAACAATGTTATTACAAGGATGTTGGTAGAGTTGAGTGAAGATTTTGGCAGGTACACATGGGATTATATTTGACTGAATGTATTTTCTTGCTACGTGTTAATCTGTACTTTTCTGGTATCGAGCTTTTAAGGAGTTCAGATAAAGGTCTACCAGAAACTCTCTGTTAACCCTCTCCTTAGAGTACGCTGTAAGGAATTCGGCATCCCAACTGCGACCTGGATGGACTAAATGATTTCAGTTGAATGTTTGGGAGAAGTTACTCTAAAGAAGGCATCCTAGCAGAAGTCTGGCTAAGAAAGGAGGCTCCAAAACATTGCATGTGGGGCTAAGGGCTAGGGTGATGGATCGCTTCTAACAGGTTCCCCCCAACTTCAAGTGAAAGTCACTTGAAAGAATCCCAACTGGGCTTCACAGGCCCCTAATGAGAGAGAATGATGAAGCCAGAAGTGTATGCACATGAAGAAGTTTAATTCAGGGGAGAGGACTCTAAGAAGGTCTAGATAAAGCAGTTTGGAGTTTTGGAGGAACAATACCATTTCCACAAGGTCTTAAATCTTCTTGGCCTGCTGACAAAATTTTAAAATCTCCACTTTCCCCATGTAAGTCAGAGCAATTTTCTAGTATATAAATAATTTAAACTCAGAAGATAAAAAGAAAACCCATACAGGAGAGTAACTAAAACGGTAATAAAAGAGAAGCAGTGTTCTTCTCTATGATAATAATGTTGGTATAGCAGTTTGCAGCACCTGAAAAGCATGTCGCAGTATACCTTGCACTCAGGAGGTCTCAAATGAAGTCAGATTTTGAGAGTATGCAGATCAAAGGCAGTGGGGAGAGCACATGGTTAAGAACAAATGCAAAGGAATGACAAAGAACTGGGTAGGAACAGAATCACGAGGACAAGCCAGAGGAAGAGAAAAGTTATTGGAAAATGGGACAGCCCAAATTAGTGATGAACAGACGATAAAGAACAAGGGAAGGGTAGGTATGGTGCATTGAGAACGGATGGCAGGCGGAACACTGGGCTGCTCTACCCCCACGGGGTTCGTTCGTCTCTAATAAAACTGTCTTCAGACTAGAAAGAATAAAACAAACATGGGTGAGAAGAAGCTGAAGCCCAAAATAGGGGAAGCTACTTTGAAAGGTGTCTAACTTAAAACTATATCTAAAACTTTAGGTTCAGATATAATATATCTTAAGATACTGAGCTTCGCAGATGGGACTCCTTTAAAAATACTTTTATTATGAAATAATGATAGATTTATAGAAAGGTGCAAAGAAATGTGTGGGGAGGCCCTGGGCACAATCCAGCCAGCCTCCCCTAATGTTTGCAGGTCGGACATTAAAACCACTGACCACACTTCTGAGAACGCATGGGGAATAAGATTGGTACCAGAAGACTGACAGATGGACAAATAATTTTAGAATGGTCAAAAATGGTGGGAAGGTAATTTTTGAGATCTATCATTGGATGAGCTTGTAATAAATCTCTTGCTAAATTCTAGGAATGGTTGATCAATGTTTCCAGTATATGTGAGGCAGTGATACTAGAAATAACACTAAGAACAAGCTGGGGCATCTTTTTTTTTTTTTTTTCTGCAGAGAATCTCTTGACTGATAAGCCAAATGACTGTTTGCTTCCAATGTATGTTTTCCCTCCAGCTGTTTGAAAAAGTCCTTCAATATACATTTGTTGACAAATTGGTTTTAACTGTAGTTTAGTTAGGGGAGCTCATTGCTAGTACTGAGAGATCAATGAATCAGTATCCAAATGGAAGGTATTTCTAATGGCACATCACAGCACTTTGACACCAGCTTGGATGACTGAATTAAAATCTCAAAATTGACTTTGGCTTTTGGAATACTAGGTTGAAACCAAGGTGAATTCTGGTAATTTTTAAAGAATCATACCATAGAATTACAAAATGTGACAAATGTAGGGTTTATTTATTTATTTAGCACAAGTGGGGGAGAGGGGCAGAGGGAGAGAGAGAGAAAGAGAGAGAGAGAGAGAGACAGAACCCCAAGCAGGCTCCATGCTGAGCCTAACACGGGGCTCGATCCCCCGACCCTGGGATCATGACCTAAGCTGAAATCAAGAGTTGGATGCTCAACCAACTGAGCTACCCAAGCACCCCAAGAAATATGTTATAACAGCAATAATTGTGAAAAGACTCTGGAGTTCTAGTTGACATCTTAATATGAATAAAAAATGAGAAAAACCAGAGTGATTTTAAGACATTATGTAACACAGGAGATGATAGATACTTTACAGTGTCAAAACCTACTTAGAATATTGTGATCCACTCTAAGTCCCGATTTTAAGAGGGACAATGACAAGTCATTACTCATTCAGACAAAGATGAGCATTCTGAAGACACTCGTTTTAAGAAGAGAGACTGAAGCATCTGGGTTTTTCATAGCTGTCTTCACGTATGGGAAGGGTTATCATGTGAGAAAAGGATGGATAAATTCTCTCTGGATATGAAAGGTACAGTAAATAATCTTAAATTAATATGAGGTAAATCTTTTACTAATTAGCAACGGGGGTCAGACACAATATTTTAGTAAGTCAATCAGTTTGAGTGTTTGAAGCATAAGAGGGAGATCTTGAAGTGTGGGAATCAGCAGCCTGAAGCTTGAATGAGAGAATGCGAAAGTGGGTTAAAGTAGGCTTTCATTTCTTTGGATTCATTTCATCCTAGAGAGTCTTTTTTTCTGACTTCGGGGAAACCCAAATTTGTTTGTATGTGCAATGCTCTGGAGGTGTGGTCTTTAATAGTCCACAGACTCCCAAAGATTCTATAACCTTAAAATGTAAACTTTC
This sequence comes from Acinonyx jubatus, assembly GCF_027475565.1. Classification (NCBI taxonomy): domain Eukaryota; kingdom Metazoa; phylum Chordata; class Mammalia; order Carnivora; family Felidae; genus Acinonyx; species Acinonyx jubatus. Next base: position 29,668,078 of record NC_069382.1, read on the forward strand.
TTTGTATAAGATTAGAAAATAACGTTGACTAATAAGGGGACACTTTAGGGGCCCTGGGTGGCTCAGTCAGTTAGGCATCAGACTCTTGATTTCGGCTCAGTCCATAATCTCGAGGTCATGAGATCAAGCCCCATGTCCGTGCTGAGTGTGGAACCTGCTTGGGATTCTCTCTCTTCCTCTCTCTCTCTCTCTCTCTCTCTCTGTCCCTCCCCTACTCTCTCGCTCTTTCTCTCTTCAAATAGATAAATAAACTTAAAAAAAAAATTAAGGGGACACTTTAGGAGCATGCACACTTCAAGTGTAGGTAGAGGAATGAGGATAAACAGTCATAGAGGCATAAGGACAACTGAGCAAATACACAGTGATCACATTCGGTGGAAGGAACTTTGAAATTGTGGGAATCAGCAGCGATCCAAATGCTTTGGAAAGGTTTCATAAAACAAAAATCCAAACATGCCTGGAAGAGGTGTGACATACATATCGAACAAGGTAAATGATGTGCAAAGCAACAATACAAGAGCCAAGAAAAGCCAAGGGTCAAACTAATTTAGAATAAATGGTGCAGAAAAGGGCTGTGAGGTCAAATGAAGGAAAGTTTTAGTGGGGAGAGCCAGAGATTTAAGGAAAACCCTGGTGGAGAGGGTCGGACATCAGCTAGATCTGAGAGTCAAGACTCCTTTTCTTTTATTTCAACCAAAATAGCTATTTAAACTTTCTTCTTATTATGTCTCCTGGGTAAAAACACATCATTCACATAAGAAGTACCTAAGTGTTTGAAAATGACTATTAAGTCCCCCCTTGATCTTCATGCCTCTACCTTCAAGAGTTCCCAGTCTTTAGGGAGGAGACTATCTCCAGTGAAGAGCCTCGCAGAACTTGATTAGGAGTCAGGATTTGACATGAGAGGAAATAAAGCCTCGCCAGCCTCCGATCAAGCATTGCATCATGAAAAAAAAAAAATTAAGAAGAGCATTTTGAGTCACAACATTGAACGGGAATAGACTGGGGAAAGGCCAAGGCTAAGTCTCTCGTGACTGGTCTCAGGGTAGAGCAGTGCAAATGGGAAGGATGGGAGAATGAAAGAAACACCACAAAGGCTGGGTTGCAGAGCTTGGTGATATGCAGATGTGTGATGAATGAAATATCAGAGATCGAACTCTCCTTGACTTTGTGATGTACTTAGCAGCCCCAGTCCTCAGACAGGTGCAACGTGGAGAAAAGACCAGCATTCGTTTGTCACATTTTTTTTTATTACATGTGAAGTACAGATGTATGATAGCCATGGAAGGAAATGCAAAAGCCCAGGGTGCTTTCCTGATGAAGCAGAGCAAGGAAGACCAAAGGTATGTCTTGACTGGATTTTGTGTTCTGGTTACTGAAATGAAAGAGGAAATGTCCAAGAAGAACGAGAGGGACTGGTGCAGAGTTGGATTCTGGAAGTCCTCTAAGGATTAGCTTGCACTCTGAGCAGAGGAAACCTGGGGTATAACATGGCAGTCCTCTCTCCCCACTCTGTATGGGGAGGGGAGGATAGAGAAGAGGATGCAAGGGAATGCTCCATCCAGGTGGGGAGGGCACCGATTACCTGGTAAAGGTAACCTAAACTAAACTGGCATTTCTTGAGCCCCTACTAGGTGTCGGGCACTTCACATACATTTCTTGTTGGTTTGTTTGTTTAAACCCTGAAATAACCCAAGAAGGAAGAATGAGACAAGGGTGGGGGGTTGTACAATGAGAATCCAGTGAGCACTCTGTTGACTGTCTCCATTGCTAATTGTCCTTGGAAAGGCTTCTTTCCAGGGACAAATAGGCAGCCTCTTTGGGCAAAAAGCACATGCCTTCTCCACTCAACGTAAATAATTATGAACTTTTAGGGGAAATACTTGTCTTGGAATATCATCGGTGCAGAAAGGGTGTCAGGATTAGGCTTCATGATCAAAGAATATTTGACCATAGAGCAGACAGGACCATAAGAGTTCAGGTGGTCTCCTCCCTCTGTGAAGACAAAGTGTAATTACCATTAGACTTCCTTGTACAAAAGACCCAGGCTCAGGTAGAAGGAAAGCTAGAACAGAGGTGGTGATTTGTCCTAGGTGCCTTAATCCTATGGTTCTCTGACAGTCTGTGAACCCTGAGGACCCTGAAGTTCCCACTCTGATTTCTACATTTTGCAGGAATGTTGGCTCGATTTCCACTGTGAATACACACATTATCAACTTGCATAAACTGATTCATTTGACACCCATTTATTTGACCTTTCCTGTCCCAGCCAAGGAGACAGGACATCTACAGCCTACATTCCCTCAAGACCCAGTGGAAGATTCAGATAATGGCAAAGACTGGGTAAGCCACCTTCTCTCAGGGACGGAGCACTTGAAAGCAAAGAGGTTGCTTGCTTCCAGAGCTGGCTAGAAAATAAATGTAGCTAAATCCTTTCATGCTGGGTAGATTTAGCTGCATTCCCCAAGGGACTAATATTTCTTCAGAGGGTTTTTTTTTTTTTTTTGAAATCCTTATGAATGTCTGAGAAGAGGTCCCTACAGAGAAAACTACCTCAGTCACAGGCCCAACAGCCTCTGAATTATGTTGCAATTGCTAGTGTGAATGCTATGTTAATGTAGTATCATGGGTGACAGTGAAAATGCACCCAAGTCACGAAATTCAGATTTATGACTTTAGCAACAGTCTTAACTTCTCCCACTCTGGTGTGCTCAGTGTTTTATGTTGTCGTACTTCCAGTGAAATTTATGCCTCGATGTGCATTGTGAGTGACTTATGGTTACTCTGAGAACCTTAATTTTGCATTTCCTGACTTCTGTGTGTTCAAAGGGACAACCTTTCAAAAACAGCCTACAGAAAAGGCACAGCAGACCAGCTGATGTACAATTCCTGTGCCTGTGGAATGGGAGTGATGGGCCTCCATGGCTGGGGCTTCCTTGTGTCTCTTTCCGGTCTACAGTTTACAGGAACAGAGGGAGATGGCCAGGATAGGGGTGGGGCTTGGCAGCCTCTGGTGGATTTCAATCCAGGAGACAAGAGTGAGGCAATGGAAAAGAAAAAGAACATGGGGGTGCCTGGGTGGCTCAGTCAGGTAAGCATCTGACTCTTGATTTCAGCTCAGGCCATGACCCAAACCAGTGGGAAGTGGAGCCCACTTGAGATTCTCTCTCTTTCCCCCTCTGCCCCTCCCCCTCCTCAAAAGAAAACAAAAAGGAAAAGAACATGGATTACTTGTTGTTATGAGAGTTTTCATTCACTGAACACCTACTACATGGCAGGATGTGGTCTAAGTATTCCACCCAAGTTTTTCATGTTAAATTTTTTTTAACGTTTGTTTGTTTTGAAAGAGAGAGAGCCCATGAGGGCAAGCAGGGAAGGGGCAGAGAGAGGGGGAGAGAGAGAGGATCCCAAGCAGGCTCCACCCCGTCAGTGCAGAGCCCGAGGTGGGGCTTGAACTCATGAACCACGAGATCATGACCTGACCCGAAGTCAGATGCTTAACCAACTGAGCCATCCAGGCACCCTTTTCATGTTAGCTTTATCTTAAACCTTTAAAGTAGGTTTTATCATCCCAACCACGCATACCAGCACACTGAGTGGAATAGAAAATACGTAAATTGATCAAGGTCAACTGAGCAGCACCTCCAGAGCTCAGCTCTTGTTCTGTTGACCCCAGAGTCTGTGCTCTACCCTGGGCTGCTTCTCCAGTCACCCATTCCTCAGACGTAATTCCAGCTCAGTCCCTGCTAGCTGCATAAGCTTCCCCAGGACTTTAACGTTCATTTCCTCTTTGGTGAAACAAGGATAATAAGCAGCTAATAGACCACTGTTGGCTTAAGCAGGACCAAGTTTCTTTGCGATTTTACTGTTTTTACTGGTGCTCTCTGTGAAGAACTTCCTGCTCGTGGCATTGTCTAGGCAAAGGGAAATGATCAAGTCAGAAAAATATACCCTTGGTTTTCGGCTACATGAGGGGCAGAATGTTTGCCTGTTTTGTTCATTGCAAATATCCAATGCCCAGAAGAGTGCTTGGCACAGACAGTCACATTTGTTGACAGAAAGAGTGATTTGCATTGTGTCACCTCCTAGTCCATTCTCTCTCTCCTGCCTCCTACCGTCTTGGGCACAGCTATGTGCTCTATACTTCGGACATCTTCTGTCTTCTTTCACAAACTGCCTGTCTTGCCCAATCACCGTGGCAACTTGCTTTCTGATTGGCAACTTCCTTATCACACCAGAAACAATTTAGCGTGTTTCTACTCTGGGAAGTTTGCAAAGCCACAGGGTTTTCCTGAATCCTATGTCTAAACCCACCATGATTCCAATGGACTTCTTGATGCTGTGGCAGGCCTTGGGGGGGACCTTTCAGAGACCGACACTTGGTACCCCAAAAGTTAAACTAGGCCTAGTTCCACCCTTGTCCCTGTCCAACGGCAATTGGGCCAAACCCACCAAAGCAGACTCTGCTGCCCACAGGAGACCCAACTGCCCCCACAAGCCATGGTTTGTAAGAAGGGCTGAGGGTTGTATGTCTTAGCACCTTTGCAATTGGTTTGGCTACTTCTTCTGCCTCACGGAGGATTTTTCCTACGTGCCCCCACCCTCCTAAAGGAGCTTTTCTGGTTTCTGATATTAGTTCTTGTGTTTCTAAGCCCTCCAGCCGCACACAGCCCAGTGCCCCACTCACTGTGTTCCTGTTGATATTCACTAGGTTTGGAGCTCGGAGCTGCTCTGTGTCTTCTACTCAGCAGGAGCAAATGATCCCAATGTCATTATCCTTCTGGCTAGGTTTCCAATTCGCTCTTCGTAAAAGGACTGCTTGGCACTTCCATAAACGATCCGTTGCCTCTAGCCCTTGAGGTCCACTGTATGCTACGTCTCCTTAAGGCTAACTTCCTCTGAGACTGTGTTCTTGCTCCCGACTACTCCTCAACTCCCTCACCCATCCCAGTGTCCTAAGGATCCTGGCTCAATTTTCCTCTGAGATGAAAAAAAGGCAAGGTTATGGGGGTGCCCGGGTGGCTCAGTCAGTTAAGTGCCAGACTTCGGCTCAGGTCACGATCTCATGGTTTGCGAGTTCCAGCCCCGCATCGGGCTGCCAGCTCAGAGCCCACTTTGGATCCTCTGTCCCCTTGTCTCTCTGCCCCTCCCCACCTCTCTCTCTCTCTCTCAAAAATAAATAAACATCGAACCATTTTTTAAACAAGGCGAGGTTATGACCCTGGTGAAACGATCATTTGTAATGGTCAAAGCAAGCTCTTGGGGTTTGAATCGCATCCTTGCCACTTAGTATCTGTAGCAGGCTGTTGCGGTAGGCTCGTAGACCCAGTTTCTCCTCTATTGAATGGAGAACAGTGCCTTGTGTGTGCCTTGCCTTGCAAGGGCAAGCACCCATTGAAAGTTCACTATCCCCAGGGAAGAAGAGTCACACTGCAAGTTTCCTGGAAGAAGTATTTTATTGACAGTAAAAGAAAATTTAAAAAGCAGTAAGCTAGATTTTGTGGGTTTTTTTTTTTTTATGGCAAGGAGGGGGAAATGATTACAGAAAGAAATACTATGACAACCCTGGGAATTATTCCTTTTCTGAATTGATTTTCTTAATGATCAAGGAAGTAAAATTTTTATTTTGGTTTTGTACCTGTGTGTGTGTGTGTATCACCTGAGCTCAGAGTTCCTTTTTCATGTCAGAAGCAGTGAATTCCCTCATCCCTTTCGATAAATATTTAGACAGTGTCTATTGTGTGCTTGCTACTCTGTGAAATGCTGGCTAAAACAGAGCCCCTTATGGGCAAACCAGAAAATCGCAATAAACGGTTATAATGCATGATGACAAGTGCCACCAGAGTGTCTCATCCGAGTTCATTTTTGTGGCCTCCTGTTCCTGTTTCAGGAAATGGAAGCATTTATGGGAGATGTTCTGAGGGGAATTTCTCCCGGCTCTTCACGTCAGAGGGGGACATTTCTTTTGAAGTGTCTCCTATTATCGGAAGACAAAGCTATCCAGAAATCAGCTTGCGGAAGCCTCGGGCAGTTGTAGGGGAGGGAAGGAGGTCAGGATTGTTGTTTCGTTGTAATGAATTAAAGAACCTCAGAAGGTTCCCTAATGCCAGAGATGTGTGGCATGAATATGAGGCAAGATTTTTGGGTTTGGGACTTTGTTTTCTCTATTAACCATAGAGAGAGATACAGCAGGGACGACTAAAGGTATGATGTCAAATAGTGTATGATATCAAACCAAAGACCTCTGTGTAGCAGGCCGTGTTCTGGTCTGTCCAGCTGTTCTCAGCCAGTGTTGGTTGTTTGTCTTGGTGACTGCAGAGCTCTCTGGAGCGCGAGGTTCCGCAAGGACACATGCGTACACGCACCTTAACTGGGTGACCCTGCTCCTCAGCTGGATGCCGTCAGACATTCAGCAAGTGACTTGGAAAGAGTCTCAGCACCTGGCACGTCAGTGAATTTGGCGGATAGTCCCGGTTCCGAATTTGCTGGTCCATGTTCAGGCTCTGTTTCAAGCCATGTTTCCTGAGTCGGGACTCACAAATACATGGTCTCAGTAATTCTTCTCCTGGCACATGAGACACCGACTCAGTGGTGTTTCTCTGACACCCACCAGCCCTGGTTTTCCCTCTGTCCCTACTGGCGTCCGCTCTACTTCATCTCTCCTGTTCAGCACACCCTTCTGCACTCTCTCTCCAGGCTGGGGTACTTCTCATCCTGATGGAACCATTTGACCCTAGAGACTGCAGGTGACGTTAGGGTGCGTGAAGACAAGGGTGTGTGACGAGAAGTGCTCTGGGCATCAGCGCAGTTACACAGCTTCAACACCCCCCATCCCATGTCCCCCGACGAGCGGAAGTTGAGTAAACAGTCTGGAAGGCAGAGGTTAGACATTCCTACAATCCTGTTTTCTGCTCCAGCTGTGAATCTCATGCGCCCTTGTGTAAGTCACTGAACTCCTCTGTGTCTCACGTTTACTCATCTGCAGCACGGGGTTAAAAGCTGTGCCAAACTCATGGGGTGGCTGTGGGGAGTAGGTGCATATGTAATCAGAACAGTGACTCAAAAATAGACTGGGCACAATGTAAGTATTCGCTTTTAGTAGTGTGATGGCTACAATCATTACTACAATTCATTGGCGTTAGTATAAATGCTCACACATTTTCAGTGTAACACACACAGTGACATAGGCTGCAGACCCAAACCCTCTTTTCTCTACCCCATGCAGTGCAGCTTAATGAAAGGGCTGTCAGGACCCTGCTGGATCGCGTGGGGCCCTTCCAGCAGCTCACATCTGTTCTAGAGTCTGTTCTTGCTTCGTCTTCTTTGTCTTGGCTTGCGTTGCCCCCCGACCCCGTCAAGTTGCCAGCTATCACTCTCCACTCTGACTCAGCCAGCAGGCATCTTTCAAAGCAACACAGGGAAACCCAGAGCCAAGCATCACAACCTGATCTGATGACTTTGCTCTTCATACTCTGTGGCACGAGGTTCACTGCGGTGAAGTTGTGGGTCCTTCTCGGGTCCCCCATCTTCCGTTCCCCCATCAACTCCACAAGGAGCCATCACGTGCACACTGCAATTTTGACTTGGAATGTGAGCGTTGAGTTTTACCCAAGAAGTTATGCATTTCGAAATATTTAGTTCTACCATTTGAATCTGGATATGTTCATATACTTCCTTTCTATTCGGATTACTGGTAACTTGGGTGACTGTTTTTCAGGTTGTTTTATTTTACTTAAACTCTAACCTCCTTCTCTGACCCTTGAGTTATTTTTTTCAAGGGATCAGCCAATTTGTGCTTGGTTGTCTAGAAAAAAAAAAAGGTGTCTTACAGCGATTAGATAGAGGCCAACTTGCTTTCAGAAAATGTGATTTTCTTAAGATACTGGCGCATGCTGACTTCCTTTCTCTGACACAAATATTACGCCTTATCTAGACCTACTAATGAGATTAGCCTAGAAAATGGACCTGCAAAACAGAGAGTTTTAAACTTTGACATCTACCCAGTTTAAAGAAAAAAAATCTGTGAAATTGTTAATAAAAAAAAAAATCTAGGTGGTAAAAAAGAACGACTGAATGATGTTCGGTAAATTTAGAATTCCAGGCCAAAAATACAAAAAGGAAAAACAAAACTGGAAGAAATACTAACCCAGGGTAAATAAAAGGAGTTTGCCATCAACAGTGGCTCATCTGATCAATGTGGCTGTCTGATCAAGGTGATTTTTGCCATGGTCCCTGGTCATATTAGGGCACATGAGGTGTGTATGATAAAAGTGTGCCCATTGTCAGGAATGTAGAAGTTAGGACAGAAGGTGGACAGAAAGGAAAATTTTACTCTTCTTCTGTCCCAAGGTGTGCATAATCTTTGCCTCAGTCTTTTGCTCTCCATGTATTACACACAGCCTTCTTTCAATTCCAGACACCATCACACATAGGCATTTATCACAATTTAATCTACTATATCTGTGTCTTATTTATATTCTGTCCCCCGCCACTAGAATCTAAGCTTAGTGAGGCTGGGAATGTTTACCACTATATCTCCAGTCCATAAGCTAGCACCTGCTACACACAGGCGGTGCTCCATAAATATTCATTGAGTAATCTTGTGATGCCCTCAGCTCCCAAACCAAACACCACGCCCTCTAGCGTCCAACAGAGTAGAGATGCTCAGGCATAGACACCTTTCTCAGAGTCATGGGTCTTTTGAGCCTAAAGAAATTAGGAGGTTGCCTAGTCCAAGCCCTTAATTTTTACTGATAAAAAAGTGAAGGTACAGAATATCAGCAAATTACCCAGTCACATAGAAAATCAATAAAATAACTAGGGATAGAAATCAGGACACCTGGCCCACTGCCCCTTCTCCAAACTATCCTTTTCTACTAATTTCACTATATACTCTCTCCTGCTGGAACAGCAGTGACTTGCTCCATCCTAACAGCTCAGGGGAGTTCTCTTACGTTAAGGGCTCAGTGACGCTGAGCTGGCTGGGGATCCCTCTGGTAACCTGTTAGTCATAGTCCAAGAGAAAGGATCCTATACTGTTGAGGCCTTTGATTCAGCCTGTGGGGTTTCAGCCAGACACACATATCCTCCTCTGTCTCCCTCCACCAGGTTCTAGCTCAAACCCACCCATTCTGTGACGTTTTCTCCTGTGAATCCAGCCCATCTGTATGTCACATTTCTCTGCTGTGCTGAGATAATATCAAGTGCCTATGGAGGCCAATGCAGTAATGTAAATGGGGAAAGAGCCCAGGGCAGAAGCAAAGGCCCAGGATTGCTAGAACTTTCTATGTTTAGGGAAGCTAAAGTTTCCTGTTGTCACTGGTCTCTAACTTTTCATCTTGCCTTTCAGGAATTATCAAGAAGAGTCATCTCCAGGGGAAGAGACGTGCATTCTCAGTCTTAGACACCATCTCTCCTCTTGCTGCCCCACGCGGCTCATCATACAGACTGTCCACAGCACAGCTGCAGGGGTCCGACCCGAATGCTTGAGGGGGAAGCGCAACAAACGTCACGCTTCGAGGTGAGTAGGTAGAGATTTCCTCACTGCCCTCCTCTCGCAGACCCAAGAGCGTCTTCATCCCCCTCTGGAGACTGCCCTTTTACTGTACTTCCATCCGGCCTCCGTCAAGTGGGCCTTCCCAAATCCCTTGGAGAAGGGGGCTCTTTCCTTTCCACAACCAGGCCTGCTTCTGTTTGTCTTCAGGATGGAACTGCTGTTCCTTCACCTCGTTTCTCACCAACTCCACTATTGTCCCTTCTTCATTCTCTGCCCATCAATGGTTAGAGATGAAATCCTGGAGAAGCCCAGATGAGGGCATGAGCCTACTGCCCTCACTGGAGCAGCTGCCCCTTTGCTTTCCCAGGCTCACATTGGGCCTTCTTGTTTGTTCTCTTGCATTCTTTCTTGCTTTGAAGGCTTTGCCACAAGCCTATTCTTTTAGCACCTCCCTCTGGATCAAGTTGTCCCTATTTCTTCAAGCTTCCTTTGGATTGGGGAGAAAAATCCACTTTCCGTTCTTTTTCTCTCCGTGAACTGAAGATGGAACTGAGGAATTCCATTTCTTTGAACTATGACTCTCCTCCTAAGGAATCCATGATAAGCATGGGCTGATGGAAAAGCTGCCTCCATCTTTCCCTGAGATGTTCATTTGTCTCCTACCAGTGAGAGAACCGTACGATACACACAGTCATCTTGTGAAAAATCCCTGTCCCTTGGGTAGTCATTGACACCTCAGTCCCTTTGTAAGGACATCCGTAATGCAGCAAAATTCAGTATTTTGTCAACTAAAATTTATGATTTACTTGTCTGGAGCTTGTTCATGTTGAGGTGTGTGGACAAGGTCAGGTAATGATTACTAAAGACAAGATGGAAACTGGATTTGGCCACGTGCTAAGGACCTAGAATACCATGTAAAAGGTCCTGGAATTTATCCTGGAGAAAATATATTTATTTAGGTAGGAGCACCAAGTTTTAGACTACAATCACTGAGGTAGCAAGAGGGGAAGATGGGTTTTATAAAGAGAAGGCAGGATTAAGAAGACTAGCTGTGGCCACAGAAATAGAAAAACGTGACAGATTCAAGAGACGTCTCAGAAAAATCATTGGCAGCATTTGAGGTTAGTTAAGGAAAAGGGAAGAATTATGTATTATGGTGAGATTTTCAGATGTGACAAGGAAAGGGAGTGATTTGAGGGCAGAAAGGATGCTCTCAGGTGGAAGCTGCAGATGGTTCTGGAGTCACGACTGCAGTGGACTCCATCGGCTGAGGTCCAGTGGCGTCCTCACAGATGCCTGGAAGAACAAATGGAAATTCTTGGTAGCTGAGGCCACGCCCTTTTCTCTGCTTGGCTAAGCAGAAGGAACACAAGAAGTTACCATGGGACAATGGCTTGCAAGGCTGCCTCCACCCTGTTTAGAAAAGGCTGCCTTGAGGGAGGTCTCGGTGGCTCAGTCAGTTGAGCATCTGACTCTTGATTTTGGCTCAGGTCATGATCGCACAGTTGTGGGATCGAGCCCCATATCAGGCTCTGTGCTGAGTGTGGAGCCTGCTTGGGACTCTCTCTCTATCTCTATCTCTCTCTCTCTCCCTCTGCCCCTCTTCCCCACTCATGCCCTCTCTGTCTACAATAAAAATAAATTAAAAATTAAAATTAAAAAAAAAGAAAAGACTGCCTTGAGAGACTTTTGGAAACGTCTCTACTAGAAAGAAAGATGAGGACCTTTGCCCACCAGAATTTATGTTCTCCAGTCGTAACCTGAGGGTTCAAGAGCTGTTCAAGTTTTCGAAAATAAACACGGAGCATTAAAAAAAACACAATTGTCAACTGAAGAAAGTAATACAGGAAGCAAATATGACTCCCTGTGACCAACCCAAGATGGTATCAGGCCTTCGGCCAACCCATACCAAATTTCATAAATTTAAAAATAATTTTCTAAATGTTTATAAATTCAATTTATTAGATCTTCTCAAAAAGGAAAAGACCCTGTATCTCCTGTTATTTAAAGTGACTGAATTAGATAATCTTAAGGAAAAACACCTGTCAATAACCCTGGAGCCTTCTGTACTGTACCTTAAAAACAGGAGGATTTCCTTTCCTCAGTGACTGACCTTCACCCTTATGATGGCATTATTCTTACTCTTGAGAACCATCTCTTTCTGACTGAGATTCTCATCTGGGCTAAACTTAATTCTTTGTTGCCACTGTTCCTTTAATCAATTGTTTTGGTTTTGGTTTTCTTTGTGTGCAGCACACCCACCATTCATGTACCCCTCTCTATGCCCTCATCGGAGATTAGCGTCCACACTTGGCCTCCAGACTTATGGATTTACTATGCTCGATGTTATATTTCACCTTCATTTGGGGAGGCTATACAGTGCTAGATGGGTAACTTTGTTCTTCCAGTGCTTTAAAAATGTTCTTCCATTTCTCTGGCTTGTATTATTTCTGATGAGTAGTCTGCAAATTTCCCTTTTTTGTCCCGTTTTATTATTTCTTCTTGTAAAGTCTCTTCTTTCCTCTGGCTGCTGTGAATATTTAATTTTTAACTCCTGTTTCTAAAAATTTGAATATTGATATGGTTATCTTTCTTGGGGTTTGCTGAGCTTTTTGGAGCCGTCGGTTTATAGTTTTCCAAAAAGTTTAAAATTTCTTGGCCATTCTTCAAATATTTTTTTCATTCTCCATCTCTTTTTGGGCCCCAGTGATACATATGCTTGACTGGTGATTATTGTCACATAGGTTGCTGAGCCTCTGTGTATTTTCTTTTTGTCTTTTTCGTTTCTATCCCTCAGTTTCTATAGCTTTTCATCCAAATCCTTTCCTATTCTCTTCAGTGATTTTGAGTGTTCTGTTTCTGTAGCTCCAGTATCCCTCCAGATCTTTAGACTCAAATCTGGCACATCTTCTCCCCTCTTCCTCTAGTTCCTCCATACTGTTAAATTGTTTTTAAAAATGACTGAGCATAACACTCTCCAAAGAACTGAGAATACACTGAGGGTTGATGGGGGTGTGGGAGGGAGGGGAGGGTGGGTGATGGGCATTGAGGAGGGCACCTGTTGGGATGAGCACTGGGTGCTCATATTTCATATAATAAAATAATCAAATCAAATCAAATCAGGAAAAAATACAATCATTAAAAAAAAATGACTGATTTGAGTGACATAGTTTCTCTCTCTTCTCTCTCCCTCTTTGGATTACTGACATCATTATCTTTGTTTAGTCTCTTGTTTCCTCAGCTAGTTTCACAATATAGGTTGCCAAAAATTAATCTTCCCAATGTAAACTCAGATCATATCACTTCCTCACTTAAAAAACCATCATGTTTCCTCAGAGCCTATGGATGAAATAAAAACTGTACTCTTTCATTCAAGGTCCTCCCCAGTTTAGTTACAGACTTGCTCTCTTATCTTGCTTCTTACTACTTCTATTTACGTATGCTACCTTCAGGTAATTAAGAAATATTACTGAGAGCTTAAGTAAATGCAAGTCCTGAAGAGTTCTCAAATCCCTCAGATTTCTCTCTTGGCCTTGTCCATGCCGTTGCCTCTGTCTGAATGTCTATACCAATGTTTCATGTGTCCAAACACAACCTGTGAATCAAAATTCACCTCAATGGCTAACTTTTGTATGAGATCTTTCTTTCCTCCATTTAAAAAAATTTTTTTTAATGTTTATTTATTTTTGAGAGAGAAAGACAGAGCAGAGCGTGAGCTCAGGAGGGGCAGGGAGAGAGGGAGACACAGAAACTGAAGCAGGCTCCAGGCTCCAAGCTGCCAGCACAGAGCCTGATGCAGGGCTCGAACCTACCAACCGTGAGATCATGACCTGAGCCCAAGTCACTTGCCCAACTGACTGAGCCACCCGGGCACCCCTTTCTTTCCTCCATTTTAAAGTTTTCTTTCTGGGGCACCTGGGTGGCTCGTTTGGTTAAGCCGCCGACTCTTGATTTCAGCTCAGGTCATAATTGCATGGTGGTGAGATCCAGCCCTGTGTTGGGCTCTGTGCTGAGCCTGGAGCCTGCTTGAGATTTTGTCTCTCCCTCTGCTCCTCCCCTGGTCTCACTAAGTCTCTCTCTCTCTCTCAAAACATAAAAATAAAATAAAAAAATAATAAAGCTTTCTGATCATTGACAACTTTGGCAGTTTATCCATATTGAGTTGGAACACAACACTTGTATTATAATTGCATTATGGTCATTTGCATACATATATTATATTCTTGCATGTCCTGATAGATTATTTTCCTAGAGGGAGAATTCAAGTTCAACATTCTATCCTTTACATCCCCTTGCAAAGCATGTTGTTGACTCTCAATAAATATTAACAGAATAAATATTTTACTTCTCTGAGCCCCACAATGCAATCATCTAACACTATAATTTTCATTGCAAATGAATACATTGCTTACTAACGCTATCATTTACATCTAGTATTTTTTCTTCAGTTTACTTTTTAATATTCACAAATATTCATATTTATTATGCTGACGTTGTAATCTGACATTGTTCTCAATATGATCTTGTGTATCTCAAGAAGCTTGAAATAAAAACAATTAAAAGATCTGGAAGCCTCCAGGCTTCTTAATCATGTATCTTGGCAGGGAGAGTTGCAATATGTTGCCACCTATTAATTAAATTTGTTCTCTGGTGAATTGGCCTAGAGAGAGAGCATTTTCTTAAAAACTTGAACCAAGAAGGAAGAGGAATATAAGAAGTCTAGGAAACCAACAACTCTGGTAATCAGCACCTGTGGTGTAGCAATGGTGGGGCCATACCATTTTCCCAGTGGTTGTGGGAAAACTGCAGGGAGGCACCGAGGCCAAGAAAGAATCTACAAATTCTGGCTGGAAAATCACCATGAAAGCATTACACTGCTTCATAGCATATTAATGAATAATATTGAACCAAAAGGAGAGTCAGTTGTGAGTTTGGTCAGAATGAGAGCATTAGATATATATGAAATTTTGGAAACCATCTAGATTCTAGAATATTGCTGTTGCTGTATCACAGGTCTCTTTGAAATTCTGTTGACAGCCTTGGACTTTATCTATGGGGGAAAAAATGTCCATACATTTTCCCATACATACAAAATAAGATTTAGGGCTAGACCTTTTGATTCAGAACATATTTTTCCTCATTATGGGTAAGAACAATGCATCCTTGGAAGAACTGGCTATTTGCTCAAGATAGTATAGAGACTTAGTGACAGAGAAGTCGTATCTTTGGAAAGTGCCTCCAGAATTCAAGCTCCATCTTGGGTTTTTGTCAACACATTTTCCCTCAAGTGTAGTGTCCAACAAACAAAGTAATTAATTTCATTTGAATAAAAATTACTTTTCTTTTTGCTCTCTAGGAAGGAAAATGAAATAAAACTCGAATGTCTTTCGTATCAGACCCGTACCAGGTCCTCTCACATGCACGATTTTACCTCTACAACAACCAAAGATATTATTCTTATTTTATATTTTTAAAATGAAGAGTACGAGGGGTGCCTCAGTTAAGTCAGTTAAGCGGCCGACTTGGGCTCAGGTCATGATCTCACAGCTTGAAGGCTCGTGAGTTGGAGCCCCACGTTGGGCTCTGTGCTGACAGCTCAGAGCCTGGAGCCTGCTTCTGATTCTGTGCCTCCCTCTCTCTCTGCCCCTCCCCTGCTCGTGCTCTCTCTCTCTCTCTCTTTCTCTCAAAAATAAATAAACACTAAAAATTTTTTTTAATACAAATTGAAAAAATGAAGAGTAAGAGAAATCAAGTGACTGACCCAAATTCATACAGGTACAAAACAGGGCTTGGATATGAATCCACAACTCTTACCTCAACTTAGCGTTCTATGTCTACTTATCTTGCATTATGCTAGGCTAACTCTGGGAAAACATTGTTTAATCTGGAAAATGAAAGCAGGCTTATTGATATACTACAGCAACTATGATTAAGTACATTTTACGAAAAAAAAAAAAAAACCCAAACTTTATGAAGAAAACCTACTAGCTGAATCGATCAGGAAGGTTCTGGATCTGTCCTCACCTCTTTTGGTGCAATTTTTCCGGTTATCATTCCAACCGAGTTTACCTACGTTTCCTCTCCTTGGCTGAAACACCAGCCCCAAAGCTGACCACATGGCTGGTAGAACCACTTTGGAGAGTCACCTGTTAATACAGATCAAAATCCTTGATATTTCACCTGCACTTTGTCTCGATAATTCTAGGTCTATCAATTTATCCTGAGGAAATTGTTACACAACAAACATCAGAAAGTGTATGAAGAGTTATGTCTAAAATTGTATATTATGACCTAAAAGTTATAATACGAGATAAACTATCTAGCAATAGAAAAGTATGTATGCATGTTTATACAATGTGATATATGCAGCCATAAGAAATGGTGTTGTAGACATATTTTTATTGGCACAGAAATAGTTCATGGTATACTTTTTGAGCTGAACGTGATTGTAAAGATCGACTCATTTTTCTCATTCTTTTAAAGTCTATGTATTATATATTAGAGTATATTTTACGCACTTTCCTACACATGTCAGTGTTTTCCTTTATTTTTTCTTTTTATTTCTTTTTAAAGTTTATTTATTTAGTTAGAGAGAGAGAGGGAGAGGGAGAGAGCATGAGGAGGGGAGGGGCAGAGAGAGAGAGGGAGAAAGAGAATCCCAAGCAGATTCTGTGCTCTCAGCACAGAGCCCGATGTGAGATTTGAACTCCTGAATGGTGAGGTCATGACCTGAGCCAAAGTCAAGAGTCAGATGCTTAACTGACTGAGCCACCCAGCTACCCCTCATTTTACTTTTTGATAATATTATGATGTTTATGTCCTTTTAGGAGTCCAGACAGCATCTCTGTGTTAGATACTTCTCTTCCAAATCTTTCTTCTTCCTCCCGAGGGGGAACACTCTATGCTTTCTTTACATCTTTTGGGAACTTTCCTTATGGGGCTGGCATACTGCATTCTGCCTACACTACAATAATAGGAAACCCTGTGATCTAGATCACTCAGATTTAGCTCTTGAAATGTAAAGGAGAGATTTTAAAGCATAGAGACTGTTTTCCTCACTCAACAAACCTTGGCTTTCAAGACAATTGCTTTGCTGTGGAATCAAAAATGACATTTTTGGGGGCGTCTGGGTAGCTCAGTTGGTAAATCGTCCAACTTCGGCTCAGGTCATGATCTCGCGGTCTGTGAGTTCAAGCCCCGCGTCAGGCTCTCCAGCTCGGAGACTGGAGCCTGCTTCAGATTCTATGTCTCTCCCTCTCTCTGCCCCTCCCCTGCTCATGCTCTGTCTCTGTCTCTCAATAATAAATAATTGTTAAAAATATTTTTTAATTATATTTTTGAAGGCAAAATCTGAGTATTGCTTCCTTATTTTGTGTTGAAATTCTGCTTTAAAATTCAAATTTTTCCCGGGGCGCCTAGGTGGCTCAGGAGGTTGAGTGTCTGACTTCAGCTCAGGTCATGATCTTGCGGTTTGTGAGTTCAAGCCCTGTGTCGGGCTCTGTGCTGACAGCTTGGAGCCTGGAACCAGCTTTGGATTCTGTGTCTCCCTTTCTCTCTGCCCCTCCCCTGCTCATGCTCTGTCTCTGTCTCAAAAATAAATAAAAACATTTAAAAAATTTTAAAAATTCTAATTTTTCCCAAGCTTAATGGAGGCCTTTGGATGAGTAAAAAAGCATATTATATATTTTAAAATGTTACCCTCATTAAATATTAACTTTATAGTTTAATTTCAAAAGAAGAAGGATCTTTGCAATGAGTTTTCCAATTCAAGAGCATGTTATATCTTTTAAATCGCTTAAGTCTTATATTTCAAAAAATGTTTTTTTCATCGACATCTTATACTTTCAGAATTATATTTATTACTAGGTAGTTCTATTTTAGCTATGATTTTTTTCATTTTGTTTTAAGATGATTGACAGTGTTTAGGAAAACAATTGATTTTGTAGGCTGAGCTTATATAAAAGCTACTTTATTATTGAAATATTTTATCTCTTCTAATCTTTTTTCTTGCAAGCGGGGAGTGATTCTTCTCATATATGTCCAAGACAGACGATATTCTCAGCAAATTGTGACAATTTCATCTCTTCTTTTTGAATATTCATTCCCCTTATTTCCTGTATGTTTTGCATTAGTTAGAATCTTAAAGAAAGTAAGAAAATGTTCAAGTATAGCACTGATATAAGATAGCTTTCTCTCTCTAATTTACTGTGAAAGTTTCTAATATTTCCCACTAAATGCAATGTTTTATATGTTACCCATTCAGGTTATAGGATTTTCTTTCTGTTCCTAGTGACTAGTGGCTTTAATTTTTTTTTTTTTTAACCAGGAATGGGTGACATCTATCACTTTCCCTTCCATTAGTAGTTTGATCTAGTGAGTTATATGGATTAATTTTACAGTGTTGTAACCTTCTTATATTCTTCAGTAAATCCTACTTGTCATGGTATATTATTAGATTTAATTTGCAAATATTTTAGTATCATGTATCAGAGTGTTGGTTAGTGACACTAGCTTACAGTTGGGAACTTGTCCATCAATTTCTAGGCTTTGGAATGGTTGTAACATAAGAATTATCTTTTCCTGGATGAGGTGGCACAATATAATGCCAAGGGAGAAAAGCAATGTATAGTCCATTATGTGTAATATGATCAGTTTTTGAAAGCATAGCTGTATATTTGAAAAAAAAAAACAAACCTGGATGAGTATATCAGAGATGAATATACTAATATTTCCATGGAGCTAATTATGGTTGTTGTTTTTCTTTTCTTTTTGCTCAACTATAATTTTTTACTCATTTATAGCGGATGTGAATTTTGGGCGGGAAAATATGAGCATCAAATAGGATATAGGTGCAGGAGCATGTAAAAAGCAGTGACTAGAAACCAGTCAGTCTGGTAACACGCTCTCAGGCCCTCTAAACAAGTACACCTTACACGGTTGATTTGATTTCTGTGTGCTATGTCCTCCTTTTCCCAGGCAACACATCCTTATTTTTAGAACGTGCTCTCCATATCTCTACTCACCTCCAACTTTTGGCCTGGCTTCTTCTACTCTAAGCTTTTTTTTTTTTTTAATGTTTACTTACTCCTGAGAGAGAGACAGAGTGTAAGTGGGGGAGGAGAAAAGAGAGAGGGGGAGACACAGAATCTGAAGCAGGCTCCAGGCTCTGAGCTGTCAGCACAGAGCCCAACGCAGGGCTTGAACTCATGAACCACGAGATCATGACCTGAGCCTAAGTCTGACGCTTACTGACTGAGCCACCCAGGCGCCCCTCTGCTCTAAGCTTTGCATAGACTTTAACAATATTTTTGTTAAGGATACTGTAACCTGGTTCTTTCCTGATTTGGGGGCACCCTTTGCATATACAGTATCTCCCGCCCACCTTATCTTCCCAGAGCTTCGCTCACACTGTCATGCTCCTGGTTTGCCTCTGGTTTAGGAGCTGACACTTGCTCTGGTAAAGGGAACAGGGTTCATGAAGAGAGTCTCTGGGTTTCTTCTCCTGGGGTTTCTCGCAGGCTCTGTTCCAGAAACCAACTTGGCTTCATTGGGACATAGGAAACAGGAGGATTTTTCACTGGCCTCCAGCTGAAATTTACTTTTATTTTTGACTTGACAACGAACAAAGCATTTTCCCGAGTGAATCTATTGACTAGGGATGAAGTGGTTATAGAGTTCCTATTTATGCTCTTTCCAAAGTTTTCCCTTATACTCTAGAGTTAGGGTTCTCAGCAGTTTTCACAGCCATTCAGAAATAGCCTAGGGCAGCAAATATCATCTGCTTCAAGAGGCAGAACTAGTTTAGACTCCAGCATATTATCGAGGCTTGGGGAATTCTCCTTGCCACATCTATTCTTTTCTTTATGGGCTGTGGGGACTGCATGATGCCCAGTCCCAGAATGGCCAGCTCCGCAAACACACCACCACTGCAGAATCTCCTTGGTCAAACTGCTGTTTTTTCCCATCAGGGCATTCTCACAGGGCTAACAAAGGTGTCTGTCTGGGGGTATGGGAAACAGGTCTTTCCTTCCCTCCACCTGTCTGTCATAATAAGGACCTTCCTCTGAAATCCACCAGTCTTGACCAAGTGTTTAGGCCGTTGTGATTTCTTACGACAGTCGTCCCACCCAGGGTCATTAGCCTCACCTAGATGGGGTTCCAAACAGAATGGCCAAATTGCTCAGTGGTTAGGCCCATGGAAGCTGGAAGAGGTTGCCTGGGTTCCAAATGGGCTCCACCAATTGAATCATGTTTCTCTGAGCAAATTCACCCCCTTTCCTGTTCTGTAAAATTGGAGAAGATAGTGGCGTTCTGTTGTCAGGAATAATAACGCGAATGTAAAGCTCTTAGCACAGTGTCTCGCTGTGGCAAGTCCTCAGTACGTGTTATGTTCGACTACGGTCTTCAGCGTGCCCGAGTCAGTGTTCAGAAGCAGTGGCTGCTGGCTCCGGGTTTGTTTCCCATCTTCATTGCTTCCACTGCCCAAACACGTCATCCTTGTCCATTGAGTAACGCCACAAGTGGTCCACAGGTGCAGTTGTGTCCCCAGAGCAACTCTTGTTTTTGTTTTTTTTAACAACTATGAAGATGACACAGATCGAACATCCTGTCCTCAGGGTTCTTCAACCCCTTCACTGGCAACAATCCTCCCTTCCCCTTTGCCTTGTGTGTGCTCGGGGCCACAGACCAGCTCTCATTACCTCTTGAACTCTTCATTGATACTTACTTGTAAATACAACCTGTGCCCTTTCTCCTAACTTTCTAATGGGCCCTCACTTCCCCAGTCCTGGGACCTCACCAAATCCTCTCCAACGCCTTGTCCTGTCATTTTCCCTCACTGCGTTCTTCCTTTCTTCTCCCGCCTCTGTATTCAGCCTAGGGTTCGTGATCTTTCATTACAGGCTTGCCCTTGTCCATCTTTCCTCCCATTGCACTTCCTTCCAAAAATGCCAGCTCATAGACCTATCCGACCTCCAATCATCAGTGCTCAGAAAACCTTTATGGAAAGAAAGCAAGCTGAGATAACTAGCATGAACAAGAGAAAGCAAAACTCTCTCCTTATGAGGGAGGGTATTTCAGATGATATTGCTGCAGGTTTTTCAGGGATATACGCATATCCCCTGAACAACCTAAGTTACCATTTCTTCCCGAAACCTGACCAAAAGGGTTGATTTGTGCCTGATTGTCCATTTGTTTATGTATGCTCTGATTTACGTTTTCAAACGTGGCCATGTGGAATAAGCCAGGCAAAATTGACGTCAGTTAGGGAGTTGTGTATTTTTATCTTCTTTAGAATTATTGTTTTTCTTTGTTTAGCTTCTTATAGAAGAGAATTTGTACCTTAATATTAGGGCAATATTAATGCTTATATATAAAACATGTATATGTATTCTAGTAATCTAGCACGATAGTCTTAAGGTTGCTGATTCATAGCATTACTTGGAAACGAATTTGAATCTTGGAAAATTATGAAATTCAGTTTGTCATTTTCTAAAGCTCTGGGACTAAAATTTTAAATGTAAATTTTATATGATTAGACTTCAGAAGACTTTATTGCCATATACTACTTATCAATTACATAATGTTTTTCATAATTACATCTTAGTTCCTTTTCAAATATTCCAAAAAGCCATTTGAAAGTGTTTATGTGTGTGTGTGTGTGTGTGTGTGTGTGTGTAGACAGTATTAAGGAAGAGGTCAGGATATTTCTTATGGGAAAAAAAAGAAATAAGAACATAAATAAATTCAGAGCAGCAAATAATATTTATTGCATGCTGTGTGCCTGGTCCAGATTTCTCACTAAATTTTGAAAAAAGCTAGATCTAGCATTTTGTTTTAATAAAGGAGATAAGGCTCAAGTTCTTTTTCTTTCCATACAAGCTTGCTTTCTAAATCCCAGTCATGATTTTTTTTAAGGCACTTTTCAAATACTGCATAAATGGCTCACTCCTGAACTGAGTTGTAGAATGAGGGCAGGTTCAGCAGGAGACCTGTGTTTGGCAGAACTCAAATCAATCCACTTGCCTTTGTTAAGGACTTTTATTATCCACAAAATTTATCTTTGGCACTTTCCTTTCCAGGCAAATTCATCGCTCTGCTTACTTAAGAAATGAAAAGGCTGAAACAATATTCTTTGCCAGCTTTTGTCTTTTATGAATATGGTTAGTACTTTTCACAGAAAAGAATTTCATTTGAGGTGGTTCCATCACTTCCAGTAAGAAGAACAAGAGAGGGGGAGATTAAGGGAAAGAGAGGCAAGTGAAGAAATGAGTGCAAGAGGGAACAGCAATACGGCCTCTAGGGTAGCTCCCCCTTGTCCACAGAGGACGTCTTCTGAGACCCCCAGTGGATGCCCGAAACTGCAGATAGTAGAGTCCTATATATACTGTTTTCTCCTCTACTCACATACCCATGACAAAGCTTAATTTCTAAATTAGGCACAGTAAGGGGCACCTGGGTGGCTCAGTCGGTTGAGTGTCCAACTCTTGATTTTGACTCATGAGGTCAGGATCTCAAGGTTCACGGGATAGGGCCCCATGTCAGGCTCTGTGTGGCAAGGTGGAGCCTGCTTGGGATTCTCGCTCTTCCTCTCCCTCTGCCCCTCCCCTCTGCCCCTCACCCGCTTAGGCTCTCTCTCTCTCTCTCTCAAAATAAATCAATACACGTTTAAATTAGGCACAGTAAGAGATTAACAATCATAAGTAATAACATAAAACAATTATAACAATATACTGAATACAAATATATGAATTTGGTCTTTCTCTCTCTCAAAAAAAAATGTTTTATTAGCAAACTCACATTTCTTCTTATGATTCTGTGAGATGATAAAATGCCCACGTGCTAAGACCAGCAAGGTGAGTGCCCTTGGTGCTCTGACGTAGCGTGAGGTGACCATGGATGTTGTGACGGCCTAATGATTCGTCAGGAGTAGGTGCATCTGCTCCGGGACCATGGTTGACCGTGGGTAACTGAAATCTCCGAAGGAGACACCCAAACTGCAGATTGGAGGGAACGGCTGTTATCGTGTGCCTAGCGTCAGGCTCAGAGCCTTCGCGAACGTGGAAGAAATAAAGTACGACACTTGCAAGCCCGATAGACGTTTCATCTCCTGTGGCCACCACGCGCAGGCAAGCAATGGGTCGGCTCAAATGTTTGTTGAATCACAGATTGATAAATGAAACAACCATAAATATCTGAGTGGAGGCTGGTTGGTGGTCGGGAGCCAGATCAACAGATGGGGAATTTAAAAGCGATCCGGGTTAAAGAGGTGAGTTTTGGAGTCTGTCAGGATTTTGCAGTGTGAATTAATTTCTAAGTGTGGTGCTGATGCAGACTGAAGGCAATGCTGGTACCTCCGATCTGACTTCATTCTCCGCTGCCCTTCGTGATGGTCGTCAATGTTGTTTGCCAGTTATTCAAATTCTTCTCATTTAGGAATATGCCATGTGATTATCCCAGCCGGTGAGTTTAAGTGGAGGTGATATATGTCACTTTCAAGCACCGCAGTTAACTGGTAAGGTAGGACCCTCCAGAGCGTTGTGTTTCCTTTAGCCAGTTACTGACAGTGTTCTCAATAGTGGCTAATCTATCAACCTGGGCCCCCAAGCAGACACTGGCAAGTGCAATGGAGATCCCAAGTGACTTTCGATGACGTGTAAAATGAGCCAGAAATAAGCTTTTGTTATTCTAAAGCTCTGAAATATTGGTGGTGGTTTATTATAAGATAATGCAGCCTATCTTAACTGATATACTTCCCCACCTGAAATACATAAGTAAGCCTACCTTTATCCTTGTTCTCCATCCTTGTGCTTTCTCCTTACCTGATTTATTCTTTCCTTTCTCTCCACTCACTAAAATCATTACCCTTCTTTAAAGACCCAACTTGAGAGAGTCCTACCTCCTTCAAAACTCCTCATGACCATTTTAGTACTAAAGGCTGGATCCTTCCACTGCATTACTGAAGTCTTGATTATAACTGCTGTTTGTTTCTTATCTGTTGCTTTGTATGATCATTTTTTAAATGAGTGCATATTTCCTCGCTTAAGTAGAAAACCTTGAAACCATCAGAAACCATGTTTGGGGCACAAGGGTTGTTCAGTCGGTTGAGAGCTGGACTTCTGCTCAGGTCATGATCTCATGGTTTGTGGGTTCGAACCCCGTACCAGGCTCTGTGCTGGCAGCTCAGAGCCTGGAGCCTGCTTCGGTTTCTGTGTCTCCCTCTCTCTCTGCCCCACCCCTGCTTGTGCTCTGTCTGTCTCCCTCTCTCTCAAAAATAAATAAACATTAAAAAAAAAAAGAAAGAAACCATGTTTATCATTCATTGAATCCCTCAAAATTCTTCTTAACTTGAATGGATTAATCACAACGTTGATGTGTTCATTGTCAACAGATATTTAATAAGTGCCTACTATGTGTGTGGAAGAGACCAGTTAGTTGTTAAACTAACTTTTTGCTTTTCCTCCTGTGCACATAGCTAGACCACATCTCTCAGTCTCTCTGCTAGTTACATATAATCATGTGGCTGAGTTTGGGCCAATGAAATGGGGGTAGGATGATGTTGAGTAAGTTCTCTCTTGACACGTGAAGTCTCTTGCCTTGACTATCTCTTTCTTTATTGATTCAGGGACATGCTTGGAATCGACATGATAATGATAGGAAGAGACTCCTTCAGTATGAGTTGCTGAATGGTTGTGTGGGAAAGTGCCACCATCTGTCCCACCAATCTACCATTAGGACTTTTGAGTGAATAAAACTTTTATTGTCGTAAACCATTGAGAGGTAGGGTTTTATCTGTTATAGCTGCTAGCATTATCTTAACAAAGAGACTTGAGAGTGAGGGATTGTCATGTCAACACTATGGTCAGGGAGTTCTTATTGAGAAGGTAACGTCTGAGCAACAGGTGGGAACCATCTGGATATGTGGAGAAAGAATGGTCTGGGCAGAAGAAAATAATGTGTGCAAATGCCCTTGGTTTTGCCTGGCATGGTCAAAGGATAGCAATTACCTCCGTGTGATGGGAGCAAAGAATGGTGGATGAACTAAACGAGAGGAGGTATTACCAGATTTTTGAGGGCTTGAGGGCTTTATGATACTATTCTAGGCAATGAACCCACTCTTGTACCTCAAATGCCCATTATCTTCTTTTTCCAAGCACTTGTTAAGTGGTACAGCTGCCCTTGACTATCTTATACTGAAGCAACTATAATATAAATGAAATGTTCTGAGTATAATCCTCTCTACCACACTTTTAAACTGTAAACTTCATCTTGATGTTCCTTTGCAGATACAGCAAAATTCATGTGCCCTGTGGAGGTCCAGAGGAGAGAGTTTTTGCAGCTTGCCATTCCTCATAAATCAGGCCATATGCACAACGAAATCTCGACTTTCTCTCCCAGAGCACAGAAGAACTTAAAATCACTCCATGCTTCACACAAACTCCTAGGATGTTAGTGGTTTCTGTCAGCTACCGGTGCAAAGGGAGGTCAACCTGAAATGTATCAATATTTTAGAGTACTCTGGAATTTCTTCCAACGATTGTCTCTCCAGGTGAGTTTCAGGTCAAAGAGATAACCAAATAGCTTTTCTTTCATTGGCAAATATAATTAAGCCATGAGGTTTGCTAGACATGGCTATTAGTATGTTCATTTTCTGTTACCTTAATATCTGAAGAGTGTATGTTTAAACAGTTTCTTTTACTGTAGTTAGTAAGTGAGCAGTAGTAGAAAAATGAATGAGCAAATGCCACAAGGAGAAAACTTAGTAAAGGAGAAAGTAAAATGCCTAGTGGATATATGGAAAATATTTACTTGACACAGTAATAAAAATTGCATAGGTATACGATTTTTTTTAGAATTTATCACATTGGTAAAGTTACAATAAAATAAATCATAATGATCCTTGTTGACAAACATACAGGAAAACTTGCTCTATCATACATTAGTGGTACGATGTAAGCTAGATAAAAAAGGAAAATGTTGCAATATATATTGGAATCCTTAAAAGTATATGGATTGACTAGCTCTGCCCCTGAGAAAGTCTAAGGTTAGTAATACCCTCGTGGCAAGAAGCACACCGAAGGCACAGATCTTGGTTACTGAATACAATTCTCCAGTTAAAGGAATCAAGGCTCCTTAAAGAAATGATTATTATAGGGCTGGGCATGGGAAATATAAAATAAGAACCATGAGCCATCTTGTAGTGCCAAAGGTAAGGAATGATAAACAAAAAACATAGGATCCAGACAGAGAAGGTAAATACTACATGTAGAACCTTAAAAAAAAAAAAAAAGTCAAATTCACAGAAACAGTAAATTGGTGGTTGCCAGGGGCTAGAGGGTGGGGAAATGGGAGAAGGTTGATAAAAGACTTTCAGTTTTAAGTTGAATAAGGTCTGAGGATCTTATTTATGGCATGGTGACTATAGCTGATGATATTGTATTATATAATTGAAATTCACTAAGAGAGTAAATCTTAAGTGTCCTCACCGCCTTCCCCCCAAAAAGCTACTATGCGAGCTGATAGATGTGTTAATTAACTTGGTAGAAATCTTTCACTATGTATATGTATATCAAATCATCATGTTGTACATAGTAAATATATTACAATTTTACTGGTGAATTATACCTCAATAAAGCTGCAAAAACATAGGAACATATCTGAAAGAGTTGGCCAAAGCTAGAATACTATGAGCAAGAAATAAATAGATGTTGCATTGAATTATAACCCAAAGAATAAAACAAATGTCCGCGAATCCATACTGATGTAAATCAATCAGCCAATCAATCAGTGGGGGAGAGGAAATCTTTGAACAATTCCAAAGAATTTATGGAGGTCCTATCCCCTTTGAGAGGTAGCCCTTAACGTACCTTCCCTTGAGTGCTGACTGGACTCTGTGATTTGCTTACAAAGCATGAATGAAGTATGAAAAGGAAAAATAGTAACTTTACGACAGAGAAATCTGGCAGACACCATTCTAACCAAGTGGTCAAGGTTAACATCACCAGTGGTAAATCACGAGGATATCACATACCCTCTGATAGACTGGAATGAAAAGGGTACCTCACCTCTCTGGTATTGTTTCCTGAAACTCATAACCCCAATCTAATAATCATGAGAAAACCCCAGATGAGGCACACTCAACAAAATACTTCACAAATATCCTTTAAAAATATCAAGGTTGGGGCGCCTGGGTGGCTCAGTCGGTTGGGCGTCCGGCTTCGGCTCAGGTCACGATCTCGCGGTATGTGAGTTCGAGCCCCGCGTCGGGCTCTGTGCTGACTGTTCAGAGCCTGGAGCCTGTTTCAGATTCTGTGTCTCCCTCTCTCTCTGACCCTCCCCAGTTCATGTTCTGTCTCTCTATGTCTCAAAAATAAATAAACGTTAAAAAAAATTTTTTTAAATAAAAAAAAATAATAAAAATATCAAGGTCTTGCAAAACAAGGAAAGCCTAAAAAATTGTCACAGGCCCGAGGCGACAAAGGAGATAGGATGACTAAATGTAATCTGGGAACTTGTATTGGATCCTGGCGCAGAAAAGAACATTAGTGGAAAAACTGGTGCCATCTAAAGAAGGTCTATGGTTCAGTGAAAGTATTAATGATGATAATAACAATAAACCAGAAAGCACAAAATCCTTTTTGAGCAAACACTATCGCTCATAGGTACTTACCCTGTGGAAACAATTCTGACGTGTGTCAGTGGCTCTCAAAGTTTAGCATACAGTAGAATCACCTGGAGGGACTGTTTTAGCCAGATTGCTGCCCCCCGCCCCCAGCATCTTATTCAGTGTGTCTGGAAGGTGGAGTGAAGGGGGGGGGCAGGGGGGCAGGGGCGGGGGTTGTTGGTCTTGCCACTCATTCCCAGGTGTGGCGGCTGCCCTGGTCTGGAAACCACACACTGAGAACACTGACGTCTGCAGATGCTTCCTGCAAGGATGTTTGCTGTAATTATCTCATGGATTATATAATTTTTATTTTATTATCTTTTCATTGATATCTTCAAATCTTTCAAAAGGGTCCTCGATGGTTCGAACATCTCTATAATGTGTGTGTGTTGCTTTTGTAATAGGAGAGAAATTGAACTTTAAGTTAAAAATGTAGCTCTTTTTCACATGGTATTCTTAGTATTGAAATGAGACTTTTGCATTCTTGAGGGCAGACTGCTGCACAAGAAACACTATTGGTGGCTGCTTTTTTTTTAAATTAATGTTCGATTTATTAAGGTGACAAATTGAAAAATTTAGCTTTCCTTTAAGCTTTTTAAATTCGACCTAAAAATGGTGTTATAGTTATACATCTCTTAACATTTAATAATCACTTCCAAGGAAACTTTGATTAATATTTTTACACTCTCCTAAATATTCCGTCCCATTTACAAACTTGGCTAAACTCTCATAAAATGTTTTAAACTTCATTTATAAGTGTAACATAATAGATTCTATTTTCACATATTTTAAATAAATGTTCAGCAAGCAAAACTTTCCCATATACTTTGATGTTGTAAATCTATTAAATTATACTTTAAAAATATAAAGAATCTAAGTTCTTTAAAACATTCTACTATTATTTACAAACTTAGCCAAAAACTCATACCGTCCAACTTAAAATTCCAAATCTAAAATCAATGACTCAGTTATATGTTTTTGCATTTTACTTATAAGACTAATCTTGCAGAATTTCAAAATGTCAAATTTTTGAAAGGATGACAATTATTTTAAATGCCAAAAACCCCAAAACAAAAATGCTTGTTCCTAAACCTAACATAAATGATCAGTTCTATGGGTCTAATTTACTTCTTCCTGGATGTCCTGTTATGGGCTGAATTATATCACCTCCAAATTGATATACTGATGTTATACCCTTTAGCACCTCAAAAGGTGACCTCACTTGGAGATAGTGTTTACAGAGGAGACTAAGTTAAAATGGGGCCAGGGTGGGGGGTGATCCTGTAAGAAGGCAGAAGACCGCATTGACTACTTCACAAGTTAGGGAGAGGCGATGAGCTGAAAGCTAATAACTGAAAGGAAAACAGTGTGACAAGGTGAAAATAACTTATCTCCAGCTCCACTGGGAGCCGTGACTGTGTTAACAGGGAAACAGCCTAGAGAAGTTAATATGTTCATCCTTTCTTTTTTTATTTTATTTTATTTTATTTTTGAGACAGAGAGAGACAGAGCATGAACGGGAAGGGTCAGAGAGAGGGAGACACAGAATGTGAAATAGGCTCCAGGCTCTGAGCCGTCAGCCCAGAGCCCGACGCGGGGCTCGAACCCACAGACCGCGAGATCACGACCTGAGCCAAAGTCGGCCGCTTAACCGACTGAGCCACCCAGGTGCCCCATGTTCATCCTTTCTAAGCATTAGAAACACATTCCTTGGGGACAAGTGATACTGCCGATTAGTCAATTCATTATCCTTGAGTACGAGGGGCAAGACACTTAGCTTCTCTGGTCCTCAGTTACCACATTTATAAAATGAGGACAATAATTGTAGCAAACACAGTGCATCTTTGCCCCTCCCCCCCCCCATATCTTTGTGGGACTCACTATTCCCCCAGGATTTCAGCAGGCAAGCATGTTCAGCTTTTTGCCTGAGAGCTTTCTGTGGCCACCCGACTATGAGAGCCGGGGAGTTAAGGCTTCGAGGAACAGCTTTCAACTATTCACTAACAGGAGTTAGTGGGTAGACACCCCAGTAGGTCACCCCGGCTCGGATGTGCTTGATGCAGTCTCCCACAAACTCCCATGGAATGAACCCCAGTTGCCCCCAGTGGTAATTCACTCATCGATGTGCCTTTTATTGCTTTCCTTGCCTTTTCTATTTTACTTCCCTACTTCCCTGAGGATCCTGCCTAGAAGTACCTCCCGAAGAAACAATGTGCACTTCAATTCTTTTTTTTTTTAATTTTTTTAATGGTTATTAATTTTTGAGAGAGAGAGTGTGTGTGAGCAGGGGAGGGGCAGAGAGAGGGAAACTCAGAACCCGAAGGAGGCTCCAGGCTCTGAGCTGTCAGCACAGAGCCCGACGCGGGTCTCCAACGTGTGAACCGCGAGATCATGACCTGAGCTGAAGTTGGACGCTAAACTGAGCCACCCAGGTGCCCCTGTGCACTTCAGTTCTTGATATGAGGTCTGCATTGAGGAGAACCCAATCTAAAACAATAAAGTACAATTTACGAGATTATGTCAGAAGAGAGAAAACTAAACTTGGATATTTTGGGGGAGTTGGGAAGGCAGTCTTCTTTTGTGTGGTAGAAAGAACAGTGAATTGGGAGTCAGAACACTTGGAGAGTAACCCTGGCTCTATCCCATATTAAATGAGTAAATTTTGAAAAATGCAGGTAATAACTGATAATGAAATGAGAAAATCCATGCCAAAGTGTCTAGTACTTAGTAGGTACTCAAGAAATAGTAATTCTACTTCTCTTTGTTCTTATCTTCATGTTATTAATACATAGTTGGAAAGATAGTGAGATGTCATAGATAAAAGCTTTGGCTTAAGTCTGACTCCAAGGAATATATGATCTTGGGTCAGATACTCAATAAAAGAAATAGTAGCTTTTCTCTCTCCCACAATGAGGAATATAAAAAGCTTTTGTATTAAAGAGATGAGGAGGATCTTATCCTCACTAACAGATGCCCCCAAATTGATGATATAATCAGAACCATAAGCTGGGACCAAAATTATATAACATGACTCTGACTCATCTCCAATTAAAAACCACTTTAAAATTGTGGGAAATTTAGAGATCAAGTCTTGGGACATAAATCCGTTGCAATCTGTTAGTGTGAATTTGAATGATAGCTACCATAGGTCATTCTTTTGAACCAGACTTGTATCTCAGCGGTCAATTATTATACTGGATAATGTTGAGTTAATACACACACACACATACACACACACACACACACACCATACACGTTTACTTATTGAACATGCATATGATTGTTTCTCAAACAGTTTTTATTGGTCACTTTGGCCCCAAAGAGTCCAAGAACTTTGCTCAGTTAACCAGAACTTCATTATATTTGTCACTTATCTCCACTGGAGACAGAATTGTTATTTTTTCCCCCTGAATTATTTTAGCATATTCTTTTTTTAATGTTTATTTTTGAGAGAGAAAAAGAGGAGAGGGCATATGTGAGCAGGGAAGGGGCAGAGAGAGAGAGAGAGAGAGAGAGAGAGAGAGAGACAGAGGATCTGAAGTGGACTTTGTGCTGACAGCAGAGAGCCTGATGTGGGGCTTGATATTATGAAAAGTGAGACCATGACCTGAGCCAAAGTCAGATGCTTAACTGACTGAGCCACCCAGGTGCCCCTGTATATTCTCTCTCTCTTCTTTTTATCACTCAGTGCTCATCACAAGTGCACTCCTTAATCCCCCCCATCACCTATTTCACCCATACCCCAGCACATCCACCTCCCCTCCGGTAACCATTAGTTTGATAGAATTATTAGTAATGTTCAATTTTAAAATAGTCCGTTCATTGAGATTAGCTGTGTGTTCATAATAAAGAAAGATCATTAATTTTACCTATTAAGCCAATTTAATATGGATGTAGAATTTGAAGCCTTAACTTTGTTTACCATACTCTCCATTAACTGGTGGACTTTGAAGGCATCAGAACTTTAATGTGACAACGATCTCGTTGAATTCAGTGTCGAGGCATCACCCGCACATGGAAAAGGAAAATAAGGAAACAATAATAAGAGA
Organism: Acinonyx jubatus; assembly: GCF_027475565.1. Lineage (NCBI taxonomy): Eukaryota > Metazoa > Chordata > Mammalia > Carnivora > Felidae > Acinonyx > Acinonyx jubatus. The sequence goes on from NC_069382.1 coordinate 29,699,285, forward strand.
CATTTATGAAAGAGCACTTATTCTATGTCATGGTACTAAGTACTTTCTGTCCAATGTACCATTACATTCTCATAACCAGCATATAGTATAAGGTCATCCCCCTTTTCTAGTTGAGGAAAGTGAGCCTTAGGGAAGAGAAATAATTTGATGATAGCCTTGTGCTAATATGTGTTAGAACAGGGATTTGGAACTGACGCCTGACTTCGAGATTTGTGCCCTTAGCTAATAGGCTGTGATGATGCACAACCACACGAAATTTTACCTAAAATGTCAAGGGTCTCACAACCTCCTATTCTTGTGCCTGGGCTCATGGCTCTGGGTCCAGGATTCTTTCCTATGGTTTCTGCCACCCATTTAAGCCTCCAGCTTCTTCCCTTCCCCCGAGTTTTATTCCTTCATTAAAAACTGCTGCTCCCGTTCATCAACAAATCTGAGAGGGACTTGTTCAGTTTGACCTCAAAGACCCTGGGTAAGGACCTCGTCTCCTTTGCAGCTTCGTTCCCTATAGTCCTTATTCTGCACGTCACACCTGCACAGGCGCCCAAACAGAACATCTTACCACTCCACCTGTGTTCATTTCCTAATGTTGTCTTCACAAAGTACCACAACACAGCACAAATGTATCGTCTCACAGTCCTGGGGGCTGGAAGTCGAGACCTAGGTCCCGTTAGGGCGGTCACAACTCTGAGGGCCGTGAGGGAGAATCTGACCCAGGCCTCCCCGAGCTTCTGTGGTTGCTGGCAATCCTTGGTCTGCCTTGGTTCCTGCTGCGACTCCCCGATCTCTGCCTTCATCTCCACGTGGCGTTCTCCCCGTGTGATGACTGTTTTGTCCAAATATCCTCATTTTATAATGTCTATCCTATTAGAATGTCTACCAATTAAGGTCACATTCTGTGGTGCTGGGGGTTAAGACTTCAACATGTGAATGTGGGGGGGGACACAGTTCAACCTATGACACTTGCCAATATGCCAGGTGCTTCTGTGCTTTCAACCCCAGAGAATGCTATTCTAGACTCTTCTTCCCCTGATTCTTTATAGTGAATTCTCAACCTTTGAGCCATCTCAGATGTAAATTATTTGATGGAGATTAACTCTCCCGTGTAGTCGGTTATTATCCTCCAACCTAGAGAATGTTCTTTCTGTTGTGTACAGCCCTCCTTACAGGTGGGGTTGTTATTTATCTGCCTCTTTTCACACAGTAAGCCCTTCAAGGGCTGCATTCATGTCTTAACTCACTTTATCTCTCCAGCACTGTTGTGGTGTCTGATGCCCAATAAGGGCTCGGTCACAGCTGCTAATGGAGTGAAGAAGGCTCACATTCTCCTATACTCTGTTATGGTCTTCCTCATTTGCTAGCAGGAGAGAGCTGGACTGAGGCCATTAATCTGACAAAAAATAAGGCTTTATGTTGAAAGGTTTGGGTATTGAAAACTTTTGATTTTCTTAAGAAAATAAAAGGGAGAGCTCACATGATTTTACCGATAGAACTGGTTGATGGCACTTTTTATGTCTGGTGTCTAAAGGGAACCAAGTATCGGTTCTGTGCAGCCTGCTACTCTCTCTCTGGCCAGTGTTTCACCATTCCAGAGGTCAACCAGATGCTCGCGCGGCAGCCTGTAGGCTCCGGCACGTTCTTGACACTTTCCAAGTTAGCCTTGGCGTCGGGCACGGGACGCTGTGGGTTTTCCGTGTAATTCCGTGCCATCTCGATATATTTGCCCTGCCTGCTGGGTTTCCGCATCCTCCGACCAGCTAGAATCTGAAGGCAAACCTAGTTAAGCACCTCTTCGGGGGTGAAACTGTCATGATAAATACATCAGAGTCCCCTGAGCAGAATGCCTGGTGGAAATGCGTGGGCGAACGCAATTCCGATACCTCTCAGTCCTACCAGGATGCAAGTCATTTAGCAGTTACAAACGACTTCCCCATGGTGCAGGTAGCACCAGAGTAGTGCGTTTCTACTCCCGCCAAAGGCTGTGGCACAAGGGCTAAATGAGCCGTTACAAGAGAGAGAATGGAAATAGCTCCTTAAACACTGTACCGGAGCAGTTGTTTAGAACCCTTACCTTGACTGTCTTTGTCACAGGCAAAGACTGTTTTATTTGCTGACTTTAATACCGATGGTTTGCATTCACAGAGTCAGAACTCGGAATTACTTTACAAATATTCTCATTAAAACTTACCCTGCTGTTGTGGAATAAGTACACGGCTAATTTTATTTTATTAATTTGGGGGGGGGGGCAGGATCACGAGGCATTGAGTTTGATTTACCTAGAAAATACAGTGATTTAATAATACACAAGATAGATAAAGGGACTACAAAGTAACAGTCTCTTTACTTAACAAAAACTGTAGAAATCCCCTATTACTATCCAAAATTCAAGTTAAATATCTTATTCAAATGCTAGTGTCACTTTCAGAACTGAGTTTTGGACAGTCTCAGTGGTAGAAAAATAGAAATCTGTACTTCTAAGTTTCTTTTTAGAAATAGCCAAGAACCTTCCAGAACCACATCTAGTGACTACAGTGGGAAAAAAACCCTGACCAGCAGAGGTTGGGGTAAAAAGCAAAGCAATAATTTATTTTCATGTATATCTTCTAATTTGGCTTTCTGGAAGTTTCCAGCTTCCAAATATGTTTTTAAATATAGCAGCATCACTGAAAAATGTATATAGCCCCTTAAGAGATACAATGTTAAGTCACTATTTGAATATGTAAGTTTGGGTTATATTTTCTTCCCTGCCCCCAAGTTCATTCAGATACAGTTGACTTAGAACACTGTGTAAGTTTAAAGCATACAGGTGGTAATTTGATACACATATATATTGTGAAATGACCACAATAAAATTAGTTAACACATCCGTTTATCATCCATCACGTAGCTACCAGTTTCTGTAGTAGAAACATTTAATAACCACTTTCTTAGCATCTCACCCCTTTCCCCTCCCATCAGCCCGTGGCAACCACCATTCCACTCTTTGTTTCTGAGTTTGGCTTTTTTTTTTTTTTTTTAAGATTCCACATATAAGTGAGATAACACAGTATTTGTCTTTCTCCGTCTGACTTATTTCACTTAGAAATACCATGAGGTCCATCCATGTTGTTGCAAATGGTAGGATTTCCTTCTTCTTCTTTTTTTCTTTTTTTTTTTTATGGCTGAATGACATTCCACATGTATCTATACCATGCTTTATCCATTCATCTGTCAATGGACACTTAGGTTGTTTCCATGTCTTGGCTATTGTGAATAACACTGGGTGCAGATATCTCTTCAAGATAGTGATTGTATTTCCTTCAGATATTGGGTATGTTTTCTCTTCACGGCCCCAACCCTTGACCTCCACCTCACCCTGCCACTGCCAGTGATATTTTCCTGATTCTTCCTGAACCCACGAAAGGCTTTGTATGTCCATCTTAGTGTTCCCTGCTTTGAGAAGACAGTGCACCTTCTGCCTAATTTAATTAACTACTTTTTTTTTTCTTATATCACCCTTTGGCATGGTTATCTTTTATGGACTCAGAGCCCGACTAAGGAATGGGCCAACCAAGCAGATGTCCAAAATGCTAATTTATGTGAAGCAACAAACATTACTTGAGTGACTGAACATTTCTGAAAATGAAAGGAGATTGGGAAAATTGCAATTACCTAAATTCTTCTTCCTAGTCTACTAAGAATAGAAAATGCTCGTTTGTAGCTCCATCTGTGCCAGGCACTGTTCTAAATGTATTAAGTGTATTAACTTGTCTAAATCTCAAAATAACCCCCTGATATAGACAGCATTATTATTGCCATTTTACAGATTTGGAAATTGAGGCACGGAGACGTGAAATAATTGTCCAAAGTCACACAGCTCGGAAGTGCCAGAGCCTTTATCTCTTATGGAGAAACTCTAGATGTTAGATGATACCCACTTTTCTAAGACGTTTTTGAGACTCCCTCACACCTAGGGTTATGGTTCAGAAACACAAAATGTTCCTTTAGCTTCTTAACAGGAGGTTGGCCCAGAGAACAGTAAGGGCTTTTGCTGAGGGTGTGTGTAACTGTCTGGGACTAGAACAAGGAGAAGAGTCTGAGCATAGTTGCCTGCTGCTAGGATCCTTCTTAGTCCTTCCCCCAGGCTCCTCTCAACCTCTCTTCTAAAATATGTGAACAAAGGATCCAAGAATACAAGTTTGAAGGGGCAAGTGTATTAGCCTTCTTGGGATGTGAAATTATCAGCCTGCATGAGGGGCCTATATATCTCTGTCAGAGGTGGCCCAGATTGAGTGTATTTTAATGGAACAGGCCTCCTGAAGTGATTTAAAAGGAGAAAGAAAAAAAGAAGAGAAGAAGCCTCTGAGTGAAAGTGATGTGGGCGCTAGAGTCCTGTTCTGATCGTAGGATGGGCCCCTGAATCTAGGAGAGTCTCTCTAATCCAGGAGACTCCTGCCAGGAGGCCAGTGGACTTGGTCTGTTTGGTTTTGTCCTGTTGGGAAAGGACCAGGGTTGTTGCTGTATTGTCTCATGTTCAGCCAGAGTTGTTGCTGAAGCAGCGAAATTGTCTTCATCTTTCAATAAGATGCAAGTTGTTCGCATCAAGAATCTCACGGAAGCTTGTTTACTTGTAGCCAAGCCATCATTAGGCAAGAGAACACAGAAACAGAATTTTGTGTTAAGAAGAGCCAGTCTTGCCTGCATTGAGAAACTTGACTCGTGGGGAGTCAACGAACCGATTTTTAGAGATGTACCATTAGAAACGTGCTACAATTAGGTTGTCTGCTTTCAACCCCTGTTCCTTCCAACTTACCCTGCTTTTTGGATAAAAAGCTATTCCTTAAAGTTCTGTTTCTGTTTAGGAAATGATCATGAATACCAGTTGACTATTTAATATACCCTATTGTATATATTTTCAAACTTCCATCAAATGTACTACCCTTTCATCTTCATTCCCCAAAAACTCAACTCTGATTCCTAACCAGACAAATGTTTGTTGGTCCCATCAGGGCCAGGTTATCCATAGATGAGGTTACCAATTAGGTAGTATGATTTCAGGTGGGCCCTGTAAGGGTTGTAGTCCCCAGATATTCTCTCATCCACTTGGATGCAGGCTGCAATGTCATTATTAGAATTTATTTATTCAGTCTCAGATTTTCATATTGTTAACAGTTGCTCCTTCACTAAGAGATATGCATTTCAAACTGTTAGCAGTTTACTCCGGTGTGAAGGATTTTTCCAAGAGCAGGTGTAATGAAAGAAAAGATCCAGAGAACACGAGGAGCTTGAGGTGAAACCATCACCGTATATAGGGCACCGTGTGTGTGTGTGTGTGTGTGTGTGTGTGTGTGTTTCACATAGTCTAAAGCAAAACAAAACAAAATCAGTCTATTTTCCAACTTACTCAAAAATCGTAGGTTGATAAATTTCAGTAAACTAATTCACGAAGACCAAGAATCCAGGGGACAGTCTGTAAGCCAGATTGCTCTCCTATTTATGTTCAAAGGGAGGAGTACTTGGACAGAGAGCTGTGATCTGTTATCTGTGCGAGTTTAGTAACTGGACAGCCTGGACTTTCAAGGATTATACTGAATTTCAAAGAGTCTGTCACATTTTCCCTACAAATACACTCGTATTTGTGGAACTACAGATGTCCGCATGTGGAGATTGTTGAGATACAATATGTGGAAAATGCCAACACTACACTTGGAATAACCCTTTTAGTTATTTATCATCTACTCAGGAAGGCACATCATATACAGAGGTTTGTCTGCTGATCCTAGAGTCAGAGAAGGAGAAATGTTCTTTACTAGGGATGTGGAGAATGCACCATCTTTTTCTTCTATGCTTTCTCTCTTAGAGAAGAGTTCTATGAACCTTGTATCATGCTGTTTCTTAAAATCAAATTCCTTTGTCCTTGACCTTTGCCTGGGATCATGTTCCAGAAAATTCCGATAGTCATTCCTATGCTGTGAATAATCTTATTTCGATCGAATACAATCTCTCTTTCCTATTTCTTGCTAGTTTCACTCATCTATAATTCACAGTAGGTAATAACATTTCACATTCATAAATGCAGGTGTGCAAAGATGTGATTTTTTTTTAAACTGAACTTAATGTAGCTGGTAAGTACCCATTGTTATTAGATAGGCAAAACCTACAGGATACGAATTCAAACTCATTAATTCACTTCCAGTTAAAAACTGCATCTTTCTGCATCTGTTGACTCAATCCAGAAACTACTCTACTTTACTGTCTTTCCCTGGATGTTATGTACATTTCAAGATGGTTGACTTATTCTGACTTATTGTCCTGGGATCAGATGATCTGTCTGTCTGGCCCACCTGCTACACTGTCCTCTTTGACCATCTCTGAGATGTAGCGTGTCTCATGTGGTCTTGGTAATGAATTTCTGACCCTGTTACATCTGCTGTAGTTATCTGAGACCCTGGCCTGGACCCCAGATGGCATTCTCATCACCTCAACCCAACAGAAAAGATAATTCTGTGCTCTTTTTTGGGGACTGGGGAATTCTTAGCAGCATCACTAATTTTTCCACCCCACGTTGGGGTGCTCACATCTATGTCCTCACTCCCAGATACCTCCCTCAGCTTCCACTGGACTCCCTCAGCTCTTCTCTGAGGCCGTCAGTTCCTCAGGCTACACCCTGGGAGGCCAGGCAATGTGTTTTCTCTTCTAGAATGTCGGGTTTCTACCAATGTTTACAGAAATCCATCTTTAACTGTGAATTCATTCTAAGGTACCAACCAATTATTCCTGACCCTCTGATTCTTTCTTCCCATGAAGAATGAACCTTTGGATGAATCTTTGTAACTGGGGAGTAGGACACTGCTCTTTGATCATTACTCGTAATTCCTTTTTCTGTAGTTCATGCCTTAAAGGGTCTGCTGTCTTTCCTGCCCTTTGGAGCTTAATAAAGCTCTGTTAAAAAATTCTAGCTCCTACAGTAGAAGGACTTGCATTGATGGCTACTCTTCCAGCTATTTTCCAAAATGTCTGATTTGGTATGAGAAATCCAGTAATAATTTCTTTGTTTCTAACTGTTTCTGACCTCCCCTGGGGGTGGTGCACACAGAGAAGAATTTGGGTTTTTTTGTGGCTACCATCAATAGGCTAAACTTCCTCATCCCCTCCTCTCCTTCAAATCTTTTTCCAAGGCTCATTTCCATAAAAGTCACCATAAAATAGATCATTTTGTCACCTCGTATTTCTTATATGCATTGCTTGTTACATTTATTAATTTGCCAAGGTCACTTAATTTAAAGATTGTAGCCCTGTGAAAGGCAGAATGCCCTGGATGATTAAGGAGATGGTTTTATTCAGACTATCGCATGAGTGAGACCATTCACTAATAAAGATTATCTCCAAATAGAGGAAGAAAACCTGGGGTTTACAGGTAAACAAAAGAGTCAGGAGGAAGGAAGGACAGACAGTGAGTCTTACTAGACTGGAGAAGAGGGTGGAGACCATTCTTATCTTGGAATAAGGGAAAGCATGGTAGTCATTTGTGGTTAGCCATTTCCCAGAACACAAAGGAGTGGAGGACTAAAGTTCAACGTTATCAGTCCCCATTTACTGCTCACAAAGAAGACCACTCCCCTTCATTCTATCAGATTACCCAGTTTAAAAAAAAAAAAAGCCTTTTACAATCTTTTAGTAAAGCAGACAAATGTAAACATAAGCTCTTCTTTGAAAATCTTATAAATAAGCCCATTAAACCTTAGCTAGCGTTGACCAAGGTGAATAAAATTTCCTTTCCATGAACTTTCTACATCCATTCTGTCATTTTGCCTTAGAACAAAATCACTCTCTTTTTCTTTCACAGAAACGTGTCCTGCCCACCTTGCACACAAAGGTGTACGTTTCTGCTGCTACCACTCCTGTTAGAGTCTCACTCACATATTATTTACCCTCAGTAACTTGCATTTCACAGAGAAAACTAGGAGGCAGAGAACTGTGAACTGTGTGTCACACACCAATACTTTTCAGCAGATGAGCTGAGCTCATGAATATACATTCCACAGCTTCTCATAGCCATACACATCCTTATAATACAATTGCATTGCTCAAAATGAACATGGTCATTGGCAGACTCAAATGCATAGCTCCTCTTTCCCTCTGTAACACATAAAATAAAAGACAAAAAGTATATACACTTAAAATTATGCTTACATGTTAATGTTTCAGTGTTCCATCTTTGAAATGATCTAGGCATTCAATTAATATCTATTAGTTAACTCAATTTAGTATAGACCCAAGCTTTTGGGCTTCCTAAAGATCTTGGAAATTATCTTCCTGCTGACATACTCTAAAACATAATGACTATTAAAATAAAGTTTGTTATTGCAATGACTTTATTTGGTTAAACACAAATGTACAATTTTTCATATTTTAAACACTAACAATCTTAAGTATTACTGGTACTGGCTTAATCAATCAGTAAACCTGTGTGAGTTCATGTAGAACACTTCCAAGTGGAACAAAATTCTATGTACCTATTATTCTTAACCCTAATCAGAGAAGACATGCTGTTTTTATTAAGCCAAAAATATTAAACCAGTCTTGTTTGCCAAAGCTTTATCTAAATTATGTGAACTTCAATTCCTAAAGCATATCCAAGTTGGTTTCTATAAAGATAATTTTTTAAATGTTTATTTATTTTTGAGAGAGAGAGACAAAGTACGAGTGGGGGAGGGGCAGAGAACGAGAGAGACACAGAATCGGAAGCAGGCTCAGCACAGAGCCTGACGCGGGGCTCGGACCCACAAACCGTAAGATCATGACCTGAGCCAAAGTCCGGCGCTTAACCGACTGAGCCACCCAGGCGCCCCTATAAAGATAATTTTTAATTCTAGCACATTAAAGTATTTGAGACTCAATTTCCTTAGTTTCTGGAAATATTAGGAATATTCAATGTACATAAGTACACATAAGTGCTAACTTATTGCTAAGCCATCAGAATCGAGCTCCTTTAAGAAATTTTATTTATAATCTGATTTAGTAATACCATCTTTAGGTAGAGAAATATTACATATCAAACAATGAAAGATAAAAGCCTTTCTGAATTACAGATGCATAATCCTACAGGCATAGAGAGACTTTGTAGCTTCAATTCTAAAATTTCAGCCATGAGTCAAGCATAAACACATAATTACAAAACTCACTGGTTCATGTCAACGAGCTGTTTTCTTCACAGTGGGTATGAATCTTTAATTCATTTGAGCTCTATATAGACAGGTAGACAAAGAAAAGACTAACAAACCAGATTATTTGTTGTCTCTCACCCCAGAGAAGGATCTCTATAAACCATTGATCTGTTTACAGAGATCACCAAATGGTCAAAACATGAAACCAAAGAAGCCAGAACCAGAAATCACCTAATACTCAAAAGGAATCGAAGTCAAATTCTTGCCATACTTCCAATGGACAGGAGTGCAGAAGAAGGCATCAGTCAGACTCACTGGCCTCTTGTTCTGGGTGAAGCAAACGAGGATATAAAAGCAGGGTGCATGACTATCCAAGGACATGGCACCCAACCTGTGAAAAACAAATGTACTACAAAACTAAAGACATGATTTTTTTTTTTCAAGCTACTGCAATAGGGATAACTGTCAGTAATGAGGAACATTTCAAAGATGTTCTGGAGAGAAAATCTGCGAGGAAATGTGGGGTTTAATAGAGGTGAGTGAGTGAAGGAGTCAGGAGGAGAGATGGACAGTAGGTCTTATGGGATTCATGAGGTCAGGACATTCTTATCTTGGAATATGCAAAAGCAGCATGGTCCTTTGTGGTTAGCCACTTCCCAGAATATAAAGGAATGGGGAGATTGCTTGACTGTCCAACCCCAGGGCTCAGATAAAGTTCAATAATATCACCACCTCATCTTCTGGTAGATCTAAACTGGTATGGGGCTTTAGGGATTAGGATGGGTGTGAGGGGGCAAAGCTATGTGATTTGGAAACAACACTCAAGTGATTTTGATTACAATACCTCCTGATGAAAATCTCATCCTGTAATTTCCCTCAGGTCAGAAACACATGGTCATCTCCCTTTATGACAGTGGGAAAGTTATTGAATTTCCTTCCACATCTCTCTCCTAGTCAGCAAAATTAGAAGGTTGTAAACAAACACGCACAGTGATGTTCACCGTGTATTTATCCAAAGGAATAAAGGTTGAAAACAACCTAAATGTGTGTCAGTGGGGTAATGAATATCTAAAGTGTTTTGCATTCGCATGGGATACAGCATGGCAGTTTAGATATCTTAATTTGATTTACATACATCATCACAAATAGATCTTAAATTTATAATGTTAAATAATGAAGAGAATACCAGCAGCGTATTACTTACATAAATGTAAACTCACAATTCAGAAATAATACTATGTATAGTGAGTGTAAATATATACATATAACTGAGAAACCATTTTTAAAATAGATGGGAGCTGGGCCGGCCAATTCCTAGCCACTAGCCACATATGGCAAGCAAGCACTTGGAATTCCACTAATCTGAATGGAGATGTGTTATACCTATAAACTGCATACTGGTTTTGAAGACTTATTTTATCTAATTTTTAATTTTTTTAAATGTTTATTTATGACAGAGAGAAAGAGAGAGAGAGAGACAGAGTGCAAGCAGGGGAGGGGCAGAGAGAGAGAGAGAGGGAGACACAGAATCCGAAGCAGGTTCCAGGCTCCGAGCTGTCAACACAGAGCGCCATGTGGGGCTCAAACTCGGGAACCGTGAGATCATGACCTGAGCTGAAGTCAGACACTTAACTAACTGGGCCACCCAGGAACCCCTTGAATACTTATTTTTAAAAAAGGAAGTAAAAATAGCACATTAAAATTGTTTTATGTTGATTTCCTATTGAAATGATATTTGGGATATATTGGGTAATAATTTAAGATATATTATTAAAATTAATTCCACTTTTCTGTATTTTTTTTCTTTTTAAAATTTGACTTGTAGACATTAAAATTACATTTGTGGGGGTGCCTGGGTGGCTCAGTCAGTTAAGCATCTGACCTAGGCTTAGGTCATGATCTTGCAGTTTGTGGGTTCAAGCCCCGCGTCGGTCTCTGTGCTGACCGCTCAGAGCCTGGAGCCTGCTTCGGATTCTGTGTCTCCCTCTCTCTCTCTCTGCCCCTCCCCCGCTCACACTCTGTCTCTCTCTCTCTCAAAAATAAATAAACATTAAAATAATAATAAAATTACATATGTGGCTCACATTATATTTCTAGCAGACAGTACTGGACTAGAAATTTGCATCTCAAGCCCAGCACTGGTTGGTTACTCCCGGGAGAAGGGGAAGCAAGAATCCCTTGGGGTGATATTTAACAAGGTCTTTCTTTCAGTAAGTTTAATTGTATTAAAGATAAATTGGGATGAGCACTGGGTGTTGTATGGAAACCAATTTGACAATAAAGTTCATATATTGAAAAAAAAAAGATAAATAGACTTAGAAGCACATATGAAAAAAAATATTGCTAATTCTGAAGTATGAGAGTAAAGATGATTGCTATTCATGCCATTTTGTCTATGATGTCATTTTAATTTCTAAAGAGAAAAAAAAAATGTTGGACTAAGTCTCCAAAATCTTGCATAGCTCCCACTTCTATGTTTGACTAGATAAAAAGAACAGTGCACTGAAGTTTATTCAAAACTAGCTATGTAGCCTTAGGTAAGTCACCTAATATTTTTGTCCCTCATTTTTCTTTTCTATAAAATTGAGTGGTTGAAGAGAATCTTCAAAATCTCAAAAAACCCTGTTTTATTCTTTGTGCATGATTACAGGAGCCTTGTATGGCAAATATGTAATAAGTTATTGTGAAAATCCTTGTGTTTGTCAAAACAAATGTTTTTAATAGTGGCCATGACATTGACCTACCATATTTCGTCTAACTAGCTTGATGGATTTGGTATAAGCGTGATTTAATCACCCTGAAAATGTTGGGTTCTTTTTCATTTCTTTATTTTTCTGCAAAGAAATTTGCATCAGGAAACTCAGTGCAACAGACTAGTCTGCAGAAGTTGTTGATATTATGTTAATGCTATATAATGTTGATGACAGTACTTAGGGGTAAGTATGTATTCACCTTTCCCTTGACTCTCCATAAAGTATTTGGGCATGGCTAAACATTTGAAAAAGATGCTTTCACATATGTATTGACTAAAGAAATGTATAGTATCATTGCTTATTATTGTTTTTAAGCTGTTTCAAAACACAGGTAGGCTCTCTTTATATGTAATAATTATTTTTCTTTATAATATGTCTTTCCCAAAGCTACTAGTTATAGCTTCATATCTAAATGGGAGAGAGAGAAAATGACACCTCCCGCTTTTGTTGCTTTTTTTCCTTACATTTCCTAATTAATCACTTTTTCTTATTTTTATTTATTCTTTTTCTATTTTTTAAAGTTTATTAATTTATTTTGAGAGAGACAGAGGGAGCATGGGTGAGACAGAGGCAGAGGGAGAGGGAGAGAGGGAGAATCCTATGTGGGCTCCATGCAATGTGCAGAGCATCACGCAGGGCTTGAACTCACAAAACTGTGAGATCATGACCTGAACTGAAATCAAGAGTCAGATGCTTAACCGACTGAGCACCCAGGCACCCACATTCTTTACTGTTTAATGAGTATTCGGCTTGGTGATACTGGGTCACTGTTCAAAGATATGTAAATATGAAAGCTAGACAAGAGTAGAAAACTTAAATACAGCTCATCTTATAATAATTTTTATCAAAATACGTTCAAAGGAGACTATCTGGCAAGATACGCAGTCTATGTCTTCTGGGCAGTTCACACAAAAAATAAAGAATAACTTTTTGTTAAGAGCTCTAAGACAAGTTTATCTTTTTAACAGACAGAAAATCAAATTATAACTTTTCATAAATATATTTGACAGTAAAGAATACACAGAAAATTTTTCTTGTGGATAAACCCATCAATACCAACGCAACTTTCATAAAAATTTTAGGACATTTTATTTCTTCTTTTCAGACTCAGGTATTACAAAGCAAGGGAAATAAAAGTATCTTCTCTGTAAGCTTTCTACACCTTTCTGCATCCATGTAATATTTGTCTTTTACCATCCTCTTCAGATTTTGAATTCTGGAATAACCAGATAATTTAAGGAAAACAGTATATATGTGTGTGTGTGTGTGTGTGTGTGTGTAAGTATATATAAGTATATATATGGAGGGTTTTTTCTTAAATATATATATACTTAAATATATAAATAATATGTATTTGTATATTAATATACATTTATATATTAATATAATAAATATAACTATATAAATAAATATATATTTAAATAATAAATATATATTCTTAAATATATATATATATATATATATATATATATATATACTTAATGTTAATTATTTACTTCGAGAGAGAGTGTGAGAGTGAGTGCACAAGTGGGGAGGAGCAGAGAGAGAAGAAGAAAGAGAATTCCAGGCAGGCTCTGCATAAGGCTTAATCCCACAACTGTGAGATCATGACCTGAGCTGAAATCAAGAATCCGAGGTTTAAGAGACTGAGCCACCCAGGTGCCCCAAAACTCTTTATCTTGATAAACAAAAACACAGTCCATTACTTTGCCTACAAATGCATACTTCTCTATCACCATTGTCCTCGGTATAGTATCTAAGTAACTAACTTCTACTTCATAGAGAAAATTAGAGGGTAAATAAGAGCTGTCATATATAAGCATTTTGGCGAACTAGCAAAGCTCATGAATACAGATAACACACATTTCACAGCCAATACTTCCCTTCTACCTGTTCCTACGGTGGAAAAACTAAACATATTTATTAATGTGACCCAAAGATATAGGAATTCCACATCTCACAAACACAGAAGCAAAGTATATACACTTACAATTATGTTTAATATCTGCGCTTTAAAATGTAGACATACTAGAGGCCCCCCGGGTTGGCTCAGTCGGTTAAGCGTCCAACTCTTGATTTCGGCTCAGGTCGTGGTCTCGTGGTTCGTGGGTTTGAGCCCCACATTGGGCTCTGCGCTGACAGTGTGGAGCCTGCTTAGGAATCTCTCTCTTCCTCTTTCTCCCCCCACTCACGCTTTTTTTCTCTCCCTCTCTCAAAATAAAATTAATTAAAAATGAGATAAAATGTAGACCTACTTAAAATTACCTGGGTGACCAGTGATTATTCATTAATTAATTTAATATCAGTCTAAAGTTTTATGTTATCTAAGGGTCTTGGATATTATGTTCAAGCTAATACACTATAAATATGATTCCTGATGATATGAAAATTTCAGAATAAAGACTCAAATTAATTGAACACAAAGTAACATTTTTATAGTCTTAAGTATTATGTAGGAGTAACATTAGCTTTTTCTTGATAAATAGTCCAATATAAAATATTTAGAACTATCAGATTAACAGAAAACACACTTTAATCTTATAAAAACAAAATATTCTCTTGTATTTTATGCTGATAAAATTTGGGGGAAAACTATATAGGTGAATGGTTTTCTTTCTTAAACCTGAATTATTAAACCAAGGATTCATTTTAATTGTGTTAACTTGTAATTCTTATATAAAAATATTTTTGAGCTGGTGTTTTCTGTAAGAATTTTTTTCTTCAAATTCCAGCATATTTTAAATTTATAAGATCAATTTCCTCATTTTCTGGGTATTTTAGAAATATTATCTCTATGAATCAATATAAACAGAGCTCCTTTAATTCAAGATACATTGTAACCTAGTTTATTCAACCCTTTGGAGGTAGAAAAAAGTTTCATACCAACAACAAGAATTAAAAGTCTTTCTGAATTACAGACATACACACACACAGAGTGTTTCTCATTTCAGGTATAGGTCAAAGTCAACACTGAAACACAAAAATTCACTGTCTGGAGTTTTTCTCTTCCTCAGTGGCCACAAAATTCTTAATTGGTTTGAACTCACAAATAGACAAACAAGTGACTAAGATTGGAGTCTATGTTGTTTCTCATGTAACAGCAAAAAGATCTATATCATCCATTCACCAGAGGTCACCAAATGGCCAGATCATAAAACCAAATTCCCAATCATGGCTGCCGCCAAATATTGAGTAACTTGTGAGCTGTGTGTGTGGTAGAGAAAAAAAAACCAAACCATGAAATTAATAGAAAATGGGGAGAAAACCTAGAAAGTCAGCAAGTTCAAAAATCTATTGCCCCCTGGAAGGAGCAAAAATGGAAAATAAAGATCCAATTTCCATGCTTAAACAGCTCACTTCTCCAGGAATGCGTTTTACTTGGCTCTGGCAGTGAGACCCCTTGGATATCTTGGTGTGGCAAAATCGGTGTACTAAATAGCTTTGTTGGTTGACTCTTTTTTAAGTTTATTTTTATTTATTTTGAGAGAGAGAGAGAACACAGAAGCCAGGGAGGGGCAGAGAGAGAGAGGGACAGAGAGAGAATCCCAAGCAGGCTCTGTGCTGTTAGAATGGAGCCTAACACGGGGTTTGAACCCATGAACCAAGAGATCATTATCTGGGCAGAAACCAAGAGTCGGATGCTTAACCAACTGAGGCACCCAGGTGCCCTGGTCAGTTGACTTTTTTAAAAAGCTTTTTATTGTGGAATATTTCAAACATATACAATATGGAAAAGATAGTATAATGATATCCATGTACCATCACTGAGCTTTGGAAACTTTCATGACAATATTCTTTCACCTAAATCCACACCCACTTTCCCCTACCCTCTTGATTATTTTGAAGGAAATCTTATACATGATATTTCATTGTTCTTCATATGTCATATCTCAGTGTGTATCTGAAAAAAATAATTCTTTAAACACACACACACACACACACACACACACACACACATTAACATTACTGAAACCTACCTCTGCCCCTATAATTTGCCAGGTACTGTATCATCAAGTATCCAGCAGCCTTTAAAGGTCACTAATGGGGCTTCAACTATGTCTTATACATAGTTTGTTTGGATCAGAATTTAAGCCAGATCCACACATTACATTTGGTTGATACATCTCTAGTCTCATTGAATCTATAGATTCATCTTCTATTTCTTTTTTTCTTTTTCTTTTCCCTTTTATTTGTTGAAGAAACTGAGTCATTGATCCTTTAAATTTTTTCATATTCTGGATTTTGTTTAATATAGTTCCCTTCGATTTTCTATAAACTAGTAATTATAGCTATATATTTGATTAGATTCAGTTTGGATTTATTGGCAAGAATTCTTCTAAGTTAAATTGTGTTCTTCCATCAGGATATGCTTTGTCCCTTTTTTTTTTTTTGTCCTGCTAAAACCAATCAGTGGGTTCAGATGTCTGCTTGAAACTCTCATTATTAAGCTACCTTTTAGCTCTTTATCTAATGATTTTAAGTTGATCAATGCTAAATACATTATTTCATTAAGGATTGCAAAATGGTGGTACTCTAACACACCTTTACGATTTATTAGCTGGAATAGTTCTATTAGGAATAAGGGTTTTTTGAACAAGGAAGTGACATAATCAAAGTTGTGCCTTAGGAGAATAAATCTGATGTTGGTATGAAAAATGAGTAGAAAGGTGAGGTACTAGGGACAAAGGTAGAATTCAGGATTCTTATGAGTCGTCGCTGTAAGGGGCAATGGGTGATGTGAAAAAGGTACACAGGAAGGACGAAACTGACAAAAGAAATTAGAGCTGGCCACTGGCGGACCAGTGAGAAGGAAGCTGGTACCTGGAGAGGTGTCGGTGCCACCAACAGTGACAGGGAGGACTAGCAGTTTGGAGAGGGGAGAGACAGTGCATATAACTGAGTCTGTTTTCATCTCTGTTAACACAGGCCCTCTCCCCCGCTGCATTTTCTGTTGCTTTGGGCAGTCTGATTTTTAAGAGCTGTGCGGTGATTTCTGTCAATTCCCTCAGGGACCTCCTTCATGATCTAATATTTCTCACCATCTGGAAGTGGAAAGATTTCCAACATTTAACCAGAATTTTTATTCTCTGCTTTTTCCTCTCTGAGCTGCAAACACAATCATTTCGGGGGTTTATGGCTCGGCATTTTGATCTTTTCAAGTTTGAGGGACCCCTATGATGACTCAGCTAATTTGGAATTCAGAAGGTTGTCTCGGAGGGTCTTTTAAATATATAAACAAGGGCCTTTTATTCCATTCCACTGCCCCTACTTAACCTTTTTTTCTACCCCCTTAAAAGATTCTTCTCCCTCCTGTGTTCTTCAATTACTGAGCTGTCACTTCCAAGCTTGGCTTCCTGCTCAAGTAACCTATGTGGACAGTATTTAGTTCTGTGGGTCTTTGCCCATAAATCACTCTCCTTACTTTCTAATCATATACGTTCCTGTTCTTTTAACTCCCTTGAGTTAATCTATATTGTTCTGGCATCAGTGTGCCCAGCCTTATATTCAGGATTCCTGAGCACTTATCAGAGACACTGAAAAAGAGATTTTTTTTTTCTTTTTCCTCCATTTGATCACTGTTCCATTGGCCTCTGTTGCATTGCTTGCCAATCCATTAATTCTTTAATGTTTATCAGTCTTCTTCCCTGATACTGGGAAAGTCACATTCAACCGAAGAGCAGAGAATTCAGAAATGAAGAAGGAGTTCACGCCTGCTTTATTCTGTTTGTACCGCTGCTTGGTTGAGACATTCAATTCACAGAAATGTCATTCCAGTTGGATCACAACATAAATAATAGACATTTTTTCTTAAATGCTGGATAGACATTGAATTTTTTTTAAGTGGAACCTTTAAAAAGTTACAATAGTGGAGCTGGATACATAAAATTCTTATTTAGAGACTCTCTTGAAAAGAAACCCTTTTTAATAATGAATAATAAATCCCAAACCAATCTATCTAACCAATCTACCAATGTACATTGAATTTTATTTAAATGGGATGGGAGTCTGGAAGACAGCCCTATTTTTATTTCTAATATCTTTTTTTTTTAAAGTAACATTCAAACCATAGCGGAGTATGAATTAATGCCCATCCGTGGGATTTTTAAGAATGAAGGACAGAGCATGAAATAAATTGGCTACTTACCTTTCATGGGACATCGCTGCTTTTGAAGAGAAAAAGTATCAATAGCATGGTAGACGTGGCTTACGTTTTCGCACAGTCAGTGTGGTGCCCTGTCCTTTGTCCCTCACAACTAGCAGAGAAAGGCAGTCACTGAGAAAGATGGCTTTTATTATTTGGAACTGGCCCAGAGCTCAGAAATGGTGAGGAATTATGGGACGTATTTCATGATTGCTCAAACTGTGAAGGAACAATTTGTGTGTCATCATATCCATCTTTGGGGGAGTCTATAAAGTAGACTGAGTAACCTTTGAAACCTCTGAAAAAAATGTGGTGGCCCCTTCTATCCCACAATCTCTGAGAGAAGCCAGACCATCCACAGCAGTTTACAGCTAAAAGCTCAGCCCGTGGGATGCGTCAGGCGGGAGCTGGCCCCACCTGACCTCTGGGATGGAGATGGGACACTGTGTCTCTAGTTCCTGTTTGGGACAATCAACATGTTACAATGAGTCAGATCGTAGAACAAACACTGAGTCAAGGTTTTCTGTACACCCGGCCAAGTGAGGCCACCACCGAGGCAGCAGGGCTGATCTGAAGCCTCACGTGCTGTGTGCAGCACCCTGGTGTTCAAAGCTGGAAGTCTTGCTGATGCGTGGTTGGGTCCACTATAATTTGTGCCCTGTTAATATTTTGGAAATCGCCCAGGGAAAGCACTCCTTGCCAAGGTCACAGGAGAATGCATGCTCAAAGTTAGAGTAACCTCTGAACTATCCAGTTCTGCTCATTCAAAAAGATACTTGAGGGGCACCTGGCTGGCTTGGTCAGAGAGCATGCAACTCTTATCTCGAGGCTGTACGTTTGAGCTGCACGTTGGGTGTAGAGATTACTTTTAAAAAAAGATATTTGAGTGTTTTTAAATTAGACTTCAGAACTTCCACTTTATAATATATGTGTATATAGTTCTTAATTTACCTAAGCTCTCTAGAGTTGACTGACCCAGTTAATGAAGAGCAGTTATTTGGTTGGTGGGGAATTCATTTTTCTGCCTGGTATGTGTTAGTAAGTTGTGAACCTAACAAGGTGATCTTTCTGAAATGTGTGCTGGGTGGCTCATGTTTTTCTTGCTAAATCCAAAGTTGAACAGGGCCATATGTAAGATGAGAAGCTCCAAACAGGTCTTATAGAATGAAATGTCCCACCCCCTATCCATTGAAATCCAGTGAAATCTGGCTAAAATGCACCCCCCAGGAAGCCGATAAGGGGTGAAGAAATCTCTTGAGGAGTGTATATGGAGGAGTAGATAATATGTTGTGAACAAGTAGCAATGGGTGGTTTTAGCTCCATCTTGTTGCTGGAAATCAGGAAGGAGGGAGACAGTATGAGGTGGAGCCATTTTCCTCTCATCCATTCCCGTGCTTGTCACTTCAGATCTCCACCAGATTGTCCCACAGAACCCAAGGCTATTTCCCTGATTTGCCACTAGAAACCCATACTAAAAGCATAGAAAAACTCCTGTTCCTTGAGTGAGAAACCTCCAACAGCCCAGCTATTCTCTCCCTTGAAATAAACTTTCCAACTCAATCACTGACCAATAATGATTGATTTTACTCTTATCCCACTTGCTTTTTCTGAGATGATAAGCCCTATGAGGCTGAGTCTGAAACTCTCACAAAATCCTCTCATCCTTCAGTCTTAAAGGCCTAAATGAATTGAAGAAATGAGATGATCATGTGAGTAACCCAGATGATGGGATGGTGGTATGAGATGTATCATAGAACCCTAAAAGGGGGGGGGGGGGAGGAAAAGATCAGATTAGTGGCCTGAGTGTTAATTTTGCTTTTCATAGTGTAGCTGGACAAAAAGCCCATGATGAGAAGGATGGCCTTCCAGGACTTTTCATGACCTGCTTAGCAAAATGGTCTGGAAATATAGTCTGGCCCCAGCAGGTACCTGTTAAAAAGATACCCCAGAGTCTGAAAATGCCAGAAATATGTTAAGTTCGTGACTCATCAGTAATGAACTGCAGAGACAATTAGCCAAATTCATCTAATTTGTTGAAATTCACAGCTCGGATTTTAATTTGCAAGTAGAGTATAGCTGCCGCTGTGCTGCCTTTCGGTGTCTGTGAAACCTTTAGCATAATCTCTTCTCTGTAATAATTTTGAAAGCACTGTGTTGAGACAAAAGGCCTGCCATTTCAGTGGGCGGTTGCATTCCATGCTCAATACCGTGCTCATAAAATAATGGAAGATCCAGGCAAACAAAAGGACCCTGCAGACCACTGGGAATAGCTTCACTCCATCTGAGAGTGACCACGTCAGGCCACGTTGGGTTAAAATGCAGTGCAGACATTCAGTTAGGTTACTGGCAAGCGATGCTAGTGCGTTAGGACCTACACTGTCCACGCTACAAAATGACAAGTTCTCCAAGGCTCAGCCGTGACACCTCAGAAGAAGCATTCTTCTTTGAAAATGTACTCTCTTAGCATTGCTTTTGCCTTTCTCTGTAATTCTTTTGGAAGTTTTAGCACCACGCAAATAATCACTACGTAAGGGAAAAGGCAAGGCAAATTGTATTTTTTCCCTTACGTTAAATATAAAAAGGGAGATTCTTCATGTTCTAAGAAACCAAACTGTATTTTACTATCTTTGCTTCAGTCATTTTTTTATTTTTCACATTTAATTTTAAAGCCAGTATAGTTGACATGCAATGATATATTAGTTTCGGGTGTACATTACAGTGATTCTATAGAATCTATAGATTATTCTATACATTAGTAAGTGCTCATCATGTTAAGTGTAGTCTTGTACATGTACATCTGGGTGAAGGGGTTTTCAGTCATTTTGAACAATTCTCAAGATCTTGCTTGGTGTGACCCTTGAAGTTTCCCTCCATGTACAGACTTTTTATAATATAAATTTATAATATAAACTTTTTAGAATATAAAACTTTTTATAAATACAATATAATATAAAGAGTTAAGGTTTTGATGGCTGCTAGCCACAAGATCATAAGATAATTTTTGCCTCTTTCTTACAGGGTACGTATATGTATGTTTTTGCATTTTGTTTGTTTGTGTTCGAGTGTGTAGGGTTTCATTTATATGACTTTATAGGTACACAAATATCCAGACCGGTATGACGTAAAATGTGTTCTCCACCCCTCTCAATCTGTTGCATATGCCCCTAGGTCAATTCGGCCACAAAACCACCAGGTTTTTAAAAAATATACTGGTTGCACCTACAGTGAGGAATAGGTGTTATAAATATAAGGTTTCCCTCAACGAGATTATCAGGTAATTTGTAAAATTAAAACGAGTGTCAGACCAAATTCTCACACACAGATCATCATTTACCAGCAAACAGGCAACCTAGCAATTCACAGAACCGCAGAGTAAGGTACCAATGGTCCCAGCTTGCTCAGGATTGTCCTCGGTCCAGGAAGCATGGAACTCTTCAGTCCAGGAAACTCCTCAGTCCCAAGCAAACCAGGACCTTCGGTCCTCCTAGATATCCTCTCTCCTTTTAGATGCCCTGACCACACCCTGAATGACCGATTTACTTGTGGCTGATGAAAGAATTCTGAAGCGAGATTCATCAAGCTTATAACTGACTCGTCTGGATGCAGGACAACTTGAGAATACAGGCTCAGGTGCCCTTTTCAAGGGTAAATTTAAAGAATCTGCAATATTCCTGTGCCCTTTTTATGCAAATGTGGAGTGTCCCTAAACTATTTTAGCCTAACCATTCATTTCGTCATGGAGAACTTATTTCTGGCACCTATTATGCTAGGTGATTAGTCATTACTTTAACCAAAGAAATCCATTTCTAATACTCAGTTGTTCTATTTCAAAAAACCTGTACTATTGATCACCAGAGCGGTGTAGCTTCTGGTTTTCTGGTTACAAGTTTGCTGACTGCCGAGAGGGTGGATTAAAACTGACACTGTGCATTTATATGACACTGTATACGATCAAATATTTTAGGGTAAAGAACAGTTATCAAAATATCTCATGTGTCAAGAAAACTGAAGGAAACCTGTAGACTGAAAAACTTAGGAAAGCATGCTTTCTAAGAACAGGAAATCTGAAGAACACTTTGCTAATGACTTTTTCAGAACATCGAGGTTATCTCTGTAACAATATCAAACTTCAACAAAAAGAAAGTGAAGACCCTTTCCCTGGAAGTTATGTGATTAAAGTAAAATGCACACCATTCTAGTAAAAAGTCGACCTACTAGACAAAGTTTGGGGACCAGGACTTGAATTCGAGTCCTTTCCTTACCTCTTGGCAAGCTCTTTACCTTGGACAAGTTAACTTCAGTTTTTTTTTTGCGGGGCACGTATTTCTTTTGTCATAACAAGTAGTTGATCTATAAGTCTCTTCTAAAGTCGAGATTATAATTCTAAGCGTTTGGATTTTTCATTTGAACTTTGAAGGAGATCATGAGCTTCTCTCGTGTTTTGCCAGTGTCAAGTAGAAATTTGGCTGACCTTCCTGCTGTTAGCTCTTCAACCACCGTCTTTGATGTCATTGGAAATGGCAGATGATTTCTCTGAGACAGGAATATAGCTATGAACATAGGGGTGTTTTGCAGATGCCACACATCTTTAAGTTGTCTGAGTCCTTTTGACTCCTAGGAATAGTGAGCATATCTTGGCCATTGAAAGAACCTCATACAAACATTCTCAGTGTGTGTTTACTTCATATTCAAAGACAATGCCCTAAATAGTCATTCTCTAGGAATGCAGATCTTACAGCTTTGGCATTAAATTTCTCTAAATGGAATTTTCTGTACAGATAAAGCACAAAACACAGCAAGCTTTGACTCTGAGGACATTTCCTTTGATAAAACACCCTCAAAAAAGTCTATGGGAATAATATTATTTAGCCCCTTGTTTACACGAGAGCAATGATCTTTACAATGCAAGGTGAAGCTATCCAGACCAATTTTTTTAAGAATGTTTCAGCTGATTTCTCAAACTGAGTGCTGCCTCATTCTGACATCTAAATCAAGTGTGGCTGCACACTTCAGGGCACAAATTAGAGAACTGGCACCAGACTACAGCAGTTAGACTGCCAGAGGATCGATACAGGCCATTTAAGCACCAGGGCCGACTATGTTTCATTTTTGACACTCAAGTTTATGCTTATTGAGTGGGGGAGCTTTAACTCCACAGCAGCAATAAACTCATTAGGAAGTGTCAGCTGGGATTACAGTGCACGTTAAATAAATACCACCGGTGCTAAGACACAGTCTTCATTAACTCTTTAGTCGAGTATCGGAATGTGAAAGCAGTCTAAACCGTTTTGGGTATGGCAGGCTTCGAGAACAATTTCTCTCTCTTGTCACGGTGCCTGAATTCCAATATTAGGAAAGAATGTCTCTGAATTTAGTAGACTTTTCTCTTCTCTAGAAACCTCTAACAAGATGATATGCCAACTAACACCTTTAAGAGGATTTGCTCAATGTGGTCTGAAAGCCAGCTCTTGGAATGAAAGTCTAATGAGGCATCTGGGAAACCTGCATTAGACAAACAGACCGACAGAAGGTTGTTTTAAAGAAGTATGATCTCTCCCTCAGAGCACATTCTTCAAAAGAGATGCTTTACCACAAGTTTTAAAGGCAATAGATTGATCTAACCCCTGGTAAGGCAATGATGAATGCAGTCAGAGGAAGCAAAAGGCTGGAGAGCAAATGCTGCAGAACTGCCCTGTGTGGATTGTACTCGTGTTCCTTCTGATCAGTGGCTCAGCTCGGCCCCACCCCGGGTGCCCAGTCCCAGTCCTCACTTTTCCTGGCTACGTCTTTTTGATCCACAAGCGAAATGGGGTCACTGCAGAGGAAAGTGGTTGTTGCCCGAGATGAGCCTTGCCTGACACATTACCTCCACGAGTACTGCTTATTTTCCCATCCACAATGTTCCAGAGGAGTCAACGGAGAGCCACCTATAGCCTTGACTTTAGCCTCTGGGCCAAAATAAGTAAATCTCCCTCTTCTGAGTGGGAAATCTGTCAATATTTGTTGGTTAACTTTTAATCAATAGCTCCGAAATGTGACCCAGATTCTCTTTTGTGCTCTATCTTTGCCAGATGGAACTCTTCATCTGCCTCTTTCCAGCCAGTTGTCCTCTCCTGCCTGTTTCCTCAAGCGTCCTGCCTGTTTTCTCAGAACTGTTGTTAATTATATCAAAATATATCTTACAACAGAGAACACTTATAAATATCGTTGGTCTTGTCGACTTCTTCATGTAGTTCACGTAAAACGCCTTAGAATTCTGGCAGGATCTGCAGCTTGGGGGCCCTCTGTGTCTTTCTCTATCATGTCTTCCTAAGACAAATTAGAAAGCTGGGTCATTAGGACAAAAGCAAGTTGCTTCATCATCCAGATTTTATTTCTATAACCAAGTGATTACCAAGAATCTACTAGGGGCCTAGAGAATGTGCCTGCTGAGCTCTGGGCTTCAGCCTTACTACTGAAGAATAATTCAAAGCACTCTTCTGGTGATAGTGTGCATGAAAACTTTGAAATATTTAACTGTCTCCCATAATTAATTGACCTGGAACATATCCCTTGTTCAATAAAAAAGTACTGAATTCTAATGAAAAAAGAATGAAGCCACTTACTAAAATGTTAATACATGCGAAGCACTTGGAAGAGAGCTGGTCCATAGTAAGCGCTTGGGGTGATTATTCTCCATCTGACCCCCGGCAACCCCCTGCCTCCCACTACTCATTCTCCCACCTTCTTCCTCCTGGTCCCTTTCCAGGAAAGAAAGGACGACATCACGCAGGTTCCCTTGCCTGCCAGCTTCAGTTTGGGGCCAGCCAATGGGAGGAAGTGTCCAGAAAGCAGAAGGTAGGAAGAGAGAGAGAGAATGGAGAATTTCCTTCCTGCCCTCCTCTGCTCACTTCTCTGGCAGTAACCCAGTCCCTCCGTTATGAAACTCCACCTGGCGGCCCTTCCTTCGCTGCTGCAGTGACCCCGTTTGCTCCCCTTGTCTCTGCAGCCCAGAAAGGTTAATGTCTTCCCTCTGTTTCTGCTCCCTGAGTGCGTGAACATCCCATTTTTGTTTCCTTAACTCTGCCCAAATCTCTGTAAGTAGTCCCTTCATTAAAATCTACTCACTTAAAGCAGTGGTTCTCGGCTCTTACTGCACATTATCATCACCAAGGGAGCTTTTGAAAACTACAAATGCTGGGCCCCTATCCCCAGAGATTGATGTAACAGGCCTGGGTTGGGGCCTGGGCGCTCGTGTTGTTTAAGACCTCTGCAGGTAATGAAGCCAGAGTTGAGAACTGTTTATTGAAACCATGTGAGTGAATTCTGTTTCCTGCCAAGACTTCAACAGATAAAGCACTCAGTGAATGTTACTGATTGTTATTACAACTACTAACACAACCCCCTTTATTTCTACTAGACTAATATTAATAGTTCTCCCCAATTTACAGACGAGGAAACCTATACACGGAGGTTAAGTAACATTCTGAAAATCACCTGATTTCTAAATGGCAGAGTTAGAATTCAGTTTATTTGGACCAAAAGCTCACGCTTGTTCCACTATGACTGTCAAGACCAGAGTTTCTCAAATTTTAATGTGCATGTGAAACGCTTTGGGATCCTGTTAAGAGGCCAAGACTATTGGCCCGAGGACCTCACTTTAAGCATCAAAGGTATAAACAACTATATGTCACCTTCTCCTTTCTTCAAACCTTCAAAAATTTCTCCCCTCTCCTTATAATGTTGACCTGATAACCTTGCTTCTTACTTCACTCAGAAAACAGAGGCATTCAAAAGACTCACATGACCACATCTACCCACTAATCCACATCTGCCCCCACCTACTCTGTCTGTCTACCTATAACCACAGATGGAAGACCTACGCTCCCATCCAAACTAATCCATCCTATGCACCACATCTCAACGACTTTTGTTTACCCCAGGGACTCCTTTAGGAATCCTCTCTTCTTCATTGCATCATTTCCCCCCGCCTCTGTCCTGGATTTTTCCATCAGCATGGCATGTAAACATCATTATTTCTCTTAGGAAACAAGAAACTTATTTTGATTCCATTCCCCCCAATTTTTGTACTTATTTGCAAAGAAATTACACAGGCTCTCCACATCTGTGGTCACCAGCCATATTCTCATTCTTACACAGCCTATTCAAGGTCACCAATGAGACTTACATTGCTAAATCCAGTGGTCTGTTTCAGTCTCTACCTTACTAATTACACATTCCTGTACATGTAGTAACTCTCGCCTTCTTGCTACAGGTTAGAACACCATGCTGTCTTGTTTTTTCTTCTTTACTGGTTCCTCTTCTTATCTCTGACCTCTTTCGCACGCTCCAGGGCTCAGTCTTTTGTTCTCCGTCTACATTTATTCTTTTGGTGATGTCCTCCAGCAGTATGATTTTAATTACCATACATACCTAAAAATTATACCAAATCGGGGGGCCTGGGTGGCTCAGTAGATTAAGCGTTGGACTTTGGCTCAGGTCATGATCTCTCTGTGAATTCAAGCCCTGCATAGGGCTCTCTGTGGGCATCACAGAGTCTGTTTGGGATCCTCTCTGCCCCTCTCCGGCTTGCTCACATGCACTGTCTGTCTCTAAAATAAACATTAAAAACAATTATACTGGGGTGCCTGAGTGGCTCGGTTGGTTAAGCGTCCGACTTTGGCTCAGGTCATGATCTCACGGTCCGTGGGTTCGAGCCCCGCGTCGGGCTCTGTCCTGACTGCTCAGAGCCTGGAGCCTGTTTCAGATTCTGTGTCTCCCTCTCTCTCTGCCCCTCCCCTGTTCATGCTCTGTCTCTCTGTGTCTCAAAAATAAGTAAACGTTAAAAAAAATAAAAAATAAATAAAACAATAAAAACAATTATACCAAAGTTATGCCTCCACTTGATCTTCCATCTGAAATCCACATGTATAAATATAGCTGCTATGTACCATCTCCGTTAGGATATCTAATAGGCATTTCAAACATAACATGTCAAGACTGAAATTACGGTATTTCCCCCCAAGTTTATTTCATCCACAATTTTCCCCATCTCAGTTGATACATCGCCTTCCTTCCAGTTGCTCAAGCCAAAAATCTTGATGTCATCCTTGACTCTTTCTTTCACATCTCACATCCAACATAACATGAAATCCTATTGATTCTTCAAAATGTATTCAGAGCTCTACACATCTCACTACCACTATCACACTTTCCTGAGCCTCTTGCTTGGACTTTTGCAATAATCTCCTGAAACACCTCCTTGATTCCATACTTGCTTCCCGACATCCACAGTCTCTTTTAGCAAAGCAAATGGAGCGATTCTTTAAAAAATTTTTAATGTTATATATTGTTGAGAGAGAGAGAGAGAAAGAGTGAGCATGAGTGGGGGAGGCAGAGAGAGAGGGAGACACAGAATCTGAAGTAGACTCCAGGATCTGAGCTGTCAGCACAGAGCCTGACATGGGGCTTGAACCCACAAACCGTGAGATCGTGACCTGAGCTGAAGTCAGATGCTCAACTGACTGAGCCACCCAGGTTCCCCTAGAGTGATTCTTCTAAAATGCAAGTCAGTTCATATGGCTCCATTGCTTAATATCCTGTAAAAGACTTCATTTCATTCAGAGTATAAGCCAAAGTTCTTACTACAGCCAAAAAAGTCTGCTCCTTTCTGCCTCTCAGTCTTACTTCTCTGACATTAAATCCTGCTACTTCCTTGCTTGATCACTTCTCTCCAGATATATTGAGTTCCTTGATGCTGCTTGAACTTCCCACACATGCTCTTGCCTTCTTGCCCTTCTAGCCCTGCACTGGCTTTTTCTTCTCCCTAGAATGTTCTTCCTTGAAGACCCGTATGGATAACCCTCACACATCCATCAAGCCTTTGCTCAAATGTCACCTTCTCAGTACGTTGCAATTCTGATCATTCTTTTAAAAATCCCAACTATCTTCTACTTACTACCTCTGTCTGGCTTTTCTGATTTCCATTATTCTGTTCATCCTGCCCCCCACCCCCGCCAATGTGCAGTCTCCTTATTTACTGTGCTGTTATTTATTGCCTAGAATCTAAGTTTCCAGGAGGAGAGGGGTTGTTGTCTTTTGTTTCTTAACCTTTTCTTAAGTACCTGAAAGAATGTCTGCCACATATACTCAAAAAGCTTTGTTGAATAAATGAATGAATAAAAGAATAGTTTGTTTTGTTACACATATAACATGGTAAATAATAGAATAAACTTTTGTTAGTCAAGAATCAAGTCTGCGTGTTCTAAAAGTGATAGTAAGACTCAGACACAATACACACACATACACATGCACACACACACACACACACACAGGACAATCCCATCTCTTTCTAGACCTTTCTACTTATCTAAGTCCAAGGAAATGACTTCTGGCTATTCAGGAGTAAAACTTATTTATATGTGAGAGTCTCTTCCCTAAGCTTTGGCCTGCTCCAATATCTCAATCAAAGTGAACAGCTAGTATCTACTTTCCGTGCTCAACAGATTTGCCAACATTTTATAGTATGAAAAAAAATGTCTCACGGCATGGAATTTGGGCTATTGACAGACTGTGTAAGGGAATCTGGAGGACTTGGGGTAAAGTTCAGTGTTTTACTGCAAAGAGCCCCCGGGGCAATGTTCTCAAGAAGAATCAATAATTGGGAGGCCAACTATAACCTTGTTCTCTCAAATATGAACCTGGTTACTTTATCAAGAAAACAGATGTTTATTGCTTTCAGGCAGAAAATAATAAGTCAGGCAGGTTTACAAGCCCTCTTTCCATCTTGAAAGCATTTCTGTCAGCTTCTTCATTCTAGAAGAAAATTACCTAATCAAGCCCTGAAAGGTAGATGATTAGTGGGTGTCACACTTGGCATCTCATTTCTTCTTCTCGGCCGAGGATATGAAGATGCTATTGACCTCCCACTTAGGGAAAAACATATTTTTGACAGCCGAGTTGTCTCAGGGCTTTTTCCTGGAACAAAGAAACCATGCAACTATATGCTAATGTAGAAGGCCAAGGGAACCTGGCATGAGGCTCTCAGGACAGCTCTAATCATGGTTTAGAAACAATGATCCAATAGCTGGCATTTATTATAAGGGAGAGAAGAACCTTATGTCCTCTCCTAAAAAGTAATTTGTAACAGGCTGAAGGAGTCACCCAGAAAATCTGTTTATCCTGATGATCTGAACGTTTTAGAACTAACTCCCATCTATACCTTTTGGGAAAATTCAGTAAGGAACAATGATGGTTATAAGAAATGGTCAGAGTCTCTGAGTCTAAATCCCAAGTTCAGAGAGCACTCAAACATGGGGGTGGGGGATTCCTTTGAATGCTCTAACTTTCAAGTGTTTTTTTAATGTTTATTTATTTATTTTGAGAGAGAGAAAGAGAGAGAGGAGAGAGAGAGAGAGAGAGAGAGAGAGACTGAGAAACGGGCAGAGAGGAGAATCTCAAGCAGGCTCCACACTGTCAATGCAGAGCCAAACATGAGTCTCAATCCCATTAGCCAAGAGATCATGACCTGAACTAAAATCAAGAGTTGGAGGCTTAACGGACTGAGCCACCCAGGTGCCCCACTTTCAAGCATTTCAATAACAATTTTCAAAATACATGAGGTGATGTGTGAGAAAGGGAAAGTTTGGAGATTTTGTTTACCTTTTGAGGTAGAGAACAGCCAGGACCAAAGGGGCCTGAAGAGTCTTTAGCCACACTGGGTTCATATGTTAGCCACAAGTGGAAGGCAAATCCAAGCATTGCTTGCAGATTGAGTCAATACATGTTTTACAGACATATGTAACAATATTTTTCATATGGGTGTCCCACTAAATGAGGTTAAGAAGAACCTTTCAAGCTAGTCTCAGGATTGCTTCAGAGTCGGCTGCTAATAGTCCAATATGCCATCTGGATCCACCAGCTGCAGTTTGTCAGCAAAGGGAGGACACTCACCCAGTGTCCCCCTTATGTGTTCTGCTTAATTCTCTGTTATTTCACGTGGCTGCATCGTACCTTCCCACAAGGTTGGTAACTGCCAAAGGCAGGGAAAGCGTGGTGCTTGGAGGTCATCCACCAGGGTTTGGGTCCCAGTTCTTTGCTTAGTAGCTATAAAGCAAAGGACCAGTCATTGAATATCTATCTCTGAGCCTGGGTTGTTTACTCCATCTGAAAAGTGGAAAAGTAATCAAAACAATACCCCTAGCATAGGAAGAATGTAAGGATCCAGTGTTCAAGGTAATTTGTAAATAAATATTATTAGTTTCCCAAGTGTCATGTAACTCTGTGTGCTTCACAGCATAGGTCAATTATTTACAGTTGTTCACCTGATTTTCTTGGTCTTTGCTGAAACATTTCAGTCATTTTATCTTAAGAAATCAGGTTACCCAGTGGGGAGGGAGGAAGATATGAGAAAATTAGATTTGCACCTCTACAGCACAGCCATTATTGTGCATCTGTTGCCTCTGCTTATCTAAATGCTTTACATTCATGAGCGGGTCCTCCTTGTCATACACACACTCCCAAATAAGCTCATGAAATTCGTGGAGTTCATTTTTAATGTAATGTCCCCAGTTTGGGGCATCTGATATGCAGATTAGCCCACAGGTCTGCAGGACCACTGGCACTTCCCCCTCCTCACTCTCTGCAGCTATGCAAATTGATGCCTACAGATAGCATGGAGCATGGACATTTCATTTGGTTAATTTCCTCTAGAGAAATTCACGTCTATGGATGTTTTAATGAGCTGTGGAATGATATTTCCATGGTCTTAACACCTTGGGCTTCAATTAAGTACACTTTTTTTCCCTTGGTTCTCAATTCTTGCTTTTAATGACCAAAATACTATTTGCCACCCACAGGAGTAGAGGCAAGAGAAAGTTAGAGACATTTGTGGAATGTCTAAATGACGGCTTTCAGGAAGTATAAATCCTCTTTATTGGGGAGATGTTGCCACTGTGAACAAAACAGTAGGCAAAATGTAAAACAAGAGGGAAATGATGTTAAAAATAGGAAAGAAATCAAATAACTTTCCCAGCAGCCATGACTAGAGAACCAACCAAAAATTGCCTAGGTCATGGAGGCAGGAGTTGGGCAGGTTAGATAGAAGGGTACATAGAAAGAGATGTTAATAAACAGAAGACCGGTAGTTGGGCTGCGGGCCAATATCTTTCTCTCTTTTGAACACATTTCTTCTCAAGGTATCACATCTTTTAAATATATATTCCTTTTTTTATTTTTTACATGTAGTACTGACTCAGGGAGGGCAGTAGTAGTTCTGAAGTTACAATTATTTGCTGAATTTTATTTAAAAATTGTTCCAGAAGACCAATATTGGTGATCACAACTCATTTTCAGTAATAATGAATATATTAACTGATCATGTAAGCACTTTTTTCTTTGGATAGTCCTATGGTCAGCGAGAACCTGTCATCAACTTGTACCATTCTGGGTCATCTGCCCCAGGGAAAAAAATGATCTTTTATAATTTAAAATCGGAAATTTGCTAGAGGAGAATGAGTCAGGATTGGAACATATGAAATTTATAAAATAATACTACTAGTTTATATTTATATCGGGTTGTATTTCAGAGAAATGTAGACCTAATTTGACCTAATTCTCTTACAAAAAGTTGAATATAGTTAACATAAATACTTTTTTTATAGTTGAAGAAACTTGGTTGACAGTGGCCTGCCTAAACCTGTGACAGCACATCCTTTGCCTTGTAATAGTTGCCTTCACTTTTCTTATATAATAACTCGTCTTTTAATACGAGGTCTGTGGAAAGGAATAATAAAGCAGCTTTTTCTATTCCATTCTCCCACAGCAGGTCTCTTTCAGTGCACCTTTGATCTTACTACTGTCACTATCCTTCTCTTCTGTTTTTTTTCCCTTCCCTGTGTGAGGAAAAGGTTAGCGGGAAGGTAGTACAGCGTACTTTCTGTTTTTATTCATTATAGCCATGAGTAAAAGATACTTCTTGGACTTCCCAAATCTGAAAATAATGATATTTTTAAGGAAAATTAACACTACCAATATTGATTACAGAGAATATAGAAAACCTAAATATATGAATAAATATGACTGAAATAGGAAAAAATTTAAGGTTATCCAAAATTACTGCAGTGTAGACTTAACATGGTGAAGTGTTTAAATCTTTGAAGGATAATTAACAAAATATATAGACTGTCTCAAAATATAGTAAAAAAAAAAAAGTATGATCTCAAAATTTGACCAAGAAACAAGCAAAAGAATACTTCAAGCAAATCTCACCGAAGAACAGAGATGTAACTAAATAGAAGCAACCAGCACCAGCGAATTTTTAAACATTTATAAAACTAACTTTTATATGGACACGCAAGTTATGAAAGAGAAAAGGGATTTTTATTTATATAAATGTATTTCATATGTTTGTCTGTATAAAGTTTATTATATAGCCAATTCTTTATGGACAAGGTGGCTTTGATGAACAACACAATCTGAAA
Organism: Acinonyx jubatus; assembly: GCF_027475565.1. NCBI lineage: Eukaryota > Metazoa > Chordata > Mammalia > Carnivora > Felidae > Acinonyx > Acinonyx jubatus. The sequence continues at coordinate 29,731,782 of NC_069382.1, forward strand.
TGGAGGGTCATGGGTTGCATAATGCAATCACCCAGCAAAGAATTGAAAACATCATGGTTCAAACGGGAAAACTACTTGCAAATGGATAAAAATTTTATACATTTTGGCTTAGGGTTCTTCGGCTAGACTAATCCGTAAGTCCGCAAAATGAAATAGAGGTATATTTTGTCTCAGTAGTCAACAAAATTTAGTGGTCAAGAGTCTTTAGTGCAATAATTGTTCATATTGTTTTTATGGGAATTGTCCACTTTGGCAAGAGACATTTTTTTAAGTAGGCTCCACACCCAATGTGGGGCTTGAACTCACTACCCGGAGATTAAGAGTCACATGCTCTACCAACTGAGCCAGCCAGGCATCCCATGGAAATTGTTCACTCTGGAAACCTTTCACTCATGACTTCATTTCAATGGTTGGAGGGCTTAGTGCCCATTCTATAGTGACCACTAGAGACATTGTAGCAGAGGTTTTCCTTAACACTGCTGCTCTCACGCTGATTGGTGACATATCAGCCAACTTGCTTAAGAATGAAATTAAAAACTGATACTGCTTTAAATACTTTTTTTTCCTTTAATGTGTTATCAAAGTTATTGGCTTGATAAGACATTAACAAATTTCCTTGTTTTTTTTTTTTTTTAAATTTCTGGAGGATTGTTTATCCCAGGATTAAATAAAATTAAACCATAGAAGATTAAACTATAGAGCTTCTGAGCACATTTAATAAATGGGTGCATATACTCTTTGACTCTCTAACATGGGGACAGAGTATGGCATGTTTCTAAAGTTTAATTTATTATAGACTTCTTTCTTCAAGGAGGGCAATTGTTCTATAAAATACATTTTGGGAAACTCCATAAATATTTCAATTCAAGTTGAGAATAGAACATGTCAAGTATATCTGTTTTTTAACATTATTTCTGAAGTGCTCATGCAGCACAACAAAATAAGAAGTTTAACGGTTCAAATGTCGAAAAGTAGGCGGTAACCCCTTCATTTGGAAATTGTGTGATTTCCTCCTACAGAATGCAGAAGAATTAACTAAAACACGATTAAAATTGATCAAAGAAATGAGAAAGGACACTAACATAACGTATCACTTCTATAAAATGCTACAAAGTAAAATTGAAAACTTCTTTTCTGATGCTTGGATTAGCCATTTTTAAAAAAGAATAAAAATGCACAAATGAGTGAAATTTTGATTTGGTGAGGACGCTCGCTAAAATAATTTCATGAAGTGATTTTTCTGGTTTCCATATACCCATTTGGCGGACTCCATCATATCATGGACTTAAATCTGCCAAGTGCAACATTCCATTCCTTACGTTATTAAAAATCTCTCTTCTCTGGCTAAGAAGAAGCACTTCTTAGACTTCTTCAGTTTCATCACCAGCACTAGGAATGGTTTATTTCTCCCAGAAGAGCCATTTTTCACAAATATACTAAGGTTTTATCACTGAAGAACAGCTACTGCATCTGAGAGAAGAGAACAGGGCTAAGGTGAGCACAAGTGAAGAGAAGCTAGCTAGCTCCCCTCGGCACTATTGAGACTGGCTTCCCCATATCAGGCTCTTTGTGTATACCATTCAAATTTATGCCACCATAGAGCTGCAGATTACTCTGTGACATGAACCTCTGAGGTTGTTAATAAAGAATACAAACCGTGATATTAAATCCCTGAATGCCAAAGTTTTATTGACCTACAGATAAATACAGTAATATTTATCACCCACTATGAAGATTAGGTTTATCATTTTCACAGAGCCTTAAAACATTTCAGTGTGGGTCAGCTAGGATTAACTCACTTTAGCTAAAAATATCTCGCAGCATGGAGCTTATAGCCACCTAGTAAAAAGTGTGTATAATATCTGAAATTTGTGAGACTGTATACTCTAATAATGTAAGTGCATTCAGCAATCAATAATGCATGGGCATCTTCAAAATAATATTGTGTGGAAGATTATAGATCATCTAATATTAAATAATTCATCTGTTTAGTGCCTTTCCATCATAAAGGTTATGAGTCCCATTTAACACATAAGGAAGCATAGGCACTAAGAGGTTAACTGGCCTTTCCAGGACCTCATGGGAAATTGTTGGTAGATAGAGAACGAAGGATCAAAAATCCATTGCCTCAAGACATTTCTTCTGCTCCTTGGATTTTGTTTTTCTACGATTAGAAAATTTTCTTATTTTAGCTCTTAGAATACTCTTGATATGCTATAAGATACTAAAGTGTAATCATACGCATAGGCATATAGCATAGGCAACGTACATACATACACAAAAGAAGAATGCACAGAATCATTCAGGGACAGTCTAAGTGACTTGAAATGATACATAATTATTATACGTAGAAAGAGAATTCTCCTTAGCCTTGGAAATTTTAACTGGGCTTCAAAATACTGAAATCATTTTCAAGCTACAGTGTGTTTAACACCCATCTGCCTGGGAATATTGTTTTTGTTTTGTTTTGTTTTATTTTATTTTATTTTATTTCATTTCATTTTATTTTAATCTTTCTACCTTTCTTTGTTTCTTTCTTTTCCTTCTACTACATCTTTATTTCTTTTTAATTTTTTTATCTGAATGTAGTTAACACACAATGTTACATTTGTTTTAGGTAGACAACATAGGGACTCATGTTCTCTCTATATTATGTTATGCTCACAAGTGTAACTACCATCTGTCACAGTACAATGCTATTACAATATCACTGACTATATGGGAATCTTCATTTTAAACAGTTGTCACCAGGTAATTCTAAGGCAATTATTCCATAGGCCACATTTTAAGGGACGTTGCAGGATAGCATAGGGTTTAAGAGTTCATGGGGGCTTCAGGTGAACCTAGGTTAAAAATCTCTTGCCGTGAATTGGATTCCTTCAGAACCAGACCATGAGTTGGATTTGATGTCCACTTATTTGGGAGGCCATTCCAGAAGGAAAGCAATTAAGGCAATAGAACATGTTAATAACCAATCGTCCACTGTGAGCAATTAGTCCTCAGGCCCACTGATGACTGCTGGAGGACAACCATCTCTCAAAGCTGCCCTACCCAAAAGCAAGAAAGCCTCGGTATGTGTCTACTAATTCCTGTCATTTGTTGAAGCTGCAGAAATAACTTTTACCCCCAGGTCCTCCCAGCCTGTCCTAAAGTGGGCTTAACATGTTCTGACGGCCATAAATATCTCTCAGTCAGAGTGATTTGCAAAAAAAGAAGCTATGTTTGAAGTACAAACCTGCAGGTGTGTCTGGGGACAACGAGACCTGAGAGGATAGCTGATGGGAAGCAAAGGCATCGGCTACAATCATTCTTGGTGCTTCTCGGATCTACTCATGTCCTTTGTTGAGTTCACTCGTGTTAGGAATGCATCACTGTTGTGGCCACACAAAGTTGATTAAGGAAAAAAAAGACATAGCAAGATGGTAAGTGGAGCCACCTGCAGTCCCTATGGCTTCAATGAGTCCCTATTTCATTAGTAATATTCATCCTTTTCCCCTATCATGTTTTCCAGGTCCTTTCAGCTGCTTTCGGTTGCCAGCAAGGTTACTCATTTCTGAGATTTCTAATCCCCCCATTTTTAAGATTTTTGCCAGGCTCAGTTGCTGCAACTACCCATTCATAGTTATGACTGGGCGTCGAGTACTAACAGGCACCCGCAGTGAATCTCCTGAGTGCCAGACTTTCTTTTCCTTGATGGCATTGTACAGCAGCAACAGTATGTCCTCATAGTAGTCAAATACTCCAGTTAAGATATCTACCGGCATGAGTAGCCCCAAATGACTAAGTAGTAGCAGTAGCCTTGGGGTTAGTGAACCCTACACTTTGTCCCCTGATATCAGCCTTCCATTCCAGGAATAGAACATATAATCCAACAGAGCCTGGTGTAGAGACAGAAAGCATAAATTTCCCAACGGGGTCTCTGAAAGTGATTGTAAGAATAGTTACACCTACCCCAATTATTTTGTTCTTGATCCCATGGATTCTATCTACATAGACCATATAATGGCTATTTGTACATGGGTTTTACATATGTGGCTTTCATTTTGTTGAGGTAATTTCTTTCTTCCTAGTTTGTTGATAGAGTGTTTAATTTTGTCAAATACTTTTAATGCAGCAATTGAAATGATCATCTGATTTCCCCCCCTACATTCTGTTAATGTGATGTGTTACATTTATTGATTTTCACATATTGAACCATCCTTGCATTTCAGGAATAAATCCCATTTGGTCATGGTACATAATCCTTAAAAAAATTTTTTTTTATGTTTATTTATTTTTGAGAGAGAGAGAGAGATGGACCACAAGCAAGGGAGACATAGAATCGAAGTAGGCTCCAGGCTCTGAGCTGTCAGTACAGAGCCCGACGTGAGGCTCGGGCTCACAAAGTGTGAGATCATGACTGAGCCGAAGTTGGACGCTTAACTGACTGAGCCATCCAGGTGCCCCAATCCTTTTAATGTGATGTTGAATTCAGTTTGCCAGTATTTTGTTGTGGATTTTTGCATCAATATTCATCAGGGATATTGGTTTGTAGCCTTTTTATTGTAGTGTTTTAAATTTTGTATTAGAGTAATTTTGGCCTCATAAAATGAATTTGGAAGTGTTTTCTCCTCTTTACTTTTTTTTTTTAAATTTTTTTTTCAACGTTTTTTATTTATTTTTGGGACAGAGAGAGACAGAGCATGAACGGTGGAGGGGCACAGAGAGAGGGAGACACAGAATCGGAAACAGGCTCCAGGCTCTGAGCCATCAGCCCAGAGCCCAACGCGGGGCTGGAACTCACGGACCACGAGATCGTGACCTGGCTGAAGTCGGACGCTCAACCGACTGCGCCACCCAGGCGCCCCATCCTCTTTAATTTTTTATAAGAGTTTGAGAAGGATTGGTGTTATGTTTTTAAATTTTTGGTAGAATTCTCCACTGAAGCCATCTGGTCCTCATTTCTTCTTCATTGGGAAGTTTTTGAATACTGATTCAATCTTCTCACTAGTTGTGGCCCTGTTCATATTTTTTATTTCTTCATGAACCAGTCTTTTCTCCTTAAGAGTATGCTGTTTAATTTCCACATGTACTTGAGTTTTGCAGTTTTCCATTTGCTATTGATTTCTAGTTACATTTCATTGTGATCAGAAAAGGAACTTTTTACGATTTCACTTTTACTAAATTTGTTATGATATGTTTTGTAGCCTAACATGTGACCTACCCTAGAGAATGTTCCATGTACTTTTGAGAAAAGTATGTATCCTGTTGATGTTGACTGAACTGTTCTATTTATATCTGCTATATCCCATTGGCCTATAGTGTTATTTACATTCTCTCTTTCCTTATTGATCTATCTAGTTATTCTGTCCATAATAGAAAATGGGGTATTGAAACCTTCACCATTATTGTTACTGTCCATTTCTTCCTTCAACTCTGGCGATGTTTGCTTCAGATGTTTGGATGTTCTGCTGTCAGATGCATATATATTTATAATTGTTAGATATTCCTAGTGAATTGACCTTTTTATGTTTTTATCCTTCTGTGGCTTTTATGAAGATTTTGACTTAAAGTCTATGTTTTCTCACATACATATACATATACATTCACATAGATGTATTTCTTATCCTTTTGCTTTCAGCCTATATGTGTCCTTAGGTCTAAAATGAGTCTCTTGCACGTAGTATTTAGTTGGGTCTTGTCCTTTTAAAATGTATTCAGTCACTTTCTATCTTTCAGTTGGGGAGTTTAATCTATTTACATTTAACCTATTTACATTTAAAGTAATTAATGATAGGGAAGGACTTACTATTACAATTTTGTTCATTGCTTTCTGTACGTCTTTTAGTTATTTTATCCCTCTTTTCCTTTCCTGCTGCTTTCATATTTTGTTGATTTTTTTTTAGGTTATATGCTTTGGTTCCTTTCTCATTTTCTTTTGTGTACCTTCTATGTGTATTGCCTATGTGGTTACTGTGAGGATTATACAAAACATCTTATAGTAATAATAATCCATTTTAAATTGAAAATGCCTTAATTGCAATCGTGTGCAAAATCTTACTCCTTCAATCTCCCTTGCTTTAAGTTATTGATGTCATAAATTATATTTTTTTATATTTTGTACTCACTTAGTTTTATAGTTATAGTCACCCTTAGGCTTTTATCTTTTAAAGTTTACTACCAGAATTAAAAGTGACTTATGCACCACCATTATAGTATTTCACAATTTTCTATTTATCTATGCATTTATTCTTACCAAACAGCTTTCTGTTTTTTCATGCTTTTGTGTTCTTGTTTAGCATCCTTTCATTTCAACCCAAAGGACTTCTTTAGCAACTTGCAAGGCAGGTCAGTGGTATGAACTCCCTCAGCTTTTATCCAGAAGGCCTTTATTTCTTCATTTTTGAAAGACAGTTTGCTGTATATTGTATTCTTGGCTGGTAGTTAATTTTTTTTCAACACTTTAAATGTGTCATCCACTTCCCTTCTTGCCTATAATGTTTCTGCTAAGAAATCCATTGATAATCTTGTGGGAGCTTGTATGTGATGAGTTGCTTTTCTCTTGCTGCTTTCTAGAGTCTCTCTTTGTCTTTGACTTTTAACAATTTGACCATAATATGTCTTGGGGTGTGTCTCTTGAGATTTATCCTAGTTCAAGTTTTTTGAAGTCTCTTGAATTTGGATGTCTATTTCCTTCCTCAGATTGGGAAGTCTGTTGCCATTATTTCTTCAAACAAGAAATTACCTTTTTTTCTTCCTCCTCTTTATACAGACTTCTATAATACTTATATTGGTTCATTTGAAAGTCCCTTAGGTTTTCTTTACTTTGCATTCTTGTTTTCTTTTTGTTCCTCTGACTCCATAATTTCAAATGACCTATCTTAAAATTGTCTGTGGCACTGCAGGTCTCCTGGTGTTGCAGGAATCTGCTGAGCTCTCCTTAGTTGTCAGTGACCCCCAGGCTTCCAAACGAGGCCAGTTCTCCATTGGTGCTCTGAGTCAGATGAGACAGAAACCAGTCCCTCAGGCAGCCCCATGGAAAGCCAGAACTTCAGACATACAGTCCACACTTGTCTCACCTCCCATGGGAAAAGCTACAGGTTGAGCATTTTCTCCTCATTGCACAATGCTGCACTGACTGGGATTAGAGCTATTGTGGATAAAATGCAATGGCTTTTCTCATTTGTTTCAGTACAACTATTCTTGGTTTTGTGATTATTTTGGTAACTATTACTTTTTAATTGGTTTCTCTGTTTTATAAAGGCTTGCTGTACTGTATTTTACTAAGTCAGTATCTCTGTGGTAGAACAAAGTTTGGAGCTTCCTATTCCACCATCTCGCTTATTCAATTCTCTGAAGAGCTGTTTTTTAAACAGTGAATATTTCTCTTCCTCAAATGGCATGACCTCACTCTGGAACCTAAGGAGTCTGCATTGCAACCCAAGTTTTAATGCTTGGGATATATTCTACAATTCATCCTGGTCTGCTATGGAGACTTACAGCAACTTTGGATAGGCCAGGTCATATGATCCAAGTAGCAGGACCCGTGTGTCAGAACCAGAACATGATGCAGAGGCTTCCCTTGTTCTGGCCACCACCCCAAATTGGCAGATTTTCAAGTCAGTCTACAAATGTGTTGAGCAATATTCCCCACTATGTTCTCTCTAATATATGAAGAGTTTTATCAAGTATTGTGCTTATTTCTCAGTAGTAAGAAGTATAAAGCGAAATAACTTGTTTTCCTTTTTTTTTTTTTTTTTACCTTGGAGAGTGTATCCCAGAATGCCCTAGACTATTGGTTACCCAAAATTTTGAAGCTCCCTAAATATGTACAGAGTATTTCCCATTCTTTATCACTCTTGTATCCCACCAGATCTTATCCAGAATTCTTTTCACTTCCTATTCACCAGATTTAATTTTCAATGATGTCATCACCATAAGATATCAGCATGATACTCTGCAGAATGTCAAGATTATCAAGGATCCTTATGATTTTAATAAGACAGAGCGAGGAAAGTTAGCAAAATCCTAAAACAAGACTATGTATTTGTTTTGCAGTTTATTCTGGGTGAATGAAAAGACCTTTTTTTTTTTTTTATGGGCAATGAAAGAGTGCATATGCTATATCAGTAACTGTATGCCAAACTTCAGAGGTCTATTCTAGTAAAAATCCTACTCCTGACACATTGGCTGTGATTGAGGCTACCAATTGGTAAAGTTTATGTAGTCCATCATAATCTTCCATGTTTTGTCCTATTTTCACAAGGACCAAACTGGTCAATTAAATGAGGACGCGATGAGGACTACTGCCTCTGCATTCCTTAAGTCTTTGAGGGTGACACTAATTTCTACCATTTTATCCTCCTGAATTCAAAGCAAGTTTTTATTCTAATAGAAAGTGTTGCTTCTTAGGGCTTTCAGCATGCTTGTTTACTCATTCATAGACATTACAAGCTTGCCTTGAACCCATTTTGAGTATTAGTGAATTCCCATGCATTGGGAGTCCCCTGAAATTGTGTGCTCATGGCAAACACTATATACAATCAGTGAGAAAAACAATGGGGGTGTATGTCTCTTCTCTCTTCATTGTCCATCAAACTTTACTTACAAAACCCAAATTCAAAGAATTTCAAGAAGACTGACTATGCCAGGGCATTCAACCAAGCATGGAGCCCTTCTAAACATGGGGTTCTGGGAGACTGCAGAGGTTGTATGACCATGAGGTTGTCCCTGGCCACAACCTGACATAGTGGAGTTGTCAAGGGTGATTGCAGAACCTCATTTAATGGGAGGTCATACAAAATTTTCCCTAAGACCTAACCCGGTTTCCCTAAGAAGCATCACGTTACTAAAGAATATCTTTTTGCAAATTAGAAAATTCTTTAATACTTTTTTGTGCCTTTTTAAAAATAATTGCTCTGATTTAAATTCAAATGCCACGAAAATAATGTATTAGTTAATTTTGTTTGTTTATGGATATTTTGTATCTAGGAGTTTTACCAAACTTTTGGGCTGCAGCCAGATAAGAGCTATACTTGGGCTGACTCCCAGTTCCGAAGATTGTGGATCCAAGCCCAAAGTTTAAGGTCAAGGACTAGGGACTCTTTGGCTGCTAGGAACTATTAGAATAGAGAAAGAAAGGGCCCCAGTGACCTAAACATTGAAAAGAGAAATCTTAAAGCCCACTGATTTGTAGCACCTCATTTCCTACCACATTGAGCTCTCACAAGGGGAATCCATTAGATTTTAGAATAGAAGGAAATCCATCACATGTATAAGTTCTTGCTTTTAAACTTCTGGTTAAATATGAAGGAGATAATGCTTGGTAGTCAAGGGTAAAGGGAAGATTAAATGATCTAGATCGGCCAAAGGGAATCTGGCCATAGAACTATGAACGCAGGGAGAATAGCAGATAATTATAAACTTGTGTGTTTTGTAAATGACTTTAGGTCTAATGCCAGGTCCATGAGTCTATGAGAGCCATACTGTCTTGTATTTTATTAGATTTTGCAACAGCAGTAATGGGTTGGATTATTTAGCCACCTTCCCTCATTTGACCTAAGACTATTAGGAAAATGACCATAACATTCCCAATATCTCTGGAAGACAAGAGAAAACTGTCACTCAACTATATGAAGGGTGAGACGACAGTTTAGGTAGATAAGAATGATTACACAGTAGGCAGAGATTTGGGCAATGAAAAAGCTAAAAGTAAATTCTAAGTTTCCTGCCCTCCAAACCATGCTCTCCATTCAAATACATTTTGGTCTGTATTTTAGGTGATTTTCTCTGTGGTCTTAAATGGGTTTTTACAAGGTCTGTGGAGTTTCTACATGCTGTTACATATGTTTTAGTAATGCTGATGTTAAGTTTTGCATGTGTTTTATTTTATTCCCCTAGTAGTCTTAAAAGTAGGACAAGAATTATTTAAAGGGGAAAAGAGATTATTATTTCAGTTTAAGAGTCTCAATGGAATGGGGAAAACTTGGAAAGTGTAAAGAGTTCTATATTCCTATTAAGTGTGATTCAAAGCCACCCTTGGTTTTACACTATCTCTATCTATAATTTTACTTCTCCCTAGCATTTTTTTCAGACGTGCACAGCAGCTAATCCTCATAAAGGAAAAGCCACACATGAAATTTAAACTCCAACACTTTCGCTAAAATTCCTGTAGGAAAACATCTTCTCCCTCTCCATGACTTTATGAAATTGACTGCATGGAATATAGTCAAATTTCTCCTTTCAATATTCACTTTTGGAAGGAATCCAAGCATTAACTAAGAAATGTGTAGAAAATCATTGGTGATTGGACATAGATTATCTGGAACATGCTTTTGTGGTCTTTAGAAGTTAACACTTCATGGAGGGAAACATTATTAGGGCAAAAAAAAAAAAAACCCTAACAACATGCACATCAAATTTAACTACTTATCTAGTCTAATAAATATCAGTGTATGAGAGCCATACGACATGCACATCTGTCCTTGTAAAGAATTCCAAAGAAGCCCTGTGAACAGGGCCACATTTTAAGTTTTGTGCAAAAAGTCATCAGATATTAGAAGGCTTCCCAAGTCTTCTCCCCAAAATAGAAATTAAAAAATAAGAATTTTATTTGTTTTATTTTTTCTTCAAATAGAAATAAAAAATAAGAATCTTACTTTCTTCCCAAATGAGAAATAAAAGCAGGAATTTTCTCCCCAGATTATTTGTTAGTAGGAAGCAGAAGGGAAAGAGGAAGGCTTATGGACAAAACCCCTTTTTTGGTCTGAGTCATCAAACCCTGAAATGTTCAAGTCAAAAAGCAAGACCAGCGGATTTCACACTGTCATACTTCAGCTCTCGGGTATCTCAGAGGCCATGGTGGAGAACAAAGGAAAGACCATGGTATGGAGCGACCAGCTCATGACTCCCATTTCAGATGCCTAGGTCTTCCTGTTCATCAGTCTTACCTGGGAATCTGCATAAACTAATGTGAGAAAAAAAGAATTCTGCTGCTGAGACAAAGTTTGAAAACTACTGATATAATAAATTTTCATTTTTTTTAGGTAAATAAATTGAGACCAAGAGAGGGAATGATGACTTTCTTATCATGTGGTTACTCATCATAGTACTATAGATAACTCTAGAAGTCTCAATGACCCACCAGCAATAGTATTTAGACCACATAAACTTGTGATGTATGAAAAGCTATAGTCCCATTTCATGTACTGCCTCCTCCTTCCTAATGTTCCATTTGCTTACATCCCCAGTAGGTTACTAAAGCAGAGACTGCTAGTCACCTACCCAGGATCAAGTATCCCCCCTCTCCTTAATAACAGAACCCCGGTTTTATTGCCGAACATAACATACCCAGCTGAAGCACTGCATTTCCAAGCCTCTTTTGCAGTTAGAGGTGACTTTGACACTGAGTTTGGACTAGTGAGATGAAAGCAGAATTATGGTGTGGGACAGCTGAAAAGTCTCTTTAAAAGGAGTCAGCCCAGTGTAGACGTGGGCCTTTTTTTCCCTTCCTTCTTTCTTCTCTTGAGAGTTTGGGGTGTAAACTTGACAGCTGAAGCCTACAGTGGCAGAGCAGACACAAGAGGTACCTTGGTTTCAGATGATTTCTGGAGGCCTCCATACCCGCCCTCTTTTATTTAGAAGAGTTAAATCTTTGTGTGTTTAAACCACTTAGTGACCTTCACACATACTTAATACCTTATCTATGCTGGTGCTTTCCAGAAAACAACTGGTCTTTCTTCTTATACCCATTATGAATAAAAAGTAATTACTTCTCTGTTTCATTCTCTCAGAGTCTGGGGCCCTTTAAGATTACTTAATAATATTTTCAATAATGACGGACAATTAAGATTTCTTCTTCCAGATAACATTTATCAGGGACATTCAGCACCTTTCTTTTTATTTTGTATTTATTATGTTCTTATTCAGTAAATATGGGCATGTCTTATCTAGTCACAACATTAATTGAAATATGTAATTAGCAAGAATGCAACTTCCCTCCAAATAAGCAAAAGAGAATTTAAAAATAGAAAAGAAATTACATAAATGGAATTGTTCAGAGGAATCATTTGAATTACAAAAAAAATTTTTTGAGTATAGTTGACTCATAATGTTACGCTAGTTTCAGGTATACAACATAATGATTCAACTTCTGTATATATTATGTTATGCTCACCATGAATGTAGCTACCATCTGTCACCATACAACGCTATTATGATACCACTGACTATATTTTCTATGCTATGCCTTTTATTCCTGTGACGTATTCATTCCATAACTGGAATATATTCATATTGGAATATATGGAATGTATTCCATAACTGTATATCCCATTCCCCTTCACCCATTTTGCTTATCTCCCACCTGCCCTCTCTCTGGCAAAAATCAGTTTGTTGTCTATATTTATAGGTCTCTGCTTTTTATTTATTTACTCATTTGTTGTGTTTTTTTTTTTATTCCACATATGAGTGAAATCATGGTATTTGTCTTCCTCAGTCTGACTTATTTCACTTAACATAATACCCTCTATGTCCATCCATGTTGTCACATATGGCAAGAGCCATCCTTTTTATGGCTGCATAATATTCCTCTGTGTTTGTGTGTGTGTGTGTGTGTGTGTGTGTGTCTTCCTTATCCTTTCATCTACTGATGAACATTTAGGTTGCTTCCATTATCTTGGTTATTGTAAACAATGCTGCAATAAACATAGGGGTCCATCTATCTTTTTGAATTAGTGTTTTTGTTGCCTTTGAGCAGATACCAGTAGTAGAATTATTGGATCATATGGTATTTCTATTTTTAGTCTTTTGAGGAAACTCCATACTATTTTCTACAATGATTATACCAGTTTTCATTCCCACCAACAGTGGATGAAAGTTCCTTTTTCTCCACATCCTTGCCAACACTCTTGTTATTTCTTGTCTTTTCAATTTTAACCACATTTAGGATTTTGATTTATAGTTCAGAATTTTGAACAGAATGTAGGCTAAATAGAAAGATATTTTTATAGTAAGGGGATGTTTATTCTCCCCTTGGATTTTACCTCACAAACAGCCATTTGGTGAAAGTTCTTGGTTTTAAAATACAGGCTAGAGGAAAACCCAAGTGTTTTACTTTGAAATTATTAGAAACTTTGAAATTCTACCAAGTATTCAGGGTGGCTATTAAAAGTTATGTTTTCAGTGCTTTCAGCTACTATCTAAATTCTGAGAATAACTTGTACCTTCAAAACTTGAAATAAACATGTAGAAACTCTTAAAGACATAGGATCTGTCAATAAATACAACGCACACCAAAGACACTTCTGACTTTAGAATCAAGACACAGGCGGTTAAAGCTAGATATACTTGTGAGAGTGTGCAGTGCAATTTCCTCATTTCTCCTTTGTGTTAGTGGGTAGAACAAAATGAGAACCTCAGTTTTCTGCTGACTACTTTATTTTTTCCCTTATCTTAGACTATCTGCTTTTAAGCGCAAGAAGGCTATGTTGGGCACATGCCAATAGAAAATAAAGCAAAAGGAAGAAACAGATTGGACTCTAGATCCTACACTGGCTTCAGACCTTTATGAATCTTCTGATATCCGTGGCCTTTCCTGCCTTACAAGTATTCTGAGGGTTTAGTCAGTCAATAAAAGAAGGAAGGGAAGGTATGTTCTCAGCTATTAGTAGTTAGTCCTTTCTGAGTCTTATTTCACAGGGAACTTACCATTTTCTGAAATAAAATAGATGACCCTTATAAGGTGAGAGAATGACTTCCAGGTACCATCTTGAAGATCATGTGTTCTTTTCTAGCCTAGGAAGGGTAAGTTTTCCCAAAACTTTGCTAGTGGAGGCAGTGGTAGAGGTAGATATTACAATATTTAATATTTGTTTTCCCTTTTATACTCTAAGTCCCTTCAGGACAGAGAACTGACAAAATTTATCTTTGAGTACAAGGAAATATTAACCAGCACAGTGCCTGGCACCTACCTATTGTGTGTTTCCATCATGAAAATTGTGATGTTAATCCCTAGATAGGTTTTGACATTCATTTAATCAGTTTTGTGCTAGAGTTGAGTTCTTGGTTTATGTTGTGTGTTCGATTTACCTCAGGAGACCAAGAAAAAAAAATCCATTCACCTAAAAACCAACAGCTATTCCTACTGTGTCCCAGGTATGGAAGATAAAGACTAGACCCTTCAAAGTTCCTACAGGCTAGTAAAAATGTACAGCATTTTCCACATGCACAAAATTCTGGAGGTAACCTTTATAAAGTTATTTGTATAAAGGATATCCTTATAAACACTAAGTTGTCTCATGAGAAGAAGCAAGGGGACCAACTTTCTTAGAACAGAGGGCTCAGATTGGAGCCATAATGAGAAATAAATTAGAACTGACAAAGGGCTCCATTTGAGGAAAGGCCTTAACTATCAGCATGAGAGTTTGACTCTGTTCTGCTTAGCAACACCGAGCCATGGAAGACTTTTTTATTTTTTTATTAAAAAAAATTTTTTTTAACGTTTATTTATTTTTGAGACAGAGAGAGACAGAGCATGAACGGGGGAGGGTCAGAGAGAGAGGGAGACACAGAATCTGAAACAAGCTCCAGGCTCTGAACAGTCAGCACAGAGCCTGACGTGGGGCTCGAACTCACATACCGCGAGATCATGACCTGAGCCGAAGTCAGACGCTTAACCGACTGAGCCACCCAGGCGCCCCCATGGAAGACTTTTAAACATGGAAGTGACAAAATGAATGTTGTATTTCAGACACATCCTGGAGTGTAGAATGGATAAGCAGCAGAAAGTCTCTATAGTCAGATAGACTAGGTAGTTGTTAATTTCTGTCATCAGGGCCTGCATTGAATTTAAAATTGAAAAACACAAATTCATTCATTCAGAAAATATTTATTAAGCACCTTATTTGGGCTGGACCTTAAGTTAAGAATTGAGGATACACCTATGTTTCTGCCTTGTAGAACACACATACCAGTAGAAAGTAGTGGTGTGTGAGTGTGTGTGTGTGTGTGTGTGTAAAAGAGAGAGCAGTATTTAATTGAAGAAATGGAGAATGACATAAGGAAAGCAAATTTGGTACAGAAGATGTAAACCTTATCAAAAACATGCTTAACCTCCCTCACCTGAAATCAGAGAAGTGGGTATTAAAACCATAATGAAATAACAGACTGGCAATATCTTTAATAGGTTGACAAATAGCAGATGTTAGTAAAGATATGAAATGATGGAAACTGGAATGCATATATGAGTATATGAGTATATATTAGTATGTATTGTATGAGTATAATATATGAGTATGAGTATATATGAGAATATATTAGTATAAACACCATCATGAACAATTTGACAATGTCTTATAAAGTTGAAAGTATACATTGTTTAACAAAGATGAAATCCACCAACATATCTGTTGATAAAAGAATGGAAGAATAAATGAAATACTAATCACAAATGAAAACTAATGGACTGAAACTATATCTATCAATGTGCAGGAATCTTTATATATGATGTTGAGTGGAAAAAGCAAATTACAGAAAAATATGAGCAAAAAATCATTTATATGAAGTTTATAAACATACAAGTTAATAGTATATACTAATTTTACTCAAAGAAATGCTTGAGGATAAAAAGCATGTAATTTAGGACAGAGATACTTTCAGAGGCCTGGGGAGATAAGATTGGGGGTAATACAGACAGACTTTAATTTTATGCATTATTTTTTATTTCTTATATTGGATAACAGACTAAGAATTCAGTGTATTTTTGTTCATTGTATTATATATCTTTCTTTATATCTTAAATGATTCCTAATAAACTTTAAAAAGCTTTACTCATAATATGATATGCACATCACAGACATCCTGCAGCAGCCTAATGGTAAGGGACTGGCTGGTAATATACTGGTTTTCAGGAAATTTCTGACAATGACAAATTTCTACAATGACAAATTTCCCTATTACTTAAGAATAATGACTATTGACTGGGCACTCTGAAATTTCCAGGGAATTAACTAGAGCTACCAAGCACTGTCCCTCTGGAAGATGATGCTTTCTTATGTAAGAATGTATTTGAGAAGTGTCTTAGAAATGGTCTATTTCTTTCTTTCTTTTTTCTAACATTTATTTATTTTTGACAGAGAGAGACAGAGCATGAATGGGACGGCCAGAGAGAGAAGGAGACACAGAATCCAAAACAGGCTCCAGGCTCTGAGCTGTCAGCACAGAGTCCGGCATAGGGCTTGAACCCGTGAACTGTGAGACCATGACCTGAGCTAAAGTTGGACACTTAACCGACTGAGCCACCCAAGAAACCCTGAAACGGTCTATTGCTTGACCACATCCATATAATCAAACATACCTAGGCAAAATATTGACTTTGATGATGCAAGCTAATGTTCTGCCTATAAACTGCCTATAAATTGCTAAGCCTATTTAAGGACTTAACATAGGCTCAATTTTCCTATTTCCTGACAAAATAACGATGATGGATGGGTCTGAGTCTTCCCTAGAGTGGCCCAGAGTCTCTGGAGATGGAGCTTTCACTATAAGGAATGTTCTTCCCTACCCCACTCCAAGGTCAATACAAAATCCAGCCTTGGATTTCGCATTAGGTGGCTCCTGGCTGCCTGTTTCAGGCTGTCAGTCTCCCCTTTGTATACAATATGGCTGAGTTGTCTTCTGGGTGGTGTCTCCCTCTAAAGACAGAGTCAGGTTTCTCATTAGTTTGCAAAATAGCTTACTGCACTAACTGTATTCTCAGCTGAAATTCCCAACACTGGATGAGTCACTCTGAAGATCCTGTTGAAGCCAGTTTGAGCAGCTTTCTCATGTTTACAGCACAGAAAAATCAAAAGCGTAACATTTGGAGTATGACCTGCACTTTAGATGCATCCACTTGGACCGATGGGTACTTGACCAGCCGAGGGTTTATTGGACTGCTCTCTTCTTTTAATTATAAACTATTGAAATCCACCCAAGAGTTCTGACTGAAATCCAGTGACTGGAGTTATAATAAAATCAGAATTTCTGTGTTTTTCTGGGAGGGAGGCAAGGCAGGGATGTTAGAGCCACTCAATAAGCACTAAATAAATCATGTTCCCTTGCTCTGGTGCGAAGGGACCTAGCACTTCCTCTGCTAGGCCCAGCTGATCGACCTCTATAAAAATCTTAACAGGCACTTGCGTCCCAGCAGGAGCTGTACTGGGATGAAATCATGTAGTGCCTGAGGACAGCACCCCCCTCCCCATTCCCATGGCAACTGTCAATCTCATAGGAACAGAAAAGATGTCTTAGGTTTGGGATTTCTTTTGGAATGCTCTCTGGGGTGGAAGTGCCTTATTAAATTTCAAAGATTCAAGACTCAGGGGAAAAGATCTGCTCTTCTATTGTAATGGTAGGGAAGTGTGCCATTTTCTTTTTATTGGGAAAAAAACCTTGGCCAGTTGATGGAAATTATAGGTTGGCATATTTGCTCAAAATAATACAGAGTTATTTACAGAAGTAGTACCGCTTGGTAATCGGGTGGCCTATCTCAGAAATTCAAGCATTCTCTGACATTGTAATAATGCAAGCAGAGGACGGATGTCTAATAATCAAAGATGATATAAGCAAACAAAACAAACAAACTCCTGAACTGAATGAGGTCCTTGAGAACACTGAGATCATGTTAAACATAAAGCTTGAGTTGAATCTACTGGGATTCATGACTTATGAAAGTATCCCTTCATGCTTACAGATCTCTAAAAGGAATAAACTGAATATGTAGAAAATTTAGAGAACCAAAAGAAATAACATAAGGTAGGCAGAAATGCAGGGAACATTGGACAGAGGTTCTGTGATATCTGGTTTTGTCTTTGTTACTAAGTGGCTGAGTAAACTTGGACTAGTCATTTGAACATTCTTTTTTCTTAATGTTTACTTACTTATTTTGAGAGAGAGAGAGAGAACGAGTGCCGAGGAGGGCAGAGAGCGCAAAAGAGAATCCAAAGCAGTCTCCATGCTCACCGTGAAGCCTGACCTGGGGCTCAATCTCACAAACCGTGAGATCATGACTGAGCCCAAATCAAGGGTCACATGCTTAACCAACTGAGCCACCCAGATGCCCTTGAACATTCTTAAGCCTAGGTTTCCTCATGTGGGTACAACGAGGAAACTGGACTAGAGGTTTTCAAATACCTGTCCTTACTCTCAGAACCTAGGACTTACATCCTTGACAGTACTGAGAGGAGACAGCTGCAGAGCCATGTCAGGCAGAGAAATTCAGCATTACTGATTTCTGAAGACAGGCCTCAACTAGAGAAGGTATCAGGTGGAAGGAAATGACAAAGTGATGAATTTCTCCTCTAAAAACAGAGAAACTTGATGACCACTCCAGAACTTTGACTCCTTGATGTACGCCTTTTCAAACAAAAAAAGAAACACCTAAATGCCAGTCAGTTCTATCTTCATGTATTTTCTCTTCTGTTGTATTCTTTAAATTTTTTTAACGTTTACTTATTTTTGAGAGACAGAGCGAGACAGCGCATGAACAGGGGAGGGGCAGACAGAGAGGGAGACACAGAATCCGAAGCAGGCTCCAGGCTCTGAGCTGTCAGCACAGAGCCCGACACTAGACCTGAACTCACAAACTGTGAGATCATGACCTGAGCTGAAGTCAGAAGCTTAATGGTATGAGCCACCCAGGTGCCCCTCTTCCACTGTATTCTTGAAAGAAACTTAATATTTTTCTAGAGAAGGATAAGGTATAGATCCATACATGAATAACCGTCAGTGAAATCCTTTCCCATTTTTATTTTAGCCCATATAACACAGAACAGATCGGGACATGGCATTCTGAAAATAAGTCGTCCTCCGATTGATTCTGATAGTCTCTCCTTATGTCTTCATAGTCCATTATAACAACACAAGAGCAGATAATTGCTGATACCAGTTAAGGAGGGGTTAGGAGGTCTGGTGTTGTGTGTAGGTGACTGAACCTTCCTTCAGAAGGGAGCTAAAAGTCACCTTTCATGCTTTACTCCAAAGAGCAGAGGACGGCGTCTGATCTCCTAGTCCATAGATCTAACAGAGGCATGCTCACTGAGTTTAATAACCTCTCCAGGAAGGAGCTGTAGTAAAAGAATAAAATGTTTCTGCCAATGCTACAATTTTCAATGTCACAAAATCCCAGAGGTCTTCGAGGTTCAGAAAGGGTCAAATTCTAGTCAAATGGAATAAATATGAAATTGGCTTCATTTCATATCATGTAAACGTATGATAAGAAATTCAAAGATGAAATGTATGAAGCATATTGGATGAATGACAGTTTTATATTTCTAGTACATTCGATACATTTTGTCTTTATTGAACTTAGTACCACATGTGGTATCTGGACTGGAAAATTGAGCCAATTTGGTACTGTCATTTGTATTTTATAATTAGGAATGGCGTGTAATATATGGACATTTGTGCCTTTTGTTTAAGAGTCTATAATTTTGAGCCAAACAAAACCCTCAATTAGTACAGATTTAAGTCAGCAGCTTGTGAGCTAAGGAGGAAAAACTCAATGTCAAATGCCATTTCTTAATTTAACAAACATGAAATGTTTCTGCCCTGTAAGCTGTGATCTCTGGGATTTCCTGGTGTTTACATTTCACCTCGGTAAATCCCCATACTCCACATGAAAATTAGCATTACCTTTAATATTTCCAATATGATAACCTTCTCTCTGCCAAGTCCAATTAGCTTTAGAAATCTAAATTTCTTCTCACATAAAAATCTTTGAAGTAATAGGGAAAAACTTGTAAATGACTAAGCAACAAACACATACTGTTTGTCATTTATAATAAGTTTACTAGAGCAAATATTGTAGGAAAAATCTTTAAAATAATTTAAGTCTTAAAAAACAAGTTTGTTGCCATATATTTTTTGGTTTAGGAAAGACTATATAGCTCAAAATCCTTTTCTTTTTCTTTATTTAGCGATGTGGCCTCACTGTATGTATTCATCTTTAAGATGCTCTTCGTTCTTTTTCCTCTCTTCCACTTTTTAAACTTGCATTTTTCACTTCCTACTGAGACTTTCACTCTCTTCATCATTAGGAAATAGGAGAAATTTCATTCACTGAAGGTTGATCTCTAGCAAGGAGGAACAAAAAGAATGTTCTCCTCCATTCTCCTCCAGCAACGAGGAACAAAAAGAATGTTCCTCGAATTTCTGGAGAGATTAGAGAATGGGTTATTCTTCAATAATTGGAGATTCCTTTTATAGGTCATCAGAAAACAAGACAAAGCAAATAAACACTAACAATATTGCTAAGTGACCCAATCTAAGTTCCACAAACTTAGAAAGTTTCTTGTTTCTTTGTGTTTTAAGGACCCCAGCCTCTCCAACATGCATATGCATACCTACCGTCCTTCAATCTCTCAATCTGTAAGCATCTAGTGCCTTATGCTCTCTTGTAAGCCTGAACAAAAACCTAAAATTGTATTTTGGATTCATGCCAGGGTTGAAATGATAACAACACAAACCATTCACTATCTGGGAGTCAACTTGTATTTAATGTGGAGACAAGTTATATGTTAAAGGAATGACTTTTTCTAAGAAGATCTAATACACCCATGGGTAGGGTCATATGTCAAAGCATTGAGCCTTCTCGTTCCTTTCTCTGCCAATCTTAAAAGCCACCTATGCACGAGACCAACCACTTTTTTCTACCACAAAGACGTGGTAAACATTCAGAGAAGGTTCAAGGTCTAACCATTTACTCACAGTCATGCATTGATTCTACCAGGTAGGAAGGAGTGAGAAGTTGAAAAAAGTAGAATATTTGGAAGGGCAGGAAGAAGTCCCCTTGGCACAGTAGGTTCAACGACCCTTCCAATCAGTAGAGTAAAAACATCTAGTTTAGGTTGCAAACTACCATCCTCTGGAGTGTCTTCTGATGTTAGTAATGTGATTCTTTCATGGTTTGTAAAAAGGTACCCTAAAGTTAGTTTAGGAAAAAAGAGAATGGACTCTCCATCATCTACTTATCACACTCCGTTTCCACTGAGGGTTGGAAGCCCCTGGAGTGACCAGCCTGGAATGTGAGGACTCATATTAACAATTTCACAGGGTTAGCCACTACTACATTCTGTCTCCTTTGCCTTAACATTCCATCTCCTAATGGTTCCATTAATTGAGACTTAATGATTCTATTATAAATGACAAAGGATGGACACTTGTTGGGTTTTCTAAAAAGACTGAACAGGGAAGATCTGTTGATTCTTTGGCAATTCCTGGAGGAAACTACTTCCTGTACCTCAACCCACTGTCAAGGCCCAAGTAAATGGAGAGACATTTTAGGCCTGTCCTGATCTTAGTTAATCTGATGTGCTCTGTGGTCACTGCTGTGTAAATGGCCTGAGGTTTAGAGGCAGAGCTACTCCATAAACCCTGCTCTCAGAAGCAGATAACAAAGATACTGTCCTTTGTGGCTTCATATCAAGTGGGAAACCATGCCAGAGAGATCAGGCCAGGGGAGGTTGGCCACTGGGAAGAATAGAAAGAAGGAATGCTTGTCACTTGATCCCTCATGGAAAAGGAGCCAAGGACACAGGCTTTCCATCACTAAGAAGGCCAGTAAAAGACCAGGTTGTTTTGGAGTGGTTAATCTCATGGAACAAGGAAATTTTCCAGCAGTCCAGGAGAAGAAGATGAAAGTATCACACTGGAGTTTCCCAACATGACTGAGGTTTCTGTCAATGTAAACGGCATTCCTAGAATCCCCCCAGCACAGCTTCCGAATTTGACCTTTTGTGATTTGCAGCCTTAAAGCCACAAAACCAAACTACAGTCCTTATTATACTTTGGTGCAAGAGGTCAGGAGAATTTTTATCCTTAAGGCTAATTTGCTGGATTTTGCTGGCTTAGCATTATCCATAAACTATCTGGAAAACATTTTTGATCACTCTTAATTTATTGTAAAGGTCTGGGGCTAAACCAACAGAAACTGCTCTTTTGGGGATCATTTCATGCATTGGAGCCTGGAAAATTAAGAATCTGTTTAAATTAAAGTTAGTAAAACAAAGAGTCTAAAAGCAGTGGCTCTCAGGATCTTCCACGGTCTTATAATCTTCAGGCTGATGCAAAATTCAAATCATTATTGCATATTTAACGGGCAAGTGTGAATCTACACTTAAATCTTACCCAAACTTTTCAGAGAATTATCTGATGTTCACCAACCTACCCTTCAGGGTTCAGCCTCGTCCATCAAACCCTACCGTATAATCTTGCCACTCTAGCTTTTTTAAGTAGAAAAGGGTTTAGAAGCAGAGATTTGGTGCTCACAGAATTGTTCCAAGGATGAGCAGCATGGGCTTTAGGCTAAGCATCTAGGAGCACCTCTAACGACAACTCCTCACTGGCCCATCAAAGGAAAAATCGCTAACACATTCACAACACAGGCCCCCCAGGGGAGTTACGAGGCACAATACCTATCTGCAGAGCTGGAATTCAGATCTTTGGCAGACATTGCTATCACCTCCTTAGCTGTCTTTCCATGCCCACAAAATTAGTGACTGGACACTGCAAGGTGGCTACAGAAAAACCCATCTCCACCAACTGGCTTCTAACCAAAAGAAATGTGGCAGCAATCTGAAGACTGCTATCGAACTTCTGCCTTCCAAATCTCAGGTAATTCCTCTCATTGAGGGAATCTAATGTGCATCCAGCACTCTGGTTTGAAAAGGGTCTTAAAAATGTAGTTTCTAACCTTGTACACTCTGTGGCACAGAAAAGCAACCTAGAAGTAATTTAGGACAGATGATGGTCATCAATTCAACACAGCAACCATAAACATTACTATTTTTACTAATTACTAATTACTATTAATTAGTTTTGTTTCCTACTCTCACACTGTTTTAAAAAAACATTTGGGGGGGGGGGTGGCGCCTGGGTAGCTCAGTGGGTTAAGCGTCTGACTTTAGCTCAGGCCATGATCCCACGGTTCATGGGTTTGAGCCCCGCATCAGGCTCTGCTAGTAGCTTGGAGCCTGGAACCTGCTTCAGTTTCTGTGTCTCTCTCTCCCTTTGCTACTACCCCTCTTGCACTCTGTCTCTCTCTAAAAAATAAATAAACATGAAAAAAATTCTAAAAAGTATTTTGAGAATAAGGCCATATTTCCAACTTCTAAATGCCTTGACATACCTAGAAAAAATTCATGTGCAGTAAATATTTATGGGTTTATTGCTTTGCCAAATAACCCTTTTTCCCCTTAAAAACATTCCTTTGAATGTGTTTGTTAAGATATTGAATGACTTTCCTTTCTTAATAAATGGAATATTTTCCGCATACTTTATTTAATTTACTTTTTTGGTGTATGAGCCTCTTGCAGTAATGTGAGGTCATGAGTCTGAACATTTATGATCATTGTACAGAAAGGATGAGAGAAAGAGACAGTAGAAGGCAGACTATCTCCAGCGTGATGTGCACGGACTCCAAACCATGGTTATTTCAGGAAAGGCGCATTGATCTGAATTGTCTTGGCATATTTCATCTTTCTACTAAAAGCTGAATGCATAAAAAAAATCTGAGTATTTCATTTGAATGAGTATAATGCTGGATAATCTAAAATTAAGTTCAACAGCCTGATATCCACATATTAAACTTCTATTTCAGTATTGATTATCTGTCTAGCAAGAATTTCCCCAAAATCTTTTCTTGCAGAGGTAAGTAGGTTGCCTACAGTGGCCATTGGAAGAAGTTCATGAACCAAAAAGTCCAAGTACTATAGAAAAATTACAGTGTTAAAAGTTTTAAATTGAGGAGTCTCAACGATCCTAATTGATGTTATCCCACCCTGAATCCTGGGGACACATAGTGACTTGCCTTGGGTTACATACCTGGTTAAGTGAAAAAAACCAGAACCATTAACCCATGTCTTCTGATTAGCTCAGGGCTCTTTTCACCACACAGTGGATTATGTACCTGTTTTTAACAGAATTGGATTTTTACTCCTGGAAAAAGAAGAAGGTTAAAGTCTACATTTATATACTAACCTTTGGGAGATTCAAGAATCTCCAAATCCATTGTCATATATGTGAAGAGGTTAGCCTTTCTTTTCTTGGGCTATTCCATACCCCACCCCATCCCCAAAACACACATTCCTATCTGGTTGAAGTGGTAATTTCAATATAGACGTTAGCAAAGGTGTGAGAGATAACAGAAAGGGGAACGCTCAATGTCCCTTCAGCAGCAAAATTCTGTGAATTCTAGCGTGTTCACATAATGACACTCTCAACAAACAAGTACTTGTATCCACATAATGGATTTCTAGCATTCACTTTGACTTAAAAATCGGGATCCTTTTGGTGAATTCAGTTCAGTGCATGGTGACATGGACCCTCTAGAAGGGTTACCAGCACTGTCCACTCTGATGAGGGGACTGGGGAAATGAGTGTCTTAAATATCAAGCATTGGTAGTAAATATCAGGCTAGCATAACAAATAATTTTCTGGAATTGAAATATCATAGACTCAGCTCTTCTGGGAAGAAAGAATATACAGGAGATTTGGGGAGGGGCATGGGTGAAAGAGCCGACAAGTCAGTTAGTGGGAAACTTCCCAGGACCAGCCAAATGAGATCTTCTATTATCATCCTTCTAGCTCTTGGTGAGGCTTTTAATCTTATTTTCACTGAATTTAGTAATTATTCATATCTGCAAAGATAGAGTCCATACCGATCAATGAAACAAAGAACAATGATTAGATGATCCAATGACCTATAGAAAAGCAATTCCCCCCAAATGCCTTCTCTGCTCTCTCTCAGCATAATGTCTGAAATAATGAATGTTAGCAGCATAATAAGGTCCTTCCTTCTCTCTCAGGAGAAAATCTGATAGCAAATATATGTTGTAAACCACTGTGCTTACTAAACAGTATAAGTAAAAGTCATTAAGAAAATGCCAATTATTATGCCTTTATCAATTTAAGCTAATTTCCAGGGTTCAAAAGACTAGTAGTCCATAATGAAAAAATACTACCAATCTCTTTTAAAAAAATTTTTTTACAATGTTTTATTTTTGAGAGAGAGGCAGAGCGTGAGCAGAGGAGGGGCAGAGAGAGAGACACACACAAAGAAACCAAAGCAGGCTCCAGGCTCTGAGCTTTCAGCACAGAGCACCACGTGAGGCTCGAAATCACAGACCACAAGATCATGACCTGAGCAGAAGATGGATGCTTAACCAACTGAGCCACCCAGGCACCCCTCTACCAATCTCTTTTTAAAAGACTTATTAAGCATGAGATCTTTACTGGTCGGCGTTAACTTCTACAGTTAAACACTCACAACCCCATCAGGAGAGAAATAAATGGTGGCTAGTTAGAAATCCGATATTCATGGGAAGGTACAAGAAGAAAAGTGGCCAACACCCATTAACCAGGAAAGTTCCTGGGAAGGAGACCTTACCTACATCAATAAATAGTATGGAGGTGGGGAATATTGAGGATTTCCGCAAAGGAAAGGCTATTTTAAAAACACACTGTACCCTAAAAGTGAAATGCTATTTTCAACAACTTTCTGGGGAGGAGAAACAATTGTCCTGAAAACACAGAAATTATATCATCAATTGAATTAATAGCAATTGAGCATTACTGTGTTAAGAACTTTACACAGAGTATTTCATCCAATCCTTACACCAAATCCAGGAGATCAGTACTGATAATAATAAAATGCACTGCTTGCTTAATATTTATAATGTGCTGGGCATTACTTTAATTATTTTATATAAATTCACTCTTTGAGCCCTCATAACAGCCCTGTGATGTAGGTAGTCATTTATCCCCATTTTATAGAGGAAAAAATGAACCATGGAGGCGTTAAACAATTTATCCAAAATATGCCACCAAGAAGAAGAGACAGGATTTGAGCCCTAATATATCTTTGGTGATTGGATTTTCCCCCTTTTTTCCCAAACATGGATATTTATCACATCTTCATGCATTCATCTATTTAACTGATATTTGTTGAAGGCCAGTTGGACAAGCACTGGAACTGGGAAAACCTCAGTGACCAAAACTGTCCCTGTACTTACTGTGCCTCATCTGAGTAAAGACTGGAATGCAGGGGACGGGGCGGCGGGGAGGATGTTAATCATGTAGAAATATACGGAAAGTGTCGTCAAGTGAAGAGACAGTTTTTACAGTCCTAGAGTAGAAGCCTGTGCTTCAGGAAGAAAATTCTGAGTGGAAGGGACAGCTTTAGCAAGTATGAGTGAAAAGGAGGACATGGGTGCCTGGGTGGCTCAGTCGGTTAAGCATCCCACTTCCACTCAGGTCATGATCTCTCGGTTTGTGA
Organism: Acinonyx jubatus; assembly: GCF_027475565.1. Taxonomy (NCBI): domain Eukaryota; kingdom Metazoa; phylum Chordata; class Mammalia; order Carnivora; family Felidae; genus Acinonyx; species Acinonyx jubatus. Next base: position 29,758,072 of record NC_069382.1, read on the forward strand.
GTTCGAGCCCTGCATCGGATTCTGTGTCTCCCTCTCTCTCTGCACCCCCCCCCCCCATTTGCACTCTGTCTCTCTCTCTAAAAAATAAAAAATAAACATTAAAGAAAAAAAGAAAAGGAGGACAGACAGCTGGAGTGGAGAAACAGGGCAGGGTGGTCACAGAGGCCAGATCATCTGAGCAAGCATGTCGGTTTCACTCTGAGTAAAACGGGAAGCAATTGCAGGGTTTTGAACCAAAAAAAAAAAATGACATGATCATTTCCTAAAACAATCAGTCTGAGGGCAGCTGGGTGGCTCAGTTGGTTAAGCATCGGACTCTTGATCTTGGCTCAGGTCATGATCTCACAGTTTGTGGGTTCAAGCCCTACGTTGGGATCTATGCTGACAGTGGGGAGCCTGCTTGGGATTCTCTCTCTCCCCCCCCCAAATTAATAAATAAATTTAAAAATAATTTTAAAAAATAGAGAAAAACAGTCAGTCTGCTGAATTGAGAACAGACTGTAGAGGGACAAGGGTAGAAGAAGCATGTTCTTGACAAACTGATATGGGAAAGGGTTGTGGCGGACTAGGGATGGGAGGGGAGGTCAGGAACTCAGCTTTGGATATCCTGACTCCAGGATGCTCCCTAGACTTCTGAGTGGAAGTGATGAGTAGGCAGTGGATAGGGCTTTGGGAGAGAGATCTCAGCTAAAGACATAGCATTTGGAGTTCGCAGCACATACCTGGAACTGAAAACCAAGTGGCTTGGGGAAATTAATAAGCTACTGGAGGGAAGGCCTGAGGACTAACTCTGGCCACTCCATCATCAGGAGGAAGAACCAGCAAGGGAAACTGAGAAGGAAAGAACAAAGCAGTGACGCAAGAAAAAATAAATGGGAGTTTGGTGCTCTGCAGGCCAGTAGAAAACATACGTCAAAGGGGATTTTTTTTCCTTTGTAACTAACCCCTTGGTAAACAGGTCTTACTCACTGTTCGATTGCTTTTTATTCATAACTGATAGCTATCATTGCCATTATGGTTGCGCTCGCTCCTGAACCTGCAGCCAGCGTGGGGCTGGCTGGTGCAGGATGACTGAGGCTTGGCTGATTCAGCTCTGCTCCACACAGTCTCTCATGATCCATAGGGCTAGCACAGACTTGTTCCCATAGCAACAGGCAGGGATCCCAGAGAGAGCGAGCAAGTCACAGAGCAAGTCACAAGGTAAACCTCTATTCAAGGTATAGTAAGTAGAGTCTGTCTCTTGATGAGATAAACTACAAATCACATGGCAAAGGGCATGGATAGAGAGGACTGAACATTTGGGGGTAGTTTGCAATCCCTACTGCTTACCACTCTGAAGCCCCAGGCTCTGCAAGAAACTCCCTGCACAATCCCAGGAACCATACTGTGACGGTGATGCCCTCCCTGTCAAGACTGCCTTCCGCATCTTCTGTGCCTTTCTAGATCCAAGCCTTTCTCTTAATTTTTTGTGAGACAGAGCGTGAGCAGGGAAGGGGGAGGGAGAGGGAGACACAGAATCTGAAGCAGGCTCCAGGCTCTGAGCTGTCAGCACAGAGTCTAATGCAGCCCTCGAACTCACGAACTGCGAGATCATGACCTGAGCTGAAGTCAGACGCTCAACCAACTGAGCCACCCAGGCACCCCCTAAGCCTTTCTCTTAAGTCAGCTCAGCCTCCCTCACCTTCTTTTCAGACCATTCTTGTCGATACTCCCCTCTCCCTCCCTGAGCTCCTACAGCCCTTGAAACTAGAGGCCCAGAAAATATGTTACAGAGACTAAGTGGGAGCCTGGCATACAGCAAGCACCCAGTGAGTGGTAGTGATTGCCATTATTCTTCTTTAACACATATAAATCATCTGAAAATGTCCTCTAATTATTTTCCAACAGTCATCTTATCAGTCTCCCTAAGTAGGCCATACTCTCCTCTAATTGAAGGGAAATGTCTTATACATCGTTGTGTCCTAACAGTGATCGGCACAGTGGAAGGCACATGGTAAGTACTCAGTAAAGCCTTGTTAATTGTTAAGGGTTGATTTAAAGTCTAAGGAGATTCTCATGATGTGGAGATTATCACGTAGTTAAAATGTCACGAAGCGACATTAATTCTGGACACGCTAAGAAAGACATGTATGGTAGAGAGAATTCAATTATTAGCAAAAGGATTATTCTCTCTAAGGAAATTATCTATTTTCTCATCCTTTCACATCACTTTTACTGGCTCACTAGTTGGTGTTAAAGGTGTGAAGTTAGGAGTTCAGGAAGCCTGATAAAAACAGGTATTAATCATTTTTAAGCATGCCTTATATTTTCAGCAAATACATTGTCAGGTCCATTGGGTAGGGTACTCTTCTCTGGAACTTCAAAACGGATCCTCCCCTTGCTCGTAAGCTTGAAAGAAAAGGGTAAAATGCAGGCTCTCTCAAAATCGAGTGAGGGCCAGTGAAAGAAGAAAAAACCAACAGGCAACAGAAGGAAAATGTTAGCAAATAGGCTAAAAACTGCAATAATCTTAGTGCCTGACTGATTTTTGTGTTCTATAGCTGTGTTTGAACCATAGACTACATTATCCTGGTATCCGCTGTCACAATTTAAGAGAAAAAAAATTAGTGGAGTATTACTTTGGGGTGGGTGATAGGTTAGTAGAGGTCAAGTGAAGAATTTCCACAGACCCAGATTTTCTTAGTTCTTTGTGGTATTAAATTCTCCCTAAATAACATGACTGTCATGGATTTCAACATGCTCTTTTAAGAAATCAAATCAAATCAGTGTCAGATAGTCTCAACTGAATAAAGTCACAGTGAAACTTCTGCTATCTAGCAATCTAGTAACTTCTCCAAACATCACATTAAACTTGGTCTCAAAGTTACAAATATGTGGTTTATTAACTTTTTTGTGTGCAGTAGAATCTAAAATAAAATTAGAATGCCAAGTATAGAAGTTGAGACATTAGAGGCATCGAGGCATTTTTTATTTTTGCGTATTTCTACAGGTTTTGATTTTCTATATTTTTTACAGGTCTGAACATCTAGTCATTCTGTAGACACACGATTGTGTTGACCGTTGCTGAACATGACAGTTGTGTTTTTGAGATTATAGAAGCGTTTAAATTGTACAGGAATACATCTGGAGACTGAAACTATGCAATGAAAAGAATGAATTCTAGTAGTTTACCATGAAATATGTATTTTGTGGCCAATTGATCAGTCCTCCTCATCCCCGTCCACTTTTCCCATGTTCTCCTGCCACACTTTGAACTCAGGAAGTATATCCTGATGCCAAGACAGGTTATATGTCCACATTCTGGGCTGCTTTTCCCATCTCCACCCTCTTCCTCTTCCAAATTATTCCTCTCACTACCAAATTAATCTCCGCCAAGTAACAGATGCATCATATTAGCCCCTTGCATAAAACCCTTCACTGGTTCAGTTAGACCTTGAGAATAAAATCCAAGAACCTTATCTTGGTACTCAAGATCTCCAAGTGCTATTTTCATAGCACAACTCAAATCCTCACAAAAACGACTTCCTCTGACCGATGGGACAGAAACCGGCATGCAGCTACCCAACAGCATTTTTCCTCCTCTTCCTTTTAATGGAAACCTAATTTTTCATAATGGCGCTACATCCAGTGTAAAAAAAAAAAAAAAAAAGGAACCTTTCCCAATCTTGTAGTGATTTTGTTCTTGCCTATAAGAGGGTAAGTGCATGTTTCTTAATAGGTCACTGGGCAAAAATTTTTAAAAGGAGACAAACAGACATGTTTGCTTTTCCCCCAGTGTTCTTTTCCAAACAACACTGTGCCAAGCCAGTTTGTACGTGAGCATTTGTGAACATTCTTAATTATTTTCTTAAGATATATCCATGAGGGGGAAATATTTCTTGAAGCATATCAAAATTCAAGTTAATTACCTTTCAAAAAAGTACCAATTTATACCTCCTCTTACATTGTATGACGTCAATTCTACGTAACTTTGCAAATGTTGGCTATTTTTCTTTTATGTCTTTTCCAATTCTTGTCCTTTTTTGAAAGGTTTGACTGTGATCAAATTTATATTGTAAAAGTATCTCCAAACTTTAAAAATGTATTTTTTGCAATGTAATAGTCCTAATTACCAATCATGAAGTCCATCCCAAATACCTAATTTGTCTTCACGAAGAAACCATAAAAATTCATTTAATTCCCTCATTTACCAGCAAATACTAAGCAACTACTAATTATTCTTAATTGTTGTGACAATACTTGTATTTTCCCTTCATTTGGGAAAAATATTTTTGCCATGTAGAATTATTCCACTCCTTTGTTGTCCCAATTGTCTTCTGGCTTCTCCGTTTCTGTTAAGAAGTCAACTAAAATCTTACTGCTGCTTCCCTGATAATGTATCTTTATTTTCTGGCTGCTTTTATATTTTCCTTTTAGTCTTTGTTTCTCAGCTGTTTGACTATACTGTGTGGTTTTATCTGTGTTAACTTGATATTCAGTGAGCTTCATAAATCTGTGATTTGATTTTTTAATCAGTGTTGGAAAAGCCGTGACTTATTTCTTCAAATTTTATTTCTGCACAACTTTCCCTCTTTTCTGTTAGAATTCCTAATACACATGTATCTACACATAGAATTCCTACTACACAAGCTCTCTGATAGCATCCTATATGTCTCTTATGCTTTGTTCTCTTGTTGTAGTTAAAGTCTTTTTTCATTGTGTACTTCAATTTACATTTTTCTATTATCCTATCTTCCAGTTTACTGATCCTTGCTTCTGCTAAGTCTAGTCCATTATTATACCCATCCAGTGTGTTCTTAATTTTGGATATTATGTTCTCAGTTCTACAGTGTATATTTAGTTCTTTTTTGGAGATCTTAAATGTCTTAACATATTTGTAATAGTATTTTTAAGATTTTGTCTACCAATTGTAAAATCTTGGTCATTTGTGGGTCTGCTTCTACTTGCTAATTATTCTTTTGAGCACGTGTCATATTTTCATGCTTCACATTTTCTTATTGTTGTTACTGTATGCCAAAAAATATGTATATAATAAAATTCTAAGTCCTAAAGATGATGTTCTTTTCCCTCAAAAAAATACATTTTCTTTCTTTTCAGAAGTTGATCAGTTATGCCAATCAGAATTTTAGCTGACTCAGAACCAGACTGCAAGTTTTCATTAATTTTAGTTTACTTTTGGTTTAAGAGAATGGCACCTATCTTGAAATTATTCCATACCCTTCCCTCAACCAACACTTTGACTTCTAAACACTGTGAGAGCACAGGATTTTGCTCTGTCTTTCTAGCTCAGCCCCCACATTCTCTGATTCCCAATACTCAACAAAAATCCTCTAGGGGAAAACAGGCATGTGGTAAAAACTGGCTGTGTGTTTGAGACTTCTCTAGATTTCAATCTGTCATTTCCGTTTTGCACAGCTGTTAAAAGCTGTGCTGGTTTCTCTTCTGTCTCCAAGAATCTATCTACTTTGGCAAGCGAAATTTTCTGTTCATACCCAGATATGGTTGCTTCAATTTGTCCCTGTGGGAAAGAGCACACTGGTGAATAGCTACCAATTTCTGCTCACCTAGAAAGAGCTTTTTCCTCTCTGGATTTAGTATTTTTGCCTAGTCTGCATGTGAAGCCCTCCAAATTATCCAGTTTTGTCTAGTTGTTTTCATGGGAGAAATGGTCCATCAGAAACTTTACATTCTAACTAGAAATGGAAATGCTTTCTTCCTTAATTTCGGGAGATTTCAGAAGGCATAGTTCACAAATGGCGGATAGTTCTAGAGTAGATATGAAACTTCAGACATGACATGTTCTTGTCTACTAACATTGGAAAAAACACACTCGAGACCGATAAATATGGTTGTACTATCTCTGCCAATGTGCCCTTTTACACCTTGTGACATGTAACTACAATGGCCGAAAATAAATTGGCCTAGTGTAATAGCTTCTAACAAAGCGTGAATTTTGCTATAAATCAAAGGTAGGTGCAGCACAGATCATCATGACATGTTGTAATGGCCTCATATGTCCTCATTTAAGTCTGCATGAACTTGGCTGGGGCAAGGATATTATTAATAATCATTATTAGTTTTTAATGGTATCAATTCTTTTTTCCCTTAAATATTACATTTGAATAATGAAACTTGAAAGTTTTTGTTTACCAATATTTTGTAAAACTCCATGTAAAATAATCCCTATGTTTGTTCCACTAATTCAACTTGTACTTTTCCATTAGTATGGCATTTCCAAAGACCGTACCACAGGATGCCTATTTCCATTGATAATTCATAGGAAAGCATTCCTTAGATAAATGTGTCTGAGAAATACTACATACTGAATCTCCTTTTTTATATTTTCAGTGAACATTAGTATTTTAGGAGATCTGAAAAGTGTTTGCAGTAACGCTTTTTACTTGAACTTAGTACTTTACACATTTTAAAGTAACATCTATTAATATACTTTGAATCTAGTGTTCTATGGAACATCCTTTGGAAAATGTTTTTCTAGGAGCACCTGGGTGGCTCAGTCAGTTAAGTGTCTGACTCTTGATTTCAGCTTAGGTCATGATCTCACATTTCGTGAGTTTGAGGCCCACATCTGGCTGACAGCTTGGGATTCTCTGTCTCCCTCTCTCTCTCTGCACCCCCCACACTTGCTCTCCATCTCTCTCTTGCAAAAACTAATAAATATTTTTAAAAAATTTTTAAAAAGGTAAATGTTTTAAAAAAAAAAATGTAATGAAGTGGGGCGCCTGGGTGGCTCAGTCAGTTAAGTGTCTGACTTCAGCTCAGGTCATGATCTCACAGCTCATGTGTTTGAGTCCCCCGTCAGGCTCCATACTGACAGCTCGGAGTCTGGAGCTGCTTCAGATTCTGTCTCCGTCTCTCTTTGCCCCTCTCCCACTCACACACACTCTCTCTCTCTCTCTCAAATATAAACTTAAAAAATTGTTTTTAATAATAAAAGAAAATAATGTAATGAAGTTAATAAAGATAAGTCTACAAATTCTTCAACTTAAATGAGGGATAGATAGTTCTATTGTTATATATAATACAGCTTAGACATCTCTGTGTCTTTTGCAGAAATTTGAGATGTAACTCCACAGAATTTGGACTGTAATTGCATTCTTTATAAGACTTCTTGAGCATTTTTAAAGTTGATTTTGAATGGCAATGTAGTCCTCTTTTAAAGAACATATCAGTCTGCATGCCCTTTTATACATCTGAAATATCTATAGATATTAATTGGGTATTTCCTTAGGTTTTCTAATTCTATTGGCAAGACTTCTATGTCTGACAATATAATCTTAAATAGAAGCTGCTGCTTTAATTTCTGTGAAATTAGATGGACAAGTCTTGCTAGAGTTTATTTTTAGCTATTATAAATGTCAAAATTTATCCAGTCAAGAGAATCACTGGAGTGTTTCATTGTGGATTCCATACACAAGGATGATCCAATTCCCTGATGTCATCCGGGAAATTTCCAATTTTTAGAAACACAATACAACAATTATCACACCTGATGGTTGTTGATTCTGTTGGTGATACTTGAATCTCTGAGCACTACTGGTGGTGTTGACGTTTCTTCTGCCTGGATGTCTTCCCTTGAACATTCCTCTTGGTTAACTCCTATTCCCCCTTGAAGTTTTGATTTAAATGTTTCTTTCTCAGGAAGAATTTGTATGACTTCTCTCCCCAAAGCAACTCCAAATAGAAAACTAAACTTGTTCTTTTTCACAGCAGGCTGTTTTTTAATAATTGTATTTTTATTTGGGTTTGTAAATATCTAATATCTGTCTCTCCCGCTAGACCCTACAAGGGAGCATTATAAGGGCAGAGATTTTGTCTGTTTTTTCCCCCACTGGAGTGTAATCAATAACAGTTTTGACACATAGCAGTTACTTGATAAATATCTGTTAAACGAACATTTAACATTCTTTCATGTGATCATACATTTTAGTCCCTAGCAGAAACATGTTTGAACTGAAAGGCCTTCCCTAGAGTATTGCCCAGTTCTGTGCAATCATCCTTTGTTTCAAGATAAAATGAAAGCTATTGATTGACTGACTGACTGTGAATCACAACAAGCAAATTTGTTGTCATAAAATTTTCCACAAAGTAGTAGTTTTAAATACAAAGATTGACTCTAATGTTAATGTGGTCACATTCAATTACACACTTAAAATATTTGAGAAACATTCGGACTTCTCTTATCCAATTTTCTTTCAACAGGATCCTTTCGGTGTCATTGAAAAGTGTGTTGGTTAACAAGGAAACAGTCATGGTGATATAGATACAATTTGCATCGCCTTCTGTGCCCATAATTAGATTGATTGTCATGGGGTGGTCTTCGTACATTTAGATAAAACTACAAGAGCCTTTACCCATAGAAAAGGATAGTACAGATTTTCAGTCAGGCTCATGTGTCCATTTGCCTTCTAAGAATTCATAATTATGCTGGTGGCTATTCAGTATAGCATGGCTTCAGTGATAGCAGGTGCTAAAACTTGCCTCGAGTGCTATAAAAAAAAATAGCACCAGTGAATCAGAAGAAATGCAACACTGCTAATTTGTTCTAGAAAGGTAATGGGGAAAAGGAGAAAAGAGAAGAGAAGAGAAGAGGAGAAGAGAGACGGGAAGGGAAGGGGAAGGGGAAGGAAAGGAAAGGAAAGGAAAACAGAAAAGAAAAGAGAAGAAAAAAGAAAAGTAATGGCTGCTGGAGAAACACTTTCTCTAATGTTTTCCTCCTACTTCTTTCAGACATCCAAGGTTGAGAGTAGTTTTTTATTGGAGGCATTCTGGACAAAGCCACATCACATATGCCACTGAGGAAATGCCAAAAGTGGTGTTAGGATGTTGGAAGAGAGATTCTCTATCTGTTCTTCCTTCCTCCTTCTCTTAGTGGAACATACTGGATGGAAATGCTCAGTGCTGGAAAAATTCAGCCCAAAGATAAGGGATTTGTTCTTATTTGACGAAAAAGGACTATCATGAGAGGGAAAAAAAAAAGTATTATATTTGTCATTGCCAGCAGAAAGAAGATGGTGCTAAGTAATGGTGGAAGAAGATTCTGAGCCGTCTCTCTTTTTTTTTTTTTTTTTTTTACTTTTTCCTGCTATCTGCATCTCATAAACACAGTTTATATAGGGGAAACTATTGAATACCCCATAAACCTCAAAATTACCTTTAGGATAAAATATCCTCATCAATTATTATTGTTGTTATTATTATTATTATTATTAATACTTTTGTAGTGCACTATTTATAAAGCTAAGATAAAATGCAAGACAAACTTTTTTCTTTATGGCTTGGTTTCACCAGGCTTGAATTGACATAAATTGATTCATCTGAGATCAATTTAAAGAGCTAGACCTCTATAATGAATAATTAGTTAATCGTGCAATTTTTACAGCTGGAAGTTATATAATCAAATGTGTTCATTTTATGGATGAGGATTAAGTCCTTGGCTCTACTCTGAGAAGAGCAATAAAAGTTCTTGGCTGCTTTGACAGACAACTCAAATGACCTTTCATTACCTCCTGCATTAGATGCAAGCCTGGATAGAAATCTCATAAAGCCAAAAGTATTTCTGAAGTGACTTCTTGGACATTGGCATGCTTATTTCAGAAGATGCAGTTCCTACTTCCTGAGTTGGCATTTTCTATGGATTATTTTATCTGATATTTGCATTTGAGTGATATTGCACCATCATAGGCGGATAGTGTTTAAAATGCATTTAGAGCATCCTTATAAATAACATACGGATGTTATTTATAGTGCTTACTTTGTAGTCCCTTCAAATACTAAGATGATTCTTATTTGTATCCTTATTTTGGCTATTTTCTTTGGACGGTTCTCTTTAAAAACACAGAAGGTGAAATAGTAAAAAGAATATTCAGTAGAAAAGATGGAAGTTCATCAACATTTATTTAACACACATATTCTGTAAAACACTTCAGTGCATGCTTTTACATGCATTAAATTATCTTGTTTAGTTCTTTCAACAACTCTGTGATGTAGGTAATATTCCATTTTATAGATGAAATAAACAAAGACTACGTGATGAATAATGAACAAAACTAGATGATAAGGTAATGTGTAGTGACCACATTGTCAGTAAAATACAAAACAAACTTTTTCAGATCTGTCTGATTTCAGTGCTCCTTTTATTATATCATCTTTGAAGTCTGAACTATACTGAGTAAAAATAATGTGAAAATAGGACATGTAAAAAAAAGACATAAAAAGCAGCATCCTGAGTAGGGTCTGCGGGAGAATCAAGATGGAACTTAGAACCAAAGAGTAGGACCAAAAGTCTGGATGATATGTATGCTTTCCCTATTTATATGCTCAGAAAGTTCTCCATCCAGTTGGAGAAATAATTCTGTTTTTAACTGTGTGTGTGTGTGTGTGTGTGTGTATGAGTGTAGCTAGACTTTGAGAGTTAATGTCAACATCTAAGAACCAGCTCACTAATTAAACCTATTAACTACTGATGAGCCCAGTTACAGCACTGGGAGAGAAGCTGATCCTTTGTTAACGAGTCCTCAAATAAAATCTGTTTCCTCAGTGGCTGAATATAACATAACCTATACCATCACAAAAAATGTACAATGGGCTATTTTCTTCTACCCAGGAAAACTACAATGCATCGAATGCATTGATTCCTGGATGGTTATTTAGAATCATAAATATATAATTAAAATCTAGTGGGCATATTTAGTTAGGATTACACTGGTTAACTATACTATTCGAATTACGCCTATTGTGCTCTATTTAGAAAGAACATAAAATCTTCTGCTTCTGGCTAACTGAAGTGAAAGGAACTAGGTTTATCGTCCTATCTGAAACAACTAAAAATTTGGACACATATTTGAAACAATAGTTTTCAGACATTGTCATCAGGCCACACAGGACAATAATCCATGAAAGAAGGGAAATGAAGAAGATACCTCAGTTTACTGCCTGGATAGAGTTTCCAGGCTGTGGTGCAGGAGGAGAACCCAGGTGGAGCCAGTCTGGCGGCGTTAAGAGAGTTAGGGATCCAGAGAGGCTAAACCAGTGAGTAGTCACAGAACCAAGTATCACAGAGAGGTGCACAGAAGCCAAGTTCTGGAGATGTGCAGATGATCTCCCTCAGATCTTCTGCTGAACATCGCCCAGTGCATGTGTGTAAGGAAACTACCAAAGGGGAAGAAAGAAACACCTGAAAGGAGAAGAGGGAAAAATCTCTGGAACTTATTCAGGACAGGAATAGTTTGTTCTCACTAGAAAAAAAAAGGAACAGCGGTGAATGCATGAAGCATTAAGTAAAACACTCAGAAGGGTAATATCTCAGTGGTGGAGCAGAGTTAGCCCTAGACTATAGGCTTCTCTGGTTCCACCTTCCAAACATTAAAAGCAAGCCTCAAAGAATCTACTACTTTCAAATAACGACATTCAAATAAAGCTCAAAAAATATTTGCAGAAACATAATCCAGCACAGTGTAAAATTCACAATGTCTGGCATCCAATCAAAAATTAGAGGCATACAAAAAGCAGAACAAAATGACCCATAATGAGGAAGAATATCAATAGAAACAGATTCTATTACATAAATGATAGAATTAGTTGAGAACATTAAAACAGTTCTATATCTTCAAGAAAGTAGTGGAATCCTGGAATAGGTTAAGTAGAGACCTGGAAAAATGTTTAAAAGACCTAAATAAAACTTCTATAAAGGAAAAATACAATATCTAGGATAAAATAGGTTCTGTTGATAGAATTAATAGCAGACACTTCACTGCAGAAGAAAAGATTAATGGGTAAGAAGACATGGTAATAAAAACTATTGAGATGATAGAAAAAAGACTGAAAAAAATAAACAGAGCTTCAATGAGCTGTGTTACAATTTCTAGCAGCCTAATATGTGTGTTATTCTGACTGAGTTTTCATTGAATTAATTAAATTTTCCACTGCTGAGAAGAATGTTGATGCTAGATATAAATTAAGTTACACAAAAATAAATAATATGTTATCCCTTGGGGGAAAAATTATAGGCAGTTATCCAGGGCTGATATGCTTATTCCTTAGTGACAAGAACTCTGCCTCTTTTTATCTTGTATCTCTACCATACTGAGCTCCCATCCCCAAGATCTCCTCAAGGTCCCAGATGCCTGCTGGAACTTTAACAATTATACCCACATTCTGGCGATCAAGAAAGAGGGCACTTCTTGGAAATGGCACAAGCTTCTGTTTGTATCCAACTGGTAAGAACCTAACCAAATGTCTTTAGCTACAAGGGATGCTGGGAAACACAATATTTATTTTGGTTGGATATATATGTATTTTACTATATATATTGTATATATATTACTATATATATATAGTATATATATACACTATATATATACACTATAATATATATATTACATATATACACTAAATATATATATAATATATATAGTGTATATAGTGTGTGTGTATGTATATGTATATATATACACATATATATATGTGTATATATATATATATATATATATGTATATATATATTACTATGGTTCAAAGGGACAATAGACATTGGAGGAACAGTCCACTCTCTCTCCCACACAGAGGAATGGAAATTTTTGTAGAAAGAAAAATATCAGACAAAAATTAGCATATATGAGTTCTGAGATGAGTAATGGACAATAAGGCTAAGAGGGGGACTTCTTTTCATACTTGAAAGAAAACCACCCTCTCTCCAAAGGATGCAACCCAAAGTCCCATTCATTGACTATTTTAAGGTCAAGGCCCAAGATCCTTGGTTTGTGCACAGTCCTTTCCTTCAGATTTGAATGTGACTTTGTGTTTTCATGATTTATGAACTAACTGGATAAATATATGTCTCATATGCATATGCCCAATATACAGCAAAGTATCAGGAACAGGGTGGGTGACCTCCAGAAAAACTCCCATTCTAAAAATGGAAGAATAGAAGAGGCACAGCCATCACTGCTCAATGGCTGGACAAGTGTTGCTGGACAGGGCTGGGGAAAGCATCCTACTCTCTGTGGTACACAAAATTCCTTGATTAGATCCTGATTCTACTTCTTGCCAGGCATTTTCTCTTTGGTGTCTGCCTTCCCTCTATGGAAAGTTCTTCCTTGTCCTTTCTCTTTGGTGTCTGCCTTCCCTCTATGGAAAGTTCTTCCTTGTCCTCTACATCCACATCTGAAGTGACCATAGGTGTATGTCTTTCTGGGGAGATTCCAACTCTCAACCTGATTTGTGTCGGTAAAATTTGAAATCTGTTATCTCAGCCCAGGACTGCCTATTTTCTGACACTTTTTTTTCATTTTATGAGCATTAAAGTTATCCACTTTTATCAATTTTAAGCTACTGTTATTTAAGACTTTTCAGTTCTAAACAGTCAAACTAAATACTTACTGAATTAATAGTATTTTTTGTTTAAGAGTGTGTTTTGGCTCATATTAATAGATATTCTGGGGCACGTAGCTGGCTCAGTCGAAGGGTCTGACTCCTGATTTTGGCTCAGGTCATGATCTCATGGTTCGTGGGACTGAGCCCTGCACTGGGCTCTGTAATGATAGCACAGAGACTGCTTGGGATTCACTCTCTCCCTCTCTCTCTGCCCCTCCCCAGCTCATGCTTTCTCTCTCAAAAGAAATAAATAAACAAGCATTAAAAAATAGATATTCTAACTTTTGATATTGCCTTGCAGTTTTTACTATTTTTCTGATATAACTTGTTCCATTTTTAAATTCTTTAAAAAAAATTTTTTTAATGTTTAGTTTTGAGAGAGAGAGAAAGAGAGAGAGAGAGAGGGGGGAGAGAGAGAGAGAGAGAGAGAGAGAGAGAGTGTGTGTGTGTGTGTGTGTGTGTGTGTGTGTGTGTTAGCGGGGGAGGGGCAGAGAGAGGGAGACACAGAATCCAAAGCAGGCTCCAGGGTCTGAGCTATCAGCAAAGAACTCAACGCAGGGCTCAAACTCGTGAACCACAAGATCATGACCTGAGCTGAAGTTGGACGCTCAACCAACTGAGCCATCCAGGCGTCCCTCCATTTTTAAATTCTTAATGTGTAAGTATGACTTTTATAAATAGCACATAGCTGGATTTTAAAAAAAAATCCATTATGCTAATCTGTCTTTTAACTGATAAATTTAGATGTTCACATTTATTTCAGTAACTGTGGCATTTGGATTTTTTTAAACATCTTACCCAGTGTATTCTATTTACTCTGATTTTTCTGTATATTAACCCCCTCTTTTTCTATCTCCCATTGCCAATCTGGATAGGGCTAGTTGATCGAGGTAAAATCTGTGTCTGTCACTTTAATCAAAGGTCCTAGCCCATGCCCCTAGGGTGCAAAGTGAAATGTCTTCTCCCTCTTGTACTTGAGACATCCATTGGCAATTCTCCTTATGGGACACCTGGGTGGCTCAGTCAGTTGAGCGACCTACTTTAGCTCAAGTCATGATCTCACGGTTCGTGAGTTCAAGTCCCACATTTGGCTCACTGCTGTCGGCGCAGAGCCTGCTTCATTCAGCTCCTCTGTCTCCCTCTCTCTCTGCCCCTTCCCTGCTTCTGCTCTCTCAAAAACAAAACAAAACAAAAAAAACATTTAAAGAAATTCTCCTTTGCATAGGGCCCTCCTCACATCCCGCTGGTCCACCATTTACTCCATCTCTTGCTGCTGTAGCCAGCTGCGCACAGGGGCAATGTGATAGCACCTTACCTCGTCTGCACTGCATGGCTCTCGTTCCCCACCCTGGCACTTCCATGACACCAGCCATGAGCCCACAGGCACAATCTGGGAGGAAGCGTGCCTGGGGCAGCATTTAGCCAACAGGGGATGCCAGCACATTACAAATGCTTACTTTTGTCCCTCAAGGGAAAATTATGGGCACATTCCACATGGCTCTCCATAAGGGTCCAGTGGAAGTGAGCTCCAGTTGCCCACAGCAAGAAAGCATCTCATAACTTTCTTTCCCTTATTCTCCTAAATCTCTTGTTTCTGTTTCATGGAATCACTTCTCAAAAAAAAAAAAAACAAAAAAAAACCAAAAACCTACCTGCTCATAAGTCCTGGTTTGAGGCTCTGCTCTGTTTTCATGGGGATCCCACACTAAGACAACATTTCTTTTTTTTTTAATGTTTATTTATTTTTGAGACAGAGAGAGACAGAGCATGAACAGGAGAGGGTCAGAGAGAGAAGGAGACACAGAATCCAAAGCAGGCTCCAGGCTCTGAGCTGTCAGCACAGAGCCTGACGTGGGGCTCAAACTCACAAACCGCGAGATCATGACCTGAGCCGAAGTCGGAAGCTCAACCGACTGAGCCACCCAGATGCCCCATTTCTTTTTTGAAATAATGTTTAAAACTGTATCTTTCCTACTGACTTTGTCTAGGCATACCATATTTTAACAGTAGAGTTCTGTAACTCTCAAAATCAAATATAATACTCCAGACTTTCATCTCACCAAGAACACACAAAAGGATGGGACTATTGTTTCTGGTAGTTTGGACAAAACTCTGCTACTTTGTCATCCATTAAAGTTTACCTTAGTCAACATTCCCAAATATTTCTCACATATTCTGCCACAAATTAAAATCTAATTGATCCTTCACCTTTTCCATTACTTTTTATGAAATAAACCTTTTATTTTAGAATAGTATAGACTTACAGAAAAATTGCAATGACAGTACTGAGTTCTCATATTAGTACAGTACACTTGTCACAACTAATGAATTAATATTGGCACAGTTATTAACTAAGCAGTTATTAACTAAAGTTTGTGCTTTATTCAAATTTCCTTCATTTTTCCCAAAGGTCCTTTTTCTGTTGCAGGATCCCATCCAAGATACTACATCACATTTAATTATCGTCTCTCCTTAGACTCCTCCTGGCTCTGACAGTTTCTCAGATCTTCCTTGTTTTTGATGCTCTTAAAAGTGTTGAAGAGTTCTGATTAGGTGTTTTGTAGAATGCCCCTCCATAAGGATTTGTCAGATGGTCTTGTGATTAGCCTGGGGTTATGTGTTCTGTGGACAAAGACCATCGAGGTAAACTGCCATCCGCATCACACGTATCAAGAATACATACGTACTGGGGCGCCTGGGTGGCTCAGTGGGTAAGGCTCTTCTTGATATCGGCTCAGGTCATGATCTCGTGGTGGCGAGATAGAGCCCCACATCGGACTCCGTGGTGAGCGTAGAGTCTGCTTGGGATTCTTTCTCTCTCCCTCTGTCCCTCCTACTCTCTCTCTCTCTCTCTCTCTCAAAATAAATAAAGGAATGAATGACTAAATAAACAAACAAACAAGAATACATACTATCAACATGACATATCACTATTGACTTATCACTTGGTTACCTGGCTGATCAGATTTCTCCTACACAGTTACCTTTCATTTCTTCCTTTTCATACTATACTCTTGAATGAAACACTGGGCACAGCCTATACTTAAGGAGTAAAGAGTTATACTTTACCCTGAAGGTAGAGTATCTAAATATTTGGAATTCTTCTATACAGGAGATTTCTCTTCCCTCAGAGTGATTTATTCAATCATTTATTTATATAAATGTGGACTTGTGTATATTTATTTTATAAATATTTTATATTTATACTATTTTATATTTGAGTTTATATAGTACTATTTTATATTTGGGTTATAATCCAATACTATTTATTTATCATGTTGCTCATATTGGTCCAGCTTTGCCATTGTGAGCTTTCTCTGTTAGCTCCAGTGTCCCTTTGACATATATCCATCATTGCAGGTTTTTTTAAAAAAAAACATTGTTTAATTTTCTCATACTATAACCAACTGCTTTTTAATATCAAATGCACGGTTTTGCATTCATTTTCATTCCCATTAACTTCTGTTCCCTTGGCATTTGTCCACAACTCTAATATGCTGAAATAATTTTCCTTTTTCTTCTTTCAATTTTTACCTTAATTATCTCTCCACATTTTGGTTCATCACAAAACTTGATATCTTCTCTGTGTTCACTCAAATACTCTACATAAGACAAAATTAAGGCCAGAGTCCTGTAGCCTCCTACTAAAGATCTCTCTCTCTCTCTCTCCCCCTCTCCCTCTATCTCTGTGTATGTATACACACACACACACACACACACACACACACACACACACACACACACACACACACACACATCCTCCTCCCCCGATCCCCAGCCTGACCCCAAAGTCTTAATTAGAACTCTTTTGGTGCCTTGTTCATTCAGATGAAAATGGACTTTATAATATTATCTTCCAGCTCACATTTCATCCTCTTATCCACAAGAACAAATAAAAGAACAGGAAGTCTAACAGGAGAGTTTCATGTGAAGAATAATAATGACGAGGCGGTTCACTGTTCAGAAGTGAAAGGAGAATGGAGTTCAACAGGAGGAGAGGCTCTGGAATTTTATCTTTCCTAGGAAGGAAACAGTTATCAAGTTTGCAGGACAAAAAGTGAGGAATGAAAGATGAATTAGTGTTACCTCTAATTCTCCACAGACACTGCATAACATCGAACCAGAAGAGAAATGGCACATAAACATTTCAAGGTCACATTAGTTTCCATGAAGGTAAGAGGGAGAGAAGACAAGAGTCACGCTGGGAAGTGGCACGTAGCCGGAAAACCAACCACAGCGGAGACAAGAGTGTACTGCAAGCCCTTAGCATCAAAGAAACCTCCAGTGACTTCAGTTTCAACTTCCACTTGTTGCCAGCTTCCTGATGCTTCTCAACCAACCATTTCATGAAGAGAAGACAGCACTTCTTGAAAGGGAACTCATACTCCTGGCTTAGACTCTATCAAGAAAAAAGATTGCAGGGACTTCTGAGATTTTGGAAGTGCTTCTCACGGTGAAGCCAGCAAATTGAGTTCATGACGTGAGGCTTCCCCACAATAATTTCCCAGAATTCATGTTCAAGCCTGATCCCTCTTCAAGGGCATTCATTCAACATGCTCAGGGGATAATAGCTACCATCCATGGAACCCCTACTATGTAGCAGCTCTTACGTTTTCCTCAATTTTCATAACAACTCTACTGAAGACATGTGAGTCTTTCCGTTTCCAGATTTGGAACCGAGCATCAGAAATCTGAGTAGCCTATGCATGATGTTAAGTGAACAGCACTCAGATCCTTCTGGAAGCAAAGTCCCTGTTTGGATCCACTACTGCATGGCTTTGCCACAACCCAGCAACTCTCTGGTGCCCTCAAAGATATTGAACAACTGTTCACATAGGATAGGAGACTTTATGTCAGAAACTGAGGTGTTTACCTGTCTGAATCCAGGGGACTATACACATGAGACATTGAGCCTTATAACTCAGTGTTTGGCTTCAGATACAGTAGGTTTGGATAAAGTGGCTTCTTCCTCTTGCTGCTGTATGTGAGCTTGACTCCATCATCCTTGCTTACGCTGTCAGAACTTTTGGAGACATTGCTGTATAAATAGGTTATTGAGAATCATAATTTTTCACCTGACTCCTCAAAAGAATATTTAGAGCTAGGATTTTGATCAAAAGAAATGACTTAAGAGGAGACTGATACCAACTCATAGAAGTGGAGACCTAAAATTAACTTTTTTGCCAACAGCAAAGAACATTTATTTAATCTTGCAGTAGGCCAGAAAACCTCAAGTTCATTCTCAGGGCAGCATTATTCTTCCTTTTTGCCCCTGCCTCCTTCATAAGCTATACTTATATCCTCAAAGGTCTAGGTGATATTTCAATCTTTCATCGATAACCAGCTAATTTATAGTTATTGAAAAAAGTTAACAGCCAGCATATCACATCAGATTTTATTCCCCCTAAATTGGCTCAGGGGAGATTTTGTGTGTTCCTGTCCCCTGCACCTGCCAGAGAATACTCACTGACCAGGAATACTTTGAGGTCCTGGCTGATTAACATTCTGGAAGAAAACTTGAGAAGGCTGCTGTTTCTGAAAATTTTTCATTAGCACATTCTTCTTAGACGATAGCATTCTTCAGTCTGCAGTCTGATTCTTCTCCGGTCTCAGCAGTCTCCTGGCATAAGGCCACTGTAAACTGGAACGTCTTTTGTTTTCTCAACCTCAGTTAAAGTTGACAGGTTTAATTGTTATTGCTTCACTAAGTGCATGACCATATTTATTGCCATTTGATGCAAGATGTGCATCTTGCCACTCAGGAAAATTCTTTTAATCTGGGCTAGATTGTTGGCTTAGTGATCTTCAGTCCTAAGGGATGACATCACAGCTCACCTTGGAAAGCAAGAATATCAAAGTTTGCAAAGGAGACACTAAGGAATCTTAGAAATCCCATGGAACAAACTAAACTGGACTCTCAAAGTGTGAGAACAGGTGGCATCAGTCTCTGGAACTATTTCAGTTATACATATGTCCCAGAGTCTAGATGTCATTTAAAAATATTATGAGAGGCACACCTGGGTGGCTCAGCCAGTTAAGTGACCGACTCTTCATTTGGGCTCAGGCCATGATATCACAGTTCGTGCATTCAAGCCCTGCATCGGGCTCTGAGCTGACAGCACAAAGACTGCTTAAGGTTCTCTCTCTTCCCTTCTCTCTCTGCCCCTCCCCCACTCACTCCCTGTCTCTCTCTCTCTCTCTTTCTCTCTCTCTCTCTCAGAATACATAAATAAACTTAATACACACACACACACACACACACACACACACACACACACATATATATATATATATATAGTAAGAGAAAAAAAAGATATAGTCATTGAAGCCCCGAGACCAAATGATGCCTGATTTGTGACATCGACCCACTTGGGAATTCCTTACCTAGTCCCTAGGAAGATATAATCACTTCTCTCTCTGTGTGGGGGTTTGAGTAATTGGTTTTGTAAAGGCAATAACAGAGGAGGTCCCCTTGTGACCTCATATACCTCTATCTTCTGGAGAAAAGCCAACCGGAGGCAGTGCTAGCAATGCAAGTGATTACCAACACCTTTTCTGGATCAGTGTGCATGGTGTAGGTTTGGATCCTGCCCCTGTCATCATCACATTACAAGGCAGAAGCTCAGCTATTGTCATTTTTGTGTCATGTCCTGGCAATTAGATTCAGTGACGCGTTGTTCGAACTCAAAGAATTCAAACCCACTTCTAGAATCAGACAATTCCAATCTTGGTTTATTTCTCTTCTTCTATCTTTTGTGATTCATAGTAGTCCCCCTTTTAAACTTTGCCCATTGTCCATAACTCTAGGAAGCAAATCTCCCCTCTTTGTTAAGGCCTCTTTTCAAACTATCTTCTGCTCATTGTTGCCCAAAATTACACTCTGTGATAACTAGCTATTGGGAAGAAATTTAGGATTCTGCAGCCATTTGGAAAAGAACTGGGATTCTTGTCCTATGGTGAGGGGCATGGCCAGGGCCATGTGGGGCTTCTAAAGTGAGGGGTCCAGGGCAGGGGCTTCTTGTCCAGATCATAGAAAGGAAGGTTGTATCTCATCCACAGCTTAGAGAAAACACTAGCCTGCTGCCGAATTCCTCATTAACTGTGATGTATTTAACCAAGATTTATATAAAACTATTCTGGTATCTCTTCCACAATCACTGGATATGTTTGCATTCTGAATTGGGTAATTACTAGGAACATATATATCTCTGTCTGTTTTGGTGAGCTTACAAGTAGGAAGGAAGGTTTGAGTTCTGTTAATCTGTGGGTCTGGGCTCCTGCAGTTGCACTGGGTATGAAATCATATGTTTGGTAAGGGCCATGTGGAAGTCTGACCCCCAGTGGCTATTATCAACTGATGCATGTCTTCAGAAAGTGGATGTGGCAAGGGTACAAAGCAAACAATAGAATCGCATCTTGAAGTTGTACAGCCATATATGTCATTGCTTGGTTTTCTGGAACACTTTTCATTAGGAAAAACAGACATTTCACAGATAGAAGAAGTGTCAATAAACACATTGAGTCAGTTTCCAGAAACACACAAATAGAGTGTTCATACAGAGAAATCCGTTTGGGAATAATTTCCAGTTTTATAGCTACAACATATCTACAAGTTGTCACTTTGGCTTTGTTATCTCCAAAAATACGGTCTCAAATTTTTCATATAATTTTTCAAATGGTAGCCTCATTTTGACGTTATTCTCCATTTTTTTTAAGTTTTTATTGTAAATGGACTGTAGATTCACAGAAAGTTGCCAAAATATCAGAGGCACCATGTACTTTTCATCCAATTTCTCCCAATGGTGATGTCTTACATTAACTATAGTACAATATCAAAGCTAGGAAAATAACATTGTTGTAATTCACATACCTTATTCAGATCTCACCAGTTTTACCTGTACGTGTGTGTGTGTGTGTGTGTGTGTGTGTGTAGTTCTATGCATTTCAATCACATGTGTACATTCATGTAGCCACCACCACAACCATGATAGAGAACTGTTCCATCACTAAAAAAGATCTCCCTTGCATTACTCTTTTATAATCATATCCACCCTCCCCCACTCCGCTCCTGTCTAATGCCTGGCAATCACGGATCTATTCTTGACCTCTGTAATTTTATCATTTTAAGAATATTATATAAATGGAATCACACAGTAAGTGACCTTTTGAGATTGGCTTTTTTCCCTCAGCACAATTCCCTTGAGATCTATACATGCTGTGGTGTGTGTTAACAGTTCATTCCCTTTTATTGCTGAGTAGTATTCCATGCTATGAATATGCCACAGTTTGTTTACCTGTTGTTACATGGAGGGACATCTGGGTTGTTTGCAGTTTTTCACTGTTAGCTATAAAGCTGCTATGAACATTCATGAATAAGCCATTGTGTGGATATCGTTTTCATTTCTCTGAGACAAATACCCAGGAGTGTGATTGCTGAATCATGTTATTCTTGTCTGTTTCATTTTCGAGAAACTCAAACTACTTTCCAGAGTGGCTGTACAATTTCACATTCCCACCAGGAATGTATGAGAGACCCACTTTCTCTGCACCCTTGCCAGCATTGGGTATTGTCACTATTTTCCATTTTAGCTACTCCAATAGGGGTATAGTCGTCCCTACTTTTCAATGACATGAAGTATCATTTGGTTCTTGCCGTTAAAACAGCTGCCCCAAGAGAAAAACATGGTTAACTCTATGAATAATCACACGGTTTTGTGGTTTATGTCCTTATTTCCATGTGATTCAACAACTTCGCTAAAACCTATGAAGATAAAAGTCCAAGGATGATGTGAACGCTCAAAATACAGCAAATTTTGACTGGGGTGGTTGGGTTCCTTATTAAAATCATTTTTCTCTGGCAAAGTAAGAAAATTTCCCAATTACTAGATTAATTGTGTCGAGTCAGAGAGTGATTATACTGAACAATGTTTCTGGCAGCTACCTAGAAATTGAACATACCACACCCTTACTTTTGTGTTTGCTTCTTGGGTACATTAACATTCAAATAATCCAATGTACCTTTTCTTGGTGTGTTTGGCAAAAGAAGGGAGAGTTCTGTTCACTTCTCCCTGGGGACCTAGTCATGCAGCTTATACTCCCTGCCCTCCTATTATTACGTATCACCTCATCATTACTTCACTTCCTGGGTCAGAGGTGCTTGAAGTGCCTTAGTCCGGATCCCAACCTCTGTCTTCCTCCCAAATGGAGCTCAAAGGATCAGCTCCCTACATTGTTTCAGATTAGAGGTGAAGAGCATTATTCTTCTTCAATCTGTTTTGCTGTCACATCAGACCCCTGAGAACAGGATAGGCTTTACATTCTGTGCTTAATAATTCCCTTCAAATATAGGAGGTTCAACTGAAACCCCTTGAGCCCTATTTTAGTTTTTATGTATTTCGGTTATGAAAGAAGAGTGATCTGGGTAGCATGAATGCCACACAAGCCAGCTAGTTGTAATAGAGAGGCGCCATAAATTTACTCAGACTCGGAGAGTAAATTGGGAAGAAAAAAGGAACACAGACCTCAACCATTTGAAACTGTCCCCTTTATAAAAGTGTTCAAATCAAAGAGAACTCTGAATCATAAAGGCCTAGATTTATAGTCCATAATTTGCAAGAAGGAAGAAAAAAGTCATAGAGGGAATCTAGAGTGAAGAAAACAAAACCCCATCATCTTCTCCCTAATTTGGCATATGTTCACTTTTAGCCTACCCCAAAGCCCTATTGTTTGAGGACAAACCTGCAGAAAAACTGCTTTTTTTCCAGAAACCATATAGGTGAAATGTGCTGATGGAGACCAAGCCCAGGTGGCTGTGTCCTTCTGTCCTGCCAGCCTAATGGAGATGGGAAAAGGGAACTTTCTAAATATTCCTTGAATCTAGGAAGCTTGCAGTTCATTGATGCCTCTTAGTAAATATTAATGACTAACCATGGAAATATTTTCCCTCCTAGTCAGTTTGAAGATTTGTCTTCCTTTTTCGGCATAGGGCAGGAAGCCGTCTCCAGAACTGTCACGAGTCTCACATCTCAGGTCCACAGTTGTGTGTGGCCTGTGTTTTTTGCCCAACTTTTATCAAAGAACAAAGTTCAAAGGACATCAGAATCTACATTTCAAACAGTCTCACAGGGAGACAAAACAGATCCAGTTTTAATGAGAGAGAACAATGGGGAAAAATTCCAATGAATAACGTTCAGTCTTTTCTCTAGGACTCCTTGTGAATTAACAGGAGCATCCTTAGAACTCGTTTTTCTTTCTCTTCTCTCGGCCATCATCAAGCCCTCATTTGTATTGCTGCAGGATCTAAAGGCCTCTGGTTCCTTTCCCCATCTTACTGTCACTTCATCGGTTAAGGATAATTCATATTTTGGGGGTACCTGGGTGGCTCAGTTGGTTAAGCCTCTGACTCTTGATCTT
This sequence comes from Acinonyx jubatus, assembly GCF_027475565.1. Lineage (NCBI taxonomy): Eukaryota > Metazoa > Chordata > Mammalia > Carnivora > Felidae > Acinonyx > Acinonyx jubatus. The sequence goes on from NC_069382.1 coordinate 29,781,876, forward strand.
GGCTCAGGTCTTGATCTCACATTTCATGAGTTTGAGTCTCATGTTGGGCTCTGTACTGACAGAGCTGGAGCCTGCTTGGAATTCTCTCTCCTCCCCCCCACCCCGTCCCTTCCCCATTCACTCTCTCTCAAAATAAATAAATAAATTTTAAAAAGATAGAATAGGGGCGCCTGGGTGGCGCAGTCGGTTAAGCGTCCGACTTCAGCCAGGTCACGATCTCGCCGTCCATGAGTTCGAGCCCCGCGTCAGGCTCTGGGCTGATGGCTCAGAGCCTGGAGCCTATTTCCAATTCTGTGTCTCCCTCTCCCTTTGCCCCTCCCCCGTTCATGCTCTGTCTCTCTCTGTCCCAAAAATAAATAAACGTTGAAAAAAAAATTAAAAAAAAAAAAGAGAGAGAATAGTTTACATTTTTGTCCAAGATTCTCACAGAAATATACAGTAAATGGGTTTTGCTTCGAGGTCTGTTTATGCCTTGTTTATCATTCATCCCATTCTGGGGCCTCTATTGTTTAAAACCTTACACTATATGCAGATGACTTAAGATCATTCTAATAACTTAATAATAATACAGCAGGGTCACTAAATTATACTAATCACATCCTTTGTTTAGAGAAAAGCATTATTCATGTCTCTACTTCCAGAGGAGGGATTATCTCAAAATCATACTACTCCCAAACACCCACTAAATTGAAGATTCTAATCACTTCTTTAGTTGCTAAATATTCTTAGTTATTAATAAACTTAGATTGATACATGAGGAATAAGAAACTGTATATAAATATATAGAGATATATTTTAATGGAGAATTCTTCTCCACTATCTATGCTTCCTGCTCCTCCATACTATAAGCATTGACCTCATTTCTACTTCTCAATAAACTCTATTTTCTGTTTGTTGTAGTCTTGCACTGAAATGTAGTAAAAAGTACCTTCTTTTTTTTTTTTTAATGTTTGTGTTTGAGAAAGAGAGAGAGAGCAAGCCAGGGAGGTGCAGAGAGAGGGAGACACAGAATCAGAAGCGGACTCCAGGCTCTGAGCTGTCAGCACAGAGCCCGACGCGGGGCTCGAACTCACAAACTGCGAGATCATGACCTGAGCTGAAGTCAGATGGTTAACTGACTGAACTACTCAGGTGCCCCTTAAAAAGTACTTTTAAGGGCATGTTACCCAAGGAGTGGCTTCAGATCATCAGAAAGTTGAAAGGAGATGCTCCTTTCTTCATTGAGTCCAGATCAATCCCCGTCTTACTTTTTCCACATGTTCACCATTTCTTGGCTACTCTATTTTCTTGTAGTCTTTGTATTACCTCATGTCTCCATTTTCTTGTCTCAGCCTAGATTCTACAGACCACCTCTCCAGTGCCTTTCCTTTGTCCTTCCTCTGAAACTGCCCAGCAGATCTGCAACTCTGAACAGTTTGGCCACCTGCCTTCTCTGCCTTATACCCAGACTGTTGATCCCTGCTACGGCAAGCTCACAAAACCAAAGGGATCAGAGCAATACTCTCTCAACTGTGGCTGTACATTCGAAGCACCTAGGGAGCTTTCAAAAATGCTTCTGCCCAGAACAATCAGTATCTCTTGGGTGAAACACTGGGAATAAGCATTTTTAAAAGTTCTCCAGGTGATTCTATTATGAAGGCAAGATTGACAATCTGAAATAACACATCTACAGTCACCAATCTTAGTTGGGTCCTCATCTTCATTTTCCTTCTCCTCTGCCCTAGTCTCTTTTTGGCTCTTGACATAGACTTTCTCCCTTTACTTCCTTAAAAAAATTGATATCAGAAATAAGTGCCCCTGGAAAGAAATTCCAACTACTTCCTGCTCCCAATCCAGACCCTGTTTTCACCCTTAATTCTGACCTTTTAAATTAAAACAACAGGGAAATCTTGTTCAGCCTTAAATTAACCTTCCTGCCCATACTCTGGCTCCCATTCCCCACTCACCGCTCACAGTTCTCGCTCCATCTGTTTCCCCAACTTCTCCTAAATATTCCATCTCTCCTTATCTTCCAGTTCTTTCCCATCAACATCCAAGCATGCTCAGATTGTTGCCACCTTTAGAATACTGCTTCATCCATGCATTGTCCTCCTCTTGTCTTTCCATTTATAGCCAGAGTTACTGAATAGCAATCTAAGAGTTCTCTATTTTATCACATCATATGTACTTCTCAAACTATTCCAAGCATGGTTTCCACCCTCAAATATGATTACATATTTTGGCTGAGTCAATAATGAACTCTTCTTTGTTAAATCCAAAAGACATTTTCTATTCTTATCTTTCTTGAGCTCTCTGTAGCATTTGTTTCTTCTCATTACTCAGTTTTGTGATTCCCTCTTTCCCCTTAGCTTCTTGACACATTTCCTTAATGGACTCTTCTGTTCTGATCCTTGGGTACCTCCTTTTCGTTCTCGACACATTTTCCTTTTATAGGTTAATTAAACCCCATGGCTCCAATTGCTGCTTACATGCTGATGACTCCCATAGGTCACCTATGCATCCCAAAGCATCTCTCCTGAACTCTGCAAAAGCCCTATTTGGAGGCCTCACAAGGATTTCAAATTCTTAGCCACAGTGCAGTCTATCCTCTTTACCAAAGTCTACTCTTTCTCTATTACTATTCTTAGTGAACACAGCTGGCCACTATGCAGCTGAAAAAGTAAGAAAAAGAGTCTTCTAATTCCACCTTGTCAATGTCCCTAGAATGTGATCCTGGTGCTTAATGTTCCACTGCCATGGTTCAGACTCTTCTCATTTCTTGCCTAGATTACAAGTAGAGCATCAAGGTAGATTTCCAACTTCTAGTCTGGTCCCTATCTAATTGTTTTTCCATATTCCTTTCTCTCTCCTCCTGGATCTGAAGATGCTCATTTGGGTTTTACTGGGCAGAAACACAAAAGGGGCAAAAAACTAAAGGATACACAGAAGAGTTTGAAGTGATGATCCATAGGTCTTACTAGATTGCAAAAGAAATAGAAACAAAAGGTCATACACAGATTGCAAGAATAGAGCATGGTCCATGTAATAGAGATCTTGAAGGCGAAGAATCAGTAAAGGAGTGAATGACACAGTCAGAAGGGGGAATTAAATGAAACGTTTTCCTTTCACTTTTTAGAAAGATTTAATTCCTCCTTTCATTAAAGCATCCCTGGATAGAGTTTTTAAAACTTTCCAACACAAACCTGCAAAGGAAGTAGATAATGAAGTCTGTAGAGAATGGTCTTGGTAGTAATTGGATCAGTTCTTATGGTATGAGAACGAGGACCAATGAGAGGAAACTGGATCCTTTCTTATGACTCTGTGTCGAGCACAGATTAAGCAGAAGAAATCCCACAATTGTTTTCCAAAATATAGTTTTATATTCCTCGTGTGAATATATTTATGGAGAGACAATCCTGAACTTCTGGCAAGTATTTGCCTTTCAAAACATCTTAGCTTTAAAAAAAAGTGATTGGAGTCTCCAATCTTTACAAGTACACATGAAGTGGTAAAAACCCATGGCAACTTCTTTAGTAAAAATTGAAAATCCAAGCATATGTGCAAAATCCCTCACAATCTGGGGTTGGCCTACCTTTCTAGTTTCATCCTCACCCAGCTCCTTTACTGCCTAACGTCCAGTGAGACTGGATTGTATTTAATTCCCCCAGACAATACATTGTTTTCTCACCCATCTCAGTGTCTTTGCCTTTGTTGCCATCTTAACTTTGTGTTCAGCTGTTGTGCCAGGTAAGTGTTAGGAACATAGTAGATGTTGATTAAATGCTAGAAATAAAAGACAACAATTTGGGTAAAAACATTGCATGTAGAAGGATGCCATCGGTAATCAGTGTGGTGGGTTTTTGGTTTATCAGTGAACAAACTTAGATTTATTAAAATGAAATAGTGAGCTAGCCAAGAGGCATTTCCATAGCCTTGGATTGGCTGGTGTTAATAAGTTACTAGACAAGTCTGATGCAGTGACTATATGGATGCTAATGGAGCCACAGCAGTAGCTAGCGCAAGCATGCAAGGTCACAGAGTGCATGTTCACCAACCCCCCTGATTCTCAGCTGGGCTCAGAGGCCCAGGTTCCATCACAGGGCAGCGTCTATCAGTGTCACCATCTAAATAGAGATTTTACTTCTTATATTCTGACCTTGGTATTAAATCTCCATATTCTCTGGGAACTGCAAATGCCAATGAAATATCCTCTGTTGCAAAATCTGTTACAAATGTATGGTCCTAGGTAAAGAGAGATATGGAATTGCTGGGTCATTGGTTTTATAGATAAGACCTAACAGTTTTGAAAAATTATATGAATGTACATTGCAGCTGCACTAATGAGCTTACATCCTCATCAACACCTGTTAATTCTGCCTGAAAAATGGCCTTGGGTACTTCCATTAGTGTTCATCTAGTAATGAATTATTTCATTTTTGTTTGACTAAAAACATTTTTATTTCATCTTTCTTTTAAAAAAAATTTTATCAAGGTAAACTTATATATAGGTTGTAAATTGCACAGGCCTTTAATGATTCATGATCATCACTATAGCTCTCCATATATTTAAGACATTAATTTTTCTCATCATGGTTGATAATTTTCAGCAAACAAAGCTTGCAAGATTTTGTTAGACTTATACCTAAGTAGTCCTTGTTTTAATGTTACTCAAATTTCAATTTTTGATTTTGTATGGGTTCATTGTATCTTTTAAATTACTAAACTCGTTTATTACTTTTCACATCTTTTATGTGGATTCCTTGGTTTTTCCACATAGAAGATCATACTGTCTGTGATTCAAGACAGTTTTACTTTATCTTTTCCAATCAGGATGTCTCTTTTTTTTTTTTCTTGCCTAATTGCACTGGTTAAGACTTGCAATATAGTGGTTGAGCAAAGAGTAAGAATGAACATCCATGCCTTGTACCCTACCCTCCAGATAAAGCATTTGGCTTTTCATCATCACATATGATGTTACCTGTAGCATTTTTTATATGTTTTTATCTGCTTGAGGATGTTCTATTCCTAGCTGGCTGAGAATTTTTATCAGCATGCTACACGACAATAGATAAGTGAAGTTCTTCAGGCTTATGAAAAATTGTATGAGTTAAAAATTTGGACCCATAAAAAGAAAAGATTCAGGAATTCAGTAAAAATTTAGATAATTATGTAAGACATTTTCTTTTTTACTCTTTCTGAATTATTGGAAGCACAATTGATTTTTAAAGAAAAAATATTATTATGGTATGTATCAATATGCAGTAGGAAAGTATATGATAACAATAGTACAAAGGTTTGGAGGGATAGAATAGGAAGAATACTATTATAAATTCCCTGCCCCATAATGAGCTGATATAAGATCAATTTATACAACATCAATTTATGGCAGACTCCAATAAATTAATACACAATCCCCTCTGCTTAATTAATATTAACTAATACACAGTCTTAACTGATAAATAATTTTTTCTTTAATTTATTTCTGTACACTTTGGACATACTTCTTTCTTTGTCTTTCCAACACACAAAGCTGGTTGCTGCCCAAGGCCTTAGAACTCTCTGCCGTGAACATCATTCCTTCCCATTTTAGAGTGTCTAGCTTCTTCCTGTCATTCAGATATCAGTTATATGTCACTCCTCAGGGATGACTTTTTTCCATACTCAGTCTACACAGCTCTGTTTATGTTTATTTTACATCTAAGATTTTCTTAAACTTTATTTTGCTTATTGTCCCCCTAGCACCATATTTGTTTGTTCCTTCCCCACCACTATTCACTTCCCTTTGCACCCCTAACCCTACTTAGCACAATGCTTATACTTTATAATCCCTGAAAGTCTTCATTTCATGAAATCAGGTGTATGCATTGGGGCAGAACCAACTTGCAGGCATAGTGTCTAAAGACATCACTAGAATCTAAAATCAAACTTTTCTGCTGTCAGAGTATATTTTCGGATGGAGAAGTTGTTGTGATTCTTTATTCTCTCCCCTGGTTACCAGTATGCTCACTTATCAAGTCAAGATTTGTTGGTTTTTAATCTCTTTTTCATTTAATTACTTTTGATGGAATGTTAACAGTTACTCAAATGATCAAAACCTGTGCATCAAGAAATGCAAAGAGAAGGAAAAGAGCCAAATAAATTTTTGAAGCTTTAAGTAACTTAGAATTGATAGTAACCCAAAAATAGAATCTGAGAAAAGATGTTAATTTCTCCCAGATTTCAGCGAAAGAACGTTCTCCTTTGTAAATATAATTTGTACTTTCACACAGTGCTGATCTTTCCTGAATTTCCTATGATGACCCCAATAGCGATAATCTCTCCTATTCTCAAGTCATGTATACTAATTTGTTTTTTTTTTTTTCAGGCAATGTGGCCATCATACCTTTCAGCATTTTCCCATACTATTTCTTATATCTAAATTACTTCCTGCTACTATCCACCAAATAAATTGCCCCTTCTTTTCACTTTCCTTCAGATCCTGACTACTTTATTTCCAGATAACTTTCACCAATATTTATAGAGCACTTAATCTGTGCCAGGCTTCATACCTAGTTATGTACATACATACATACATACATACATACATACATGTACAGACTACATCACTCTTCATTAAAAGCTTCATTAAAAAGCTTTATGAACATCTGTGTGATTGGTTTCTTAGTCTCTTTAATAAATAAAAAAAACTTGAAGGAATTTTATGTTCCAAAGGCTACACATCTGATGAATGACGGAACTGGGATTCAGAGTCAGATCTGTCTGACTTCAGAATCTGAAGTTGTAACCACTAAGTGGTGCTGTCTCATTTGTATGTATGTATGTATGTATGTATGTATGTATGTACGTATGTATTCCCTACTCCAGGACCCATTTGAACTGCATTCTATGTGTCTTTATTCTAAATACTTCCATTGTGTTGAGATTTAAGTGTTTCATTTTCAAAATTTATTGTGGCTTCTCCTCCTTCACTTTATTTTTATGTTGCTTAGCCATATACATATACACACGTATATATATATATATATATATATATATATATATGTGTGTGTGTGTGTGTGTATGTGATTGTATCTTTGCATCTACACTTTTCTCTTTGCCTTGCTCTACTTGAAAATAAGTCTCAGAACTCCAAGAGTTTCAGTTGGAAAGCAGAGTTTCTACACCACTGTGGATATTCTTTGCAAGTCCCAGAGTTCTCCAGAATGTTGGATTTTCTTAGGTATTGTTCCAGATAAGACTTCCAGGCTAATCAGTAAGAAACAGAGGCCTCAGATAAGGCTATTTTGAATGTGGTGGAAAGCCTGGGTATATCCATAGATTTCTCCAGAATCTCAAGAAACTTAATTCCTCTCCTATTCATCTCTTACTTTTTAGCAAAAGATATCCAGTTGATTCTTTCTTGAGAGTATACATGGCCTGGGGACAATCCGTTCAAAACTTTCTGGACTACATGCCAACTTGTGTGTAATCCAGCTCAAGCATGGTATCTACCAAAGGTGAATCATTAAGCCTGGAATAACCAGCAGAAGAACTGAATTCTTTTCTTGGCTACTCTTAAAAATAACTCACTGTATCACAGGCAATTCTCATCAGGACCCTTGATTCAGAACCCTATTTTGAAAAAGTAGATAAAATTTGGCAATTAAATGATTTTACATTATAGTGTAATCCAAAATCTAGGAGAGATATGCATTCTGATGTGTCAGTAATGGTGACTCTAACCTATGTTCTCTTGTTTGTTTGTTTGTTTTGTTTTTTGTTTGTTTTTAATATGAAATTTATTGTCAAATTGGTTTCCATAAAACACCCAGTGCTCATCCCAACAGGTGCCCTCCTCAATGCCCATCACCCACTTTCCCTTCCCTCCCACCCCTCCATCAACCCTCAGTTTATTCTCAGTTTTTAAGAGTCTCTTATGGTTTCTTTAAAGGATACTTTCAAATAATTGCCCCAGTCATCCACTAATTGTGACATTTGTCAGTCATGGAAAAGCTGCTGTGTATGTGGACTTAGACCACCCACTGTCTGAGTCACAAGGCTGCTTGTATTTGTTTTGTTGCAAACAAATTTCTGTAGCCAGCCTGGATGTTGGCCAAGGAGGCACCGTCTGGTGGCTGCTGTATATAAAATTCTTGTCTTTTTGATGAGAAGGGGAGTTTTCTTTATCTTGTTCTTCCCATTGTAGTACTGACAGGGGTCAGAGGGGATGGACAGTTTGTGGGTTGAAAACTACAAAAGGCTGTCCTCCAACACAAGCGTCTTCCCTCTGCCAAGCAGACCTCCATGGGGATGTTGTTAGGCCATCCAAGGTTCAACTCTACTGACATGGGACTGGAAACTGGACAAGAAATGGAAATGCACTGTGACTTCCTCTGTCCTCTCCTGCTCCTTGAGCCAAATAGCAAATCAAGCTTTGGTTTCAGGGAAGAAAATGAGACTGAAGCAAATAGGAGGCATTAGTGTTTCTTCATTCCCATCCCCCACCCCTGCTCACTTTCACACTCACTGTCTTAGCTACATGGAACATCTGTGTCCAGGTTACCCGACAGATCTTGGGAATAGCACCTTTGGATCCACCTTCTGGGGGCCCTTCTGAAATGTTCTCACAGAGTCATGTCATTTGTTTTCAACAAAATATTTCTCCTTCCTAATTCAATTCTCCCTTCTGTTTGCTATTGGAACCAGGGACAGTGATAATTTTGTTGGAAACTGAATCAATTGCAAAGCACTGGGAATGAGTATGGTTTAAAACTTCAGGTTTGGTTTCTTGGAATTCTAGACCAAGTCTCTCTCCCAGTTGCTCACAGGAAATTTTGACTGATGTCATTGGAAATTGTATGTGTGTGTGTACATGTGTGTGTAATTTAGGTCACAGTGAGGCCTTAAGAATCCAGTATAAAACTCTTGTTTCAGATGATATCTAGTGACTACATCACTCTTCATGCCCAGCTAATATTTGTAGCTATGTGATGCTGATGAGACAGGCAACCATTCCTAGCTTTCTCAGTTTGAGATCACCATTGAAAAACTGCCTCCTGAGGTGCCTGGGTGGCTCAGTCAAGTGTCTGACTTCAGCTCAGGTTATGATCTCACAGTTCATGAGTTCAAGCTCCACATCAGGCTCCATGACGATAGTGCGGAGCCTGCTAGGGATTGATTCTCTCTCTGCCCCTCACCTACTCACGCTCGCTCTCTCAAAATAAATAAACTTTAAAAAAATCAAAAGAAAAGCTGTCTCTTTACGAAGGAAATCAGAGAGGTTTTTCTTCAGCTCAACGTTTTACAGCCGTAGACTTTTCCAAAATACTCCTTCACACGATGAAGGATGAATATTTAGATCATCACAACTGACAATTGATATAACTCAGAGAAATTATTTATTCATAACTTACAGTTTTGCACTTTAAATTTTAAGGGAAATTGATTGGCATTGCCTTCATCTAAAAAGGCAAAAAACCTTTAGCATATTAAAAAAACAAACAAACAAAAACAGCTCTTGAGGTGTTAAAATAGAAAGAATAGAGGGAGAAAGCCAAACCATGTGAAGAGCACAATTCTACATAGATGCTTTGAGTATTCCAGTACAAGGGCATCTTTTTGGTACTGCATGTATGGAGGTTGTCTACAGGCAACCTTGCAAACAAACAGCGAGCCATTCTTTACTTCATTTCCTTTCATTTAACCAGACTTACAATTGATTTTTCTTTATTCCAACCAAACTCTAGTATTTAATGACATGAGTGTATATGAAGCTCCATGTTTTCTCAACTCTTCCCAAATCTCTTTTTACAACCTGTCATTTTCCTTGTCTTCTTTCAATACAACCGTGGTAAAAATTGTCCAAGGACTATCATCAAGGATGTGATGAGAGATTCATTTTCAAAGAGTGAAAATTAATATGTTCTATCTCTGTCCTATGCTCTAGTTCTTTTTCTTTTTTTCCCTTCTCTTATTTGTCTGTCTTCCTTGGACAAAATCAACCTATTTTCTTTTCTTTGAGGTCTTTACTGAACTCCTATACGGTATTTGGCCAGCTCCCTATGACTTTCCTATTCCCATCCAGACAAGATACAGAATATTTCCAAAGCTGTGGCTCTAGTCTTTTTCTAATCCTTGAAGCGCAATAGGAAGCATAGGACTGACCCTCTAAGTAAACAACTGCTCTCATTGGATTAAGAGATCTAATTGGACAGTGTTGGATAAACCTTCCTCAATCCCAGTGGCTCTTTTTGTAGTTTCTGAAATGTTGGTTACTAGAGCCCCCCCTGCCCAAGAGAAATAAAAATAAAAACAAAATTCAAGAAGCCTGAACAACCTTACAGTTTTCAACCAGCCGTAAACCCCAGGGTCTTGATTTCTGCTTTTATTCTGGCATTACTTGGCTCTTGTTCTAAAATAAAACTCTAGTAGTGTAAGTAACTCAGTCTTAACTCTTTTGTTTAAAAAATAATAATAATTTCCTTTCTCTCTGTGGCCCATAACCTCCCCAGCTCCCAACATAAACAAAAGTTGGAACTTTCTCACTGGTCCCTGCCTCAGTGGACTCTGTCCCATATGTTCCCTCTCTCATCTTAGAAGATATTGATACCCCCCTGTGGTATCTCAGTGTCTGCTCACTGTAGGTAAGTAGAGATGAACCCAGAGGGAAAATGTAAGGAGTTTCCAGTGTCAAGTTACGTCTCTGATAGTTTTCTTCCTAACATTACCAACTTTATCTCAGAAGGTAGTAGTTCATCAATTCTGGGCTTTGAAAAAGGGACCCTTCATGACTGAAGTGATTTTTCTCTGCCTTGCTTATAGCACTTAGAATAGCACCTGGCACTTAGTATGTTCTCAATAAATACCCTGTGAATGAATAAATATAATCCTTAGGTATCCATTTATGAACTGCAGAATTGTTTTTAGTTAAAAACAAAGTGCAGTGTTGCCTGGGTGGCTCAGTCGGTTGAGTGTCCGACTTCGGCTCAGGTCATGATCTCACAGCTCATGAGTTCGAGCCCCGCGTCGGGCTCTGTGCTGACAGCTCAGAGCCTGGAGCCTGTTTTGGATTCTGTGTCTCCCTCTCTCTCTGCCCCTAACCTACTCTCATTCTGTCTCTGTCTTTCTCAAAAATAAATAAACATTAAAAAAAATTTAAAAACAAAGTTCAGAATTGTTAAGTCAAAAGGCATTATAATTATAAAGTAGCAAACACAATGCATCCTGGTATCTAAGACCATTGCTTATAAAACTAGACTTCTAACTTCAGTATCATTCTCTCACAGGTTATCATTCTCACTGGAGGGTAGTTGTCTGAAAAACCTCTAGGCCATGCTCATATCGAACTTCTGAAACTGAGTCCACGACGATGTCTGGTAGGGCAAGAGCAGGCATGGTAACAAATCCCAAGTCAAGAGAGCCAGCTGGTTTCCCAGTAAACCAATGGACGGTCTTTCCAAAGTTGTAGTAACTTCTGGCAGAAATCTCATATCACTAAAGATTCTTGTTTCATTGGAAGATAATAGATTTTTCCTTAATTAATTATAGGCAATGGTCTTCGATACCAGGATGCAGTGTGTCTGCTACTTTGTTATACAATGAACCAGACATGTGCTTCATCTTAAAAGAGATGGATGAGATTCAGAATGAGTGTGGCAGTTAAAAAAGTACCTTTACAGAATCAAGACCTATAAATATAGAGAGCAACCTGGTGGTTCTGGCGGGGAGGGAATGGGAAGATGAGCAAAGTGAGTGAAGGGGAGAGGTAGATACAGGCTTCCACTCATGGAATGAATAAATCACCGGAATAAAAGGCACAGTATAGAGAATATAGTCAATGATATCATAAAGTGTGGTATGGTGACAGATGGCAGCTAATGGGGAGCACAGCATGATGTGTAGAGAAGTTGAATCACTACGTTGTACACCTGAAACTAATGTAACATTGTGTGTCAACTATACTCAAATACAAAAAAATTTTAAGGTACCTTTATGTCTTAGACCTGCATATTTGACTGTTCCTGGGTTTCAAATATAAGAATGCTACAGTCATATCACATAAAGAGACACAAAGTATCAGTGAGTTAGGACTCTTCTTCCAGAATTGGCAATTTTAATCTGGGAGAATAAAATATCACTGGAGAAACCCTAAATATCCAATAGGTTAATAAATTAGTAAATCGTAAAATAACAACTTATTTAATAATTCACATTACTTAAAATAGTGATTAAAATTTTAAATAGCATAAGAAAGGGCTTACAGTAAACGGTCAAGTAGAACCGAAATTAGATATACATATAGTCACAATTATAGTTCAAAAATAAAAAACAGGAGTGCCTGGGTGGCTCTGTCGGTTAAGCTCAGGTTAAGTTGATTTTGGCTTAAGTCATGGTCTCATGGTTCCTGAGTTCAAGCCCTGCATCATGGAACTCTGCATTGACAGTTCCTTGGGATTCTCTCCCTCTCCCTCTCTCTCTCTGCCCTTCCCCAACTTGCACACCTGCATGTGTTCTCCCCCTCTCTCTCTCTCTCTCTCTCTCTCTCTCTCGCTTTCTGTCTCTCAAAATAAATAATCAAAAAAAAAATTGAAGTAAGATTAACAGGAAATACATTTAAAAAGTTAACATAATAAGATTATGGGTAGCTTTTTTCTTTTTCTTTATATTTTGTAATTTTGGTAACAGATACATGTAATTATAAGGGAGGAAAAATAAGCTTTTATTTCAATTGTCAAAAATAAATGAGTAAACATGTAAAAATCCCTTAAAAAAATGCAAAACAGCACATCATCATCAGATTACTGGGAAATATTTGCAAATGTAAAAAGTTGATTATCACTTAACTGCATTATGAAAAGCAATTAACAATTCAATAACAAATGGGTTGCTTTATGATGATTCTATAGCAAAATGAATTTGAAATACACCTTCCAGTAATCAAATGAATACAACTGCAAAAAATTGCTCATATTCTCTTTGCTTGTTTCTCTCATATGAGCCAGTTATTTATGTGCTGTTTTTGGCCATAACTGTATAAACCAATTAATAATTTCAGTGCATCTATTTACTATGCTAACCACACACCTCCCCTACAAATACTTCCCTGGTCTGAATTAAGACAATTTCTATTAGAAAAATAGTTCCAATAACTTGGCTCACTGGCCCTGGACTAATTATTGTGATTATAAGCTATTAACTGAAATCAATGCTATTGGCCACATGCTAGCTAAGTTACAGAGTGTCTAATTTTTTTGCTTTCTTTTTGCATCTATTTTTTCAAAAGAAAAGAATATATTATTATAGTTTATATTTTCAGACTAACTAAATATATTCTTTTCCACAAAGTTCCTTTTGTTAAATAATTTTTTTAAAATCTCTATCCTTGTTTCCTATTCTGTGTCATTCCTTCCATTCACTCATTTCCCACAGGCATTTTTTAAAGTAAACTTATTGTTTTGGAACAATTTTAGGTTACAGAAAAAATGCAAAGGTAATACAGAGAGTTTCCATATATGACACAGCCAGTTTATTATTGACATTTTACTTCAGTATGTTATATTAGTTACAGGTAATGAACTCATACTGATACATTATTATTATTAACTAAAGTCCATAATTACATTTTCTTAGTTCTTTCCTTAAGGAAAGGAGACAGTAATAATGTAAATGACTAACATTTACATGGCTTTTATGAACAGACACTGCTACAAATGTGACATGCATACTAATGCACTTTATCCTAGTATAGACTTAAATCCATAAGGTCAAGAAGCTGGAAGAACTCCAAACAGGATAAACCAACGAAATCCATACCAGGACACATGATAATTAAACTTCTGAAAACTAAAAGCAGAGAAAATAATCTGAAAAGCAACCAAAGAAAACTGACATCTTACTTATTGGGAAAAATAACTTGAAAGGCAGCAGATTTCACTTCAGATAGTACTCATATATCTCCATTTCATAGGTGAATAAACTGAGGTACTTAAACATTCAGTAACTTTGTGAAGAAGCCAGGTTGTTTGATTTCAAGGTCTGTGCTCTTACCTCACACTTAATGAAGCTATAATTAGGCAACCACTACTTTAAAGATTCACATACATTCAAGCCCAGTTCACCAGAACACCAAGTTGTATAGCTCTGTGGAACCACACCCCAGTTAATAATAAAATGCGATTCTATCTGGAATGTTTTCCATACATATATGTGCTTCTTGGGACTCTCCCTGAAGTTTCAGAGAAATTGAGAACTGTTGGAAGATTCAAATGTTCTAGATCCTACAGAGACTCAACTTAGAAATAGTAACTATATACATAACTATTTATAAACTTAAGAATGAACATAACAAGAACCATGCAGTACCTATAAAATGAAAATAAAATACCTACGGCTAAAAGAAATAAAAGATTTAAAGACGTCCGCTTCAAGGAATATGAGGTAGATGTACTTTTCCCTGTTCTTCCTTCTAATTACAACTAAAATTCCTGGGCACTATATACAAAACAAGCATAGGAAGACTCTGAAAGATAGAAATAAGGCAGATAGACTCGGGAATATCAGGGCCTGAGAAATGAGATGAGTTACATTAGTGGGAGGTTTTTTTTGTTGTTGTTGGTTTTTATTTATTTGTTATCTCTTATATCCCACTTTTGGTGCTAAGGAAGCTGGCAACCTGGGAATGCAAACTGTATAGACAAAAACATCCATCTGCAAAAAGTCTGCTATCTACAGCCAAAGGAACAGGATAGGGGCAGCCTAGAAAGAGAAACTTTTTAGATAATCTATTCCATCCAAACACAAAAACAATAAAAAAAAAAAAGTGGCCCCCACCCATGTCAGTAAAGAGGAAGTAGAAAGTCAAGACTTCCTCTCCAAGAGGTTTCAACAAGGTGTCCCAACACCTTTACAGTAGTGTCACAGAAGAAAGTATGACTTTTGTTGCTTTCATTCCCATAGACAAGTAAAGAAGCCTTACTTTCCGTGTTAGGGGAGATCATCTGGGAAGTCTGGACTTCAACACCGACCCAGCATTAATGAGGCATTCCTTCCCTTCCTTAGTGAGTGGTGTTAGAAGAAGCTTAGTGAAGAGTCAAGACATTCACCATCTCCCTTTAGTTACGAGGCCACTGCCACCATGCTGCCAGTGGGACAATGGGAAGAGCTGGACTTGAAGCCTGCCCAGCAATAACAAGGATCCCCCTACCTTACATGCAAACAAGGCTGAGTAGGGAGCCTGGACTTCTATTTCCACCTCAGAGTAATAAGTTGGTGCCTCACTTTCCACTTTCAAAGAGATATTACATAAAGCCAGCTAAAATAGAGGCTTACATAAAACCAGCCTCATGATCCAAAAGGTCCAGGGTTAAATAAAAAATTACTAGTCATACGATGAATGAGAAAGAGCTCAAAACAAATGAAAAAAGGCAATCATTAGACACCAACACTAAGATGGCAAACATGTTAGGATCTGACAAAGATCTGAAAGAAGCCATGAGTAAAAATGCCGTAATGGCAATTATGATGATGCCTGAAACAAATGAAAAAACACAAAGTCTTGGAAAAGAAACAAGAGATATAAAGAAGAACCAAATAGAAAATTTAGAACTGAAAGTTATAACTGAAACGCAGATTTCAGTAGAGGGGCTCACCAGCAGAACAGAAGCCACAGAGGAAAGAACTAATGGATAGGAAGATAGAGCAATAGAAATTATCCAACCTGAACAACAGAGTGAAAATAGACTGGACAAACTGAAAAGAACCTCATATTTGTGGAATTATGATAAAAGATCTAATTTGTGGCATTGGATTGCTGGAAAGCAAAGAGAAAGGGTGTGCATGGGGGGGGGGGGGTTGAAAACGTATTCAAAGAAATAATGACTGAAACTCCTCACATTTTGCAAGAGACCTAAAACCACATATTCAAGAAACTTGATGAATCCAAAGTAGGATAAACCAAAGAAATTCTCACATAGATGCCGCATAATTAAACTCCTGAACACTAAAGAAAAATGTACACTATCTATAGTGGAAAAACAACTTGAATGGTAGCAGATTTCTCATCAGAAACCATTGGGATCACAAGGAAGCAGCATGATATGTTTTAAGTGCTGAAGGAAATCAACTGTCATTACAGAATCCTACACCCAGGGAAAATATCCTTCAGGAATAAAGGACATTCAAAGGTGAAATAAAATTAAGAATTTGCCACCAGTGTACCTACCCTGAAAGAAGGGTTAAATGAAGTTCTCTGAACACAAAGGAAATGACAATGGGAGGGATCTTGGAATTTCAGTAAAGAAGAAAGAACATGGTTAGAAAACTCCGAGTAAATACAATAAGTTTAATTTCTCTTGAGTTTTCTAAATTATAAGTGATGTTTAAAGCAAAAATGATAACACTGTTGTGATTCTAAGTGTATCTAGAGGGAAGATTGAAGACAAGTATATTAAAAATGAGAGAGGGTAAAGGAAAATGAGACAGTAGGTAAAATGACACACCAGTAGACTATGATTAATTATATACATATAATGTGATAATTAAAGCAAGCGGTGAAAGACAAAACAGGCAGAGTGAATTAAAAACATGACACACTATATGCTGTTTACAAAGAATTCATTTCAAAAACAATGATATAGTCAGGTTCAAAGTAAAAAGAAGGAAAAAATAAACGATGAGAGCAATTTTAAAAAAGCATGAAAGGCTATGCTAATATTAAAGTAAACCTGAGAACAAAGACAATTGCCAGAGACAGAGATCAGGGATAAACATTATATGATGACAATATTGTCGATTCACCCAGAAGATGTAGCAATCATAAGTGAGTATGCAGACAACAACAGAGTTGGAAAATACGTGATGCAAAACCGATAGATCTGAAAAGAGAAATAGACAAATCCACTCATTATAGTTGGAGAATTCATTATCATCACTCAACAATCGATAGAGGACAGAAAAACCAGTAAAAATATGGAGGAACTCAACAATAACATGAGACAACAGGAGCTAATTAATATTTATTGAACATTGTACCCAACAACAGCAGAATATACATCCTTTTCAAGTACTCATAGAACATATAGCAAAATAGGCCTTGGACCATAAAAAACAAACCTCAACACACTTAGAATTGCAATACCACAAACGTGTTCTCCAACTACCAAAGAACCAGACTAGAGATCAGTAACAAAATAATGGGAACATCTCCAAATGCTTGAAAAGTGAACAGCAGATGTTTATGCAATCCATGGGCCAAAGAGGAAGTCTCAAAATAAATATAAAGAGTACATGGAACTGAATGAAAATGACAACACATCAAAATTTGTAAGACACATCTAAATCAGAACCAACAGGGAAATTTATAGCCCAAATGCATACATTAGAAAAGAGGAGATGTCTCATATCAATAATCTAAACTCCCACCTCAAGAACCAAAAAGAAGGGAAATTAAAACCAAAGAAAGATGGTAAGAGCAGATCTCAGTGAAATTGAAACCAGAAATAAAACACTGAATGAAACAAAGATCTGGTTCTTTGAAAAGATCAATAAATTGACAAACCTTGAAAAAGTCTGTCAAAGAAAAAACAAAGACTTACCAACACCAAAATTGAAATAAGGGTTGTCACTATTAATACTGCAGACATCAAGAGGATAATAAGGGAATTTGACAACTTGGACAAAAAAACAAACAAAACAAAAATTACTACAACTCTCCTGATCCAAAATATATCATTTGAACAGCCTTATAAGTATGTATTTTAAAAACTGAATTCACTGTTTAAAAATTCCTAAAAAGGAAATCTCCAAGCTCAAATGGTTTCTTCGAGAATTCTACAAAATATATAAATATTTAACAAGCAATTCTATACAAACTCTGAAAAAATAGAAAAGAACACTTCCAATTCATTTTGTGAAACTGGTATTAACATGATGCCAAAATTTATAAATTGATAAAATATAAATCTCTATATATTAGAAAATCAAGTTAAAAGATAAATAAAAATTACAGGGGCATCTGGGTGGCTCAGTCAGTTAAGCATCTGACTTAGGCTCGGGTCATGATCTCACGGTTCGTGCTGACAGCTCAGAGCCTGGATCCTGCTTCACATTCTGTGTCTCCCTCACTCTCTGCCCCTCCCCCACTTGCACTCTGTCTCTCTCTCAAAAATAAAATTAAAAACAACATTAAAAAAATTTACAAAATGTAAATAAAAATTACAAAAATATTTGGGGCAAAAAACAGTGTATAGAGAAACAAAGCTATGGCCCAATATCACTTATGAATATAGACACACAAAAATCTTTAATAAAATACTAGCATCTACAATTCAGCAACAAATAAGAATTATATACCACATCCAAGTGAGATTTATTCCAGGGATGTAAGACTGATTCAATATAAAAAAATGAATCCAGGTAATCTGTAATATTAATAGCTAAAGAAGAAATATCACATGATCACCTTAATGAAGAAAAGGCATTTGACATGATTCAATACTCATTCCTGATGAAAATTCTCATAAAAATAGGAATAAAGGCAAACTTCCTCAACTCGATAAAGAGCACCTACAAAAAACTTTAGCTAAAATTATCCTTTCTGGTAGAAGGACTGAATGGTTTCCTTTTGAGCTTGAGAAAAGGCAGATGACAGCACTCCCCATTCTGATTCAATACAGTGCTGGAAACTGTACCCAGGGCAACAAGGCAAGAAAAGGAAATAAAAGACATACAGGCAGAGAAATAAACTGCATGATTGTATACCTAGAAATTTTTTTTAAACCTTTATTTATTATTGAAAGACAGAGAGAGACAGAGCGTGAGCAGGGGAGGGGCAGAGAGAGAGGGAGACACAGAATCCGAAGCAGGCTCCAGGCTCTGGGCTTCCAGCACAGAGCCCAATGAGGGGCTGAAACTCACGAACTGCGAGATCATGACCTGAGCCGAAGTCGGACGCTTAACCCACTGAGCCACCCAGGCACCCCTAGAAAGTGTTTTTTTAAAGAAAAAGCTATTAATACACAGACCTTGAATAAATCTTCAGCATATATGCTGCATGAAAAAAGCTCATCCCCAAAGGTTACCTACCAAATAATTCCATTAATAAAACATTCTTTTTTTGAGAGAGAGAGAGATCACACACACACACACGTAAGCGAGCAGAGAAGGAGCAAAGGGAGAGAGGAGGAGAGAGAGAATCTCAACAGGCTACACACCCAACCCAGGGAGGAGTCCCCTGCAGGGCTTGATCTCATGACTGTGAGGTCAGGACCAAAATCAAGAGTCGGAGGTTCAACAGGTGCCCCTAATAAAACATTCTTAAAATGATGAAATTGTAGAAACGAACAACAGATTAGTGATTGTCAGGGGTGGGAAGGGTATGAGTGGGACAGAGGAGCTACGGATGTAAAAGGGCAACCTAAGGGAGGTCTCTGGTGATGAAAATGTTCTGCATTTTGACTGTGTCAATGTCAATATCCTGTTTGTCGTATTGTTTTGCAAGATGTTACCATTGGTAAAAACTGGGTAGATGGTGCATAGTATTTCTCTACATTATTTCTTACAACTGAATGTGTATCTATAATTACTGCAAGGTTAAAAAGTTTATTTTTTTTTAAAAAGATAAAAATGTAGTTACACAGCACACTACTGGCTAGAAGACCAAATTTTGCTAAGGATTATTTTTGTCCTAATTAATGAGCAGACTTTGTACAAGATAAATCACAATCAGCTAAAATTTAAATTATAAATTTATAAAATATAAAACCTCTTACATTAAAAAAATAGAAAATTAAAAGATAAACAGGGGTGCCCGTCTAGCTCACATGTGACTTTTGATCTGTCATGAGCTCAAGACCCGTGGTTGTGTATAGAGCTTACTTAAATAAATAAGTAAGTAAGTAAATAAATACATAAATAAATACATAAATACATACATACATACATACATACATAAATAAGTAAAAAAAAAAAATTATAGGGGCACCTGGGTGGCTTAGTCAGTTAAGCATCCAACTTCACCTCAGGTCATGATCTCACTGTTCATGGGTTTGAGCCTCGCATCAGGCTTGCTGCTGTCACTGTGGAGCCTGCTTCGGATCCTCTGTCCCCCTCTCTCTGCCCCTCCCCTGCTTACACTCTCTCCCTCAAAAATAAAGAAACTTTTTTTTTAATTACAAAAGCCTTATTCAAATAAATAAATACTCTAAACTAGCAATAGAGAGAGGCACCAAAAAAAATGGACAGTTTACAAAAGGGGAAATATGCATGATCAGTAAATAATATTATACAATGTTTGCCATCCTTAGTTATCAAAGAAACATGAAATAAAACAATATTACACATGCCTCAAGTGTCTAGCAGAGCACTGACCAAACTGTGAACCTTCCTACCCCACCTGGAATTCAATTTGCTAGATCATTTTTCCTCAGTAATCTAAATGAATTCATAACAATTCTCTCTGAATACATCCATTAGAATAATTTACAAGATACTGTACTTCCCTTGACTTCTTGGCCTAGAATATCCTAATTTGTCTTCTTGGCCTTCCTTAGAATAACATTAGGATGTTAGCTGGATATTTTTTAATTCCCAAGTCTCTCCCCCAGAGGGAGAACGATGGAGTCTAGGAAAAGGGCCTATAATCCAGATCTCAGAGGTGCAGGTGTTTATAAGAAATGATACCTCCATTAGGCACATCCCACACACCTCTCCCAGAACTGGGTGTGACACCCTCAGAAGCCTTGTTACGGTCGGTACGCTTAGCCACAGGCCAGTATGCACAATGATACATACGTTTTAGGTTTCCAAATTTTGAATGTACTTTATGGTTTTGTTTTTCTCCTAAGATATATCTCTCCATTTGTCTTAGTCAGTTTATGCTGCTGTAATAGAACACCATAGGCTAGATGGTTTTAAAGAACAAACATTTATTTCTCACAGTTCTGGAGGCTGGGAAGTGTAAGATCAAGGTGCTAGCCAATTTGGTGTCTGGTGAGAGCCTTCTTCCTGATCTACAGATGACCACCTTCGTGCTATATCCTTACATAGAGGAGAGAGAAATCATCTCTCGTCTCTTCTTATAAGGGCAGTAATTTGTTCACGTGAGCTCCACCCTTGTGATCTAATTACTTCCCAAAAGTCCGTTATTCCATCACATTGGGAAATAGTAATTCAACATGTGAATTTGAGGGGGACACAAAGATACTGTACGTAGCACTTTTAGATCAAGTTATGACCTGATTGCACAAAGTTTCTCCTGTTAGTCTATGAAAGACTTGAAAAAAGAGAAGGAATTAGACTTTTGGTCTGAGGTTGGGAAGTAAACAGCCTGACCCTAACACTTACAGGGCAAGAGAATAGATGAAGACACTTAAATACTGTGAGCTTTGAGGCATTCAAATTCAAGCCAAGCAATCCTGGACCACAAGGCATGACTGATCTCCCCATCAGTAGCCAGTCTTCGGTTACGGTTCTTTGGGTTTAGAGGTAGGCACATAAGCTTTGCAAACTGCTCTTTGGAAGTAGGACATGGTAAAGAGCCTACACAGGTCCAGAAAGTGTCTGGACAAAGAATTCTGAGGTTCCAGTAACCAAAGCATAATCTAGAAGGGAAAGGTATGGTCTCTACATGAACAAGTCTTTTTTGGCCCCAAGAATGCCCCATCAGGAGGAGCTCAGCTAGAGAGCATAAGGGAGTTTTCAGAAGCCCAGAGCCCAGGGAAAGGATGCTTCTTGCCAGATCTAGGAGTAATTTTCCACACAAGTGGAAAATTTTATAATTCAGTCTGTTGACTAATTATTCAAAAATGAACAAGCAATTTGATTGGTTTCATTCCCAGCCACTCACCCAAAATGATCTTAATGAGTCATTGTCCATACTTCATCTTTATCTTCTCACAACTTAGGCAGTATTGGGAAAAGTGAGATAGACCTGGAAGATTTGGTGAGTGTTCTTTTTCTTTCTTTTATATTTGCATGGGGTGGGGGTGGGGAAGGTACACAGATCAGAGGTTCAGAGGTGGAATATGTCTCTGCTTATGTTCTCTGTTGCAATATGATGGAATGCAAACACATATCACTGCTAAGATGGTAACCAAGGTATTCCTCTTTTATTTATGCCCCATCTCTATCCTAAAAGTATGAGACAGAATTATTATTCATTACAATTCACTGTGAATTGTAAGCTTTTGTCATCATAAAATGTGCTTTCACATATGGCATTTTATTTCATTCCAATATAATAGATTGCATTTGAGAATAACTCTTGATTCCTAACTTTTGGTTCAGTAATAATAAACAACTTCACATATACATTGGATAAATATATGCTAAATGCTTTTTATGCATCAGGTACTATGTAACATGTTGGAACTATAATAGTGAATGTTTGTGTCCTCACTAAATTTATAATCTAGTGGGGAAAACAGACAAAAAGAAGGAAAAAATAATTATCAAATTTTAATAAGTAGCTTTTATGTGGATAAAACACAAGAGACTGAAATGCAGAATATACAGTGGCATGGGGGGAACTATTTCAGGTCTTTGTTTAAATAAAGATCCCTAAAATTTTTAAGGAAGCCTTTTCTGACCACTCTACCAAAAGTAGCAATCATTCTATTCATCTTCTCCCCTCTGTTTTCTCATACACACACACTCACACATACATTTGCTTACTTATTTTGTTTTTCTCTCTCTCTTCTCATATGTAAGTTCTGTGAGGACAGGAACTGTTAACCGTTTTACTGTGATCGTTGTTTTTCTTTCTCTTCTAGGACTAGAATAGTGCCTGATACAGAGTAGGTGCTCAGTAAATACTTATGGAATGGATGAGTGAATGAAAGAATGAATGAATGAATGAGCTAGTCAGGAAGACACTTTCCAAAAAGCAAATATATAAACTGAGACCTAACAATGGATCCAATCATGCAAGGGCTAGGTGGGGTGGGAGGAGACCTTTCCAGGTAGAGGAAATAGCAGCTGCAAAGACCCTGAGACAGGAAAGAGGTTAACATTTAAGGAACAGAAGGAAGGCCCATGTGCTGGAAGCATGTGTTAGGAAGTGGCTGGAACCGAGTTTACAGGCCAAGGTAAACATTGGGTTTCACTGTAAACACGTGGGGAAGAGATATAAGCAAGGAAGCTTAAACATAACCACTGTTGCTCCTGTTTAAAGTATCTATTGGAGGATGACAAAAGTGTGACCAGAGAGACCAGTAATGAGACTAATAGATATTAGCCTGTATCTATTGTGCACTTACTCTTGTCAGGCACTGGTCCAAGTGCTTTATGTATCATTTTATTTAAGTAAAATTTTAGCTTGATTGATTGATAGATTCTCTCAATATTTTTCAAATTATTTTTCTCAAGCTTTATTTTTCCATATTATAATCTACTTCAGTATAATATCAGATACAGCAAGAAAAAAAAAGTCATTATTTTAAGGTTACTATGTTAGCATTTAATGGAGCTCCAAAGAGAACACCACAATTTTCATGTATTTTCCTTCTGAAAATTTTGAGAAATGTTCTCATAGATATTTAAGAAATACAACTGATTCTTAAGCATTTGAAAATGGTATTTGGAGGAGAATAGTAATCCAGCAATGTGTGGGATCATCTAGGTTAGGGGATATTCTAAAGTGGGAATTTAGCTGGGAAATGGATAGGTAATCCAGATATTAGGCAACAAAGCCAGTACTAAATTGACTCCAGTGAGAAATAGGCAAAGAAGATAAATACAAGAAAAACCACAAGAAAATAAAATGGAAACAATTTGATTGAATAGGGGGAAAGCAGGAAAGGGAAGAATTAAAGATGTCTTCAAGGTTCTGAGAAAGAGGGATGTGTGCACTGTACGTACGTAGCACTGTTGATACGTAGCCCAGATCCCCTTCATGGACCCACTGCATCTATCCCCCAACTGCTGTAGATATTGTGGATTAGGACTCACAGTTACGCTCTTGCCTGGACATGTGCCCTCAAGAACTGTCCTCAGCCGACTGGAGCTGCCCTTCCCCCAGCTGCCAGGGGGTTATGTCCCCCCTCTCCAAGGACTGATGTGGGATATGCCCGCAAGGGGAGACAACTTAAGAAGCTATTCATTCCCCTTAAGCCATTCCCTCTAAGATCAGGCTGAGGCTGGTTTTCAGCTGAAACCACGTCTTTGCTTAGCTTCTGTCCTTGCCTCATCTGTTTCCCTCACTTCATTACACGTTTCTCCCAAGAGCACTTCCTCAAGAAGTCACTTACTCCAGAATCCCTGTCTTAAGCTCTGCTTCTATGGATACTGACCCCAAGATAGAAGAGTACGGACGAACTGGAGGAGCGGACAGAAAAAGGGAACTTAAGAGAAGGGTGTTAATTTGGATTTGTTTGATAAATACTATCAATCCTTACCAACATAGTCTTAGTTCTCTTGGATGCACCTTTCACACATGCTCACAGCCAGTGGAGGAAACTGTGAGATACTGAAGAAGTAAGGTATCTTACAAGTACATCTGATCAAAAATTGACTTTATGATATCACTTCTTTGACTAGAGATCCAAATGCCCATTGGATGAGTCCTAAGTGCCTTTTATTGAGTGACCCAAATTTTGAAATCTAAGTACTTTTCAGATAGAGAATGGAGAACCCATGAACACCTAGGGATCAGCAAAACATCCCCAACAATTTTTCAAGCATTTTATTTTTGGCAAAACTCAATTTAACTCATTTTGCAAGCACTCTTCCCTCCAGTTTTTAAACCCATGGGTATTTCAAAGGAAATTTAATCCATATGTTTCTGATTCATTTACATTTTAAGTCATAAAAATGTTATTTTTATAAGAGCTGTTTGATAT